>NC_064840.1:61327937-62577937 GCF_024166365.1 Elephas maximus indicus | reverse complement strand
TTTAAAAAAATTTTTTATTTATTTTTGCTGAGAATATACACAGCAAAAACACAAAAACACACACCAATTCAACAGCTTCCACATGTACAGTTCAGTGACACTGATTACATTCTTTGAGTTGTGCAGCTATTCTTACCCTCCTGAGTTGTCCCTTCCCCATTAACATAAACCCACTGCCCCCGAGGTACCTGTAGGTCTTTTGAGTTGCTGTTGTCAGTTTGTGCTGGTATAAATAGTTCTTGAAAGAGCATAGTACTCAAGGCAGAATGTAGAGACCTTTTTTTTTTCTTCAATATTTTATTTAAAAATTTCAAGTATAAAAGAGTTGAAAGAATTGTACGGTGAACACATGTACTCACTACCTAGATGCTATAATTAGCATTTTACTATACATATTTGCTTTATCACATATCTATCTATCTATCCATCCTTTTTTTTTTTTTACGCATTTCAAAATAGGTTGCATAGATCTGAAAGACATTTTTGAAGGTAGAATTGGGAACACTGAAACTGTAGCCCTTGGGAGTAAGGGATGAGGAAGGAACAGAAGATGATTCTAAGGTTTTGGTATTTTACGTAATAGGAATGAAACGGAAGGGGAACAGGTTTTTAGGGGCAGATGAATTTTATACCAGAGGAGCTAGTGATTGCTTAAGAGCCCACATAACCCGTTGCTGTTGAGTCGATTCCAACTCCTGGTGACCCCACGCGTTACAGAGTGTAACTGCTCCATAGGATTTTCTTGGCTGTAGTCTTTACTGAAACAGATTGCCAGGACGTTCTTCCACAACACTGCTGGGTGGGTTTGAACTGCCAACCTGTTAGGTTAGTAGTTGAGAGCAAACCATTTGTACCACCCAGGGACTCGTGGTTGGATAAGAGACGGAGCTTAAAAAAAATAAACTTGTTAAGGGTTTTTGTGCTGTCTTGATTTCATTTCTACTGGAAACCGGATAGTCATGGTGGTTACCGTGTGCCAAACTCTGGCTGCATTGTATGGGATTGATTACAGAGAGGTTTGTAATTTTCTGTTTTTGGTTTTTTCTTTTTAATGTTGAATTTTAGAGTCATTGTGGCGACTGGGTGAAGTTGTCTCTGGGAACAAAACAACAGTCTGGGGCTGGGGAGTGAGATGGGGGATGGAGATAATGATTTAAGAATCATCAAGTATACCCATAACTCAATTACCAAAGTGGGTAATATTGCCAGGGAATATCTTTGAGGGCCTAAAGTAGGGGGCGGAGAAAGGGTCCAAAAGAAGACAGTGAGAGAGAATACTTGGGAAGACAGTAGAAAAATCAGGAGTTGTGCATTGCAAACCAAGCAAGGACACAATTATTTTGGAGGTAAATCATATGAGAACTGAAAGGAAGTTGTTGAATTTGTCAATAAAAAAGATACTGTTGATTTCAGCGGTAGGAATTTAAAATAGTATTAAATTAATGAATGGAAAGTTTGGATGAAAAGATAACTAGTATAAAGTATACTTCGAGAAGTTTGTTAGTAAATCCTCCAGGATTAAGGGAAGATCTTTTAGGATTAGGAAGCTTGAATATGTAAGCAGGAGAACGAGCTAGTAGATTTTAAAAAAAGAAAAGATGCGAACAGAAGGATTGAGTATGTTTTGGGGGGAGAATGGGGTTAAGCAGTGAGGAAAAGAATTGAGAAACCTTTTCTGAGAATGAAGGGAGAAAAGTTGAGAGTTGGAGGCGGGGGACATTGAAGGCGTTTCTGGTTATTGGTTTCCTCTCTTGATGAAGTAGGTGTCTGGGTCATCTGAGAGTAAGGGCAGCAGGATGGGATCAGCTGGAACTTCATATGGTAAATGTTTGGAATAGGTGCTAAGGGAAAGGAGGAATTGCAGGGTAACATCAAAGAGACCCAAATGATAATGAAAATAAAAATTTGTGGTGATGGTTAATATAAGAGCATGCAGTGGAATATATAACTATAAAATGATTTGTTATATATTCTTGTAATTATCTTTCTCCAATTCTTTTTAAAAATAGAAGCACATCTGTAAATGGGGTATATATGGTACCATCACAACTGAAATGCCTTTGCTGTTAGATTTGTTTGGGTTTGGAGTTATTTTTGGGGGTCATGTTGGTAAGCCACTTTGTAAGTTTAATCATAGATTCACTTCTTATATCATTATTTAGTTCTCAGGTAAAAAGGAAAGGCATTGATTCAAGCCTTCCTCTGAGATTTAGGTACTTCTCAAGAGAGAAGATTAATAAATTAATTATCCTGTAGCATAATTTTAATCAAATTTTCTTTGTCATAAAAGTTTTAAGTCACATTATTAACATTTGTGAAAACCTTTTATCATCTTAGTCTAGTTTGTATTTCACATAACTAATAAACAGTTTGGAAAGAGTTAGGCACATGATAAAAATGGCAGCTTAGTTTGTAGAACAGAGTTTAACTTCCAACAGCTTCCTATGAAACGAATTGCTGTTTCCTAGAATTAGTGTCCTGTTAGGGGTGTGGTGCTGGCAGACTTTCATTGTTACTGGGGATATTTTTAGATTTGTCCTATTTTGTCCAAAAGGACTTAGGAGATGAAGACAGCTTTTTTTTTTTAAGACTTAATGAAATTAATAATTTTTACAGCTTCATTGAAGACGATCTTTTTTTCTTTTTACTATAATTTACATACAGCAAAATTCACCCTTTTTAGAGTACAGTTCTGTGAGCCTTGACAGATACAGTCATGTAAACTACAACCACAATCAAGACATAGATATTGATCCAGCTTTAAAAAAAAAAAAAAAAAAAGATGTCTAGGATAAAATGGAAGACTTAATTTCCATTCATCTCTAAGCCCCATTGAAATTACAGAAAAGGAGTTGTGTTTCTCCTTTTTAAAAAATATTGTTATGAATTCATTGGTCTTAATATGTATATATTCAGTTTTACTCAATTGCAGCTATTCTTTTCGATGTTTAAATGATCTCATATTTTGCTAATGGAAGCTACTTTTTGTTGACTTGTAAGTCCTTTGACATGACCCACTGATTTTTGATAGTTTCCTTGATTTCTCGTATAACAAGGTGTCTCAGGCTCATTTTGTATATGTTCTGTCACAAATATATAATCTACTATACCTTTAAGAAACCTTGGTTTGTGTGTGTGTATATATATATTTTAATGGAGAATTATATTTACAAGCTGTGTAAGTAAGGAAGGACCCAGGCAAGAAAACAGTGACCCTGTTAGTTCTTTTAATAGAGAAAGTTTAGTTGATGAAATTAGTTAAACGGGTATTGGGGATCCGAAAAGGTAAAATGGAGGTAACTGCAGGAAGCACTACAACTCCTGGATCTGGGGGAATAAAGGCGAGAGATTCGGGTTATTAGAACTTGGAAATCTGGAAGAAGGGCCTGGTGATGCCGGCACCCGGAAGGAAGCACTGCTTGGCTGGCCCAGATAGCCTTGAGGGGGTTCCGGGACAGCCACAAGGAGCTGGAGACAGGAGCTGACTCCTGTTGCCGGGGTAAAGGGCATTGCTGGGCTGACGGACAGGAACGGTAAACAAACAGGAAGGAACGGGTCAGTTCTTCCCCTCGGCCAGCCTGGCGCCCCCTGCTGACGGAACCAAACAGGAGGCAGGCTGGCGACCAGTTGCCACTGAGCAGATGTCAGCGTGGCGCGCCCTGGTGTGTCAGAGCGGAGCTGGGCTCCGTAGGGTTATTAATGGCTACTTTTCCAGAAATAGATGGCCAGAACTTTCTTCGGAGGAGCTTCTGGGTAGATCGGAACCTCCAAACTTCTGGTTAGCAGCTGAGCACATTAATTATTTATACCACCCAGGGACTTTGCAGATTCATGGCCCTGCATCACAAAACGAAATACAGAGTGGTATGTTTGGATTTGAGGGACAATAGCTTAATAACAGATGGTGACCTACAGGTGACCCTATAGGATAGAGTAGAACGTCCCCATAGCGTTTCCAAGGAGCAGCTGGTAGATTTGAACTGCTGACCTTCTGGTTAGCATTCGAGTTCTTAACCACTATGCAACCAGGGCAACTAGTAACTGATACAGAAGTTATTACTGGGTACTAGGTGTACTAATTGCTATTGAGTTGTCATTGTTTCTAGACTTTTTTACTACTTAAAAGGTGAGCTATAAAGTATTTTTAAAATAGAAAAATAAATGAGTTCATACGTATATTCAAATTTACCATGATAGGACTTTTACTTCTGTGATTTTATGTATCACTTTTATATGCAAACTCTTGGTTCATAACTATTAAAGTAATTAAAAATATTCGCCCAATCTTACAATAATATATATATGTGTTCAAAATAATGACAGCTTCCACTTTCCCCAGCAAAACTGGTGAAAATGATTTTAAAAACAACCATTTAAAGTCTCTAGAAATGGTCCTAAGAGCATACAGCAGATGAAGAAGCATTTATCCAAGAAAATCTACTAAAACTCAGTAATAACAATGACAGTCAGTGGTATTTAAACCAAGACCACTCCTTCCCCCCTACCCACACCCCAGTTCAACAAGACAGAAACTCTACTCCAGACTGGTACAGCCAAAACACAGGGCTCTGTCTCCTTCCAGCTCTCAGTTGGAGGGCTCTCTTCTCCAGAGGAGACGATATCAGGATTTCTCATCTTGCCCTCAGCTCCCTTTTACTGAGACTAAGTTCCAGGAGAGTGTGGTCAAGAGGTGGGGCTGGTATGTACCGCCCAGCTCCCACTCAAGGGATGAAGGCTCTATTTTGGGCATGGTGCCGCTGAAAATACTGGGGCCCTGATGGCCCCTGCCCTGGCTCATAAGGTTCCATGCTGGGAAAGACAAGCTGAGAAGACTTGAGCCTGCTGCCTGCCCCCTGCCTCCCACTCCCAATGCTTATCTCCTAAAGTAGGAGTGTCTCTCAGAAGTATGCTAGTGTCCTCACCTCCAGCTCCAGAGCCTGAATAACAATGGAAGTTGTGGTGAAAGGCTGGAGATTGGTACACTTATTGGAGATAACAGGCTAAACTATAAAGCAGCTAGTTTGCCAGTAGTAACCCAGGAAAGAGACAGCTGGGAGGAGTCCTCCTGAAGTCAGAATAAATATCAAACACTAAACTTGGAACTGTCCCTTCAGACTAAAGAAAAAACCAAACCTGTTGCCATCAAGTTGAGTGGATTCTGACTCATAGCAACCCTATCGGACAGAGTAGAACTGCCCCATAGAGTTTCCAAGGAGTACCTGGTGGATTCAAACTGCTGACCTGGTTAGCAGTTGTAGCTCTTAACCACTACACCACCAGGGTTTCTAATCCCTTCAGAACCCATTGCCATCAAGTCGATTCCAACCCATAGTGACCCTATAGGACAGAGTAGAACTGCCCTATAGAGTTTCCAAGGAGCACCTGGTGGATCTGAACTGCCAACCTTTTGGTTAGCAGCCATAGCTCTTAACCACTATACCACCAGGGTTTCCTAATCCCTTCAGAGGAGCTTCAGTTTCATTGGATCAGTCTGTGAAGCAGTTGCCACAGGGCATTGTTGAAAACAGTCATGAAATCAGCCAGCGATTGTTGGAGCTTTATAGCTGGGTGTGGTCAGGGAAAGAGGCAGTCAAAGAAGGAGAGCCCTGTCAAAACCATTGTCATCGTGGTGTGACTGTGGGCATACTGAAGGCTGTGCCCCCTCAGGAGCAACATCAGAGGCCTCATACTGTGGGGGAGGGAGTGTGGAGGGAGGGGAGACTGGTAGATTAGACTTCACTAAAATAATCCCGCCAGTAATTAAATAAACAAGCAAATGACAATAACAAGCCCCAGAGAGGGGAGACCAGTACCTAGAGTTGCTGTAATAAAACCAAAAAACAAACCCAGTGCCATCGAGTCAATTCCAACTCATAGTGACCCTATAGGACAGAGTAGAACTGCCCCATAGAGTTCCCAAGGAGTGCCTGGCGGATTTGAAGTTGCTGTAATAAAAAAAAAAAAAAATAGATTATCAAAAATGGTCAGATTTAACATACATTATAAATATGTTCAGAGAACTAAAGAAAACCATGATTAAAGAAGTAAAGGAAGGTACGATGACCTGAAACCCATTGCCATCCAGTCGATTCCAACTCATAGCAACCCTATAGGACAGAGTAGAACTGCTCCGTTGGGTTTCCAGGGTTGTAAGTCTTTACAGAAGCAGAGTGCCACATCTTTCTCCCATGAAGTGCTGGTGGGTTTGAACTGCTGACTTTTTGGTTAGCAGCTGAGTGCTTAACCACTGTCCCACCAGGCTCCTTAGGTATGATGACCAGTTACATCAAATGAGAATGTCATTGAAGAGATAGAAATTATAGAGAGGAACTAAGTGGAAATTCTGAAGTTGAAAAGTTACTGAAATGAAAAAATTTACTAGAGAGGCTCAACAGTGTTTTGAACTGGTAGAAGAAAGAATTATAAACTTGAGGATAGATGGACAGAGAACATTATCCAAAGAACAGAGAGAAAAAAAGAACGAAGAAAATGAACACAGCCTCAAAAAAATGTAGGACACCATTAAGTGCACCAACCTATGTGTAATGGGAGTACCAAAAGGAGAGGAAAAAGAAAAAGAAACAAAAAATTTTGAAGAAATGGTGGCTGAAAACTAAACCATTTCACTGTAAAATGTTAATCTGTACATCCAGGAAGCTCAAAAAACTCCAGATAGGGTAAACACAAGAAAGCCACAGCACGTCATAGTAAAAATGCTGAAAGCCAAAGACAAGTAAGACAATATCGAAAGCAGCAAAAGTAAAATGACCTTACAAGAAAACCCTGATAAGATTAACAGCTGAGTTCTCACCAGAAACAATGGAAGCAGAAGGCAGGGAGAGGGACAACATGTTCAAAGTTCTCAAAGGGAGGGGGGTCGGAAATGTCAACCAAGCATCCTGTATCCAGCAAAGCTGTCTTTCAAAAAATGAAGGCAAAATAAAGACATTCCCAGCTGAACAAAAACAGAATTTGTTGCTAGCAGACCTACCTTACAAGAAATAATAAAAGAAATTCTTCCGGCTAAAAGCAAGTGACCCCAGACAGTTATTTGAGTCCACATGAAATAACAAAGATCACGAGAAATGGTAACTTATGTAATTATAAAAGACAGTATAAATGCCTATTTTTTCTTTCTTAGCTGATTTAAAAAGCAGTTGTATAGAATACGTGCATCGTGTATAATTGGGCCCATAACATGTAGAAGTATAATATATTTGCTAATAACTGCATAAGGAGGTGGGTGGTAGCAAAAGCGTATTGGGCTAAGGAAGCTACTCCAGATGAGAACTTGAACAACAGGAACAACCAGGAGATCCAGAAATGATAACCAGGAAGGTTAATATAACAAAAGCTATAGATATCTCTTTGCGCTCTCTTCTCTCAGCTTCTTTCAAAAACAAAATTATATAAGGTAATAATTATAACAATGTAATATTCCATTTGTAACATTTAGAGATGTAATATGTATAACAATGTCGCAAAGAGGAGGAAAAGGGAATAGAGCTATATAGGGGCAACATTTTTGTATCTCACTGGAATTAAAAAAAAAAAAGTTAGCATAAATCTGATTCTGGTCAGTAAGATGTACATGGTAGCATCTCAACCGCTAAAAAAATAACTATAGCAGCATTAGCATCTTTAGCAACCACTAAAAAAAAAAAACGGAAATAGTAAAAAAAAAATCGTTAAAGAAATTAAAAGGCTACATTAAAAAATACTTTATACAAAAGAAAGTAAAGGAGGAATGGGGGGGGAAGACATGAGACAGAGAAAACAAAGGTAAAATGGCAGATTTAAAGCCAACTGTATCGATAACATTGACTGTGAATGGATTAGACAATATAGTCAAAATGTAGAGATTACTGAACCAGATTAAAAAAACAAGATCCAGCTACAGGTTTCCCCCGCTTAGAGTTTGCCTTACGCCATTTCGCTTTTACAAAAGACCTGCTTAGGACCTGTTTTCACTAACCAAAAGAAACCGGAAGAGGATTTTCGCTTTTTGGAAAGAAGATGTAAAAGCAAAACTAGCATTCCTATATGTAAACAGCTGGTTGGGGGGGTGCGCGCCCCACTGATGGTGGGCTCAGTAGGTGAAAACCAGGTTAGCCATGCTAGATTGGTGCCAGTCCCCCGCGATCGTCTTGGTAGCTTTGGGGGTGCAGTAGACTGGAAACTTGAAGTGTGACGTGTTTGAAGGGGGCCGCAGGCCCGGGTTGCGGTCCAGGGTGCTATAGTCCAGGCTGGTGGGGCTGGGAAGCAAACCTGGTGAGAAAACCCAGCAGCTCCTCTCCCTGATGCGACCATCTCCTCCTCGCCTTCTTCCGCCGCCACTCCTTCCTCCTCCTCATCCTCCAGCTCCGGGTCCTCTGCGGTGCCTGCCACCCCCTTGCCCAGTGGCCCCTGGGCACACTCCACTGGTCCCTGGGCAGCCTGCTCTGCGAGGACCATCCTCCACAGCTCCCACCCGAGTTTTATGTGTTATTTGGTGTGATTGGTTGGTTATTTTTTGGTCTGGGAATGCTGAAAAATTTTCCCCATATAAATTAGTGGTAATTCTTTGTTTTATGCCACTTTGGCCTCTGAATGGTTTTATAGGAACGCTCTACTTTGGGATAGCATGATATATGCTGTCTCCAGGAGACACACTTTATATCATATATTTGATAAGGGACTTGTATTCAGCTTATATACAGAACTCTTACAACTTAATAGAATAAAAAGACAGATTACCTAACTCAAACAATGGGTAAAGGATCTGAATATACATTTCTCCAAAGAAGAATTACACGTAGCCAACAAGCACCATCGCAAGATGCTCAGCATTGTTAGTTGTTGTTGTTAGGTGCTGTCAAGTCAGTTCTGACTCGGCAGTCCTGTAGGACAGAGTAGAATTGCCTCATAGGATTTCCAAGGAGCGGCTTGTGGATTTGAACTGTTGACCTTTTGGGTAGCAGCCATAGCTCTTAACTGCTATGCCACTATGGCTCCCGTTAGTTGTTTTTGTTGTTAGCTGCCATCTAGTTGGTTCCAACCTATAGCGACCCTATATACCACAGAATGAAACACTGCCTGGTCCTTGGCCATGCATGCTCCCAATCACTGTTATGCTTGACCCCACTGTTGCACCCACTGTGTCAATCCATTTTGTTGAGGGTCTTCCTCTTTTCCACTGACCTTATACTTTACCAAGCATAATGTCCTTCTCCAGAGACTGATCCCTCCTGACAACATGTCCAAAGTATGTAAGACGCAGTCTCTCCATCCTTGCTTCTAAGGAGCATTCTGGTTGTACTTCGTCCAAGACAGATTTGTTCATTCTCTTGGCAGTACATGGTATATTCAATATTCTTTGCCAACACCACCATTCAAAGCTGTCAGATCTTTGGTCTTCCTTATTCATTGTCCATCTTTCGTATGCACATGATGCGATTGAAAATACCAGGCCTTGGGTCAGGTGCACCTTAGTCTTCAAGGTGACATCTTTGCTCTTCAACACTTTGAAGAGGTCCTTTGCAGCAGATTTGCCCAATGCAGTGCATCTTCTGATTTCTCGACTGCTGCTTCCATGGCTGTTGATTGTGGATCCAAGCAAAATGAAATCCTTAACAACTTCAATCTTTTCTCCGTTTATTGTGATGTTGCTTCTTGGTCCAGTTGTGGGGATTTTTCTTTTCTTTATGTTGAGATGTAATCCATACTGAAGGCTGTGGTCTTTGATCTTCATTAGTAAGTGCTTCAAGTCCTCTTCACTTTCAGCAAGCAAGGTTGTGTCATCTGCATAACGCAGGTTGTTAATGAGTCTTCCTCCAGTCCTGATGCCCCATTCTTCATAGTCATTAGGGAAATGCAAATAAAAACCGTAATGAGATAAAACTTCACAGTCCCTGTTGTTGTTAGCTGCCATTGAGTCCATGCGAAATGGGATGGGACCATTGTGATCATAGGATTGTCATTGGCTGATTTCAGAAGTAGATTACCAGGCCTTTCTTCCTAGTCCGTTTTAGCCTAGAGGCTCCACTGAAACCTGTTCAGCACTGTAGCAGCACCGTGCCTCCACCGACGGACAGTTGGTGACTGTGCTTACGATGCCTTGGCTGGGAACTGAACTCAGGTCTCCAATATGGAAGGTGAGAATTCTACCACTGAATGACCACTGCCCCCTAGGATGGCTGTAATAAAAAAGTCAGATAATAACAAGTGTTGATGAGGGTGTAGAGAAATCAGAACTCTTATATACTGCCCTAGGAATGTAGAATGGTGCAGTGGTCTTGGAAAATAGTCTGACAGTTCTTCAAATGGTTAAACATAGACTTACCGTATGACCCAGTAATTCCACTCCTAGGTATATACCTAAGAGAAATGAAAACATGTCCACACAAAAAGTTGTACGTGACTGTTTATAGTGGCGTTTTTTTTTAAATTTTTTTATTAACTTTTATTGAGCTTCAAGTGAACGTTTACAAATCAAGTCAGACTGTCACATATAAGTTTATATACATCTTACTCTGTACTCCCACTTGCTCTCCCCCTAATGAGTCAGCCCTTCCAGTCTCTCCTTTCGTGACAATTTTGTCAGCTTCCAACTCTCTCTATCCTCCCATTCCCCCCTCCAGACAGGAGATGCCAACACAGTCTCAAGTGTCCGCCTGATATAATTAGCTCACTCTTCATCAGCATCTCTCTCCTACCCACTGTCCAGTCCCTTTCATGTCTGATGAGTTGTCTTCGGGGATGGTTCCTGTCCTGTGCCAACAGAAGGTTTGGAGACCATGACCGCCGGGATTCCTCTAGTCACAGTCAGACCATTAAGTATGGTCTTTTTATGAGAATTTGGGGTCTGCATCCCACTGATCTTCTGCTCCCTCAGGGGTTCTCTGTTGTGCTCCCTGTCAGGGCAGTCATCGATTGTGGCCGGGCACCAACTAGTTCTTCTGGTCTCAGGATGATGCAGGTCTCTGGGTCATGTGGCCCTTTCTGTCTCTTGGGCTCTTAGTTGTCGTGTGACCTTGGTGTTCTTCATTCTCCGTTGCTCCAGGTGGGTTGAGACCAATTGATGCATCTTAGATGGCCGCTTGTTAGCATTTAAGACCCCAGACGCCACATCTCAAAGTGGGATGCAGAAATGTTGTTTTTAATGATTAATGCAGTGCCATTCCTTTTCAATTTGTCATTCCCAGAATAGTAGACCATATGATTGTCCAACTCATAATGGCCAATACCAGTCCATTTCAGCGCATTAATGCCTAGAATGTTGATGTTTATGCATTTTATTTTGTTTTTGACAACTTCCAGTTTTCCTAGATTACTTAGTACATTCCATGTTCCGATTATTAGTGGATGTTTGCAGCTGTTTCTTCTCATTTTGAGTTGTGCCACATCAGCAAATGAAGGTCTCGAAAGCTTTACTCCATCCATGTCCTTAAGATTGACTCTATTTTGAGAAGGCTGCGCTTCTCCAGTCGTATTTTGGTTGCCTTCCAACCTGAGTGGCTCATCTTCCAGGACTATACCAGACAGTGTTCTGCTACTATTCATAAGGGTTTCAGTGGTCAGCTTTTTTCAGAAGTAGACCACCAGGTTCTTCTTCCTAGTCTTACTCTGGAAGCTCCATTGAGACCTGTCCAGCATGGGTGACCCTGTTGGTATTTGAAATAACAGTGGCATAGCTTCCAGCATCATAGCAGCACTCAAGTCACCGGAGTATGACAAACTGACAGATGCGTGGTGGATGAAAAAAAGAAAAAACGAGAGTGTGGCAAAGGAAAGAAGTGGAGTATTAAAAATACATGTGCTTTAAGTAAACTTTAGTAGTAACATCTTCCAAAGTTGTTGAGGTAAGTGAATACTCAATATTAGTAAAGAACCATAATTGTTCGCACTAATTAAATTAGTACTGATAGGAAGGGTCATTGGAGAGAAAGGGAATCTAAGGTCTCCGGTTTTGCTAATCATCTTTGGGTGTGTGTGTGGTAAATATATAGGTAACAAAACATTTGCTACAATCTTTTTTTTTTGTTGTTGTTGAGAATATACACAGCAGGACATACACAAATTCCACAGTTTCTACATGTACAATTCGGTGACATTGATTACATTGTTCAAGCCGTGCAGCCACTCTCACCGGCCTTTTCTGAGTTGTTCGCCCCCAGTCAGCATAAACCTACTCATTTGCCATAATTTTTACATGTACAGTTCAGTGATCTTACATAGGTTCATTATGTTGTTCAACCATGACCATGACTGTTTCTGAATTTTTCCACCACCCTAAACAGGAGCTCAGTGCCCACTAAGTGTTGTCTTCTTTCCCCCTTCTTCCCTCCCACCCCTGGAAACCACTAATAAACATTGGTCTCTATATGCTTACCATTCTAGATATTTCATTTAAGTGGGATAATACAATATTTGTTCTTTTGTGACTGACTGATTTCACTCAGCGTAATGTTTTCAAGGTCTAATCATCTTAAAAACCCCAGTGCCATCGAGTCGATTCTGACTCATAGCGACCCTATAGGACAGGGTAGAATTGCCCTATAGGGCTTCCAAGGAGTGCCTGGTGGATTCGAACTGCCAACCCTTTGGCTAGCAGCCGTAGCACTTAACCACTACACCGCCAGGGTTTCCATCTAGTCATCTTAACATGGTAGAATTCTTTACCCAGTGATACCTGTGAGAGCTGGAACTCGCCAGGATTGCCCTGTTTTTCCAGGTCTCCCAAGTTTTCCACCCTTCATACGGTGCATCTTACCACTTTTCTATCACTTGTTTTAGTGGAAAGTATTTGCGTTTTCCTTCTCTGACAGGTTTCTGCCTTACACAGGTTCCGACTTTTGCAGGTTTTACTGTGTATCATTTCATGTGGTGGCATTAGACTAGTATGTAAGAACAGGCTTTTACTAGTCAATAATTGCTTTGTTCAAGGCATGTGGTTTATTATGGAATATGTTTATATCGACTTAATAATGAGTGGTTTTATAGTGGGGTTCTATTGCTTTTTGTCTATTGCTTTTTACTAAAATTTATACTTGCCTCTTAACATGTCAGAACGATATAAAAGCACTATTTAAAGTGTGCCTGTTTTCCTTTTTTCTATAGGAGCAGCCACCATACTCCAGCTACAATTCTAGCTATTGGAATTCTCCTGCCCGAACTACAGCTCCTTACCCAAGTACATATCCCGTAAGACCGGAATTGCAAGGCCAGGTATGGTCTAAAATGGACGGACACTTTCTGAAGTCTTTCTTTTCTTTTTGTTTAAACTGGTTACATTCCCTTTTTTTTTTAATTGTGATTTAGGTGAAATTTATAGGGCAAATTCGTTTCTCATTCAAAAATGTATACACTAATTGTTTTATGGCACTGGTTGCAATCCTGCATTGTGTCAGCACTCTCCCCCTTTACCCTTCCACCTCTGGTTCACCATGTCTGTTTGTCCAGTTTTCCTGTCCCCTCTGGCCTTCTCATCTTTGTTGCCGGGCAGGTGTTGCCCATTTGCTCTTGTATACTTGGTTGGTTTAAGAAGCACGTTCCTCACATGTGTTATTGTTCGTCTTACAGGCCTGCCTAATCTTTGCCTGAAAGGTGAGCTTTGGGAATAGCTTCAAGTCTGAGTTACAGTGTTGTCTGGGGGCCATATTTTTTGGGGTTCAGCCAATCTCTGTCAGACCAGTAATTCCGGTCTTTTTCTGTGAATTTGACATTTGTTCTACATTTTTTCCTGCCGTGTCAGGGACCCTCTATTGTAATCCCAGTCAGAGTGGCAGCTGGGCACCATCTAGTTCTAGTCTCGGGGTCATGTAGTCTGTGTTTCACGTGGTCCATTAGTCCTTTGGACTAATTGCTCCCTGAAGTTTTTCTTTTTTCATTGTGCTTTCGGTGAAAGTTTATACCTCAAGTTAGTTTCTCATACAAAAATCTACCAGCCGCTCTAAACCACTGCACAACCAGGGTTCCTCCACAGGTATAAAAAAAAAAAAACCCATTGCCATCGAGTCAATCCCTACTCATGCGGACCCTATAGGACACAGTAGAACTGCCCCATAGGGCTTCCAAGGAGTGCCTGGTGGATTCAAACTGTGGAGTTAGGATTTACAACATGTATTTTGGGGGGACACAATTTAAGCCATGACATCTTTATTAGATATAGTCAAATTGTTTTTTTTAAATTGTGCTTTAAGTGAAAGTTTACAGCTCAAGTTAGTTTCTTATACAAAAATTTACACACACATTGTTATGGGCCCCTAGTTGCTATTCCTATAATGTGACAGCACACTCCTTTCTACCCTGGATTTCCCGTATCCATTCGACCAGCTCCCGTCTCTTTCTGCCTTCTCATCTCGCCTCCCGACAGGAGCTGCCCATTTAGTCTCATGTAACTACTTGAACTAAGAAGCACACTCTTCACGAGTATCATTTTATTTCTTATAGTTCAGTCTAATACTTGTCTGAAGAGTTGGCTTAGGGAATGGTTTTAGTTCTGGGTTAACAGAGATTACAGGAGCCATGTGTTCTGGGGTTCCTCCAGTCTTGGACCATTAAGTCTGGTCTTTTTACTCAATTTGAGCTTTGCACCCCACTTTCCTCCTGCTCTGTCAGGGACTCTCTGTTGTGTTCGCTGTCAGGGCGGTCATTGGTGGTCTAGTTCTTCTGGTCTTAGGCTGATGGAGTCTCTGGTTTATGTGGCCCTTTTTGTCTCTTGGGCTAATATTTTCCAAGTGTCTCTGGTGTTCTTCATTCTCCTTTGCTTCAGGTGGGTTGAGACAAATTGATGCATCTTAGATGGCCATTCACAAGCTTTTAAGACCCCAGATGCCACTCACCAAATGGGGATGCAGAATGTTTTCTTAATAAGCTTTGTTATGCCAGTTGACCTAGATGTCCCCTGAAACCATGGTCTCCCGACCCCCACTCCTGCTACTCTGTCCCTTTAAATGTTTGATGGTATTCAGGAAACTTCTTAGCCTTTGGTTTAGTCCAGTTGTGCTGACTTCTCCTGTATTGTGTGTTGCCCTTCCCTTTACCTAAGATAATTATTTTTTATTTATTTATTTTTTTTATCTAGTTAGTGAATACCTTCTCCCTCCCTCATAACCATCAAGGAATGTTTTCTTCTGTGTTTAAACCTTTTCTTGAGTTCTTATAATAGTGGTCTCATACAATATTTGTCATTTTGTGACTAATTTCACTCAGCATGTCTTCCAGATTCATCCATGTTATGAGATGTTTTGCAGGTTCATCATTGTTCTTTATCATTTTGTGTGGTATTCCACTGTGTGAATATACCATAATTTGTGTATACATTCGTCTGTTGATGGGCACCTACGTTGTTTCCATCTTTTTGCTGTTGTGAACAGTGCTGCAGTAAACATGGGTGTGCATATATCTATTCATGTGACAGCTCTTATTTCTTTAGGATATATTCCAAGGAGTGGGAGTGCTGGACCGTATGGTAGTTCTATTTCTAGCTTTTTAAGGAAGCGGCAAATCGATTTCCAAAGTGGTTGTACCATCTTACATTCCCATCAGCAGTGCAGAAGTGTTCCAGTGTCTCCAAAACCTCTCCAACATTTATTATTTTATGTTTTCTGAATTAATGCTAGCCTTGTTGGGGTGAGATAGTATCTCATTGTAGTTTTGATTTGCATTTATCTAATGACGGCACTGGGTGGTTAATGACTAATGACTGTGAGCATTTCCTCATGTATCTCTTAGCTGCCTGGACATCTTTGGTGTGTTTGTTTTGTTTTTTAATTTTATTTTTTTGCTATTATAGCCAAATTACTCTTCAAAATGGTTTTACCAATGGGGAGTTTTTTTTAAAGTCACCCATAATTCTGCCTAACAAAGCAATAATTGTCAGGTTTGTATATTTTCTTCCATTTTTTTTTTTATGTAGCTAGCATATTTCTATCATTTTTAAAAATGCATACTTGCACTATATACTTTTTTTAGCAGTTGTATTTAAGCAGTGTTCAAGTGAGTCTGCAGAATTTTATATCCAGGTCAGAATTCTCGATAAACTGACATTCTCTGCAGAATTTAGTGTTAAGACTGACTACCATAAACTATACTGATCTGATTCTCCTGATGGATTGCAAATTCTCAAATACTGAGTTCAATTCTGTTCTAATTTACCAGTGATACGGAGGCCAAAATAATGGAAATAAGGTTCTTTATGGACTTGAATAATTAATTCATTTTTAAAAAAGCATCATGTTCCCTTTTTTTCTTCATTATTTGTTGATGTAATCCTTTTAGATTGCGTTTAAGCTAGGAGAATTTTTATTAAAGTTAGAACAAAATTTGCTTGTTTTACTTAAGGAAAATATACATGTAATTGGTTTTCCATAATGTTTATATATATATATAGGAACTTTAGGATGATATTGATTAGAGATAATAAACGTTAAAAAAAAAAGATTATGTAACCACTTATCATAAACTTCCATTTTACTGGTGTCATCCCTATTTCTGTGACTGAAGTTGAGAAGTAGGCATTGTTGTTGCTAAGTGCTATATGCTTGTGGTTTGGCCCTGTAATTTCACTTTGGTGCTGGGAAGCTCTTCCGTCTCTACTTTGTAGAGGTGCGTGGAAAGGGAAAGAGCACAAAATTTGTAGGGAAAAAAAATCTGTTCATATAACCTAAGATTTTTTAACGCACTGAAAAGTTTTAAAATGTATTAAAGTTTGGTAAACCCATACAGGGGAATATTATGTAGCTGTTAAAAAGAGTGAGGTTGATCTATATTATTGCTGTAGAATGATGTCTAAGATAAATTGAGGGGGAAGGGAGGCCTGAATAGTATATATAGCATGGTTTCATTTGTCTTTAAAATTATACAGATATATAAAGACATGCTTATGTTTGTAAAGAATATTTGTTTTTTTCTTTTAATTTTTGGTGAAGATATACATAAAAAAAAAATAGCAAAACATAATATACCAATTCAATACTTTCCATATGCCAATTTAGTGACATTGATTATGTTCTTCAAGTTGTACCACCTTTCTTGATATCCTTTTCTAAATTACTTCACCCTCATTAACACAAACTCACTGCTTCGTAAGCTTCTCATCTAACCTTTCAAGTTGCTGTTGTCAATTTGATCACATACGATTTTTTAAAAGGACACAATGCTCAAGGAAGACTTTTTTTTTTCTAATTAAGCTAAACTATTTGGTTTAAAGATGACTTCAGGGGATAGTTTCACTTTAAGGTTTAGGGATTTCCTCAGGACAATAGTTTTGGGGTGTCATCTGGCCTCAGTGGCTCCAGAAAGTCAGGATTGTGTGAAAATTTGAGGGTCTCTTCTACATTTTCACCCTTTTGATCAGGATCCTTCATTAGAAACTTTGATAAAAACATTGAGTAATGGTAGCAGGGCACCATCCAGTTCTCGTTTCATGGCAAAGCAGGCAGCTGTTCACGGAGGCAATTACACACATAGTCCATTTCTTCCTCCAAATCCTGACACTCCTTCCTCTGCTGCTCCAGGTTAATAGAGACCAGTTGTTGTACCTTAGCAAGCTTTTAAGACCCCAGGCACTACACAGTAAACAGAAGCACTAAAATTGATACTAGGCCAGTTGATTGGAATGTCCCACAAAAGCATGATCTTAAGCCTCTGACCAAAAAAAAAAAAAAAAAATCCCACGAAATGTTTGGTTGTAAATATAGGAACAGTAATAACGAAAGAAGACCAGGACATCATACATAAAGAAACCAAGAGGTCATTAAAAAGAAAGGACCAAAATAAATGTCAGAAGAGATTCTGAAACTTGCTTTTGAACATCGAGTAGCTAAAGCAAAAGGAGGAAACGATGATGTAAAAGATTTCAAAGGGCAGCTCAAGAAGATAGAGTGAAGTACTATAATGACATGTGCAAAGAGCTGGAAATAGGAGACCAAAAGGGAAGAACACTCTGAGCATTTCTCAAACTGAAAGAACTGAAGAAAAAATTCAAGCCTTGAGTTGCAATAGTGCAGGATTCTGTGGGGGAAAATATTAAATGATGGAGGAAGCATCAAAAGAAGATGGATGGAGCACACAGAGTCGCTATACCAAAAAGAATTGGTTGATGTTCAGCCACTCCAGGAGGTGGCATATGATCAGGAACTGATGGCAGTGAAGGAAGAAGTCCACGCTGCACTGAAGGCATTGGCAAAAATAAGGCTCCAAGAATTGATGGAATACCGATTGAGATGTTTCAGCAAACATATGCAGCGCTGGAAGTGCTCACTTGTCTATGCCAAGAAATTTGGAAGACAGCTACCTGGCCAGCTGACTGGAAGAGATCCAAATTTATGCCTGTTCTCCAGAAAGATGATCCAACCAAATGTGGAAATTATAGAACAATATCATCAATATCAAATGCAAGTAAAATTTTGCTGAAGATCGTTCAAAAGTGGCTGCAACAGTATATCAACAGGGAACTGCCAGAAATTCAAGCTGGATTCAGAAGAGGATGTGGAACTAGGGATATCATTGCTGATGTCAGATGGATCCTGGCTGAAAGCAGAGAATACCAGAAAGATGTTTACCTGTGTTTTATTGACTATGCAAAGGCATTCGACTGTGTAGATCATATTATGTATAACATCGCAAAGAATGGGAATTCCAGGACACTTAATTGTGCTCATGAGGAACCTGTCCATAGGTCAAAAGGCAGCCATTCGAACAGAACAAAGGGGATACTGCGTGGTTTAAAGTCAGGAAATGTGTGTGTCAGGGTTGTATTCTTTCACCATACCTATTCAGTCTGTATGCTGAGCAAATCTAAGAAGCTGGACTCTATGAAGAAGAACGGGGCATCAAGATTGGAGGAAGACTCATTAACAACTAGCAATATGCAGATGACACAACCTTGCTTGCTGAAAGTGAAGAGGACTTGAAGCACTTACCGGTGAAGATCAAAGACCACAGCCTTCAGTATGGATTGCACCTCAGCATAAAGAAAACAAAAATCCTCACAACTGGACCAGTGAGCAACATCATGATAAACGGAGGAAAGACTGAAGTTTGTCAGGGATTTCATTTTACTTGGATCCACAATCAACAGCCATGGAAGTAGCAGTCAAGAAATCAAAAGAGGGCATTGCATTGGGCAAATCTGCTGCAAAAGACCTCTTTAAAGTGTGGAAAAGCCAAGATGTCACTCTGAAGACTAAGGTGCGCCAGACCCCAGCCATGGTGTTTTTGGTTGCCTCATATACACGTGAAAGCCGAACAGTGATAAGGAAAACCAAAGAAGAATTGACGCCTTTGAATTGTGGTGTTGGTGAAGAATATTGAATATACCATGGACTGCTAAAAGAATGAACAAGTTTATTTTGGAACAAGTATAGCCAGAATGCTCCTTAGAAGCAAGGATGGTGAGACTAGTCTCACATACTTTGGATATGTTTTCAGGAGGGATCAGTCCCTGGAGAAGGACATCATGCTTGGTAGAGGGTCAGCGAAAAAGAGGAAGACCCTCAAGGCGCTGGACTGACACAGTGGGTGCAATAATGGGCTCAAGCATAACAATGATTGTGAGGATGGTGCAGGACCAGGCAGTGTTTGGTTCTGTTGTACATAGGGTCACTATGAGTCGGAACCGACTTCACGGCACCCAACAATATACGGAGTATCAGCAGCTGCCCTTTTTTTTTTGTAGAAATATACAGGCATACCTTGGAGATATTGCGGATTTAGTTCCAAACCACTGCAGTAAAGCAGATATTGCAATAAAGTGAGTCACACAAATTTTTTGGTTTTCCAGTGCATATAAAAGTTATGTTTACACTGTACTGTAATGTATTATAGCATTATGTCTAAAAAACAATATACATATCTTAATTAAAAAATACTTTATTGCTAAAAAATGCTAACCATCACCTGAGCCTTCAGGGAGTTGTAATCTTTTTGCTGGTGGAGGGCCACGGTTGTTGACTGATAAGGGTGGTGGTCGCTGAAGGTTGGGGTGGCTGTGACAATTTCTTAAAATAATACATCAACGAGGTTTGCTGCATTGATTGACTCTTCCTTTCACGAAAGATTTGTCTAGCATGCGATGCTGTTTGAGAGCATTTACCCACGGTAGAACTTCCAAAATTGGAGTCAGTCCTCTCAAACCTTGCCACTGCTTTATCAGCTAAGTTTATGTAATATTCTAAATCCTTTGTTGTCATTTCAGCAATGTTCACAGCATCTTCACTGGAAGTAGATTCCATCTCAAGAAACCACTTTCTTCGCTCATCCATAGAAGGAACTCCTCATCTGTTAAATTATTGTGAGATTGCAGTAATTCAGTCACATCTTCAGGCTCCACTTCTAGTTGTCTTGCTGTTTCCATCACATCTGCAGTTACTTCCTCCACCAAAGTCTTGAACTCTTCAAAGTCATCCATGAGCATTGGAATCAACTTCTTCCAAACTCCTGTTACTGATGATATTTTGACCTCCTCTCATGAATCATGTATGTTCTTAATGGCACCTAGAATGGAGCATCCTTTCCAGAAGGTTTTCAAATTACTTCACCCAGATCCATCAGAAGAATCACTATCTATCTATGGTAGCCATAGCCTTATGAAATGTATTTCTTAAATAATAAGACTTGAAAGTCGAAATTTCTTCCATCAGAACTCTTGGGTGACCAGGTGCATTGTCAATGTGCAATGATACTTTGAAAGGAATCTTTTTTTCTGAGCAGTAAGTCTCAACAGTGGGCTTAAAATCTTCAGTAAACCATGTTGTAAACAGATGTACTGTCATCCAGGCTTTGTTGTTTCCTTTATGGAGCACAGGCCAGGTAGATTTAGCATAATTCTTAAAGGCCCTAGGATTTTCAGAATGGTAAATGAGCACTGCCTTCAACTTAAAGTTACCAGCTGCTAGCCCCTAACAAGAGAGTCAGCCTGTCCTTTGAAGCTCTGAAGCCAGGCATTGACTCCTCCTCTCCAGCTGTGAAAGTCTTAGACGGCATCTTCTTCCAATATGAGGCTGTTTCATCTACACTGGAAACCTGTTGTTTACTGTCGCCCCTTCATCGATCGTCTTAGCTAGATCTTCCGAATAACTTGCTGCAGCTTCTATATCAGGGCTTGCTGTTTCACCTTGCACTTTTTTGCTATGGAGATGGCTTCTTTCCTTAAACCTTATGAGCCAACCTCTGCTAGCATCAAACTTTTCTTCTGCAGCTTCCTCACCTCTCTGAGCCTTCACAGAATTGAAGAAAGTTAGGGCCTTGCTCTGAACTAGGCTTTGGCTTAAGGGAATGTTGTGGCTGCTTTGATATCTATCCAGACCACTCAAACTTTCTCTTTATCAGCGATAAGGCTGTTTCGCTTTCTTACCATTCGTGTGTTCACTGGAGTAGCACTTTTTTTGTTTTTTTAATTGTGCTTTAAGTGAAAGTTTACAAATCAAGTCAGTCTCTCCTACAAAAATTTATATACAGCTTGCTATGTACTCCTAGTTGCTCTCCCCCTAATGAGACAGCACTCTCCTTCTCTCCACCCTCTATTTTCGTGTTCATTCAGCCAGCTTCTGACCCCCTCTGCCTTCTCATTTCTCCTCCACAGGATGGAGTAGCACTTTTAATTTACTTCAAGAAGTTTTTCTTTGCATTCACAACTTGGCTAACTATTTGGTGCGAGAGCCCTAGCTTTTGGCCTGTCTCGGCTTTTGACATGCCTTTCTCACTAAGCTTAATCATTTCTAGCTTTTGATTTAAAAAAAGAGACATCTGACTCTTCCTTTCACTTGAACACTTGGAGGCCATTGTGGGGTTATTAACTGGCCATTGTGGGGTTATTAACTGGCCAAATGGTCGTGTCTCAGGGAATAGGGAGGTCTGAGGAGAAGGAGAGAGATGAAGGGTTTGGGGGAACGGCTAGTCAGTGGAGCAGTCAGAACAGACACGGCATTTACTGATTAAGTTCTCCATCTTACATGGGTGCTGTTCATGGTGCTTCAAAACAATTACAACAGTAACATCAAAGATCACTAATCACAGATCACCATAACAGATATAATAATAACGGAAAAGTTTGCAGTATTGCGAGAATTACCAAAATGGGACACAGAGACAGGAAGTGAGCACATGCTGTTGGAAAAATGGCGCCAATAGACTTGCTCGATGCAGGGTTGCCAGAAACCTTCAATTTGTAAAAAATGCAGTATCTGCAACACGCAATAAAGCGGAGCACAGTAAAATGAGGTATGCCCATATATAACTCAATATTTGCCAATTCCGCCTTTTTATGTGATATCAACTGTATTAATCATGTTATACAACCATTTCCCTTAATCTATGTTATTTCCCTTTAACGTAAATAAAAGCTATTTCCCAAAGAGTGGCTCCTACCCTCTCCCTCCCTCCTGCCCTTGGTAATGCAAAAAACTATTTCTTAAAGGATACCAAAGAAACTCTATTGGTGTAGTATAGGTTGAACCAGGGCCGGGTGTTTGTGAGAGAAGACTTTTACATTTGACCATAAACATGCATTATTATTTTTTTATATAACATTAAACCAAGCCAAATCAAGCTGCTTTCAACTTATAGCGACCCTATAGGACAGAGTAGAACTGTCCCATATATATGGTTTGCTGCTGGTGGATTCAAACTGCCAACCTTTTGATTAGCAGCCGAGCTGTTAACTGCTGCACCACCAGGGCTTCTATAACATAATTGAGATATAATTCATATACCATAAAATTTATCCTTTTTAAATATATAGTTCCCTAGTTTAGTATATTCACAAGATTTACAACCATCACCACTATCTAATTCTAGAGCTTTTTCTTCACCTCAAAAAGAAACCTGTTACCTGACTCCCCCTTCTTCCCCAGCCCCTAGCAACCTCTCATCTATTTGCTATCTCTCTTGATTTCCCTATTCTGGGTATTTCATATAAATGGAATGACATGTGGCCTTTTGTGCTGGCTTCTTTCATCTTAATGTTTTTAAGGTTTTTTTTTTTCAATAATTTATTTTGTTGTTGAGAATATACACAGCAGAACATATGCCAATCCAACAGTTTCTACAGGTACAATTCAGTGCTAGTTCAACTTTTTACAGGGGTATACCTTATTGATAGTGATTACATTCATCAGCTGTGCGACCCTATAGTTAATCAATGATAATTTTTTCATCACTGTAAACTGAAACTGAGTACTCTGTAAGCAATAACCGTCTTTCCACCTCCCTCCTGCCCCAGTAACCCCTAATAAACTTTCGTCTCTATACATTTGTCTCTTCCTGTCTTTTTATATAAGTGAGGCCATACAATATTTGTCCTTTTGTGATTGACTTATTTCTCTAAACATAATGTCTTCAAGTTCCATCCATATTGTAGCATGTATCAAGACTTCATTTTTCCTATTGGCAGAGTGGTATTCCATTGTGTATTTACCACATTTTTTTAACTTACTCATCTGTTGATGGGCATTTAGGTTGTTTCCACGTTTTGGCTCTTGTGAATAGTGCTGCAGTGAAAATTGGTGTACAAATATCTGTTTGAGTCTCTGCTTTCAAGTCTTTTGAGTGTATACCTAGGAGTGGAATTGCTGGGTCATGTGGTACTTCTATTTTTAGTTTTTTTTCAGGAACCACCACACTTTTTCACAACGGCTGTACCATTTTGCATTCCCACCAGCAGTGGATAAGTGCAGCGTCATCCATTTCTGTAGCCTCTATCAGTACTTCATTCTTTTTTATGGCTGAATAATATTGCATTGTGTGCGGACACCACATTTAGTTTACCGAATTCATCAGCTGATGGACATTGAGGTTGTGTCCACTTTTAAGCTATTATGAATAATGCTACTATATGAGTATTCATGTACAGGTTTTCATGTGAACATGTGTATTCATTTCTCTTGAGCACGTGTGGGTAGTCCCCAAATAATGATGGGGTTTCATTCTGACGTCATAAGTTGTTTCTGTCATAAGTTGAATACTTCAGTTTTTTTAGTTTTCATTATTATTGCTTTTTATTATCAGTATAAGTGTGATCTTTATTGTCTCTGGGGGCTGGAAACATTACATATAAACTCACAGATACATTTTAATACATGCATACATAAAAAACACGCAAATCATAAAAATTGACCCTGACAATGAAGAAGAGTTAGACGATGTTGCCATTTTATCAGGTGTGGTAATAACTCCACTTGTGGAAGTTTCGGGATCATCTGGATTGTCCCTGGCAATGGGGATGGTGTTTCTAGTCAGAAAATTAGTGAGCGTTGTCTGTATGGTCCTTTTTTTTTTTCTTTATGTATTTTGCAGTAACATCTCACCGCTTCCCAAATCTGCCTACTGTCTTTGCAAAGCAATCAGCATTTAGGTCCATGTTTTCAAGCAATTGAAGCTCTAGGTTTAGTATAGAAAACAGGTCGTTCATGACTTACGAGTATGTAAGTTACAACACTGCAGGGAATGGACGTCTGAGGATGATGACATCAGCAAATGATGAGCTGCAATGTTGTACGGGGGACATATTACTGATGAGAAGATGGACAGAAAAAAGGGCGGTCATTAAGTGCAGCTCGTTGTAACTTGACTACTTGTAAGTCGGGGACTACCTGTAGCTAGGAGTGCACTTGCTGGGGCAGGTGGGAACTCCGTGTTTAACAATTTGAGGAATATTCCCATCAGCAATGTATGAGGGTTCCATTTCCTCCGCATCCTTACCAGCACTTGTTATCGTCCAACTTTTCGATTGTGGCCATCCTCGTGGGTGTGAAGCGATAGCTCATTGTGGTTTTGATTCTCATCTCCGTAATGACTAATGAAAGGATCCCTGGTAGCACAATGGTTAACAGTGCTCAGCTACTAGCCGAAAGTTTGACAGTTCAGACCCACCCAGCAGCTCTGTGGGAGAAAGACCTGGCCATCTCCTATAAAGATTATAGTTTAGAATACTCTATAGGCCAGTTCTACTCTCTCACATGGGGTCACTATGAATCAGAATTGACTCTACAGCACCCAACAACAACAAACGAAAATATGTGCAATCATATATCTTAATAACTAATGATGTTGAGCGCCTTTTGTTGGTGTTTATTGGCCATTTAGGAGTCCCTGGCTGGTACAAATGGTTAACGTGCTCTGCTTCTAATTAAAAGGTTGAAACTTTAAATCCATCCAGAGGCATTTCAGAACAAAGGCTGGTGATCTACTTCTGAAAAATCAGCCATTGACAACCCTATGCAGCACAGTTCTCCTCTGACACACATGGGGCTGCCATGAATCAGAATCAAATTGATGGCAAGTGGCTTATTGTCCAGGAAACCCTGGTGGCGTAGTGGTTAAGTGCTATGGCTGCTAACCAAAGGGTTAGCAGTTTGAATCTGCCAGGTGCTCCTTGGAAACTCTATGAGGCAGTTCTACTCCATCCCATAGGGTCACTATGCTTCAGAATCGACTTGACAGCACTGGGTTTTTTTTTTTTTTTTTTGGTTTATTGTCCATTTTTATATCTTCTTTGGAGAAATGTCCATGCAGATCTTTTGCCCTTCTAAATAGGGTAATTTGTCTTTCTGTTGTTGAATCACAAGAGTTTTTTTTATATATTCTGGATATATACTAGTCTCTTTTAAGATATATGATTGCACATATTTTTTCCCATTCTGTGAGTGTTCTATACACTTTCTTGATGGTGTGTGTGGTGCAGTGAATCACTTTTGTATGGTCTTGCTAGCCATGGTCCTGTAACTTCCATTAAATGACTGGCTGGGACTATGCAAATAAGGTGTGTGGAACCGTTGTAGGGATTAGATAGTCTGCTAATGCAAATAAGGTACATGGAACCCTTGTGGGGGTGGGACTATGCAAATAAAGTATGTAAAACTTTTGCCATGATTGGCTAGAATATGCAGATAAGGTGTCTGTGGCCCACCAGGGGGATTGGTCAATTTTGTCATCCTGCTAGGCTTAAAAAGGGCTAATCCCAGAGGTTGAGGGTGGATCTCACTACCATCAAGAAGAGGAGCTGGGAGTGGAGTGCATCCTTTGGATCTAGAGTCCCTGCATAGAGAACCCTGTAGACCCATGAGACAAAGAGCTGTAACACTGGAAAGCTGTTACACTGGAGACAGTGGTGGCACAAGACAGCAGTGCCACAGGATGAGCAGTGTCATGGGACTGCAGAGTACTGGACCAGCAGATGGCTACAGTGGGATGCCTCTGGGCACTGGGCAGAGCTAGGTTGGTGGACCTGCAGAGTGAGAGAGCTGAACGCCTTCGAGCTGGAGGCTTCCTGGAGGAGTGGGGTGCCCCTGGGCAGTTATTAGCACACTAAAGAGCTATCACACTTGCCTGAGCAGGGCAGAGGTCAGGTCTGAGCAGGGCCTGGCAGCAGAGGCCTGCCTGCAGGTACAACTAAGAAGCCGTTGTTATTAAAGAGCTGTATCCTGAGTTGTTTCTGTTAACTTCTAAGCTGATTCTGATCCTGAATTGTAACCTGTTACTTCCCTGCAGGGTTCTGTGAGTTGGAATCAACTCAACAGCAACAGGTTTGGTTTTGGTTTTTTATTTCCCTAATAAACCCCATAATTGTGAATATGGTCTGTGAGTTCTGTGTAGCCATTGGAATGAATTATCAAACCCAGCAGAGAAGTACAGAGTCCTGTGGGAGGGATGGCTGATGTCAGAATTGGTAAAAAGTTTGGAGCGTGAAGGTATGTCTGCCGTCCACCTCGCAGAAACCAGCTTCGGGCTGCCGCTGCTGATGATCCTCCCCGTTCATGAAGTTAGAGGAGGCCTGATGCTGCCGTTTTTCAGTGTCCTTTGAAGGACAAAAGTTTTTAATTTCGATGAAGTCAATTTATCTATTTTTTGTTGCTGTGCTTCTGGTGTTTTATCTTTTAGAAGGCTTTGCCTAACCCAACGTCACAAAGACTTATTCCTGTGTTTTCTTCTAAGAGTTTTTTAGCTTATTTACATTTAGGTTTATGGTCCATTTTGAGCTACTTTTTGTATATGCTACGAAGTAGGGGTCCAGCTCTTTTGCATGTGGATATTAAAGTGTCTCAGGACCATTTGTTGAAAAGACTGTTCTTTCTCCATTGAATTATCTTAGCAACATCCTTATTGAAAATCAATTGACCATAAATATAGGAGTTTATTTCTGGACTCTCGATTCTATTCCATTGATCTATATATCTGTCTTTATGTCAGTACCACAGTCTTGAATATTGTTGCATTGTAGTAAAATGTTGAAATCACAAAGTGTGAGTCTTCTAACTTTGTCTTCTTTTTCAAGATTGTTTTGGCTATGAGTTCCTTGCATTCTCTTATGAATTTTAGCATCAATTTTTGTGAAAGAGGCAGCTGGGATTTTGATAGGGATTGTATTGACTCTGTTGATCAATTTAGGGAGTAGCACGCATTACTTTTGTAGTTAATGTAAGAGGCAGACAGAAGACCTTCAACTCATGAGTCAAAAGTTCTCTCAGACATGTTAATTTTTCTGATTTTACTGATTTATTATTAAAAAATATTCCTTCTCATGACGTTCTGCCTCCCCTTACATAAAGGAATTGATTATATATTCATATACATATATTCTTTCAAGAAAAATTCACTCATAATTTAGTAATGACTCTTCGAAGCTACAGAAATAATTTAAGAGAATGTTTAGACACAACATACAAGTTGTTGAAGTTTTAAAATAACCTAAAGATAACTTCACATACATCAGTTTGGATTTAGCACATGTTTATTTTCTGCTTAAAAATCACATAGGGATTACACTTTTCTAACCAAAACTCTTATAGTGGTATGTAGGTAAGAGCAGTCTCCCTTGTTAAAAACTAACTGGTTTCACTCATTGGCCTTCTAGCTGCCTCCGCATGTTAGCGTTGCCACGTGGTCAGTCTTCTGTTTGGTAGGTTTTATAAATCCTAAATGTTCTCGTTCAGAAACAGCTTTAATAAGCCATACATGAATACTTTCATTCATTTTTTTTTTTTTTCCCTGAGATTGTGGAATTTATATCCGTTTCTTTAGGCGCTGTTACTGATGCTTATATTTCTGGGATTAGCCTGCTATGCTCCAGATGGCTTATATGCCATGCAGGTATCAGGTGCAGTATTTGAAATACAGTTTTCCTCATTTTTCAGAGCGTCACTCTCTAGCTAATAGCAAGGATTGTTGAGTGGAGCTTGTAGGGAAATTGATGGAGCAGGGTGTGGGCAGCACTGAAGTACGCCATCTCACGCAGATGCTGTATCTCTGGAGGCAGAAGATACTCTCTCACCAGATTGTTGATGAAGTCCACGAGGTTTTCTCTGAGTTCTTCAAACTAAGTTTGCTTGTTTGTTCTTAACTCCTTCATTTCCATCAAGGACTTCTGGAGGTGATGGAAGTCCGTCTTCTGAAGCCCCTTTGGCTGTGAGTCAGAAGCATCTTCTTCCTCTTTGGCCTCTGCACCAAGGCTCTGAAACTGGGCCAGGAACTCCTCTATTCTCTTTGCTGTGCTGCCAAGCTTCTTTTAAGAAGACAACTTAAAAACTTGGAAATGTTTCTGAAATATGATCATTAACTCATCTGTCGCCAGTATCCTTAGCAGCTGCAAGGCTGGTACATATTCTTCAGACTTTACATGTTCTTGTCTAACCAAGCACCTGGCAGCTTGTCTGTCAGTCCACCGGGATCTTGAGAAAATGTAACACGTGAAGGTATCTTAAACCAGGAAGTAATTGGTATGGTCAGCATAATAGGTTTTCTAGTAATGATTGTGTTTCTTTGTTTAAAATCTTCTCATTGGTCATAAGTTCAACTTGCTTTTCTGAAGCTTGATTTTCCATGTACCTCCTAAGGGATGAAAGGTGCTGGATGTTTTCACATTGATTTTCTGATAAAGGATATATCCTCTTGGCTTCTGGGTAATTACACCACAGAACACAAAGTGGCTTGGAATAGAAATGTTTTAATAAAGAAAACTGAAATCCTTTTATAACGTTCTGAATTGAGAAATCAGGAATATAAAAAGGTGTTGCTCAGAACCTGTAACAGTCTTTCATTTAATATAAAGGGGAAGTTGTAAAAAGTAGCTTATTAAGTACCGTAGTCTGGAGTTAGATGTATCAAGTACTTTGTCAGTGAGACAAAGATTGGAATAGCTATATCCGTAGTAGCGATGATATTGCCTGAGGACGCAACCAGTGAATGATAATAGATGTGGCAGTTCCAAAAATTCATATTGATGTTGACTGCTGATAATTAGGAAGCTTGCAGTACTTTAGTGATAAAGCTTTCTAAATTTTCAAGATAAGCACAACAGGAGAAGACTGCCTGCCATTGGCTAGAGGAAATCCTTTATATTGCTTGGCTTGGATCTGTCTGCTGTGTAATATTCATATACCAAGTGGGAAGGGAATCATTGAAGAGTGTATCTTCTTCTGGGAGAGAGACCTGGCAACTTCCCCCTCTTTGGATTCCACATCTAAACCTGCATTCCATTAACTGTCAGAATAACTTTGGGAAACAATATCTCATACCGGACAATCTGTAGTTTTACAATGAGATTGCATATGGCGTGATATTTTATTTTGAAAGGCCTCTGTTAGAATTTTGAATGTTAAATCATAATCTGTTAAATTTACACGTAGAACAAGAGCAGCAGTTGGAATTTCTCTGATTTTTAAGAGCTCCAGTCTTTTATTTCATCTGGAATCCAAATGAGACTTTTACAGAAATTCTATTAGACTGTTAAAATTGTACTTAATTGTTCTTGTAGTTGCTCAGCGTTAGATTTCATCTGTTGCCATATCAACTGAGACGTTTCAGATTCACAGTTTGCTGTCCTTAGACACAAGTTTCCCTTCGTTAAAATAGTCCACTTGGGCACCTATGAAGTAGCTATGGTTCTAGCACCCACCACATTCCAGCCATTATATTTTTAATAGCCTAATAAAAAGCTATATAACTTCATTGTTAAAAATTGATAAAATAAAGAAAGAAAAAACACTCCAATACTGCCATGCTAACACACTGATGTTTTGGTAAATTTCGTTTCAAACTTTTCCTTATATGTTTACAAAGAGTTAATCTCATTGTACATACAATTTCCTTTGACTTTTAATTTATCATATGTACTTCCCATATTATAGGATTCAATAACTTTTTTATATTATGGAAATGTTCAGATATAATCAAAAGTAGTGAGAATAGTAAACTCCCATGTACCCATCATGTAGCTTGAATGAGTTTACAATCCATGACCATCTTGTTTCGTTTATATCCTAGGAGTAACTTGGAGCAAACCTCAGATATCATATCATTTCACTTGTAAATACCTAAGTGTGTATCCTTAAAATATAAGAAAGTCTAAAAAGCATAACCACAATACTATTATCAAAGCTTAAAGAAAACAAACCAGCAGTAATTCTAAGACTAAATAAAATTCCCTTAATGAATAGACCATAACCTAATCATTTTATTATTACACGACATTTGCATATGTAAGTTGCTCGTAATTTTGTGTGATTATTAATAATGCTGTGATGAACAACTTCATGCCTATGACTTTTTCTCTAGTTTGAATTATTTCCTTAGGACAAATTCCTAAACGTTGAATAATGGTACAAAAAGTCACATGATGTTTTATCAACTCTCCAGCTTTGTGTATGGTATTAAGGGGTTCTTTCTTTAGGCACAGCAACCTGCAGGCCTAAGAGCTTAACAGCCTTTTGGTGGCTTTAACAAAGAGGTGATTCATTGCCCTTGTGCTCAGGGAATGCAGTACTGGCTCTTCATTACACCTAACCCTACATAGAATTCTTTGGCCATGTAGTGATATAGCCTACTTTTTATCTTCTTGGAAACCTGGGTGGCGTAGTGGTTAAGTGCTACAGCTGCTAACCACAAGGTTGGCAGTTCGAATCTGCCAGGCACTCTTTGGAAAATCTATGGGGCCATTCTACTCTGTCCTGTAGGGTCGCTATGAGTCGGAATCGACTCAACGGCAGTGGGTTTGGTTTTTTTGGTTTTGTCTTCTTGCCACAAAAGCATGGCTAAGGGATTTATTTTCCACATAATGATGAATTCCTTCTCACTTTTATCCATTCCACTTTTTGATGTGTTAGATTAAGAATCAGATTTGTATTTCATTTTCTGTGGTCATCAACAGCTGTGCAAGTTATCTGGATTATTTTCTCTTGAAGTTGGCACTTGTTCTTTTTACCTAAAGTGGGAAAGATTATGTAGTTGCCATGCAATGGATCCCTTTTATATGGGCTTTCTCAACAGGGTCTTGTAACTTCCACCAGATGACTGGGTGAGATTATGCAAATAAGGCGTTTGTGGCCCATCGAGGGGATTGGACAGCTTGCCAATAATGCAGACGAGGTGTATGGCACCCTTGTAGGAGTGGGACCAGGCAAATAAGGTGTATGGAACCCTAATGAGGGGATTGGTCAGTTTTGCCATCCTGCTAGGCTTAAAAGAGGCAATCCCAGCGCAGGGGTGAGGACCTCACTACCAAGGAGAAGAGATGAGAGTGGAGTGTGTCCTCTGGGTCCGGGGTCCCTGCACAAAGAACCTCCTAGACCCAGGAGACAGAGAGCTGTAACACCAGAGATGGCAAGAGATAGCGAGAAGCAGCGGCAGAGAAACAGCAGCAGCAGAGGCAGCAGAACCAGGAGATGGCCCAGTGGGCTTCCTGGCCCACAGAGCGAGAAAGCTGAGTGACTTCAGGCAGGAGGCTGGCTGGCAGAGTTGTATGCCTCCAGGCACTTGTCAGTAGAGCTAGGCTTGCTGAGTCACGGAGCTAGAGAGCTGAGCACCTTTGGACTGAGGCTTCCTGGTGTGGAGTGGGGTGCCTCTAGGCACTTATTGGCGGAGCTAAAGAGCTTTGTGGAGCCCTGGTTGCGCTGCGGTTAAGCATTCAGCTGCTAACCAAAAAAGGTGGGCAGTTCAAATCCACCAGCCACTCCTTGGAAACCCTATGGGGCACTTGTACTCTGTCCTGTAGGGTTGCTATGAGTCAAGCAGTGGATTTGGTTTTAAAGAGCTCGGAACTCTTGCCTGAGCCAGGCCATAGGACCAGCAGCCAAAAAGAGGCCTGCCTGCGGAATCTGCACTTTCTGTATTCTGGTTGCAATACCAATAATTTTCTGATTCCACCTGCGTCTTGCAGGTTCCAGCTTTCAGAGAATATTTATTAGACTGAAATAATTGTTTTAGTGGAAAATATTTGAGTTTTCCTCCTTTGACAGGTTTCTGTCTTACACAGGTTCTGGGCTTTCACAGGCTTTACTGTACTACCAACAATGATAATATAAATAACTATGATTTACGGAGCATACTATGTGCCAGACACTATGCTAAGCATTTCATATATGTCATCTCATCTAATTTTTACAATATCCCTGCAAGATAAGTTTATGATGCCCATTTTACTGATGGAGAGGCTGAAGCTCAAAACGGTTAAGCACGAAGCCTGTGGCAAAGCTAGGTCTGTCCCTGGAGTCTTGGTTCTTGCTATTATATCAGGGTAATTTTCTTTTTTCTCTAGCCAGTCTCCCAGATTTCCCAGAATCCCCTCCTCAGTCTCTGGGCACAAGTTCTCCTTTGCTGTTAGGTATACTTAGGGAAAAGCTTGAGTAGCACTTCTCTAAAGCCACCACTTTATCATTTCACCTTTTATCAGAATATACTCTCGCAGTGTTATGACAGACTACAGCGATAGCCTGAGTTTCATATATGGCATATGATTTTATATATATGAAAGAAAGAATACTTTAAAAATTGCTTAGGTAATTCATATTTTTATTAGTTATTAATCTCTTTTCTTCCCAAAGTTTTCAAGGTTAGGCATTAAGTCGGGTCATTTCAGCTCTTCTCACTCATCATTTTCTCCCAACTCTGTTCTTTTTCAGAGTTTAAATTCTTACACAAATGGAGCATATGGTCCACCATACCCCCCGGGCCCTGGGGCAAATACTGCCTCGTACCCTGGGGCTTATTATGCACCTGGATATACTCAGACCAATTACTCCACGGAAGTTCCAAGCAGCTATCATTCACCTGGCAACAGCCCAACCCCAGTCTCTCGTTGGATGTATCCCCAGCAGGACTGTCAGACTGAAGTGCCCCCTCTTAGGGGACAGGTTCCAGGATATCCTGCTTCACAGGTAAGCAGATTTCTGTTGGGGAAAAAATCAAAGTCTCTGCTTCTTGAATTGTAAACAGTGGAAGCATATCTGTTTACAGTAGTGCTGATTTAAGAAAACACTCCATTCACTAAAGAGGCTATTCAAATAGCCAACAAGCACATTAAAGAAAAATGCTAAACGACATCAGCCATTAGATAGATGCGCAAATCAAAATCACAGTGAGATATCACTTCACTCCCACTAGGATGTCTAAGATTTAAAAAAAAAAAAGGGAAGTGACAAATGTTGGCAAGGATGTGGAGAAACTGAAACCCTTACACAATGCTGGTGGGAATGCAGAATGGTACAGCTGCAAAAGAAAACAGCTGGGTGGTTCCTTAAAAAGTTAAGCAGAGAACTACCGTATGACCCAGCAATTCCACTCCTAGTGTATACACCCAAGAGACCTGAAAGCAGCAACACAAACAGACTCATATACACCACTGTTCAATGCAGCATTATTCACAATAGCCAAAACAAGATAAGTGCCATCAGTGACTGAATAAATAAAGTGTGGTACAAATTATTCAGCCATAGAGAGAAATGAACTTCCGATACATGCTATGATATGGATGAACCTCAAAAACCTTATGCTGAGTGAAGTATGTCAGTCACAAAAGGACAAATACTGGATGATCTCACTTACATGAAATAACAAGAATAGGCAAATTGGTGTTATATGAAAATGGAGGATGACCACATCAGATCACAAAAATGGAAGATGACTACATCATTATATAATTGCCAAATTACATCATTACATAGTTGCCAAACCACTGAGAATCATGGCCCAGCCAGGCTGACACATAACTTCAACCATCACAGCCAGTGTTACTCTTACCTCGCACCTCAGTGTTCCTTACTGTCAGATGTACATCATTAATGCACAAAATAGTCAGATAGTAGATTTTTTTACTGTTGTCATAAATGTGAAATTTCAAATAACGAGATAGTCGATAAGTGAGGAGTGAAAAAAAAATCCCAAACCCAAACCTATTGCTGTCAAGTTGATTCCAACTCATAGCTACCCTATAGGACAGAGTAGAACTACCCCATAGAGTTTCCCAGGAGCACCTGGTAGATCTGAACTGCTGACCTTTTGGTTAGCAGCCATAGCTTTTAACCACTACGCCACCAGGTTTTCCAATTGAGGAGTATGTGTGTATGTGTATATGGAAACCCCGGCAACATAGTGGTTAAGAGCTATGTCTGCTAACCAAAAGGTAAGCAGTTCAAGTCCACCAGGCACTCTTTGGAAACCGTATGGGGCAGTTCTACTCTGTCCTATAGGGTCACTATGAGTCAAAATGGACTCAATGGCAATGGGTTTTATATATATACATATATATATAATTTATTTATTTTTTATTGAACTTTAGGTGGTTTACAGAACAAACTAGTTTCTCATCAAACAGTACACACATTGTAGTATGACATTGGTTAACAACCCCACAACATGTCAACACTCTCCCTTCTCAACCCTGGGTTCCCTATTACCAGCTTTCCTGTTCGTTTCTACTTTCCAGTCCCCACCTCAGGGCTGGTGCACCCCTTTAGTCTTATTTTGTTCCATAGGCCTGGTCAATCTTTGGCTGAAGGGTGAACCTCAGGAGTAGCCTCATTACTGGGTTAAAAGGGTATCCATGGGGGTCGTACTCTCAGGGTTTCTCCAGTCTCTGTCAGGCCAAGTCTGGCCTTTCTTTTTGAGTTAGAATTTTGTTCTCCATTTTTCTCCAGCTCTGTCTGGGACCCTCTGTTGTGATCCCTGTCAGAGCAGTCAGTGGTGGTAGCCAGGCACCATCTGGTTGTACTGGACTCAGTCTGATGAAGGCCGTGGTAGATGTGGTTCATTAGTCCTTTGGACTAATCTTTCCCTCGTGTCTTTAGTTTTCTTCATTATTCCTTGCTCCCAAAGGGGTGAGACCAGTGGAGTATCCTAGATGGCTACTCCCAGGCTTTTAGGACCCCAGACACCACTCACCAAAGTGGAATGTAGAACATTTTCTTTATAAACTCTGTTATGCCAGTTGAGCCAGATGTTCCCTGAGACCATGGTCCCCACAGCCCTCAGTGTATATATTTTTAAAACAATAAAAAAAGAAAACACTTCAGATGTTCAGTGGTTATTCTAGAGGTGATTGGGAAGACAAAGACTAATTTTATATTGATGCTTTTCTCACTTGTAGCACCTATTCTAGTGAATGGATTTTGGCTGAGGATACCTTGGGATGTCATAATCGTAAATTTTACACTAGAAGAAATTTTTAGAGTTGTTGCCTTTAAAGTTTCTTTATCTTAGCCTTTTTAATGCTTTGTTAGGTTTATATTTTTTAATATTTTATGGATGATATCATGTTTATTTCTGTGTTCACTTCAAGAGGAGTTCTCATATGTCTTTATTTGCATTTCCTTATACCATATGGGTCCACCCTATTTATGGTGTCCATGGGACAAAATTGTTATGCTTCAGCCATTGAACTTCAGGCCTTATTTCTTCTGATTGTTACCACATCTACTCCGAATATCTTTCGAGTCCAGTTATCTTGGGCTTGGTGAACTTACTGCAGCTGGTTTGAGTTGGTACAGTTTAGCCCAGTGGCAGCTAAAGTGTACTCTATACAATAGGAAGCATCTCAGAATCTGTCTGTACTAGAATATTTTTGTAACTTAAGTTTTTTTTTTTTTTTTTAACAATGATCGTATTTCCTTCCATTTCAATCTAGAACTCTGGAATGACCCTGCCCCATTATTCTTATGGGGATGGTAATCGTAGTGTACCACAATCAGGACCGAGTGTACGACCACAAGAGGATGTGTGGGCTTCTCCTGGTGCTTATGGAATGGGAGCCCGCTACCCCTGGCCTTCAGCTACGCCCTCAGCACCACCTGGAAATCTCTACATGACTGAAAGTACTTCATCATGGCCTAGCAGTGGCTCTCCTCAGCCACCTCCTTCACCACCACCCCACCAATCCAAGGTAGGAGACCTTCTAAACGTTGCTGCTTTGACACTTGGATAATTAAGTGAGCACAACATGGACCTTTTCTGCATTGGTCTGTGTCAAGTGGGAGCTAACTGCAAAACGTTGATGACTACTACCTATAGTTTTACCTCTGCCCAGTTTCTTTTTTATTAAAAGATAGGAAAGTGTTCTTTTTCTGTTGGTTGTTAACACTATCTGAATGTTAAATACAATCAAAGATTGCATTTTGCTGCCTGAAATAATCTGTAGACAAAAAACAAAAGCAATGTGAAGTATCTATAGTATTAGCTTGTATGGTTTAATTTTAAATTAGACCATATACTGGAGCATCATCTGCTTGTGGCTGGGTACCTACTTAAGATCTGTCTTGAGGTTTCGACTCTGTAGGGGAAGAACTAATTCCTATTTGTTAAGTCACTGGATAGACTGTGAGATGGTAAGGATGGACTGTGAGGCGGTAAGGATGGACTGTGAGACGGTAAGGAGGGACTGTCAGGGGGTAGGGAGGGACTGTGAGGCGGTAAGGAGGGACTGTGAGGCGCTAAGGATGGACTGTGAGGCGCTAAGGATGGACTGTGAGGCACTAAGGAGGGACTGTGAGGCGGTAAGGAGGGACTGTGAGGGGGTAAGGAGGGACTGTGAGGGGGTAAGGAGGGACTGTCAGGGGGTAAGGAGGGACTGTGAGGCGGTAAGGAGGGACTGTCAGGGGGTAAGGAGGGACTGTCAGGGGGTAAGGAGGGACTGTCAGGGGGTAAGGAGGGACTGTCAGGGGGTAAGGAGGGACTGTGAGGTGGTAAGGAGAGACTGTGAGGTGTGTGTGATGATGACCTGCCTCAGGACAAGATTCCAGCCATTATTCTCAGGAATTCTCTGCCTTTTATTTGACAGGGCATGCGCTTGTATCTTTTTAGGATTGTGTTTTTTCTCAAATGATTAAGAAGAGAGGTCCAGTTTTATTGGTGGGTAATGTTTTCATGTGCCCTCCTGATCAGGTGAACGATGTTGGTGGATCTCCATTAAAATAGTTTTTCCCCTTCTTTGTTTTCCCACTCCAAGGCTTCTTCATACCCCTATAGCCAAACAGATCAAGGCGTGAACCGGCACAACTTTCCTTGCAGTATCCAGCAGTATGAATCCTCGGGGACAATGAACAATGATAATTCAGGTCTTGTGGATCCCCAAGTCCAGTATAGTGCTGAGCCTCAGCTGTGTGATAATGTCACCAATGAAAATCCCAGCCATCAAGATCCAAGCAGTAGTCATCCTGAAGAGCGTTTATCTTCAGATGAAGGTACGCCTCCAAGTATTAAAAAAATCATAAATGTGCTGGAGAAGGTCCAGTATCTTGAGCAAGAAGTAGAAGAGTTTATAGGAAAAAAGACAGACAAAGCATACTGGCTCCTGGAAGAAATGCTAACCAAGGAACTTTTGGAACTGGATTCAGTTGAAACTGGGGGCCAGGACTCTGTCCGGCAGGCCAGGAAAGAGGCTGTTTGTAAGATCCAGGCCATACTGGAAAAATTGGAGAAAAAAGGATTATGAAAGGATTTAGAACAAAGTGGAAGCCTGTTACTAGCTTGACCAAAGAACTCTTGACTGGTTTTGGTTAACTACCCTCTTTTTGAGATGGCTGTTAATGACAGGAAGCAATACATTCCAGCTTTCCTTTGATTTCAGACTTCAAAAATGGGCAAGGGACTTGGAAGAGCATTGTAGTAATGAATTGTTTTCAGTTTTCAGACCAATGAATGTAACAGGAAACTGTGGAGTTATCAATATTGCCAAGTAGATTCACTGCTTTCCTAAGAAATTTATGGATATTTGCAAGCTGCTTCTTACCAGCAGGAGGGAAATACACTTTATGTAACAGGCTTATCAGAAACCTGCCAGATGAGACTGGATATAATATGAGACAGACAGGCTCTGTTTTTTTTAAACAGCTGGATTACTTGTTAAATTTTTGTACATTGTGACTGCTTACAACTTCATGTGTAAATTACAGCTTGGACTTTAGCCTTCTTGGACCTCTGTTTTGTGTGTTATTTGCAGTTCATAAATATACTATTATTCTCTACTTGGTATATTTTGTAGTAATATGTTTAATATAATTATTTCAAGAGATCATACTGACAGCCAGACAGTATGGCAATACTGAATGAATTTATATCTTTTTGCCACTTGAGTATATATATTACAATGTGTAGTGAGTTCCTGAGGTAAACTGTCTCCCTTTTTGTATAGATTGTCATTAGGTGATAGCTTTTACCACTTCTGCTTTTCATGGTAGTAGTGGAAGATGAATTTGGAAATGGCAATGACATCGGTTTGAAAATATATGTGGACATTGTGCTTTTTTGCTTTTTATCATATTTTGGATAGAGATACACTTTGAAAATTAACCTTTTTTTTTTTTTAGCAAATAATTTTTTCACCACTGCTGCTTCTGCAGATAGTGCTGTGATAGATTAAAGACTAATCTTTCTACAGTGAGTAGAAATAATAACTGCAAAAAATAAATATGATTATTTGGTAATACCATTCTCCATCTAAAATATTAGTTTCATTTCCAAGATCCCTCCGAGCAGATTTCATCTCAGTGTATAGCAGGAAACGGTGAGGGTAAAGGCAGATTTGTGCTCAGGAACTGAATCAGCCATATCTAGAGTGGGGAATTATTTTTTTCTTTTAAGGGTATATTTGATGGTTACCTTTTTTTCCCTATTGTAAATTGCATAGAGAGGATTTCCTGTTTTATAAAAAGAGGTTTATTGCCATTAATAACAGTCCTTTTAGAGCCAAATTTATGGAAGTAATATTAAAAGGGTCTTAGCTGGGCTTGCTTGAGTAGCACCAATGCTGTTATATAGAAAGGACTTATGTAAATAACTTACTTTTTACATCTGAGGTGAGTTTTAGTATACAGTATCTGTTCTTAGAAAAACAGCTGTTTCTTAATAAGATTTTCAAGTGGTAATTTTTTTTTCTAGACTGCCAAGCCTATAGATATTAAATGTATCAGCCATCTCCTCCCCCTAGAAACAAAACCAAACCAATACAAGCACACTATGTGATGAGAAGAAATTTAGTAAAAATATTGGCTAGGTCTTACAGTTGGGATGAGTGATTTTAGAATGTTGCGTGGGGATAATTTTATTCCAGGGTTTTTATTTTTGGCCCTAATATAGGAATGTTAAAGAAAGGCTTTTTTTGTGTGAAAATTAGAGTTATACTTGAAGCTAAAAATTTAAAGGGGTAGCACCTTAAAGCTAAGTTACCATAAACCAGTGAGATAATTACTAATTCAGGATAGGACACTTGGATTTAACTTATCAAGTGCCCAACATGCCATTTTCCGTGAAGTCTCGATTTATATACACGTGTACACACACAATGAAATTATATCCATGTATGTGTGTGTTTCTTAACAGTTAATTTTAAAATTTTGGTATAATTTTAGACTTACAGAAGAGTTGTAAAAATAGCACAGAATTCTCGTATATACCTTCACCCAAGTTCCCCGTTGTTAACATCTTACCTAACCATAGAACATTTGCCAAAATTAAGAAATTAACCTTAAGACAATACTATCAACTTAAGTAGAGAATTTAAAAAGTGGATATTTTATTATTCTTTCCACTAATGTCCTTTTACTGTTCCAGGATCACATGTTGTGTTTAGCTGTTGTGTCTCTGTAGTGTCCTCCACAGTGCATCCTGCTACGAGGTACATGATGTCATAATACATTTTGGTGTTGTTAACCTTGATCACTAGGCTAAGGTGATGTCTGCTAGGATTTTCTACTATAAATTTACTATGTGTCCTTATGTAATTACTAAATATTTGGGGGAGATACTTTGAGACTATGCAAATGTTTTGTTTCTGCTTTAACTTTTGTCCACTCAGTATCCATTGGTAGATCTTGCTTGTGATAATTACTACTGTGGTATTCTAATGCTGATTTTTTGTTTCATTCTTTCTACATTTATGAATTGGAATTCTTCTGTAAGGAAGAGTTGTCACTTCTGGATTTATATTTTTAATTATAATGATATTCAGCATAAGTACAAAACTTAGAATTTAAAGATGTAAAAACTTTGTTAAAATGATTCAAAATATCAGTATCAAAGAAAGGAAAACTACGTTGGTAACCTATCTCAGAAAATACAATGAATTTAAGAGAAACAGTTATTTATGATTTGTAGAATTGGTTTGACTTTTGACTTAATTATGACTCGAGACTGAGTTCAATTTTTTCCTGAAATTTAACACCTGGGCTTTTTAAGTGTCTACATTTATGTTAGTTTGGGAATCATTTTTGTCAAAATCTTGAATAAATTTACCCAGACTTAGCATGTTAAACACAACTATGTTTTCTTTGTAATAAGTCCCTATTGTTCCAAATATAAATGCCAATATAAATATTTAAACAAGCCCTAATGAAGTATCTGGGGGATGGGTTATGCTCATCTGTACAATGTTGGAGTTTTGAAAACAGTTCATTAATTCTCTAATGTAAATTATATCATTTAAGGTTGGCAAGTTAAAAGTTGATGAATATAGGTTAAAGCAGCATTCTTTTAAAAAGTTTTTTGGAGGATGGGTAGTTGATGACTGGAATGTTTCTTTTTCATCTCTACATTTCTTTCTTTTTGAAAAAGTAATGAGTTTAAAAATCCAAATCATTTTATGTAATTTATGAGTTTAAAGAGTCAGCTCTGTGAAAAGCAGCATTCTGCTCCCACACCTTCTTCTCAAGAGGCAACCATATTCAACTGAGTTTTTTAAAAAACAAAACAACTCCGTATTTTAAAATAACACAATTGTATCATTACTCCATGTTTCTTGATTTTAGGCATTTTCTACTGATTTCCTATTATGGAGGATGAGAATTTAGGCTTCTCTCTCTGCACCTACCCCTCCCCGCCCACGGTCCAATTACCATCCCTCTAACTTGTCAATATAGTTACATGGTAATTTTGTTGTACATTATTATGAATACGTAAATGCTAACGCGAGCTCAGCCATGTAGTAAACTGACGACTTTTCGTTTCCTGAACAACTCCTTGTTTTCCCTAGAATTAATAATTTGTCTTACTTATTTTGTTTGGTTACATACTTATGACTAATTTGATCTCAAGCCCTTCATTGGTTGTCTAAATCTTCTCTCAAGATTCTCAAACATATGAAATTTTAATTCGAAACCCTTGAAGAGATCTATCTTGGATCCCTCTGACTGGGTGACTGGTATGTTCTTGGTGCATACTGTCATCCTAGGGATGCCCTTTGCCCTTCCTGTTGGTTTTCCGTATCCTATGTCTTTTTCTTTCTTAGTACAGCTCCTCATTTTGGTGGAGCATGCTCTCCAGTAACTTCTTGGAAAATGATACATGGGAATTTTTTTTTTTTTTTTTGAAGCCATACATACTTGAAAATGTCTCTTTTGCCTGTCACTAGATTGATAGTTTGCCTAGGTATAGAATTCTAGGTTGGAAGTTACTGTCTTAAGAATTTTGAAGGTATTGATCTAGTTTGAAGAATTGTTGAGAAGCATATGCTGTTTAATTAATGATCCTTTGTATAAAGCCCAGTTTTTCTCTTTGGAAGCTCATAAGATGTTTTTGTCTCCTCTGTTCTGAAATTTCACAACAGTGTAGTTTTGGTGTAGTTCTATTTTCATCTTTTTCTGGGGACATTTCTTTCTTGAAATTCATGTCCTTAAATCCTGGGAATTTTTCTTGATTTTGTTTATTCATTTCCCCCTCTTCTATCCCAATACTCTGTTAAATTTTTCTAGGACTCCTGTGATTTTGATTGTGAACCTCCTAGACTGGCTCTTCGATTTTCTTTTCTCCCTCGATTTCTACTTTTTGCCTTTTTACTCTGCTTTGTGGGAAGTTTACTTAACTTTATCTCCCAACTTTTCACTGAACTTTATATTTCTTCTATCATATTTATCATTTCTAAGAATTTTTGTCATTGTTGTTCTCTGTATTTCTTTATGGGATCATGCTCTTTTTTATGGTAGCATCTTGTATTTTTGAGGATATGAATGTAATTTCTTGATGTTTTCTTCTTCCTAAATAATGAGTTTCCTCCAAAGCTGCTGCGTTTTCCTGTTTTGGTCCCTATTTTGTCATGTTAGAAGTATTTCTCAGATGTCTATTAGTGCTGGGTTGTCTGCTCATGTTTAAGAATGAGGAAATTTTAAAAGCTGATTGGAAGCAGGTGAGGAGCTTGTTCAGTAGGGCTTCGTGGGAGAGTTCTGTGGTAGGGCTTCTTCCTTGAAGAACCCCAAAGGTTAGTACTTTAGGCCTTTACTGTTGGAGTGTTCTGATTGAGACTCATTCACCTGACTTTCAGTCTTTGAGTAGGAAGTAAGGCTTGATTGTCAGCCTTCTAGGAGAGGAGTGGGGGAAGATGGATAAGTGGTTTTAATATCCAGCGTGTATACCAGTCACTGTTTTCAATGCTCTCAAATGTGCTTGATGGTTTTATTTTACCTTCTCTAAACCACTGGTTCTCAAAAGTATGATTCCTGAACGGGCAGCATCAAGATCACCTGGGAACTTGTTAGAATGCAAATTCTTGATCTTACCCAAGACCTAATGAATGAGAAAGCCTGGAGGTTGAGCCCTATCTTTGTTTCATCCAGCCCGCCGGGTGATTCTGACACAGGCTAAAGTGTGAGGATTAATGCTCTTAGCTCTCTTCTGTGGGATGGAGAAGGGACTGTCACCTGTTTAGAAAGCAGCTTTCAACCAGTTCTATTTTAGCCACCTCACTTCACGCCTATTTCTAGAGGCAACTGGTATCTGTCATCGATGAAATCATATTGATTTTTGACTTTCCCCACTGCTGGTTTAGGATTGAGCTTTTCAGGTCAGCTAAGTCAGCCATCACTCATCCATCTGCTTCCCAGTTGCCAATATTTTGTTGCTCTTGTTTCAGTTCTCTACATCTTTGTAAATTTATGTCTTTAAACAATCTCGTTACTGTCATTTCATGGGGTTTCTAAAGGAAGTGAAATCGTATGCCTTTGTTTGATCTTTTTTCCTTACACTGGAAGTGTAACTTTTTCTATACCATTTTTAATGTGTGTTGTTGTTAGCTGCTGTCAAGTTAGCCCCTGACTCATGGCAAGCCTGTGCACAATGGAATGAAATGCGGCCAGGTCTGGTGCCACCCCCATGATTGGTTAAGGACTGGATCGTTGTGAGCTATAGGGTTTTCATTGGCTGATTTTTGGAGGTAGATTGCCAACCCTTTCTTCCTACTCCATCTTAGTCGGGAAGCTCTGCTGAAACCTATTCAGCATCATAGTAACATGCAAGCCTCCACTGATAGACGGGCAGTGGCTGTGCCTGAGGTGCACTGGCCAGGAATTGAACGGGGTCTCCTGAGCGGAGGGAGAGAATTTACCACTGAACCCACCGCAGTGACGATCCTTGGGCTGAAGGAGACACAGGCAGCTCAGAAGTGGTCAGTTAACAAGTAGGCAGCTTTACCTTTTAATATATTGCTAAACCACCTGAGAGAGGGTGTGCCAGGTTACATTCCCACCAACAGCTCAGGAGAATGCTGGTTTCCCCGTACCCTCATCAACACTGAGTATCACTTATATTTTAAATTCTTTGTAGCAAAATGTTTTGAAAAAATAGACCTAAGGTGCTACTGCCTTTTCCCCCCAGAACCTCTCTGGGAAGAGAAGAGTTTCTAGTCCTTTTTCACACTGACTGTATTCTCTCTTCTACTGTCCCCAGCCCTCTGCTGAAAGAGTTCTTTGAAGACCACCAAATTCAATAGTCTCTTCTTAGCCTTAATCATACTTGACCTCCCTTCAACATTTGAAAATCTTGACAACCACTCCTGCTACGATACAGGCAGCCTCTCTCTACCTTAGTACATTATTCATTCCTGAAAACAGGAAAGCCGAACAACAGACTTCGATTTAAGGAGACTTCTGTTCCTAAGGCTACACGACCTTATAAAACCTCTAACGACACTATGCCCTTTAGACAACTTTTCACAATACATTTAGCATTTTCTGTATGCTTTCTGCTTTCATCTTTAAAATGTAACAACTGACCGGCTTAACTTCAATTTAAAATTATCTCCATCTTTAATCCTAGCTGTATTAAGTTGCAGATCAATGCTCGGAACCAGTATCAGCATTGGTTTTTGACTGGCATTGAAGTTGAAAGGTGCCCTAGCTCTCCATTAGGTGCCAGAGGTGGGGGGAACACACAAATTAGTATGTAGTACCAAACCAAAGCAAACTCGCTGCCGCTGAGTCTATTCCAACTCACAGTGGCCCTGTAGGACAGAGTAGAACTGCCCCATAGGATTTCGAAGGCTGTAAATCTTTACGGAAGCAGACTGCCACATCTTTCTTCCATGGAGTGGTTGGTGGGTTGGAACCACTGACCTTTTGGTTAGCAGTGGGGCACTTTAGCCACGGTGCCACAGAGCTCCTGAGTATAGTATGTAGGTTTTGAATTTTGGTTCCTCACCTAAATCACCTACGGAGCTTTTTGAAATACAGATGAGTGTGCCTCATCCTTAAAAATTCTCATTCTGTAGGTCTAGAGTGGACCCCAAGCCCCTGGAGTTTTAAAAACCTCTTTTCGTTGTATAGAGTCGCTATGAGTCGAAATCGACTTGACAGCAGTGGGTTGGCTGGTTGATTTCATTGTGGAGTATGGGTAAGAAAAGAAAAACCCCTACAGGTAATTCTGCTGTGCAGCCAGGGCTGAGAACCACTAGTTCTGTAGAACTTTCTGTTGGCAAGTATCTTCATTATAATAAAGCTCTTTAAGATATTTGTTTAGTTGCAAATGTAAAGGACCGTCAGTGTGATATAGTGAAGATGAGACAACCACTAAGTCTCTCATATAAGTCTTCCACTTACTGTTTTTGTTTTTTTTCCTTTATGGGCTTCTTTCAGTCTGCCCCTTAAACAAACCAAACCCACTGCTGTCCAGTCGATTCCGCTCATAGCGACCCTATAGGACAGAGTAAAACCTCCCCAAAGAGCTTCCAAGGAGCACCTGGCAGATTCGAACTGCTGACCTTTTTGGTTAGCAGCCGTAGCACTTAACCACTACGCCAGGCAGGTATTATCATTGATTATCTTCTCTTTTGACCATATTCTCTTTTTCTGGGTTATTTCATCTATTTTTTTTATAGCTTTGATTTTAGCCTATATGTTGCTAATTCCCAAGTCTGTATTCTCAGACACTTGGGTTCTAGTTTTAATTTTGCCATTAATCTTGTAGTTATTGTAATCTTCCTGCCTCAGATGGAGTGAGGAAATTGGACTATCCCTTTGTAACCCTTGCTTAACAGAAATTTATTTGGCTTCAAGCTAAAGAATTTAAAATAGTATCAAGTCTGTGGTAAGGATCAACATGCCTTCATCACTCAATGGTACATACCAGGCGCCATGCTGGGCACAAAAAGGTGCCCCGCTCATAGAATTTATAATCTGGCTTTGAAAAAAAATGGGGGCCTCTTATGCCTAAATTATGGTAAAAATGAAAAAAATACATTTTACTTTGTTTAAAACTAAGAGTTAAGTGGTTTGATACTAGAAAAATTAGGCCGTCACAATAGTCCTGTTGGGGCAGGCAAGTGGGTGGGAGTGTAGATGAAACTAGATTGGACATGAGTTGATGATCGGGCAGTGGTTAACATCCACTATATTATTGACCCTACCTGTGTGCACATTTGAAAGTCTCAGTTAAAAAGGAAACCCTGGTGGCATAGTGTTTAAGTGCTACAGCTGCTAACCAAAGAGTCGGCAGTTTGAATCTGCCAGGCACTCCTTGGAAACTCTATGGGGCAGATCTACTCTGTCCTAGAGGGTCGCTATGGGTCGGAATCGACTTGATGGCACTGGGTTTGGTGTGCACATTTGAAAGTCTACTCAGAAAAAAAAAAAAAAAAAGGCAGGAAGGCCAAATCGTTCAAGTTAAGAGCTCAAGCTCTGTCCATAGGGCAGTATACGGTGTTAAATAGATGAACACTTCGCCAGAGGTTTTGAACTGTATTTTCCAAGCCTTTATTTTCACTGTGACAGCAGAAAATTACTATTGTGATTGTTATATTTGTTACTGCTTTATTCATTTTTTTCCTTAAATGTATTTTTACAGTATTTTATTACACTGGAGACCCAAAATTGTTTCTAGAAAATGCTTCCTGACTATTTTGTTACTTCTTTGTAATCTTTCTTGGAGGGGATAGATATTTTAACTCTGAGATTGGGAAGGGGAGATTATCTGCATAGTTTTCACTCCAGTGAAAACAGGAAGATTTTACAGTCTATGTGACTTTTCTCACCAAGAGTAGTGGGCAGTAGCACATATGTTGTGATGAAATGTGAGTCAGAGGAGATAACCAGCTGCTTAGAGGGAGGATTTCGGGGCTTCTGGAATCAGGGGACATCTTCTCTTAGCCAATCCTTTAATGTCCTTTTATTTTTCAATATATTCTTTAACTTAGAAGGCTACAGCCAAGCATAGAGTTGCCAGATGAAACACAGTACTCCCAGTTGAATCTGAATTTTAGATAATAAATCATTTTTACTGTAAGTATATCCCATGCAATATTTGGGATATAAAAAAAAATTTTTATACTTACACTAAAAAATAATTCATTATCTGAAATCAGATTCAACTGGGAGTCTTCTTTTTTTTTTTTATTAAACTACTTATTTTGAGATCATTTTAGACTCACATGCAGCTGTAAGAATACAGAAATTCCATGTACCCTTTACCCAGTTTCTCCTAATGGTAGCATCTTGCAAAACTCTAGTACAGTATCAAAAACAGGATACTGACACTGATATAATCAAGAGACAGAACATTTCTATCATTATAATTATCCTTCTTGCCATACCTATCCCCCCCACCCTCATACAAACCCCTGGCAACCACTAAATGATTTCCATGATTTTCTATATAATTTTGTCATTTCAAGCATGTTATGTAAGTGGAATCATACAGTATGTAACCTTTAGAGATTGACTTTTTTTCACTCTTAATTAATTGGAAATTCATCCATGTTGTTTCCTGTATCAATCGATCTTTTTTATTGATAAGTAGTATTCCATGGTATGAATGCACCACGGTTTAACTATTCACTCACTGAAGGATGTCCGAGTTATTTCCAGTTGGGGCAATTATGAATAAAGCTGCTGTGTACATTTGTGCACCTGTTTTTGTGGGAACACACATTTTCATTTCTTTGGGGTAAATGCCCAGGAGTGCAATTTTGGTTCATATGGTAGTTGCATATTTAGTTTTTTAAGAAACTCCCAAACTATTTTCGAGAATGGCTTTACCATTTTACATTTCCATCGGCAGTGTATGAGTTTCTCCGCATCCTTGCCAATATTTGATGTTGTCACTATTTTTCATTTTAGCTGTTCTAGTAGGTGTGTAGTGATATCTTATTGTGGTTTAATTGGCAGTTCCTTAGTAACTAATGATGTTGAACATCTTTTCACGTGCATATTTGCCATCTGTATATTCTCTTCGATGAAATGTCTATGCATGACTTTTGTCCGTTTTCTAACTGGATTTAATAAACTTCATTTTAGAATAGTTCTAGAGTTATAGAAAAATTGTGAGGATAGTACAGTGATTCCCTACCCTCAGTTTCCCCTATTATTAACATCTTAAATTAGCATGCTACATTTGCCACAATTAATAAACCAATACTGATACATTTTTATTAAGGAAAATATATCCTTTATTCAGATTTCCTTAGTTTTTATCTAAAGTCTTTTTTCTATTCAAGGATCCCATGCTACATTTAGTTGTCATTTCTCCTGAGGGGCCTCTTGGCTGTGACAGTTTCTCAGACTCTCCTTGATGACCTTGACAGTTTGAGGAGTACTGGTCAGGCGTTTTGAAGAATGTTCCCCTGTTGGGATTTGTCTGATGTTTTTCTCATGATTAGACTGAGGTAATAGATTTTTGGGAGGAAGACCACAGAGATGTGAAATGTTCTTCTCATCATGTCATATCAAGGGTACTTAACTATCAACATGACTTATCACTGCTGATATTAACCTTAATCCCTGGCTGAGGTAGTATCTGTCAGGTTTCTCCACTGGAAAGTTACTCTTTTTCCCCTCCTTTCCCTATTGTACTCCTTGGAAAGAAGTCATTATGCACGGCTCACACTTAAACAGTAGGGAGTTATACTCCACCTCTCTAGGCTGTTGTTTTGGTTATCTAGTACTGCTATAACAGAAATACCACAAGTGGATGCTTCTAACAAAAAGAAGTTTATTCTCTCATGGTCCAGTAGGCTAAAAGTCCGAATTCGGGGTGCTGGCTCCAGGGGAAGGCTTTCTCTCTCTGTCAGCTCTGGAGGAAGGTCCTTGTGATGCATCAGTCTTCCCTTGGTCTGGGAGCATCTCAGCGCAGGAACCTCAGGTCCAAAGGATGTGCTCTGCTCCTAGCACTGCTTTCTTGGTGGTACGAAGTTCCCCTGTCTCTCTGCTTGCTTCTCTCTTTAATATCTCAAAAGAGATTGGCTAAGACACTATCTAATCTTGTAGATCTCATCAATATAACTTATCCATCTTATTACATCATAGTGATAGAATTTACAACACATAGGGAAATCACATCAAATGACAAAATGGACAATCACACAATACTGGAAATCATGGCCTAACCAAGTTGACACATATTTTCGGGGGACACAATTCAACCCATGACACTAGTTAAATTATTGAAATTTCTTTGCATGGGAGATTTGTCTATTCTCCCCCATTTATTTATCTATTAATTATTCATCAGTACGGGCTCAAGGATATTTATACTTTCGGTTACAAGCCAATATTACTTAATTTTGTTACACAAATTGTTTTAGCTTTGACCACTGGGAGTTCTTTCAGTTGGTTCCTCTGTCCCTTTCATATACTCCCATCATTGTGTGTGGTATTTGCTTCTTGTTGTTTTTAGCCCTTCCTTACTTTCTGGCACCAGGCTCATCTTGTGTATTTCCTGTCCCAGTGCTTAGAATCAATCACTTCTCCAAGAAGCCTTGGGTTCCTTTTACTGGGACTTATAAAAATCAAACCAACTTTGGGCTAAAAGAGAACATCACATTGGATGTCTCTAAGCTGTCAAGCTCTAACATTCTTATTTTATAAGCAAAGTGTCATGGATTGAATTGTGTCCCCCAGTATGTGTCAACTTGGTTAGGCCATGATTCCCAGTATCATGTGGTTGTCCTCCATTTTGTGATTGGTATAATTTTCCTATGTGTTATCAATCTAAATCTCTGCCTGTGGTTAATGAGGCAAGATTAGATTATGTTAAAGAGGATTAGTGTGAAATACAACACCCTTGCTAAGGTCACTTCCCTGATCCAATGAAAAGGGAGTTTACCTGGGGTGTGGCCTGCCCCACCTTTTATCTTAGATAAAAGGACAGGGAAGCCAGCAGAATGTTGGGGGGACCTCATAGCACCAAGAAAGCAGTGCCAGGAGCAGAGCGCGTCCTTTGGACCTGAGGTGCCTGCGTGGACAAGCTCCTGGACCAGGGGAAGACTGATAACAAGGTACTTCCTCCAGAGCCAACAGAGAAAGCCTTCCCTTGGAGCTGACACCTTGAATTTGGACTTCTAGCCTACGAGACTGTGAGAGAATAAATTTCTCTTTGTTAAAGCCATCCACTTGTGGTATTTCTGTTATAGCAGCACTAGATGACTAAGACACAGAGTGGGAGAGGTCTTCTGTTTCCTGATTCAAGGTGCCTCTTCTCACAGCTGCAGCCTGCATATTCTTGACTGGAATGCAGATTCATGGACCTCTCTGATTAACTATCAGAGTTAATCAGAATCTCTGGGAGTTGGAGCTGAAAATCTGCATTTTAAAGAATCTATTTAGCAGACTCTTCCACTCATTTGATTTTGAGAATCACTGTCACAGCCTGAAGCCTTGGTCTTTTTATTTTACAGTCAGAACATCAGCAACAACTACGGAGTTTTTTCAACTGTGGATGCTTAGATGTCAGCCAGGGATTGAGGACTTCTGCGTCCGAAAACTGTTCTCACACCACCTAATGCCTGGATAGACACTCAACACATACTTATTGAATAAATCATATATGGTTTATTCTGGAAAGAAAGGGAGTTCAAAATTGATGTCTAATAACAATCCAACTTTGGATGTAAAATCCATTTGTTTCGTGATCCTAGCCTCTTGCTTTTGCTCTTTAGGCAACTTACTGGCCATTAGCGTTACCTTTTGCAGTAGAGCACAAGGTCATCAAACTACTACCTGAGGCCAAATTTACCCCACCGCCTATATTTGTAAATAAAGTTTTATCGGAACATAGCCACACCATTAGTTTACGTGTTGTTTAAGACTGCTTTTGTGCTAAAACAAGAGTTGACTTGTGATAGAGACTTTAGGGCCCATAAATCGTTGCCGTCAAGTCGATTCCGACCCATAGCAACCCTACAGGACATAGTAGAACTGCCCCATAGGGTTTCCAAGGAGCGCCAGATGGATTTGAACTGCTGACCTTCTGGTTAGCAGCTGTAACTCTTAATCATTACACCACCAGGGCTTCCCCTCACAGTCTATAGAGCCTAAAATATTTATTATTTGGCCCTTGTCTTAGGCTGGGTTCTCTAAAGAAGCAAAGCCAATGAATCATATATATAGGGAGAGAGAGACAGAGAGAGATTTATCTCAAGGAAATGGCTCATGCAGTTGTAGAGGCTGGCAAGTCTCAACTCCATGGGTCAAGCATTAGGCTGGAGGCTTCTCCTGACTCACGTATCTGCAGGGGCTGATGAACCTAAGATCGGCAGTTAAGATGGCAAGCTCACAGGCTGTGGAGGCTGACAAATCACAAGATCAGCAGGTAAGACAGCAGGCTGCTGGGACACAGGCTGCAAAGGCTGATGAATCCCAAGACCGGCAGGCAGTATGGCAGGCTGCTGGCTCAACTCCCCAAATCTGGAGGTCAGATGATGATGAGCTGGATGCAGGATACACAGCCAGCTAGTGAGCTTTGCCAGAAGGTCCACGTATACATTGAATGCAGGCCACACCCCCAAGGAAACTCCCTTTACAACCAATTGGGTGGTCACATCAGATTACATCATGGAGGATGACTACATTACTACATAACTGCCAAACCACTGAGAATCATACCAAAAAAACCCAAACCAAACCCAGTGCCGTCGAGTCGATTCCAACTCATAGTAACCCTAAAGGACAGAGTAGAACTGCCCCGTAGAGTTTCCAAGGAGCGCCTGGCAGATTTGAACTGCCGACCCTTGGGTTAGCAGCTGTAGCACTTAACCACTGTGCCACCAGGGTTTCCACTGAGAATCATAGCCTAGATCATAGGTTGAGACACAACCTTAACACCAGAGACACAAGGAAAATATCAGCCCAAGAGAAAAAAGGGGCCACATAAACCAGAGACTCCATCAGCCTGAGACCAGAAGAACTAGATGGTGCCTAGCTACCACCAATGACTGCCCTGACAGGGAACACAACAGAGAGTTCCTGAAGAAGCAGGATAAAGTATAGTGCAGAACTGAAGTTCACATAAAAAGGCCATACTTAATGGTCTGAGACTAGAGGAAGCCCAGAAGACATGGCCCCCGGACTCTGTTAACCCAGAACTAAAACCATTCCCGAAGCCAACTATTCAGGCAAAGACTGGACTATAAAACACAAAATAATACTCGTGAAGAGTGTGCTTCTTAGTTCAAGTAGATACATGAGACTAAATGAGCAGCTCCTGTCCAATAGCAGGATGAGAAGGCAGAAAGTGACAGGAGCTGGTTGAATGGACACAGGAAACTCGAGTGGAAAGTGGGAGTGTGTTGTCACATTATAGGGAGAGCAACTAGGGTCACATAAATGTTTGTCTGAAAAATTAACTTGAGCTGTAAACTTTCACCTAAAGCACAATTAAAAAAAAAAAAAAAAGCTGCTGGCTCTTTAGCGTGAATTAAGACAGCAGGACCAAACTGTACTGACAATTATTGTATTCTACACTGTCATTCACCCATAATAAAAGTAGTGCCAGTTTCACTTAATAGCCTTGATGAAGCAGTAAAAATGATTAACTCCCAACCCTCAAGCTCACATCTTTTTCACATTTTATGTGACAAAATGGCTAGTATATATAAAACGCTTCAGCACACCAAAGTACCATGGTTGTCTCTTGAGGAAGAACCACTTGCGCAATGATTTGAATTGCAAGCTGAACTAACTGCTCTTTTTTCATGGAATACCATTTTTGTTTGAAAAGTATGACTGACAGATTATGGTTATTCACACTGGCATATTTGGCAGACCTTTTCCTGAAAATAAACTTGTCACTTCAAGGAAAACAACTGACAGTGTTTGTTGCCCAAAATAAAACTTGACCTTTCAAGAAAAAAAGCACTATTTTGGAAAACTTGTATCCACTACTGTGAGCTCGACACCTGTCCAATAGTTCAAGACCCTTCTGATGAGACTGGCGGTGATTTTCTCTTAAATGAATGTGATTTTAAATACTGTATAATGAAATGTGTCAACACTTGGAAGATCTGCATAGCCCAGCGAGCAGGTATTTTCCAAATGACCAATGCGTGATGTTATAGGTTATACATGGGTAAAATATACATTCGAAGTACAAGATAAACCAATGGATTTTGAAGTCTCAGAGTACAAAAAGTTCATTGATTTGTTTTCAGATTCCACATTGCAACTCCCTTTTGGGAAACTACCACTTATTGAAGGAGCCCTGGTGGTACAGTGGTTAAGCACTCCGCTGGAAACTCAAAGGTCAGTAGTCTGAAGTCACCAGTGGCTCCGAGGAAGAAGGACGTGGCAGCCTGCTTCTGTAAAAATTACAGCATTGGAAACCTTATGGGGTAATAGGTTCAACAGGGTTGCTATGAGTTGGAATCATCTTGATGGCAACAGATACTGCTTGTTGAATTTTAATATAGTGTCAAAAGAGAATAGCCACAATTATCTGAAAATGCTATTAAAACACTCCTTCTTTCCCAATTACATATTTGAGTGAGGCTGGATTTGCTTTATATACTTAAATCAAAACAAAAATTGTGACAGATTGCAGGAACATATATAAAAATCCAACCGTTTTCAATTAAGCCAGACATTAAAAAATTTACAAAAATGTAAAGCAACACTGCTATTCTTTTTCCTAAGCGTTATTTTCACCAAATTTTTGTTTTTGAAAATAGTTATTTTTCATAGACTGTTACTTTTGTTTACATGGTTTTACCACTGTTATTTTTAATGAATAAATTTCTCAGTCTTAACTTCAAAAACGGTCAATAAGGATAGATATGCCAAAACCCATTGCCATCGAGTCAATTCTGACTCATTGTGACCCCACGTGTTACAGAATAGAACTGCTCTATAGGGTTTTCTTGGCTCTAATTCATTACAGAAGCAGACTGCCAGGCCTTTCTTCCACAGCACTGCTGGGTGGATTTGGACCACCAACCTTGAGGTTACTAGTTGAGTGTAAACTGTTTGTGCCATCCAGAGAACTCCACAGGTATTACCTACATAAATAATGCTCTTTAGGGTCCTCAATAATTAGAGTGTAAAGGGTCCTGAGATCAGAAAGTTTCAGAACAGCTGGTATAAAGGATACAATGGGATTTGGAGATGGAAAACCTAAATTCCAATTGCAGTTCTGTCACTTAACTGACTTTGATTTTAGTGAGTTATTTAAGAGCAGGCTCTGAAGTCAGGCTATCTGGGTTCATAATTTTTGTTCCACCACTTGCTGGTAGTGTGGCTTTGGGTGAGTCATTTTACATCTGTAAATAGGGGTAACAACAGTACCTACTTCATCAGGTTGCTGTGAGGATTAAATGGCATACCTGGAAAATGCTTACGAGGTACCTAGAACATTGTAAGAACTCAGTAAACACTAAACCCACTGCTGTCACGTTGATTCTGACTCATAGCGACCCTACAGGACAGAGCAGAACCGCCCCATGCGGTTTCCAAGGAACGGCTGGTGGATTCGAGCTGTCAACGTTTTGGTTTGCAACCGAGCTCTTAACCACTGTGCCTCCAGGGCTCCAAGTGAGTATTAGCAACTATAATTAATCTATGATATTAGCTAGTCATTTAACAGGACTCTAGAGAACGGGACACGGTCCTGGCTTTCCTCATCCTCTCCACAGAAAAACAGAAGCTAGGTAGGTGTTATAAATTTTACGGGGAGGTATAAGTAAACTTGTCGATATTTGTGTATGGCTGTTAACCTGTATGGGAATTCATGTTATAAAAAATTTCCTTTTCCTGTTTATAAAGAAGGAATAAGACTGTAAAACATTCCCTGAACCCTTGCCCTAAAATCTATTTAGAAAATAGGAAAGCATCTTATTTAATATCCAAAGGAATAGAGAGGTCTCCAGAAAACGAAATACTCAGGAGAGCTGGGCAGGGTTTGGCATCTCGATCAGAAGAACTATGTCATCTTTGTTTGGACGAGAATATCCCGTCTTCGACCTCCTCTGCGGGTTTTACATCCTGTCAAGTCCACTTCTACATCTTTTAGGGATACCTTTCACAGCCTCTATGGGGCACACAACAACAAAGTCCTAATAAACACAAGGGGGAGGAGCAAAGTCCCCAGATGAAGAGAAGCCTTGATTCTGTCTTCCTTTCATTTTCACCTTGCAAACGCCGAAGGTATCCGTTCACCTCAGCACCCAGAAGCGGGGGTCTGGACCGAGGTGGTGGCCCCACCACCCCCTAACCCTCCTTTTCAACCACCAGGGACGCGCATCCCCCCGTCTGCATGGGTTCCCACATCGTCCCTGACCCATCAGTAGGGTTAGCCAGAATGCCACCGGGGACAGGAGACCCGTTTTCCCATCTGTTAAGGGAGAAGGCTAGACTGGTTGACCTGGAAGAACTTTCTCTGACTGAAATCCGATATGTTCCCGTGCACTGTGTCCCCGTTCCCGCTTGTAAAGACCGCGGGCCTCAGGCGGGCTTCGGCTCCGAGGCGAGGGCACACGTGCCGCCTCACCCGCTAGCTTTGCGCTCCGGCTCCCTGCCCGCAGGGAGGAGCCACATCTCGCGCGACTCCCTCCACCTCTCGCGACATTGCCGCAGGTCCCCCTGCGGCTCCCCTCGCCCCGGTCGCCGCTGCCCCGCCGCCACCTCGGCCGCCTCACCTTTGTTTTAGGCAGCCCGGCCCGCTGCTCACCGGCTGGGAGCGCGGTGGAGCTCCGAGTTCCGCACGAGCCCGGCGGGGCCGCGGACTCCGCCCTGCTCCGCCCAGTCCCGCCGGGGCTTGGGGGCAGGGCCGCCGCCGGGACATGTCGTGCCCCTCCCAGCGAGGGCAGGAGCGCCTGGGGGGCAGCGGGGCTGCCAGGTGAGCTCCCGACGGCGCTGGAGCTGGCACTGGAGCTGGAGCTGCGGCGGGCCGCACGGAGGCCTGACCCGGGCCGGGCTGGGGATGCCGGGCTCGGAGGAGGACAGAGCCCGAGGCCGGGAGGGGAGCTGGGAAGACTAGCCCCGGTGGGGAGGGGTGGCCTCGGTGCCCGGGAAGCAGCCAGGCCCCCCCCTTGTATCGGCTGCACCCTAAAAAGGCGCTGGCAAATTACCTGGTTCTCGTTGGCAGCTCTCCGTGCCAGAGCTGGCAGGGGACAAGTCCCCGAGCTCTGAGGCCCTGGGGTGGGCGCGGGAGGCCTGGGGTCGTGGGGAGCAGGAGCGCGCCCAGGTGGCCGAGGTAAATTTGTGCTCAGAAGAAGGATGATGCAGCGGGAAGGATGGAGAGGTTTGCTCAGAGGGAGGCCAGGTGTTTGCCATCGCCCTGTGCTGGGTGCTGAGATACCGCTAGTCTTGCTCACTGCCCGCATAGACGCCGAAGAGTAAACTTTTGATGTCTGGAGTGGTGGTTGGAGTGCCGAGTGGTGTCAGGGTTGAAGGAAGAAAAAAATGCAAAACACACGGGCGAGAACCTTCTTTGAGGGATGGAGGCCTTTGAAGCCACATGGAACTTTTTACCTGAGAGTTGGAGTGTGTGTGTCTCTGTGGTGTGAGTGGGTGTACGTGCTGCAGCGGCCCCAGGCAGTTTCTGTTTTCAGAATTTGTACCCCAGCCACTAATTAAATACGCTTAGGTACACTTGAAGACTCAATCAAGAACTTGGTTCTTAAATGAAAAGTTGTATTTTCAATATTTTAAGATTCCAATAGTCATGTAAACGTGTAATAATGGAGGTAAAAAACAAAAACAAACCCGTGCTATCGAGTCGATTCCGACTCATAGCAACCCTATAGGACAGAGTAGAACTGCCCCATAGAGTTTCCAAGGAGTGCCTGGTGGATTGGAACTGTTGACCTTTTGGTTAGCAGCCATAGCTCTTAAGCACTATGCCAGCAGGGTTTCCCAGGGAGCCTAAAACCTAGGTGTCCTTACGACATGGCACCCTGGCTTGGTTGGAGTAAATTTTCTAGCTTTGGCACTAAGTGAAGATTAGAAATTGGGGTAACGTGTTGTGTTGCAACCAAGTTTTGACCCTGCTTTACTTGGGATTCTGGGTTTGTTTTGTAACATTGACTAAAACCATGTGGAAACCCTGTTGAGTGGTGGTGAAGTGCTACCTACAGCTGCTAATCAAGAGGTTGGCAGTTCAGATCCACAGGCGCTCCTTGGAAACTCTGTGGGGCAGTTCTACTCTGTCATATAGGGTAGCCATGAGTCAGAATCCACTTGAGGGCGGTGAGTTTGGGGTTTTTTGGGGGTTTTACGTGTGATTCTGGATTTGTTTTGTAACACTGACTAAAACCACTTAGTTTTCTGAGAGAATTCAGAACTCAGTGCAAAGTGGCTGATCTGGCTAGAAGTGTTTTGTTTTCAGTTCCCTCAAAAATCCAGCTGTTAATTTATGTTATATTTTATTTGAATTATGTAGCCCCTCAGGTTGTTTACAGAAATGACTCCCCTTAAAATGATTAGTGTGCATGCCAACAATTACACTTTTAACAGAAGGAAAATCATTTTCCTGCTAGTTTTGTTTTAACTTGTCTTTTAGAGAGAGAAATGTCATCAGTGGAATCACAGCAGGAACAATTGTCCCAGTCAGATCCATCTCCGTCACCAAACTCATGCAGTTCCTTTGAGCTAATAGACATGGATGCTGCCAGTTTGTATGAGCCGGTTTCTCCTCATTGGTTTTACTGTAAGATAATAGATTCTAAGGAGACATGGATTCCTTTCAACTCTCAGGATTCACAGCAACTGGAAGAGGCATATGGCTCTGGTAAGGTGAAGGTGATGACTGTCATCTCTCTCCAACTATAATTTAATCGCCCTTGTAGTGAATGCTATTAAAAATAAATTTTAGGTTTTTCCAGTTACGTAATCTCCTACAACGTGTTTATATAGAGGTTTAGCCTTGGCTCTGTACTTTGAAAACAGTACCTTTTGTAATTTTCACATATTTATCCAATAGTATTATGTTCTAGTTTATGCTTCAGATCTGGTTTTTATTTTTAAAGAGTGTGTATGGGGGGAGGAGGGAGGGTGCCAGATTGCAGAAGAAAGAATTCTCTAACGTGTCGACCGTTTCTTTTATGAAATGAGAATGGTGCTAGTTACCACCATAGATAGCATTGTGATAGTCATTAATTTACCTTTTAGTCCCTCAAGCAAAAAATTCAGAGGGGTCTTCTTAGAATTTTTTTTTTTTTGAAGAGACACTATTATTTCTCCTCAGAAGAAGAACAAAGGTAGCGTGTTTAATGTTTCCTTAAAAGCGAGAATGGTTTTGACAGTTTGTAGAGTGCTTACTGAAAAACGATTATCAATTAAATTCCATTTTATGTTATGTTTAGCCAAAAAAGAAACTCGTTCTTTCATATGTTTTAGAACATTATATAGAGTCTAACTCAGAGTTGCATTTGGGGGGATTTATTTTTAAATATCTACTTCTTTTCCCCTTCCCAATTTTTGATAGGAAAAGACTGTAATGGGAGAGTTGTCCCCACTGATGGGGGCAGGTATGATGTTCATTTGGGGGAGAGGATGCGGTATGCTGTCTACTGGGATGAGCTAGCGTCAGAAGTAAGACGGTGTACCTGGTTTTATAAAGGAGACAAAGACAATAAATACGTTCCCTACTCGGAGAGCTTCAGCCAAGTGTTAGAGGTAATGCTGCTACGTTATAGTGTAAAACCTATTTTATGGCTCTTTTTTTCCTCATTGTTTTCTTCCTTTTTTTTTTTTTTTTCTTATTTAGTAATCTCCTTGTCCACTTGTGACTTATTTTGTGAAATTCCCAGAAAGAATTTTGTTCGATCTGCATCATAGTTTATAGCATTTCTTTTTGCAAGTTAGTTTCAGGATAAAGTAGTTTTCAGACTTTAAAATACTACAGAAATTATGTCTTTTTCCCCAGTGGCGATATTGTTGCGGTTTAAACCATGACCAGAGAATTGATCTTTTTTGACTTTTATTTTTCTTGCTCTGAAAACCATCTGAAATTTTCCTTCTTCAAAATGGAGTAGGATATTCTTATAGAAATTCTTGTTACGCTACCCGTATTCTTGTGAATAAATTTAGTTTTAATAGAAAAGCTATCAAAGAAATTAATGAAATGTGTTTTTTTTTAAGGAAACTTACATGCTTGCTGTAACTCTGGATGAATGGAAAAAGAAACTGGAGTCTCCCAACAGAGAAATCATTATCTTACACAATCCAAAGGTAAAGCCAACTAAAGCGTTTCTCTGATGTTGGGATGAAAGGTTAATTGCTTTATTAAGGAAAACTTAGTTTCTTTTTCCGTAGGGATTCTACTTGGGATAATCTGACAAATTTCATACTGCATTCACAAGTATGAAACTTAAAACTTTCAGCCACTACCCTTATTTACCTCACTCAGTTTACACGGAGGAATTTCCTTATGGAAAATTGCACCATTGCGGATTAAGAAAATCACTGACACATGTGTGGGCTAGCGTCCATGTGTAAGATATTGCTGGAAGATCTGTCAGCCCAATGTGTTTTCAGGGTACTCATTTCAAGCTGTGAGTTGCATATCAAAACTCCGGTGGAGATTTGACTATATATTATGTTTTGAAAGACGTACATCCCTTTGGAATATATATGGAGAGATAACTTTAATGTAGGTACCTTTGTTTCTCCTGTCTTTTCTATTTAAGCTCATGGTGCATTACCAGCCAGTCGCAGGGTCTGATGAATGGGGTTCGACACCCACTGAGCAGGGTCGACCAAGAACAGTGAAGAGAGGAGTTGAGAACATCTCTGTTGACATTCACTGTGGTAATGTTAATCATTTATTTTTTTCTTATCTCCCAGTATGCTCATTTTGTTATTGTTTATTACTTAAATTGTGATTTTTTTTTTCCTGTGGACTTGGATTGCCTCAGAGTTTAAAAATAATCTTTAGTCATATGGGTTTATTCTGAGTTAAGGTTAGCATTACTTCATCTACTAAGAATCTCAATAGATGTAAAGATTTTCTTTTTAAAGTTGCTAAGTTAGGTACATAGGGTTGGTAAAATTTGGCAGTACTAATTAGGAAGTCATTAAGTACAGGTGAGCTGATTTAGCCCTAATTCTAAGAAGTGTGATATCACCTGATAAATTAGAAATTTATTCCTGGTAACTCCTGTCCTAGAAAGATTTTCATCTAAGGAAAACTGTTTTTCAGTAAGACCTTGACGATTATCCGTTGCTATCTAAATAGGTCATTTATGGTTGGGTTCATAATATACTTATCTGGATTATCAAGTTCCTTTTTGTCTTGCAGAGCTGATGATTTGGTAGTTCTGTTTCCTTGGACAAAGTCTTAGATTAAACTTACTGAAATTGAAAAGGATGAAAGTTTAAAAGCTCAGTCTTCAAAAACATACTGGAGATTATTGGAACAGTTGATAAAAATGGAATATTAGCTCAATGTTAGATTGCCTGAATTCAATAACCATACTGTGGGTATGCAAGAGAGTGTTTTTAGGAAATACGTGTTGAATATTAAATGAGTAAAGAGACATGATGTACGCAACCTGTTCCCAGATGGTTCAGAAAAGTAGATGCCTATGCGTGTATGCACACACAGAGCTATCTAGAGGATAATAGAGCAAACACGGGAGTGTTACAAATTCAGTGTATGAAGAGTATGTGGGTATTTCTGTACCATTCTTTCAACTTTTCTGTAAGTTCAAAATTATTTCAAAGTAAAAAGTTTAAAAAAAAAACCTGAAACATTTTTTCACAGATTTATTTTAAGATGAATTAGAAACTAAGTAAAGTCACTGTATTTATACTAAGTAGTTAAATATAGGACTATTTTATGTTCTTTAAATTATGTTTGATTTTTTAATTTGCCCATTGTCTTAGTTATCTAGTGCTACTACAATGGAAATACCAAAAGTGGGTGGCTTTAACAAACAGAAATTTATTTTCTCACAGTTTAGGAGGCTCTGAGTCCAAATTCAGGGCTGCAGCTCTAGGGGAAGGCGTTGTATCTCTGTCGGCTCTGGAGGAAGGTCCTTGTCTCTTCTGATCTTCATGTGGCTTGGCACGTCTTTCCCCATCTCTTCTCTTTGACTTGCTGGTTTAATCTCTTATATATCTTTTATATCTCAGAAGAGATTGACTGACACTAAACTTGCTCGTTAACGTAACAAAAACAACCCATTCCAAAATGGGATTACAACCATAGGCATAGAGGTTAGGAATTCCAACACATAGTTTTGGGGACATAATTCGTAACACCCAAATTTATAACTTACTGTGAGTGTTTGATTTTAGAATATATGACCAATTATATAGAATAATATTTCTTTTTAATTTCATTTATAGGGGAACCTTTGCAAATAGATCACTTGGTTTTTGTAGTCCATGGGATTGGACCAGCTTGTGATCTCCGCTTTCGAAGCATTGTACAGTGTGGTAAGTTTGTAAAGCACGTAAGATTAGATTGTTTAAGGGGAGCATTAGGCAGTGCTCCTGTGAGCTGAGATTAAGTGTTATTTTTGGCCTGTTGTCTTAGCTGCATAGTAAGAACTGGAGAGCTAAAGACAGGTGGCAAAGTAGTAAAGCTTCCAGCTAAGACCTAAAGTAAACTCCTAAAGCTTGGTTCATACTCTTAACTCATAATTCCTGAGTGAAAAGCCCTTAATCGCTATGAAATTTTTTATGAAGTGATAGTCCTATTTATCACCACTTCAAATTTTAAAGGAACCACAAGGATGATATAGTTTAAATGAATAACAGAAGCTTCAGTCATTTTTGTAATTCACACTGTGGTAAACCTTGATATTCTAATTGAATTCATTAGCATAAACTTGGTAGTATTCAAAGTCTAATTGTCCCAATTAGGAAGTCTTACCCTATTGGATAATGATCCTAAACATAAATTAGAATTGTGTTCTGGAAGGATAAGATTGACAGGATATACATTTCAGACAGCAGTGTGTGTGTGTTTTAATGTAAAATATTGGATGGTGGTTGCTTATATCAACCAGAGAAGTTAGGCTAGGGACCCGATTGCAAGACCAACTGGCCTGGTGGTCATGACTTTTTTTTTCTTTTTTAATCGATAAAGTTCCCATGATACTATAGAAGTTTTGAAGTTAACTTTCCTTTGATGAAATGTTTTATATGGTAGGATCAATTCTATATTAGAGAAACAGTGTCCTGTATGCACTTGAATAGCACTTTGCTGTTTTTGACTCAAGTCAGTGTATTCTATGTAAATGTAGTTAGAGTAAAATTACTTGAATTGTTTGACCCTGATTCTGCCAATTCATTGTTCTACCGTTAATTTTCTTTTCTAGTTAATGATTTTCGCAGTGTCTCCTTGAACCTGCTGCAGACCCATTTTAAGAAAGCCCAGGAAAATCAGCAGATTGGAAGGGTAGAATTTCTTCCAGTCAACTGGCACAGTCCTTTGCATTCTACTGGTGTGGATGTGTGAGTAATCCTTTACACCTTTGAGTTGTTCACTGTCACTGTAATCTCTTTTCTGTTCAGTAGCAATATGCGTAGGGACGTTTCTGGTTTAGCTGATTGTATATTTAAAATTTTGTTCAACAAAAAGCTTTTTGTGCTCCTGTGTCTTTTTCTTAGAGATACATTATTAAGTGCTGATCAGTCCTTTGATTTAACTGGCTTGGTTAGGGGTAAAGAGCTGCGTGTAGCTCCCTCTAGTATGTCTTACTGGCTCATCAGCATCTGTTTTGCAGCATTAAAGCCAATCATTGGTTTCTTCCCAGAATGTGTGAGCATTTCCATCTTCAGATGTCAGAAGCCAGCCATACCTCAAGATGTCCAAAGCATTTTGTTGTTCCCTTTGTGATCATATTTAAATAATACTTGTCCAAATTAAGGAAAACAGGAAGGAAATCCCCAAACATTAAATTATTAGGACTTATAACTTGAGATCTGCTTGGTGTAATAACTTTGAAGTGATGGCTTTCTTAAGTCACAAGCCCAGTAGTTTTGTTTTATGGTAGTAGCAGAGAAGCTTGCCTTATTATGTCAAGGAAATCCAGCTATGGACTCCCTAGAGAGAAGAGATATGTTCCTAATACAGTTGTAGAATAGAAGCAGAAGAGAAGTTGCTTCTCGGGAAGAATAAAGGAAGTAGTTAGTATTGTTGCCATGCTGATCCTGGAAATGGACTTCCTGATTCATTGTCTCTCAGTTCTGAATAGTCTATGACTTGAGCTTATTCCATGTGCCAAATGGTCCCGTGTGGTGTTGCTTTTACTAGGTGTTATGGATTGAATCGTGTCCCCCACCCCAAAATATGTGTTGTAAATCCTTATGCCTGTGGTTATAATCCCACTTGGGAATGGGTTGTCTTTGTTATGTTAATAAGGCAGGATTAGTGTAGGGTATGTCTTAAATCAATCTCCTGAGATATAAAAGAGACTTAAAAAGTCAAGAAATCAACATACTGCGTTGGGCTAATCTGCTGTAAAAGATGTCTTTAAAATGTTCAAAAGCAAAGATGTCACTTAGAAGACTAGGGTGCGCCTGACCTAAGCCTCGGTGTTTTCAGTCGCCTCCTGTCCATCCAAAAGCTGGACAGTGAATAAGGAAGACCGAAGAAGAATTGACGCCTTTGAATTATGGTGTCGGTGAAGAAAATTGAATATACCGTGGACTGGCAGAAGAAGGAACACATCTGTCTTGGAAGAAGTACAGCCAGAATGCTTCTTAGAAGCGAGGATGGCGAAACCCCGTCTCATGCACTTTGGACATGTTATCAGGAGGGACCAGTCCCTGAAGAAGGACATCATGTGTGGTAAAGTAGAGGGTCAGCGAAAAAGAAGAAGAACCTCAATAAGATGGATCGACACAGTGGCTGCAACAATGGGCTTAAACATAGCAAAGATTGTGAGGATGGTGCAGGACCGGGCAGGGTTTTGTTCTGTTGTCCGTAGGGTTGCTGTGAGTTGGAACAGACTGGATGGCACACAGCAACAATTACAGCCATGTAAAATGTTAATGTTAGGGAAAACTGGGTGCAAACAAGCAAGTGAACAATCAGACATGGGGGAAAACTGATGCCAAGCCACACAAACATCTCCAAGGAACCAGGAAGCAAGCTGACGAGACATGGACCTTCCCCGCAAAGCCAACAGAGAAAAAGCCTTCCCCTTGAATCGGCTCCCTGCTTCCTAAACTGTGAGAAAATAAATTTCTATTTGTTATAGCCACCTACTTGTGGTATTTCTGTTACAGCAGCACTAGATAACTAAGACATTAGGTAAGGAGTCTGTGTTCTTTCACGTTTGAGCTGATGCTGAGAGGTTACGAAAGCCACGTAGCTTGCTTTAAACCACAGAAACCATTGAATCATTCAGGAATCTTTTCAGGAAAAAGCTTTAATTGGAAGTTGATTTAGACTATGTCAACCTGGTCTTCCTTTGCCAGATCTGAGTTCTGTTTGCTTTTGGCATCTGGCATTCTCACCTTTCTGCTTTCTGAAATTCTGTATTGGGAGAGGAAGCTTGATTCCTTTATCATTTGCCTTGTGATTAAAAAAAAGAAACCTTAATGCTGAGACTTCTAGGAAAAGCCTTTTGTATCTTTTTTTAAACTCTTTTTATAGAGAATTTTGAACATACACAAAAATGTGTGTATGTATGTATGTTATGTTTAAGATATACAAACTATATATAAAATGTATATTGCTTTTATGTATATATACATATATAAATAAAGTGAATGTTCATGTACCCATTACCCAACCCCAACAGACCTCGATGCATGGCCAGTTCTGCCTCATCCATAACTTTATACCTCTATCAACTGCCTCCTCGATGTTACTTCTGAATCAGCTCTTAAACATCATATAGTTTCATCTATAAATGTTTAATCTGTATATCTTAAAGAACTTAAAAATATGTAACGGTAACACCATTATAACACTTAAAACAATTCTTAATATCATCAATACCCAGTCATCGTTTGAATTTCCAGTTGCCTAATGAATGTCACGATATATATATACACACACACACACACACACACACACACACACACACACAGATGTACCCCCACATATATTTAAACTGGGGTCCAAATAAGGTCCGTAAATTGTGATTAGCTGATATGTCTTTTAAGCCTCTTTTAATCTCATTTACCTCTCCATCTCTCTTATTTTCTTGCAATTTATGTGTTGAAGAAACTGGGTTGTTTCTTGTAGAATTTCTCACACTGAATTTTTTCTTTCTTTTTTTTAGTTGTGCTTCAGGTGAAGGTTTACAGAGCAAATTAATTTCTCATTAAACAATTAATACACATATTGTTTTGTGACATTGGTTGCCAACCCCGTGATGTGTCAACATTCTCCCCTTCTCGACCTTGGGTTCCCCATTTCTCACACTGGATTTTGCTGATCACATCCCTTTGGTGATGTTAAGCATGTCCCTCTGTCCTCTTCGTTTTCTATAAATTAATACCTGTCACAAACATCTTTAAATGTCTAAGTCTAAACTTGAAGGCTAAGCTAGATAATAACTCAGAGATGGCTATGAAATATATTTAGATTTTCTGCTTATAATGTCTTCCCTTTTTTCAGAGATCTGCAGCGAATAACCCTGCCCAGCATTAATCGGCTCAGACACTTCACCAATGACACAATCTTGGATGTCTTCTTCTACAATAGCCCCACCTACTGTCAGACTATTGTGGACACAGTTGCTTCTGAAATGAACCGAATATACACACTTTTTCTGCAGAGGAACCCTGATTTCAAAGGGGGTGTATCCATTGCTGGTCATAGTTTAGGTAACAAATGAATTCTCTGTGTCCAGAGAAGACTATCGTATTTTCAGGACACCTGTTTTTAAGGAACAATTTATTTTTATTTATTTTTTTTATCAGTATCAGGTTCAGAGGTCTAGAACTGTTCTATGATAAAGAATTTGGAAGGGGTTTTGAAGGGTGGTGGTGGATTGGAACAAAAGACTCCTTGTTTTGTAGATTTGTTTACATGGGTATTGGCTTACTACTTTTTTATGTAAACACAGCCATTTAGTGCTAATGCTTAGAAATTGTTCCTTCTTTCTTCTATTTTACTTATAGGTTCGCTTATATTGTTTGATATCCTAACAAATCAGAAAGATTCTTTGGGGGATATTGACAGTGAAAAGGTAATTTAGATGTTCAGATAGGTTCTCTTGTAGTATTCTTTACTTTTTAGATATTAGACTAATATATTTTTTTTTGTTTTTAGCTGAGCTTAGTCTTATACCATGGCATTAAATCTGCATTTGTTTTAATTTTAACAGACTTCTATTACTCCTGTCATTCTTGGGTGAGAGAAGCAAGATAGTAATATGCTTCTACAGATATTGCCACATTCTAAAATAATCCTAGGTATCTTATTTTCTGTTATAAATATGTAGTACTGTCTCGTTGGGGCAGTTCTACTCTGTCCTACAGGGTCGCTATGAGTCGAAGTCGACTCGACGGCACTGGGGTTGGTTTTGGTTTACTGTCTTGTCAGGAGAATTACAGAGCTGCTGCACTAAAAAGGGGTTTGCATGTGAGGAGACGTAGAATGAATTGGATGCAAATTGACCTGATTTATAGAAATTCTATTTTAAAGCAGTGGGGCGACTTGATGTTTTGACATATCTGTTAGTGAAACAGAATCCTGTCAATACTTATCACCTATATTTCGTATTGGGCACTTCGCATATACTATCTTGTGCTTTTTCTCTTTTTATGTAAGTGTCCTGTTTTTCCTAGCGAACCATGAGTTCTTCCTCAGGGCAGGGGTTTTAGCTAAGCCTCTCTTATAGGGTAGGCACTGCTTTCCTAATAAGAGTTCAGTGAATGTCTGCTAATGATGATGAAGAATACTTTGGTAATCATTCATTCACTCATTCGTTTATTTAAAAACATAGGAAGTTTCAGCTGAAGTTGCAAAAACTTAGATCATTCGCTCACCTTTCCATTTATATTTTGTATAAATTACAATTTATTTAAAGTTAAGAGACATCTCTGTGGAAACCTTGTGTAATAAATTTCTTTGTCACAAAATAGTATTGATTAAGGAAAATCTAGATGAATTCAGAAAATGTGCGCTTTACAATTTAATTTTTAGGCATCACCAAATATTGATATGGATCAAGGAGACACACCAACACTGGAGGAAGACTTGAAGAAACTTCAGCTTTCAGAGTTCTTTAGTATCTTTGAGAAGGAGAGAGTAGATAAAGAAGCGCTGGTAAAAATCTTTTTTAAACTTTATGCTATATCATTTCAGCATTTTTACTGCTTATCTTCATTGTACTACTTCCTAAGAGCCTGCCTGTTAGCAGCTTTTGAGTCATAAATACTTTGATATCATTGATAATGTTCTTTAGCATTACTCATGCTTTTTCATTATACAAAGTCCTCTTTGCTTTGTGGAAGTTCAGAGTTCAGAATGGGCAGTGTCAATAAACATACAGCGATAGGGCAAGGACTAAAACAGCTCATCTCAGAGAGAACATGAGAGCAAAAGCATCCTACAAATGACCGTTACTTATTCCAGCTCTTATTTTACTTTCAAGGGCTCTACTGCTGATACTTGTTTATTTACCACTTAATTTTGTTGTGCTTTTTTCTGGTTTGTGATACGTTCATTTATTTGACATATTTAGTAAATGCTTACTGTGATCAGGCGTAGCATACCAAGTTCAGGAGATAAGAGTAGTGAATGAAACAGATTTGGTGTTTGTAGTTTAGTGGGGAAGACACATATTAATCACACAACAACTAATTACGTATGTGACAAGTTCTAAGTAGGAAAAGTGCACAGTGATGTCAGGCTGTGCAGTAGGATGAACTAACCTAACTTCCCTAATAAAGTAACACTTAAGCTGAGATCTTTATTGTCAGTCTACTCCATACTTTTTTGTTACTGTATGTTCTTACTGCTTGTGTCTGTAGTCTTCCTCAGGAAGGCTATAGCTGTTAGGTGAGGATGGGAACCAAGAAGGGTTTTTCTGTCATGACCAAAAAACCCAAACCCCTTGCCATTGAGTCAATTCTGACTCGTAGCGACCCTATAGGACAGGGTAGAACTGCCCCATAGAGTTTCCAAGGAGTGCCTGGTGGATTTGAACTGCCGACCTTTTGGTTAGCAGCCATAGCTCTTACCCACTATGCCACCAGGGTTTCCTTTCTGTCGTGAAGTCATTATTATATATATACTTCTTTAGTTTTTTTTTTTTTTTGCAATAACCCCGTTATCTGTATTACTATAGCATCGATACTGTGGTATTGACACTTTTTATTCGTCTTTAGGCTCTTTTATGAATAGTCTTTCCTTCTCAAAGTTATTGATGATGTTGCATCACTAGGAGGCCAGAGCAATATAAAGCAAAGAACGACAGAGTGCCTAGAGGCCAGGACATTTACTTTATTTTGTCCGCCTAGAAATAAGAATAATATTTGGTTTTCTTTGCCTAGGCTTTGTGTACAGACAAAGATCTTCAGGAAATGGGAATCCCTTTGGGACCAAGAAAGAAGATATTAAACTATTTTAGTGTAAGAAAAACTTCAATGGTATGTGCCTAATACGGTTTGTCAGACCAAACAGTTCTTCGACGTGCATGGTGTATCCTCATGCTTTGTGGGGTACATACTCTGAGGAGCTAAGCAATTTTGATAGTTGGTCTTTGGTTCTCTTTTTAGAAATTAAGCACAGTTTCTTTATCCATGTCCTTAAAAATACCACTAGTATCAGAAGTCTTATCTTTTCTGGACTCCTCCTACCATTCAGTTTTTTTCCATTAAAAAAAAAAAAAATAGCTTTACTGGGATATAATATACATAACTATAAAATTTACCCTTTTAAAGTACACAGTTCAGTGGGTTTTAGTATGTTCAGAGTTGTGTAACCATCAACCAGTAAACCAGTCACTGTCAAGTTGATGCCAACTCATGGCACTGCCATGTGTGTCAGAGTACAACTATGTTCTATAGACTTTTGAATGGCAGATTTTTTGGAAGTAGATTGCCAGGACTTTTTCCCAAGATACTTCTGTGTGGACTTGAATGTCCAACCTTTTGGTTAGCAGCCAAGCATGTTAACGGTTTGCACCATCCAGGGACCCCATGCAACCATTACCACTATCTTATTCCAGAACATTTCTGTCATCCCAAAAAGAAACTCCGCACCCATTACCAGTCACTGCCCACTTTTGTCTCCCCCATCCCATGGCAACCACTAATTCACTTTCTGCCTCTGTGGATTGCCAATTCTGGACATTTCGTATAAGTGGAATCACGTAATATGTGTCTTGTGTGACTGGCCTCTTTACTTAGCTTAATGTTATTAGGGTTCATCCATGTTACAGCATGTATCATTATATCTACCATTCACTTTTTCATTTTCTTGGCCACTGAGTGCCTTTCCATATCCAGCTTTTTAGCAGGTGGCTTGGTTCTTATTTAAGGCTTCCGTTCTTGGCCCAGTGTTTGCATCATTTTCTGTACCCAGAGAGACTTGCCTTGATTCGAGAGGCACAGCAGTCCTCAACAGTCCTTCCCATGATGCTCTGCTATTGTTTTCTGTCATGATGGTTGCCTAAAGTTTCAATTGCCGCCCAACTAGCTGTGTGCAACTTTTACATCTTAGAGCATGTAGGGATGTCAATTTATAATTTAAGGCAACTGTTGTTTTTATCAGGTTTATCTTGTTCTCTAAGGGATTTCCCTAGATTTACTGGCTACCATTTCAAAACTTTCTCAAGCATCTTTTTAAACCAGTAGAAAACTGTATAATCCTTTAGCTATATTTACTACACAGGAACTCCAGAGAACTATTTTTTTTATTCTTTAGGGCATGAATAGACCAACCCTGCAATCAGTTTCAGGGAGGAGTACGTCTAATATCCCCAAAGAATCTGAGTTCTGCAGTAATACTGATGATACTAGAAATCATACCTTTCTGGATGTTGGCATCGGGCAGGTAACAATACTAATTAATTCTCTTTGGTTGTTTTATGCCTGTCATTGGTATGGCAGGAACTGGTGTGACTTTTGTTTTTAATGACAGATACTTTTATTTCCTCATTCCAGGTATTTGTAAAGTACCCCCGGCTCATCTATAAACCAGAAATATTCTTTGCCTTTGGATCGCCCATTGGGATGTTCCTTACTGTCCGAGGACTAAAAAGAATTGATCCGAACTACAGATTTCCAACGTGCAAAGGTTTCTTCAATATTTATCACCCTGTAAGCATTGTACAGCTGTTGTGGTTTTATCTGAATATTATGGCATATTGGTAAAGAGCATATACTTTTCTGTTGTGTTGACTTGCCTTTTTTCTACACTATTCTGTAGTGATGAGACAAGTTATGATACTGTTGATCTGGAAGTGTTCTGGCAGAACATCTTACCTTTTTCTAGTGAACCTATGATTGCTCTTGCTTTAAGGTATACAGTTTCCCAGACTGGCGATCTTTCTTCAGCAGAGGTAAATGTAGCTATTATTTTTCCTATGTAGTTTGATCCTGTGGCCTATAGGATTGAACCAATGGTGGTCCCAGGAGTGGAATTTGAGCCAATGCTGATCCCACATCATAAAGGCAGGAAGCGGATGCACTTAGGTAAGTTTGACCACAGAACTTGATAATTCTGCACCTTCTGGCCAGTGCAGACTAACTGGACCTTACTCATTCTGTTCAGCTGTGTTGGGCCCTCAGGTCTTTGTAAGCCATTTAATGCTCTTTACTCACATGTGTTTCAGAACTGAGAGAGGGCTTGACCCGGATGAGTATGGACCTGAAGAACAACCTGCTAGGTTCCCTGCGGATGGCCTGGAAGTCTTTCACAAGAGCTCCACACCCTGCCTTACAAGCTTCAGAAACTGCAGAAGAAACTGAAGCCGAGCTGGAATCAAGTTCCGAGAAGGCCAGTGGTCAGTGACACTGCACACATTGATTTCCTGCATCATGCCGGATAAGGACTTCATGGTGTGGAGTTCTTATTCTCCCAGGGCCTTCTTATCGCCCCTTTTTGTTGTATAGGACCTATTTTATGGGTCTCAATGGGCCTTTAGCTCTGCCTGCCTTTTCTGTCATCTAATAGCCATAAATTATGGAAAAACAGTATTTGTGAGGAAAAATGTCAAGAGAAACTGAGTATCTGATACCTAGACTTTGAAACATTCCCCACTGGGAACTGTGGAGGTGATGGGAAGAGCTTTCTCTGTGAAGCCTTTGCTTCTACAAGGGGAAAGTCTGTACATTCATGAGTCAGTTCAGTTCCCTGCAGGACTGATTCATTGTCCTGGCTGAGGACAAGCTAGGATGCTTTCTCTTAACTGAACAGTTAATACTGCATTCTTTTGCCTTAGTTTCTGACTGCCTACAGACCTCTATTCCTGCTTCCATTTTACTTTATAAACCCAAAAGCAGATGAATTAGCTGTCAAAGGTGCAGGTAATGAGATGAGCAAAAAGAAAAAAGGGCACAAAACCAGTGTGACCTGAGGAGCTTTAAAGGGATTGAGAGAAAAAAGAAGAGAACCCATTGCCATCAGTCAATTCCGAATCACAGCAACCCTATAGGACAGAGTAGAACTGCCCCATAGGGTTTCCAAGGGGCAGCTTCTAACCAAACCGCCAAGCTTTTTGGTTAGCAGCCAAGCTGTTAACCACTTTGCCAGCAGGGCTCCTAACGGTACAACCGCGGAGGGCTAAGAACTTTTAGATTCTTACTGTGGTTCCTCCATGTCCAGATGTTAACACAGAGGAGACTTCTGACGCAGTTAAAGAAGAAGTTCCACCCATCAATGTGGGAATGCTGAACGGAGGCCAACGCATTGACTATGTGCTACAGGAGAAACCCATTGAGAGTTTTAATGAATATTTATTTGCTTTACAAAGCCATCTGTGCTACTGGTAAGTGGTGGTTTTTGCTTTTGTTTCTGTTTTTTTGTCTAACCGTTGCACAGGTATTTGATAGATTTGGAGAAGGGAGGATAGGCCAGGGTACATTTTTTGGGGACTAGAATGATTTCTCATTTAGAAAGTTACAAAATAGCACATTCACGTAGTCATTTAAAGAAACCTGATTTAAACACATTGTTGTTTCATTTAGTTGCATATGGTTGGAGCATGAGGCTAATGATGCCAGCAACTATGAGTTCAATTCGCTTAGTCTTAAAAGTGTGCCCTTTGGGCAGCTCCTGTCTGGAGGCGAGCTGAGAAGGCAGAGGAGGACAGCAGCTGCTTGAATGGACATGGGGAATACAGGGTGGAGAGGAGGAGTGTGCTGTTTCATTAGGGGGAGAGCAGCTGGGAGTACATAGCAAGGTGTGTGTAAGTTTCTGTATGAGAGACTGACTTGATTTGTAAGCTTTCACTTACAATAAAAAAAAGTGTGCTCTTTTGGCCCTTGGTGGGACAGGATGGGTACATATGAATGAACTAGAACAGGTGCTTTCCTATCGGTAACAGAGTTTTAAGAAAACATTGTTACATCAATATTAAAGGCATTTACAGTAGCTAGAGCAGAATTAATTTTGATTAATTACCCTTTGGATTGCAGAATGGATTATTAGTGCTTATTGAAATTCGTACAGTATAACAGAATACAACTTAATCACTTAAAAAATTGAAGTAAAGGATAGTAAAGCTAGGAAAATAAGATGGGTCTGGGGTAAGGTGGAGCCCTGGTGGCGCAGTGCTAAGAGCTTGGCCGCTAACCAAAAAAGGTTGGCGGCTAGAATCCAACGGCTGCTCCTTGGAAACCCTACGGGGCAGTTCTACTCTGTCCCACAGGGCCTCTAAGAGTTGGAATCAACTAGACAGCAATGGGTTTTTGGTTTCAGCCAAAGGTAAGTGTGTAAAAAATGGATGCTTTAGGGTCCTGCGGTGGTGGGCTGTGTATTCAGTTGAGCTTTCTAATAATAGGCAAAGCAAAGAGGGGCAACAAAGGAGTTCTCGGGAAAATCACATGCTGCGTGTGCTTTCCTGGTACTGAGACCTCAGAAAGATTTTTCTATTGAATTCCGATAAAGGGATTATCATCTGATGTAATCAACGTCACCTGTATATAATAAATACAATAGAGGTTATTACAGAAAATCAAAGTGCAATTTAGTAAAAGCAATCTTATAAGGGGCCAAAAGAATGCTGTCCAGGAATGATCTCTGCTGATCTCGCCCGATAAAATATCTGAAAAAAGGGTTCTTTTAAAATTTTTGAGTGGGCAGTATATTTCTATGGCTCAGAATTCAAAGAAAGATCAATAATGAAAAGCTTCTCTTCTACCTTGTTCCCTGCCATCTAGCTCCCTTCCTCATATGCTGCTAACATGGACTTCCTAAAATGTCCTTCCAGGGATACATTTTATGCATATATAATACATGTGTGAGTGTGTGTGAATATATTTTTTCCTCCTGTAAAAAACAGAAATAGTATTATAGGCATTGCTGTGTGCCTTGCTTTTTCTATTAGTATATTTTGGAGTTTGTGTTACCTATTGTATATCACCCAAAACCACTCTTGGCCACTGAGTCAGTTCCACCTTATAGGACAGAGTAGAACTGCCCCATAGGGTTTTCCAAAGACTAGCTGGTAGATTTGAACAGCTGACCTTTTGGTTAGCAGCTGAGCTCTTAACCACAGCGCCCCCAGGACTGCACTGTATGTCAGGAGTTTCCTTATTCTCTTTTAGCTGCATACTATTCCACCGTATGGATGTACCAAAATGTATTTAATAGTCATTTTGCTTTTTATGAACCGTGTTCATGTCATTTCACCCATTCATGCATGAGTTTATCTGTAAATACTTAAACTGCTGGCCCAAAGGTTATATGCATTCATAATATTGGATAGATAATCGTCAGGTAGAGATTGTACCTTTTTACACTCCTATCAAGAACATGGAAACCCTGGGGGCGTAGTGGTTAAGTGGCTGCTAAGGTCGGCAGTTAGAATCCACCAGGTGCTCCTTGGAAACTCTATGGGGCAGTTCTACTCTGTCCTGTAGGGTCGCTAGGAGTCGGAATTGACTTGACGGCAGTGGGTTTGGTTTTTTTTGGATCAAGAACATGGAAGTCTGTTTCCTCACAGTTTTTCCAACACAGTTTTAATAACTTTTTAAATCTGCCAGTTTGTTGAGTGAAAAATGGTCTCTCACTGTAGTTTCTTTTTTAAAATATATAAAGCTTTTTTGAATCATAATTGGCATACATTCAACTGGATATATTATTTCAAGTGTACAATTTGAGTTCTGACCTGTTTTCACCTATGAAACCATGACCACAATCACAGGCATACATGTGTGAAATCCATCACGCACCCTGTCATTTCCTTTCGCCCCCTTGTCACCATCCCTCTTCTCCTCTTCCCTCCCCTCCCTGTCTCCAGGCGCCACTGATCTGCTTCTGTCACTGTAGGTTAGTTTGCATATGACTTTTATGTAAATGGAATCACACAATATGTACTCTTTATTTTTTGGCTTCTTTCGCTCAGGATAATTATTTTGAGATTCTTCCATGTTTTTGCATGTATCAAGGGTTTGTACCTTTATATTGCTAAATAGTATTCCATTGTATGGACGTACCACAATTTGTATAGCCATTCATTTCTTGATGGGTATTTGGGTTGTTTTCAGTTATTACAAACAAAGCTGCTGTGAACATTTCTTGACAAGTCTTTGTATGGACACGTTCTTTAATTTCTCTTGGGTAAATAGCTAGGAGTGGAATGGCTGGGTGTTGTCTGGTAAGTGTATCTTTATATATAGGAAACTGCTGAACTCTTCCCACCAGCCTTTTACATTCCCACCAACCACGCATGAGAGTTCAGTTATTCTGCATCCTTGCCAGCACTTGGTGTGGTTAGTCTTTTTTACTCTCACTATTCTAGATAGGTCATAATGGTATCTTACTCTGGTTTAAATCTGCATTTCCCTAATGACTAATGATGTTGAGCATATTTTCATGTGTTTACCATCTGTATATCTTCTTCAGTGACATGTCTCTTCAAATCTTTTGCTCATTTAAAATATTGGATTGTCTTCTTAATTACTCAATTGTAGGAGTTCTTTGTATATTCCAGTTATAAGTCCTTGTTAGATGTTTTCTCCCAGAGTGTAGCTTGCTTGATTTTTCATTGTCCTAGCAGAGTGTTTGGCAGAGCAAAAGTTTTTTATTTCGATGAAGTCTAATGTATTGACTTGTGCTATTTTGATGGAATCTTTACTAAATGCAAAATCATTAAGATTTTTCCTGTGCTCTAGAAGTTGTATCACTTTAGCTCTTACATTTAGGCCTATGACTCATTTCAAGTCAGTTAATTTTTTTAAAGTAATATTTTATTGAGTTTTTGGTGAAAGTTTATACTAGGTTAATTTTTGAATATGCTATGAGGTAAGGATTGAGGTTCATCATTTTGCATGTTGTTGTTGTTATTGTTAGTTGATGTGGAATTAGTTCGGACTCATGGCTATGCCATGTGTGTGGAGTAGAACTGCTCCATAGAGTTTTTAAGACTATGACCTTTCAGAAGCAGCTCGCTAGGCCTGTCTTCCAGGGCACCTGTGGCTGGTTTTGAACCGCTAATCTTTAGGCTAATAGTTGAGTGCTTAACTGCACCACCCAGTGACTCCTTATTGTTTTCCATAGGGCTAGACAATTGTTCTAGCACCATTTCTTGAAAAGTTTATCCAGATATAGAAACCGTTGAATTGCCTTAATCAATTGACCGTATATGTGTGTATCTGTTTCTGCATTGTCTATTCTCTTCTATTGGTCTATTTGTCTTTATGCCATTAATTGTCTTGATTACTGCAACTTTATAATTACTCTCAAAATCAGGTAGCGTGAGTCCTCCAACTTTGTTCCTTGTATTCAAAGTTGTCTTGGCTATTGTAGCCAAATGTATTATTTGCATTTCCATATATGCTTTAGAATCAATTTGTCAATTTCTACAAAGAAGCTTGCTGGGATTTTGATTGCATTTTATCTGTAGATGACTTTGGGGAGAATTGACATCTTAATAACACTGAGTCTTCTGATCCATGAACATGATATCTCTTAATGTATTTAGGTCTTTAATTTCTCTCAGCAGTGTTTTGTAGTTTTCAGTGTGCATATCATTGCTGATGTCAGATGAATCCTGGCTGAAAGCAGAGAATACCGGAAGGATACTTACCTGTGTTTTATTGACTATGCAAAGGCATTCAACTGTGTGTATCATAACAAATTATGGATAACATTGTGAAGAATGGGAATTCCAGAACACTTAATTGTGCTCATGAGGAACCTTTACCTAGATCAAGAGGCAGTTGTTCGGACAGAACAAGGGGATACTGATTGGTTTAAAGTTAGGAAAGGTGTGTGTCAGGGTTGTATCCTTTCACCATACCTTTTCAATCTGTATCTGAGCAAATAATCCGAGAAGCTGGACTACATGAAGAAGAACGGGGCATCAGATTGGAGGAAGACTCATTAACAACCTGTGTTATGCAGATGACACAACCCTGCTTGCTAAAAAGTGAAGAGGACTTGAAGCACTTATTAATGAAGATCAGAAACCACAGCCTTCAGTATGGATTGCACCTCAACATAAAGATGACAAAAATCCTTACAACTGGACCAATAAGCAACATCATGATAAATGGAGAAAAGACTGAAGTTGTCAAGGATTTCATTTTACTTGGATCCAGAGTCAACAGCCATGGAAGCAGCAGTCAAGAAATAAAAAGACGCATTGCACTGGGTAAATCTGCTGCAAAGGACCTCTTTAAAGTGTTGAAAAGCAAAGATACCACCTGAAGACCAAGGTGCTCCTGACCCAAGCCATGGTATTTTCAATCTCATCATATACATGTGAAAGCTGGACAATGAATAGGGAAGACCAGAGAAGAACTGATGCCTTTGAGTTGTGTTGCTGGCGAAGAATATTGAAGATACCATGGACTGCCAAAAGAACGAACAAATCTCTCTTGGAAGAAGTGCAACCAGAATGCTCCTTAGAAGGAAGGGTGGAGAGACTGTGTCTTACATACTTTGGACACAGCGTCAGGAGGGATCAGTCCCTGGAGAAGGACATCATGCTTGGCAAAGTACAGGGTCAGCGGAAAAGAGGAAGACCCTCAACGAGGTGGATTGACACAGTGGCCGCAATAATGAGCTCAAGCATAACGACGATTGTAAGGATGGCGTGGGACCAGGCAGTGTTTCATTCTGTTGTGCATAGGGTTGCCATGAGTCAGAACTGACTCCACCAGACCTGATAACAACGATGTCACGCCCACTACAGCTTTAAATTGAATTTTTCCTATTATGAATAAGGTTGAACGTGCTGACATATAAAAGGGCCATTTTTATTTCCTTTTCTGGGAGTTATCTATACCCTCTACTCCTTTTTATATTGAAATGCTGGTCCTTTTCTTCTAAGTCTGTGATACATGTTGCAAATACCTTGTCCCCAGTTTGTGTTTTGATATTGCCTATATTGGTTTTGCTGTATAGAAAACTTTGATTTTTACAGTCAGATTTGTGACTTTTTAATTAGTCAGATTTTGGCTTCGGAAATTTGTGTCATACTTAGTAAGATCTTCCTTATTCTCCCAAAAAATCCTTACCATAGTTTATTCTAATATTGTTTCATTTTTGTATGTCAATCCTTGACTCACTTCAGATTTATCCTAAGATACGGATTGAGCCAATTTATTTTTTTCCACATGGCTATCCAGTTGTCTCAACACTAGTCATTGATTTGAGATTCTAACTTTATCGTATATTAAATGCTATATGTATTTCGGACTATTTCTGAACTTCCTGTACTTTTCTATTGATCTGTTTATACACCGAGATCACACCATTTTAATTAAGGATTTATAATATGTTTTAATATCTGGTAGAGCTAATTCCCCCTGGTTAGCATCAGAGTTTCTTAACCTGGGGGTCTGTTTATGGAGTTTGTGAGGGACAGGGGAAGTTTGTGAATCCAGTGAAATTCTATTTATAATTTTGGGCACATATGCATATGTGATCTTTTCTGGGGAGAAATCTGTGGGTTTCATTAGATTCTCAAAAGGATCTATGACTCCAAAAATGTAGAACAGCAGATCTAGAGGAATGTTTGAGCCATATATCCTTAAGGCAGTCCTTCATGAATGTTACTTTTATGTAATCGCATTTTGTTATGAACTGGATATAATTGTTCACACGCAGAGTAAGGTTTGGAAGGTGAATGAGAAGTTGGTTAACGCTGGTGGTCGGAAGATGGGAACCGGTGGTGCGGAACAGGGGTGGGAGGGGGACTTCGTTAGTATGCCCTTCTATATCTTTGGGGTTTTGAACTACATGATTGTATTACCTTTTCAGAAAAAAAAAGTAACATTTTAAAAATTACAGTGACCAATCGCGGATGTCGCTTCCAAACTGCCCCAAGAATGAGCTCTCTGGAAAGGACAATTCTTGGTTGTCTACCAGTACTGACATCACCCTAGCTCTGCTTTTTTTGCAGTAGTAAAAAATGAACTTGCAAGGCGGTTGAGTGGATTAAGTGAAATATTGTCTGTAAAGCATCTAGGACAAATGTTAGTTCCCTCTTTTCTCAGCCTTACCGTTTTCCCTTTACAGGGAGTCTGAAGATACAGTATTGCTGGTCCTCAAAGAAATCTACCAAACCCAGGGCATCTCCCTTGATCAGCCTTTACAGTAGACATGACCCATCTGTGGCTGCTTAATGTAAGTTTTTAATCGTCACGTATCCGGGATAGTCCTCAACATTCCTGACATGTTACAAGAAACTACGGAACCGCAAGCTCGCTACAAACACACTTTTCTGTTGTCTGTCACCAGCATCTAGGTTACTGTTCATTTTCAGAAGGACTCTGGTTCAGATGCATGGGGAAAAGCACAGTAGCTCACTCAGGGGAAGACTGGTGTATGTTGGGTTAGTGATTTCATCCCATAACACCTGTTGTTTTCAGGATCTTAAGAGTTGTGATCATCTAAGAGTTTCCGTGATAACAGTTATAATTTAAATCACAAACAGCCCATCCAGCATTTTAAACTGTTCAGCCTTTAGATGTGTAACGAGAGTCTGCGTGCTAGCCTGTGGCATTCTCTCTGCCTGCCTTCCATTGTGACCGCATGCCGACCTCTTTTCCCCCTCTCTTCCCCAGCCGGACACTGAGGGAGGCTTCCCCAGAAAACCCACCTGTTGGCTGCTACGGTTTTCCTCTCCTCAGCTGCATCCATGTCCTGCATGTTGCCTGCCACTTACCCACAACTGGGGTCTTTGGAAGATAATCTTCCTTTTAGGAATGAGAGGAGAAGCAAAGGGAAGGCCCGGTTACTGATTTCGTTTAAAGAACTTGCCATTCTTCATGGCTGGGGGTGGTTCGCATCTTTAACGCTTTAATGATAGTGTATAGGTGCCACAGTTCGATGCTTTCTTACTTGAGATGGTATAAAGTCGGTTTTGGGTTTGATTTATTTTTGGTCAGGTAGACATTTTTCTAGGAAATGATTGCTTATCTTTAGAAAAGCTTGCAGCTTGGAAAGCAAATTCTTGAGATTCTGAAGGCATTTGGGGATACACTCCTGTCTTGTTGTCTGCACTTGAAGACTAAGTCTACGTGGGGATAAAAAAGGTTTTGTCAGGCAGGCAGTTTCTTTTTGAACCAACTTTTCTTTCCTACATTTACTGGATGAAGAATGACGAGAATGTGGCTTTAAAAGGCTATTGTTTCCTCTCTACAGACGCCTGACAGGCCGATTATTGCCAGGAATCATGGATGCTGTGCGTTGTTTTTACGCTGTTTGAGCTGCTGTAAGAGTGTAAAGTGGATGATTTAGATCCCACTAGATACATCTTCATAGAGCATAAACGTTACATAGCCTAGGCCTGCCCTTTTATATCATACTTCAGATTTGGAGACTGAAGATGAAGTTTGACTTAGTTATTTGATAAGAGCTTCTATTCTTATGTTTAGGGTAAAGTTGTAAGAGCTGACAAATCTGAAGTAGCATAGCTTTGACTGGCAGTTAGGTTGTAAATAAAATCTTCTAGTGGTACCTTTACGGTGAAACAAAACTTCTGTCAGTCACCTGACATGTCCACTTGGGCAAAGGCCACATGGTTTGTCCTCTTTAAAAACATTTTGTAAACATCATAGTCTTCTTAGGCACCCACAACCCAGAATGCTTATTTAAAAGGCACTTGGTTACGCACAACCCAGAATGCTTACTTAAAAGGCACTTTTTTTTGGCATAGCAGATAGGTTTGGAAGGAGGAAATGTTTAATTCAACTTACTCTGAAAGAAAAACCTGTGCCTGTAGGGTCCCAGGTATAGCTCATGTAGGATCAGGGCCAGCTGAGCCTGGGACGCACAGAGTGAGGCTTACCTTGCAGACCACAGGGGATTGTAGGCTAAGTTTTTCAAGGCATCTGCCCACCACTTTGCAGTAGCTGTTTTCTTCCGCACTGGTTGGAGGTAGTTCTCTTTATGATGGTCCTTTATACTCTCTCTCAGATTTCCACAGGCCCCTCCTTAGAGAGTAGCATAGGTAGACCAACTGCGTTTTGTTTTTATATAAAAGGTTTTTTTTTTTTTTTTTGTAAATGTATCATGGAATCCGAAGTACTGACATTTAATATTCACTTGAGCCATCCCTCAGGCAGGCAACAGTGGTCTTTATCCCTTTCTGGAGAGGGAAGGGAAGGTTAATTAGTGTCGCCCCGGAGATGGTGAAGGAGAGGTTGGGGTATAGTCTGAGCCTGGCCTTTCCTCGTCCTTCTGCTTACAGAATAATGCTGACTAAGCCACTAAGACGTTTCACATATAGGGAATATTTTCCATATTAAATAAACCCTGAGTTTCAAGAAAGGGTTACTGAGAATTAAGTAGCACTCATTTATATTAAAGAGAAAACTTTTTTCACGTTTCTGTCTTCAAATTTAAATTTACTCTTCATATTAGCAGAATAGATAGTATTTAAAAGTAAACCAAAGGACAAGGAAGAGTGAGTCCCTGCAACCAAAGATGGACAGTATGACCCTGGAGACCTGGATGAGCCACTATTTGTACTGATGGTCGTGAGGGGTGGGTTAACGGTAAGAGAGCTTTATATCTCATCCATACACCTGTGGTATTATTATGGGGTCATAAGCTTGATTAAAATCTTTTATTTAGTTTTATATTATTTGCACTATTTCAGTTGTATCATGTGCAATTTCTTGACCAAATCTATGTGTAAACCCTGGAACGGCCTTGTTTTGTACGTAGTCCCAGCTGCAGAATTAGTATCACTTCCTTCAGCGTGGACAGATTCATGGCACCAATGAGGTTTCTAACATTTGCACTTTTGAAATGTTTGTTTTTTACGTGATTGTATTTAAAACTTCAGTAAATACTTAAATAAAACTCTATTGACCAGTTGCCTGTGTTTACCTGGCTTCATCTATCATAAAGAAAATCAATACAGTAACCATTTTCTCTTCCCCTATATATTACTGAAACAAGTTTTAAAAACAAAAGTTTTGGGCAAAGAACTAATATTTAAGTTCCTTTCCCTTGACTGGCGTTTTCACTGTCATAAGCAGATATAGTTCTGCATTTAGAGCATGACAGTTACAATGTGATCCCTGAGAATCCTTCAGCATCTGTAAACATCAGTCACTGCTACAGACAACACAGCTGAATCACTCCTGTCCGACGGGGAATCAAGTGCTGTACTTCCAGAATGTTCCCTGCCCCCTAAGTGGTGCTATACTTACAAGAAAAAGCACATTTACACTTTATTTGAATGTTGACTTTGCTGAAGGAAAAGATGCACTGAAAACAGAAAAAAAAAAAAATACATAAGACAAGGTCATATTTAAAGTATGATCACAATAAAATGGCAGGTGTAGGTCGTACAGCAGCAGGTCTGATGAGATCCCACAACTGGTCCTTAATATCCTGTTGTGGAAAGGGGACAGAATAAGGCTCATTTGTCCTCCAGCTAAATGTGGTTTTTCCTTCCCGCCTTAGCCACTTGGGAGATCTTCAGTAATGAATGCCGGGAAAGCAGCTCATGAGCCACAGTTTAAAGACAGATGAGGTAGAAACAGGTATGAGTTTTTAGTCCTGAAATCACACTTCTGACCATTTTCTTCTTTTTCATTGTGCTCACTTGGCAGCACAGCAGACTGTATATGCCCACGGTATTCAGAACAGACAGCAGTATCTGGCCGGACTGAGATCAGCTGTGTGTGATAAATCAGCCCAAAGTGTACGTTTTCCTATTTAAGGCTTGATGAAATTCTCAGCAGAGAACGGACAGTAATGCAGTTGTTCATGTCCTGGATTTTACAATTTTGGGCTACGGGGAAGTGGAGATTAAGTTGTTATAGTTTCACTCTAGCGTTGAGGATAAAGTCGGGCTGTGTAAAGGCTTCTTTGTGACAAGATCCTTCCAAGAACGGCATTTAAATTAAGTGTAAAAACACTGCAGACCTGGGGATTTCAACCTGAATCATATTCCGAAGCTTTTCGAGGACCCTAGAAAGATCCCTTTTACCAGAATGTGTGGTGTCCATGGAAAAGGCCCTTGGCTCCTCATGGTGGATCCGTGTAAGCAGGAGAAACCTGCAGACGCACGTGCAGGCAGAACGCTGCGCAGCACAGGTCTTCGCTTCACCTCTGCAGAGGTAAAAAGGCCAGAAGTTTGGCCTGTGCGTGGTCCATTTAGGAGGGGCTGATTCACCTGGCTTCCACTGGTGTAGGTCCAATTTCTACACGTCAAAGCGATCGGGATCACCAAGCTTCTTCTGTACAGTGGGAAGTACGAGTCTGTCCTGAAACGGTTTATGGCATTCTTCATCTGTCAGTGGGGGATAGTACTGCCTGTAGCAGACGTAGGCAAAAGTCAGGCCAATCACGGATCCAACTAGGACATCTGGAGGGAGAACAGAGAAGGCCTTCATCATATTAGACTTGGACTCCTAAAGTTACCTAAACACCACACGGTACGGAGGACTTGGCCCGCCAGGTTAGTCTACTTACTGGGGCTACAAAAACCCTAAATTCCAGGTTTATGGTTTCTTTATGTTTTCTTAGTTTTATCAGATAGTTACAAGATGACCATTATCAGGTCGTCAGTTCCCTAAATACAAATCAAAACATACCTTTTTTTTTGCTCTTATGGATATTTATTGTGCTTTCGGTGAAAGTTTACAGAGCAAATTAGTTTCTCATTAAACAGTTAATATGCATATTGTTTTGTGACATTGGCTGCCAGCCCTGCAATGTGGCAGCACACATTGACCTTGGGTTCCCCATTTCCATTCGTCTAGCTTTCCTGTCCTGGCCTGCCTTTTTGTCCTTGCCCCGGGGCTGGTGTGCCTAGTTAGTCTCGTATACATGGTTGAACTATGTGTATTATTGTTTTATGGGCCTGACTAATCTTTGGCTGAAGGGTGAGCCTCACGAGTGACGTCATTACTGAGCTATAAAAGTGTCTGGAGGCCGTACTCTTGGGGTTTCTCCATTCTTTGTCAGATCAGTAAGTCTGGTCTTTTTTTTTGTGAGTTTGAATTTTGTTCTACATTTTTCTCCAGCTCTGTCTGGGACCATCTAGTGTGATCCCTGTCAGAGCAGTCCGTGGTGGTAGCTGGGCACCATCTAGTTGTGCTGGACTCAGTCTGATGGAGGCCGTGGTAGTTGTGATCCGTTAGTCCTTTGGACTAATCTTTGCCTTGTGTCTGTGGTTTTCTTCATTCTCCCTTGCTCCTGATGGGGTGAGACCAGTGGAGTATCTTAGATGGCCGCTCACAAGCCTTTAAGACCCCAGATGCTACTCGCTACAGGAAGATGTAGAACATTATAAACTATGTTATGCCGATTGAGCTAGATGTCCCCAAGATCATGGTCTCCAGCCCTGAGCCCAGAAACTTGGTCCCTCAGGGTCAAAACACAGCGTTAGTTAATAAGTCTTGTTCAGAGTACAGTAAACTGGAATTTAATTTAGAAGAATTAACAAAGGTTCACTTGATGATATTAACTCTTTTTCACCATTTCGGAGTTCAAGAGAAAAGAATAAACTGTTCAAGAGTTGCCTCCATTTGTAAAACATTAGGGTATTCTTTAAAACAGGGCTTCTGAGAGCCTCTGGGCAATACCATTAACTGGGAATTGTGGGTTTTCTTTGAAAATAGTCTATAACTTGGCTGTTTTACTTTATCACCCAATTTAAACTTCTTAGTTTTAATTACAATTTTGTTTTCTTAAATTTTCTGTTTCTGAACAAAAATCTCATGATAATGAACTTGATTTTTATTTATTTTAAAAACAGTAAGTTCAGCTTTGAGATTTGTTTTTAAAAATTCCTTGTTAGATGAGTTCATTCTGCATTTATGAGGCTTCAAAGTAAAGGAAAAATTAGGAAGCCCGTCCTTGGTGATCACTTTAAAAGATAACAGAGCGCTTTCTCATCCACAGATAGCAACGCGTACCCTTAGTACAGAACCCAGAGCAGCTCCTCTGCCTGGTGCTGGGGGTAAAAAGAGGAGTGAAAACAGGGAAGCTTCTGTGGCATGAACCCTTGCTCACCTTGCCAGTGATGCTTATAGTCACAGGTGCGGGACAGTGCAATCACAGCTGCGAAAAGTAAGGGTGACAGAAAGGCACAGAACCTCCAGGATTTCCCACGGCCCTGTGGTGTGAAGCAGTGTAGCTTCCCTGCCAGGTAGAAGGAAGCAAAGGCCAGGCCTGCAAATGCAACTAGAACAGAGAAAACCTGTAAGTCTGTGTCTTTTAAAGGAAGCTACCTCACTTGTCTCCACATAGGAGGCAGGGGCGTGACATGTTTTCCCTTTTTTTTGTACATGTCTGCTGTGGATCATTGATTATGAAGGAGAAGGAAACAGAAAAATGAAGGACTTTGTGTCCCAAAGATAATATTTTACCTGAAAATACTTTTCAGAATACTAGCTATACGGCTTTGGACAGTTACTTAACTTCTTGATGCTTTAATTTCCTCATGTATAAATGGGAGTAATAAATATAACAATGGGCTGGTGTGAGATCAAATAAAAGTCTAAAACGCTTTTCAAAGTACCTGGCACACAGTCTTCAGTAAAGGTTAGTGTTTTTATGGAGCCCTGGTAGCGCAATGGTTAAGCATTCAGCTGCTAACCAAAAGGTTGGCAGTTCAAATCCACCAGCCACTCCTCAGAAACCCTATGGGGCAGTTCTGCTCTGTCCTGTAGGGTTGCTACGAGTGGGAATCAACTGGATGGCAGTGGGTTTGGTTTTGGGTTTAGTATTTTTATGATTGCTACAATATTGCAGGATTTATACAAATAAAACTAATAAAATGTGCAGCCCTCATGAAGATAAACTACCTCCTCTGTCCTTGAATATGTAATTCAATAATAATTGAGGCTCAGGCTTGTAAAACCTTAAGGTTATTAAAGAAGGGGGGCCTCCAATTTCTAGATACAAGTAACAGGAGTAGTCAGATGTTCCCATCTCCACCAGCTTCCTAGGTTAAATTCAGAGATCCAAAAACACGGATAGATGTAGAGTTGATAACGCTGTTCATACAGGAAGAATGTCCACTAGGAAAGCTCTTGCGGCCCTCATTCACCACGTCCTTGTCCCCTGTGCATATCAGGTCGGGACGGGCTTGCCCATCAGGGAAGCAGCGGTAGAAGAAATCTGGGCGTGGCCTGGAAGAAATAAGCATAGTGTGAACACAGATCACTTACAGCTCTAAAATTCAGGTTTCAGTTTTCTCAGACATACTAACCTTACCAAACAGCATGGCAAGCAAGCACTGGAGCTGCGTTAGGATAGTCACCACACTAACAAAGAATGTTATCTCCAGGTTATCATTTCAATTAGGGGAGGGGAGTAAAGCACCAGTCCGGCACGTGACTGTTTTCAGGGCAAACAGTGAATAACACTGCAGCTTCAAGGGGCACTCATGAGGACAGAGGCCGCTGTGGTTGTCAGTGGGCAATGCTGGGGGCAGAGAGGAGCAGAGGTGCCGCCTGGAAGCCCGGGATACAGGGAAAGGAGGGAGGCTTAGATGAGAAAGATTAGACTGAGACCAAAAGAGAAATACGTGGGATGGAGAGCCATGAACTATTCTTTTCTGAAGGGGCTGAGGCAGATACGGGGGTGGCTAACTCTTACCTTCCCACTATCAGTTTTACTGTGTTGGTGAAGACACCATTCAGAGCCAGGGCAAGGCTGGCAGCTGGAAAGCAAAAAACTTACTATTTTTCTGTCTCACAGGGCAACAACGGGGGTATGAAGGGGGTTGTTAGCTGCTGTTGAGGTGGCCCCCAATTCATGGCAACCCTTGACTCATGGCGACCCCATGCACGGTGGGATCAGACCGCTGTGATCGACAGGGTTTTCATTGGCTGTTTCCAGTAGATCACTAGGCTTTTCTCCCTAGTCTGAGTCTGGGAGCTCCGCTGAACCCTGCGCACTGCAGCAGGATGGAAGCCGGCCGGTGGCGGCACTGAGTGCACTGGTCCAGAACTGAGCCCAGGTCCCCCGTGTGGAAGGTGAGCATCCTACCACCAAACCACCACTGCTTCGTAAGTGCTTTAGGAATGCGGAATTCAGTGGCCTGCACACCACTACGAAGACAAGACAACCCCAAGGCAGGAAGGGTTAGCGCTTACCCAGGCAGGCTTGTCTGCTGTCCATGGTGTCTGCCTTCTTGAGACATTTGGCCAGCAGGATCAGTGACAGAGGAGAGAGAAATGCAATGACCTGGACCAGAATATGTCAAAGGTCAAAGGAAACTAGTTGCTAAAGCAGCTCTTACAGGGAAGAGAGACAGAAGTGACACAGCAGAGCTCAGTGTCAGCCCTAACAGTTCCCTGTAAGTAGGGGTCCTCAGGGCCTGTTGTGCATCTATGGTGTGACTGGGGGTCAGTCGGTTCCACCAGGTAAATAACAGTCACCCGTTTTTCAAAATGACCAGTCACCTCGGGCTGTCCTAAGGAGCAGAGCTAACAAAAGAAAATGCCTCCTGAGCCAAAAAAGAATGACATCTTGCTCTCTAAATGCGGGTCTCAAACATCTAGACATTAGGATCTTGAACAAAACCAAGAAAGGGAGCAGTACGTTCCTACAAGGGTTGTTTTGGAGCCACAAGGACCACGTTCCCGCCCCTGGGCACAGGGTCAGCAGGGATACTTCACCACGCACCAACATGGGCTTGGTGGGGACATACTCCGCTTCCACGTACGGGTTCCGGTAAAGCCACATCTCCTCCGGCTGGATAAGCCTCTGGAAGGGAGCGAGCAGCTCCGTCACCCTAAAGGGGAAACAAAAAGGCAGAGCACGTCGGCTGGCGTCCTCTCCGGGCCCGAGGGCTGCTCCTGCGGACTGGAAGCTCCCATCTCGGCCCGGGGCTCCCAGATTTCCCCGCGGGGCGCGGACGGAGCGGGGGGAGACAGACGCCCTCGGCGCCGGGCGGGGCGGCGGGACCTGACTGCTGTCCTCTCCCCGGGCCCGGTCCGCAAATCGCTTACAGGAAGGCCGCGAACAGCGCGATCCGGACGCCCACTTCGGCCCCCAAGGCCGCCGCCGCCACCGCCTTCCCCATCCGGCCCGCACGTCCCTCCGACGCCGCGCTGACGTGGCCCCGGGTGCGGCGGAGACGCGGGGGCGGTCCTAGGGGGACGGGTGCGGTCCTGGGGGGACGGGGGCGGTCCGTGGAGGGGGGACGGGGGCGGTCCGTGGAGGGGGGACGGGGGCGGTCCGTGGAGGGGGGACGGGGGCGGTCCTGGGGGGACGGGGGCGGTCCGTGGAGGGGGGACGGGGGCGCGGTCATGGGGAGGCGGGGGACGGTGCTGAGGGGGGGCGGGGGGGCGGTCCTGGGGACGGGGGGCGGTCCTAGGGGGGGCCGGGGGTTGGTCCTGGGGAGACGGGGGGCGGTCCTAGGGGGACGGGGGCGGTCCGTGGAGGGGGGACGGGGGCGGTCCTGGGGAGACGGGGGGCGACCCTAGGGGGGACGGGGGCGGTCCGTGGAGGGGGGACAGAGGCGGTCCTGGGGGATACGGGGGGCGGCCCTAGGGACGGGGGGCGGTCCTGGGGGCGGTCCTAGGGGGACGGGGGGGCGGTCATGGGGAGGCGGGGGACAGTTCTGAGGGGGGGCCGGGGGGGCGGTCCTGGGGACGGGGGGCGGTCCTAGGGGGGCCGGGGGTTGGTCCTGGGGAGACGGGGGGCAGCCCTAGGGGGGCCGGGGGGGCGGCCCTGGGGGGGGCGGTCATGGGGGCGGGGGGGCGGTCCCGGGGGGCCGGGAGTTGGTCCCGGGAGGGGAGACGGGGGTCGGTCCGTGGGGTGGGGAGACGGGGGCGGTCCTGGGGGGCGACAGGTGGCGGTCTTGGGGGGGACGGGGTTGGTCCCAGGGCGGTCCTGAGGGGGGTGGGCAGTCCGGGGTGGGATGGAGGGGCAGTCCTGGCTAGGCGGACCGGGGGACGGGGGAGTCGGTCCTGGGCAGTCGGCGCGGGGACGCTGGGGGGAGGGTGGTGGGGGCCCAGGCAGTCCGGGGCGGGGGTTGGGCAGTCGGACGAGGGGCGGAGCGGCCGGAGGGGAGGCGGTCCCCGAGGGGAAGGCATTCGGCCACCTCCACTCCCCAAGCAGGTCAGCAATCCCGCGGCTTCTAATTAGGAGCGGTAGCTTCGCCTGCGTTCTGAGGGGACCCTCTAGCAAAGGGCACGGGAAGCAAGCCGTGCTGGGCATCAGTGAGCTGGCTCCCGGTGGCCACCGGAGCAGCTAGTAACCTTTGCGGGAGAAACCAATTCGATCTCCCCTCCATCCTTCACCACCCAGCTGGCGCCTAGGTTTTCTCCTTCCACACCAAAGCAAGGAGCAACATTCTGCAAGGATCTTTCCTCCAAGTATCAAAGCCAAACAAAACCCCACGTTTTAGGATCCAGGTCTTTTCCAATAGCACCGCGGTGTTTTGAAGGAGGATAGACCTAGCTCTCACACAAGGCTCCGATGCGGGGCAGGCCTAGCCGGCTGGGGTTGGATATGTTCCGCCACCCCTCCCCCAATGCTGGTCTTCTGCCCAGTGAGTTGCAGCAAGAAATGACATGCGAAGTACAAGTCCACATATTTAATTTGGAACATACAGGACAATTTATTGAAGTCAGTCTCAAGCAAAATCTGAAATCAGTGGAATGTCATTAAAAATCTTTCCAAATTAATCCTCACGGAAGCAAAAAACACATTTGAATTCCAAAGTATTTGTAAAATAAAAAAGGCAAAATCTCGGTAAATATAATGTACAAAAATTATATGTCCCTACCAGCACACACAATCAGTAAGAAGCTTAAATATTACAGGCAATCCTAAATACACTATAACTAGTCCACAATCAGCTGTTTATGTACAGGTTAACCAAGCTTTACACATTTCACACTCTGCAATAAAACATAGGCCCATCGACAAAATCCCCCAAATATTATATATCTTGAAGTCTATGTAGCAACATCAAGTCATCATACAGTAACGCCCTAGTGGAACACTCCCAGGGAAAATAACACTAATCTGTTAGTGTCAAGAGCTTCTAGAAGCCAAGTCACAGAAACTCAAAAGAGACTGACTTTAGTGAATACTGATGCTTTGTTATTAAAGACTCAAGTCTCAAGTGATTTAGGCAAAATAACATTTCACAGGATCTACAAAGTTTATTACAGATAAACAAAGTACAGAAACAACCAGTCTACAAAGGTCATTATCATAAAGATCACAAGGAAATGAAAACGGAATCTGTAGGTATCTGTGTTTGTTGTGCAGTATCACTCAGTGTGGATACAAATGAGTTTCTCATATCGACTCCAAATAGGCACACACCCTGGTATAGAAAAAGACGATCTTACTGTTACCCAGCTGTAATCACGATTTAGCGTCCTGGTTACCAGTGGCAATGTGATTATTTTTTAACACAGGGTATGTGACAAAGCAAATGAGATAAGAGCAATATTAAAGACAACGAAGTAAAAGTAAATTTTATCCAGTCCACTTCTAAACTGACGAAGACCTTATGAACACCTTCTGCAGGTGATCTGAGGGGTACTTGAGAACCATTCTCACGTATCAGCAGCCTGCGGGCAGGCAGGGGAGGGAGCACGGGAACCTGAGGGTGCTGTCTCGCCATTTGGCAGATGCAGTGATGTCACATAAGAAAAATGAAGGACCGAATAAATGACTGGCAGATATTCTGTTTTCCTGTTTTACATGCGTGGTAATAACTTAGAGGCTGCTGAAAGACAGGTGATTATCTTCCTCCCTCCCCTTCATACATAAGTGCCACTAGCACCTGAGCTTCTCACTTAAGCAATGGACTGACAGAAGAACAGTTTTTGAAACACACAGTTTACATCCAACATCTCAGGAGTGTAACGTAAGTGCAATCCCCCTACCCCACGGGCATACATTAAAGGAAAAGAAGAGGCGCTCAGGGACAGGGTGGACAAAATGCCAAAGAACATACATAGAAAATACTCATAAAATGCTGCTTGTTCCTTCTTCCAATGTGTACCTTCAATCTGAGCTATCTGAACAATCTCTCCCATTTGCAGAACTTTGCCTTTAACCCAAGTTACAGAGGATAAGAGACTAGGCTGTTTACTGTATTTTCAAAATAGTATACACAACAATGCTCTCTACTTCATAAGTTTAAAGAAAAAACTGTAAAATGAGAAACGGAGGAGTTTCAAGTACTTATAAAACCTGAATTCAATGAGGCAGAATTCTGAATGTTAAAGTGACTACTTCGTACCTGTGGTAAACACACACCGTCCCCCTCCCTACCCTATTATAACCCCCTGTTCTCTCTGTACCCCGCCCCAGATAAAAGTTGCAAAGATTTCAGTATGTACAAATTTCCAGCTCTTCAATGGTAGCTAATTCATTGCAAAGCTGTCTAGTTGTGTCTATTTCCTATCCCACCTGAAACAGGAAGTGAGTTCTCCTTTTTGTTTGCTTACAAATAACCAGAGACCAATTCCTGGCCCTGGGCCAAAGGAAGTTGTTCCATTTGATCACTTCATGTCTGCAGCAACGTGGCCAATCTGGGGCAGGCTAGGAGCATCAGCCTCGTAGAACGTGAGCCAAGTCTAACCTGCTCTGTCCAGCACTAAAGCCACTTCCCCAGGCACACTGCACTTCCGTAGAAGTCAGTCAGCCGCCAGCCTCCCAAGCTGTAAGGATGCTGTAACTTGTTTTCTTATCCTTTTAGGACACAGCCTGTGGCAGCACCTTGTCTTTAAGGCGAATGCTAAAGAAGAACTCTGTTTTAAAAAATGAAATGAAAGACAAGCAACAATATCCTGGGCAGTCCAGAGATTACGTTCTTTATAGATGGCACTTCTGTTTTACAAACTGCAGACCTCTGACCCTGATTTGAGCACATACCATGCAAGTAACCATTCAAATAGGAAACTCTACTTCATGAACCAGGAAAGAAAGCTAGCTATCAGCCTGCCCTACTGAGAGCCCTTTACATGATTAGATACTCAATATCTCAGTTCCACGGTATTTACAAGTATGTTTCCAAATATTCTGTGGAAATGGCAGAAGGGAGCTGGAAGCACATCCCCCTGCCACACACACACACACACACCATTTTTTAAAAAAAAGTTTTCAGCTGTTCCTGACTTAAGCATACAGAAATTTCTAAGTTTCAGTGATTCTAAAATTCAGCCTATTTTATAGCTTGTTGTTGTTGCTTTTAGGTGCCATTGAGTCTATTCCTACTTGTAGCGATCCCATGTGACAAAGTAGAACTGCCCCATCGAGTTTTCTAGGCTGTAGTCTTTACAGAAGTAAGCCTCCAGGTCTTTTCTTCCTTGGAGCCACTGGGTGAGTTCAAACCGCCAACCTTTCACATAGCAGCTGAGCACTTAACTACTGTGCCACCAGGGCTCCTTTTTCTCTAGCTTCCCACCCACTGTCGAGTTGATTTTGACTCACAGTGACCCTACAGGACAGAGCAGAACTGCCCATTGGGTTTCCAAGGCTGTGTATCTACAGAAACAGGTCACCACACCTTTCTTCCAAGGAGCAGCTGGTTGCCGACCTTTTGGTTGGCAACCAAGCACTTTAACCACTGCGCCACCAGGGCTCCTTTTCTATAGTTTTGGCCTGATCAATTTTGAGAATTAAGACAGAGTGGGAATTTGTTGAAACAAACAAAAAAACCCCCACCTCACCCCTAACTCTAGCCCTGACTGGATATTAATGACGTGAATCACTGCCTCAACTGCTTCGGCATTGTGGGAACAGGCCCCAGCTCACCCTTCTCAGCCAGGGGCAGGCAGCTCCCCGGACTCCTTCTCTGGCCTGGTCCTGCCCTACCCTCCACCGCACAGCGACCGGGGAAGGTTTCTCAGGGTTTCATCTTTAGCTGCGATTGATCCAATTTCTGAAGCTTTATGCTGATTATCAATGGTCTTACACTTTACACTCACTTCTTCCTTTAAAGAATTAACATGAGGTTAAAAACAAAAAAACACCATTATCCCATGTTACTTTAAAGTGTTCATTTCATTTTGAATGAGTCTAAAAACCATTGGCTAATGCTCTGACCACATACAGATTTCAAAGTTAACAAGCACTAACTTCCGACGATGAGGGAGCAGTATGTCTTTTGGAAAATTCCATTGGTGTCACACAGGCAAGCACGGTGCAGGCCCACATACGCACCCAGCAAGCACAACTTGCTCTCCCTACTGCGTCTATAACGGGCATTTACAGTGATACCGAACAGGCCAACGGCGACACTGTGGAGGTGTGGGGAGAGCCCCTTGGCACTGGTACCATTAAAACTACTTTTTAGACCAGTAAAGAACACTCATGGACAAGGACTTTAGAGCTATGGTTAGCTATTTTGTTTTCTACCCTGATTACTAAAATGGCATACCAAAAAAAGTCTCAGCAGAATTATGTTATAGACAGAAAAACAAAATGTGACACAATGAAGAAGTTGCATAAAAATACTTAAACCTAAGGTATTTGCAGTATACAGAATATACCCTGGCTTACCATATAAAAGTTATCAGATAGTAAATAGTACTAATCCAAAACAAAGCAAGGAGATAAGATTTCATGTTGGATCCTATTTCAACAAGAGATGTATTTGGAATATTAAAGGAAATCCTTCATGTTAGTAAGTTTATAAAAACAAACATTTACCATATACATATGTAAGATAAAACTGTAGTAGAATAAAACCTAGATTTTCTTAAATTACTTTTAAAACAACATCAAACTACATAATTGCTCAAGAGCAAAGATTAGTGTTTTGGTGCGCTGTATTTCATGTTACTTGTAGCAATTATATTTGGTAACATTTATAGCATTTTCCATTTTGCTCTTTCTTCTGGGACCATATCTAATCAACAGAATTATTTGAGGCCCAATAAGTTACCTCAGAGTTACTGCTGCAATTAGGCAAATGGCAGTTTAGGAGCTTAAGTAAAGGAATTGTAGTGTTTTTTGCTTGTTTTGTTTTTTTAAAAGAGAAAATCCAGTACAATTGCACATTTACGTACCAAAAAAGAAACAAAAAGAGGCACTAAACAGGTTTTTTTTCAGAGAAGAGCTCTAAACTGATAAAAGGAACACACTGACGCAGCTGAAGGAATATGGTGGAGCCATCTACCCTCCCTACCTTTATAAGGTTACTAGGTACGACTTGAGGGAAAGGAAATGCTACCAGGTACCAGCAATGGTAAGCAGTCAAAATTCACAGAGAAAGTAAACGCTCACTCAAGCTAACCCTAGACTTCTACTTAGTACAGTGTTACAACAACGTCTGACATAACTAATTATTTCATACGGGGCATACCAGAATATACATATTCCTATGTATTAAAAGCAACTGAGTTCTGTGGGCAGACATCTTGGCAAACTTGCATCTGTGAGATTCATGCAACACAGACAACCATCTTGGCTAACACTGACCTTCTTGGGACTTTTCCCCAAGTGCTTCCTAAGACGAAGTGTTTGTGTGGCTCTTATAAACCCTGTAGAAGTGCTTCCCCTGACTCAATGGGGGCAATCTGAAGTATGGGATAATAAAAAAAAAAAAATTTTTTTTTTTTTTTTCTTACTACATACAAATTGTTTACATACAACTTGGAGATGTCCCTATCCATTTCGCCCCCAAAATTTAGGAATTCAGCCAAAAAGAACTATTCAAATTCATTTGTGTCATTTTCACCAGGAAACATGACTCAATGGTCAGTTACAAAAGGAATGTCTGGTTAGGAGAGGGAAGCAGAGACAGAAAATAAAACACCCATAATTCTTCCCAAGTCAGACCAGGGGCTACATGAAACTGGACAGAAAATGGGGCTTATCTGACCCCACTTTTGGTCTGCGCCTTTCATGTCCCTTTAGCTGCCTGCATCAGTATGTCAGGATAATAGGAATGACCACTCTAGCTGTGCATTCAGACCTGCATAAATGCACGCCATCCAAAAACCCGCCATTTCATGGAGAACATTTCAAAACCAGTGAGCACATCCATTCCTTTTTTCCTCCAAAACAAAAAACAAACTAAAAACCCCATGATGTACCTTTTCAGGTAAAGTTATGAAATCACAAAGCCCACCTAGTTTAAGACCACAGGGGAAAAACCCACTGAGGCATTTTGTTTTCACGGGGCCAGGTTCAATACTTCCATAGAGCCCTTCTCTAAGACTATGAAAAAACATCTTGAAGGGAAAAAGAAGTTAGCCAACCTACTCCTCAGTGAAGAGGTATTTAAAGATCTTCATACCCTTTTCTGGAGGGCTTTCTTCAATCCTACGTACACACATACACTGATTAGACTATTTGAACTACACTACTCAAAATTCCTAGAAAGGAAAATAAATAAAGGAATGATGGCTACTTTTGTTTTATACACTCAAGGAACACATCTTAAACTTTAAATTTACCTCATCAGCAAAATTTTCTTTTCTCTTTGTTCTTATCTTAAACGTGAAGACATCTCTTTTTCCAGTTGCAAAGGCATTGAAGCATTCGATAAAGAGCAAGAAAAAGACAAAGAGTATTTAACCCTCCACAAAAGAATCCCCTCCGAACAAACACCCGAGCCCACCAGCCACGTCTGCCTGCGTGAACCGGTTTCTGCATCTGCACTCGAACGAGGCAGTTCAGGCGGCAAAGGCTGCCTGCACTGTAGCCGTCTCTTCTTTTTCAGCTGCATTGTCTGTTTACTTTTTTTTTTTTTTTTTTCCATTTAAACAAAATAAGGAGGGGGGGAAAAAAAAGAGAAAAGGAAATCACCACCCATTTATTCCTTTACTTCTTCTCCACGATCTTGTGATTCCAATTTACACTTTATCTTGCTCCAGTATTCTGGTGACACAGGCGAGATGGGGTCGTGTTCAGAGCAGCAGAGACGGCCTTCCAGTGCAGAGGGAACCAGAGCTCCTTTTTCATGGTCTTTACAGAACGAATGTGGGCAGAACTCACAGAACGAAGCTGCGGAGCTGCTGCATTCATCGCACTGATGCCACGGGCACTCCCACTTGCCTAATGCATGGCCGGGAGGAAGGAGGAAAAGAGTCCAAGTCAGTGCCTGCCTTGATTGCCCATTACAAACCCAAGTTCCCACCGTCTTCTCTCACTGGAGACTGAATCCAGTTGAACACAACTCCAGATTTCAGCCAAACACAGGTCTAGGTGTACTATTAAATACGGATGTGGGCTACTGCCCCAAACCCAACGCCACAGGTGCCAATTACCCACCAATGGTAATGCTAAATAAACCAACCCTTGCTGGTCCACAGGATATCCTGAATTTGCAAGGAGACAGATTTTTCATTAGCAAAATTTTTGTTCTCTCGTTCTAGTCAACACTTCCCATTCCATGGCCTCCTAAGGACAGCAGACTATCTTCTGAGTTACAGACAGCTGGCAAAGACGCAGGCCAGAGAAAGGGTCCAGAAGTTCTTGCTTACCATAGGGGGGCTGAGTCAGGTTAAGGCATATGAGGTGGTATGCTTTGGGACAGTCTTTTTTGTCACACATGACCAGCTCTCCACCATCTCCACATTGAAAACAGTAATCTTCGTGCATCTGCTTTGGCTCTGTTTTGATTTTTCGTCTTTTCTGCTTTAACTTAGCATTTCTTGCCTTCTCTTCAGTTGTTGACGCACATGCCGACTGGCAGAAAAAAAGGACCACAGTTTTAATGATGGTAGGCTGTGTATGAGGCTTTACATACAAAGGAAAGCCCTACAACCTCACATGCATTTAAATGCGTCTGTTGTTCAATGACCTCAGTAAATGAGAATTCTCATCCTGTAACGATAATAAAAATAAGGCTTGGTTTTCACTGGCTTTTCAGTAGGGGACTATTTTTTAAATTGCAGGGATGCTGGTGAATCCAAGCAGCTTTAACCCATTAATGTTTAGACAACCTCTGAATTATTTTTTCATTGAGAGATAATTCACATACCATAAAACTCACCATTTGAAGGAGTACCATCCAGTGGTTTTCAGTATATTGTAATGATTTTTTTTTTTTTTTTTTTTTAGTTTTTGAAGGGGAATTTGCTAATTGCAAATTCAACCAGAAATACAAATGCATTTTCAGACCCGCACAGACCTTAGTAAGAGGAAAGTCAGAGTTTAAGCTTTTGGTAACACAACTGATGTCACTATGCAACTGACCTTTGGCCGCACTCCTAGGAAACCACTGCAATTATCCGCCCCACAGTGGCACTCCGTTCTGCCATTGCCCAGACAATCCAAGTTATAATTAAATGTTAACTCCATCCCTGAAACATAAGAGAAATAATTATTCCTCCTCAAGGCACGGGCAGAGAAACGCTGCCACAGACACTCCCCTAATGAAAAAAAGAGACATCATTCTGTAATGAAGACTTTTCCCCTCCTCATCTTCCACCACACTGAAGACAGTGATGGAAAAAAAAAGAAGGGGGAGAAAATAAAGGAAAACACCCCCCACCACCAATGATTATGGTGAAAATAAATATTGTAAAGAGAAGTCATCTCCTTTTCATAGAAGTGGCTGAAAACAACGTAAGAGGAACAAAGAATCTGCAATCTGCTTATACTGGCTCTAGTTTAGCCCTCTTTCTCAAAGCTCATTTATACTAGCTTCTAAATGAACAAATCTGACCATGGAAGTATGAAGACAATACTATTTCTAGTAATTAATGCTTTTTATTATGGATAGATAAAGAGTTCTACAGTGGAGGTTTGTATCCACCAGGCGCTCCTTGGAAACTCTATGGGACAGTTCTACTCTGTCCTATAGGGTCGCTATGAGTCGGAATCGACTCGACAGCACTGGGTTTAATGCTTTTTATTATGGATAGATAAGAGTTCTGCAGTGGAGGTTTACTGCATACACCAAAGATCCAGGGATTCACATTAGGGCCTCGCAAGCTTTCTTTAAGCTGGGCTTGAACAATCCACATTGAATTCTAGAAGTATGTTTTAAATCTGTTTTAGCTATAGCATTGCCCTTCTTACTCATTTTCTATAAACTTGAAGCAGAAACTAAGTTGGGCTGTTACAATGCTGGATGGGTAAGGAGAAATGAAAGCAACAGATCTGGTTTCAGAGGCTTTTTATGTCTAATTTGAGGCAGATTGATATTTCAAAGTAAAAAAGAAAAGCAAGTTGATGGTAACACAGGCTAATTACTTTTAATATTAAAAAAAAAACAAAAGCTTAAACATCTGGTTGTATTATACGGACAGCAATAATTTGGAGAATTAATTCAACAGGATTGTAGACACACAGAATCTTATAACATCCTCTCTTACACAAAGGCTCTTGCTAAGATCCCTTTTGTATGTTATAGATTTTTACCTCTTATTGGCAAATAACACTCAATGCTAACTATTATAACTCTTTATCATGTCTGAATAAATACTCACACATCAAGCCTTAAAAAACAATGCCCTGTCTTCAAAGGACATACTTTCTTCCTTGGGAGAGGGGGTTGAGGAGCAAGGTAGAGCTCTTACCTGCAGGAATATCACAAAGAGCAAAAAGTCCAACTCGAACGTCTCCATTCACTGTCCACTTTTGTGTCTCACAGTTTGGATTACAACTGTGGTTCATAAAGCGAGAATAATTTCCTTTTGGGCCAGCATCGATTATACGGTCCTTGAGAAAGAAAAGACAGATACCTTTGACATAAAACTAAGTAAAACACTCTAAGAACTTAGTCAAGCGTCCCAAGGTGGCAGCGTGTTGCTCCCAGCTGATGTCTGACAACGGACAGCTCTGAAGATGTGATGCGCCCTGTGCCACTGACCAGGCTCTTCACTGGATGACCTCTGAGTCAAAGTAATTGAGATAAGGAGGAATTTAGTTCCTTTTTAAGTTCATTTCTAGAAAAAAAACAGACCACAGAATAACGCTACTTAGAAGATTAGCTGGCTGTGGGTTTAGGGATGGTGTTTTCCGATTAGACAGCTCCATGTTCAGATAACTACCAGTAACGAGAACTATGGTGTTTGTTGTCAGCTCTCCTCCTCGGCTCTAAACAGGAAGCAACACTAATATGGGGTAGACAGATGGGCGTTTAGGCCACAAAGTGGGAAGAAGGCAAAATGAGAACCTGCCCTCCACCCCGCCACATACTCCAAAAGAAGACTTAAGAGATGTGACTGATGGGAGGGCTACAGTGTGGGGTACCTCTCCAGTAGCCATCTATTTGCTCTGTTTTCACTTATGCAGTAAAAAGCTGAACATTTAGGCTCCCTGAGTTTGGACTCTGATAATCTGGACCAGCTCCAGAGGATGGAGCGTCCTGAGTGTTATCAAGAGGCCTCGAGGGGCCACTGCAGCGAGGATAGGATGGAAGGAGCCAGATTCCAGCAATCATCAATAATGACATTTTAATTTATGTTTATGAAGTCAAAGTTGTAAAAAAAAAAAAAAAACTTTCAAATAATGAAACATCCGTACAAATAATACTTCTTTTAAATGATTTCTATTTCTTGTAATGATATTTTGACTCTCAGTTTAGAGACAGCCTGGGACACAGGAAACATGAGTACTAGTCTTGGCTCTTCATTAAACTGTAATAGGAGAGCCAGCAAATCACTTATCATTACTGGCCCGTTTCTTGTCCCCTGTGAATCTGAGGACTGTTGAAGAAATTAAACGAGATAATGGATACGGTGCGCATCAAATAGGTCTTACACATATTAAAATAGCAGCTTTACTATATTTTTCTGTCATTTTTCACATGACAGCACTTATTATTTTTCTAACTCATTTTTAAACAAGTACACAGAACAATTTAGAATTTTTGCTAAAACTGTAATAATGATAAAAACAAACAAACAAACAAATAAACAAAAAACTAAGGCCCAGGCCTTTCAGTGAATAAGAGCCGAGACTAAACTCCAGATATGTTAACCCTGTTCCTGGTTATCTTTTCACTACAGATGCTGCCTCCCAGGGCACATAAAAGGCTTCAACAGTCATTCATTTTGTACTCTGGTATAAGCAGCACGCTGTACTAGGTAGCAAGGAGCCCTGGTGGCACAACAGTTAAGCGCTCAGCTGATAAACAAAAGGTTGGCGGTTCGAATCCAAGGGAGAAAAGGCCTGGAGATCTGCTCCTGTAAAGATTGCAGCCTAGGAAACCCTAAGGGGCAGTTCTATTCTGTCACATGGGGTCACTAGGAATTGGATTTGACTGGAGGGAACCCAACAGCAGCAAGTAGGTAGCACACTGGCTACTATACAATTATAATTTGCTTGGGGAAAAAAAAAAACAAATTAGAGGAAACTGAGTTCAACCTAAAACAATGAAACATATTCAAAAACCTATATCCCTTTGTGTTACAAAGAAAGAAAGAGAAAAAAAAAAACAAAACCACAATTTTACCTTGGTAACAGTTAACATATAAAAATTAGTTACACTGTTCTCGTGGGCGCGCTTGATTCGCAATCTGCATTCCTCTTCGTCAATTAATTCACCAACATACTCATTTACAAATTCACCCTGCAGAGAGGCACAGAAATGTAAAATCAATGCATTATACTGCAAAGCATTCCTTAACAACACAGGTAAAACCCAGGAAAAGTAACAAAAAGTGGAACTTTCAACCCTAGAAACAATGGTCTTTTTAAATTCATGGGCACTCACGTGACACCGTTTTTCTTGTGCAAATGCATCAAAAGGTGCTCATCTGCTTGCCTTTTCTTGCAGACAATGCTACTTCACTACTTCCAAGTGATACCATGGAAACGCTGGTGGCATAGTGGTTAAAGGCTATGGCTGCTAATCAAAAGGTCTCGGCAGTTCGAATCCACCAGGTGCTCCCTTGGAAATCCTACTCTGTCCTTTAGGGTCACTATGAGTCGGAATTGACTCGATGGCAATGGTTTTTTTTTTTTTTTTTTTTGGATTATCATGGTGGGGTATTACTGGGACCTGGTGATAAGGCTAACTCCAGCCTTAGAAGCTGTAGTAAAACAGATTTTTACTAGTTTACAGACCTGGAAAAGATCTGAATCTGAAACAAGTTAATTCTATTTAAAAAAAAAAATTTATTTTCAAGTAATTATAGATATTCACAAGAAGTTGCAAAATAGTAGAGAGAAGTTCCACGTACTCTTCACCCGGTTTCCCCCAATGGTAACATCTCTCATAGCTACAGTACAATACTGAAACCAGGAAACTGACGTTGGTACAATCCGCAGACCTTATTCAGATTTCACTAATTTTACATGCAGTAATTTGTGTAAGAGTGTGTGTATTAAAAAACCAAACCCAACCCATCATTCTATGCAACGTTATCCCGTGTGGATTTGTGTAACCACTACCACAGTGAAGACACAGAACTGTGCCACCAGCAGGGAGCGCTGTGCTGCTGCGGCTTTACTGTCCTATCCCTAATCCCCACAACCAATATCTGTCTCCATCTTTATGATGCTGTCATTTTGAGAACACTATATAAATGGTATATAAATAGCATATAAATATATAGTACATAAAGGGAATCATATAGTATGTAACCTTCGAGACTGGATTAAAAAAACAAAAAACTCAGCCTAACTCCTTGAGACCCATCCAAGTTGTGTGTATCCATAGTTCATTATTTTTGCTGCTGAGCAGTAGCCTACAGTATAGATGCACCACAGTTCTCTGGGAGGGACCATTTCCAGGTTTTAGCTGTTATAATAAAGCTGCGATGAACATTCATACAAGAGCTTTTGTGTGGACCGAAGTTTTCATCTTTCTGGGATAAAGGGTTACGAGCGTGTTTACTGGGCCATAAGGTGATTACGTAATTATAAACATTAACTCTTTCACCTCAAAAGCCACCATTGATTTAATTTAGGACAACGGCGTTACCTAAAGGATTTGTCAGTCTTACTAACACACTTTTGAGGAGAATAATTATCTCAAGAAACAAATAAAAATATATTAGCTTATTGTTTTACCAGACTTTCGTTCCCTCCTCACACACAAATTTTCACTAGCCCTTCTGTTGAGAATAAATATCAGTAACCTACAGAAAAGTACTATATCACATTTTCTCATTTTAGTAAACCCTTAAGAACATAGCCAATGTTCTTAAAAATACTTAATTTTTTTCTATTGATAAAAATCAAATACTGCTATCTCTGTTACAAGGGAAAGGACATTGGAAAGGATCAGGTTGGAAGGAACCACCCTAACCTCCAATGCATCAGTCCCTTCCCTCAGCAGGTTGTCGTTGGCAAGATCAGGGAAAAACACCAGTCGGCTTAAAGGAGCTACATACTTGTTTCAGGTGAGGGGTGGCCACCATAAAACATGGCCTCTAGTTTTTTCTCTCTCCCCATTTGTACTTATTATACAAGCTATGACAAAGAATTAGGTGAGAAAAAGAAAAACATTTCATCTACAACTGCCAGGCCGTGAGAGGGGCTTATTTTCTCTACTTTTCCTTCCAGTCCTTTCTCATGGAGGACAGAGGGCAGTTGTACACATTTGTGTATTGTGCACTGTCAGTCTTAAAAGCCTTTTCATACATCCATTGTGGACTCTGACATTACACTATTATACGCTGGCACTGCAGTCAGGGGTACAAGAAGACTGCATTACCATCTTGGGTGTGCTGCCACCTAGTGTTACTATACTTAACCAATTTACGGCACTTTTTTTTTCTTTAACGGAAACCTATTTTTCTTTTTTTTTATATAGCAGGGAAGGACCCTGATGGCGAAATGGTTAAGCACTCAGCTGCTAACCAAAGGTGGGCAGTTGCAACCCACCAGCCACTGCTCACGAGAAAAGACCTGGTGATCTGCTCCCGTAAAGATTACAGCCTGGAAAACTCTATGGGGCAGTTCTACTCTGTCCTATAGGGTTGCTAAGCATCAGAATCCACTCAACCGCACACAACAATAGAGCAGAGCATCAACCAAATCAGCTTTACTTCCTCTATTTCCCATACAGGGATTCAACGTAAGATTTTACTTGAAGGAATGACCTGGGGGCTTTAAAAGCCTGAAAACCATTTATCATGGTTTATATTTATTATTCTACAAAATGAGCAAATAAAGAAAAATTAAACTACTGATATCAGACATGAGAAGTGCAGGCCTCATAAATTTGATATTATTGTGAATAAAGATGGAAATATTTTAGATGCCCTAAAACTGACAAATCTTTAGCCTCAAAGAGCTGCTTACTGAACTTAAAACCATTAACTGTGACTTCAATTGTGAACAAAAATAATAAAAGAAAGAACTTTTTAAAATGCTGGAGATCTGTCCTTAATGATTGTGGCTAAAACGCAGGGTGTACTTAGTATTTAAAAAAATTTTTTTTTAATTTCTGAGAAAGGAACCACTTCATAACAGGAAGTCTCTTCTTTGACTCTGGCACATGTTTTCAGGAATCTGTTATGTGTGAAAAGAAAGGGACTCTGTACATTCAATTTCAGAGTTGACTTTTTCCCCCTAACTGTACCAAAAATTTTTTCCATGTTGCTTCAAAGACTTTATGATTATGCTTTTCAATGACTATATTTCTAGCTATTTTGTAAAAGACTAGTTGCCTTACGTTAGCAATCTCTCAAGTGCTAAAAGGTAGAATAATCCAGGTTGTATTTTCTGTTCTCTTGATTATAATATTAACTTAATAAATTATTTTAGAAGATATTTCACAATAAATACAACTATTACTAAAGGAATGTTAATATGAGAAGAAGCCCTGGTGGCACAGCGGTTGAAGTGCTTGGTTGGTAACCAAAATGTCGGCTGTTGGAACCCACCAGCCAGAGAAAGATGTAGCAGTCTGTTCCCATAAATATTTACAGCCTTGGAAACCCGATGGGGGCAGTTCTACTCTGTCCTAGAGGGTTGTTATGAGTAGGAATCAACTTGATGGCAATGGGTTTGGTTTTCTGGAACACAACATGAAACTGGATGGGTTTTGGATGGTCCTATATAGCCCCCTCAACAACAACAAAAAAATCGTAGGTAAAAATTTGTATGTTTTACATGCACGGCATTAGAGTAATATCAACACTTTTACATTATATAACATTTTAATTGTAGATGGTCTTTGCCCAAGCAACCCAATCCACATATCCGATCCATAGCAAATCCTACTGGCTCTACCTTTAAAATACCAGAAATCCAACCACTTCTCTCTGCTCATCTACAGCTCTAGTGATCCAAACCACCACCATCTCTCTCCTGGACTACTCTAATGGCATCCTTTTCATCACTCTTTCTCACTTATCATAAATTCTCCACACTTTAGCCAAAGTTCTGCATATGAAACCCAAGTGTGGCAGATACTCTTGAGGTGGCCTTCACCATCCCTGCCTCCTGGTGTTCATGCTGCCCTGCTCTTACATACGAACAGGAACCTGTGGCTTATTTCTAACCAACAGAACATGGCAAAGGTGACAGGGTGTATGTGATTACGTGATTTGGTTACTTAAGAATTTAGTGTCCGTTTTCCTGGTCTCTCTCCCTTACCCTTGTTGGTTATAAGGAAGCAAGTGGCCAGGTTGGGGAACTCCATGTGGCAAGGAGCTATGGATGGCCTTTAGAAGCTGAGAGCTGCTTCTGGTCAAAGCCAGCAAAACAATGCTGAAGCGCAAAGAAGAGAATTCTGCCAAGAATCATGCAAGAACCCAGTCCTGTTCAACACCCTGAATGCAACCTGTGAGACCCTGAGCAGAGGACCCAGCTAAGCTTTGCCAGGTCCTGACCCATAGGAACTGAGAAAATGCAATGTGTGTTGTTTTAAGTTGCGAAGTTTGTGGTAATAGTGTTATGCAGCAACAGAAAACTAATACACCAAGTCAGATCAAGTCACTCCCTATTAAAATCTTCCAGAAGCTTCCCCTTCCATGGTCTATAAGGCCCCATATGATCTAGCCCTTGACCACTACCCTCACTTTGTCTCCTACCTACCACTTCTCTGGGTGCTCACTCCTCTCTAGGTGGGCCAGCTTTCTTGCTGTTCCTAGAGTTCGCTAAGCCCTCTGTACCTGCTTTCTTCCCGTCTGCAATGCTCCTCTGTAGATATCTGCATGGCTGGTTCCCTTACACATTCAGGTCAAGTATCACCTCCTCAGGCCTTCCTTGACCAACCAATGGAAAATACAATCCCTATCACCAGTTATTCCCTTTTACAGCTTAATTTTTTTGGGCACCATTTCCTGGTATTTAACATTATATATCTGCTTATATTATATGGCGTCCAGCAGATTCGCAAAGGTAAGGGCTTTATGCCTTACTCGCTATTGTTTTCCAAGTGCCTAGAATAGTACCTTAGCACACAGAAGAAACTTAATAAATATGTACTGAGTGAATGAATTTCAAGCAATCTAACCTACAGAGATAGGTACACAAAGATAGATGACCAAGAATGTTCGTTATAGAATTAAAAACTGTGTTTGTGTGTGTATCCATTTATTAAGGAATAGTTAAATAAATTATGGTACCTCTCACTAGGGGATACATCGAGACTGTTGAAAAGAATGAGGTGAAATCTGTATGTATTGCCATAGAAATGTATTTAGGATCTATTAAGTGGGAGGGAAAAAAGAATCAGATGTATGATCATATTTATATTTCAAAAACCCTACAAATACGGTATATATAGGAATACGTTATTTATAATTATAACTGCACAGAAAAAGCTCTAAAAGGTTACATACCAAACTATTAACAACAGTTATTTCTAGCGAGCAAGCCAGGAATCAAAGGGATGAAGGAGGAATTCCACTCCTTACTATCTTTTCTGTGGAAACCTGGTGGCGTAGTGGTTAAGCGCTAGGGCTGCTAACCAAAGGGTCAGCAGTTATCAAATCCACCAGACGCTCCCTGGAAACTGTATGGGGCAGTTCTACTCTGTCCTATATGGTCGCTATGAGTCGGAATTGACTCGACGGGACTGGTTTTTTTTTGTTTGTTTGTTTATCTTTTCTGTATTGTTTGACTTTTCTTTACTATATTCAGATGGTGTCCTTTTAAATACAAAGGTGATTTTTAAAAAGGTGCAGAAGTGTCAAGAGTAATTTAAATTCCCACTAGGTCCATATTCTCTCAGTGATTACATCTCCAAGTTCTGTGAAGGAGATGGGACTAGGCAGGGAGGGGTGGGGTTCGGAGGGCCTTGTTTTAAAATACAGATTCCAGGCCCACCCCAGATACTCTAACTCAGTAAGATGCTGTCCTTAACAAGGGCCACAGGAGATTCTCACACACTCTAAAGTTTGAGGGCCACTGTTTGAGTAGGATTTACTGGTGATTTCTTTTTCTAGTTATTTACATTTAAAAATTTTTCTACACTGAACACGTATTTCTTGTGTTAAACAAAGACTGCTTTGAAAAACTGCCTCTGAGTGTAAAAATGAAGATAATTTTTACATGTTAAAGATATTAACTTTTTCCAAATTTTCCTCCATACGTAACCTTATCTGAGACTCACGAGAACCTTCAAAAATGTAGGGCAGGGCTTCCTGTGCCCACTATACAAATGGAACACTGAGGCTCAGGGAAGCTCAGCGACTTGGCCACGGTTCCCTGGCTGTAGGGCAGGGCTTCCTGTGCCCACGATACAGATGAAACACTGAGGCTCAGGGAAGCTCAGGGACTTGGCCACGGTTCCCTGGCTGTAGGGCAGGGCTTCCTGTGCCCACTATACAGATGAAACACTGAGGCTCAGGGAAGCTCAGCGACTTGGCCACGGTTCCCTGGCTGATGGATTATGACGCTGGAGCGGTTCCTACTGCAGCACTTTCCTCACTTTACTATTTTGCGTTTACTGAAGTATTTTACATCTATTTAGCTTATCAAGTAAAACATATCTCAAACAGAAGCCGACCAATGCCCCTTTTCCTTTTTACGACTGATCACAGCACACTCAAAGTTTATGTTCGTCTTACTACTTATCCTCTTCCTACCACTCTTACTTTGCCCAAGGAGTGCCAAGCTCTCAATGTGGGACGTTTCAAGAATTTGCCATAAATCCCTATATATTTTTTCTTATACCCTACTGAAGGACCCCTAAGAGGCAAAGGTCCTGGGCTATTCCACCCCACTTCAGCCCTCAAATGCTACCTTCTTAATGCTCCTTTTGGTCCTGAGGCCCCAGCCTCTTCGCTCTGTTTTGATGATTTCAGCATCGGGGTAGAGCCTCTTGGTAAAGCACTGGTTCTGGCAACGGTCTCCGGCAGGGCACACCTGTGGGTGGCACTCGTACTGCAGCATTCTGTTCAGGCACTCAGATTCCAGGCCACATGGGTTTTCATCGGCTGGTTTGCAGTTGCAGCGGGGAATCTCTGACAGGTCAGCAACCTGGATCTGCACCTTTCCTACGACTTTGTTAGCCTAGAAACAGAATCACTGATGAGGGGCAGCAGAAGGAAGGTGCATCATCTATTAGCAATTTGAACAGAACACCAAAAACATCCCTGCTATTGTTGGCTCTGCTACCGCCTTGTGGTGTCTCCAAGAAAACTCCGTCTTCCCTTCCCCATGCATAAGCTAGGAATAATTACTGCCTATCCTTAGCTGACAAAAACATCAAAACCTGACGTGAATTGTCACTTATCTATCCTGTCTATGTCTCCTTCCACTGGTGGATGGAAACTTCATAACTAAAAATAAGACAAAATACGCTTGTCCGCAGTTCTCTGTAAGTGGGGAGCTAAATACCTATGTAACCATCTGGTTGCAGAACAGCCTGGTAGAGTGAACAGGATTTCACATCAGACGTGTCACTCCTAGGGGTGAGAGGGCTGGTCGAAGCCCTGACCCCCACAGCACAGCCACGGGCTATGGCTCCCATGTGACGCTTCCAACAGAAGCTCTAAGTTTATTATACAGAAGAGTGGATGATAATTAGCAAACTTTCTCACAAGTCAAAAAGGGCCTCTCAACTAATGAAGTAACGCATTTCATCTTGCACGTCAAATATCAGTGTTTTCATGGGCAAAGACTCACTTTGATGTGTTTGTAAGGAGGAGGTTTTCTTGAATTTTTTTCAATCTCTAGTGCTTCTTTACTTTCTCTTTGTGCTTTCAACTCCTGGAAACGTTTTGCAGCTTCTTCCAGTGCTGCCGATAAAACAGGGCAAAGGATATAAATACCAAAAAACAAACAAACAAAAACTGCAAGGAGAGTAGCTTCCCACTGCCTTTCCACTGCACTGCATCTGGCCTGAGATGCCCTTTTTAAAACTATACTCTGGCCATCACCATTTATGACCAGCAGAACGTAACGCTAAACAGGATCGAACTCATTTATGGCTGAACACTGCTCTGTTCAAGCTGCTGCCTCAGAGAAGAGGTTCTATCTACTTCAATGATCAGAGCCTTCCAAGTGAACCTAACAGCATTTTTTTTTTAACCTAGTACTAGATTTAAGTTCATGTTACCCTTACCCAGAAAGCCAAAACTTCCTGTCAACTCACTGTGAAAGCTATTTTGCTATTCACTGTGAAAGCTATTTCACTATCCTTTTGTGGCAAAGGATATTTCCAGAATAATCTTTACGTCTGTAGAGAGATCACTGAAGAAATTCCTCTCACATACACAGCACCATCTATTGTACTGAAATGTATTTTTAAAACTGGTTTCAATGTGATTGGAAGCTTACATATGCTGAATCACAACACTTTGTGAAATATTCGAATGCCAGAAATACGGCATATGCGAGTTGGGAGATGTTGAAAAATCAACAATGGAGTCTTAGTTTTGAGTCACTGTAAACACCATCCAACTTACCTTTTTTGAACGTCTTGTTAATACTAGTCTGTCCCTCAGCAAAGCTTTTGTCTCCTTCAACATAAGGGAACACTCTGCCCTGGTGTACCCAATAGTAGTCATGAGAACCAAAGAAGAACACAGGGAAGTCCCCCAAGTCATGTTTAAGGCCCTGGATGTTCAGTGGCACAGACCTGGGGTTGCAGGTCTCTGCTGGCCACCATCTGAAAACAAAAGAAATCTTAGACTCAGAAGGTGGAAAATCACACTATTCTTTACAAGGTTGGCAGGAGGGAAAAGGCTGTATCCTGCAAATTTCACTTAGGTTCTAATCCTACCCAAACCACACACTACTTAAAAACATTAATACAGCTAGCATAGACTAACCAAACTAGGCCCTAATAGCCAATCCAATTTCTTTTAAAAATTAATATTTTATATTTACAAAATGATATATCTGTAAGTATAAGTTATAAAGCACAATAATAAAAACACTGAACCCACCACACAGCTTAAGAATTAGAATATTACCAATACTATTCCAAACCCGATTGCAATTAAAAAAAAGTCATTTTTTTTTTTTTTCCAAGCATGACATACTTAAACACCAAGATTATCTTTCAAGGTAAAATTAATTTCTAGTAGTCCAGAGGATCATTTCAGGAGTTATCTGGTGCTACAGTAAAGAACGACCACCCCCAACCACATTAGCATTTTCTGAAACTAATCAACCAAGGCAAACACCTTTTGGTCACATGTTCTAGGTTTTATATCAGTATGTAAATTCCAAATTTAATTCATCTTTAATGATAACAAACATGGGATTTAGGACGGAATGAAAACATAACTGTTTCCTGCTATGACGACTGAATAGCCCAGCCGTCACTAAATGAAACCATCTGCGAGTAGCATTTGATGGTCTCCAGCTATTGGGTAAGTCAAGAACTGAAGGCTGAAGCTAAAAGGCTGTAAAATGGGCCCAACTCATGGTGATCCTCAAGTGGGCATTTGTAGCTTATAAAATTATTAGTATGAACACTAAATATACACAGCTTAAATTTTTTCAGTCTTTCATTTTACATATGCCTAATAATCATGTACTTAACAAATATTATATTATTTAGAAGGTAAACAATGATGTGGCTGCACTCCCAGATTTATAGTGCAGAATTTGAATAAGTTTCATCTCAAAGGTACCCTGCTCTACATCAAGGAATTAATTAAAAACATGGGTAAGAGTCCAGGCTCAAACTGTTAAAATAAAGAAAGAAAACATTATTTCATGCGGTCAGTATTTGGTTTACCCTAAAGAAGGCTCGGAAATGGTTACGCTGTCTATTTCTAAAACCATTTTAAGGTATTAAACATGTACATGATTACTGCATTCACTAGGGTCACTTAGGAAGAGGCACATTTTCTCCTAGGGTTTGTTTCAGGTCCTCCTATTTTCCCCCAGGAAGCTTGACATTGGAGAGTAGTTAGTTTTTGAAAATAAACAACTTCATGTGGCCCAGCTGGGCCTGACTGGAAAGAAATACATTAAGAGTTAGTTCATGGATAGAAATATACAAGGAGAGTCTGACCTAGATATAAAATCACACTGGCTATGATCTGAATTCAAATATTGGTTTGGACTTCTTAAAATGTAATATGATTAAAATTTAAGTAGGTAAATTAAATCAAAGACATTTTCATCACAGAAATACTCTGAAATTTATTTAAAGATCTAAAAGCTTCCCATACTGTCTTAGGTATTTCTCACCCAGGGACGTCTCATCTATTAATTGTCAAACCCTGCACATCCCTCCCTACTCTGGAAAGAAATATATTTTAAATTAGGCAGTAAGTACTTCTTTCAAAAATTAAAATACAGCAGAAATGTGTAACAGAAAAAGCAAGAAATGTCTTTACTTATAATCTCATTACATCTAAGAAAAACATTAAATGTATTTCTTTTCAGGTATTAAAAACATGTTTTATACAGATCTATGTTGCTGTTGCATAAACACATGGAAACGTACTGTATATCTTGTTTAGTAGTCCTTTTAAACAACCAGATATCACAGATAACTTCCTGTGTTACCATACAGTCCTGCCTTATCCTTTTATTGGCTTCGAGGTATCCGACAATACAGATGTTGTCGTTGAGTGGACTCTAACTCATGGATACACCATAATTTATTTGACAGATCCCCTGCTGACTGAGCATTTGTTTTATTTCAAATTTTGCAATTATAAATGGTATTGCAATGAACATCCTTATAAACACAATTCTGCCTGCTTGTCCAACTGTCTTCCTTTTGATAAGCTCCTTGAAGTAGAAGCGCTGGGTCAAAGGCTATACAGAGTTGGGATTTCAATACATGATGCCAGACTGGCCTCCAACGAGTACTCATTCTCTATGCCCTCATTGAATGCAAAACGACTAATCTTTCAAACCTCTGCCAATCTGTTAATTGAAAAAAACAATCTGTTTTAATGTGCATTTAAATTGTTTGTGTACTCAAACTGCCAATCTTTTTCTTTAGAACTTGGAGATATCCTGTCTTTTTTTTTTTTTTTTTAAAAACAAGGTCTTAAACCTCAACGCCCCTCAAGTTTTTAAAATTAAATAGGTAAGCTAGCAGCATATCTAAAGCATGTGCCCATTTCTTTCTTAGTCAAATTAGAGGAAAAAAAAAAAAGCCCTTGCTAAAAAATGACAATATGCTCAGAATTCTATGGAAATACATTTTACTTAGGATTCTAATCAAAAAACAGGATTTTACTGTGCTGTCTTGAAAAGTATCTATTTTCCTAGTAAAATGATGAACATATGCCTCAAAAGGTAGAGCAGAGGGTTTTAAAAATATATCGATACACCTGTTCAGTGAAGGCTTGTTAAAAACATGGTCCTTAAAAGGAGAAAGTTTTATTAAAATAATGGCATTCACACATACTTCTCACTTCATTCCCTTAAGAACTAAAGGCTCTTAAATAATCTCTCTTCTTACACACAGCTTAGGGCTTCTAGCTAGAACTAAAATGGACCAGATTCAAGGACAAAGAGAGTTATTAACCCAAATACTTCTTGGCTAGGATGTAATCTTTTGATTTGATTAGAAATCAGAAGTCAATATAAATCTAATTAAAACCCAAAGGAAACCTTTTCTCCACCGTCTACGTAAAGCCTGTTGCCATCAAGTCCGTTCAGACTCACAGCAACCAGACCTACTAGTACCTAGGTTCATTAGTGTAAAGTGACTTTCAGGACAGAAAAATAAAAGTCAACTAACCAAATCCAAAGAACAAACAAACAGCAATCAAACCGTTCAAATCATCTGCAAAACCTGTTTCTGGTCTGTCTTTCTTTTTTAAGGGAGTGGCTCTGTGCTAGGGGGCCCTGGTGGCACAATGGTTAAAGTGCTCGGCTGCTCAACAAAAGGTGGGCGGTCAGAGTCCGTCAGCGGCTCCTCTGGAGTAGGATGTGGTGGTAGCTTCCAGAAAGACCTGCAGCCTTGGAAACCCTATGGGGCAGTGCTGCTCCGTCCTACAGGGTTGCTGTGAGTCGGAGTCAACTTGACAGCAGTGGGTTTGGTTTTTGGTTGGTCGGTTTGTTTTTTAGCTCTGGGCTGCTCTACCTGTCTCCTACCACTTTGTATCCAGACTATGAACCTGTGTCTGAACAATGACGGAATACTTCTTCTCTGTCCTTACAAAAACTTGCCTGTAATTTCCCAATTTGACCCAAACAATCTGCTTGTAATGTAGCTTCCTGCCAGCTTTACAGTCATCACAATTCCAGCAGCCTTCTGGCATGCCTATGCCCAGGCACTCCGGGTGGAAGGAAGCTGGGCACGACTCACAGCAGAGCAGTCTTCCACCTTGAAACAAATAAACAGTCTTAATAACTGAGAAGAGAGGAAAGAGAAAAAGAGAGAAAAAAGAGTAAGTTATCTTTTAAGTGCATTAAATTTGATTCAAATTGGGGGAAAATAACAAAGGGATTGAGCCAAGTCTATAGTGATGGATTAAAATAGAGAGCAAAGGAAAAGACTTATCTACTTCAGTGCCTTTTGAGGGCTTCAGTAGCCAGAAACTCAAAGCTTCTGCAGAGCACCAAAAACATCACTGTACTCTTTATCCCTTTAAAATGTGGGCTATTGACGAATCAGATTAACAAGCAGCTAAAACTCTTAACATATAACAAAATGGGCACATATGACCGTTAGACTGAGTAGACCTGAGAGCAGATCTTTCAAACAAATGTGTAGCGACCTCCTTTCTTCTCTCCTTCGGAGTCAAAAAGAAAGCAACAGTCATCTCTGTATTTTAATCCAGTGCTACAGTTAACTAAATCCCTTTGCAATAAAATTAAAAAGAATGAAAACAGGCAAGAGGTTGATCAGTTCTTTCGGTTTCCCATATGAAAAACCAAAAAGGGAAGGCACTTTGTTGAATTGGTGGTTACATCATCATTACCTTTTCAGTGACGATAAAGTCAAACAGGCTATACAGCAGTGGTTTCCAACTTTTTCATCACCAAGGATCCCCTTTCCCTTCCTCATGGATCCACATGTTTTCAAATACTTTATCATCCAAAAAAATGGCATTTTAAAAGTAACAATTTTTTTTTTTTACTAACTGAAGAAATATGTAGCTGCCAATTAGAGCTCTTGGTCACCACAACAAAAACTAGGATTATCACATTAAATTGTTAAAGTCATAGCCAAATACAAAGAAACTCCTGCAGCCATATTTTATGCAAATGTGTGATCCTGTTAGGTTTTCAGAAATAATAAACATAGTTCAAAAATTGTGTTCACATCAGTCTTTTCTGATTTTGAGAACCACTGCTTTATAGCGTAACAGTGAGTAACTATCACTGTAGGATGAAGTGCCACACACAATGGTTCCTTCCCAGCTCCCTAGCAAAAGCCTATCCTTTTAAATATGTGAAATGTTCTCTGGGTTAAGGCCAAAACAGGTGTGGCAAACAAAACAATATATTTCTTTAAATGCAAAGAAATAAAAGATATCTTTGGGGGAAAAAGGGTTAAGTATTTTTGATATGTATTTCAACATAGGCAAGGACAAAGAAGGTTGTTAACCACTGAAAATGAAATATAATAAAGACACTTGCCACCAAAAAAAAAAAAAAAAACCATTCTTCCACTAGAAAATCAGGTCTACAGCCCATGAGTATACAAAGATTGAATGTCTCAAAAGCGAACGGTTAAGAGCCCTCTATACGACTATACCAAATCACATGCTCCAACCAGTTAAGTGTTTGCTATCAAACGTTGTCTTCACATAGACTTTCAAACTTCTAACTGATTAACATAAAACAAAAAGAAAATCCACTTATAATCAGTGATGAGTTAAATTACTATATTTCCTCTGCTTAAAAGCTTTTACTTCAACCATTGGGATTTTTTCCTTTGTCTGCGGATCTCAATGTGAATTAACTGGTCCAATTCTCCAACCTAGAGATTAGCTGCCTGAGTGCTCTAAGGCTAGGTAGGGAATTCTTCTGTAAGTTTAAAGTAAAATGAGATAATCCATCTTTCCATTGAAAAGACATGACCAATAGGGAGAACAGTCTTTGCAAACAGCTTTGAAGGCCAGATGATAATGCCCAAAAGAGCTGAATAGGGAAAGTCGGGCTGGCCATTTTTAACATTATGTAATAGTCATTAATTTTAAGTCTTAATTCAGAGGAAATACAGACCCAGAATCATCAGTGAGAATCACGACAAAGATGTCAAAAATACATGAGGGAAATAGAAAAAAAAAAAAAAAATATGAATGATCCACCTTGGTGCTATGCAAGAAAACTGCTTTAGGATGCAAGAGGAGTAAGATATGGTTCAAGCTAAGCAAACAGAGGGCTCAAAATAATTTCAATTCATGTCAAGGTCAATACTGAGTACTGAAAACAAAGTCAGCAACAATGAAGTTAATCTCACTGTATAAAGGCGCCAGCAGGAAAAGAAAGCATTTTACAAATGCCTTGGGTAGTCTAATTTTATTGCCTTATGGGATACGTCAGATTTATGTCCGTCTTTGTTTTGGAAGTAGGTGGTATCACCAATAAGATGATATATCATCTGACTTCAATGGAAACACAAAAAATAATACTCTCCACAATCTGCTTCTCCATAGGTTCTAATCAACGTGCTTAATTATACTTTTAGTCTTGGGTTGCCACCTCAGACGTCTGACAAAGAGCAGCAAGCAGCACAAAGAACGAAACCAAAGCCCCATTTCATACATACCTACTATACATACATGGGACTGGGTGGTTATACATATATAGTATATCCAGTTATGAATTAATTTTTCTTTAAAGATTCTGAAACTGGCCCCAGACCATAATGGGAATGTATACAGGAAAAGGCCTTCACCTTTTAAGCTCGTTTATTTTACCCCCTGAGATAATAACTCCCCAAATAATACATGACTGCTAAACCTCCTTTTTCTTTTATTAGAAGTAGGCTAGGTAAAGCTAAACACAAGATAAGGTTTTCTTCCATAGATTAAATTAACTGGAAGAATATAAAAATACATTTAGCTCTTAATTCTCTGTGGGGAAACTATCCATAAGCAATTCTTTGATTCATTTGGGCTGTCTTCCAACACCAAGTATTTGAGCTACCCTCAACCAGCTGCCTACCAGTGTCTCCTAAGGGAAGGGCAACTAGTTCTTGTGGCATCTTTCTTAAGCACAACATTGAAGAAACAATAAAATGTATTCGAAAATCAAACTTTTAAGTATCAGTATCTTGGTTTCCTTCTATTTAATAACCTATCTTGTTATTTAGTTGAAAGTTAGTAACAAATTAGACTTTTGTCTATTCTAACATGTAAGGTAGTTCTACATAAGACAAAAAGAGAAAGAGCCCTTCAGATATTCTTTCATATGAAAGAAAACCCTGGTCTTTAAATCTGAATAACCCACAGATACATGAAATGTGTGAGAATTTATTCAAGGGGAAGAGTAGGTAAAAATTTGTAATAATGGAATTATTTTAAGCCCTTTAAAATAATTTTGCCAGCCATATGAAGACGCAGTCACAACCACCAAGGCAGAATCTACCAAAAGCAACAGATGGCGCTTGACAGGCATACATTTTCCCCCTTTTTTAAAAAAAAGACAAAAAGAAAAGAGAAAGGAAAAAAAAAAAGTAAATGCAAAAATAAAACCGAGAGAGAAACTATTTTGATTATTACCTTTCTCACATTTCTTTTTGGAAGCTGACGAAGAAGGAATCATAGGTAATTTCATCAACTCAGCACGATTTGATTCATTCAGTAGGTAGTGGGACTTATAGGCATATGAACTGAACATGGGGTCTGAATGGTCCTGAACTATCAGCCCTATACGAAACAAACAGAAAGAGGTGAGCTGCAATGAAACTACCCATGATTCCATGAGGGGAAAAAAACAAACCAACACCTATTATGTAGCTGTGCTTTAAAGTTGGGGGTGGGGAAGAGAATACGAAGAAAAAGAAAGACCTGAAAGAAAAGTCTTTCTACAGTTATTAAAGGAGGTTTGGGCTACTCAGTGCTTTTTCCCTATGTACAAAGAAAAAAAAAAAAAAAACCTCAAACCCATCGCTGTCAATTCTGGCTCATAGCAAACCTATAGGACAGAGTAGAACTACCCCAAAGGGTTTCCAAGGCTGTAATCTTTATGGGAGCAGACTGCCACATCTTTCTCCTGCAGAGTAGCTGGTAGGTTCGAACCAACAATCTTTTGGTTAGCAGCCAAGCGCTTTAACCACTGTGCCACCAGGGCTCCTTTTTATCCTATACGGGAACCTACATTTCTCAGATGAAAACTCTAAATTAATTTGAAGTTGTAAACTGCATCGACATCACACTGAAAACCCCCTAAGGAAAACAAAGCTACATTCCTTAATATTTAGAAATACTGTTATGACAACCCAAAAATCAAAATGACACATCACTTGATTAACTAGAAATAGGAATCATTTACACAATACAGTAGGCCTGATACACCCTGGACATTTTAAGTAGCGCTTAAGAGGCAGATTGAGTCTCTTTTCCTCCACTCATATCTTGAAATATACTCAAATAAATGTTAGCTTTCTCTGCCAGATAATGAAACTTTATCAATATGATACACGATTTTAAAGAAGCTGTAATTTGCAAAACTTTACTGAGGAAATGCAAACCATTTAAAATTTTTCCTCCCACGATATAAAGTGATTACCAACTTAAGGGTTTCAGAAAACAGTCCTTTTGATCTGCTAGTACAGCTATCTATCCCATCTGAAGAAAACACAAGACATGGTACAACCTGTGTCTCTCCTTTCTCCTCCCACTTTCCAACCCCGTTAAGTTCACTCTTTAACCTAGGTAACTGTGAAGCCAAGGAAAATGTCTCTATCTTTGTCATTGGTCAATTTATACAGACCTAGGATTTTACGATGCAAATCATGACAGCAGTTTCATTTAGAGGTCATTTTGAGGTGAGGGAGGAGTTTTGTTTTTAAATGGGTGACCATTTACTTTTTTCTGTGGGTATTATTTTCATTTGGTGCTATCCTACACTGAGACAGATTCAAGAAATATCTTTGACTCAGATGACAGAATAGAACTTGAAACTGCTAATAACATAATCTTCAAACAAAAAAAAGTCAGGCAATGTCAAAATAAATTTCATACATTTAATAGAAGGAGGCAGTGTGGTGTAGAAAATACGGGCTTTAAAATAAGAAAGAACAGGTACAAACACCGTCCTTCACTCACAATTTATGTGACTTTGGTTCAATTGTTTAACCTGCGCTTCAGTGTTCTCATCCATATAAAATGGGCATCCGGACAAAACTTCTTAGGGCAATTCCGGCAATACATGTAGATCAAGTGTCTACTACAGTTTGATTTACACATGCAAAATGAACTGTTATTATTACTAATTAATTACCATTACAAAGAAAGGTAATTAACTTTTAGTTCACACCACCCTCTAGGTGAAAGGAAATGCTAAGGAATATACACAAAAAACACTGAAAAATGTCTGAACATTTCCTACCGCACCAAGAGTTAGTGGGGGTGGGGAGGGGAGCAGTGGGCCTCTAAGCCTTTCTGAAAATATTTCTAGACATTTTCCATCCTTAAGACTAGCTCAGTAATTCTAAACAACTGATAGCCAATTCAAAAGTTCTCTGTAAGGAGGAAAAAATTCTGTATGAGGCAAGAAGCAAACTCAAAGCAAGCTAAGTTTTCTAACTCCAAAACATATGAGAGTGAAGTGTCTCTTTCCGTGTGTGGATTTACTATAGTTACGGCGCTTCAAAAAGGTGACGGGGGCAGGGGGGTGCCCTCTATAAATACTGATAAAAGAATACATTTTACTTCTGAAAAACTTGTAGATTTAAGCTTTTTTAAATCCCATCATCTGATTGTTTAGAATAAGTTTTTTTGAATGCTGGAGAGAAAAATGAGGTTTCTGTTTATTGCATAAAGTTGCACAGCTAAAATATTTGGAAATTAAATAATCTTGCTTAAAATCTGCACTTAAATACAATAAATCTTTCAAAATAATTGCCAAATTGATAAAAAGCAATATAGACTCTGTTGCCAAAACATGAATTTCCACCTCATTTTTATTATTCTCAAACTTTTAATCAAGGCATATAAGTTAAATTTAACAAAATGCCTAGAGTTTAATAAAAAGCTAGGTCCTTGCCAGATGGACCATTTTCTACCAGTCCTAACTGGAAAATACTTGAAAGTAGTTGTTTTCTAGGTTTCCCAACAACTGAATGAAACAGAAGAAAAGTTCTGGTTAATATACTGATAGTACTAGATTCAGAATGTACCTCAAGGTAAGCCAATAATATAGTTATGAACCTGGTATTTAAAATGCTGGCTCAGTAATGTATGCTTACATACCGCCAGTAAAAATAAGTGCCCAGGAATGACAGAATAGAAAGTGTTCACAAAGTGACAGAGACTTTACGTCAGTCACCACCATTAATTTGTTTAAAAGTCTCTAAAGTTAATTTGACAATTCAGTATTTCCTTCCTAATCTTTCTGCCTTAGGAATGGGGAGATGGAGAAGAAACTAGTGATGCCTTTGTATTTCTCCTGCCTAGCCAATTCCTTTCTGTACTTGTAATAGCAATGTGGCATGAAACATCTCAGACCTACTCCTCCACTTACCAGCCATGTTTCAAAGCTGGATACAGTTTTAATTGCTCTAGTAAAGCAAGACACTATGCTCCTCCTCTAATGGCAGACAGCCCAATGTGCTTACAAAACTCTGGCAAACTGAAAGTCATGTGTATAATGGACCCAGCTGGCTGCTTCATACAGGACTCACCATTTATTTAATCTTTTACTGCCCCCCTCTTCTAAGTTATTTTAAAAGAAGAGAGATACACAAAAGCAAAACAACCTAAGATCTACCATACTACCAAAACTCTTTATTAAAAAAGATTTTACAATACTTTCACAAAATTAAGAGACCTAAAGCAAAACAAAAAAGAAACACCAAAATCCAAGACCCAAAAAACCCTCCTTCATCTTCAGTCGAGTATAGACTAACAGGTCTGATGTGCTTTAGAGTTCTTTCAAGTATTTCACAATAAGGGAAGTTAAAAAAACTGAGGAACCATGTAAATTAAAAAAAAAAAAATGCATTTGGGAATATTAGTTGGTTTCTAAAACACGTAATAAATACTAAAAATGTTTTATAATACTTTAACAGTTGTGATAAAGCAGGATACCCTGTATCATATTCAACTAAAGTAGTTCTATTTTCTATTTATCATGAACTCAAGTTCACTGACCCCCTCAGGCACACAGTACTATTAGTTACTCTGAAGGCCAGATCAATCCCTTGGCACACTTCAGTAGCAACAGCTGGCAAGTAAGAAAGCCTGTACTGCTGGCTCTTAAATAACACCATGACATATGCTGGCTTGGCTGTGTCCCATCAGGCCTCTGTTAATGCCAGACCAAAACACAATGATAAAATACAACATAAGCAATTGAAAAATAAATGTGCTAGTCTTGCCTTCCAAGCGAAATCTCAATTGGCTGAAAGCTCTGGATTAAAGATTCTGCCATGCGAAGGGTCTAAGTCCTAATAGAAGAATTGTTTGCAGAAAATAGATTAACTCCTTGATGCTCCAAATAGAAAAACTAAGAACTTATCTATAATTTTAAGTTACAGAAAAAAAAGAATTAGATTTTAGTTTCACTTACAGAAGAATTAATATTCTGACAATTTGGATGTCTAATGTCATAAAAGGGACTATAAAAAGACATTACAACTATGAGTTTGAGGGGGTGGGAAGAGTAAGTGGAGACCAGGGATTTTTAAGGCAGTGAAACTATTCTGTATGATACTGTAACAGTGGACACATGACATTATTATGCATTTGTCAAAACCCATAAAACTATGCAACACAAAGAGTGAACCCTAACGTTAACTATGGGCTTTAATTAAAAATGGTGTGTATAATCAATACTGGTTCATCAACTGTCACAGATGTACCACACATGGATGCAAGATGATTTTTTGTACAATTTTTCAGTAAACCTAAAATGGCTCTAAAGAATAAAGTCTATTTAGAAGATACTATATAAGGAAGTGGGGTGTTACAAAATGGAATTCTGCAGTGGGTGGAGATTGTGCTAGATGACCTCAGTTCTCTCCCAAGGCTGAGACTATTTTAATGGGCAAGTATGGTGATGAACTCAGAAAAAATAAAGGAATGACACTCACCTCTTGCACAAACGAAACAAAAGCCTACGTTTACAGCAGAGGAAGAATTACTGCTCCGTTTGGAATGATTACTACAGATGAGAACGTAGGAGGATACAAACATGCTTCCAGCAGCAATGCAAGCATCTCCTGAGTGATAGGCGACTGGACATCTTAAACATCTCATCATGCGGCCTGTTTAAAGGCAAGTCAAAAAAAAAAAAAAAATATATATATATATATATATATACACACACAATAAGGCATCAGCTGGATATGAAATAAGTATTTTGGAGTTGGGCTTTTCTGGGTTCCTATACAATGTGGGTTATACAGTAAGATAAAAATAATGTTTATCAATCTGTCTCTGTCATTCCTATGCTACATGGCCCCTAAATGAAAGCCAAATACTCATCCAAAGAAAAGTTTTTCTGCTCCAGTGCTGGAGAGATGGTGGCCTCAGGTATGGCACCTGCCTAAAGGATTTTCATGGCTAATTTTGAACATTATGGAATGTTTTCCTATGGTCTAAATTTAGAACCTAACCCTGACTTCACATGGTATCTACTGTGGCTGAACTGTTGTACGTGCAGATGAACAAACAGGAGAACGCCTTGCCACCCTTTTTAGCCGAGTTTTACCTTTACTTGCTTTGTAGATATCTTTCTCCATGGAGCAGGCAGAGCAGCAGTGCTGGGGACAGCGGAATCCTTTTGATTCAAAGATGGCAGTGGGGAATTTGCGGACACAGGTTTCATGATAAAATTTCCCACAAGTACCAACAGAACAACGCTTAACATCTGTGCCAGACACTTTACATGAAAAACACGGGTGCTGCCCTGGAAAATTGGTGAGGAGCACAGATTAAATAAAATTTGATCAAAGCATATTCCTTTTAAGTAGACGCAGCTACCAAGATCAAATCTGAGGGCCAAATAAAATACACTCTACTAATATATGTAAGAATTTAACATAAAAAGGACATTTAAAATAAGTGACCAAATGAAAAGATTATTTAATAAGTTTTGCTAGAATAATTGATTATCAATTTGGGCATACAACGCTGAAAACAATTTAGATCTCCAGTTGTCACTCTATACCAAAATTGATTCCACAAAAAACTCAGAACAGAATTTTTCAACACTTGGGAGCTGGGAGTAAGGAGGTCTTCCCAACACAGAAGTAAAAGAATTACCAAAGCAAAGACAGATTCCATTAGATAATCACTTACAATTTCTGTACGTAAAAGACACAAAATGAAAACTCATACATCTAATAAAAATGGCAGAAAATTACAGCTAGGCATATCATATTCAAACTATTGAAAATCAAGGACCAAGAAAAACTGTTACAAGTCCCCACAGAGTAGAATGCTGTCACTTTGAGGGGATTACAACTACTGTCATGAAACAAAACGTATAGAAAATGTCTGAATGGGAAACTAATTTGCTCTCTAAACTTTCACCCAAACCACAATAAAATATTCAAAACAAAAAAAGAACCACCCGGGGATCTTGTTAAAATGTGGATTCTGATTCAGTATATCTGGGGTAGAAATGCAAATTCTCAGCAGGGGTTCAAACCTAAACGAATTGGTTTGAAGCCCTGGTTTCCTCTGAGTGAGAAAATGATACCGTCACCACCTGGCCAACCCAAATCAAAAACCGGGGCAGTGCCAGGTATGGCTGACAGCATGTCTCTTCAAGTCAGACTTGACAACCACCTGGGCACAGGTGTGGCATACTGGTCTATTATAGGGCTGTTTTTCTGAGTGAGATAACCTACCCATAACCAGATTTTGCCTGATTTCTTAAAATCCAACTCTATTAGGGAAGTTTATAAGTCACTGGAAAACCCTGGTGATGTAGTGGTTAAGTGCTACGGCTGCTAACCAAGAGGTCAGCAGTTCGAATCTGCCAGGTGCTCTTTGGAAACTCTATGGGCCAGTTATACTCTGTCCCATAGGGTCGCTATGAGTCGGAATCGACTCGACGGCAGTGGGTTTGGTTTGGTTTTTATAAGTCACTGATTCTTTTTATTTTTTTGGACATAAAATTCACTTAACATTCATCATTTTAGCCAATTTAAAGTATACAGTGGTTTTTAAAAATATTCTTAGTTATACAACCATCACCACTATCTAATTTCAGAACATTTTCACCACCCCAAACAGGAACCTTGTACACCCATTGTACCCATTAGCAGTCATTCCTCATTCTCCCTCCTCCTGACCGCTGCCAATTGCTAATCTACTTTCTGTCTCTGGATTTGCCTATTCTGGACATTTCATATAAATGGAATCACACAATTAAAAAAAAAATACCCAGAGAAAAAATCATTAACTTCAAAAAATTAACGGTAAGACTGAGAGCTGACTGAAAGAGAAAAATGGAAGCCAGAAAATGATGTAATGTTACCTTCAAGGGACTGAAAGAAAATAATTGCCAAGCCAGAATTCTATACTCAGTGAAAATGTTCTTCAAGGATGAAGTGAAATCAACATATGTAGTGAGGATTAACAAACCAAATGTTGGTTCTTTGAAAAAGGAGTAATAAAACTGATACCCCTGGTTTTTGTTGTTGTTAGTTGCTACCGAGTCAATTCCAACCCATGGTGACCCCATGTGTGTCAAAGCAGAACTGTCAGATAGGGTTGTAAAGGCTGTGACCTTTCAGAAACAGATTATCAGGCCTGTCTTTCAAGGTGCCTCTGGGTGGGTTCAAACGGCCAGTCTTTTGGCTGGTAGTAGAGTGCTTAATTATTTGGACCAACCAGGGACTCCATATCCCTGGTTAAGAACGACTAATTAAAAAAGGGGGAAAGAAGCAAATAAAAACAATATTAGAAAAGAAAAATGGGACATCGCTACAAAAGCTAATAAAAAAAAAATCACTATATTTTTGCCATTAATCTGAAAATTTAGATAAAAGAACAGATTCCTAGAAAAATACAACTTAACAACACTGGCAAAATATATATAAATAGAAAAATATGAATAGTTCTATAAACTATTAAAGAAACTGAAACTATAATTAAAAGCCACCCAACAAAGAAAGGTCCAGGACCAGATATCAACAGAAAGTAGAACAGAAAAAAAGAAGGAACACATAAAAGACAAACAGATGTGGAAAAATATATGCAACAGAGATGACAAAAGATCATTTTATTATATAAAAAGTTCACATATGGAGAAAACACATACAGCATATCTAAGCAAAGAAAACTAAACAAGACATACAAAGAACTATATAAATCAATATAGAAAATAAAATAAAACAGCCTAATACAAAAATGTACAAATGGTATGAACAGGCAACTCAGAGAAAGCAGAAAAGACAAATAGCCAATAAAAACAACCCCCCAAAAAAGCTCAATTTCACTAGTAATCAGGTAAATGTAAATTAAAACAATAAGTATTATTTTAAAAGCTTATCAAATAGGAAAAAATGTAAAGAGTCTGCTAATACCAATTGTTGATAAGGATGTAGGGAAACATGTACTCTCATATACTGCCGGTAGGACTTAAATTGGAAAAAACTACCTTAGAAGGCAATTAGGCAGTATTCATTAAATAAAAATGCATTCACTTCCTGTGGCCCGAAAATGCCACTTCTTGATATCTGCATCAGATTTATACATTTACACTCTGAAGTGTTGTTTGTAATTGCAAAAAACTGAAAACAACTCAAATGTTTTTCAACAGGGGAAGAGTTAAATAAACTGATATAGCCATATTATGGAGTATTATGCAGCAATTAAATAGAATATACCTGTAGTGACATAAAAAGAGGTCCAAGACAAACTAGTAAAAGAAGATGCAGAAAAATATATTTTTATTACAATACATACACAAATGTTATGCACAGAGAGAGAGGGAAAGAAAAAAGTTTATGGGGTTACACACCAAACTGATAACAATGATTACCATTGATTGGGGCTAGAATTAAGTATGGGCCTACGATTAAGAGTAAAAAGGGTGTCTTCACCTTGAGCTGTAATTTTTATAACAATGTATTTATGCATTATTTGTGTAATCAGAAATAAATTTAAAATGCTAAAAGAGATAAGAAAACCATTAACACCCTAAAACATAAATGGAAAAAGAGACATGAACGGATAATTCATGAAAGTCAATAAAGATTATAAAAATTTTTTAGTTGTAAAGGGCTGCAAAATTATAACAACCTTATCATATATTTATTGGCCATCTGAATACCTTTTTTTGGGAAGTATTCAAGTCTTTTGCCCATTTTCTCTTTTAATGCCTACAAGAAATCTTAAGGAAAAAAATACAAGAAATAGGTTTTTTTTTTTTTTTTTGGTTTAGTTTTGTTTTTTACAGAAAGTTAATAGAATTGTATTGTTGTTCTTTGATTTTGTAAATACCTAATCTTTACAAATTGGCTGCCTTACAAAAATGAATAATTACAACTATGATGTTCAATTTTTTTGACTGGTTTTGTTGTAGAAATATTTAGCACAATAGGGTTTTGTGTCATTGTCCTATTGCATATATGTAATTTTAAATTCTATTTTAACATACATATCGAAACAAAAGCAATAGTATACTTTTAAAAATAACTTAGAAATTAAAAAAATATTTTAAAAGCAGGAGGTCTGACTTTGCAGCTTCGCTTAATGGATAAAATTAAATCTATATAAAAATGAAAGTTAGGCTTTCACTGATGTAACAGTCAAAATAAATTTAACATTGATGAAAATTGTTATAATTGTAAAATTGTTACATTAACAGAGAGCTGAAATAGCAAACCCCTCTAAGATTTATGTTTAGAGCTCTATCAAGTAAATGCTTCCAAACTCCCTCCCTTCTCACTAGGAACTAGTCTTCATTAAGAAAAAGTAAATAGTAAAATTGCCTGTTGTGGTCCCTTTTTTAGTCTTTTTTTTTTTTCTTATTACTGATTTTATTCAACAGGGCAAATGACAATGCTTTCTTTCAGAAATCACATTTGTGGTAAATAACAGAAAGCGCAAGTACAGGACTTTATCAGACATGTATCCTGTGATACTTTCCATATGTACAGTGTTCATCTTTTTGATAAACAAAGGAAAAGTGTGTAAATGAACTTGAGCAATGGCTTCAGAATTTGAGTTTTCACTCTTAATACGTTAAAAGTGTACCAAACTGGCACCAAACTAGTTTTAATGGGAAAATAAATAAACCAAAAGCACAGAATTGTTTTTCAAGCAAACTTCCCTCCTTTCCTAATAGCTGTACATCAAATGAGATTATGTCTAACCTTGGTTGACAGGATTCTACTGGTTCAAGGGACTAGGCAGGTTGCATAAATGACTGGCCTGCATAAGTGACAGGAAAGAAGGAATGACAGGGAATGTGGGGAACCAGGAATATGTGCCCACTCCGTATTTAAAAATTCAAAACACAGTCTGAGGGCCAAATAAAACAACGTGCAGATATATTTGGCAAACTGCTCCAAAGTTTCACTGCAGACTCTAAATGTGATGAATAAAATGACATTTTGTATAGGAAAAAATATGTTATATGTTCTAAACAGCTTTAATAGTTTAGTTTTTTGTGTGGTGTGTATACGTGCGTGTTTATTAGGGCATATGACGTATCATCGCCACACCACTTTGCCAAGGCAGTAGAAGGCAACAGTAAAGAGCAAGGGCTCTAGGGTTGGGCTGCCAGGGTTTAAATCCCAGTTTCTGCATATGCTATCTTTGTGACTTTGAGCAAGGTACTAAACCTTCTAATTCTCAGTTTCCCCCACTGTAGAATGGAAGTAATAATAATACCTATCTCATGATGTTATGGGAATCAAATGACATAACAAGGGTAAGATCAGTGTATCATATATACCTGATATCCAGTTGGCTCTTAGTTCCTCATAGTTAAAATAAAAACAAAAAGAACACAAACACAGTCCCTAAAAGCATCACCACGCCATCTTCAGCTGGTTTTTTACGTGCCTTGTTACAGATTTAATGACTGTACTTTCTGCTTGTCGTGATTTTATCTAGACCCATGGCTACATATAAAAGAAACGTAAACTTGCATAGTTCTTTCTCTACACATTACTTTAATAGGTGGTAGTCTACGTTTGGAGCCCTGTTGGCACAGTGGTTCGTGGTTAAGTGTTTGGCTGCTAATGGAAAGGTCGGCTGTTTAAACTCACCAGCACTTCGTGGGAGAAAGATGTGGCACTCTGCTTCCATAAACATTACACCTGAGGAAACCCTATAGGGCAGTTCTCCTCTCTTCACTAGGTTTTTTTTTTTTTTAATAGGGTTGCTATGAGTTGGAAATGACTCGACGGCAATGATTATGGTAAATGATCATGGTAAAGTCTATGTTTGGTAGGATAAGAAATAAATGGTGAATATTTTGGATTCAAGTTTAAAAATAAAATTCCAGTAGCTCCATCTTTCCACTAAAAACACAATCACCATGGTTATAGTTTACGATTGACAATTACTCCAGTTTATTAAAGTCAAAGAACTTTAATTTATTGAGCACAAAAATCTTTCATCTGAAAAATAACTCAATTCACATACTTTGTGTAACCTTTTAGATAAAACACAAATACATCTCAATGAATTGATAAGTTTTATGGTTTTTATGGTAAAGGCATTGATAAGACAACACTGCTCACTACTTGCAATCAGTGGGTTTGAACTGCTGACCTTTCAGTTAGCAGCTGAGTGCTTAACTTAACCACTATACCACCAGAGCTCCTTTGAAATAAGCTAAGAGAGAATATAAATAAGCTAGATAAAAGTAAAAGATAATTAGACGCCATGGAAGATGTCGGCATTGCACATCCCTCCCAATCCATCTTTCAGAACCACCAAAAAAAAGCTCACCAGTCTGACATTCCATGCAGATGAACTTTCCGTCAGGGAGTGATGCCAGTCCCAGGCACTCCAGGTGAAAGTGTTTGCAGCACTCTCCCTCACAAGGAATCAGAGAGTCACCAGTGCTTTCACAGATCTGTCATATGGCAAACAGCAGTGGTTTAAAAAACTTTGGCGTGCATCAGAATCACCTCAAAAAAACAAAACTAAACCCACTGCCGTCAAGTTGATTCCAACTCATAGCGACCCTAGAGGACAGAGTAGAACTGCCCCACAGGGTTCCCAAGAAGTGGCTAGTGGATTCGAACTGCCAACCTATTGGTTAGCAACCAAGCTCATGACCACTTTGCCACCAGGGCTCCTAAGGGCTTGTTAAAGTAGATTGTTGGCCCCTGCCCCCAGAGTTTCTGACGTAAAAAGTTTCTTGGGTGGGGCCCAAGAGAGTGCATTTCTAACAAGTTTCCTGAAGATGCTGATGCTGCTGGTCCTTGCAAGTCACCTGGAGAATCACTGAACTAGACGCCTATTTTCAGACTCAATGTCACATGAGGTTTAAAAGTCATGCTCGATCTTGTATGATTTCTTCTTCGGGGTCTGCACACTTTAACTTTCCTTTACAGGACAAAGCAGTATTTTCCAAGAAAGGTAAATACATGTTTTTCAAAAAGTTAGTATCAACTCAAATTTAAGAAAATGTTTTGAAATGAGTCACCTGCCATTTACTTACAATTAATAACGGTGTTATCACAATATTTGCATTTGCATATGAGTAACTATTGCAACTCAAAAAGGAAAGAGCCAGAAATGACTTTTAGATCTGTAGCTTTAACGTAACATCATAATTTGCAAAGATACTACCTTTTTCAACACAAGGTAAGTATATCGTTGGAAGAACATTACGGCCATTGTTTCAAGCCACAGGACTGGTGAGCCGCCTACCTGACACACGGCGTCCTTCTTAGTCATTCCGAAGCTGCTTCTTGACAAGCTTGAATCCACCGACTGCACATCGGAGATGTCTACATCTGCAGTAGCCGAAGGGCTATCTACTTGCTTTCCAAAGCTTACCTATGTGGAAAACAGCACATTTTTAAGAAAATCAAATCAACACCTCCCTCAAAGTTAGGTGCTGTGAAAAGCCTAGCAAGCCTTGCTCAACTAGACCTTTACTACAAACTTTTTTCTTTCTTTCTAAAACCCATGGATACCATATGCCTGGTGGTTTGGGAGACCTTGTAGTTAAAAGCAAGCCAACAAACAAAACTCTGCTTCTGTTGTAAGAGATCAGTAAAATTAAGACACTTGTAAGTTACAAAAGAACCAAAGTCATTTCTTCCTTCCGTGTATTTTAAAAATGCCCCGATTTCCCCAAATGAGTCAGGCAAAACATGTTATGACTTTGATTTTGCAAAGTAAAAAAGAGCCCTTTGCCCAGATGCTTGCACATATTTACCTGCAGATCACTCAGTCCTCTAGAATCGGAGTCAGATGTGTCTCTGTACGCTGAACTAGTCATTTCTACATCAGTGGAGGCGCGACTCCTTTTCTTTAGAGGTTTACAGGAATCTGAAATCTCGCTGGCACCTTAATATAACACACTGAAATTAATCCTAAAATAGTGCTAAAGTTTTTTTTTTTTTTTTTTTGGTGGGAGAATAATTTCTTTCCCCAAACTCATCTTTAGTGTGAAAAAAGCACAGCTCTCTTTGTAACACTGAAGTCACGAGTCAAAACTTCATAAGCTTCTGACCTTCCTGGTAGTGACTGATTTAACTTACATCCGCTCTCTTAATACATTTATTTCAGTGCTCCTGCTCTAAAGCTATTTTCTTTCAGTCAGCAGAGCCCAAGTTGCAACCTAAAAACCAATCCTATCGAAACTGCAGGACGGATTGATTTGCAGCAATCCAAGGACCATTCAATTTGGAGGGGGAAGACATAAAACCCAACACACTGTGTAGCTTACAAATATGGTTGCAGAGACATCTCCATCTTGTTTTTTATTAGGGATGTGACAAATCTTTGATTTGTATTCGATTCGTACACGGACAGTGCCATTTTCCCCCAAATTTTGCAATTCAGTTGATTATCTCCCCCCATATAAATTTTGGATGCTCATAATCGTTCATCTGAGACTTCCTTGGTGAAGTGGTATTTATTGTGACCATGAACAAGTGCTGCGGCACATCTACATATGTCATATTATTTAGGAGGCACACTGCTGAGGGTTGTAAATGGACAATCAGTGCTCAGGTGGAGCCAAATCACGAAGAGCTGGATGAGAGGCCTCTGTGTGGAATTTGTGCGGGAAGGAATACATATGGGGAAAAAAAAAGGCAGAGAATAGTGTGGAATTCTTTTTTAAAACTGTGTGTAATACAAATCCAGCCAAAACAATAGTGCAAAAAGTTACAAAGCAACAATCTCTTGGGCTAATGCAGTATAATAGGCTATACAGAAACAGCCACGATGAAATGTGCAGAGCAGACACGGTGAGTACCAAGGAACCAAGGAGATGGTGAATATTTCAACCCACAGTTTTGTGTTTTGGATTTTTTTTCCCCCCAACTTTCCATACAACAAACAGACATCTAGATCAGCCCAGCAAGCTATGGTGGAAGTGTGCAGTCCAGAAGAGACCACGGAGAAACAAGTCTCCTGAGGCCTTGAAGATCCGCAACAGGCTGAGTGAGAGCAGCACTTGGTACATAGCCATGTTCTGTGGTGGAGGATGTGGGCCTCGTTAGACTGCTCGGGTTACTGGAACCTCGTTATCACATCCCATTCTACAAGGTTTTCACTGACTGTTTCCTGACATCTATAAATGAGGGTGCCTGCCCATGGTAACGCTGATTAAAAAACACAAGTACGCAAATCTATCTCCTTCATTGCTGGTGTATGGACCCAGAACACCACCACAAAATGTTTCCTTGGCCTAAAAGATCACTGGATTAACAAGGAGTTTTAACAGAGGAACAGAGTGCTGCACTGAGAGGCTTTCGAAGGGAAACACAGGTACCGCCATTTCCGACGAGTTTCTGAAAATGCTAGAAAAATGACAGACTGCCAAAGACAGCTGCCATGCGGTTCTCCATGATAACGGCACTAATATTAAAAAAAATAAGAGCTTTTAATGATTGTAATGTATACAGTTTGGGCTGTTTGGCAAAACCCTGCAGATGTGCATTAATGATGCTTTATTTAAAAACAAAAAAACAGTCCATGTTGAAATTGATCAGTGTAAGTTAAACGGTGGTTTTTAGGCTGGACCCATGATTTAAGCTGTACCCATCCAGCTCAGACCGGAAAAAAAAAAAAAAATCATTTGAATGTTAAAGCAATTATTCAGAGTCTTGAAGAAACCAGGCAGGAGAACGCCCATAATGATGATTGGCAAAATCAAAATCGAAAACAAAGAAACTGTTTATCGAGCCGCCGACAAAGAAATCTTGCATGGAGACTACAAGTCTGGAGTTTCTGGGATGAAATTGTACAGGAATCTCAGTCCACAGTTTCCTCAATCGCTGCGGAGACGGAGCTGTCACTGAATCTGACAGAGCCCTGCACTCCCCGGTCCGCCGACCCTGTGGAATGGTGGAAACACAACGCAATCAGGCCTCCTAATCTCGCAGCGATCGCGATGTCTTTTCTTGGAGCTCCGCCAAGCAGTGTTCCCTCCGGGAGGCTGTTCAGTTCTGCTGAGGATCTCCACGGAGACCATCGCTGCAGACTTCTCCCCGAGAATGCAGAGAGGCTGGTGTTTTTTTATTTTTTTCTTATTTTTAAATAATGCAATTTGCCCAGAGTAAACTACAGGTATTAAATACAGTTTGAATGATCTCACCAAAAACGCACGAATCATGCTATGGAGTTTGTACTGTAGTCAAATTGCACACATAAAATACAGATATAAGCTTAAGGTTTCTTAAACTTTGTGCATATCTCAAATAGATTTGCATAAGGTCATCTAATAGTGGCCATAGATATGCTATGAATCATTTCAATTTACAAAAGGATTTTACAGCACTGTAAAAATAACCGTGGCAAGATTTTTTCAATCAGGTTGTCTTGTCTGATTTGTCATAGTCCATGTTTGACAAACATTAATAGCTACTATTCGGTATTCAGTCGAATACCCAAAAAAGTGGATTCGTCACATCCCTAGTTTATCAACCAGTGAAACCCCGGAATCTTATGGAGAAAAGTTGGAAATGGTATCAAGTCTACATGGTGTTCTCCAATTTACCAAAACAGTTAAAGACTTTTTCACATGGAGGCACAGAGTAAGATCAACTCTAAAAATCGCATACACACACACACAAACACTGGGGAATATTGCAATTTCACACAAATTATTGACTGGAGAGCAACAACAATGATTTACAGAGACAGACAAAAATACATGAAGTACAAATAAGTAGTTCTTAAAAATAGGTTTTAATCAAGGAAATGCAAAGTAACATTATTTATTAACTCACCTTTCTGTAATCCAGTCTTCACTGCAGCCTGAGGGACTGTTTCAACCTGTATGGGTAGAAAAACACAGGATTAACAAGGAATTTTTCCACTTTTAATTAATAGAGGAAAAGAATAATACTTTCATCAATCTAAGTAATGATGACTGATTACTAATGTATCTGAAATCTGAAGCCAGTCCCATCTTCTGGGTGAAGTTCTCTGTCTCAAGGCCAGGGAGGGTTTATATGCTAGCTGTCTTGCTGAATACCACGTGACAACACACAGCCACATGCTCTCTAGCAAAGGCTTTTCCCACCACTCCCTTACTATATGAAGAGAACGAGAATACTTTCTTCAGTGTCCGTCTGGGAGGCAGGAGAGGGGTTGTTTCTGCAACCAGCCCCGATGCTGCTAAAACCCCTCCCGCCCCAAAGATGTTAGGATAAATTTTTACTTACTATGATACTCAGGTTAATGTAACTCACGCCACTTTAAGACCCTTCCGCGCCTGCACTCACAGCTAAGTTGCTGGGAATCAGGACCCTCTCTGTAGAGAGTGCTACAGGGCTGCATACAGCTGGAAGCTCAATACTTTTGCTGCTAGTACAAACTTTAGAAAATAAGTTTGTGATATTGCAAAAGCGCTTTCTTGAGTGTTTAATGCACAGTGTCTTGATCCTACATTAGAAGAGCGAGATCAGAAGTTATTCTGCCCATGTATATGTAACCAACCAAACCCACTGCCACCGAGTCGCTTCTGACTCATAGCGACCCTATGGGACAGAGTAGAACTGCCCCATAAAGTTTCCAAGGCCGAAAATCTTTACGGAAGCAGACTGCCACATCTTCCTCCCGTGGAGTGGCTGGTGGGTTCTGGGTTTGAACACCTTTTGGTTCACAGCCGAGCGCTTCAACCACTGCACCACCAAGGCTCCTTATGTATATGTAAAACACATGGTAATCTGAGGATTGAACCACTGGAATTAGAAAAAGGGTGCTGTTGGAGGAGTTCCTGTTTAAGCTATGAATTGAATTTTATGTTTCTTTAAGATGTGGTGAAATATGCATGTTGAAACACGTTTTGTAAATATTTAAGGATTGTTCTAAGCTTTTTAAAAAACTTTATTTTTTTTTTACAACAGGTAAAAAAACATACAACAGAAGCTCTTTTATAAGATACAATTAGTAATACAAATATAAAATCTTCTAAACAATCACTGGTATTGTTCTACTACTAACTATAACACAGTGGCATTAACAATTTGTTTGACCCATTTTTTTTTTTTTAACTCATTTTGCTTATTAATTGTAAAGTGACTGATCACAGACTGAATGTGGGAACCAGCTGGCAAAAATCACAAGAAATTTTGATAATGAATACTGCAGATTTGCAAGAGCTTAGAAAGATTTTTTGGAATATAATCTCCTAAGTATTAAAGTTAATATGGTAAATGAATTAGTATATTACTTATTTTTTAGTTGAGTATTTCTGGGAAAACTGTTTTACATGCTTGGTGATACCATAGAGTACAGTTTAAAATCATAAGGAAATAATTAAAATAGTGAAGTTTGTACTCTTCCATATTAAGTGGTTTAAAAATACAAAGCTTACTGGAACTAATTCTACTCAGAATTCTTTTTGTTCGATAGTGCTATCCGGGATATAAAAATGGATACTCTCTCACTTTAAAAAAATTACCAAAAATTCTGATTGTGAGTTTAATTTCAAGCAGCAATGGTTTCTAAAAATTTCTTTGAAAAGGTAATTTAACATGTACATTATCCCACTGATTACATTGGTTTCACACCCATCAGTCAAAATGCCCTTTAAAAAAATTTTAAATATAATTTATCTGACAATCTAATTACAGGTGAGTGCCATTCCACTGCAGGAAAATAACATTCCAAAAAATCTGTGATACCACCAGGAAAACCAGATCATCTATGATTATGCTTCTTAAATATAACTCTCATAAATTAATTTGATTTGTTAAAAAATAAAAACAATACATATCAGCAGTTTAAATCAAAATTAAAAAAAAAAAACAAAAGGGGGGAGGCTCAATGATGGTTCCAAATAAAAAACATGAAATCATTTTGCTCATAACAGAAATTTCAAAATAAGTGAGGGGTTCTTTAAGAGTCTTGCACTACTGGCTTCCCATCTCCTGAAGCCTGACTGTTTTTCTATGAAAATGCTTGAAGCAGAATCACAGGATGGTTTTGTTAGAATCAGGCACTGGAACCCACCAGGACAAAAACAGAAAGAGTCCAGAAAGGAAACCTGGGGTGGGGAGTAGGGGCAGAGGGAGTTTTTTTCTTTTAGGATATCAATATAAACTACAATATTTACAAATACAATGTTTTAACTCTCTACATGTAGGAAGCCAACCTGCTCCTTTTTGATCTTCTTCTTTGGCACAACCTCAGTGGATTTCTCTGATTCAGAACGAGTTCTAATTGATCTTCTCTGTTGCTTCTTTTCTACTGAGCCTAAGAGGTGATATAAACAAACAAATAAAAACTCATTTAAAGATATCCTGACATTTAAGTAATTAAGACAGGACCAAATTTCTTGCTTTTCTTACCTGATACATTTTGGAATTTTAATTATAAATCATGAAAAGGCTGTTAAGTACTAGGGAATACATAAACATTTTTATAGATCAAATTCTAAAGGCTGATGAGCTGAAACTGAGATTTAAAAGGATACTAAATTATACAAATAAAAGGAACTGAATAAAAAAATTATAAAGTCCAGTTAAAACAGCACAGACATAGTTTAAACGCAGGTAAATACCTTTAGGTAAATGTAATTGAAGGGATGAATGAGAATGACTTTATTAAGAAGCTGACATTAGGAATTTTACTGGTTCAAATTCAATTGGCCTACAGATTGTGCATTTTAACAAATGAATTAAATTAATTCTAAATGTAAAGTGCTTAATAGTGCTTGGTGCATAGTTAGCACTTACATATAAGTTTTGCTATTTTTATGATTTTTATTAGTAAAAACATCGGGAAAGGCACAAAAATGTGACCCAAAACCTAGCCATTAATCTGACTTTTAAGGGACCTGTTATACTTTAGAAAGAACTACTCATGGGAAACTTAAAAGTTAAAACAAATTATCAAGCATTTCCAAGTTAGATGCTAAAATAAACTACTAAAATTTTTAAATAGTAAAACTGTTTAAAAGTGAACAGAAGGAAACTCTCATGGACCCCATTTTTGAAAAGGATAAAACTGAGACTGGAGACCACGACTTTTTGAAAGAACACTAAGTCGGAATGACTTCACACTGTGACTGCGGAGGAACAATACCTTCAGCGCAGCTCTTCTCCATCTTTTCAGAGCCTAAAACCAAACCAAACCTGTCGCTGACCAGTAGATGCCGACTCACCATGACCCTATATGACACAGTAGAACTGCCTCATGGAACTTCCAAGGCTGAAATTTCTATGGAAGCGGACTGCCACATCTTTCTCCCACGGAGTGGCTGGTGGGGTTGAACCACCAACCTGAGCACTTAACCACTGTGCAACCAGGGTTCCTTTTTCAGTGCCTGGACTACCTAAATAGTCCTCCTGGATAATAATCACCCTTCACTTGCCACAGAAAGAAGCTGCTAAAACCTCCTATAAAATCAGATCGAAGCTACTTCAATATAACCTTCCTTTAAACTTTCTGGTTTCATTGCTCTTGGCTTCCCTTATCTTAGTTCAAAGTCAAAACAAAGAATGACCCCACTACTTTGTTTTGGGGAAAGGGTGGGTAGTTTGATGATAATATATTATTTCTGAGCTGTGGTTAATCAATTCCTAGCAGAGAAGTCACAGATAAAGGTGATGGCTCCTTCCTTTACTGTCACTCTCCTCCTTACACTGAGAAAATGTTTACCAAGACAGCAGATACCTTACCCTCAGAGACCAACCTGAGGATCCCAAAGAGTCCTACTTTTCAAGATATTCTCAGTAGTCAATCTACCAGGGAAGAGGAAAATGAAAACGGAGCTGCTTAAAAACAAATCTTTACTTGCTCTGAGGATGACAAAAACTGTTCCACCAAGTGTAGAGGAGACGTAATCTTTAGTCTCATAGAGGATAAGGCAACATGACTTCTTAAAATTATTCTGAACGCTACCCAAAGAACACATCCATTCTACTAGGTTTAAGAACCATTAAAAAATATTAAGTTCATGTTCTAGGGGAGGAGAGGGAAGGATCTCAGGATTTAAAAATAGCCCAGAAATCTAGTGTGAAGGCAGAAGCAATTCTTCAAGCCACAGAAACATGTGTCTGTGCCACACATGTGATGTAGCCCCTAGTTACAAAAAAAAACCCCTCAAGGGTTCTCCCTACATAATTAGCACCAACTGACATGATGATGCAATTGGTTCTTGAAGGAAGAACAAGTCTCTTTTCTAACTTTTCAACTACTGAATTAATTTTCATAAGCAGCAAAATGGTCATTTTACAGGACAAAATATGCTTATTAACTACAGTTGGAAACTAAACCAAGGTCAAAGCTTTAGGGCACCCATCATGAAATGAATGTTCTAATTTACAACCTAAATTCTATGTGCCAGTCTAAGGAAGAAATAAGGCTTTTTCTAGATATAAAGAATCAAAGAAGAAAATCCATAGCAGAACTTTAATCTTATAATTAAAAGACTACATGAAAGTAAAACTTCCAGTTGTCTGGGGAAGAAAACAAAAGCTCTGTTAAAAAACAGAAGTAAAATATTTGCATTAAGATCAGTCTAATATATATGAAAAATGTACTTTCTCATTAATTAGGAGAAAGTAGATGTTTAAATAAATATTCTTCTAATCTCAGTATCCCACTTAAATTCAGACAAATTACCAATAGTTTAGTGGAAAGAGAGATAACAAAACTGATACACCTAACTACAGAAAGCTGAGGCCAAAAGATTATTTTAATATTCAAAGATGGGAAAACACATTTTCAATTATGGCTAATTAATGCAAAATCTAAGTCTATTTACTCGTTCTGTCAGCAGTATGCTTTCATTTTTTATTACAGTATCTTGAAATGATAAAAGTTGCGAATCTGATTCGAGACAGTCACCCCTCCCTTTAATTCAGCTTCTTTTCCTAATTTGATTTTGGATAAAGGTGTGCTGTTTAACATGCCCCGTCTCCCTCCTCTGCCACCATCTCCCCTCTCCACATTTTTTTTTTTAAACAAAGGTAGCCCCCAAGTCTTTTCTGGAATGCAGGTTGTTTTTATTTAGCTCATATACTAATTAGAATCTTACTTAACATTTCCGTTACCAAAATATTTACCCCTTAATGCCACTCAATCACAGATTTGCCTGCATTACTACCAATTCAAGATTAAGATCTTAGGTCTTAAAACTTTAATCCTTCCAGAAAATTATTTGGTCAGATTTTATATTTCAAAAACCTTTTTAAAAGACTGAAGTGAAACTTGGTCTCTAAATTAAGATTCCAAATGATCAAGTTAGTTGATACCCAACTCTTTTCTTGACGGCTATATGAAGCAACAGAAATACTACCGATGTAATACTTTTATATAAACCAAACCTGCCAGGCTCAGTTAAAACTGTAAGATTTGCAGCAAGTCAGTCTTGTAATAAAAATTACTTTGAACATTCCAAAAGCATCTTACTGATCATAGGCATTTCTCCTTTAAGCAGGAATAACATAGCTGGATTTTCAATTCACGTGTCTGTTTGTCAGAGAATAGATTATGATACGAGAATTAGGCCCTAGGACCCTCAGGTACTAACCTCTAGCACACCTAGGAAGAATGAAGAGGGCTGGCATCTGCCACTTTGTTTCAATGCGGGACAAAGGAGAAAATGGTAAGAATGTGTTAACAGTGCTAGAAAAGTAAAGCTCATTCTCAGTCAGAGACAGAAAGAGAGAGAGTCAAATGGTGCATTTACCTCGGTATGTTTGGACTTTATAGCTATACTCTTTTAATTACAAAATCTGCCCATTATTGGAATTCCTACAGGAAAAATACCTGTTACTATGAATAAAGTTCTCTAGCCCCTAACCCATTTTTTCTTATTGAAAGAATTACTTTTATAATTCTTTTATTAATACAAATTGACTTTTGACTACCGAAAGTTTCTTAGGAACACAGCTACGTGATAGCAGAGCAGACCTATGACCTCCCAAAATGGGTCTACGTACTCCTCATTCATACCAACCTGTAGGACCAGATGTTGCTTCAGGAGATGATATATTCTGAGTTGCCTTTTCATTTCTCTGGTGTGGTGTAGAAATTATAAGCCTGTCTTGCCCCCTGACACTTATTTCCGTTTTGTTACCAATTCCCTTTAAAATAAGGCAAAGTAAAAAGTAGGTGATTACCAGGCAAATGGTAAATTGCTTGAATTTTATAACATCCTTCATTTTATTACCTTACCCATCCTCAGAACAATTTTGCTAATTATTGGGCTATATTCTAAAATGTAGAATGAGATCATGGAGAAAAACCAATTTGTCTAAGTCCAAGTGATGAAGATCACTAAAAATGAACCTGCACCACATAATTTTCTGTCAAAACCAAAGTACTTTCTGGTTCTGAATAGTTATCTCCCTTTATACACATCACAGTGTGAGAACTCTAGTTATTTTCATTTGGTAAAGTGCCCAACTACACAGATAAAAAATCTCAACACGTCTTGAGAGACAATATTCTTACATACAGAAATACACCATTCATGGTGACCAAAATGTGTACTCAATAAGCAAATGGAGCAGGCAGAAGGCAGGTCAACTGCAATTCTGTCTCATTTTAGGTATTTTTAACCCAAAGAAATAGAAGGAGTGGTTTCTAAATATAAATATATATATATATATTAAAGGATCAGATTTATTGTGGATTTCCTTTCAATACCACTTTGGGAGTGTGTGTGTAAGACAAAGTTTGATTTGTATATCCAGAAGCAGGTAAAACTGCTCCAAGAATGCAGGCAATTTGCAGTGAAAAAAAAAAAGTACAAAGTATTCATTTGCTATTCAAAGATATCAGGAGAATCAAGTAGGTACTGCAACTTAAAAGTTTTCCAGGTAGTTTGGTGTAGCTGGTAGTTGCCATCCAAGTCTGCCCCAACTCACGACGGTCCCATTTACAAGGGAACACAACACTGCCCGGTCCCATATAGCCCCATGATTAGTTATAGATTGGACTGTTGTGATCCACAGGGTTTTTTCCACTGGCTGATTTTCAAGGTAGCTCACCAGGCCTTTCTTCCTAGTCTATCCTAATCTGGAAACCCCACTGAAACTTGTTTAGCATCATAGCAACATGCAAGCCTCCACTGACAGATGGGTGCTGGCTGTGCACAAGGCATATAAGGTGCATTCCCCAATGGAAGGCAAGAATTCTACCACCTTTGAGGTGGGCTAATCAGCCAGCTGCCAGGGAGAGAATTCCGACTCATGGCAACCCCACACTTTGCAGAGTTGAACTGTGCTCCACAGGATTTTCAAGGCTGTGACCTTTTGGAAGCTGATCACCAGGCCCGTCTTTCGAGGTGCCTCTGGGTGGATTCGAACTGCCAACCTTTCAGGTAGTGCTATCAAGTGCTTAACCCTCTGTGCCACACGTCAGACTCCCCAAGGCTGACTGAAGAATGCACTCAGTTTGAAGAGGCTATTTTCACTTCAGCTATCACCATCAACTGTTAGAGAACAAACATAGCGCTGGTATTTCCCTAAAATGCAGTGAGACATCCCACACTAACATGGGCCCACCAAACAGCTAATGCAACCAAACAGGTCAGCAGGTCCAATTATCACAGTGGCTTTTCAGACAACAATTAGTTCAGATAACTGACAAAAATGATTCAATATGAAGCACATTCTGCAACTAAGACTATACAAACTAAAAACAGGCAAAGTGTCCAGTTTTTTTCACAGCTTCAGGGAGCTAAGCTCAATTTTGGCTGCACAGCTCAAGATTAATATAGTACAGATGGGATACTACAAAGGGAAAAAACAAAACAAAGAGAAAAAAAAAATAGCTCTTTTGCCTATTCTTTTTTGCCCCGTCTTAAACAGAGTACTTGACGGAACATTTCAAATGCAGTGGACACAAAGGATATTTAAATTATATCTTTCTGTTGGTTTTTTTTTTTTTTTTTAATGCCGAGGTTGATTAGTTATTAAATACCTTCCACAAAAACACAAAAACGGGAATACCTTTGTTGAATAAACAAATTGGTCAATAAATTTCCCATCTCCTGTGGCATTCTGAAGAGCAAACACTTGTTCAATTTTCACAACAGGAGACATGTTACACTTCTGCAGATCCAGGCTCCCTTTGTGCATTGTAATGGAAGCTGGTAAGGATTTCCTCGCTGCTGCTGTTTTCCACGCTATCTTAACAGGCGGTGGTTCCTCCTCTTCCACGCTCGTGTGCCGCCTCTGGCTGTGTCTCCGAATTTCAGTACTTGATGGTGAGGAAGCCGCCTCCCCTGTATTGGTCTGTTCTATCTGAGTGTTCGACACTGATCTTGGTCTCCGGGTTTTTTTAACTTCGGCTTTGGAGGCAACATTCTTCTTTGCTTGAGATAAAGCTTCCTCAGGCTGTTTATCAATATAGATAAAAGTATACTGTTCTATTCTTTCTTCTCGAGTCATTTTCAATGCTTTCTCTGCATGGGCAATGCCAATATCCCACTGAGCACGTTCTCTCTGAGGCCGGGGTTTCCGAATCTTCAAAAAAGATACAGGCATTATCAAAGATACTTTAATAAGTACATTTAAATAAATGCATATTTCTCATGTGATCCTGTTATCTTTTCAGGTATATATGAAATGAATACTTTCAGATTCTTCAGTTAAGGAAGTGAAATGTTCTGTATCTCCATAACTTTGCTAAATGAGTATCACCATCAGGTGACATGAAGGTCTACTCCCAAATATCTATCCTTCCTTTGCTGACTACTCTGCTGGACAAGTCTCCAAAGAGGGAAACATCCTTCTTTAGACATCATATTTATTTTAAAAAACTAGCAATAATACGGGCAAAGGGAAGAATAGAATGCAGAAATAATTTCAGTGTCCAATAAAGCACTAACATTAAAAATGACACCCCGAAGGAGCCATTTCTCCCCCATATTAAGGGGAAAAGGATAGGTCAAGGGACTACAGAGATCATAACAAAGGCAACTGGCAGAGAGCCGGCATTTGAAGCTGTGCTGCTAGTCTGTATCCTAATGGAAACAGGGGCCAGAATGCAGTAAAAGGAGAGAGTCCTGAGAAGCACGTGAAAGATGACAAGACACAGGAGAGCAGCCATCCATGTGAGAGAAAAAATAAACTCAAATCACAGTTTCTATAGGTCTCCATGTCTCTATGTCCAGGGTTGATCAGAAGACTTTGAATTGGCAAGAGAGATTAAAAAAAAACTTTGAATTGAATAAAGGTGTGTGTATGTGTGACGGCCAAAGCAACTGGGAATTATCCAGGGGACTAGACCGACATAGCCAGAAATTAGCTGATAAAACTATGAGATAGTATAGTATACACTGGATCAAACCAAAACCCACTGCTATCGAGTCGATTCCAACTCACAGCGACCCTATGGGACAGAGTAGAACTGCCCCATAGAGTTTCTAAGGACTGCCTGGCAGATTCAAACTGCTGACCTTTTGGTTAGCAGCCATAGCACTTAACCACTACGCCACCAGGGTTTCCATACACTGGATACTGATATATAAATCTGTAAAATCTAAGTCTGATAAAATGAATCAAAATTCTGTAATTAAAATTTAGCTTTCAAAATGTAAAAAAAAAGACAAGCCTCTGAATCACAAGAGACTCACACTAAAATTAGCTGAGCTTAAACATCTCAACCAGACATTATCAGAAGTTCATGTTAAAACTCTAAAATATCCACCACCACATCAAACGTATTTCACTTCATCCTAGTTTCATCATTTGTATGACCTTGTTGGTCCAGTCACCTAAGCTTTCTGTGCCTCAGTTTATCTGCAGAAATTAGAACAACAGTATCTATCTCTTACAGGTTGTTATGAAGGTTAAATGAGTCGATAATATAAACGTAATGCTTAAAACAGTGCTTAGCTCACAGTAGGTGCTCACTAAATATTTCAAAAAGTGTACTTTTAGAAAACATTTCTGCTAAATAAGACTTGAGAGGAATTATGACAAGATGCTTAAATAGAGAGAAGGATAAAAATCCCTGACAAAATTTACATTTCCCGAGCATCTAGTAGGCTTACGCACATTAATTCAACTCACAATAGAATCTAACATTGCATTAAACAGGCAGGCAGCGTTTTTAATAGTACTATAACATTGTTTATGTAGCATAAATTGATAAATATTTTATAAAATTATTAAAACTGAATGGAACTTAAAGGAGCTAAAAGAAATCATTCTAACAATTGTCTGAATTCAAGTATGGAAAATTCTACTAAATTATTAAGACCTTTAGAAACCATGCTAGACTAATACTAATATGTTGTCAGTTACCTTTTGTTTCTCCGAGTGATTGCTGGCTTGTTTGGTTGCCTCAGCCAGTAATTCTTCATACTGCTCATGACCTTTATACTCCCGTACCCGCTTCTCATGGACCCATGCCCTCTCTGGCTGGTTGCTAAAAAACTGGACGTGGTATTCTCGGGCACCTGTAAGTAAAAATTCTTATTAATAACTCAGAACATAAACAACCCTGTATGTTTTGCCAAAAATATGAAGCTAACCCAGGTTCCTCAGTATTACCCTTACTAAAATATGTATGTTTTAGACTGTCCAAAGCCATAATCCAGCATTTACCAACTACATAAATAATACCCAGACCCAGTGCCGTCGAGTCGATTCCGACTCATAGCGACCCTATAAATAATAAATAAATAAATAAATAAAAGCTACTATAAAAACCACCCCCAAATGATTAAAATTAATACAGTAAATTTTAAGAGAAAGAAAAATAGAAATTTGCTAATTATCGGATTTATTACTTTGATTATACAAATCTTTTTTACTTGCTTCAAACCTTTTTATAAATCAATATGGGTGCAAATAAACAATGTTGCCCTAAGAAAAATGTATGTTTCCTTGGACTTTTTAAAAGTCAACTACTAGTCAAATTGCTTTTCTAACTACACAAAAGTATGGTATGCAGACCATTGGAGGGGTGTGTGACTGGGTGGGGGGAGTTTCTGAGGCTCTTTCAAGGGTCCCGCAAGGTCAAAACTATTATCATAATAATACTAAGATGTTATCTGCCTGTTTCACTATGCTGACATCTGCACTTGACAGTGGAAAAGCAACAGTGGATAAGACTGCTGGTATCCCTGCAGAAATAAAGGCAATGAGTGGCACCAAACTGCACCAGTGTCCCTGTAGCCTTCACAGCCATGCACGGGCAGTTAAGAAAAAAAAAAAAAAGTTTCACTTAATAATGAGGCAGTAAATATTAGTTTTCTTAAATCTTGACCCTTATGTATGTGCGTTTTTAATATTCTGTGTGACAAAATGGGAACCATACATAAAGCACTTCCGCATACTGAAATATGTCTTGAGGAAAAGTACTTGTGATCATTTGAGCTGAAAGGTGAACTGGCCGCTTTTTCACGTAACACCATTTTTACTTGACGGAATGACTGACAAACTATGGTGATATGAACCTGGGTATCTGGCAAATATTTTCGCAAAAAAGAACAAAGCAGGCTTGTCATTTCGAGGGAAACAACTGATAGTATTTGTTGCCAATATTAAAATTTCAACTTTCAAACAAAATTTAGAATTTTGGAAAACTTGTATTTGTCATTATGATCTTGTCTGCTTCCCAATGTTCAAAGAATTTTCTGATAAAATAATTGGTAATATTAATGAATGTGATGTGTATATAGGAACATGTCAACATTTGGGAGCGCTGCATGACTCAGTAAGCCAATATTTTTTAAACAACCAGTGCATGATGTTATGAAATCAGGCAAGGTAAAAGACCCATTCAAAGTGCAAGAAAGGCTTTTGCAATGGATTTTAACATAACGAAGTAAAAAAAGTCACTGGTCTGATTTCAGATTCCACATTGTAACTAATCTTTTAGAACCAACAACTTGTTGAGTTTTGGTGTGATATCAAAGAAAAATATTCACAATTACCTGAAAATGCTATTAAAATAACTCTTTATTTTTGCCAACTAAAATTTTTATACATTTATGTAAGGCTGAATTATCTTCATCTACTTCAACCAAAACAATAAATCATAACAGATTGAATGTAGAAGCAGACAGGAGAATTTAGTTGTTTTCAATTAAGCCAGGCATTAAAGAGATATGCAAAAATATAAGACAATATCATTCTTCTCATTAATACTTTTGTTTGAATGTTATTTTTCATAAAAATTTAATGTTAACATTTTAAAATGAGTTAGTAAATATTTACAAGTTTTCAGTTTTAATTTCTGAGACTACTGCCCTGCGATACTCCATAAACCTTAAATCAAAACTACCCCAAGGTCACCTTTTAGCTCATAAAATAAAATAAAAAGAAAGAGTCATAAAATCAATAAATAATAATAAATAAATGATAGTAAAACAATAATAATAAATAAAATCATAAAATAAATAATAAAAGAATCCTAAAATAAAAGAATAATAAAAAGAATATTACAAGTGAGAACTGTGTACCTTTAAAAATCATCTGTATGGGACCAAATGGCCAACAATTACTTTAAGGCAAAGACAAAACGTCCAAAATGGAATTAGTGAGAATGTTGACACGTTGTGAAAAATGTAACCAATGTAACTAAACACTTTGTGTAGTAATTGTTAAATAGGAACCTAATTTGCTGTGTAAATTTTCACTGAAAACACAGTAGAATATTACTTTTTTAAAAAAAAATAGGAATAGATATAACTCGCATAAAAAAAAGCTTTTTGGAATACTCAAATTTTAAGAGTAAAAGGGGTCCTGGGACCAAAATATTTGAGAACTGTTATTCTAAAGCAGTGCTACTCTGAAAACATGATTCCCAGAATAAGTCAGTCTGCGAAAAAATTAGTACACAAGTTATGAGTATGTAGAAACTATGACAGCAATTTGACATTGCTGTGACATTGAGAAGCATGATCAGGGGTCTTGTAGTAAGTATTTTTTGGGGGGAGGAGGGCCTTTCATTTTTTTAACAATTAATTTTTATCGTATTTTACAGAAGTATTGGCCTTAGGTGACAGACAATTAAAAAACAAAAACAAAAACTAGTCCTTTACCACAGGTAGTTCCTGCTCTGGAGAAGAAAGTATCAGGTCAAGAGAAAAATATGGGAACTGGTCTTCTCTGGGGATCCAGAATGTGGGTGTAGGCTTAAGCTGAATTAATTATCTGAGATCAACTATATCTTGGATTCGATAATTTTTACTTTTATTAGATACTAATGGGAGATTGGAGTGCCTGGGTGGTGCAAACGGTTAATACGCTCTGCTGCTAACCAAAAGGCTGGCGGTTTGCGTTCACTCAGAGGCGCCTCAGAAGAAAGGCCTGGCCATCTGCTTCCAAAAAACCAGCCACTGAAAAACCTTCAGAGCACAGTTCTACCTGGACACACACAGGGTAGCCATGAGTCAGAGCTGACTCAATGGCAACCAGAAAAAAAGGGGGGAGATTATCTAAGGAATTATTTTGAAATCAGATTATTTCATTTGTAAAATATCCTATGAGAAGAGAGAACAAACACACATACAACTCGGCTTTCCATATCATCTAATTTGAGAAGGAAGAGCCAACCTCAAATCTGATTATAATTAATCAAAGGAAATTTATCAAAAGTCCAAGGGTTTTCAAAGAGAAAAACAGAAACACAACCTAAACTAGTGAGTCTGGAGAATAGGGTGGTAGGTATAGGTAACAGCAGGGTTAAAAGAACACAGATATAATCTGCTACAAAAAGTCAGTTATTTATTCAGAAGCAAACAGATCACAAGGACTAAATTATATTCCACAACATGAAAACTGAAGCTCACAATTAACACAATCTCATTTTAACCTGCATTTTCAACTTCTTCCTCCATTAAATCATTTACTAAAGATGAAACAAATCAAGTATTTGCCCATTTGCCGGCAGTCTGTTTGCTGGCTGGAAAATTATAGGAGTGAAATGAAAACCTAGAAACCTGAAAGACCAGTAAACAAGCACATCTGTCTCTGAAGAATGAATCAATTTTCCAGAGAAAAATGTTAAGGAAATATTTTATGTAAGAAAAATAATGCAAAAATAAAACCATCTAGTTTTAAGCTAAAAAAAAAAAAATCTTGTTAGAGGTAAAAGTAACAACAGGTATCATGTGACACCATTTCAAACTCTGAGTAAAAACCGTTGTTTACAATATGCATAGAGAAAAAGAGCTACCCCCAAAAGCTTAATAGTAGCTACGCATCTGGAAGATGTGAACATGGAACCTTTTGCTTTTCACCATATAAATTTCTGTAAAGTTTGACTTTTCCCCAATGAGCCTGTAATATCTTTATAAACAGAAAAAGCGTTTAATTTTTAACTTTTAAACTTCAAATGAGACCTAAACAATGAAATACAACTTAAAATATAGAAATGTGATCCAGAACTTCTTTCAACATGAGCTTACAAAGAATTACTATGTCTTTATGTATGAAAACCGTTAAACATGTTTTCCAATGGTAAGACCCTAGTAACAATACTGAGTAACAATATGGAAACAATTATTACTACATATAGCTCAGATAGATTTTACAAAGGGTCTCAGATAATGAGCCAAACAAAATGCTTCACTGGCATCACGTGTGGAACATAATTAACAAAACTGTTTCACGCCTTTTTTTTTTTTTTTTTTTTAAAAAAAAAACTGCCCGAAATGATTCCATTTAAGAGTGCACTGCAGGTCCATACAATGGAATACTATCTGGCAATAAAAAGGAATGAAGTGCTGATTGATGCTACGACAGGATGACCCTCAAAAACATCACGCTGAGGGAAAAAGCCAGACACAAAAGGCCGCGTGTTGTATGATCCCATTTATATGAAACGTTCAGAACAGGCAGATCTATGGACACAGAAGTAGATCAGGGATTGCCCCAGGCTGGGGGTGTGGAGGTGGTGGGCAGTAGGGAGTGATTACTCATGGATATACGGTTTCTTTTTTGGGGTGAGAAAACATTCTAAAATTAGATTGTGGTAATAGTTGCACAACTCTATGAGTGTACCAAAAATCACTGAATTGTACATTTTAAATGGATGAATTTATGGTATGTAAATAATACCTCCATAAAGCTGTTATTAAAAAACTACTGCTGAAGAAGAGAAAATTGAAAACATTAATCAGAATATGATCTTTTTTTAACCTAAATTCTCAGATTTCTGATCTCTTCAGTAACACAAAATCAGTTTTTCCAGCACTAAAGGAGAAGGAGTTTGCCTAGGGGTACCAGACCAGGTTTTAAAAAAAAAAAAAAAAAGGCACTGCCGTTGAGTGGATTCAGACTCATAGCGATGCTACAGGACAGAGTAGAACCGCCCCACAGGGTTCCAAAGAGTGGCTGGTGTATTCAAACTGCTGACCTTTTGGTTAGCAGCCGAACGCTTAACCACTGCACCACCAGGGCTCCACCAGACCCAATTAAGCTCATTAATAAAACTAAATTTAAATGCTTTCTTTGAAATACAGATGGTACACAAATTGTGCTTTCATTTGTATCCCATTAAAAAAAAATCTGAAATTAGCAGGTTTTCATAAAGTAATTAAATGTGTAAAGTCTTTACATAATCTCAAAAGGATGCTTTTCTAAAAGGAGAGAATTTAAGTTCACAACTCTCACATGATGGAATTTCCTAGATAGCTCTGGAGGCCCAGATATGGACATGAATTGTTTAATCTAAGAAGGCTTGGTCCTCTTGGGAAATCCCTGTTCCTTTTTCTTCCACTGATAGAACCACAGATTGCTAGAGCTGGAAAGGACTGAGAGATCACTAGTCCAATACTCTTGGAATATACATGAAAGAACTAGGACTGCCTCCCTGCAAACTCTGTAAATTATGACCAGGAGAATTCAATGACTTTCTCTTTAACATATGTTTAAGAGCTAAGGTTAGGGAATAAGATTCCTTTGAGACCCTATTTACTATCTGAAACACAGGACAATAGTAGCTATTTCATATTTTAACTGTTATGAGGACTGCATAAGAAAATACATAAGAATTGCTTAACACAGTGCCTTACACAAAAGTAAATTTTCAACAAGGCTGATTTTTTTACTTATGCACCATTGATGCTGCCAAGCGGGTTAATCAGCTTTAATCAGCAGGTTATAATGACAAAATGATAACCAAGCTGGACTGCCTTCCATACCAGGACAGATTGCTGGTGAGGTACCACAAGGTTACAGATATGGCCAATCTTATCACAAATCTGATTTGCCAGACATGAACAGATACTTTTTCTCCTCCTAACAGTGGACAAGGACCATGACAGAAAGCTTAACACGAGAGAAAAACAGATACAAAGTTGTCACAGACAAGAAAGAAGGATAATCCATAATCCACACACAAGAGAAAGTTCCTAAAGCAAATATCTAGAAATAAGTTACAAGCTCGAACCTTCCTTTAGCTACTAAGCAAGCTCGTTCCAAACGCCAGAACTTAGAAATCCAATCCACATCATATTTTGGTCAAACCCAGTAAGAGGAATAGAGATAAAGTTAGAATACACCTCTCCTTAATGATTTTTATTAACACTCCTAGGATAGGATTCTATGTTACATAGCTAGATTCAAGCTATACTTGTATGTCAGATCAAATTTATAAGGATGTGCGCAGCAAACTTACAAACTGAAAAATGTAATGGAAGTGGAAAAAAGCATTCAGCAAGATTTATCAGGATGAAATGCAACTGTCTGAGAAAAAATTACTACCCAACCCAGAGGAGTCAATGATGAAATAAAAATGTTCAAAGGCGGCTCTGGTCCAAATACCTATTAAGCTCATATAAGGTATCTTACCTACCACTTAGCCATCTGCTTTCTTTTGGAAATATGAAAGTCTTTAAAAAAAATAAGCTTGAAAGAAATTATAAAGCAAACAAAAGATGTTATAAGGGAAAACACAGCCTAAATCAGTTGTAGAGGCTTTCCATCAAGTTAAGATGACCCTAATTATTTCCAAATCAAAAACTAAACCAGTTACTATAGGGCTGATTCCGACTCATGGCAAACTCAAGTGCGTCAGAGTAGAATTGTGCTCCATAGGGTTTTCAATGGCTGATTTTTTGGAAGTAGATTGCCAGGCCTTTCTTTCAAGATGCCTCTGTGTGGACTTGAACCTCCAACCTTTTGGTTAGTAGCCGGGTGGATCAACCATTTATACCAACCAAACCAAACAAACAAACAAAAAAACCCAAACCCGCTGCCATCAAGTTGATTCTGACTCATAGCAACCCTATAGGACAGAGTAGAACTGCCCCATACGGTTTCCAAGGGGCACCTGGTGGATTCGAGCTGCTGGCCTTCTGGTTAGCAGCTATAGCTCTTAACCACTACGCCACCAGAGTTTCCTTTATACCACCCAGTGACTCCATAATTATTTCACTAGTCATTACAAACTGATACAGATCAATATATGCATTTTTGTGTCAGAATACAGATTATCTGTGTATTCTTACATTCATATACAACATTTAAATTTTGTTTTTCTTTACTTCCAATGTTTTACTTAACATTTCTTACCTCTTGTGTTAATTTTGGTATGAACCTCAAGCTGGGGATCACTTGAAACCATACAAGGCCACCAAGGATAGGTTCCCACCTTAGACCAAACAAGATCGCCAACCTGGAACTTAACACCAGTGGACACTTCTGTTGTTGGAACGGGAGACAGTATTGGCTGAACCTATAGGAAAAGGTCATAAACTTTCATTAATGGAGAAATTAAAACCCCATCCGAAATATCAAAAATAGGATTGATAGTTTCTGTGGCTGAATTCTTTTGTTGATAAGGCATCTTGAGAACTCACATGATCAATAAAAAAAGGTCACAGATTTGAAGAGGAAAATAATTTACTGAAAATATCTAGCTCTTAAACTAGCCCTAAAATGTAGTTCAGTGCAGCTTCTGAAATAAACATATACAGAACTACAATAATACAATGTGTTGCAATTTAATCACTTCGCATTCTTCTTAGACCATATTTGGCTAGGCAGTATTCAATAAAGCAACTCACCAGGGTTTCCTCTTTTAGTACTGGATCTTCTCTTGGTTTTTCTGATACAATGTCAACCCTCTCATTTGGTCTCTAGGTGGAAAGGTATAGGTGAGTGGAATAAAATGGCAGCAAAACCAAATAATAATGACATACACAAAAGGAATCAAAGAAAACTAAAGAGCAAAGAGAATAAAGGCCATTTATTAACTGAACAATACAGAGTAAGAATACAACTTACACAGTTCATGTCATGTCTTAACATTCCTTTCCCATTCCACATCGGAGCTATATCTCCCATTTCTTATTCTGTTACTTTTTAAGTCTAATTTCTAATTAAACGGGCAGCTTTTTTTTTTTTTTTAATTTTTATTTTTAACCTATTGGAGTGAAGAAAAATGGGCACCCTGAGACTGCTAGTAAGACAGAACTTTTCTAGAGAGCAATTTGGCAATATGTACGAAAAGCCTTTTTGATCCAAAAAATCCACTTCTAGGAATGCATACTGAAAAAGCATTGAGAAGTATATAAAATATAAATGTCCAGAGATATGTATCCCAATGCTATTCATAAAACCAAAATATTATGAACAATCTAGATTTTTTAAAACTCAAGAATTAGTTTAATAAATCATAGTATAAATAGTGCACTAATACAAGTTTTTAAATGACATGTGAAAATAACAATATAATGTTATTCGAAAACGGGATATTGCAGAACGATTTGTATAGTATGATTCCAATCTTGAAAAAAAGCAAAGCACAGAATAAAAGACTACAACGGTACAACCACTATGGAAAATGGTATGGCACTTCCTCAAAAAGCTGGAAATAGAAATACCATAGGATCCAGCAATTACACTCCTAGGCGAATATTCCAGGGAAATACGAACAGTGACACAAATAGGCACATGTGTACTCTTGTCCCTTGCAGCATTATTTACAATAGCAAAAAGGTGGGAAAACCGAGGTGTCCATCAACGGATGAACGGATAAACAAAATGTGGTACATATACACAATGGAATATTCTGCAACAATAAAGAATAATGATTAGTCTGTGAAACATCTTTTAACAGGGATGAATCTGGAGGACATTACGCTGAGTGAAAGAAGTTAATCACAAAAGGGCAAGTATTGTACGGTATCACTTTTATAAAAACTCAAGAATAGGTTTAAATGCAGAAAGCAAAGTTCTTTGATGGTTACCAGGGATGGGAGGGGGATGGGGGAGACTCACTCACTAGATAGTAAAAAAAAAAATAAAAATAATTTTTTTCTGACAAGTGTTAATTCTGGTGAAGGGAAAGGCAATACACAATATGGGGGGAAGTCAGCACAACACGACGAAGGTAAATGAAGACACTGAGGTACACAAGAATCAAGGATGACTACTGTAAATGCTATAATATAAACAATTCTGCAACAACAGTTATAACAACCAAAAATTTTGTGAGTGGTCATACAGGTAGATACACATGCTGTATCGGTGAAAGACAGTGTGTACACGCATCCACATATAAGTACAGCTGGGGGCATTTGTATAGACATATTTGTATGTGTTGCACACATATTCATACATATAATAGAGCATATAGAAGGTTTCTTTTTTTTTATAGAAGGTACAGTTATGGAAAAAACTTCTTAGACATATCCAAACACCTCGTGGGACTGAGTTACTGGGCTTGAAGGCTAAGGAGCATAGTCTCAGGGGACATCCAGGTCAACTGGAATAACAGTTCATAATGTTCTACATCCTAGTTTGGTGACCAGTCTGGGGTCTTAAAAGCTTGCAAGTGGCCATCTAAGATACAACTACTGGTCTCTTCCTGTCTGGAGCAAAGGAGAGTGAAGGAAACCAAAGACTCAAGAAAGCAAACAGTCGACAGGACTAATGGCCCACATGAACCACAGCCTCCTCTAGCCTGAGACCAGAAGAACTAGATGGTGCCAGGCTACCACTACCAACCGCTCTGATGAGGGACACAATAGGAGGTCCCAGTTAGAATGGGAGAAAAATGTGGAACAAAACTCAAATTCATAAAAAAAGACCAGACTCACTGTATTAATAAGAGACTGAAGGAACCTCCGAGACTACTGTCCTAATTCACCCTTTTAACCTGGAACTGGAGTCACTCCAAGTCATCTTTCAGCCAAATAATAGATTAGGTTATAAAATAAACAATAACACTCATTAGGAATGTGCTCATTAGAATTGCTCAAAAGCAAAAATGAGAAGGCAAAGCGGGGCAGGGAAACTGGAAGGAAACCGGCCAGGCAGGGTGGAAATGAGGAGAGTGCGGATACATTGCAGGAATAGCAAGCATTGTCACAGAACAATGTGTGTATCAACTATTAAATGGAAAGCTAAGTCGCTGTGTAAACTTTCACCTAAAACACAATAAAGTGTTCAAAAAAAAGAAAGGCTACAAGGATATAAAAGGTTATCACCAGGAGATGGACTAAGTGATATTATTTTCCTTGTGCTTTTCTACATTTACCATAGTGTCTACAATAAACATTACATTCTCTAAGCATAAAACTCACAAATATTTTATTAGGAAGTGAATTTCTACAACCCTTTAGGAAGGAATTTGGAAGTATCTCTCCAAATTCAAAATAGGTACACTCTTCAATCCAGCAATTACATTTTAGGAACCTATCCTACAGAAATACACAAAATGAAAAAAATTTAAGTAGAGGGATGATAATTTCAGTATTAACTGATGTCAGCGATCTATACATCTATCAAAACCATTCAACTTTTTATTTAAAAATAATCTGTATGTACCTTGAAAATATTTGGTACCATATACACCAAATTGGTAATAGCAGTTATCTCTAGGGAGTAAGATCAGGGAAAAGGTAAGGAAAGGTCTTCTCTATTTTTATCTGAAGTTTCTGTAAAAAGTATATTACTTATATAATTTAAAATATTTCTAAAATTTCTCACTTGACAGAAAAAAAATAATTTAGATGGTTTAAAAAGAGGGAGAGTAGCCATTAAATTTGGTCTTAATTCTGCTAAAACAATGTGGCTAGTTCTAGAAGCTACTTAAAATTATCATTCAATTAACTCAAGATATTTAAGACACTGTTATAAAAAGATTTTTAACTGTTAGAAAAATGATATTTTATGTAAGCCAGGCTAATATCCCAAACCCTAAGTACCAATAACTCATTCAAGTGCCTATGACTTTCCAGGCAGAGTTCTAGAAGCTGGATATACAACGGTGAAAACAGATGTGATACCTGACCTCCTGGAGCAAATAAAAAACACGAATGAACACTCAGAAAGTAAGTGTTATGAAGAAAAATAATGGGGTGTGTGTGTTCATGGTTAGATAAAAATTGTAGTCTGAGACTCAAAGGAAAAGGCATTAGTTTGAGGAAAAGAACACTCCAGTAAGAGAGAGTGACATGTATGAAGCCCTTGAGGTTAAGAAAGTTAGAAACTTTAATAAGGTCAGTACATGAGGCAGGGCTTGCTTAGCTGCCTCCAAGGAGGCAAGAGGTTACAAAATGAGAGCAGAGAGGTAGGCTAGATTATGAAAGGTTTGTAAACCATGTTGAAGTGCTTGGGTTTTATTTTAAGTGCAATGAAAAGCCACTGAAGAAGTTTAAGTAGAACACTAACATGCATCAATTTATGTTTTAAAAAGATCATGTTGGCTGTTACCTGAAGAATATTTTGGAAGGGAGCAAGAGTGGAAGCAGAGTTTAATTAGAAGGTTACTGTGGTAGTCCAGATGAAAAAGATAGTGGCAGTTTGTTGATAGGCACAAAATTAACTCATCAGATTCTTGTGTGGTGGTACCATGAATATGCAATCTGGCAGGACACACTACTGAGCAACTTAAGGAAAGAAAAATGTATATTCAGATGAACAAAATTTTTTTTCCCTGATCATTAGAGTAATAACAAAATAGTTTAGAAATACTGCTTGCATAGATCCACTGGGTAGCTTTATCTCAGTCTACAGATGTAGCTTAATCCTTCAAAAAAGGCTTCTCATTCCAGTCAATCTATAGCAGGAAGACAAGGCCACCTGAGGAAGCACGCATGTAGCCAAGAAAACAAGTCGCCCTCCAGCACACGATCTTCATGACGTCTAGATCGTAGAGATCTCTGTAACTCCTTCTGAAGGCAGATAGATAAGAAATCTTTACGACATTCTTCTCCTGTAAGAGTTGATCTGAAACCCATGCACAGTTTTCCCTTTCTGGATTAAAGACGGGGTTTCCTTCAGAACCTTTTTATCATTCAAATGTCTTTTTTTCTTTTTTGATGCTTGTTTTTAATTTTTGTGGTGAAGTGGAGCTACAAACATAGCGTTACAAGCCAGGTATGTGTGAATTTGAGTCCTGGCTTACTAGCTCTGTGGCTTTAGGGAAGTCACTTAACTCCTCTGAGCCACAACATTTTTTTTTCCCTATAAATTAGAAATGATAATATCCATCTTTCAGGGTGGTTAGAGAATTAGAGATTATACAGCGAGAACAATCATTAGTGGTGAGTCTTCAATAAATGCTATTATTATTGGAAACAGATCAGGCCACAGAAATGAAAGCAAATGTTCGTGAATAATAATGTAGGTTCCCTTGTTTTCCGAGTGGTGTCGTGGGCTTAAGGAAACGGAGAGTGTACTTAAAACCTTTTTATTGTGAAATATATACCACACATACAATGCCTGAACCATGAATGTGTAATTTAACGAATTTAATAACAATAAACACCTGTGTAACCATCACCCAACATACCAGCTTAAAAAAAAAAAATACTTTAAAAAAACATTTTATGGAACTATAACATACATCCAGAAAAGTCCCCGAATCAAAATTGTACAATTCAAAATAATTTCCACAAACTGGGCAAATCCATATAACTGTGGTCCAGATAAAGAAATAGGATACTTCCAGCATCCCCCCAGAATCCTCTCTTGCCCCCTCTTTTCACAACTCACCCCCAGCAGGGTAACGCTGCCACTCTCCCGGCTTCTCACATAGTACACGAGTTTGCCTGCTTCTCAACTTTATACACACAGAACCATAGAGTGTGCACTCTCTTCTTTAGCTCAGTATTACACTTGTGATATTCATTTTTTAAAAAGTCTACTTATCATGGAAAATTTCAAATGGACACACACACACACACGCCAAAAAAAAAAAAAAAACGAAACCCACTGCCGTCGAGTCAATTCCAACTCATAGCGACCCTACAGGACAGGGCAGAGCTGCCCCATAGGTTTCCAAGGAGAGCCTGGTAGATTCGAACTGCTGACCTTTTGGTTAGCAGCCAAACCATTATGCCATCAGGGTTTCTAAATATACACAAAGGAAGAAAAAGGACAATGAGCCCTAATACGTCTATCACCCTGGTTATAACCACCCTTAACTCACTTTGTTTCATCTAAATTCCCACCTAATTCCCTTCTGTCCCAAAACCACTAAGTGATTTTCCCCAAACATCCTGCTATTTCATCCAGAAATATTTCAATGTTTCTTTACAGGAAATGATTCTTTTTGTCACACCTAAAAATTTAACAGTACAAGTCATAATATCAATATCCTGGGATCCATATCTCTCCACTGTCTCATAAGTGATGTTTTGCAGTTGGACTGTTCACAGCAGGATCTGAATAAAGTACACACATGTCTTTTCTTAAATGCCCAGTTGTAAGAATGTGGTCTGTGCTTTGTGCTGAAATATCTGAGTGGAATTTCAGGGGTTTTTTGTTTAATTTCATTGTGCTTCAGGTGAAAGTTTACAGTGCAAATTGGTTTTTCATTCAAATATTTTATACATAAATTTTTTTGTGATGCTGGTTGCAATCACTGCAATGTATCAGCACTCCCCCCTTTTCCCTTCCCACCCTGGGTTCTCAGTGTCCATTCATCCAGTTTTCCTGTCCTGCCTTCTCATCTTTGATTTTGGGCCGATGTCACCCATTTGGTCTCACATACTTACCTGAACTAAGAAGCAACTTTCTCATGTGTGTTATTGTTTGTTTTATAAGCTACCTAATCTTTGGCTGAAAGGTGGACTTTGGGGGTGGTTTCAGTTCTGAGTCAGTTCTGAGTTAGTCTGGGGGGTTCCTCCAGTCACCGTCAGACCAGTAAGTCTGGTCTTTTTTTGTGAATTTGAATTTTGTTCTTCATTTTTCTCCCTTTCTGCCCAGGTCCCTCTATTGTGATCCCTGTCAGAGTCCTCGGTGGTGGTAGCCAGGCATTATCTAGTTCTTCTGGCCTGAGGCTGGTGGAGGCTGTTGTTCATGTGATCCATTATTCCTTTGGCCTAATTTTTTCACTGTGTCTTTGGCCTTCTTCATTCTTCTTTGCTCCGAACATGCTGGGACCAACAGATACATCTTATATGGCTACTGTCAAGCTTTTAAGACCCCAGGCACTACTCACCAAAGTAGGATATAGAACATTTTCTTTATGAACTATGTTATGCCAATTGACCTAGACATGCCCCAAGTCAAAAGTCTTGTCTTTTTATGTTTTGGTTTTTCGGCTTATTTCAGGTTTTTGGTGGTTCCTTCAGGATAGTTTGAAACACTGTTAAAATGATAGTAGCAGCCTGGGATAGAAAGAAGCCCAAGAAGATTTATTCTAAGTTTTCTACACTATATAAATAAGAGAAAGAAAAAGAAGTCACATAAGGACATTGCAATGATAGAGAGGAAATACATGTTGTAAAACGTGCTAATGTGTGAGCAATACGGAAATACTGGTAGGCTTTTTTGAGACTGATTACTTTGAGCTCAAAAGAAAGAGGAGAAATCAAGAGACAGCATAGTATCACAAACACCAACTGAGAAGAGGAAAAACTCTGAAGAAGAAATGGTCAATGGAAGACAATGTGTAGGAGTTAAGAAAACTAGAGTCAGAAAATGACAATAGATAAAATAGTATAAAATCCATTTTCCTTCAGTATTTTTCACAGGATAGCGGCAAGTTTAAAACAGATTTAAATGAAGGAGGAGCAGAGGATACCTTTACTGGTACTAAATACTGTTGCTCTGTTAGGAAGAGAATGCATCAGGAAAAAAAGATGACAGTAAGTTAGCACTCCTTAATGTTGAATTCATCTTAATTTTAAACTACGGTTTTATGAGTATATACCACTCTTCTATATTTTTAGGTGATTCCACATGGAAAGACCTATTTTCCAGTTAAGAATCACAGTAAGTTTCTTAAACAGGAAAAAAATATGTAAGAGAGCACCTAAAATGAATTACATTATCCTGAATAAAGTCCTTCTAAAAAACATTTGGTCTAGCACTTTTATTAAAACTCAAAAAATTCATTAAGATCTACAATATGCTACCAAGCTGCCCATCAACGGATGAGTAGATGAATTATGGTATATTCACACAATGGAATACTATGCATCCATAAACAACAATGATGAATCTGTGAAACATTTCATAACATGGAGGAATCTGGAAAGGCATTATGCTGAGTGAAATTAGTCAGTTGCAAAAGGACAAATATTGTATGAGACTATTATAAGAACTTGAAAAATAGTTTAAACAGAGAAGAAAATACTCTTTGATGGTTACAAGAATGGGGAGGGAAGGAAGGAGCCGGGTTTTCACTAATTAAATAGCAGATAAGAACTATTTTAGGTGAAGGGAAAGAAAACACGCAATACAGGACAGCTCAGCATAACTGGACTAAACCAAAAGCAAATAAGTTTCCTGAATAAACTGAACACTTTGAAGGCCAGCATAACAGGGGCAGGGGTTTGGGGACCATGGCTTCGGGGGACATCTAAGTCAACTGGCATAATAAAAACTATTAAGAAAACGTTCTGCATCCCACTTTGGAGAGTGGCGTCTGGAGTCTCAAATGCTAGCAAGTGGCCATCTAAGATGCATCAGTTGGTCTCAACCCACCTGGAGCAACGGAGGATGAAGAACACCAAAGACACAAGGTAATTATGAGCCAAAGAGACAGAAAGGGCTACATATACCAGGGACTATATCATTCTGAGACCAGAAGAACTAGATGGTGCCTGGCTACAACAGATGACTGCCCTGACAGGGAACACAACAGAGAACCCCTAAGGAAGCAGGAGAGCAGTGGGTTGCAGGCCACAAATTCTCGTAAAAAGACCAGACTTAATGGTCTGACTGAGACTAGAAGGACCCCGGAGGTTACGGTCCCCAGAACTTCGGTTAGTCCGAGACAGGAACCATTCCCAAAGCCAACCCTTCAGACAGGGATTAAAAAAAAAAAAAAAGATTAGACTGGACTAAATGATAAAAAAGGATACTGGTGAAGAGTGAGCTTCTTGGATCAAGTAGACACATCAGGCTATGTGGGCATCTCCTGTCTGGAGGGGAGATGAGAGGGGGTCAGAAGCTGGCTGAATGGACACGAAAATAGAGAGTGGAGGGAAGGAGTGTGCTGTCTCCTTAAGGGGAGAGCAACTAGGAGTATATAGCAAGGTGTATATAAATTTTTGTATGAGAGACTGACTTGATTTGTCAACTTTCACTTAAAGCACAATAAAAATAAAAAAAAAGATCTACAATATGCATCAAATCCAGCAGAATTTCAAACTCTTAGTAATATTACCAAAATAAATTTTAAAACATTAAGCAAAATCATAGTCACTAAAAGAACAAAAGACTTATGTAAATATTAAAAGCAAAGAGAAAATTTTTAAAGGGAATAACTTATTCACACTTTATTCTTTTACTTTCTGAATACCTGCTTAAGTTAATGGTCTTAAAAACTAAAAAATGGGTACAAAAAGAACATCTTGGAACAGTTTCTAAGAATTTGAAGGCCTAATACTCTGAGACGAGAGAACTAAACATCACCTCTGATTTAGTGTTAATGGGACTCATCCAGCCACTTGGCTTTTTATAAGTGGAAATGGCAAACTAAGAGTTAACGAGACTAGCCTCAGTGGATACGCCCACTGAAGAGCAGTTGATGGTTGGTCAAAGACTGTTGTTTGAATAGGGCCTATACTCACATGCCTGAGGCATTACACCTGCCAAGTAGGAAGAAATGCAGAAACACTTCCACATGTTTCTAATTTGGCGGGAAGAAAAACAGCTAAAGCAGCTTTACAAAATATACAATTTCAGTAGTGATCTCAGGTCTCCTGCTGCCTAGATATTTGGACACACTTTCATTGCTGAGAAGATATACTTAGGTTGTTCCAAGTAACAGTCGCTATTTAGAAGGCTAAACGGCTCTGAATTGGGAGGAAATACTTGCAGACCAAGTATTTAAAAAAAAAAAGTGGGTGAAATCTTTAAAGAGTGTTATTTTAGATGAAATTTTGTTGACTCAAAAGAGAACCGATGAGTGGGCTTTTAAGAAATACATATTATAAAAAAAACAAACAACAAATCCAGCTCAAGGACAATCATTTCAAACTGTTTTCCCAAGCACCGTTTCCATTACACTTCCTTGAGGCATCATGGGGGAAGAGGGGGGCTGTGCTTCGGAGTCAGGATTCATCTTCACGTCTACGCCCTCCATGACGTTAAACACCAAAGGCTTGGCCCACCAGTGACAACCAGGAGGCACAAAGTTATCAAAAATTAAAACACTGAAGCCGACAGTCCTGAAGTAAGCAGTATATATGTTTTTCAAGTTCAGGAAACCCAGTTAAAAACATGTAAGATTGTATTAGGAAAACATTCTGCATCCCACTTTGGAGAGTGGCATCTGGGGTCTTAAAAACTAGCAAGCGGCCATCTAAGATGCATCAACTGGTCTCAACCAACCTGGAGCAAAGGAGAATGAAGAACACCAAAGACACAAGGTAATTATGAGCCCAAGGACAGAAAGGGCCACATAAACCAGAGACTATATCACCCTGAAACAAGAAGAAATAGATGGTGCTCGGCTACAGCCGATGACTACCCTGACAGAGAACACAACAGAGAACCCCTGAGGGAGCAGGAGAGCAGTGGGATACAGACCCCAAATTCTCATAAAAAGACCAGGCTTAATGGTCTGAGACTAGAAGGACCCCGGTGTTCATGGGCCCCAGACCTTCTGTTAGCCCAAGACAGGAACCATTCCCAAAGCCAACTCTTCAGACAGGGATTGGACTGGACAATAGGATAGAAAAAGATGCTGGTGAAGAATAAGCTTCTTGGATCAAGTAGACACTTGAGATTATGTTGGCATCTCTTATCTGGAGGGGAGATGAGAGCGCAGGGGGGTCAGAAGCTGGTGGAATGGACACGAAAAGAGAGAGTGGAGGGAAGGAGCGGGCTGTCTCATTAGGGGGAAAGCAATTAGGAGCACATAAGTAAGGTATATATAAATTTTTGTATGAGAGACTGACTTGATTTGTAAGCTTTCACTTAAAGCACAATAAAAAAATTTTTTAAAATATGTTAAGATTGCAATACAGATTAATTTGTACACATCACTGGTCATCTGTAGAGCAACAGCAGGACACTAACAACAAAGCAAGAGCCTTGGGCACTCTAGCGTTAATGCACCCTTGTCAGAGCGGAGTAAGACTTTTATGGTACCCATCTCTTAAACTGGTAATTGCCCCCATGTATGATAAAATTTTAGTTAATCAAAATTCAACTAACACGAATTTAGCTTGTCACTTTACTTTCTGAAAGGAAGAGGAGGAGAGGAAGAAAGGAAGTAGAGGAAAAGAAGTAAGAAAGAGAATAAGAGGAAGAAAGAAATGACAAGGAAAAAATACTGGATTTTTCCCTCAAAACTCAACTTCCAGACAATGGTCTTAGTCATATTCAGAGCAATCAATGCCACTTTCCACATCTGTATCTTCAATCAAAATTGATGTTCCTTTACTCCAAGATGTGGTAAGATTCTAAATAAGCAAACAATAAATTATGCCCAGCATAATTGACTAGAAAACAAAATTAACCAAAATTCTTACATTATATCTAAGTATTCTAATCCCTGGGTGTAACAGTTAACTAAAGGTTTAAGTGACACAAACAGCCAGGCATAGCAGATAACCATTAAACACAGAATTGGCTTTAAATCTCATTGCACATGACTACTAGAAATATCATTGCCCTGATAAGCAGAAAGCAGATATGAAAAATAAACAGACTTTTTATCCTGCCTCTAACTGCTTCCAATCCTTTTTCTATTTTGAGATATATTTTTAACTAACTTTATCAATAAAGGCAGAAAGTCTAGCCTAATAAGTAAAACTGGATATTCTCCTATTTGCCGGATTCTCCAGAGCAAAAGCAAGATCGACCATTCTCAGGAACTAGTTAAGTTAATACCGAATTTAAGTTTTATGCATTTTGTGATTCCCAAAGGGCAAAGTGCACCTTGTATCTCTCCATTGCAGTTGTAGGAAAGAAATATCACAATGAATGTATCTGGAGCGCAAAACACAATTTCTCTCCTTCTATTAATTCATTTACTCAATAACAGTCAATACAAGATACTCACATGAGCTAGGTCTTATGTGTGTGTGCATATATGTGTGCGGGGGGGGGGGTACTTAATAAATGGCATAAGAAATTAAAAAGCATTTCAGAAGTCATTCAGTTCCCAAGCCTTAATTCACGGAAGCAGAACTATGACACCTGAATAGCTAAAGTACCCTGGTTTACTCTTTTTCTCTTTACCCAGTTTTATTTTTTTCGTAACACTTGATACTAGATGAGCTTACGTATGTAGGTGTGTGTGTGTATATATGTATGTATGTATTTTCTGGCTCCTCTCACTAGAATATAAGCACACTTTCCTTTTCATTCATTGCCATACCTTCAATTCTTAGAACAGTGCCTGGCACATCTAGGTAGTCAATATTTGTTAAACGAATAAAAAGAAAACTATGGAAAAATGAGGAAACACATTGAAATGGCACACTGAGACTTGTGAGAGTCTAGAACCATTGTGACCCTTACTCTAGAAAAAGATCACATTTGAGTTATATGACATAGTGGAATTTATTAACAAACACACAAAAAAAGGTGAGTTGGTAAGAAGCAAATATTTCTTTAAACAGAAGATAACAAATTAACATATGCAGGCATTCCAGATATAAAAGCAGGCAACTGTCAGAAAAACATATTTATTTTTTTCTTCCCAAATTAAATGTCTAGAAAACATCTGCAATTCATATAATGTATGAGAATACCAACTAAAGGCTCTTCATTCAAGATACGATTGATTTGTTATATGCTAATACTATTATTATTATTAAGCAAGTCAGACTGAACCCCCAGATATTAAAAAATTCAGCAGTATGCACTTTAAGTTACCTATAAAGGATGACTTTTATAAAAACCGCATCTGAAGTTTTAATCAATATATATAAGTACTAAACCTGATTTTAATGAAAAGATTTCCTCTATTACTTCAGGTTATTTTGTAATGAACACATTAGCAATGAGTGTTAAATCTAAGCTATACTGGCAAATAAGCTGATCTAAAATAATAATAATTTTAAAAAACCAATATAATTAACCATCTTCTCTTTGTCTTCCATCTTCATCTTCAAAAACCAGGAACTGATTTTAAGCAAGTAAGAATAATGAAGGCTATCAGAACAAAGAAACATGCAGCAAGATTCCTAATGTGACAGGTTTTTAAAGTATTTCTTAACTCTAATGATGTCCATTAATCTATTCAACAAATACTGACTCAGTACCAATTCTAATATCCCAAGCACCTTGCTAAGGATTAGAAGAAATTATCAGAAAATATTTATATCTGAAGAGATAAAAACTGAAAAGGTCTTTTGGGACTTCCTATAAATGTGAAAGATTACAAAATTTTTCAAAAAGATGTTTCAACTTACATTTTGTTCCTCTGGTTCTAATTTGGGGATTTTGTGTGACTTGCGCTCTTCAGATCTAGATGAGTCATGCTTGTTACTTTTTTTCCTCTTTTCTTTCCTGCTTTCATGCTTTGACTTTGTGTGCTCACTTGCCTGTACTTCATTTAAGAGGTCTCCACAAAGGGAAGACTCGAACAATTCCCTGCCATTCTGGATAGTTTTGGTTATTTTCAGTTTAATTTCAGGTGAGCCAGTCTTCTTTGGAATCACAGTTTGTGGTACCGAAGGAGGAGGTGGTGGCTGTGGGGGGGAAGGTTTTTCCAGAATTTCATGTGGTCTTGTGTTTGGAATTTCTGTGTGGTAATAGTCAGTGGGGGTAAAGTTTCTAACTGCACCAAAGCCATTTGCTGACCCATTGGGGTACTGATTATATGGCTGGTATTTGGTCTGAGTTTCATACATGCTGATTGATGGTGGATAACCATTTGTGAGTGGAGGAAGATCTTCCGTTGTAGGTTGGTACTGAAAGCCTTGCTGCAAGGTAGCTTCATACTGTGTCTGGCCACCATCTTCAACAATGTCACTGTTGTTATCAAAGGCATCCTCCTGACGGATGTTAGCGGAGTCAATGAGTTGAGGTGGTTGCTGAATTGTGTTTCCCATGATCCCTTGCATGAAAGAGAAAGAGAAATCCATTGTTCTGCTCCAGCATCCTTAATTTTCCCTTTCTCTCATCGGGCCTAAAATTTTAAAAGAGAGGATTAAAAGGTGTTAATATCCTTACAGACTACCAGTTAGTCAAATGAAAAAGGATTCATCTAAAATGTTCTGAACCCAATTTTCATATCCAGATGTGCACAGGCACTAAATATTTCTCAAACAAAGTAACCAATACAATTCTGACACAAGCTAAATACCTTTTATCTTACATGCTTATCTGTTTGAAACTCGTAATTACTTTCACAACAACTCTGGCAAAAACATTTTATCCTCTTCGAAAAAAGGCAAAATAGCTTGACATTTCTGTTTCCCAAGTTAAAGGTTATATGTTTCAGGTTAAAACTGGTATTTGCAAAATAAGCTGTGTCTCAACATATATAAATTAGGTTCCATATAAGCTTCCTTTAAATTATCCATGTTTTGTCCAGTTTTTTTTTTAATTACAAAAATGATATAAAATCTCATTGCAAATATTTTAAATACAAAAGTAAAAAGGCCTATTCCTCTCCCCACTCCACCATTCCTAGTCTGCTATGCCACAGATAACCAAATCTTTCCAAATCTTTTTCTGTGTATTTACACAGAAAATAAATTTTATTCTATGATTTGCTTATTTAACTTAACAATATATCCTAGATATCATTCTATATCAGCTTGCATACACATCATTCTTTAAATGGTTGCACAGTAAACAACTGGGGTAAACCAAAAAAAAAAAAACCAAACCCAGAGCCATCGAGTCGATTCTGACTTATAGCGACCCTGTAAGACAGAGTAGAACTGCCCCGTAGAGTTTCCAAGGAGCGCCTGGCGGATTTGAACTGCCGACCCTTGGGTTAGCAGCCGTAGCACTTAACCACTACACTACCAGGGTTTCCAAACAACTGGGGTATCTACCATAATATATTTAACCATTTGTATACTGATAATCATTCAGTTGTTCACAATTATTTGATATTATAACAGGTCTACAGTAAACCGTTTTGAAACTATACCCTTGTGCATATATGTATTCTCATAAGTCCAATTTGACATTTTGTTAGATACCTCAAAACTGTTCTATAAGATGTGCTGTACCAATTGACATGCATACCAATAGTGTATCAGGGCGTCTGATTCTCTACACACTTGCCAGAATCCAGTTGTTTTTAACCAGTAGTATCTATAGCAGAATCATCTGGGCGTTTTTAGAAAATACACACGTCAGGGTCTATCTCCTCAAGATTCTGATTTAGTAAATCTGGGATAAGGCCTGGGGCATGAGTATTAACACCACATCCCAGCTGATCCGGATGCACACTCGTGGTTGGGAATCACTGCATTCCCTCTTATAATTCCCACACCTCTGCTATAAGGTGCCCTAATTTGCCCACATTATGTAACAATGTTATGATGATATAGATAAGCATCTATCAGGAAATGCTACAAGACCACACCGTCTTGTCATAAGGGTTGCCAAGTCCACATCTCAAGACAGCGGCTTAATGGACAGTCCAGATATTTTGATAATTCCATTCTAACAGAAAGCTCTACGGCAGAAAGGTTTTCACTCCTGTAACAACAGCTGCCTGGAATACTGTGAAGGAGGATTCCGAAGCTACAGCCCAGTTCAATTCTATGACTGATGAATAATGTCAGTCATCTTGGTTTTAGCAAGAGTTACGATAGTGATAATAAAACAAGTAACTCAAAACAGCAAAGGGAAGGGGGAAACACAAGCTGACAATACATTTTGCACGGTGTATCCAATTAAACAGCTGCTGTTTATTCTGTTAGCAAATGGAAAGAATTTTAGTTCTAAAATTGAAAGCAAATGAATAACAGAGCATACAAAAAATCAAACATGCTCAGCAGGGGAGGACAGTGGGAGGGGAAATGAGAGCACTCTCATTTTCTCAGCCTCCACTTTGGGTCAGGCATTTTATACATTATCTCATATAATCCTCACAACTCTCCAAGATAGGTATAATGATTTCCTGATTGACAGGTAAAAGAAACTGAGCTTTAGATGGGTTAAATGGTCTGCTTAAACCACAAAGCAAAGAAGAAGTAGAACTAGGATAAGAATCCAAACACATCTGACTCGAAAGTCCCTGATTTTTTACCACTATACCACTTGTTTCCCTCAGCTATCAGTTCCAAGAGAAGGATTTGTTTCTCTTGTCATGTACTTTATTCCTTGGCCACTGCCAAAATAACATAATAACCACCACTAACACTTAAATAGTGCTTAGTATGTGCTTGGCACCACTCTAAGTGTTCACACATACCGGTTAATCCAGTTGCTGTCAGGTCAATTCCGACTCATAGCAGCCCCATGTGTGTCAGAGTAGAACTGTGCTCTACAGGGTTTCCAATGGCTGATTTTTCAGAAGTAGATTGCCAGGCCTTTCTTTCAAGGTACCTGTGGATGGTGTCAAGCCTCCAACCTTTTGTTTAGCAGCTGAGCACGTTAAATGTTTGCATTACCCAGGGACTCTGCTTTACATATAGGGCTATATTTGATCCTCCCAACAATCATCAAGTAGATATTATTTTCCATTTATAGGTGGGAAAACAGAGGCACACAGGGGTTAAATGACCTACCCGAGGGCTAGGAATTAATTGGGTAGAACTGGGATTCAACCCCCGGTCTGGTTCCTGAGTCTGTGCTCTGAACCAGTATACCATACTGTTAATGGTGATAAGGTGCCCTGGTGGTACAGCAGTTAAGAGCTAAGGCTGCTAACCAGAAGGTCGGCAGCTAGAATCCACCAGCCACTCCTTGGAAGCCCTACGGGGCAGTTCTACTCTGTCTTATAGGGTCACTATGAGTCAGGACTGACTCGACAGCAACGGGTTTGGTTTGGTTGGTCAATACTGATAAATGTTATAGGGATCATTTTTCTCTATATAGCTTAAGAATTAAAATAGTACCCTAATTTGACCCTTGGCAAAAATGTATAGCTCATAGCAACAGACATAAGAGGGAATGTTCTAAAATTCTGTAACACACATGGAACAACTAATAGGTAAAATTCAAATGTTTTCATTTATATTTCTAAGTTGAAGGCAAGTTAAGTACTGAGATCTAACAAGACGCAACCTGTGTTTTTGGTTTACATAACTGTCATATACAAGACCAGCTTCCAGATTAGTTTCCCAAATTATAGTCTACAGGGGTTTTCAGGCAAATATATTCATTCAGACTGAGGTTTCTGATGTTTTTATTTAGTTCCAAACACAAACCTTCAAGAAGTTTGATATTTTCCCTCTTTTCCTCTCTTCCCCAGCCCTAGGACCAAATATTACATTTTAATTTGAACTAAGAAAGGAAATATATTACTATTTTACAATTATATAGGAGTTCCCAACCACAGAGTATTTTCATGCACATTCTTATTTGATCCTAAAACAACCCTGTAAGGCTGACAGGACAGGTGTTAGCTTCATTTAAGTACAGTGCACCCTTGAGATGCTGCTGTTCCCAAGACCACGAAGCTAATTAGTGATGAAGTCTGAAAAAGAATCAGCCTCCTGACTTCCAATCCTGTGCTCTTTTCCATAATACCCCAATATCAGAGAATATTCAACTACCTAAGGACAATCGTACCATAACTTACAGAATCATATAGTCAAAACTGAACATACCATCCCTTCCCTATCTCAGCTTTTTCAACTATCCCAAATTTGTCATTTCCCATACCATTTTTCTAGCTTCCCAGGTTAGAAAACCTCTCTGTCAAGTCATAAAACTGGTTGTTGAGCAAACTGTAGTTTCTCCTTTTGAAATCCTTCTGATTTGTTCTTTCATTTCTACCCCCAAGTCAACATCCACCCTTGCCTACAACAACCAATTTTTCAGTTATTTCTTGCCTCCAGCTTCTTCCTGCAAAGCAGTACGATGGTGCTTCCTAAAATGGAGCTTCGACAAATCTGTTCCCCTACTAAGCAACTCTAATGCTCTCTCTTACACCAAATCCCCCCCATGCATTTCAAGGTTTTCCATAATCTGACGCTTTCTTATCAACCAAAACTACATGTGCACAAATGAACTTTTCTGAGTATTCACTGGACCAAATATCCATAAAATGTGGTCTCGCTCATATATTACACTTAGTTTAATCCTATGAAGCAAAACATTATTCCCATTTTATAAATGAGAAAGAGTGGAGCTCAAAAAGATCAAATGATTCACCTTTAGTCACTTTTACCGCCCTTTAGCCAATAAAGTGGAACAGAAGAGTAAAACTCAGATCTTCTAACTACAATACAGTGCTCCTGGCATGGTAGCTGCCTCATAACTTGAAAATTATCCAAACTGCCCACTTTTTTCCAATATGCTCCATTCTTGTAATCTACAAAAGCCTGTTTGGCAGCTCCCTTCGTACCTTACAAGCATCTTAAAATGCCTAATAATGCCGTGCCCAGCTCTGCTCCGAACCGTCCTCTGGCTCCCACCTCAGAGTTAAAGCCGCATCCCCTCCATGGCTCCCCATGACTTCTCAGACCTCATCTCCCAGTGCTCCTGACTCACTCAGCTGCATCCATGCTGGCCTTCTGGCTGATGCTTAAACACATCTGACATGCACCTGCCTCAGGGCCTTTGCACATGCTGTTTGTGCTATTTGCTGAACACTTACTGCATTTGACACTCTGTGTATTTATTTATTTGTTTCTTTGTTTATAATCTGCCTCCACCTACACTAGAATATCAGCTCCATGAGAATGGGGATGTTTGTCTAGACACTGCTGTATCCTCAGAGTCTAGAAAAGTGCCTGGCACATCCTCAGACCGCTACAAACATTTGTTGAGTGAACAAAGAAATAGGGGAAGCAAAGAAAAGGAAAGAGGTCCTGAAACTTCTATCAACACAAAAAACGACTGACTTGAGGAGTACAGAAATCAAAAACAATCTAATAGCAGTCAACTCAGAAAATGGAAGGAAATAAAAAGGAGTCGGCAATATCATTCCACTTTCAAAAAAAAAAAAAAAATCCTCTCGCCTTGTGCTTCTCTGAAACCTCAGGACTCGGGAATAGCACATTTATGCGTTCAAGGAGACTGACCAACATCTCGGCAGCTCTTGTGGTTCTTAAGCCCAGCGAAATGGCTCGAGGTCATCCAAAGTCACCATCAGAAAGGAGAGTGGGATTAAGTCACTGCGAATTTCCAGAGCTCAAAGAGAATCTCCTAATTCTTCCAAAGCACTCTTCGAAGCCCTGAAACCACTGTCTCTCTAGCCTTGTAGTAATTTCTTAACCAGAGAGGAATGAAGGAAGTATTAAAGAAAGCAATGTTTAGACAAGGCTAAAGGGGTACACCAGCCCTGGGGCAGGGACTGGAAGGCAGGAGGGAACAGGAAAGCTGGTAATAGGGAACCCAGGGTTGAGGAGGGAGAATGTTGACATATCGTGGGATTGTTAACCAATGTCATATAACAATATGTGTTTACTAACTCCTTGACTAGAAACTAGTTTGTTCTGTAAACCTTCATCTAAAGTACGATAAAATAAATAAATAAGAAATAAACTAAGAAAAAAAATGCCTAATAATGAACTTTTAAATTTTGTTCTACTTAAAAGTGTCCTTCCTCCAGTCTTCCCCATTTGAAAAAAATGGAACCTCCATCTGTCCAGCTGCCCAAGCCCAAAACCTGGAAATCATCTGATACATCGCCCCTTTCTCTCACTCCCACTTGTATCTCATCCATGGATAAATCGCCTAAGTTCTGTCTCAAAAGTATGAAGCTCAAATTTGTTTATTTCATTCCATCTCTTCGGTTCCTCTCTCCAGTCCAAGCCATAACAAAATCCCACTTAGTCTGCTTCATAGCTACCTTCTCAGTCTCCATGTTTCTTCTCCTGCCTACTATAGTCTGTTTCCCCATACTCTGTACACAAATAAACTCCAAACTACTTATCATACTCAGCAAGCCTCTGCATGGGCAGGCCTCAGCTTACATTTCTGAAACCATCTAACAACACTCTCTGAGGCACTCACTGCTCTCTAACCACACTGGCTTCTTTTCAGTTTCTCAAATGTGCCAACTTCCTTCTTGCAATCAGCATTTTCACATGTGCTGCTGCCACTACCTAGAACACACGTAATCCCTTGAGAGGCCTTCCCAAGTCCCCTGCTCATTCTCTTCACTAAGGCTTTTTTTTTTCCTTTACAGTATTTACGACAATATGTAATTATACAAATATGTGTTCGCATTTTTCACTTGTTTCCCCTACTCAACTGCATGCTCTGTATGAGCAGGAACCAAGTGTGTCTTATTCAATGCTAGACATTCAATATTGTTCAGTTAATAAACTAATAAAAGAATCCTTGTCTCAAGGAGCTCATAACTAATATGCCTCCATTTGTCTGCTAAATAAACAAACCAGTAAATAAAACATCAACAATCACAGTTACGTGGTCAAATGATCTTCCACAAAGGCAGCAAGGTAATGCAATGGGAAAGGATAATATTTTCAACTAATGAGGCTGGACTTTAACTCTTATTTTACATTATACACACACAAACATATAGGGCAGTTCTACTCTGTCCTACAGGGTCGCTATGAGTTGGAATCGACTCGACGGCACTGGGTACTGGGTACACACAAACACACATGCACACACACACACACAAAAACCTAAAAATAGTTCACAGACCTAAATATAAAAGCCAAAACTATAAAATTCTTAGAAGAAAACACAGGAGAAAATCTTTACTACACTGGGTTCGGCAAAAGATTTTTTAAACAGGACACAAATACCATGAACTACAAAAGAAAAAGACTGATAATACAGACTTCAAAATTAAAAACTTTTGCTTTTCGAAAGACCATTAAGAAAACAGAAAGGCAGGTATGGGCAGGAAGAAAGTATTTGCAAAACACATATCTAACAAAAAGGGTTATATCAAGGATATAACGGCAAGAACATTCTTATATTCTTACATTCATCTGTAGAAAACGGGGACTCACTATAAGGTTGTTGAGCAAAAAATGAGACACGAGAAATGACAGTTTAAATATCTGTTACCCCACAGATTACTTACTAATTATAAACAAAATATGGACAATGGAGAGGTCTGGCAGTCACCAGTTTAAAGAACTCCTTAAATGTGGCATTATCAATAGTGGGACAACCTGGCATTACGTACCTCATGATGAGATACATTATCACATCACCATCTCTGAAGTATTCTTCTCAATATTTAAACTGAATCTCAAAATGAGGAAATAATCAGACAAATCCAGAAGATGGGACATTCCCTAAGAAAGTGGCCTGGGTGCTTCAAAAAAGCTAATGTCATTTAAAAAGGGGGGGAGAGGGCGATTACTACAGATTAAAAGAGACAAAAAAAGATTTAACAACCTAAGCAATGCATGAACTTTGAACCCTGGATTTAAACACACACAGATAAAAAAGGCATATTGGATGTGGGAAAATTGGAACCCTTACCCACTGCCAGTGGGAATGCAAAATGGTACAGCAATTGTAGAAAACAATGTGGTGGTTCCTCAAAAAACTAAAAATAGAATTACCATGTGACCCAGCAATTCCACTCCTCGGTATATATCCAAGGCTTGAAAGCAGAGACTCAGAGACTTGTACAACAATGTTCACTGCAGCACTATTCACATTAGTCAAAAGGTGGAAACCACCTAAATGCCCATCAATAGATGGATAAACAAAATGTGGTACGTACATACAATGGAATACTATTCAGCCAGGAGGAGAAATGAAGTCTTGATACACGCTATTAATACGGATGGGGCTGGAAGACACTATGCTGAGTGAAATCAGTCAGCCACAAAAGGACAAATATTGTATGATCTCACTTATATAAACAGACAAGAAAAGGCACATGTATAGAGACCAAAGTTTATTAGCAGTTACCAGGGGTGGGGGGAGGGGGAAAAGAGGTACTAATAGTGACAGAAATATTTCTAATTCGATGCATAGCATCTCGGGTCTTAAAAGTTTGCAAGCAGCCATCTAAGGCACAACAATTGGTCTCTACTCACCCGGACCAACAGACAAAGAAAGGGAGTCAGGAATAGGAGAAGGACACGGAATGTGTGACTGTCTCCATGAACAACTGCCTCCTTTGCCATGACACCAGAAGAATTGGATGGTGCTCAGCTAGCATTACCGAACATTTTGATCAAAGATTCCATAGAAGAATCCTGATCAAAAGGGAGAAAATGCAGAATAGGATTTTAAATTCCCATGGCTCCAGGCTTCCTGAAGCCACAAAGGCTGGAAAACCCCTGCAACTATTGCCCTGAGATAATCTTTAAATCTTAAACCAAAAATTTACCCTGAAGTCTTCTTAAAACCAAACAATACCCACTGCCATCAGGTCAATTGCTTAACCAGTAAAAAACGTCTGCCTTAAGCATTATGTGCTCTTAAGAACTATCTATATGGGATCACGCTGACAACAGCAACTAGAAAGATCTGACAGGAACCTTAGGGAGCAGTGAGTTTACGTCAACGAGGGAAGAACAATTCAAAGAAGGAGGGTGGGAATGGTTGCACTACTCCAAGAATGGAAGCAATGCCACTGAATTGCACAAGTAGAAACTGTTGGATTGGTGTATTTTGCTGTGCATTCTCAACAATAACAACAAAATAAATAAAATCATATAGTATAAAAATGACATTTAGAGACAACTGGCGGCATTTAAATATGGACTGGCTGTTAAACGACAGAGCTGTTGTCGATTATCAAGGGCATGATAACAGTTGTGTTTATATAAGAAAATGTATTTATTCTTAGGAGATCCATGCTGGAATATTTAGAGATAAAGTGTCATAGCATTTACAACTCCTAATGGTTCAGAATAAAAAAATACATATACCTAAAGCAAATGAAGCAAAATATTAACAATTGTTTCATCTAAGTACTGACATTCTTTCAGCCTTTCTGAAAGTTGGAAATTTTTAAAAATAAAAAACTGGGGAAAAATAAAAACAAATAATTTGGCTGAGGTATGTACAGTAGGAGCACTGAAAATAAAAAGCTACTGCTTCCTAAGGCATAAGAACCTGCGATAAATCTTGGCAACGTTATTCTGACCAACTAAGCTAAATGATCCACATTGTTATATTTTCTAGAAAGCCTAAGAGTAAACAGGGCAACTTTTTTTTCATATTTTGCCTCCAATATCCTAATAATATAATCAAGAAAATGGTTCTGGTAATTAAAAAAAAGATATAATGCTTAAGACCTTGGGGGATTAGGATGCTGTCTAGTGAGCACTGTGGTTGAGAGTACAAGCTCAGAACCCAACTGCTGGGTTCAAACCCGTCCGAGGCTTGTTAGCTGCGTCAGGCAACTTATTCAATCTCCCTAAACCTCAGTTTCATTATCCAGAAACTGTGCACGCTTGTATATGGTTGTTGTAAGAATTAACAGTTGATCCACGAAATACACTTACAAGTGCCTGGCATATAGTTAGAGCTCAACAAGTTAGCTATTATTATCACTCAGTGCTATGTTGGACACAGAACCTATGAAAAACATGATCTCTGGCCAGGGCACTTACAATGTATTTATTAAAACAAGATAAACACTTATAAAATAGTAAACAATGTGAAACAGAAGGTGACTAAGAATTAAATTGCGTTGCCACTACAATTACAACAGACAGTTGAGGAGAAAAGAACAATACTATGCAGGAGGCGTTTAAGCCACGAAAGGCAGGGAGGATGTGGAAGTGAGGTGTTTTTCATCCACTGCTTTTGAAACCACTCAGTACAAGCCACCAAAAGTTCAACATCTTTGTCCTTTAAAGATCCCTGATAAAGATGGTTATGTTTTTAGTTTTTATTACTAAAGTAATAATAATAATGCTGCTAATGTTTGAGAGCTTACCATGCATCAGTATTCCAAAAGCCCACTGTGTCAAGTTGAACGTGACTCACAGCGGCCCTACAGGACGGAGTAGAACTGCCCCACAGGGTTTCCAAGGCTGTAAATCTTTAAGGAAGTAGACTGCCACATCACCCTTCCATGGAGCTGCTGGTAAGTTCAAACTGCTGACCTTTCGGTTAGCAGTCAAGTACTTTAACCACTGGGCCACCAGGGCTCCTTATGAACACCCTTCTGAGGAAGTATTACTATCCCCATTTTACAAACAAAAGTCAAGGCCAGCATGATTAAGTAACTTGCCCACAGTCACACCTGTAGTAAACGAAGGCTTCCAACACAGGCCCTGTGCTCCACGCACTGGCTCTTAACAAGTAGGCTCATTTCCTACAGTCCCTAAGCACGTGAAGTGAATACCAGCAAAATCAAACCAAAGCCAAAACACACTTCACAGCTCCCCACTCCCACTCCCCAGAGTTAACAATTTGGTAAGAGACTAAGTAAGGATTCTAGTTTTTAACCCATTCTAATCTTTAATTCCAAATGAATTAAATCACCACAAGAAAACACTAATTTCTGCTGGACTTTTCTTCTGACCAATTCTTCTGGGTCAAAAAATAAATAAATAAACTAAATCAATCAATGAGGACTTTTCCCTTAATTTCATTGAAGCTGTCCACTGACAGTTTTAAAAGGGGAGAAAGTTAAACATTATCAGCTAAAGCTTTCAGGCTTTTTACTTATTTACCAACTTATTCATGGTGGGAGAGATAATAGAAAAGTTTACAGAAACCTTAAATCTGGGAAGAGCAAAAAATAAATAAGGGGAGAGGAATCATGTCACCTGTTTTAAAGGAACAGCTCGAGTCTATAAATACCTGTTTAACATACAGTTTGAATAATTTAAGATGAACAATTCTCTTTGGTAGAACCTACATATCGCTGGATTCTACTTTGTAAACTTATATGCTCATTTTTCTATATTTAAACATCAGCCTCTTCTCAATAACAAAAGGAAAACATTGTATTTATTATACTACAAAATTCTTCACGTAGATTTAGATCTTTAGGGATCAGAAGTGGTTCTAAGGTGTCATATAAATTACCCATTTCTGTTTTCAGACCCAACTATCCCTTAAATACATTCCTAGGTTACTTATTTTGTAAACCTAATCATGTGGCTTTCCTGATTAAAATCTTTTAATGGTGCCCCACCCCAACACTGCCTAGAACAAGCCCAAGCACTTTACCAGACAGAGAACACATAAGGCCCTCCAGGCAAGGTCCCCATCTACCTCTCCAACCTCCAATCACTTTGAACTCTGGTAATGTCAAATTAGAGGCTCTGGGGATGCAGTGGTTAAAGCACCCGGTCCCTAACAGAAAGGTCAGGGGTTCGAATGCCCCAGCTACACTGCCGGACAAAGATGTGGCAAGTGTGCTTCCTTCAAGGTTTACAGCCTTGGAAACCCTATGGGGTAATTCCACCCTGTCCTACAGGGTTGCTGTGAGTCGGAAATGACTCGACGTCAGTGGGGTTTTTTGTTTTGTTTAATGTCAAATTACTGGGAATTACTGTATACATTATGACTTCATACCGCTGTACCTTTCTTATGTTATCTTCTGTGCCAAATGTGAAAGGAGCCCTGGTGATGCAACTGTTAGAGCTCAGCTGCTAGCTGAAAGGTTGACGGGTAGAGCCCACCCAAGTGGCTCCATAGGAGAAAGACCTGGAGACTTATTCCCATAAAAACTAGAAAACCCTATGTGCAATACAGAGCCCTGGTGGTGCAGTGGTTAAGAGTTCGGCTCCTAACCAAAAGATCAAGAGTTCAAATCCTCCAGTCATTCCGGGAAACTTTATGGGGCAGTTCTACTCTGTCCTACTGGGTTGCTATGAGTCGGAATTGACTCAACGGCACCAGGTTTGTTTTGGTCTGGATGTACGACACAAAATCAACAGCTTATAGTCAGAGGATCAGTCTGATGATATGATCAGAATAAAATACGAATAGGAAGCAGCACCGGAAAGGAGTCTCTTTTCAAACACTGGCATAAAGGGATTTTAGCGTTCTTATAGGTTAAGCATGTTTTCTCAAGTTTTTATAGAGGCTCTGGTTTCTATAAATCCATATACAGAAAATAACAGGCCATATTCTTTCCAAAACCTACAAAACACTATGGGGCAGTTCTACTCTGTCACATAGGGTCAACTATGAGTTGGAACTGACTCAGCAGCACCTAATAACAATATGGCAAATGTGCCCTTTGTACCTATTGTTTTTCGGGTTTGCTTTTTTTGGTTGACTGTTAACCATCTTTTGTACTCAGAAAATCATTTCCAAGAAGTGGTCACTTAAGCTCTAAGCTAGTCTGAGTAACTTTCCTCCGTGTTTCTAAGACACCCTTAGAATTAATCATAAAACAATTTGTTTTTGTGAGTTTTCTTAAGATCAGGAAGTAATTTATTCCTTTATATATGATCTTAGCACCCAAAGCCACATTTCAGGAGGGGCTTAATAAATCTTTTACAGTGAATTGTGTAAACTTAAAGGAGTTATTACATATAAATGAAATGCTTTAAAGAGCTATTGAAGATCTTCCCATGGAGACTCAGACTAATAAACGCAGTTAGCCTGTGCAGGTAAAACCCTCAGCAAAATCTGACTGACAACTGCTTTACCCAGCCAATACTGGGATTCTCCTTAGTTCTGAGCTAGACTTGCCTGCAAAGTTTAAAGTCCCAAGAGACGGGCATGAAGTCAAATGAACTTTCGGGGGAAGTCTATTAACCCAACCAAAGACCAAAATGTACCAAAAACTCCTATCAAAATATAATTTAAAACCTTATTTTTATTAATACTGTAGATCTGAAATTCAGAATGTGGAAGCTCTCAAAATACAATTTTCATATTCATAGTGAAATGAATCGACATGAACATCAATCTTTATTTTCCAAAGGTGTTCTGGTAAACAGAATCAACCATACTAAGAAACTACACATACTGTATACTTCCACATTAGAATTCTACAGCTAGAGAAACACGGTAGAATATAACATGATTTCCAGAGCACAGAGGAAGAGGGTGGTCTTCCGTTACCCCAGGATAAACAAGGGACCCAGATGTTTCTTTATGTAAACTGTTGCAAGGAGCATTTCTCAAGGTTTATGATAAATCCAGTCTGAATGTGTTTCCATAGTAACAGGAATAGAGTGCATGCAGACAGTCTACAGTCATGAACCAACCATGCTGGCTTCTTGAAAACCTGGCAATTTCTACAGCAAGAACATCACAATTTTTTTTTTAAGACACAAGATGTTGACAAACTAGAGGTTCATTTTGTTTTAAAGCCAAAAAACAAAAAGCAGTACATAAAGGCAAGCTTAAATATGGATTCTCTGAGGTTTAACAAAAGAAAGCTATTAAATATATTAATATACTGATTTCTAACATGTAATATTTGAAAATCAAATCCTGTATTTGAGATCAACTTAATACATATACACATACCCCCCCAAAAGCCTCTTTAGAATATGACTCATACTCACTAATCAAATGTAAAGATCTCTGGGTAACAGGATCAAGGGAGATTTTCATTTTACTATTTTTTTTCCAAATCTATACCGAGAAGAAAATGGGGGGAGGGGAAGTTAATTTTTGAAAGAATATAGTCCATTATTTTCTGTATACGGATTTGCTAGAGTGACACCAGAGCCTTTATAAAGTAAAGCCTTGAGAAAACATGCTTAACCTGTAAGAAGAATGCTAAGATCCCCTTATGCCAGTATTTTAAAAGAGATTCTGTTCTTTTTGGTGCTGCTTTCTATTCATATTTTAATCTAATCATATCGTCAGAGTGACCCTTTGACTATAAACTATTAATTTTGTATTGCAAGTTGTGGCTTTCATAATTTCAAAATTATTTAATTTTCAGTAATATAATAATAAATGATAGAGGCATATTATCTTTGTTTTCTTAAATCTATTTTAAAACTGTAAGCCACTCATCCTTTTTGGAAGTAAGCAGGGATAAATAGCTCAAACATACACCTTTATAACTCAGCAAAAAAAAAAAAGGAGAGCGAGCAAGCAGTGGTAGTTCAGTCGCAGCATTCCTGCCTTCCGTGAGGGAGACCCAGGTTCGATTCCAACCAGTGCTCCTCCTATGCAGCTACCACCTCTCTGTTGGGGGAGGTTTATGTGTTGCTATGATGCTGAACAGGTTTCAGTGGAGCCTCCAGACGAAGATGGACTAGGAAGAATGGCCTGGCAATCTATGTCCAAATATCAGCTAATGAAAACCCTATGGATCACAATGGTCTGACCTACAACCGATCATGGGGATGGCAAAGGACCAGGCAGCATTCTGTTCTGTTGTGCGTGTGGGTCTGCTGTGCCCTGAGTCGAAGCCATCTGACGGCAGCTAACAACAACCCTCTAAATAGGAGGCAAATCACACCAAAAATGAAGAGTACTCTTTCTTTGAAAGCTATTTTAACTTCACAAACGAAACTAAACAAAACAAACAAACGACAACAAAAAGCAGAGGGGTGAGGAGAGGTGGTGGGCAAAAAAAAAAGAAAACCAACCACCTGGTTCTAAGAACCTGACCACACCTCTACAGCACCAAAAAGGAAATAAGTAACAATGTTTACCTTTTATTCACTAAAAGCAGCTAGAATCGCTATGAGTCAGAATCAACTTTATGGCAACTGGTTTGGCTTTTTTTTTTTTTTTTAATCTAACAGGCTGCCCTTGTTATAAACAAAAAACAATAACTGAATTTGGTACAGTGACTGCATAATTCAACGTCAATCTTGCAAACAAAATGGATCCTGCTTGAAATTTTTTCTCAAGGAAATACAAATTACAAATGGAAATGGTTGTCTTTAGATTCTCCTGGTTCCCTACACAACAAATTACAAAATTTACTATTTTATCCACAAAAAATAAAGTACTTTTGAATAGCACTCAAGTGTTATACACTTAGTAGTTATATCTATACATTTAAGTTTTAACCACAGTATAAAAAGAGGCTAATTATTTCTGGCTGAAGTTTGGGCGTTTTGTTTAAATTTCCAAGGTAATATACACACTTGGACCGCTCGGACTTTAAGGCCATTATAGAATATTTAATTCCATAAAATGAGTTTAAAAAACAAGCCAGCTGCTGTCAAGCTGACTCCGACCCACTGCGATGCCACGTCTGTCAGAGCAGAACTGTCAGCCACAGGGGTTCCAGGGCTGCTTCTGGAAGCAGGTCACTAGGACTTTCTTCCAAGACACTTCTGGGGGGACTCAAACCTCCAGCCTCTCGGTTAGCAGCCAAGCACGCTAACCATTTACGTGACCATGGACCCCATTAACTCTGTAGGTACCTAAGGAATTCTTAGCTTTCCTATGACTTCTTTTTAAATTAAAAACTTGAGGCTGTCAAAATTATAACATTTGAAAAGGCTCCTGGTCAAAATCCTGAATCATCTGAAGAGCTTTACTACCATTCTGGTTAAGGTGGACTCTTTGAAAGTTTAAGGCTATGATTTAGGGGAAAACATTTTCTTTTCTGCACTGTTTTCAGCAATTATACTAACAAAACACCAACTCTCCAAATGACACGAAGGGCTTACAGAATTTTAGTGTGTAAAATAAATGTTCTGTATTAGTTAACCTTCTCAGGGTATCTTGACTGAAAGGTACTTTCCAAGGTAGCCTTTTAAAAAGAACTCTAGACTGCTGACTAATTTCTGGGTTAAAGTGGAAAATCTACTTGCTTTAAAAAATACACAGTTCAGGAGAGAATATATTCCTTTATACTTTCACATGATTTTACTCACTTATCAACCAAGATACAAAGCAAATCATGTCATTTTTATACAGTTACTGACAACGTATATCTCAATCAAAGTAATCTTGTTCCATGTATATATAAATAAACTTAGGAGAAATGAACAGAGTTTACCCGTCTAGAACAGGACTTGCCATATGACATTTATTCATTAAGTAAGCAAAGATATAAAATTGGTGACTTTTCAATAAATGAGGGAGAAATAAAATGTGAATTTGGTACTTGAACAATAAAAACAAAACAGAAATAAATACTGGTGATTTTCTCTTCTTCCTCCCTACTAAGAATGGGAATTCCAGAACACTTAATTGTGCTCATGAGGAACCTTTACATAGATCAAGAAGCAGTTGTTCGGACAGAACAAGGGGATACTGATTGGTTTAAAGTCAGGAAAGGTGTGCGTCAGGGCTATATTCTTTCACCATACCTATTTAATCTGTATGCTGAGCAAATAACACGAGAAGCTGGACTATATGAAGAAGAACAGGGTATCAGGATTGGAGGAAGACTCATTAACAACCTGCATTATGCAGATGACACAACCTTGCTTGCTGAAAGTGAAGAGGACTTGAAGCACTTACTAATGAAGATCAAAGACCACAGCCTTCAGTATGGATTACATCTCAACATAAAGAAAACAAAAATCCTCACAACTGGACCAATGAGCAACATCATGATAAACGGAGAAAAGATTGAAGTTGTCAAGGATTTCGTTTTACTTGGATCCACAATCAACAGCCATGGAAGCAGTAGTCAAGAAATCAAAAGACGCATTGCATCGGCCAAATCTGCTGCAAAGGACCTCTTTAAACTGTTGAAGAGCAAAGATGTCACCCTGAAGACTTAGGCGCACCTGACCCAAGCCATGGTATTTTCAATCACGTCATATGCATGTGAAAGCTGGACAATGAATAAGGAAGACAGAAGAAGAGTTGACACTTTTGAATGGTGGTGCTGGCAAAGAATATTGAATATACCACAGACTGCCAAAAAAGAACGAACAAATCTGTCTTGGAAGAAGTACAACCAGAATGCTCCTTAGAGGCAAGGATGGCAAGGCTGTGTCTTACATACTTTGGACATGTTGTCAGGAGGGATCAGTGCCTGGAGAAGGACAACACGCTTGGCGGAGTACAGGGTCAGCGGAAAAGAGGAAGACCTCCAACAAGGTGGATTAACACAGTGGCCGCAACAAAGTGCTGAATTCAAGCACAACAACGATTGTAAGGATGGCACAGGACTGGGCAGTGTTTCGTTCTGTTGTGCAGAGGGTCGCTATGAGTCGGAACCGACTCGATGGCACCTAACAACAACGAACAACAACCTCCCCACTGAGGTACAGTTTTTTTTTTTTTTTTGTGGTCGTATTATCTTAAAGACACAATAATCCTATAGAATGTCCTGGTAATTTATTATTTTTACTCAATTTAAATAAAAGTAGATTCTCACAAAGGCCACACAGTACATGAGTCCATTTACGTGAAACATCCAGAACAGGCAAATCCAGACAGAAAGATGAGTGGCTGCCAAGGGCTAGGGGAAGAGTGGAATGGAAGATGACTGATAACAGGCACAATGTTTCTTTCAGAGTGATGAACCCGTTCACCTGCTGCTGTCAAGTCGATTCTGACTCATAGTGACCCTAAAGGACAGGGTAGAACTGCCTCATAGGGTTTCCAAGGCTGTAATCTTTACAGAAGCAGACTGTCACATTTTTCTCCCATGGAGCAGCTGGTGGGTTCGAACCACAGAGCTTCTGGTTTGCAGCAGAGCACTTAACTATGCCACTGGGCTCCTTGGAGTGGTAAAATGTTCTAGAATTAGACAGTGGTGATGGCTGTACAACCTTGTGAATATACTAAAAAACCACTGAATTGTACACTTCAAAACGGTTAATTTCATGGTATGTGAATTCCCTCTCAATAAAAAAATAAGAAGGCTCTACAGGAAACCAAGGAAGCATTTATGTATGCTTCTCAACAATAAAGTCTATAATATCCACTCGAAGAACTCCTGGTTTGTCTACACATTTTAAATGTGGTTTTTTTTTAAAAAAAAGAAAACCTCTATACTTATTAAACCAAACCTGTTGCCGTCGAGTCAATTCCAACTCATAGCAACCCTACAGGACAGGGTAGAACTGCCCCATGGGGCTTCCAAGAAGTGACTGGTGGATCTGAACTGTAGACCTTTCGGTTAGCATCTGAATGCTTAACCACTGCACCACCAGGCTCTAAGTAATATAAGGTGAGGCACTGGCAAAGGGATAGACAATGAAATAGAATGAGAGCCTACACACAGACCCCAGGCTACCCTGTCTGGGAACTCGGTATACAACAGAAACAGCACTGCAGATCAGTGAGGAAAGGAGAGACAACTCAGTGAATGGTGCTGGGACAACTGCTTCTTCACAGTTAGATCCTCACCGTACAGTAAACCAATTCCAGGTGGCATAAAGACCACATACAAAAAGTAAAATTTAAAAGCTTTTAGGAAAAAAACAAAAACAGGAGGGGATCTTTAGGAACTCAGGGTGAGGAAGTATTTCTTAAACAACACACAAAGTACAAAACATAAAGGAAATATTGAGAAAAATATTAATTTAAAAAGTGGTATGCCAAAAGACACCATAAACAAGTGAAAAGAGAAGCCCTCAGACTGGGAAAAGATAACTGAAGTACATAAAACAAAGCTGGGTTCTACCCTCCAACTTTCTTCCAAATCTGCCCAGTTCTTGCTACGTTCAGTGGCTTTGCCTTATCATTTCTCATTTGGATTTGACGAACAACTTCCTAACTGTTCTTCCTGCTTCTAATCTTGTCCACCTCCAATCCATACTCTACAGCATTGACGGTACTTAAAAACAAAACAAAAAATCCCTCAATTTAAGAACCTCCCACGGCTCCCCAGCGCTTTAGGATAAAATCCAAAAAGCAGGCCCTTCATGACTTGGTCCCTGACTACTTCTCCAGCTTTCTGTCCTGCTGCTTCCAGTTTCCCCCGCCTTGCCCTCCACCATTTTAGCATTTCCTCCATCTTCTCTCGTCCTTTAAGATTCTATTTACCTTGAAAACATCATGCTGAGTGAAATCAGTCAGTCACAAAAGGACAAATACTGTATGATCGTACTCATACAAAAAAAGCAAATATATAGAAACCAAAGATTATCAGTGCTTACTACGGGGGGAAGGGAGGGAAGAAGGGGAAATTTCTGCTTAGGGGGCCCTGAGTTTATGTTAACACTGGCAGAGTGATTTGGCAAAGGAGAGTGGGAATAGATGCATAACTTGAGGAATGTGCTCAATGTCTCTGAATCGTACATGCAAGAATTGCTGAGGTGGCGAATGTTTTCTTATGTATATTTTCATCACAATAACTTTCTTAAAAAGATTCTATATAGATGTGTTAAAATATAAAATACTCCAAAAAGTTTTTCCAGACCACCCCTCGCACACCTTCTGAAGCTAGGCCAAGAAACTCCTTCTGCTGGCATAGCACCCTACCTATACTTCTACCATGGCTCTTAATACAGTGTACAGGGCCGTCTCGACCTAAGGAAGGATGTGGGTGTACATGTGTATGTGTATGGATGGATGGATATGCGTGTGTGTTTAAGTGAACATGATCTCAAAACATCTGTCTAAGAAATAATGTAAAATACTTTATTACACCAACTCTGGATACCAGCTGCTGTCTGTTAATTGCCCTCTGTAGGCTGAGACAAGGTTGGGCAGAGGTTCATGGCAGTTCCTCCTTCCTTCCCATTCTGCTGCTGCTACAATGGGAAGGAGACCAAACGTTACAGCCAGGTCATCCCTACTCCAACCCAGACAACCCTCCCTGATACACAAATATTTATTGAGCATGTGATCCACCAGCCACTCCTTGGAAACCCTATGGGGCAGTTCTACCCTGTCCTATAGGGTTGCTGTGAGTTGGAATCAACTCGATGGCAATGGGCTTGGGGACTAAAGTTATAGGGATGAAAACTCAGACAAGATCCCTGCAATGTGATTACATTATTACTGAAGAGAGAAAGTCAATAAAGGGAAAGTGCTGGAGATGAGGTCAAGAAATTGCTCTTGATAAGATTCATTTATTCATCTCATTCTGAGTGCCTATGTTATCTCAAGTTCTAGGTACTACAGACAGCAAGACAAGAGTCCCTGCTGACAGAAAGGGACAAGTGCCTTGCACGACAAAGGAAAATATCCAGGGTTGAGAGCTAGGGGATGCAGGAACAGGAAGAGGATACAGCAAAATCTCAGATATTTCTAAGCTTAGAAAACAACTCCTGAACTATGGTGTTGCTATCGCTGCCATGGAGTCCATTCCGACTTACAGTGGCCACCTGTAGTAGAAGGGAAAGAAGCTCCTTCCCAAAGACCTACAGTAAATCAACACTCAAAAGAGTTTCAGTTACAAACATTTTTGGTTTCTTAATATCGCAACTTTCACATGATCTAGATAACTGGAAGTGCATTTCTTGATATATTACAAAACCAATCGTGAGCATTTAATGAAAGCACGCTGCATAATTCAGGGAAATAAATATAGCTTAGCTGTCAGAGAATATGGAAAGACTGGAAGTTTATGCTGAGAAATGGGATTAGTTCATCTCTGTACCCCCAGAGCCATCTACAGTGCCTGGTATGTTATCAAAGAGCAAATCAATCTTAAACAGGATTGAATTAACAATTTAAATATATGTCAATACCATTAAATAACTAATACTGAAAAGACACAGGCTGTTTCTTAGCAGCTCGCATTTAGAACTGACTACAGATTTGTCTTTTCCTTCCTAACAAAGAGTTCATGGATAAGGATTAAAAATATCTGCAGTGTGATTATTTACACGTCCAACACAAAACTGAACCAGCAGCAGGCAATCAATCAGCTCACTAGCGGGAAAACACAACAAAATGACATTTGCCCCAACTTTTTCAAAAATTCAGTAATTTTTTTTTTATTATTATTTTAGCAAGTACTCTCCATCAGAGAAAAAAAAATTAGTAGAAGATATTTTATCCAGCGCTGGAAATACAGACTAAAAACACATCACCCAAAAGAGTCATAGGCTGACTACAAAAAATTTTTTCCAGGAAAACTTTAAACATTTACATAACCATAATTAATATGAAGCTCACTACCATGAATTTAATAATAATCCTACACGCATATATAAACTATTGACAACATGTTATGATTCATATTTTCCAAAACAGTGGGTATATTATGAAATGAAGCTTTGTCTTTTGTTTCAGTGGATAAAAGCTACAGTCACTACTAATGGGGTGAAAGAGAAACCGTCACACAACATTCTCACTGTCGAACATAATGCATGATAAGACGACTCTGGAGCTGTAACAAAATGACTTCCTTTTTTGTATCATTCATAGACTAAGAGAAAATCTATGCTAAACACAAAATCAATTTATATGAGAAGCCTTTCTGTATCTGTGGCATCTCTGAGTAACATTAAGAAAAAAACAAAAGGAAATTAATTGCTGCTGTTTTACTCGTTTTTCATTTCCAACAAAATAATGAAGGCACAAGAAAACATGCTTTGTCAAAAGCCACCTCATAGTACTAGCCACTACAGGACCAACTTCATCATCTAAAATTATGCAATCTCAGTGTGAAACCTGTTTTGGAAACCCCATCAAACTGTTGTGTCATACCAATCTCTAAAATTACTAAAATTTCTCAAGAGCCAAAACGAGTTACCAAAATCAAACTTGGTCTTCAGTGTCTGGAATTTATGTAACCCCACTAAGCAAGAGGTAGGCGATCCATGATTCAAAGAGATGACTGAGAACTCGATAAAGCAGGTAACACACTTATCAGTGAGTTCATTCCCTAGAACACATTTCTCAACCTCAGCACTACTACTGTTTAGGGTCAGATACTTCTTTGTGGCCAATGTACGTCTGGTGCACGATGTTTAGCAGCATCCCTGGCCTCTACCCACTAGATGCCAGCAGCATCACTCGCCAGTTGTGACAGTCTCTAAACACTGCCAAATCACCCCAAGCTGAGAACCACTGCCCTAGAACAATGTTCACTAAAACGTAAAGGAAGGCTATCTTGAACAGGATTATGGGTAATTTCTGTTGTCTTATTTTTGCTTTGTCTTTTGCTTCTCTGTAGATTCTATAATGAACATATACTTAGTTTAAAAGTTTTTCTCTAAAAGAAAAAAAGCAATTCATTAATTATAAACTAAGGAAATATTCCGCTTGTACCCTGTTTTTATTGGCTAATAGGCACATTTTCCGGAGTATTCAAAATGTTAAACAAACAAACAAAAAAACCCTGCAACAACTCGGAATACAGCCAGGTTTTAACCTATATGTGTAGATTTAGGAAACCCTGGTGGCATAGTGGTTAAGAGCTACAGCTCCTAACCAAAAGGTCAGCAGTTCGAATCCACCAGGCGCTCCTTGGAAACTCTATGGGCCAGTTCCGCTCTGTCCTACAGGGTTGCTATGAGTCAGAATCAACTCGACGGCACTGGGTTTGGTTCTTTTTTTTTTTTGATGTAGATTTAATCTGCATATGTCTCTGAAGTTTCAAAGGGAAAATAAAGATATTTCAATTAAAGCAATCTCTTGAGCACTTTCAATGTGACGTTCCAAGTGCTTCACAAGTATTACCTCATGCCGTCCTCAGACAAACCCTTACAGGTGGGTCATTAGGATCTCCATTTTCTAGATGAGGAAAGTTTGATGACTTGTCACACATATAACAGGTGGCAGGGCCAAGATTCAAACCCAGGCAGTCTTGCTTTATGACCTTTACCACATGCTATACAGTCACTGACCACTGAACTACTTTTATGTCATTTCTATTAACTTAGAAAAAACAATTCTTACTGCTTCAGAAAACATCCCTATTATTACAATTAATAAACTAGCACCTTCAATTTGTATAAAGGCTGTAGTAGAATAATGTGCCCCCTCCCCAAGAGGTGTCTAGGATTACCTAGAACCTGTGAATATGCTACTTTATATAGCAAAAATGAGCCTTGGTGGCACAGTGGTTAAGCACTCAGCTGCTAATCGAAAGGCTGGCGGCTGGAACCCCAAGCTGCTCCACGAGAGAAAGATGTGGCAGTCTGCTTCCATACAGATTATGGCCTTGGAAACCCTACAGGGCAGTTCTGCTCTATCTTAAAGGGTCACTGAGTCAAAAGCGACTCAATGGCAGTGGAGTTGGTTTTTGGATTTTATATAGCAAACTGAATTTAGCGTTTGTGATTAAGGATCTTGAGATGGAAAGATTATCCTGGATTATCTGGGTGAACCCAGTGTAATCTCAAGGGTCCTCATAAGTGAAGAGCAGGAAGGTCAGAGTCAGAGAGAGATCTGAAGATGCTATGCTGTTGGCTCTGATGATGGAAGAAGGGATCGTGAGCCAAGGAATGTGGATGGCCTCTAGAAGCTGGAAAAGGCAAGGAAACATATTCACCCCTAGAGACTCCAAAAGGAACACAGCCCTGCCGACATCCTGATTTTAGCCCAGTGAGACGTGTGTTAAGACTTCTGACCTCTTAATTGCAAAAGAATAAATTTGTGCTTTTAAAGCCATTAAGTTTGCGGTAATTTGTTGCATTAGCAACAGGAACCAAATATGGAGGCTCTTCTGAAACCATTTCCAAACACTCGCTTTGTCTTCTTTAGTTTCACTAACATTCCTATAAAGCATGTAACAGGGCAGAGGGGAATTCCCTTAGGTTTGTTAACCTAAGATTTGGGGAACCTAAAAGCCCTGGTCACACAGTAGCTAACCAAAAGGTCTGCGGCTCGAACCCAACATCTGCTCTGCAAGAGAAAGACGTTCAGTTTGCTTTCGTAAAGATTTACAGCCTTGGAAGCCCTATGGGGCAGTTCTACTCTGTCCTATAGGGCCACTATGAGTTGGAATCCACTCGATGGCAACAGGGTTAAAACAGAAATGATTACTTAAAAAAGAAGTCTTACCCGAGTCCCATAAATAATCCTATCTAGGAATCGACTCGATGGCACTGGGCTTTGGGCTTGGATGAATACGAACATGCTCATATGACCTACAATTTCTCCCTGGACAGCCAGGAAAACCCATTAGATTTTAACTGCGATGGGGTGTTGCTGTCACCTTTTACGCATGCAGAAGAAATGTAAATGGTTTCTGTTGTTTCGGCAGTCACCAGCTGCTGTAGATGCTCTGGAGTTTACTTTCATTCTAGTTAGATCTGATGCAAGTAATGCAATGGCAGTAAAACTGTTATCATGCAGAACACAATACAATAATACGTTATTGGGTCTTTAATTCCTAAGATGCTCACTGTACTTAAGATTTTTAATTTCTGACTACCAAAATCTCCAGCCCACAATGGATTTTGTGGCTGATTTTTGCAAAACTATGTATAGAGAGAAAGAAAACTTGCAGTCGTATACTAACCAATTTTTAAAATCCGTTAATTTAAATATATATATTTAAAAAAAAAATTGCTGTTGAGTCAATTCTGACTCATAGCGACCCTAGAGAGCAGAGTAGAAAATGACCCATAGGGTTTCCAAGGAATGGCTGATGGACTTGAACTGCCAACCTTTTGGTTAGCGATGAGCTCTTAAACACCAGGGCTCCAAATATATATATAAGTCACAGTTAAGAAGAAAAAAAGGAACGCCTCTCAAAGAACTATACGAAGCCAATATTTTTTTCTAATGAATAACTTCTAAGTGGAAATTTATTTTGTAAAGGTAAATAATGTACGTTGTTGTTGTAATGGCACTGGGTTTGGTTTTTTGGTTTTGGTTTGTTGTAGTTAGTTGCCATTGAGTTAATTCCAATTCCTGGCAACCGCATGTAGCAGAGTAGAATTGCTCCACAGGACTTTCGAGGCTGTGACCTTTCCGAAGCAGATTATAAGGCCTGTCTACCAAAGTGCCTCTGGGTGGGCTTGAACCACCAACCTTTCCGCTAGTCGTCAAGTGCTTAACCATTTGTACCACCCAGGGACTCTTGATACGGCTCAGAATGTACACCAGTTATGTACCAGGCCCTATTCTAAACCTGTTGCCTTTGAGTGGATTTCGACTTAGAACGAACCTACAGGATAGAGTAGAACTGCCCCATAGGGTTTCCAAAGAGTAGCTAGTAGATTCGAACTGCCAACCTTTTGGTGAGCAGCCAAGCTCTTAACCACTGCACCACCAGGGCTCCAATTCTAGGTTTTGGGAAATCAAAGAAAATAAGATTCAGGTCTCATGGAGCTGAAACAGACAAGAAAATTTCGGATAGTGATAAGCTACTATAAAACAGGAAAATATGATATAGTGCCTGCGGGCTTATAAGAAGGACTACTATAATGGAATCAAAAGGAGCCCTGGTGGTGCAACAGTTAAGTGCTCAGCTGCTAACCGAAAGGTAGGCGGTTCGAACCCACCAAGCAACTCTGCAGGAGAAAGGCCTGGCGATCTGCTCCTGTAAAGACTACAGGGAACAATTTTACTTTGTCACATGAGGCTGCTATGAGTCGGACAGAACCTAAGAATAACAACAATGATGGAATGAAAACCAGGAATTAGTCATACAGAAAAGATGGAGGAAGGCAAGAGAAGAGATGTTTATCAGGTGGTATCTTTTATTTCCTTCTGAGTTCACTTTGTTTCAGTGGCTTCTGAGATACAGCTACAGTTAAAAAGATTTAAACAAGAAGTTGAGTCAAGTATTCCATGTAGTATAAAATTTTAAGCCTTAAGTACTGTTTACCCATACATAACTAGTCCAGAATACTACTGAAATGATGGCAATACATTCCATATTTAAATCATTTTGTTGGTCAGGAGTCTACAGACTATTAATAACTGCATCAGTTAAAAGAATTCTTTAAAATAATCTAGCTTTCAAGCAACTACTGCTGATGTTGTTTCCTGTGAATGGATTTATTCACTATCTAAGACACTGAGTATTTTCAAAAAATGAGATTTTTAAAAACCCAACCCAACACACACACACAAATACTGTACAGTAATCACAAATGCAAAGAATGTGAAAATAACATCCACCTCTACTTCTTTCCCTTCACCAAAGAGTATCTAAATCTGTACGAGCCACATGTGGTTACTTACATTTAAATGAATTAAAATTAAATTCTTCAGTCACGCTAGTCACATTTTAACTGTTCAACAGCCGTATGTGGCTAGTGGCTACCATACTAGAAAGTACAGACAGAAAATTCTATTAAACAGTACTGATTCAAATTATTTTCCAAATTTGACCCAAACAATAATTAAAGCTCATACAAAATCAGGTTAATCATAAAATCTTTTTAGAAATTAGTGAATAGTGCTGATGCTATAAAGAGTAAAACTGGCATTAGAAAGTCACAGAAGAGGGACAGTTCGGCAACCAGACCCACATGCTACAATAGGACAACTCAAATAAATCCAGTGGCAAGTAAAATGCCCACAAAGCAGATGCATGTACTCTGACGTTCTTCTGGCTATCATGAGACTTGAATTTTAGTTCTGATTCTGCCTCTAACTTAACTGCATAAATTCTGAGGAGATGTGACTTCTTTGGGCTTTCGTTTATTCATCTATACCCCATGTGGGAGCTAAATCAGGTGATCCAGACACGTGAAACGACCCCAAACAACGGGGACGTGGGCTGCAATTCCTAACTACCAATACATAAATGTATGGCTTGGATTTTCATTCCAACATGAATATATATGACCTAAAAAATTAACATTAAAGTCCTACATATAATACTTAGCATTACTTAAAGATGTTCATGACCTGTAATATCAAATAATTACATGAAATTCACAACCAATACTTTTCTACATAAATAAGATTTTAGGCAGTAAAATCAGCATGATCTCCATATCTCTCTACAAAATTCTCAAACTAAGTAATCAAGGTGTAGTAGAAAAGTTCTACATTTTCTTCTAATTTTTATTTTTTAGTTTTTCTGTGTTTATACTCCTAAGCAAAACTATTTTAAAAACTATAACTGTTACTACTCCACACTTAGTGTTGGCTTACCCCAAATATTTTCTAAAACTTTCACTTAAAATTTCCCATTAAAAATGTGTTAAGAGAAAGACGACAGTCCCTCCTGGATTAGGAAGTGACCTGCATAAACTGGAACATATCTAGTTAACGAAATACTAATAACTACATCTTATTTAACATGACCATAAACCCAGTCACTAAACTTAATCGCACAATTTTCACTTGACTGACTCCAATAAATTACATGACATTTTAGGTGGCTTTGTAGTTCTTATTTTTTCCTGACTAAACCACATTACTATTGAACCACCTGTTACCAATACAAAACTCACTAGTAAAACACCCTATTTCCCTTATCTATTTGCTTTTTTTTTTTTTTTGGTTTAACCTCAACAGTCTTTACTTCTTCCTTGACCACACCCAGCAACAACAGACTTGGCATTACCACTTGAAAAAAATTTACATTAAACTATTTTCCAATCCCTTACGGCAAGAGTACTGACTGAAAATTAAGACAAGCTACAGACTCATTTTTACAGACTCATAATTTCTCTCAGTCATCTTGTTTCATACACTACGAAATCTAGTAAACTAACAAGTTCTTCCACTTGTTCTCCTACCTTTTTATTCAACAGGCTTTAAAGTTACAGTAAAAGAAAATGGTTTCTGACACTGGAATTCTTAAAATTTTGCAAATGTTCAAATTTCACCTTTACTTACCTTGTATTCTCCATTCTCCATAGCAAAGTAAAAAGAGAATTATGAAAGAGATTATATGTACAGTTTTAAAAGTACTAAGAAATTAATAATAATATTTAAAATAATTATTCAATAAGCTTATCTTTGCTATAAAGATCAGTTTGTTTGGTTCAGCAGGTTTATCACTTTGGTATTTTAGGTCCAAATGTTTTCAACATTTAGTTTTTAAAATAAGCAATAAAAATTAGGACATTAGGAACTTCACACCATATATTCAAATTTTACATTATTACCTATTTGCTTAATCATAATAGTAATCTTTGCTGAAGCTACAGCCATCACAAATTTGTAATGACAACAAACTCAAACCAAACCAAACCCACTGCCATCGAGCTGATTCCCACAATAGTGACCACATAGGACAGAGTAGAACTGCCCCATTGGGTTTCCAAGGGGTGGCTGGTGGGTTCGAACTGCTGGTCTTTTTGCTTAGTACCAGAGCTCTTAATCACTGCGCCACCAGGGTTCCATAATAGCAACAGCAGAAGCAAATTTAGATGGGAAAGGGCACTTCATGTTCATACGTGTACAAGCATGAATCCTCCGTGCAAAGATGCTGTCCAAGTACTAGTTAGCATTTAACTTTTACCAACATGAGTGTAGGCCAACTGAGTTCATTTTTTCATTCATTAAACAGGCAACTAGTTAATTTTGCATACATTCCTTTTCTTACATTAAAAAATTCATGTATTATCAACCACATGCTTGGTACAGTTCTAAGCACACTCCAACACTTCTAAATTGAATCCCTATAACTCCAAGAAATAGTAATTTTCATCTCCATTCAGAAATAAGACTGAAGCTCAGTGGTAAGAGGTGAAGGAGGTCAGGAGCTCAAGTCTCCTTAACACTCCCGTACACTCTATTGCCCACCTATTTAAAAAAAAAAAAAAGTTTTGCTAAATGGCTTAAGGCACACAGAACAACTTTAGGGGTGAAGGGCAGTTAGGGTAAAGCAAACCTCTCTTAATAAAAAGAAAATCATACTTCCCATAATGTGACAAGCTCACTACAATAACTATAGGGGCAAATCACACTTTCCGTAGACATTTTCTAAAATAAAGTGTTTCTAAATAAAAGTTGAATTAAAAGAAAGGTATTTTAAATCACATACAATGCTCTCTGGATAAAGGTACCTGACTAGACAGGCAAATGATTTTATAATTCCTCATACTTCTGTTCCATAAACTTTTTGTCAGGCTTCCTAACATGGAACATATGAGTATGTTATTTTCATGCACGACTCTCTAAAATCTCATTCATAAATGAAAATAAAGCATGTATCACACAAACTACTGTGTTCTTGTACATTTGTACTATACTTTTAAAAGTCATAAATAAGTGCAATTTTTTAAAAACAAAGCTTTTTTGATATTTCTGGGATTTAAACTGATTAAAATCTTTCTGGAAATATTCTAAAACTGATTGTGTTAATGGCTGCACAACCTTGTAAATGTACTAAAAACCACTTATACACTTTAAAAGGGCAAATAATATGGTGTCTGAATTGTATCTCAATAAAGCCTTTATAAAAAAAAAACCTTTACCGGAGAACCATTTGGAAATATGTATCAAAAGTTTTTGAAATTTTATTTCTTAATATCTAAGATTTTACTGCAGTAAATTCAGTCATAAAGATTTTTAAAAGTGTGTAAGGATGTTTATCAAATTGTATCCAAAAATTGCCAACTGCCTAACTACCAACAGGGGAAATGGTAAACAATTCAAATTTTGTAAAAACCAAACCAAAACAAAAAAACAACACGTACACATAAGAAAAAAAATACCAGAAGAACACGGAACAAAATATTAATGGTAGCTACTTCCAGCTGGTATAATTTCAAGTCATTTTAATTTTCTTTATACCTTCAAGGCTTTCAATTTCTCTACAATTAACAATTCTTTCATAACTTAAATAAAAGTTATTCTAAAACCAGCAGTCACTTTGGCAACGTTCGAGTTTCTCATTAACAAGTAAAAATTAACAAGGCCCATCGGCATTTCTTAGGGGTATTATGTGTGTGCATGTGTGTATATGTGTGCCTGCATATATACACCTCATATCTTAACTGATTCTACTACACAATAAACCAAATTCTAATGATCAAGGCTAACTGTACATTGGCAAGTTGCTAATTTTCAGTTGGTAACAATACAGAAACCACGAAGCAACCAAAAGCATATTAACTCTACTTCATATACAAAGCCAATTGTTAACTTTTGCTTTTTAAATAACGATCTCAAGTCATTTTTGCTTCCACATCTGAGAAAATTCAATACATATGTTCAAGATTTAAAATCACTGCTTATCATCTTTGCAGAGCAAAAATTAGCAAGGAATATATTTAATCTTCAGTGGGAGTAAAGAATGTTATCTTATTGCATTATAGGAAGGAATTCAAGGATACACTAAAGCACAGTGAAAAGCTCTTAACCACAATCAAACACGAAATACTATATTGTAACGCGTTTGGCTCCTACAGAGATCATCAAAAAAGGCAGACAGCTTAAGTGGCAAAATTTTAGTAACAAATAAAGGCTTTCATTTATGTATGCAGATGTGTTGTACAACTGTCTTTCTCAAAGTATTCAGCAGGTAGTCAATGGGAAAAAAAAATTCAAATTTCTCTGCTGCCACCATTAAGAGTCAACATTTAACCTTTCCTTTTTTTTTTTGCTTTAGGTTTCAACAAGTAAAAAAATTGCCTAGAAGGCCAGGAAGCACAATCAAGTTAAGTTTCTCCAGCTTCAAAAGAAATTTGGTCTACCTGGCCAAAATACAGAAATGGTAATATACAAAAGGCACAAAGGATGAAGGGCCAAATGTAGATTGTCACTACTGACTATTTTTTAGGTTAATACTTAGTGAGTGGTTACATTAACATCAAAGCAAAAGTGCCAAACTAATTTTTCTTAAATAAAATACTTAAGTTAGGAGATTAATAACAATATAAGCAAGTTGACATTTTCTCAGCAAAAGTCACTGTTTAGCGTTTGCACTTTAAAACTGATAGTCATTGAATCCTGCCAAAAATTGCAACAGAGATGAACAAAAAATAAACGAATTTGTATACAATGGCACAATTCTTACAGGACTTAGTATTATTTTGTCTTCCACATTTGTTAATAAGGCACCAAGATTTCAAATCATTAAATGCTTTACACTAAAGGTTAGGAGGCTGTTTTTCATTATCTAGATATCCCTTTTGACAATAACAAATAAAAACTGGCTATTCCGTTTTCCTTCTTACTTTTTTTTAAGGAGCCCTGGTGGTACAATGGTTAACTGCTTGCTTGGTGTGAGATAAGACCCAGAGATCTGCTCCCATAAAAATTACAGCCAAGGAAACCCTATGGGGCACTTCTACTCTGTCATATAGGGTCACGATGAGTCAGAATTGACTTGATGGTACACAACAACAACATTCCATTTTTACATTCACTGCCCCTTTATGGTTATGAATTTTTTAGGCTCTCATGATAAAAAAGACATTAGCATAAGGTCCAGTGACCACCAGGGCAGTACCAGTAAACCAATGAAGCTACCCCTGCAGCTTTACTTAAAAGGGCCTTTTACCTGAGTGGTAGTTACATGATGTTCACTTTCTAACTATTCTAAGATCCTCTTAATCTCAAATCAATTTGATAAACTAAATTTTGTTTCACCCACAAAATCCCAGCAACTTGTCCATCTCTTAAATTTAAATGCTAGCAAGTGGCCATCTAAGATGCATCAATTGGTCTCAACCCACCTGAAGCAAAGAGAATGAAGAACACTAAAGATACAAAGTAATTATTAGCCCATGTGACAGAAAAGGCCACATAAACCTGAGACCCATGAGCCTGAGACCAGAAGAACTAGGTGGTGCCTGGCTACATGCAATGACTGCCCTGGCAGAGAACACAACAGAGAATCCCTGATGGAGCAGGAGAACAGTGGGATGCAGACCTCAAATTCTTGTAAAAAGACCAGACATAGTGGTCTGACTGAGCCTAGAAGGACCCTGGAGGTCATGGTCCCCGGACCATCTGTTAGCCCAAGACTGGAACCATTCCTAAAGCCAACTCTTCAGACAGGGGTTGGGCTGGACGATAAGGTAGAAAATGATACTGGTAAGGGGTGAACTTCTTGGCTCAAGTAGACATGTGAGACTACACGGGCAGCTCTTGTCTGGAGGCAAGATGAGAAGGTAGAGGGGGACAGGTGCTGGCTGAATGGACGCGGGGAATACAGGGTGGAGATGAGGAGTGTGCTGTCTCATCACGGGGAGAGCAACTAAGCGTACATAGCAAGGTGTATGTAAGTTTTTGTATAAGAGACTGACTTGATTTGTAAACTTTCACTTAAAGCACAATAAAAGAAAGAAATCTAAAAAAATATTAAAAAAAAAAAAGATCAGATAGGCAGTGATGGGGGAGGAGCAACTCAGATAAGGAGGGTGAGAATGGCTGCGCAGCTAGAAGAATGTCATCAGTGTCACTGAACTGTACACGTAGAAACTGTCGAATGGGTGTATGTTCTGCTGTGCATATCCTCAACAACAAGAGCAACAATAAAAATTCCCAAATATCCCCTAAAATAAAATATCTACCTATATATTTCAGGAAGTGTGCCCATAACTTACACCAAAATAAGAAAAAAGTATATCCTATGGTAGAAAAATACTTTGTTATTTAATGCTTAATTATTATAATAAGGATAATGCGAGCTGCAAGGAAAAAATCAGGACACATACACACATAACCCCAAGGCTGTCCAGTCGATTCCGACTCATAGCGACCCTATAGTTTTAAAAAAACAAAACAAAAGTAATCAGACTAAAATCTGAAGGCCTTATCTACTTAACATGTCTTTTAATGTCTTTTTCAAGGACAGCCAGAGGAGTCCCTGAAACCTCGATTTTCCCATCTGTAAATTGTGTTAAACAATTCTTGTACTTTCCAACTTTATATTTTTAAAAAAGAAAGAAAACAGGAAAGTCAAGTTATTGTGTGAGAAGTCTTCCAAGCATCTCAGAAGGGGACATATAAATAAATCCAAGGTATTATTAGATATGCTTTCTCTTTTTACATATTATTAAAACGGAAGCTATATAAACGTTAAAGTTTATCTTTTCTTACTCCCTTTCTCCTCAATATAGCCCTAATTCCAGATGGAAAAGGGATCCTAGTAAGAAAATATTAGAAGGGAAAAAGAGTTATCACAGTTGATCCGTCAACAACAGATTCGCTTCTAAAATTTAAAAACGGGCTAAGAATTCTTCTTCCAAAAGCTTTTTCAAATTCAAGATCTTGTCAATAAGCAGACATACTTTAGAAATAACAACACACATCCATCTAGTAAAAACTGAGCATTTCTAAATTTGTAAAATTTAAAATATGCCTTTACCTTCTTTTCATGCCACACTATACAGATATGACGTAATAAAGAAGTGTTTAAAAGTACTTATCAAGGTACTAAGGTCAACGCTAAAAATCTAAAACAAACAAAACTTCATAAGCGTTTTAGAAAATGTGTTAGGTAGTCATAATCAATTTCTTAAATTTATGCTTAATAATATTTATAATAAGATTAGCCTGCAGAAATAACGCTCACCATTCATTGAAATGCTCAAATGCTGGACACGTAGTTTATTAACAAAGGTATAAATCATCTTAGTTGCTCTTTCAAAAAATAACAAAGACTGCTTAAACAAAAACAAAACTGAAACCATCACACTGAGAAATAGATTCTATGGATAGATACCAGATTCTAATTTTTTAAAAAACTAATGATTTTATGTGTCTAAATAAACAAGACTATCTTTTTGTTTAAAAAAAAAAAAAGAATCCATGGTAACTCATTTTCTTCTTGATAGGCAAAGATAATTTAAATAAACAAAATAATCAACAGTGCCTGCTAAAATTTTTGTTGTTGGTTTTTTCAACGAGGTAAATTTAGCTCATTTTAAAAAACGTTAAGTAGCAGTGTCTCGATCTTCTTTCCAAGTTGTTTTCTAAGACTATGATGAAGCTCTTGTTTTTTATTTCATTGCTAATTTTATTAAAACAGGAAAATTTCTGCCAAAAACCACTTCATTACACAAAACACAAACTTCAGGATAACTTCCACATGATTCATTTAGGCATGTAAAAACATTTTGTCCGTATATCTGTACAACATAGTGGACAAGGCATGAAAAATACAAACAAGAGCCCTTGCTTCACTGCAATTTACTCTCCTCGAGCTCAAACTAAATATCCCTAACCTTGAGTATTCCCCTTCACTTTGAGCTTTCACAGAAAAAAATCAAATACTTTCATAGTAAGGAGGTAATGTGACATGGTGTAAAAAGCCAAGTAACAGGTCTGTCATCAAAACCTGGGACTGAACTTCTCTAGGCCTTGGCTTTCTCTCTGGTAAAATAAAGTAGTTGGACAATATCTCTTCCAGGTAAACAGGATGTTAGAGACTTATCTCAGGACCTACTATATTACTTATAATAGCAAAAACCTGGAAACAACCTAAATGTCAATATTCCAAACAATGGGATACTATACGGCCCTTAAGAAAATAGGTGCCGGTTTGAAAAGATATCACAGAGAGCCTGTTAAGGCAAATTAAGCAAAAATGCATTTATAACTCCATTTATATACATATTTTAAGAAAGATGTACATATTTAAGCACAGAAAATTTCTAAGACACACAAGAAACTTCCCAGTGGCTGTCACAGTGGGATGGGGGAGTTAATTTTTTTTTTTTTTTTTTTTACTTCTTTGCCTTCTATAAATATTTCAAAAGAAATTTAAATAATGAACACATATTACTTTTAGGAAATTTTTAAGAAACTAAAAGTAAAGGTCTGCTAAGCCAGGATCTGTAATTAGAAAAGACCTGGGTTCAAATACCATCTGTGTGATTTTAGCAAGTTACTTAACTTCAGTTTCTTCATCTGTAAATATACAGACCCAGTTTCTCCATGTGTAAAAAGGAGATAAGAGTACCAACTTCATAAAACTGCTGGGAGGGAAAAAGACCATGAAGATACCTAGCACAGCACATTGTAAAAGCACAATAACTATTAGTAGCTATTTGTATGGTTTTTAATATTACTATAAACTCCAAAAACTGATGTCCTTAGAATCAGAGGCTTGAGAGTTCATTCAGAAACTATCATCTCACAAATTCCTCTACCTAAAACTCATTCAATCTGATCAGTACAAGAGAGAGCACTTGTTAATTTAAGGTTCAAAGAAAGCTATCACAGGTAGGGAATGGGCTGATGAACATGGTAGTCAAAGTTTGGGTTTTAAGTAAATTATCTGACTAGAGTAGCCTTCTGCAGTATACAGATATTTGTCCAAGAACCAGAACACTCAGGACAGCTGAGAAGGGAACCCCAATCTCTACAGAATGTTGAATACATAAGACTACCTCTTTTTTTAGTAATTCAGTCCTCCAATGTTATTTTTCTTCTATTTTAATATACATCCCATTTTTCTAAAATATTATGGCACAGATACTTCACGGCCATAATTTACCAATTAACTACAACTAGCATGTCAATCAAGTGGGAGATACAAAAATGAAATCTCTATTATTTCTGAATGGAATTTTCTCTCACGAAATTTCAAAAAAATTCAGGCTAGATATTATTAAATCAAAATACTCCAAATTTTAAATCTAGACTACACTAAAAGCACTCTAACTTTACTCCATTTACTTTTTCCAACAGATCAAGAACACATCCTAAACTTCTATACAACTGAGAGGATGTGGCCACTAAGGCAGATTACATCAATATGTAGTACAACCGGTTTTCATCATATTTTTAACAGGCCTTCTTGGTTAGAGAACACTTTTAATACCAATATGATGGATTAAAGTTTAGATTACCCCAAATAAAATTATAAATCAAAACCAAAAGTTCACATAAACACATTTAATTCCTTTAATGTTTAAAACATTTAATAACAATTTATCTGCTAAGTTTGTCAGGACTGAAGCCTTTAGAAGAGTATTTCAAATCACACAAGCAGTTCCATTTGGATACATTAAGAAGTTATTGTAGTTTTCCTGAGAGTGACCTGAAGTTCCCACTAAAAAGTCATTGGCACCTCAATGAGGCTCTAAGGACTGCATGCCTACTTCATAGATCATTGCACTGTGTTAAACTAGCATTTGGAGTCTGTACTGAGCTAGCCAAATGAAAGCAAAAAGGATAAGGGAGGGTGAGCGTTTATAAAAAAAGAAAACACTATTCTTAACACACCCATCACCTACAAGCAAGAGCCATCAGAAACTCCATTTTTAAAATGCACACCTATCTAATCTTCCAACACTCAAAATAAAACACGCAGATAATCTACCACAGGCAAGTCTTCCTACCCCTTCTCATCCCCGTACGGTGCTCCGCCAAGACACAAGCCCAAGTAAAATAACCCATGCAATTTCCTTGTTTACTTAAAGAATTGCAGAAAACATGCTGACTGCTTCTGAGGTTTTTGAAACAAATAAATTTCCAATATGTAAAAGACTTTTTATGATCATGTTTGAAATATTTGAATAGGAAATGATTCCTTCAGCTAGTAATAAAATCTCGTTTTAATTTTATAAAAAGGATTAAATTTTACACTGTTCACCAGCATGCCTTGTTTGCAACCAGAAAGAAAAAAGAAAAAAAAGATGGGGGGGGGCTGCAAAATATACAAGATGGAAAACATCACTACCTCCTTTGGTGGTTAAGAATAATTTTAAATGACCTAAGATGTAAAGGAAGAGTTCGTGAACAGAAAGAAAGGGGCCCCTTCCAGATTCACACTGATGTCGGAGAGGAGACGGAATTTATTTACACTGCAGTGCCTGGCAGCAAACATGGCTGCCCCTGCCCCCTTTAAATCGGAATATTCTTCACTCCCTCACCAAAACCATCAAATTATGGCCATGTCTCTCCCTATCTCCCTACCATAACACAAACACATCTCCTCCTCCCTCCAAGCAGTAAAACCCACACCTCCCCATTTCACAACAATCATAACACCATAACCACTAGCTTCTCTATTCTTTAGCCTTGGAAAGAAAAGGCAGAGAATACACACAAATACGGGAACAAAAGGCTTTCCCTTCCTAACTCTTTAACAGCCCCCATCCCCTTCTTTTCTCCCTTCTTTTGATGCTTGGTCAATCGTTCTCATTCCTCTCGTGGTTCAGTTAATTTCCTTCCTTATCCCAATCCTATGCCTTCCAGTTTCCTGAGTCTAATTCCTATCTTCGTATTGCATCCTCTCAATCGTTCCTCATTCCTTTTCCTAATCCACCTTCTCCTCCACTTCCATCCCCTCGTGTCTGCCATGAGATGCCCCATTAATGATTCCCATTAGAAACCCCATTTCTCCATCAAATTCTATACCCTTCTCTCAGGCTCTTCTAGTTTCCATACCCCACTACCAAAACTCCCATTTCTGTCCACCCAGATCTCTAATCTTCTTCAAACCTAACTCCTCTTCTCCCCTTTCCCTGTCCCTCCCCCTTTCCTATCTTTATCCCCGCCCCCATCTCACCTCTACTCCCAATTCCCAGCTAAACACCACTCCATCTCTTACCCCAATCCTACCTCCCCTGCCCCCCCCCCGCCCCCACCACCTCGACATCTGCTCCTCTCTCTAGATTCCCCCCTAAACCTTTCGGGCCACCCGCTTCCCCTCCCATCCTCGCCAGGGTCTCTCTCCCTCCCTGTGCCCCATCCCTAGGTCGCCCCCTCCCTGTCGTTCCCTCCTCAGCTCTTCCTTCCAGTAGGTACGTACACACACACGCACACACACACACACACACACACACGCACACGCACTTTACCTTCAGTTTGTTCCATTCTAACCCCCCGGCCGTGTCAGTACGATCACAGGAGAGACACGGAGGCCCGGAGTGGGGCTGGGTTGCTGGGAGCCGCCGGGGCCGCGGGGGAACGAGACGGAATCAAGCTAGGCCGCATGAAATCCCTGGGCTAGATTTCCCCCGCGCCGGATGCCTCAGCCATGGCGGCCGGCACCGAGGAGGGCCACGGCCGGACCGGGCCAGGCGTGGAGCGGGAGAAAGAAAGCTGCGGAGGTGGGGTGGGAAGGGGAGGTGGCGGGATGAGGGGTCGCGCGCAGCCGCTACTGCCAAGGAGGAGCCCGTCGCTAGCGGTCGGACCGGGACAGCAGGGTCCCCAGGGCTCGACTCCGCCTTCGCACGACTCTCCGCGGCGACCCGTGGGTAGCCCCCCTCAGCCTCCGCCTCCGTCTTGGCCGCCGCCCGCTCCCGCCGCCACCGCCGCCGCGCACAAAGCTCCCCCGCCCGGGCTCTCGGGGCGCCGCCGCCGCCGCCAAATCCTCAGCCCCTCATTGGCCGCTGGCCGCGGCGCCTGCCGGGAAATGCAGTCCTGGGCTTGGGGCGGAGGTGGCGAAAGGAGGAAGAGGCTAGTCAGCGAGGCGGGGAGGCGGGGCAGAGCGAGAACCAGAAATGTGAGCCGCCCCAGTCTAGACGCGAAACGAGACCGCAGGCGATAAAGGCAAGAGGAGAGAACTAGGCTAAGGAGAGAAACAAAACAGAAACAAACCAGACGAGAGAAAAGACAGGCTAAAGGTTGGGCCTGTGAGGTAAAACTGTGCTCGCGCGTGTTCTGTGCTCTTATTACATAACAGCACATATTAAACACCATATGCTACTCAGAGTGGCACTGCTATACAATTCCTAGGTGTTTGAAATAACCTACGAACGGGTAATCTGTTAAGACGACCAGGAAAGAAGAATTTGTGAGCCTCCTTGGCTGTCTTCTGTCCGACAGCTGTCAGAGATGGGCTCCCTATTCCACATCGGTCTACATCTGGAAACTATTGTAGCAATTTAAGACTTAAGCCCTGGGGGGCAGTTCCCTTTCAGCCTTGGAAGTAAATGTTGGATGGCTCCCCCGATGGCAAGTATTAGTAGGCCGGGGCGGCAACTCAGCCTCTTTCAGGAAGCGCCCCGACCTCTGTTGCAGGCACCCAGCTCGGCTCGCGGGGTCTCTTCCTGCTCGCACTGCGGGCCCAGAGGCTTGTGGGTAGCGGAGTACGTCATCGCCGACTGCATCCAGGACCGCGAGGGACCAGAGGACTCCGTGCCGGTCACGTGCCCGGGCCCTCTGCTGCTCTCGCTGCCAGACCTTCGCATCGAGGAATATGAGGGCATTTGTCCTAGACAGAGATCACGCAAGGAAGAGGGACTCAAAAATCTCCATAACCCTTTAGCCCTCGCATCCTAGGAAATTCATGTAACACAACAGAAGGCCCTAGGTGTGTGATGCAGTGAACTCGCCTTGTAGGAGGGTACAGATTTGATCCTATTTGGTGGGGTTTGGTGGCAGTGACTTGGAACGTTGCAGCACAGATACGAGAATTTACAAAGGAAAAAATGGGCAGCAATCAGATGAAGAAAACGCACGCTCTGCTCTGTTTTGAGAATAGTAGAACCGTATCGCTTGTAAACGTTATCCTCTCAGTAGACTTGATATTACTGGATCCATTTATTTCTGTTACAAGAAATTCCAGATATTTTTCTTTTTAAATACCACTCAAACACGAAATTAAGATTCCTGGGGAGCAGTTATTTTAACTTATTACTAGTTATGTATTCGTGTTTAACATGATCTTGTTAATGACACAAAATATGATCTTGAAAATTGAAAGTTCCAATTACTATAATCCTCTGCCCTGTGGCGCAGTGGTTAAGCACTCGCTTGCGAACCAAAAGGTCGTGGTTGGAACCCACCAGCTGTTCCGTGGGAGAAAGATGTGCAGTCTGCGTCCCTAAAGATTTAAAGCCTTGGAAATCCTGTGGAGCAGTTCTCTGTCCTATAGGGTCGCTATGACAGGAAGGCAGTGCGTCTGATTTTTTGTTTGTTTATTACTATAATCATTAAATATTTTTAAACCTATCCTGGTGTAGTTCCAAAAGTTAAGAGAATCAACAAAAGCACAGTTTTTATTATAAATGTCTTTTTAGAACACAGATAGCCAAAAGGGGTCACCTAAGCCAGTTTGTTTGATCCTATCTCCTTGAAAGAGTGATTAAATTAGATCCTTTCTTCTTATCATCCTTTATACCTCTACCCTTCTTCCACCCTCCTTGCTTTGTTGATAAACTGTTGCCTTGACCTGGCATTTGGATTTTCCTATTGAGGAGAATCTGATAAGTTGTCCCCAAGGATTTTATTTTAGCTACTTCTATAGGGTCCTATGAGTCAGAATTGACTGCACGGCCATGGGGAGTAGTTACGTTCACAATAAGAGTTTAAAATTGAAGTTATATCAAGTAGATGCACAGCCCATTCCTGCAAAACACTAGAAAATACAGTGCTAATAATATTGAATTGTAGCCATACGTAAGGAACCAAACCCAGTAGCATCAAGTCAATTCCAACTCATAACCACCCACTAGTGCTGGACTCATAGCGACCCCATAAGTTTTCCAAGGCTGTAAATCTCTAGGGAAGCAGACTGCCCCATCTTTCTCCTGCAGCCACAGAGTGGTTTGTGGTTTCAAACCACCGACCTTTCAGTTAGCAGTCAATTGCTTTAACCACTGCACCACCAGGTTCCTTATGCGTAAGGAAATGGCTGTTAGAAATAATGACATACATTTTCAAAAACTAACATCTTGAGATCCAGAACAGGCTTTCTCTTATCTATCAAAAAGCAGTGTATTAAGACAGCAATCTAGCACAATTCGTGGGGACAGGATTATAAAGACGAAATTTTTTTGCTTGTTTGTGGCTCTTCTAAAGATTACTTCCCAAAACTGCTTACAGGATAAGTCACTCATCCTGACAGTGAAAAAATTGCCAGACCTGTTAACAGGAGGTGGAAGGCTTGGCTTTGAACAAATGGATTTTACTAAGGAAGGGTTCTTAACTCTTCTTTCAGAATATGATTGCTGACATATGGCTGTGGTAGAAAACCTAGCCCATCTCTTTCCAAATACCGAGCATGGGCTCGTTCATCTGGTGTATGAATACTTAATGATCTTCACTGTGCCTGGTTGTAAGTGAATACAATACATGAATATTTCCTGCTATAAAATGTCTTCCAGGGAACTGAGAGGAATATTTTTGTGTCCTTTATGATTTTTTCCAGGAAAGCAAAGGTACTTGGTAGTGCAGTGATTTTATAAAAATAAGATTAATGTGAAAATTATACCTAGGCTTTTAGAGCTCAGAATTTACCATTGAGAATTTTCAGGGAGGGAAAGATAAAGAGACCAAGGCTTTGTAGATTTTGTTAATTCTGGTAAACATGGAAGGTGAAGTGAAACCTGTATGTGGAAAGTTGTGCATCAGACATGCACAAAGAGACCTCTAGTGGCCAAACTGAAAAGTTTTGCCTATTTAACAGTTTACCCATTGGTTATTAGCTGACGGATGCTTTATGGATTAAAAGCAGTCTGCAATTCTTACTGAAATTTAATACCTTCCATCTTTCATTCTTGGAAATGTACAGCCCAGATGAGTAAGGTTGTGGTCAGCGCACATGTTAAGAGAAGTATTCTCCCTGAGAAAGTGATTTCTTGCTGTCTGGGCTTAGGGTAGAGACATTAACATCTTTGTCTTCCTTCTAATGCCAGATAAAATGGATGGAAAAAGATAACTGGGGAACAGGGATATTTCTAAATCTTTCACTTTCCCAAGATGGTTCAGTTGCCATCTGTCATGGATTGAATTGTGTCTCCCCAAAATGCGTGTCAACTTGGCTAGGCCATGATTTCCAGTATTGTGTGGTTGTTCATTTTGTGATCTGATGTAATTGTTTTATGTGTTGTAAATCCTAATCTCTGCCTGTAGGTAATGAGATGAGATTAGGTTATGTTAAAGAGGATTAGGGTGGGATGCAACACCATTACTCAGGTCACAGCCCTAACCTGATGTAAGGGGAGTTTCTCTGGGGCGTGGCCTGCATCACCTTTTATCTTACAAGAGATGAAAGGACAGAAAAGCAAACGGAGAAGGACCTCATTACCACCAAGAAAGAAGAACCTGGAGCAGAGTGCATCTTTTTACCCAGGGTCTCTGCACTGAGAAACTTCTAGACCAGGTAAAGACTGATGACCAGGACCTTCCCCCAGAGCTAACAGAGGAAGCCTTCCTCTGAATCTGGCGCCCTGAATTTGGATGTCTAGTCTCCTAAGCTGTGAGGGAATAAATTTGTTTGTTAAAGCCATCCACTTGTGGTATTTTTGTTATAGTAGCACTAGATGACTAAGGGAGCCCTGGTGGTGCAGTGGTTAAGAGCTACAGCTGCTAACCAAGAGGTCAGTTTGAATCCACCAGCCGCTCCTTGGGAACCATATAGGGCCATTCTACTTCGCCCTGTAGGGTTGCTATGAGTCGAAACTGACTCCGCCAAAATGGTTTTTTTTTTTTTTTTTTTTTTTGGTAACTAGGAAACGCCTCTAGGAACTGAAGCGCCTCCAAACTTGCAGTCGTTATAAATATATAATATATATATTATATAACATATGTAATGTTGAGATTTTGAAATTTCTACAGAAACTACTAATCATAAACAACACCTGTTAATAGAACATTTATAAAGCAAATTTCTTTAGAAGAATTCAGATTTCCGCATGAAGATTTCACAGCATTCCAGTCCTGGGCTCTGGAGAAAAGGGGAGAGAGATGTTTTTCTCCCCATTCCCGCCCTTTCTGCCGCCTCCGCTCCCCACAGGCAGTTGCGGTGTAGGAAAGGGGAAAACATCAAAGTGATGTAATTCGTGACTCCAAGATGGTTACCATGGTGATTATCAGACATATTACGCTATCAGTAGGGCAAGAGCTTCTTTAATCCAGCCTTCAATCAAAGGTTTCCAAGGAAGTTAAGCCACAGACTAAAGCGTGTGGACAGGCAGAAAAACATCGATCTTTGGGCCACCCGGCACAGATGCTCCCTAAACTAAGCCCGATAGAGAGGTCATTTCACCGGTAGGAACGAGACCCTTGCTGTTTTCTGGGGCTGTTATAGTCAAGGACGGCCCGGCCTGCCCCCTCCCCCGAACTTGAGAGCTCATTGGTTGATGATGTCGTCACTCAGAATGACGGTGCCGGGTGAGAGGAAAAGAGGAGGAACCATAGAGACTTGGCCTTGGGCCCTTCTAGCTTTGAGAGAGGGGTGTTCGGGGAAGGGGTGGCGCTTGGGAAGGGGCTGGGAGGACTGAGGCGGCCGTTCAGGGGAGGACGGCCGAGGAGGTAGAGGTGGGCGGGCCAGGTCGTCAGGCTGTTGTTGCTTGGCGGACCTCGCCTGCCGTCCTTCTCCGGAGCTCGCTCCCGCCGTGTCCTGCTCCTCCTATCAAGCGCCCAGCTTTTCCGCCACCTTCCAGTTCCCCACTGCGCTCTTCTCAGCCCTTGACCTCGCCCGCTCGCCTGTCTTCCCACCCCCCACCCCCCAAGCTTTGGGGCTCAGCCTCCATTCTCCCTCCTCCCGTTCTTCGCTTCCTCCTTTCTCTTCCGTACTCTGCGCCCTGCTTCTCCCGTTTTCCTTCCATAAACGTGGGTCACCAACAAGGTTCTTAGTTCCGGTGCCTGTCCCACCTTCGCACCAAAAACACAAAGAACAACCCCCCACCCCGACCCCACAAACACGGCCCACCAACACACAACGTGCACAAGACCCCCAACAAAAGCCACTGACTGAGGATGCCGAGGGGACATTTTGCACGGTGTCATGAAGTGTCAAAAGCAAAGGTAACCCCGGGAGCCTGAGTTACTGCACTCAGGGCGTGTGAGCCCCGGGCCCGGCCGCCTGGGAAGTGGGAGCCACAGCGAAGGGCAGGAGCCAAAGCGCAGATTAACCTCTGGACCAGGTCTTGCCTCCCTCCAGCAGGAGACCACCCGTCGTTTGTCTGGGCCTCCCGCTCTTTCAGATGGTCTGAAGTTAATTTGAACCCGTGTTGATATTTCAGTTCGTGGTTGAGGTTTCCATGTAGAAGAGACCCTCGTACTCCTTTCCTAGCTGCACAAAAGCAGAGTTGACAGTATGAGATACTCAAGCTGCATGCTGCCCCTTGCTGAAAGTCATGGAGAACGGTTTTGGTGAAGTGTATTAAAAGTAGAAAACTCACTTTGGGCTCTTTGGAGAATCACTGGCACAAGAAATCGGTTTACCTCTACTTGAACCTATTAGTAGGTACTGTATATATCTTCAACCCTGGTAGTGTAGTGGTTAAGAGCTATGGCTGCTAACCAAAAGGTCGGCAGTTCAAATCCATCAGGCACTCCTTGGAAACCCTGTGGGACAGTTCTCTGTCCTATAAGGTCACTATGAGTCAGAATCGGCTCAATGGCAGTGGGTTTCTTTCGGTGTACATCTTCACTGCTACATAAATGAGATTAGGGAGTACTTTGGATCTTTGGGGTTTGGGGCAGCTTGGCCAAGTATGGAAAAAAACTAATTGAAACAAATCTAGTATATTCACCTTCTACATGCAGTTTTAGACTACAAACAAGTGTGTCTTCCTCAGCTTCTTAAATACTTGACAACCATTCAAGCAAATTACTAGATAATGTTGACCAGAAATCGAAGTGCCTTTGAAGGCCAGATCATCAAACTAGGGATAATTTCCATATATTGGGATCTCAAAGTACCACTATTAATTCCAGAGCTAAGAAAATATTATTCACCATTGTTGGAAATGAACTTGAGGGAGTTTTTGTACCTGGATAGAATATGCACATTTTTAATTCTTGCAATAGTTAAAAATACTTTAACCCTAATATCTTTATAATTGATGTATTTTCAAAATACTAAATTACTCCTTCTGCCTAGGTCCCTATGTTGACTAGTTGAGACAAATATAAATATGGTCTTCTACACTTGTAATACAGTCTTAGCTATTGCCCGAACAAGGTAAGTAGTGGAATTTTCTCTGCCATATTTATATGAACTTCACTTTTCTAGATGGAAAAGATATGTGTAAATGCATAGGCTTAGTATGTTGGTTTTTAGTTAGGAAGCTGATATTTTAACGTATTTGAACTTATCCAACACTTTTTATATGCTTTACATGGTAGTGGAGCCCTGGTTGCACAGTGGGTAAGAGCTTAGCTGCTAACCAAAATGTTGACAGTTTGAATCCACCATCCGCTCCTTGGAAACCCTATAGGGTCTCTATGAATCAGAATCGACTTCATGGCAACTGGTTTGGTTTTGGTTTTACATGGAAGCATAGAACTTTATGCTTTAAAACTTGGCATATTGCATAAAGAACTTTGTAGATGTATGGTATAGGTAAGATGTAGTCTTAGAGTGACACCTTTATAATTGAGGAATGTTACATGAGTCCTTTAGATTAAAAAAGGGGTAAAATGGAGAGCAAACCAATCCTTGAACATTGACTGGCCCCATTAAGATCTGTTAAACCAAATCAAACCCGTTGCCGTCAAGTCAATTCCGACTCAGCAACCCTATAGGACAGAGTAGAACTGCCCCATAGAGTTTCCAGGGAGCACCATTTTGACAACTGCTGACATTTTGGTTAGCAGCTATAGCACTTAACCACTAAGCCACCAGGGTTTCCTTAAGATCTGTTGTCATCTATTTATTCAAAGGAATATTCACCCAGAACTTACTATGTGCCTGATACATTGTACATTCTAACTTTTAGCCATTCAAAGAGTGGTTCATTCTTGGAAGGCTTCAAAAACAATCTGAAAGAATGGAAAAGCTATCACTTTTCCAAAAGAAGTCTCTTTGCCAGTAACTTTTTTACCTACATGGATCTTAGTTTTATTTTGAAGCAATCTAACGTGCTAGTTGAACGGGCGAGTGATTGTAGGATGTTTCAGAGCTAGTATGTAGAGATCTATGGCTGGAGCGCCCAATTCTAATTCTTATTCCTAAAATTCTTGAGGAATTTTAGGTGAAGGGCATTTTAGCTGTAACTGCTTCTCATTTGAGGGGGAAGTGTAGGCACTGTATTATGTGATTGGTTAATCACCACTGGGACTATAAAATGTTTCATTAAAACATATTCCTTTTGTCAGTAGGGTGGCTGACAACACAAGTCTTTCACCTGTTCTATGACAGTCTATAGAGACAACACTTTCAAATAGAACCACTGGTGAAAAAATGTTTGCTTTTAGACTTTTAAATTAGTAGTTGCAGAGCTTCCAGCTTCTAATATAGTCATTTATTCTTATGAATTAACTTATTAATATTTATCATGGAATATATTATTCACCCACAGAGCATACTGACCTTCAACTGAGGTAAAAAGTCATATTTCACTCAATAATGAACATTGTGTGCTCTTAAATACAGGCTTAAAAACCACTGTTTTATTTTAGTCAGCTATAATATTTCTTTAAGTTTGAAGTTTTTAATAGCATGTGCTCAACTCAGAGGATGTTGCTCTTTATTCCAGATTCCCTAGCCTTTTTGTCCATCCTACCTGTTCATCTTATTCCCCATCTCTTGCATATCTTCAATTGCCAGATTCCCATTTAAATAAAAGATTTATGAAGAACTGTGGAAGCAAGAAGTACTCCCATTCTAGCCAGTCAGGCAATAGAGTACTTCACTTACAAACTAGAATAATACAAAAGCTACACACATCAACATGCTGGCTTCAGGAGGTCCCTGGTAAACCTCAGCCAGAGCAAACCACAGAACAGCCACAGGTGACAAGCCCTCAGCCCACAAAAGAAACTGGCATGAAGATTAAGGAAGTAAAGCGATCTTATAGACAGATAATCCTGGATGAACTTAAATATTATTACAATGGATTCCACTTGCTTTGGATTGACACCAAAGTTGCTGCCAGAATGGTTTGGAGGCTGTTGCATGGACAGGTGCTGACCAGACGAGAGAGACGAAGGGTAGGCAAGAGTCATATTTGAGAAAGAAAATGTGAAGTTAAAATTAATTATTTGGGAGCCAAGTTTTAAACTCAACTTAAAAGTCATTTAAAAAATCCCAAAGTAGAAATACTAACTGCTGGTGAGAACCAGAGTTGATTACTGCGATTCTTACTTGTCTGCGACTGACTTACTATACAACATTAGGCAAGATTTTTAAAATTTGTATATATTTGCCTATAGAATGGTTATAATTGTGTTTTCTAATCTCTCCAAGGATTTGTGCTTCTGAAGTACAAACCGTTGTTAATGTATTTTTAAAACCAATTGTAACATACTATGTTATTAAAGTATGCATCCCTAACTTGGGTGAAAGCAAAGAGATGCCAATAACATGTTTTGATTATCATATAGATTTCCTTGAAGATATCCCATAAATATTACTTCAGAGCTATGGTAAAGCAGAAAACCCTGCCTTTCCATTTTAAAAAACAGCTGCAGAAGATCTGACTTGGCTTTTTAACACTTTAAGAACCCAAGGCAGGCCTTTTTGGGCTTTGCTGTGGCATGCCCTACAATAATGAGTATCGCATATGCATTTAATTCTTCAGCTGCTGAGAACTTGCGCTGATCTCTTCCGGCTGCTTCCATTTCTGGTGTTCATAATTGTACCCTTTATGGAATTCTTATTACCACTGTTTCTGAAACTCTTCCCAGAAATGTTGCCATCAACTTTTGAAAGTGAATCCAAGAAGGTATGTAGGCTATTTTAACTTTTGTATGTGTGGTAAAATATATATAATGTAAAATTTGCCATTTTGACCATTTTTGGCATGTAATTCAGTAGCATTTATTACATTCACAGTGTTGTGCAAGTATCACCACTATTTCTAAAACTTTTTTATTACCCCAAACAGAAAACTATATACCTATTAAGGAATAACTCCGCATTCCTCCTTCCTTCAGTCCCTGGTAACCTCTAATCTACTTTCTGTCTCTATACTTTTGTCTATTCTACATATTTCTTATAAGTGGACTCGTACAATATCTGTCCTTTTGTGTCTGGCTTATTTCACTTAGCATGTTTTCAAGGTTTATCCATGTTATAGCATGTATGAGAGCTTCATTCCTTTTTATAGCTGAATAATATTCCATTGTATGTATACCTTGGATTAACTTCTTTTTAGCCATTAAAAACATAAAGAAAATAAAAATGAACTGCTACTACTGTGACTAGTTGAATAGTAGGTATGACTTATTCAGCCAGACAGACTCTTCAGTGCTTATGAGTGTTCCATGAAAGAGAGCGCCCTCATTGAGCATGATGGTCACTGTGAAGGTGGTGGGCTAGAAAATAGAGGCAGCTCTTTCATTCTCTCCATTCTATGCCACTCTACTAGATGATAGTATGAAGGTATAAACAAAGCATTATGAGAAGACAAAGGCGGCAACTTTTAACTCAATACCAAAAAAAACAAAACTCGTTCCTGTCGATTTTGACTCAGTGACCCTATAGGACAGAGAAGAACTGCTCCATAGGGTTTCCAAGGCTTTGACTCTTTATGGAAGCAGATTGCCACATCTTTCTCCTGTGGAGTGTCTGGTGGGTTCAAACTGCTGACCTTTTGGTTAATAGTTGGGTGGTTAACCACTGCGCCACCAGGGCTCCTATTAATAAGTTTGGAAAATGTTTCACAGATAACACCACGCAGTGTGGGAAAGACCTTCTGCATAGAAAGAATAGTATTTAAAATGGTTTAATGGTATAAAAGAATATGATACAGTCAGAGACCGTTGATTGGCTCATCGTAGTTGGAACAGGGGATCAATGGCAGATGAGACAAAATGATATATGTTGGGATCAGGTTGGAAAGCTTCTCCACACTAAGGAATTTAGACAGCCTTTGGCAGTGGTGACTCATGGAACTTAAAATTTTAAGAAAGGGGGGTGGGGGTGATATGATTAGATGTGTGTTTTCGAAAAACAATTTTGCTGCCAGGAAGGATTGAAGAGGATAGAGCCAAGGCAGGGAAATCAAGTGGGATGCTAATTGCAATTCCTGATGTATAACTCATTGGTCTTACAAAATTCTATCATGCAATCTCCACCACCATTCCTATTAGCAAGGCCGCATTTTCCAACTACTGATTCTTTATTTTTGTTTCCAACTTCCACATTCCAGTCACCAGTAATTATAGTGCATCTTGATTGCAAGCATGATCAATTTCAGACTGCAGCAATTTTTGAAAATCTTCACTTTCTTCATCTTTGACATTCTTGGTTGGTGCATAAATGTGAATATTAGTTGTATTAACTGGTCTTCCTTATAGGCATGTGTATACTAACCTACCACTGTCAGGATTGTACTTCAGGATAGATCTGGAAATGTTCTTTTTGACAATGAATGTAATGTTGTTCCTCTTCAGCTTGTCATTCCAGCCGTAGTAGACCATATGATTGTTGACAACATCAGTACATTTCAGTTCACTAATACCTAGGATATCTGTCTTTAAGCATTATATTTCATTTTTTACAACTTTCAATTTTCCTTGATTCGTACTTCGTACATTCCACGTTCCATTATTACTGGATGTTTGGAGTGTTGCTTCTCATTTTGAGTTGTGCCACGTCAACAGATAAAGGTCCAGAAGTCTTTATTTGATCCACATCATTAAGGTGTTTTGTGCTCTGAGGAGACAGCTTTTCCCCGGTTGTATTTTGAGTGCCTTCCAACAATATTCTATTGTACGTATATTTTGTATTAACTTGTTTTTAACCATTAATCTTACAGCACTATGTTGAACAGTGTTCTTTTGTTATCTATAAGGTTTTCATTGGCTAATTTTCAGAACCAGATCGCCAGGCATTTTTCCTACTCTGCCTTAGTCTCAAAGTTCTGCTGAAACTTGTCCACTTGGGTGACCCTACTGGTATTTGAGATACCGATGGTATAGCTTCCAGCATCACAGTAACACGCAAGCCACCACAGAATGACAAACTGGAAATACTTTTTTCAACAACACAAATGATGATTATACACGTGGATATCGCCGTGTGGTTTAAACAAGAATCAAATCAACTACATGTGTGGAAAGAGAAGATGCAGAAGCTCAGTATTTTCCATTAAGATAAAGCCAGGGACCGGCTGCAGGACAGACCATCAATTGCTCATATGCAAGTTCAAGGTGAAGCTGAAGAGCGTCAAAGCAAGCCCAGGAGAGCCAAAGTACAACCCTGAATGAATACATCCCACCTGAATTTAGAAACCATCTCAAGAACAGATTTGATGCACTGAACACTAACGACCGATGACCAGATGAGTTGTAGGACATCATACATGAAGAAAGAAAAAGGTCATTAAAAAGACAGGAGAGAAAGAAAAAAAACAAAAGTAATGTTAGAAGAGACTCTGAAACTTGCTCTTGAGCTCAGCTAAAGTGAACAGAAGAAATGTTAAAGTAAAAGAACTGAACAGATTTAGAAGGGCAGCTTGAGAAGATAAGCTAAACTATTATAATGAAATGTGCAAAGACCTGAAATTAGAAAGGTAAAAGAAAACCAAAAGGTAAGAGCATGATCAGCATTTCTCAAATTGAAAAAATGGGAGAGAAAATTTAGACCTTGAGTTGCAGCATTGAAGGATCCTATGGGCAAAAAATTGAATGACGCAGAAAGCATCAAAAGAAGATGGTAGGAATACACAGAGTCACTGTACCAAAAAGAACTGGTCAATGTTCAGTCATTTCAGATCAAGAACCACTGGCACTGAAGGAAGAAGTACAAGCTACAATGAAGGGATTGGCAAAAAACAAGGCTTCGGGGACTGGTGGAATACCAGCTGAGATGCTTCAACAAACAGATGCAGTGCTGGAAGCGCTTACTCATCAATGTCAAGAAATTTGGAAGACCACTACCCAGCCAACCAACTGGAAGAGACCTATATTTATGCCCATTCCAAAGAAAGCCAGTCAAACAAAACATGGAAATTATCGAACAATATCCTTAATGTCACATGCCAACAAAATTTTGCTGAAGATAATTCAGAAACTACTGTAGCTGTATATATCGACAGGGAACTGCCAGAAGTTCAAGGCGAATTCAGAAGAGGACGTGAAAGGAGGGACATCATTGCTGGTGTCAAATGGATCTTGGCTGAAAGATGTTTACACAAAACAATTTGTGTATAAATTTTTGAATGAGAAGCTAATTTGAGCTGCAAACTTTCACCTAAAACCCCATAAAATTAAATAAAATAATGCATGGTTGGTTTAAAAAAAAGAGAGAGAGAGTGTTCCAGAACACTTAGTTGTGTTTCTCTGGATCCTATACTTAGATCAAGAGGCAATCGTTCAAACAGAACAAGGGAATACTGCATGATTTAAAATCAGAAAAGGTGTGCGGCAGAGTTGTATCCTTTCACCTTACTTATTCAGTCTGTATGCTGAGCAAATAATCCAAGAGGCTGAACTATTCGAAGAAAAACGTGCCAACAGGATTGGAGGAAGACTCATTAACAACTTGTAATATGCAGATGACACAACCTTGTTTGCCAAAAGTGATGATAACTCGAAGCACTTATTAATGAAGGTAAAAGATACAGCCTTCAGTATGGATTATATTTGAACATACAAAAAATGAAAATCCTTACAACTGGACCAATAAGCAACATCATGATAAGTGGCAAGGAATTTGAAGTTGTCCAAAATTTCGTTTTACTTGGATCCACAATCAATGCCCATGGAAGCAGCAGTCAAGAAATCAAACGCCATTGGGTAAATCTGCAAAAGACCTCTTGAAAGTGGTAAAAAGCAAAGATGTCACTTTGATGACTAAGGTGTGCCTGATCCAAGTCATGGTATTTTCAGTTGCCTCATATGCATGTGAAAGCTGGACAATGAAAAAGGAAGACTGAAGAAGAATTGATGTATTCAAATTGTGGTGTTGGCAAAAAATTTTGAATAGGCCATGGAGTGCCAGGAGAACAAACGAATCTGTCTTGGAAGAGGTACAACCAGAATGCTTCTTAAAAGTGAGGATGGTGAGAATTTGTCTCTCTTACTTTGGACATGTCATCAGGAGGGACATCATGCTTGGTAAAGTAGAGGGTCAGTGAAAAAGAGGGAAACCCTCAACAAGATGGAATGATACAGTGGCTGCAACAATGGACTCATACATAACAATGATTGTGAGGATGGTGTAGGACTGGATAGTGTTTGATTCTTTTATATATGGGTTTGCTATGAGTTGGAGTTGATTCCATGGCACCCAACAACAAACAACAAGCTATTGCAATAGTCCAAGGGAGAGAGAACAGAGCCTGAATTGTGAAAATGGCAGTAGGAGTAAAGCCTTAAAGATAGATTTGAGATGCATTTTAGAGTTAAAATCAAACTGCAATATTTAACTGCTTGGAAATGATTTCATTTACGTTTAAGATAATCAGGATCTAGAGTTAATACTGTGGCATTCCAAAGACAGAACTAGTGAATGCAGGAAGATGGAGGTAGAGAAGAAGTGAATTATCTAAATATTACCTCTTATTCTCAGTACTACCCATTCCCCAAACATTGATAAATACATCATGGCCACAGTCTTAGACAACACTTTCTTGTTTTGTCCCATGGAGAGAGACAGAGAGAGACCAACTGTTCTGTTTGTGTCAGATGACTGTACTGTGCATTTCTCTTTTGTAGCACTTACCCATAATACTTCTATATTAATTTATGCAGTCACTAGGTTATCATTAGTTACTAGTGCTTGTCTGTCCCACTAGACTGGAAGTTCCATGAGAGCAGAAATTCTGATTTGTTTTGTTCATTTTACCCCCGGCACCTAGCACATGATAGATGCTCAAGAAATAAATGGATGGCTAGATGGATATAGATGAATGAAGTGGAGATGATTAAATGGGTTCTAACCATGGTATTGCCATTGTGTGATTTGACTGCGTCTTTTAAGATCTCTCTAAAATCAGTGATTTGTGTAATTGGCTGATCATGAAGATCTCCTGTGCAATTTAAAAAAAATTTAGATTCTCAAAAAAAAAATTTTTTTTTTTTTAATTGAAATTATACATTCTGCTCCTCTCTACTCCCAAGTCCTGACCACGGTTATTCTGAAAATGGTACCACAGTGCATTTCTGATGATGAGCAAGGATTAAGAAATACTGATCAAGACACCATCGTAAAAGTATACGTTGAACTCTGTAGTGCTTTGTTCAAATATCTGTTATACCACTGAATTCTAATTAATTGTGTCTGATTTCTACTTAAAATTTAAGCTGCCGTAGGGCAGAGATAATGTTCTACTTATCTTTGTTTACTGTAAAGCACAATCCAGGGCGACTCATAGCAGGGGTTGGCTTGACTAGGAGCTTAGAGAGTTTGAAGTAAATTCGAAGTCAGTATGTCATTCTAAACAATGACAAAGTCTCTCATTGAGGGGACACTTTGGATCTATCAAGTGTACTAGTGAGAACTAAAAAAGTAAGATTAAAAAGAGAAGTTGCGTATAGAGGCTACTTCTTTTTTTTTTTTTTTTGCTTTGATTCTCACAAAACCCAATTAATTAGTCCTGAAAGTAATATTAATACATGAAATAAGGAAGAGCAATAACATGGTCATGGTTATTTTTCTCCCATCCTTATCTACCAAGTTGCAATCGTGAAGGATTGATTAACTTTTCCTCTTCTGCTATCCAGGAAGAAAAACAGAAAAAGAAAATGGCTGCAAAATTGGAACTAGCAAAATTTCTTCAAGAAACAGTTACAGAAATGGCAAGGAGGAACAGAGCCAAGTTGGGAGATGCCTCTACACGGTTCTCATCCTACGTAAAACAGGTGTCGGTCTTCCATACAATACCAAACAACTTCTGGTTTGGGATGATATGAAAAAAATGTATATCATCATGGATTTTCCAGATTGTTCTCAAATCACTGAAGTTGCAAATATCTAAGTTATAAACATACAACATGATAAGTGTTATATTTGGGTAACCCACTGTAGAAGTTTGCAGAAAAGTCTGTCTTAAAGGAATTAATGTGTTAAAGACACTGGTAACTTCTTGAAAAGAACAGAAGAATGAGGGTCAGATTTTTGAACTACTTCCGATTTTTCAGGTGATTGAGGCTGACTTTAGGCAGATTTCTTTACTCCTCTTTGTAGTACAGGGTCCATTTCCAGACATCAGATAGTGTCCATAAATGCTTTGATGTCTCTTTCAAATAATCAACTGGGAAAGCTAAATTAAGTCGGAAACCTATTTTAATTAGCCTCTGTGTCCCACTGCTTAGGTCCAGACAGGCCACAAGCCCAGCACAAAGGAGATCGTTGGCTTTTCCAAGCTGTTTGAGGATGAGCTGACCCTGGAGCACTTAGATCGACCTCAGCTGGTCGCCCTTTGCAAACTGCTAGAATTGCAGGCCTTTGGAACCAACAATTTGCTCCGCTTTCAGCTCCTGATGAAACTGAAGTCTATAAAAGAAGATGATGAAGTAAGAGCTTGACTGTAACCACAGGGAATTAGCAAGGCATTGGGGGATAATAAGGGTTGATTACCATAAGGTAGCTTTGAGATGAAGTACAGTATTTTCCGTTGGGTCTAAGTCATTGACAAGTTCTGGCAAAGTGAGTGGTTTAAACAACCATTATCATGACAACTTGAGCCCTGATTACTGATTTGAGGAGTTGTTTGGTGTTTTTTTTTTTTTGGTGTACCCTGACCCATTTTATTGAGATATATGGATGTCTTAGCTGGGACTCATCTAAAGCAGTTCGGACCTGCTGGGAAGGAAGTAGCAGCTTAGTAGGTTCCTGCTGTTGCACTGTCAAGGTAGCAGCTTAGTAGGTTCTTGGCATTGCACTGTCAAGGGCAGTGCTCGACCCCCACACCTCTGCTCCCACAGAGCGGAGTAAATGTTCTGCTGGTTGAGTTGGCCTAGTAAGGAGGGGTGACAAAGCAGAATGCCAGGAGGAAAAGCAGAGCCGCGACATCTTATAGGAGAAGGGCACTGTATGGACTATAACTACTAATCAGACTCCATAAAAACATGGAAAGAATATTTTTTGAATCAGAATCAGCTGCTTTAAACCATTCTGCTTGAGGGAGCAGGTTTCCCAGAACTGAGAAAGCATGACTCCATCAACCCCGTTTCCATTTTGGTTGTTCTTTCATAACTTTGGAATAAACAATAGCAGTCTCAGAAGTATCATCGTTCCTGGTCACACCAAGCAAGCATTGTGTGAAAGTATTCATGAGGGAGTTTTGGGGTCCAGAGAGTTAGGGTCATCCCTGGGGTGGTGGTAGGGGGACTGTGGGGGAAGAACATTGGGACATATAACAGATGGTACCTGGAAAGTTTTTCTAGTGAAATGTTTTTCTAATGAATCCTAAAGCTGCCATGAAAGAGAAAAGGAGCAGAGATGTCACAACCAGGCAAAAAAATCAAGAGGGAAATAATTACTTTGGTGACAGAATGTGGAAGGAGTTTTGTAAGTACGTCTGATGTTATTAGGACCTGTCGGCAGGATTCCCTCCTCTCAGCTCCTAAGCTCCTACCTTTGGGAGTCTCTCTGTTTTGTAAGGCACCTGGCCTTTGCAGTGAGTGGTGCAGGGGACAAAGAGTCAAAGCACAAGACCCTGTATATCCCCTGGGTTTACTGGAACTTGGGGATCACTTGAAATTGGCGCCAACAGAGCCAACACCATTCCTTACATTTTTTTTTTTTTCAGGTGATTACCAAAGAAGGGGTGAGTGCCCTGAGTGTGTCAGAACTCCAGGCTGCCTGCAGGGCCCGAGGAATGAGGTCACTGGGTCTCACTGAGGAACAGCTGAGACAACAGCTCACAGAGGCAGGTGGCAGCTTTTTACTAGCGCTCTCTCCCCAACACTTGGCAGAACTCATTTTGTGATTTCTACTTGGCAAGCAAATCGTTTTCCCTAATTTGCCTTATTTAATTGAGCTACTGACCAAGCAGCAGTGTGGGTTGGTGTGCAGTTGGACACTGAAGAGGTGGATTGATTTTTCACATTGATCGGGGTGGAGCACCGTATTAGTTTTCTATGGCTGCATAACAGATTACTACCAATTTAGTGTCTTAACACAACACCCATTTATTAGCTCACAGTTCCATAGGTCAGAAGTACAGCCTGTGTTCGTTTCTGGAGGCTGCAGGGAAGAATCCACTTCCAAGTTCATTCAGGTTGGCTGAATTTAGTTCCTTGCAGCTGTAGGACTCAGGTCCCCGCTTCCTTGCTGGCTGTAAGCCCCATGCCCCTCTCTTTCCTAGAGAAGGCCTGCATTCCTTACCTGCTGTGGCCCTCAGCAAGGTCAGCAGTGAAGAACTTCCTACACGCCAAACCCCCCACATGCTTCAGATCTCTGACTTCCGTTTCTAACTCTAGATTTCAGTGGCTCATGTGATTAGGTGAGGCCCACGCAGATAATCTCCCTATCTTATGGTCAACTGATTTGGGACTTTAATTTAAAAAAACCCATTGCTATCGAGTTGATTCCAACTCATATTGACCCTGGAGGACAGAGTAGAACTGCTGCATAGGGTTTCCAGGGCTGTAGTCTTTACGGAGGCAAACTGCCACATCTTCCTCCTGTGGAGCTGGCTGGTGAGTTCGAACCGCCGACCTTTCGGTTAGCACCTGAGTACTTTAACCACCGCACAATTACGTGTACAAAATCCCATCATAAACAGCACCTAGATTAGTGTTTAGGAGCCCTGGTGGCACAGTGGTTAAAGAGTTCGGTGGTTAATTCCAACTATGAGTCGAAATGGCAAGGGGCTGGGTTTTGTAGTTTTAGATTACTGTTTGGTTGAATAACTGGGAGAAGGTGTGTGTACACTAAGAACTGGAATCTTACGGCCATCTTAGCATTTGGCCTGCTATACTGTAAGGGTCTGGGCAAAATCTGAATGAATTCTTCTGGCTGGCTGAACCTTCCCACCCTAGTGGCCCACCCGGGGCTGCTTTCCCTGTTGGTGTCCCAAATCAATGTAAAGTGTTTGTTCTGGTAACAGATGTTTAATATTTTCTCTCAAATAACATATTTGTATTTTAACTAAGAGCTTCATTGCTCTAAACCAAAGGAGTAACTCTTATTAAAATTCTCATTCCTGGCCCAGCCAGGGCAGGGGGCAGGGATGGGAGAGTAACAAAAAAAAATCTTATTCCTATAATTGTGAAAAGTGGTATAAAGTATACACAAATTATTTTGGAATAGGAGCCATTGTTGTGACTTTGAAACCATGTTGTGTAGCTGTTACCTCTTACACCAGGTTGGGAGAGGAAGGTATTGTAGAGGGAGGTACTTAAAATCATCCCTTTTCTGAAACAAAGTATAAAGTGGGTTCATGGTCATATTGTTAAATTGCTTTCTTGGAAAGGTATATCATTTTACAATCCCACTATGAAGGAGTGATGGAGCCCTGGCGGTGCAGTGGTTAAGGGTGCAGGCTTGTAACCAAAAGGTCAGCAGTTTGAATCCCCCAGCCGGTCCTTGGAAACCCTATGGGGCAGTTCTATTTTGTCTTATAGGGTCACTAAGAGTAGGAATTGACTTGATGGCAATGGATTTGGTTTAGTTTTGGATGGGGGAGTGAGAATACTAATCTGGCCAGATAATATCCAGTACTATGTATTATTATTCAAGAAATCCTGTATTAGGGTATGAGCAGACAGTTCATAGCAAGGAAAATTTAAAAATGGTAAACATTTGAAACATCTTAACCTTACTCATACTAAGTGGAATTAAAACTATGAGATGGCATGTTCACCTTTTAATACTGGCAAATAACAGTTTGATAAGAGTGTGAGAGTGTGGGGAGAAGGGTACTCAGGCATTGCTAGTAAAAATTTCCATGAAGAACAATTTGGCAGTAGTCACCCAAATTTAAAATTGCATATACTCTTTGGCTTTGCAATTTCATTTCTAGGAATTTATCCTATATTTTTGTACATGTGCAAAATGACACATCTAGAAGATTATTCATTGCAGCACTGTTAACAGTAGCCAAAAATTGATGAGTTTAAAGTTCATTTTTGTTGTCATTGGATGCCATTGAGTCAGTTCCAACTCACAGTGACCCTATAGGACAGAATAGAACTGCCCCCAGTGTTCCCAAGGCTGTAAATGTTTACGGAAGCAGGCTGCCAATCTTTCTCCTGTGGAGCAGGTTGGTGGTTCGAACCACAAACCTTTCAGTGAGCAGCCAAACACTTAATCATTGCGCCACCAATTATGGTATTTCCAAAAAGCAGAATCCTTTAATGATTTAAACATTAAAGATAAAAAGAAGGCAGTTCTACATGTACGGATAAGTATCCACCTCTAAGATATATATATATCAGTGAAAAAAAGCAAAGGACAAGACAGTGTGTGTATGTCACCTTTTGTAAAAAACCAAAACCAAACCCATTGCCATGGAGTCCATTCCAACTCAGTGACCCTATAGGACAGAGTAGAACTGACCCATAGAGTTTCCAAGGAGCGCCTGGTGGATTCTTTGAACCTTTTGGTTAGCAGCTGGAGCTCTTAACCACTACACTGCCAGGTTTCCCTTTGTGTGAAGACAGCTATATATACATATATATTTGTAAAAACACAGGATATCTCTGGAAAGTTAGGAAATGGTACAAGGAACTAGTTGTGTCTAGGGAGAGAAAAAGTAGCTATAGGGGTAGAAGGCAGACTTGATTTTTATTGAATGTATTTTATTTACTTTTTGAATTTTACATCTTCTGCCTCTATTACTGATTTAAAAATGTTTTTAAAAATGCTTGAAAACTTACATTTTACTGTTTTTTTTTGTTGTTATTAATGAGGCTGGTTTATTCTTTGTTTTCAGGGTTTTTTTTGCCTATGAAAAGACACTTAGCTACTTTGATCCAGAATTGGTCATACTCTAAGGAGTTCAAGGGTTTAATTGAACACCTCCCTCTCCAACTCTGAGTGACCCCACTGTGGTGAGGGAGGCTGCAGGGTACAGCCATGGGTGCAGAGGTCAGGAGGCTGGCATTCTCCTTGTCCTGACCTTAGCTATCAGCATGAACCCGGGGAAGCGTAACGTGAGGGGAGCAGTAGATGATTGTGGGTTTCTTCCAGCACTAACATTCTGTGATCCTGTCATGTTTTATTCCCCTTCCACTCTCCAGTGGCAGGACCTCCACCTGAAGGAGAATGTCCCTCCTTCTCTTTTGCTCCTATCACGTACTTTCTACCTCATAGACATGAAGCCAAAGCCAATTGAGATACCCTCAAGTGTGGAGGTGAGTAACTGGGCTCATGTGAATCTGGATTTGGAATTTTGCCCAACGGTCTTTAAAAATCTTTTTTAAATTCCTAAAAGGAAATTAAAGCCACTCAGAATACCTCTAGCCATAGGACTGTTGAGGAGCTCTGGTGGCGCAGTGGGTAAGTGCTTGGCTGCTAACTGAAAGGTTGGTGGTTTGAACCCACCAGCTGCTCTGTAGGAGAAAGATGTGGCAGTCTGCTTTGGTAAAGATTACAGCCTTGGAAATTCAGTGGTGCAGTTCAGTTCTGTCCTACAGAGTTGCAATGAGTTGGACAGCAATGGGTTTAGAGCGAGGAGAACTCTGTTCCCCCGTTCTGGAGTTCATTTCAACCATTTAAAAAATGAATAAAAACAAAACACACAAACCCATTGCCATCAAGTCATTTCTGACTTTCATAGTAACTGCACTTTTTTGATGTCTTTTGTAGTAATTTTTTTTTTCATAGTAACAGCACTTCATAGAATTTTCAAGGTCAATAATCTTACAGAGGGAGCCATGGCAGTGCAGTGGTTAAAGTGCTCAGCTGCTAAGGATTTGAACCCTCTGTGGGTGAATGATGTGGCAATTTGCTTCTGTGAAGATTTACAGCCTTGCAAACCCTTGGGGGCAGTTCTTCTATAGGGGCGCTATGAGTCAGAATCAACTCGATTGCAGTGGGTTTCTACAGGGCTCTTACTTCCTTTAATTCCCCCTTGATTTAGGAATTTTGCCAGTAGGAGTCCAATTTATTCTCTTTATCTATCTGGTCTTCTTTAGCAAACTGCTTTTTTTTTTTTTTTTTTTTTACCTCTACTCCTTTTAGGCCAGACTGAATGGTTCCTGTTCTTTGATGTTTGTTTCATTATCCATATTCCTACTAATTTTTTAAGCAGCAAATGGCTAATCTGCAATGTAAACTTGTCTTCCTTTACGCATTTCCTTACTCATTTATTGCTTCTAACTCAGCAACTTTGTTTCTCCTGATTAGTTACTGATGAACCCAGCAGTGGCCCGTCCACCAGACCACTCTAACTTTGACTCAGAAGTTCAGGAGTAAAAAATTATAGAAGGTGCTGTCCATTTGGTTTAGTAGATTAGACAAAGCACTTCAGGGTAAAGACTAATCATTTTTAATCTGTTATGCTTCTGAGTCCTTGGGCAAACCAAAGAAAACCATTTGAAGTCCAGCATGAAAATGTACTTCAGGAAAAGTCTGGATTTGGGCTTAGGCCAGGAGTGATTCTAGGGAGACCGGAGACAGTTTGGAGCACAGAGCATGTTTTAAGAGGCCGGCTAGTGGTTTCTCACTCTGATCAAACTCCTGGGTCCATTTAGGAACAGACCAAAGTTGTCATTTTTAGACTGCTCTCAGGAACAAGGAAATCTTGGATTAGCACAATGTCTCAGAGCCAAATTTGGGTTTCAGAGTTATTGTAGATGGGCGTAAACTCATCATCCAGATGTTGCTTTCTGGGTAAGAAAGACCTAGGTATTTAGGACAGAGTGACAAGCTCCTAGGCGTGTTATTGGTTGCTTTTTCATCTGTGGTTTTAAAACTTCTCCATGTATCCGAACTGAGAACAAGGTGCACACCAGATTCTGTAAAGGATTTAGAGCATCAAATTGAAGATGCTATAATTTTGGATTTATGTAGCCTCTTTCCTTTCAAAGTATGAAAGGAATTACTTCAAAACGGCAGTAATATATATTTATTTTTCAAAGGTAATTAATATAATTCTTAAATATAGGTTAGCTGGCTATTCTAAAATGCCATTGCCCTCCCCCACTACTTTCCTCTCGCTGCAGGAGCTAGTAAGCAACACCTACCATCTTAATAAATTAGGCAAGTTTATCAAGTATTATCAGACACTAAAAATGATGTCAATTTTGACTAAGCTATGTCAATGCTATTAGAAACTAATAATTGAGAAATGGCAACTTTTTTTTTTTGAGACTATGAGAAAAGGACCAGAATTGGCAAGTCTGTGCTTGTTAATGACTGAGGATTTTAAATACTGTTATCTAATTACAGTGCAACTTTTGTACATAGGGTATCAAAAGATAAATAATACTAAGTTGCTAATTCAGGGACATAGTTCATGTTACTCATAAAGGGTGTAGTTGGAGGAGTTAGGGATTTAGTGGAAGGCAAATTGTGGTAAAAACACCGACAACCGTAGAAGTTACTGTTTCAGGAAGAGCAGAGAGCTTGTTATATGATCGTATAAACCATTTCTCTTTTTTTAGGTTCCAAAGTCTGATATTCCTGTAGGATCATCTGCTTCCCCTGAATCTAAAGAGAACACGATGGATTTTGTGCCTCAACTGAAGGAAACTAAGGTTAGAAAATGATTTTTCCTTTGGTGAGCTAAGTTAAAAAAATGAAAATAACAAACCTTCTGTCTTAACCCCATTTATGAAGCTGGATTTCAATAGAATAGCGTCCCTTTGTATTTCTTGCACTGCTGGATTTGTTTCTATGAAAGCTCAACATTCGCCTATATGTAATTAGATTCTAGATTTGGCCTTTATTCCTTGTCCCAGAATACGAAGTATTTGTTAAAAGCTCCTGGTAATCTTGGAAGTGACTGTAGATCTAATACGGATTCTGCTGGAAATCAGTAATCCAACTCTCAGTTATGTTTAAGGATGAAGAATCTGTACAACTGCCGCCAGCTACCGCACCATCACCGGTAACACCACTGACACCCATCTCATTACCTAAAGAATCCATCTCTTCTTCAAAAGAAACTGTGAGTATCTAAAAAGAAAATCCTTTCCCTCTCGTTATCGTTAAGGGTAGTGAGAATCCAGAATTATAACTACTGCAAAACACTGCAATTTTCCTTACTTCCAAACAGGAAGTTGTAGGCTGAAGTTTAGTCATCTGACAACCACTACACTTTTTTTTTCCTTAATTATCCAAAAATGAAAAGGGGGGGGAGGAAATCAACCAATGCAATTGTGTATCAAACTAAACATGTTAAGTCTTGAGGCTAATTACAATATAGGCAGGTCCTTATTTTCTTCTGTGCCAGATGGAAATAGTTTCCATATGTTGAGTATCTTACACAGGCTACTGATGTCAGGAAATACCAGCAGGAAAACATTTAAATCTTAGAAGAAATGCATGTAAATAAGAAATTACTTATCTGTCCACTCTTCCCATTTGGGTGAAGGAATTCGGGGGCAAGAGCAGAAAGCATGACACAAGTAAACAGTAGGGGGTCACGGAGAGTGGAGCTGTGTAGTCCCTCTGCTGGTTCCTGAAGGACCCAAAGTCTGTGCACACAGATGGGGTCAATACCCAGAAAATGATCCCAAGGCACACAGGGACCTTGTTTGCATGCATTTATTTTTATTACTAAGGTAACTTATAAACTCAGATTTGACTTTGTGCTTTGTCATTATTTTAAGAAAAACAAAAAGGGGGACCCCTAAAGAATGTATACAGTCCCTGAGTGGTGTAAACAGTGAATGCACTCGGCTGCTAATGGAAACATTGGAGGCCTCGGAAGAAAGGTCAGGGGATCTACTTCTGAAAAATCGGCCACTGAAAAGCTGATGCCATGAAGCACACAGTTTACTCTGACACACAGTGGGGTCGCCATGAGTTGCGATCAACCGTAACTTTTTTTTTTTTTAAGAATTTATTCATCTAATTGTAATCAGTACCTAAAGTCCTTATGTTTTAAACCTAGACACTCCAGGCCAACTCACAAAATACATCCCAGAACAGCAAGGCTAATTCAAAAGGAGCCTAAAGACCACTTGAGGATGAAGCTTACTCCAGCTTCCTGCCTACAGCAGTGGCGCCTTCATGAAGGACATCCCAGCTAAGACTGTGTCTGGTTTGAGATATGTGCTCAGCCATTTAGTCCTTGGAGCAATCCTTTGAGGCCTTGTCACCATGTAGCAGTGAGACCAAGTTCAGACCATTTAGAGAAATATAGTTGCAAAGTTCATTCCCTCTGTAACACTGTCACCTACTAAGCTTTACCTACTATACATGTATAAAGCCAGCCCTCCCCCCAATTGTTTTTGAACAGCTTCGTATCTGTGCACGTGTCCTTTAAGGGAGGAACGTTTTTATATAATGGAATCAGCTTGGCACCTTAGATACCTCTGCCTCCTCTGGCTTGGAATCCCAAGTAAGAACTTGGAAACTCCAAAAACCATTGTAAGAGCAGTTGACTAACCAACTTCCTTAGAGTGATTCACCAGTAGGCACAGTGCCCTGGAAACCAAGTACCTATGAGGCGGACGGATATCCTCTCCAGTAAAGCCTGGAAGTTTCTTGGAGGAGAAAATAGAGTTAAACAGACTGGCAATCAGAAACGTTTGGCAGCCAGTCGGCTGTTTGGACCTCCTTTCTTGGGCCCACGGAGGCTGCAGGAATCTGGGAGTCTGCCACTACACTAGCACATATGGCTTTCATTAGCCACCATTTTGCAAAGAAACGTAATTAAGGGTTTAAGTCTTAACCATTTGTTTGTGCTGGGTGTGTATTTTTCTGGTCTGTTTGTCTTTCACAAATAAGGCTAATTGTTAGTCATAGGGGTTGTTAAAGTCTGATTTAATCCCTGTGCCACCCAGTAACGAGTATTATGCTCAGATATTTATGTTCGGTGTTTTCAGTACCGTCAATACCGAAAAATGTAGCTGACCAACAGCTTCTTCTCTTGGGAAGAGGTTAGAAGGGAAAAGGTATTCCAGGCTGTGGGTGATGAAATTAGATTTCTTGCTGTGAAATTGAAAGCAGTTAGATGGGAGCTGATTAAATGAAGTGAAACGTATATCTGCCGTCTGGGATCAGTCTGGGATCACCTATGTGAGGACTGTCACCGGCACTTCACGGAGCAAATATGCACTTTAAAACGTTTCCTAAGTTGCTGCTCCATCAGGAGACAAGCCTCACCCTGGACTGCAAATGAACTCCTTTCTTGAGAGATGAATCCCTTCTAGGCAAACGCAGCACTCGATGGAGACTTGCCACTGGCCACGCAAGGCAATTCACGATAAATTTTCCTTTTCAAAATGATAGGGTGTTATTTTAATTAGTTCACATTTCAGGGGTTGAATGTAGAAAGGGATTAGCTAGTTAACTTGCTCAATCCTGTTTAACTGAATGATTCATACGTGCAGTTGGGCTGATCTACAGTTCTTTCGGGCTTTCCCTTTGAGCAGAGTGGGAACAGTTAGGCAGGTCAAGGAGTCCCCGGTCACTTTTGGCCCCAGTTGGCCTTCACCCTTTTTTGCTACATCTAGGTGTTTAAGGAAGTCCCGCGGTGGTACAAATGGTTAATGCACTCAACTACTTACCAAAAAGTTGCAAGTTCGAGCCCACACAGAGGCGCCTCGGAAGAAAGGCCTGGGGATCTACTTCTGAAAAATCAGCCATTGAAAACAGTTCTACTCTGACACGGGGCTGCCATGAGTTGGGATTGACTCACCAGCAGTTGGTACTGTTAGGCATGTAAGACACTTCACACACCTCTCTTCCCATTCTTAGGACAGCAGGTCAGAAAAGGCCAAGACATTTCCTTGTTCTCATCACTTAGGGCGCCTGGCTGCTGGATCCAACCTCATGCTGAAACATAGCTAGTGGTGTTCTGGTAAATGGTTGTTAACCATCAGCTCACCGAGGTGGTAGGGGAAGCCTGATTTGTCGAGTTTGTGGATTCATGATGTATATACTCCCACGGTGGCCAACTTCAGGAGCCCTGGCCGTGCAGTAGTTTACTGCTTGGCTGCTGATGGAGAGGTCAGTGGTTTGAACCCCCTAGCTGCTCCGCAAGAGAGAGACGTGGCAGTCTGCTTCTGTAAAGATTACAGCCTTGGAAGCCCTATGGGCAGTTCACCTGTATCCTGTAGGGTCACTATGAGTCGGAATTGACTCAACGGCAATGGGTTTGGTTTTGGTACGGCCGACTTTAAGCTACTAACCTGAAATCACTAACAGAGAGTTAGGAAGAAATGGGTACAAGTGGCTCTTGAGAGCTGGCTCCAGCACCCCTGACCCTTGTCTTCCTGGAGTAACAAAATGTGATTAAACCTTTAGTTCACTAAATGTATCGCTCCTGTGTGCCGAGATATGCATCTAGGAGGCAGTATGGTAACAATGGTCCTGAACACTGCCAAGTGCCAGCCTAGGAAGAACTTGCCCCAGACAGAGTCACCCTAAATATTTGGGTTCTTGGAGATGTTTTGTGGGCCTGGCTCTCATCAGCTGAGGCAATGGAAAGGTCTGCCAGGTTGCCTCAAAGCTTCCTCCTTTCCCTGGTTTCTGCTTCCTACAGATATACATATATCTCAGCTCTGCCAGCTGCTGATAAACTCATCGGTTATAATTATCAGGGGTACTCCGAAACCCAGCCTCAGTGATGTTAGACTTGGCCTGTGTCTCATACACAAAAGCATGGGGCTGATGGGGTGACACTACACTTACGGAGCTGCATTTATGCCGTGTCTAATTCTACACTTCAGTCATTACTAGTCATATTGGTGATGTCAATAAATGCAATATAATGCCCAAACCTGAGGCTAAAGATTACCCATTCACCAATGCACACCTGTAGGTAAGCTCAGACTAACTTTAAAGCAGGATGGCACAATACCTAATGTGACTGAGATCTTAGCCAGCTGGCTCCACCCAGTGGTGGCTGATAAACACAGCAACTTTATTATCACTGACGAGGTAGATGGCTTGCACCATCTGATGTTCAATCTTACTTACCTGAGATCGATACATTACATTAGCGGTGCCGAGGGACTGACAATCCCCAGCCCATGGCAATTAGACAAGACGGAAAGGAAGGCAGTATTGATGAATGCTTTGGTGATCCCGTCCCTAATCTTTTAACCCTCAGGAAACAAGACAGATTCAGTACCTTGACAGTACGATGTCTTCATTAGATAAACTGGATTCCTTTCCTCAAGAGACCCAATCTGGTCGTCTAAGTGAAATGGCCATTTCATTTTCTCTCAGGTCAATCTCACTGTCTTTTATTTGACAGCCAGTTTGGCCTCTGGGGAAATTCATGGGTGATTTGAGTAGTAACAGCAAGGACATCACTGTTACAATAACAGTGCCTTGTATTTCTCCAGCACCTCTCCCCAAGGAATATAAAGCCCTTTATAGATTCTCTACCCAGTCACACAACAGAGCTTCAAGGCAGGGCCAAGGCAGAAGTTATCATCACTATTTTACAAGGAAAGACACTTCTAGAAGGTCTCAAAGCAAATGGTTTTAAGAGCTGAAATGCATTTCCTGGCTCTGTTCACCAAATTTTCCTTTTTTAGACATAAATGCAAATCGTAATATGTTGACAGTTGCGTATATACAGAGAAACAAGGATAAGAATTTTACAATAGCGACCAACACTGCAGCTGCCAAAAATCACCTCGCTCAGAAAGGAAACTTAAAGCCGCGATCCCACTTTCCCTACAGATACGGAAGCCTGTTGGACTTTCTGTTGTATTCAGCAGTAATCCAGCAAGAGTCGCAAAAAGCAAGCTCTAAGTATAGAGGCCGAGTAGTAGTAGGTTGAGCAATGACAGTCAGGAGACAGAATCCATTCGTGAGTACAGTGACAACCAGCAGATGGCATAAGTCAATTTCCAAGTAGTCAAAAAACAAAAACATTCAGAGAATTTTTTTCCCCCCTTTCCTGAGGGATGGGGTGGAGTCTGTACAGGAAAAACTATAGGAAGCCAAGATCTGTGATAGTCCCAACAAATGCCTTCTGGTCACATGGATGTAGGAAGAATGCTCTGGGGGAGGACAACGCACACAGAGTAAGTTAGGAAAAAAGAAGCAAGGGGCCTGACGGGTAAAACAAGTCTTAGGTGACCAGTTTTTTCCCTTCCCTCACATTGAAGTACAGGCAAAACCACACCCACACAGAGGGGGTAGACACACATCTGGGTTTGAGTTTCTGCAGACCCTTGTTGAATAATCCTTAGCTTCCCTCTTAATCATTTGTTCTCTACCCCTTGGCTTTTAAAGGTAGGCCCCAGCATCGTCTCTGACCCCCCAGCCCCCACCCGACTCCAACAGTTTCCTATGAGGAAACAATCCGTTGCTGAGGGTGGCTGCAGCCTTGGCTCTCTGCCCAGCCCCTCTGGTACACTGACAGGAGGTTCCTGCCCATTGTGCAGATGTCTTCTTTTCCTGCCTTTCCATAAGGCTGGAGAGGTAGGAAGTCTGTCCTAGGGGGCTCGGTGCAGGACCTGAGAGGAGAGGAAGCGGTTAGAAGGAACCTGCAGGACCATCGTGCAGCGCCCTCTGCACAGACACAGCCCCAGGGCCCGTTTGTCTCCCTTGTTTTCAGCTGGCTTCCTCTCCCTTTTCACACAGCCCGTATAAAAATGAAGCAGCAGCAATTTTTATTGAGGGACCTAAACTGAAAATAGGTTTAGAACATAATTTAAAAAAATAAAACAGCAAAAGTAGCAAAAAATATATGACCTTTTTAAAAACATTTTCCTTTTTTTTTTTTTTTTCCTCTTTTTTCTTTGTTTTTAATATATAGCGACTGATGCCTCCCGGCCACCAGGAGCATCTTACCCAATGGGTAAATCTCTGGCAACAACCCTTTTAAAAAGACATGTAAATATATACTCAGATTTATACACTTTGTGTTTTCTTCATAGCTATGTACAAAGCCCCCAGTATGGGGCTGGGCCCCAGGGCCACAACACTGCTCCCAGCCTTTGCCTCACCATCCTCTGGTACCAGGTATTTGGTCAGCAAAGCAAATTAGTATTGGAATTAATAAGCCACTGGCACCATCTATCTGGAGCAGAGGTCGCCTTCAATTGAGGCCCAAAGCACTGACCTCCCTACTGCTGTTGCCCTGAGGACAAGGCACCTGCCACCAGAATGCAGGGGGCTTATGGGTCAAAGTAAAATGGACAAAACCAACCAAGAAAGCTCAGTAAGCTCTCTCTTGCACGCCTTCTCATCTCCCACTCCCCATCCCTCCAGGCAGTGCTAGGTGGCAGGGAGGGGTCTTGGTCCAACATTTGGGAGGGAGTGAAGTGGCCATCAGCAAGTACCTGCCACTCTGCTCCTCCCTCTCCCAAGCAGGTTGAGAGGAAGAGGAGGAGGAGAGGGGAGCTCAGTGGGGTGAAGGCAGACCACACAGGAAGGCCTCAAGTAGGCAGCTGGCTCATGCCAGCAGGGCAAGGAAAACAGGAAAGGCAGTGAGTCCAGCAGGGAGTGGTTGGTGAGGGTTACAGTTGATGATGGAATCCGGGGATGGGGACAGGTGGGGTGGTAGTCAGCGTCGTTTGAGTCCGCCATTGGCAAGCTGGGCTGGATGTCGGGGCAGACAGGGCTCCTCAGGCAACGGCTCGTGAGAGAAGACAGAATCCTCCCCTGAGGAACAGGTAGAGCTTCGGGTGTCGGGAAAGCTGGGAGAGTATTGGTCCAGGGGCATTGACAAGTCCAGATACTCCTGGGACAGGAGAAAAAAGGGTGATGGATTAAGCATTCTTCCTGCAACGGTATCGACCCAGAGCTGTACCTAAGGAAAATGGGAACACTGAAAGGTTAAACAAGAAAAGATGAGATTTGATGATGACCTTGAGGTCTAGGCTGAGATAGCCTTACCTGATTGGAAGTCAAGGCCACAATGCGGTCCAGGTCTTCCACCAGCTGCTTGAAGGTAGGTCTTTGAGAGGGTACTGCATGCCAGCAGTCCCGCATCATCATATACCTGTGGCGGGATTGTAAGCAGGGCAAGGAAAGATGTAAGTAGATAGGTTAAAGAATTTATGGTGGAGGGTTTATGGAAGAAGTGACAAGAAGAGCTGTTTTATCTACATAATTGTGGTTCTGCCCCCACCAAACACCCCTTTTTCCCTCTACGCATCAGTCAAACCGGTTCTTCTCCCCATGCCCTGCCTGAGACCTCAGATACCACCTCACGCTTACAGCTCATTGGTGCAGTTACTGGGCTTGTCCATACGATGACCCTCCTTCAGCAGCTTGAAAAGCTCCTCCACAGGCACACCAGGATATGGGGAGCCACCCAGAGTGAAGATTTCCCACAGAAGCACCCCGAAGGACCACCTGTGGATACACACAGAGTCACTGGATCCATGGGCACAGAACTAGGCCAACCTATAGTCTTTTCCATCTGTCCTTCACCAGCAGGTCAGATCCTCATCCCAAACCTCCCTTCTCCCAACGTAAGTCCTTTCTTCGAAGGGGAACATTATGAAGTGCTGGAGAACAGAACCTTTCTGCAGCTGGAAGCAAAGTAAATGGATACATAAAAAAGGTTTTCTTTCAAGGGGGAATGCAGGACTCTATTGTGCTGGATATTCTCTGTCCTAAGTATCCCTGGCAATTGTTAGTTCACACTCACACATCACTCTGGTGGGTGTAGATCCGGTCAAACAATGCCTCAGGCGCCATCCACTTCACTGGCAGTCGGCCCTGCAAGCGGCACAGGGGAGAATGGAGATGGTTTGGCCAGTGGAACGACGGTCCTGGAAGGTCAGGGACAAGTAGGGGCACAGGGGGATGGAACTTGGTAATGGGGGGGATGCCCATTTTCAGCTTATCCTACCACACCATGTCTCAGGTAAATAACCCGCACTGGGTTACAGCGGAGAGATCTAAGTGGGAGAAAGCCTAGTGGAGGAGAGAGAGCGCCGGCAGGGGACAAGAGCACAGTGGTCTTGTCAGCACTTACATTGGTCGTCTTTTTATAGTAGTCAATGTGGTGAATGTCCCTGGCTAGGCCAAAGTCAGCAATCTTCATCACATTGTCCTCTGTCACCAGGACATTCCTGGCGGCCAGGTCTCGGTGTATGCACTGTGGGGTGAGGAAGGGAGAGATGGGAGAGAGGAGTGGGATGTGGGTGAGGGGCCGCAAGGCTTTAGGGCCTGACAGCCCTAAGCATGCACTATGACCCAGTGGTCAGGGTCACTCTCTACTCCAGTACTCATTATGCAGCTGGCCGGCAGACCTAATTCACGGGTCTTCTCCTTCCACACAAGACGCTGGCTCCTGAACATTCCATCTCCCTCCTGGAATGTCTGCTTGCCCTCAACCACTTTGGACTCCTCCCAGATCCTGGCTTCTCAATCACTTCAGGGAACCCTCTATCTGCCTCCTTACCTGGAACTCCCAACTCTAAGCTTTTTTTAGGTGAATTTATTTAATGTAATATTATACTTACGTTCTTTTTTAAAATAATTTATTTTAAAGTAACTTATTTGTTGTTGAGAATATAAACAGAACAAACCAATTCAACAGTTTCCACATGTATAATTTAGTGACACTGATTACATTCTTCGAGTTGTACAACCATTCTCATCTTCCTTTTCTGAGTTGTTCCTCTACAATTAACATAAACTCACTGCCCCAAAGTTTCCAATCTAATCTTCAAGTTGCCGTTGTCAATTTGATCCTATATAGATAGACCTCAGAAGAGCACAATGCTCAAGGCAGACATTCTTCTCAAGTTAAACTAAACTGTTGGGGTTCAACCAGCCTCAGCAGCTCCAGAAAATCTGGATTTCATGAGAATTTGAAATTCCGTTCTGTATTTCCCCCTTTTGATCAGGATTCTTCTATAGAATCCTTGATCAAAATGTTCAGTAATGGCAGTTAGGCACCATCCAGTTCATCTGGTCCCATGGCAAAGAAGGCAGTTGTTCACGGACGTGACTCTTAGTACTTGGATTCACACTGCGGAAGGCTGAACTTTCACCCGTATGTTTAGTTTGCACAGGTAGGTATGTACTCTCAAGTCCTGGCTCCCCAGGCACAGCATAACCACTCCAGGTTGGGGCACAAACAAAGCCACCATTTACTAAGCTCCAAAAGCTGTACTTAATATTTTCATAGACTTGATTTCATTTTATTCCCATAACAATTCTATGGCACAGGCGGTACTATTCTTATTTTATATTTGAAGAAATGTAAACTGCCCAAGGCTACACAGAAAGTGGCATTAGGCAGATGGGAACTTAATTTGGTCCAAGCCCAAGACCACTAGGCTACCCTGGCTTTACTGACTGAGGTTCCCAGAGTACCTAAAGCAGCACCTGTACTTAGTGTTCAAGTCTACAACTCGATCAAAGGATTCAAAGTCAGAAGCTGGAGGACTGGGAAAGCTCTGGTCCCACCCAGACTTCATCCAGGGGAGCCTTTAGGTTCCACACCTTCTTAGAGGCAAGATACTCCATGCCTCGGGCCACCTGATAGGCACAGGATACCAGGTCCTTGGAGGAGAGCTGCTCCTCTGGGTTGTGGCTGGGGTTGTAACAGTATTCCAGCCCAGGAGGCCTTCGGGCCTGCAGATATTCCCGTAGGTTGCCCTTGGAGGCATATTCTACAATGACGTACAAAGGACCTGGGCAGCACAGGAATGAAGAGACCATTAGGGCAGGCAGGCAGGTAGGCAGGTTTAGCTTCACCTCAGGGAACCTATAACCCCCACTGCACACCATGCATTTGCTCTATACTCTTAACCCCTTCTTTTCTGGACCAGGATTCATTCTAGTACCCAAAGAAAGTCAGGAAGATAATTCTTCCCAACATAGTCCAGAGAGTTCCCAAGCAAAGTTGGGGGAACTCATCTGGATACAGTACACACCTGTTCACATCTACATACTGTGTGTGTAAATCTAAATGCCTGTAGTCTCAGTTGACACCAACAGGCATCAGCCCAGACCCCGATAAATACATTTGTCTCCTGTTAAACCAGCCTCTTTCCTTAACTCCCTTCCCTAAGTGTGGCTAACAGACGCCTCATCACTGTTACCCCCAGGTGGGAACACCCCCAGACTTGCTCCGAATCTTCTCCCTGACAGGTCCTATTGTTTGAACATGAAGCCCAGGTTCCTGTCTCAGACCTCACCCCAGATGGGCTGGGAACGCTAGCCTGGCCCATACCGTCTTGCGTGCAGGCCCCCAGCAGGTTGATGATGTTCTTGTGCTTGCCAATCATCTTCATCATCTCCATTTCTGAGATCAGGTCTGACAGGTCTTTCTCTGTTGCGTCCGCTTTACACACAAACCAGAGAAGGGGATGAGACTCATTTACTTGCGAAGGGAGGGAGGTGGTAGAAAAGCCAAAGGAGAGGAGGGAGGGCGTATGCCCTCTTTCTTTGGGACTTGCTTCTCTCCTCCCCACTTCCATGCAACTTCATTTTCCCTTCCCTCTTATGGGAGCAGCTGTTGGAATATGTGCCAATGAGTGGGGCAGAGAATATGGTGAGAAAAATCAGCTAGCAATGGGACCTAGAATAAATATCTGACCACAACCCAAGTTGACACCAAAGGAAACAAAATAAGACTATGGCAACCTCAGAGCGCAGAATGCCACCTCCATCCCCAGGTATCCCTAAATGGGCAGTGTAGCTGGTGTACACAATGGAAGAACACCAGAGAGGGTCCTCTTCTTGGCCTGAGGCCCACCATTTGCTTGGAAAGGGAAGGGATTGTTCTTGCAAGGACAGAAACATCACTCACACTTCAACATCTTCACAGCCACTTTGGTCACACGGTTGGGTTTGTCCTTGTCCAGCCCGATGGCTTCAGCCAACACCACCTGTCCAAAGCAGCCCTCTCCCAGGGGTTTGCCTAGAACCAGTCTTTTGGAGAAACAGAGAGTGGCATAAGTTGGGGCTGGCACAGTTCAGTTCTTCAGAGGATATTCTATCTCCGCCTCTCCATATTTCACCCGACTTGAGAACACAAAGTGGGAATTATTTCTGGAGCCATCTCATGTACCTTCACTCCTTAGAAGGGCTTAGTACACACAATTTCCACAGTTAAAGTAACTACAGAGGGATTTTCTCAAATAAGTTGGCATTAGAGCACTACCTGTCTCGAGGGAGCTCCCAGCGAGGGTCTTCAGGAAGCTCATATTCAGAGACCCCAGCCAGCATGGGGGTTCCGCTGGAGGAGAGACGCGAGGGCCGAACCAGCAGAACCCCAGAGTTCATGGATGCACTGGAGTCAGCTGACACCTACAGGAGAGAGTGGGGTCACCTTTCTAGCAGGGAGAGGGGAGAAAGTGGCGGCACATTCTTTCCCATTCCTAGCAGGGGCTTTTCACCAACAGCAGAGGTATGTTTCCATGTATTTGCTGTTTCTTTCCCAACCCAGAGTAGTAGTAGAAGGACCTAAGGTCAGAAGACCTGAGTTCTGGAACTGACTCATTTCTGCCACCGACTAGTCTTTCTGGGCCTCAGTTTACTCACCTTTAAAACGAACAGACTAAATGATTGCTGAGCGCCTCTTCCAGCTTGGCATTTTATAACTTATCATTCCAGTAACTCTAGTCTTGTCCCAATTCTTTGGGAAAACCCTGCCTCAAATTATGGATTCCTAACTCCCCAAAGCACCTTCCAGAATCAGCAGTGTTCTGAGTGAGTGTTCACTTCTTTCACAGGCTTTCACCTGGTGTATCATTTCCTTCAATGAGGAGAGGGTGGGCACAAGCATAAAGAGGACAGGTATTCTGGGACCCAACTCAGGTCCTCTCCTCTGTCTACATCTTTGCACCTCTCACCAGCCCTCAGGGAGAGTTCAGATGCACACTATCAGTTCAGTCCAGGTGGGGCTTTCTCCCAGTCCATATGCCAGGTAAGCAGGGGACTTCACAGTTAGAGCGTCCTGAGAGTACAGAACCCAGGGGCTAGAAGAACTGACTCTGGAACACTTAGCTCAGGAAGGTCCACTGACCCAGAAGCCACCCAACAAAGCCCAAAGTGGTAGGCTTGGGTCCGTGGGGAGGACAGGGAGCTAGAGGGCCCTAGAGAAGCCCCTGGAGGAGGCCCAGGGGAGAAGGCGGTGCAGAGTGTGCAAACCCCCCATCTACTTTCTGTTACCTGTCTGCGCAGAGGGATGCTCTTGGCCAGCTTATGCACGGCCATCTGGCTATGGAAGTCGCTCTTCTTGGTGCCACTCTTCATCTTGTAGATGATGACAGACCCCACCATGCAGGAGATGAGGAAGGCCCCCGTACAATAGATGATGATCTCCAGGTACAGGGGCGAGGTCATCACTGCCGGTCTCTCCTCCAGGGCTGAGTCAGTGTGAACAAAGTGTTAGCAGGTTCCAGGGATCCAGACTACTACGGCACCAGCTCCATAAGAAAAGCAATACCCATCGAACCCCCTCCCCTGGGAATTTTTAGGGCAGAACCAAGGCAGGTCCTAGCTCGGACTGGGATTCTGGCACTGAGAGGATCAGGCATCCTGTGATCTCTAAGGCTTCCTTATGCTGACTGAAGCCCAGCAGAAGGGATGAATTAGCCACAAGGAGCCCTCCTTGCTCAGCTGAACTGCTGGGCTAGGTACCCTGCAGGGGAGAACTGAGGCTTCACTTGAAAACCTCTCTGTCTCCTCATGGAAAGATGTCCCTTCTCTACATAGCCTCAGCATTGTGTACAAACACCTATCACATGGGGATAGTCAGCTTAAAGTCTTCTGACCCTGACGGCCTATGAGTTTCTTGAAGGCAGGGATGGCACTTGGTTATGTCTATATGCCACAGCGCCTGGCACACAGTGGCACTTACAGAATGAGAACAAATGGAGGGAAATGGCCTGTCCTGAGTTTCCCACCTTCCGTTCATCATCATAAGTAAATATTTACACCTATCCAAACCACAAGCAAAACCTATTTAATTTCCAAATATGTCTGGACTGCTCTAGATGAAAAAAAATAAGCTTTTCTGTGGTTCTTAAGAATTCTACTCACAGATCCTAACTCCTAAAATTTAAGAATTGAATGGGGGTAGAGATGAAGTCTTAACTCCTAAAACTTATGAAGGAAATGTGTGTGTGTGGGGGGGGTGCGGGGGATAGGGGCATGGGGCTTGTTTTATTCTCTTCTCCCACCTCCTATTTAGAATTCATCCTCATTCCCATCAGAAGCCACCTCAGTTCAATACATTCTTCCCTTCAACATGAGATGGTTGGAAGGGTTTACATCTCAGCACACACAGCAACCAGCTTCTTCGCAGAACGTTCTTTGCCCCAGCACGTGAATGCCCCTCTGCCCTCCTTGCGTCTCCTCCCACTCCTCCCCTTTCAAACCTATCAGCCTGTCAGAGGCAGGCACTCCTGGGAGTTCCCCAGAGAGGCAAAAGGGACGACCCCAGACTCAGCCTGAAAGAGAACTTCCCACAGCCTGACAAGGAGACAACAGAGCTGATAACAGCGAGAAGTGTTTCTGTTTTTTTGGTCCCTCCCACCCCCCATGTCGAGAAACAAAGACAACTGGTTGGGAAGCACAGACGAGACAAGGACAAGGACAATGACAAAAACAGAACTCTTCTCTGCCTCAAGTAGGGGCATTATCAGACCCTGTCAGGCAAGCAGGGCAGAGGGGGAGAGAGAGGGGAAGAGAATAGGGCGGTGTCGTCACTAACAAGAACAGAACAGCACCCAGATCCACATGCAGGATGCTCACAAGGCAGCACCAACCAGCTCTGACCCCGCGGTCACCATCCCACCACCCTGAGCAGGCCACAGGCTCCTTCCTTCCCAGCCCAACACACACACCTTCCCTCTTGGCAGAGCAAGAACATCAGTCATCAAAGAGGATAAACTGCAGCATCGTCAAGCCCTCTGCTACCGCCCTGAGGCAGGCTTTGCTTCCAACAGCTAAGGCTCACCTGTCTAGGTAAACCTCTCCTCCTCCAAAATGGGAGGGTAGGCTAGGGCTGTTCCTTGCAAGCAGCAAGCCTCTCTTACTGAGTGTCTATATTCGGTTAGAGAAGGAGTGTGGTCTTGTCTAAGATTCTTGGGGTTGGCCAAAAGGATCAGACGGTTTCACTCCGTCCTCAGTACCAATCAGATGAGGGAAGGCTGCTGGACCCAAGGATGGAAGGAGGCTGCCCAGAGGAAAGCCAGCTGCAGGTTAAATCCAGGTCCCATGCATGCATTGCATTGGCCAGGGGAGAGCCAGATGCAGGTATACAGGTGGGAGGCCTCCATGCTCCTGCAAAACTAAGAAAGCTCCTGTGTTGGCCGAGAGGGTTCAGCCCTCAAGGTTGGACAAAACGATGGAGCAGGACGGGGCAGGGAGCCATCTGCTGGTCCATGAAACCCATTCCTCTACCTCCCCCAGCTCTGTGTCTCCTTGGCCCCGCAATGCATGCTCCCCCCGTGCCCATAGCGAGGGCAGGACACCGAGAGGAGAAATACAGTGTATACCTTCCAGAACGGTCAACCATGCAGAGTGATGGGAGAGTCCGATAGAGTTACCCGCCAAGCATGTATACTCCCCCGCGTCCTCAAAGGAGACATTCCTTAAGTGAAGCACTTCCATCTCTTTGTCGGTGGTATTAACTCCGGCAGTCTAGAAGAGACAACGGAAGCAAAATGGACAAGCACAGGACATGAGACCTCTAAGAGACAGAGAAAGGGAGGAAGAAAAGAAGGCGGGAGAAATCAGAGGAAGCAATGTTCCCCAGCGTCTCCTTTGCAAAAACGGACAAACAAAAACCACCAGGCAGCGAGACCTGTTATAGGAAGAGGGTGAGACCCTGAGGGAGGACCTCCGGCAGACCTGAGAAGAGGATGGCTGGTTATGACCCTTCACCACCAGACGCTGCAGCCCCTGGCCCATCCAAGCATGCGGGCAGTGGGCAGCATGGAGAAATGGGGCCCGGCGGGTGGGGGGCTGTTTGGTTTCAGGTGAAGAGAGTCAGAGGGCACACACAGGAGGGGTGGGAGGGGGCTACAGCCACACACACACACACACACATACACACATACCCCCTGATCCTTTCTCTTGTCCACCACTCAAACTAGCAAGACTGTATACCCATGGGCATGCACACATGTGCACGCATACACATACACACACACACAAACACACACAGCCAAGGAACACACATAAGGCACAGAGGGAGCCAGCAGAAACCAACATAGTACCAAACCAAACCAGCCTCCCAGGCCAGGCATTTTTCCATGGCTCTGGGCACTAAAGATATAGTAGGATAACAGGGAGGGTTCGGCGCTGGCTTCCCCACCTGCCCCGGCAGCCGGGGAGCCTAAATCAAATTCCCAGCAGAGGGCCCCGTCCATCTCCCCATTACCTTTTGCCACTGGTCTGGTGACAGTGAGCCACGCAGACTGGTTAGCTTCACCAATATAATTGGAAACCTTACACACATACTCCCCGCTCTGGGCCTCTGTCACATTGAACAGGGTCAGCACCTCCGCATCCGAGCTATTAATCCCCGAATGCTAGAACAAACCAACGACACACCAGTCAATTGGGCAGACACTGAGATGCGGCCATACTTTGCTCCCAGGTAACTTTAAGGCAGGCCCAGGGAGCCTTAAATTTAAATGTCAGGCAAGGGAGACATTAAGTGAGATTTGGCGTCTTTTCCTTTTTAGTAGGACAAAACAAGTGTACTTCAAAAGTCCAAAAACTTTTGACTAAAAAAAAAAAAAGCACTACCCCAAATCCAATGTTCTGTTAGTGTTGTACCCACTCCTCTGGGGCTAGGGCAGGCACTGTGAGTGAAGAGCGTGGCCATGGCCCAAGGCCACAGCCCCATTTTCTACAGAGCAGTTTCAGCACCCGTAGCGAAAACAAGGGATGGCCAGTAAATCTTGGGGACAGGCACACCAGGGGAGGATGAGGTCTAACTCTGGGACAAGGAGGTAAACCACTTTCCCAGCTCCTGCTTACTTCCTGTTAAAAGATCCACTGGAGATTTAGGCAATTACCTTCCCTGGGTTAATGGAGCATTCAGGGACAGTGAGAGTCTGGGAGTGAGAGGAAAAAGGAAGAGAAGGCCATTACTCTTGACCCTGGTTAGAATTTATATGTGGCATTTGCTTTTCCAACTTCACCTAACTATGCCTTTATTATGCACCCCACCTGCCAGAAGGAACATAATTCAGGAAGCAGGGCAGAGGCTAGGAAAAGTTTACCGGAAAGGTCTTGATCCTGGGCTACAAAAAGGCTGGCGCCCAAATGTTTTCCTGGAGTAGTTGACCCCAAAACCCCAGCAAAGTCACTCTCAAAGCTCCTTAGGAACCAGCATCGCACTGCCCACCCCCCACTCCTCTGTTCCCGTCTCACTTCCGCTTTGTGTCTCAGTCACTAGTCCTGGGGAATGTGGCCAGGCCCCTATGAAGATGGAGTGTGCCGACAGGTAAGGGATGTATCCCATTGCAGGCACTGTGCCTGACCCCTGGACTTGAGCCCTCCTTCCCAGCAGACTGGTCCGTGGAGACTGAGACCTGGATTACCTTTAAGATCTGGACGTAAGGCAGGTTGTCCGGACCGATCTTACTCCCATTCACCTCGATGTGCTTTAGCCACTGGATGTGGGGCTGTGGGTCACTGTACACCTTACACATGAACTCCACATTGCTGCCCAGGGCCACTGTCTTGTTGGCAGGCAACCCTGCCTGCAGTATGGGCCGGTGAGGGGACCGCTCTGTGGAGGAAGGGAGATGAGAAGCTCATCAGACCCTGCCGTGGCCAGGCCTTGGCTGGGGAACAAAGACCACTCACTAAAAGAAAGTACTCCCACACCTAGCTCATCTGACTGAGCCTCTGAACGAGGCCCTCTGCCTTCCCCATTATGGGCAGTGCACTTCCCAGCACCCCTGCTGAGCCCTGATCCCACGAACCTGAGCTGGGAGAAGAGACTGGTCTTTCCCGGGCCCTCCTCTCCTCAGGCCCTGCACAGCTAGTAGGAACCCCCTCCCCAAGGCAGTGCATCCATTTATAGGAATGAGAAGTCTCTCTTGCCTTAATGGAGATCCCTATAACTCAGCCATGCTGCCAGGCCCCAGCACGGCCTACCTCTTAACTAAAATAACAGAGTCACTTAGACTTTTCCTGATCAAAGTGTGGTCCAGGAGCACCAGTATTGCCCAAGGAACTCGAAAGGAATGCAAAATCTCAGGTCCCATCCCAGACCTACTGGACCACAATCTTTCTGGTTTTTTTTTTTTTTTAATGATCCAAGACAGAATGCTATAGTGAAATTCTTTAAAATTTCCAGCTAATGAGAATCAGAAGGGCTAGGAGGAATGGGCTACTGTACTACCACTAAGAAGCCTGATGCTCTTCCCAGTGTTTCCTGTGATGCCCTGGGGTCAGCACAGGCTTGGAGTTCTCATTAACACGTGTCTGACCTCTCTGAGCTTCCGCTTGCTCTTCCATACAGTTGGGATAATAGCGCCTACCTTGCAAGAGTGCCATAAGAATTGCGTACTGTTGGAATTTTATGCTAAATTTAACTTCACTATTCCAGTTACCTTTCAGGAGAGAATATCAACAGTACCTTCCATTTTACAGTGTACAAATAGCTCATAACTTAATTTTACAGAAAAGAAACCAGGGGCTATCAAGTTGACTCTGACTCATGACGGCCCCATATATATCAGAGTAGAACTGTGCTCCATGGGGTTTCCAATGGCTGATTTTTCAGAAATAGATTGGCAGGCTTATCTCCTGAGGTGCCCCTGGTGGGCTTGAACCCACCAACCTTCTGGTTAGCAGCCAAGCACATTAACTGTACCACCCAGGGACTCCCGCAGGAAAGTGAGGCTCAAAAGGGGGAAGTGGCCTGCTCAAGACAACAAAGCAAATAAGTGCCATGACGTTATCCCAAAGTAAACCTGGAAGCCATGGCTGCTCCTAACTAAACACCCCTGTTCTCTCTCCTCTAAGCTCTTTACTCCTGTGGCCTCTGCATTCTTACCCACAACGTCGAGCTGGTAGGTGTGGTTAATGCTGCCGTACTCATTCTCCACAATGCAGGTGTAGTTGCCTTTATCAGAGGGCACCACGGAATCCATTATGATGCTCCAGGTGGCATAACGGACCTGAGGGGGGAAATGCCAAGGGCTCCATTGAGGGTCTGGAGGAAAATGTAGGTAGAACCCACATGGTGTTGTTAGCACCTCCAAATCTGAGCACAGCAGCATATGACCCCAAACTTCAGAAAGTTAGCCAAACGAGGCACAGTGAGTTCTACCCTCAACCCATTTACAATCAGAAAGAACACATCAGGTGCACTGACGGGTGGGAGGAACTCTGGAAGTTTTCACCACGGCATTCAAGGCCACCCATGACCTGGACACAAGGTGCCTTTTACAAACTCTCCCAAATACACTAGGAAATTTCCCCGCTCTGTATTTCTGTACCTAAAATGATTCCTGCCAAGATTCTGGTCCTGTCTGCCCTTGCAATCTCATTCAAAAACCATCTCCTCCGGTCCAATCTCTGGTTAGAATCATTTTCATATTTCCCTCTGTACTTCTAACGTCCTGTCTGTATCTCTACTGAAGAATTTACCACAGCCAGCTTTTTATGAGAGTTGCACTTGTACATATTTGCCCTTCTATTAGACTAGAAATTCTTTATGGCCAGCAACGTTGTCTTGTACCATCCATAGCACAGTGCCCCACAGTCACCTTTCAGGAGGGATTATTAACAGTACCTTCCATTTTTACAGTGTACAAATAGCTGTGAGACTTATTACCCTCTCATCCTCATAACTCAACTCTATTTTACAGCCAAACAAGCATTCATTTAAAATATTTCCCCATTCTTTTCTGATGTCTCCTGTTCTTCTTGCATATGACTGTTGAGAAAAGAGCCAGGTGAGATGAGAAAGAAACAGAGACTATAAGCATAATCAGAGACGCCGAAGAAGGGGTTACAATGAAGCCGTTCTTCCTACAAATATAGATGGGCAAAAGACATGGAGAGACAATTCACACTCAGGAGATGAAAATGGCTTGAAAATTTCAGCTTCATTAATAAGCAAAGGACCCCTGGTGGCACAGTGGTTAAGCGCTCGGCTGCTAACCAAAATGTTGGTTGTTCAAACTCACCAGCCATTCTGTGGGAGAAAGATGTGACAGTCCATTTCTGTAAATATTTATCACCTTGCAAACCCTATGGGGCAGTTCTACTCTGTCCTACAGGGTCGCTGTGAGTTAGAATTGACTTCAACAGCATCAGGTTTGGGTTTTTTGGTTTGTTTAATAAACAAAATAATGCACATAAGAGAACAATGAGATACTATCAAACTTGCTAGCAAAGGTATAACGAGCACGTCATTTTCATACTCTGCTCTGGGAGAGTGAGTTAACTTTCAGGAAATTTTTGTGTAACATGCATCAAGGGCTTCAAAAATGCTTAGCCACTTAATCTAGTAATGTCACCTCTAGCAACCTGTCCTAAGAAAAAACATTTAAAAACACTGACAAGGATGTAAGTACAAAGATAGTCACTGCAACATTATTCACGACAGTGAAAAACCAGAAAATAGCTCATATTGTAAAACTGTTAATTCAATTATGGGATATCTTTATCATGGAATATTATGCAGCCATGAAAAATTATCTTTCAGATACATGGCAAAAGACTCATAATGTTAGCAAATGACATATGCATAATGTGATTAATGATGTAAAAACCATATACGCAGGACAAAGGATTTTTTATATTTAAAAACATTTATATTTAAAATTTGTCTATAATGTCTTACTTGCATAGCCAGCAAACATTATTTGAAACAATTAAGGCATACACTGAGGAAGCTCTAACTCAGCTTCTCCTGTTCCTCTTATTCCAACTTCTATATGTACACACATACCTTATAGCCTCCAATCCTGTGGTCGGGTTTGAATTCTTTGCCATTTTTCAACCAGCGCAGTGTGGGGTTAGGGGTCCCACTGGAAGGGCATTTGAACTTCACTGTCTTGGCAGCTGGCACCGCGTGCAATTTCTTTTCCATCTTTTCTGGGGAAGTCCAATATGGAGCCACGGCTGTCCGGGGGGAAGCCAAGAGACAGGCAGAGAAGGCTGGTCAGGCTCCAGAGCCAGGATTCAGGCCAGGACCTGGAAGGGCCTCGCCCACCTGCCCAACACCTGTGCCCAGTGCCGTAACATCCAGAGGGACCACACAGTCAAGCAACATGACCAGCATTGCTCTCCTCTGTTGTTCTCCAAACCAAAGTCTAAGCCTCCCCTTCTCTCTCAAACCCAACACCCAGGCCCGGAGGGCAGTAAGGTAGGAAACAGTGTCTCACGCATACGGTTTGGTTTGGTGTTATCTGTCTCTTTCTCCTCTGAAGAGGAGTCATCATCATCGTCGTCGTCCTCCGAGGAGGGGAGAGCATCTATGGAAAGAAGATGGGGACACTGATGTATCTCCAAGGGAAAGGAGCTCTCTAGATTTCCATCCGTACCAACAACCACCCCATAAAAGGCCAGTCCAGTTATGAATGAACAGACTGACAGACTGACCCCAGTCCCACTTTCCCCTAAGTGACTGTCTCTGGGTGGGATAAAAACTGTTGTAAGAGCTGTAAGCTCCTCTACTTGTCTCCATCCCTACCCTACTCCATTCACTGTCCCTCTCGGCCCAGAAGCCTTTGCACGGCTCAGTTTCATCAGGGTCAGCTGTTCCTTGGTCATTTAATTCCACTCTGGATTCAGAGCCTCTCTCCCAACTCATAGTACCACCTGGATGCTTGAGGTCTCAGAACGAGCAGCCAGGCAATTTGTATCTTTCTTTGACCTGCCAACCATTGGGTAACCCAGGCAGAATTCTTCTAGCAGGTACTTGTTTTTAAAGTTTAGGAGCTGTCCTTTCCCAGAGCAGACAGGGAGCCTACCACACACTCTGCAGCTGCCAACACCTCTTCCCAACAAGCACCCACCCCTTTTAATAAATGGAAAGCAAAAAAGAGGCTCGACACACACTGTGGTCACCAACGAGGGTTCACGCCAGATCTTTTTCCAGCCCTTGCTAGTGCTTTTGGGGGGTTGGGAGGGAAATAAAGAAGCCATGTCCCTAAGTTAGGGGCCGGTTCTACATGACGCCTGAGGGAAGGACAGTTAGCCCACACCCCTGAGATGCACAAATGGCACGGAGAAAATTTTACTTTTTCTTTAATCCTACGCTTGTGAAAATCTAACTCCTGCACCTAAAAGTGGTAGCTTCGCAAAGTCACAGGGCTCCAAGGGTTCCCTAGCTTCCTTAACACAGCTCCGCAAGCTAGAGGACAGAGGTGTTCCATCAAGCTTGTAGATATGGCGGTGCACCTGGATCCTCCCTCATCATAGTAGGGACCTCACCACATGTTCTGGGACTCTAATCACTAAGCTGAGTACCAAGTCCAAATGGCAAGGAATGACAGGATGGGAGCTGGCTGAGACCTCGTCAACCTGGAGATCTGGGTAGGCTGTGGTGGAGAAATTTCCAGGGTCTTCGTGCCCCTAAGAGCAGTAGCAATCACCTCTGAGACAGACCTTGGCAGCCCCAGATCTCTGCACAGGGGTCTGTTCCACTGGGTCTCACCCCTCTGAGAGCTAAGCCACGCGGCGGGCAGGGAGCAATGTTAGTGGGCAGCAGTTTCTGAAGCAGAGTGGGGGCAGCTCATGGAGGGGGAGGAGGTACACTTCGCCCTGAGACTAGCAGAGAGGGCTCGAGGGATGGAAGGAGAGGGTGAGGGCAGGGCTTTGCTACCAACCTGAGACATTGACGGAGAAGTAGGTGGTGTCGCTGCCTGAGGGGCTGCTGGTCACGCAAGCGTAGAGGCCAGAGTCGGCGGGCACGGAATCCCGCACCTCTACCTCCTCCCCCGTGATGCGGGTACGGTTGCTTTCCACCAGCTGTACCCCGTCCCGCAGCCAGTTGATGCTCTGTACATCGTCCCGCAGCCGACAGCGAAGCTGCAGCAGGTCACCAGGGTGGACCAGGAAGGACTCCACTTCCACAGGGGCTCCCCAGGGCTGAGCTGCAGCCACCCACAGGGGCCAGGAAGAGGAAGCAAAAGAGGGAAAAGGGAGGTCGGGAAAGGGAGGGAGGGGAGAGACAAAGGGGATTACACTAGCCACACGGAGCTGCAACGGCCCAGCCCGTTCACTGGGGCTACAGAGCTGGAGGTGGGAACTGGAATATGGGTCAGTTGGAAAATGGCCAGCTGCCTGGGAACCCCTGCGTCGTCTTCTCCACCCCACCCCTCCAAAGGTCAAAGGAAGAAAGAGGCAAAAGTTAGGAAGCAGCTGCAGCAGCATTAAGCGGTTCACATTTCCTTTCCCTCCATCTATGGGCGCAAGGTCGGCCCTCCCAAGGACTTCTTTATGTCGAGTTGCCCCCTCTCCACACACTCAGTGCTTTGCCAAGAACGGCCACTTCCCAGAGGACACCCCGTTTCCCTTTGGCTAGGTCAGCCGCACACCTTGCCCTAGTAACTGTTGAACATACCCGGCCACTCTAAAATCCAACAGCTCCCATCCAAGAGGAGAGAAGGCAACTTGTCAACCAGGGGCTCCGAGTTCAAGATTCAGTGAGGGTGGGGGTCTGGCCCCCAGCAAGTCAGATGCACATGTAGGAGAGACAGCCCAAGGAGAGGTCAGCTCGGGGGAACCTCCAGCTAACAGGTGTCAGGCCAGAGGATTCAGGGCTTTTGACTATGTTAGGAACGTAGGCCTGCAGCTGCCACAAAACCCACACTTGCTCTGGCAGCATAAGCTGTTGTACACAAAGCTCCTTTCTACTCAACTCATCCCACTGCCTGGGCTCACCCTCTCACTCCCCCCCCCACCACCCTGTCCCACACATCGCATCAGCTCCCCTTTTGGCCCCCACAGCAGTGCTGGGCCGGCCCCAGGTCATCCATGGCTCATGAGATCTGTCCAGGAGTCTCCACTAGGAGCAGTGACTCCTTTCACACACCCACCCCTTTCAGGACCAGCAACTTCTCCCCTGTGCTAACAAGGTACACCTATGAGTTCACCATCCTGGGCTGTTACACGTCTCTTGAATACCCCCTCTTTACTAACAAGGGGGCCATCAGTTTCCAACTCCTTTTGGGGCATCCACATGTGCTCCTGGCACTTTCAACCAACTGTCTACCTCCCACCCAAAGAACAAACATGGCACCACTCACATCGACTGCCTGACCATCTCTACCCCTTATTTCTCACCAAAGGTTCGCTAGCTCACCTGGAGCTACTTGCCAGGTCCCTGAAGCACGGGGCTCTGAGACACATGCTCCCACTCACCCTTGGCTCTGACTCACAGCTGCTCCTTCTGCCTGCAGGGCCCACGCTTGTCTTTGCCTATCTCCACTCTGCTCCACTCCTCAGCCTGGCTGGTAACTCCTTCTGGAAGCCTGTCTGGCTCCTGTCAGGGTTAGGTAGCCTTCTACTGCACTTATCACATTAAAGGATAGTCCCCCTCAGCATACCCAGTTCAGAGGGCTGGGGCATGTCCTATAGACCTTCACATCCCAAGCACCTAGTACAATGCCTGGCACACAAGAGATGCTGAACAAATGTTTGCTAAATAAATGGCATGTGCACAATCATACCATGCCTTCATTGTCTTCCTTTCTAAACTCCCTTTTCTCCTTTGCCACCCTCAATTTAATGAATGTCCTTCTGAAGTGCTAAACGGGTTTCAGCTAGAAATATTAACAAAAAAAAAAAGTGTCCTGAGCATCAGTGAGCACTAGGGACTAATGGTGATTTTCCTTTGAAGGACCTTGGGGGCCACGAGGAGTGGGCACAGCTGTGTGGCCAAGGCCACAGGCCCTGGCCTACTTCAACCCAAGGGCTCTATCTTAAATACTGGGCCATCAAAAAGGGGGTGCTGCTTTAAGTTTGGAAGCCACTTGGCAAGGACACTTTGTTTTTGTGAATCTAATCTGGTCACGGGGAACACCACAAAGGTGAATAGACCACGCAACTGATTAAAAATAAGCTTTTGTGGGTCTTAAAAAAGTTATTCTTTCCATTTTTAATGGTTTGTGGTTTTGTCAAAAGAAGGTAGGAGAAAAGTGGTTCAGACTCAACCCTTAAGGAAAACAGCAGACACTCCTATTGATCAAGTCTCATTGCCCTCAAATGACCTCACTAATTAAATATTTTGCAGCTCGTGATCAGTACCAGCCATTGGTCAAACAGTAAACTCAAATTCTTGGTCTCTAGCATCATACAGCCTATTTCAACAGGTCCCAGAAACAAAAAATATCTCCCAAAGACAAAGAAGTCACCAGGTGAACACCCTTCCCCAAGAGAAGACAGCACAGGGACCTGGCCCTGCTGAGACTCTTGCTAGCTGACTTGGATCCTGCCTGTACCAACCAGAACTTGGAAGCAAAACCCTTCTACACAGTCACTGAACTGTACGTGTAGAAGCTGTTGGATGGGTGCATGCTTTGCTTTTTATATTTTCACAAAAATAAACATTAAAAAAAAAAACAAAACTTTTCACATGATCTATAAAAAGTCTCAAGACCCAGTTTTCTTTTCTCCCAAAGTAATCATTTAGACAGACCCCAGTTTGCTTCCAAATGTATCTCATATTTCCTCATCCTCCCTGTCTTAGTCATCTAGTGCTGCTATAACAAAAATACCACAAGTAGATGGCTTTAACAAAGAGAAATTTATTCTCTCACAGTCTAGGAGGCTAAAAGTCCAAATTCAGGGCGTCAGCTGCAGGGAGAAGGCTTTCTCTCTCTGTCTGCTCTGAAGGAAGGTCCTTGTCATCAATGTTCCACTGGACCAGGAACTTTTCAGCACAGGGACCCTGGGACATGCTCTGCTCCTGACACTGCTTTCTTGATGGTATAAGGTTCCCATCTCTCTGCTTGCTTCTCTATTTTCTATCTCAAAGGAGATTGACTTAAAACACAATCTAATCTTGTAGACTGAGTCCTGCCTCATTAACATAACTACTGTTAATCCCACCTCATTAACATCACAGAGGTAGGATTTACAACATATAGGAAAACCATATCAGATGACAAAATGGTGGACAATCACATAATACCGGGAATCATGGCCTAGCCAAGTTGAAACACATTTTTGGGGGACACAATTCAATCCATAACACTCCCCATTCCCAATGTTCCCTTAGGATAGCCTCCTCAATGGTCTCCCTGTCACTGGAGTTCAAACAGCCTGATCCCACACCCTTGGCATGCTTTGTCACATTATTCTCCTGACTGAGATCCTATACTGTATATAGGATATGATCCACATCCCCGTTAGGCTCTCCACATCTGCTCCCACCTTCTCCATCCAACCTTCTCCCTACTGGGAGCCTTCTACTCTCGCCTGGCAGCTCTCCTCACTATGTCCTGCCTCTATACAACAAAAGCTGACTTCTGCTGAAGACCACCAGCCATCTTTCTAGAGTCCCACACCCGAGACGACTCAAAGTAGCAAGATACATCAAAAACTTCCAAAAAGTCTTCTCTTTGCACTAGCATCTCTACCCTAATTCTCTGTAAAACAGTCACTTTTGAACCACACAAATTTGCAATTACATACCATCTTGTATTGATTCTCTTTTTAAAGGTCTTTAATGAGATAATTCACATACGATAAAATTCACCCATTTAAAGTACAGAATTCAATGGTTTTTAGTATATTCAAAGTTGTACATCACCACAATCTAACTTTAGAACATTTCTATCACCCTAAAAAGAAGCTCTGTACCCCTTAGCCATTACCCTCCAATCCCCCAATCCTCCCAGCCTAGGCAACCTCTAATTTACTTCCTATTTCTACAGATTTGCCTATTACAGATGTTTCATATAAATGGAAAATACAATATGTTGTCTTCTGTGATTGCCTTCTATCACTTAGCATATTGTTTCCAAGGTTTATCTATGTTCAGCATGTATCAGTACTTTGTTCCTTCATATTATCAAATAATATTCTATTGTATGGATATGCCACATTTTCTTCATCCATTCACTGGTTGATGGACTCATTAGGTGTATTGTTTCTCAACTATCAAAAGTGTCCATGCCCTTACAATGAGATACCATCTTAACCCATCTAAAATGGCACTGATAGAAAAAACAAATAGCAACAAGTGTTGGCAAGGATGTGGGGAAATTAGAAGCCTTATCAATTGCTGGTGGGACTGTAAAATGGTACAACCACTATGGAAAACGGTATGAGGTTTTTCTCAAAAAAACTAGAAACAGAACTACCCTATGATCCACCAATTCCACTCCTAGGGATATATTCCAGAGACCAAAAAAATTAATGATACACACAGACAGATGCACACCTGTTTACAGATGCTTTATTCACAATAGCAAATAAATAGAAACAACTGAAGTGCCACTCAACAGATAAATGCATAAGCAAATTGTGGTACATACACACAATGGAATATTACATAACCGTAAAGAACAATGAATCTGCGAAACATATAACATGGATGGACCTGGAGGGCGTAATGCTAAGTGAAATAAGTCAAGCATATAAGGACAAATATTGCATGATCCCTCTTTTATAAGAAAGATAAATAAATAGAATAGGTAAATATAGAGTGCCCCAAGAATAGATAAACATAGAGACCAGAGTTCACTGGTGGTTTAGGCCATAAAGACTTATTATTTTTGGTGATGGGAAAAGTGGCACTGAATGTAGGTGTAATGAGCACAGTACAATCAATATAAAAATGAGTGTTTCAGGACGTATGGATGGGTATAGGCATACTGGCATACAAATAAGTACAGGTATACACATAGGTGAAAACAAGAAGTATCAAATACAAATATGTAGGTACAGGCCCATATATTCATTGAAGACACAAATACGGACACTTCTCAAACATAACCAAACACCTTCCATGATTGGTTTTCTGGGTTTGAAGGCTTAGGACCATAATCGTATGGGACAACTCAGTCAACTGGCATAATACAGTTCATAAGAATCATGATCTGCATCTTAGTGAAGCGAGTAGTGTCTGGGGTCTTAAGAGCCGTGAGCGGCCATCTAAGACACACAAATACAGGTCTCTACTTGCCAGAAGCAAGACAGTGAGAAGGATAACCAAAAGCTCAGAGAAGAAACAGGTCTACCGAGCCACAGCCTCATCTACCACCACTGACTGTTCTGACCAGGGTCAACAGTTGGTCCCAGATAGACTAGGAGAAAAATACGGAGCAAAACTCAAATTCTTATTTTAAATAAATAAATAAAAAGGCCAGATAAACTGGAACAGTAGAAAACAAAGGACTCCCTGAGACTATGGCCCTGAAACTCTCTTTAAACCTAGAACCGAGCCTATCCCGAGATCACCTTTTAGCAAAATAGCAGAGTGGCACGCACAATTAAGGATATTGCCTGTAAGATCAGTGCTCTACTTAAAAACCATCTATATGAGATCAAAGGAAACCCTAGTGGCGTAGTGGTTAAGTGCTACAGCTGCTAACCAAAGGGTCGGCAGTTCGAATCCTCCAGGCACTCCTTGGAAACCCTATGGGGCAGTTCTACCCTGTTCTATACAGTCGCTATGAGTCGGAATCGACTTGACAGCACTGGGTTTGGTTTTTGGTATGAGACCAAAAGGTCAACAACTACCCAAAAACAAAGACGAGGAGATAAGGGCGCTGGGAAATTAAAGTACTGGAAATGGAACAAACAGAACACAAAGAGAACGTCGACACATTGAGATAAATATAACTAATGTCACTGAACAATTCATGTGGAAATTGTCAAATGGGTACCTAACTTGCTGTGTAAACTTTCACCAAAAACTCAATAAAATATATTTAAAAAAAAAGTGTTCATATCTTGTCTCTTCTAAGGAAATAGAAAGCAACTTAGAGTAGAATTCCCTATTATAACTTTCCCATAGTGCCTAACAATGTCAGAAACAGAAAATATTCAAGAGGTCTTGAATGGAATTTAGCATCTGGCAAAGACTAGTTTCTAGAGGAATGAAAAATCGGCCTAGGGCTCTTGGCTTATAGCGGATTTTTTTTCACTGCTAATAGTGCTCTGGAAACCCTGGTGGCTTAGTGGTGAAGTGCTATGGCTCTTGGTTGTGTGTGTCAGATTCTCCCTCAACAAAGCAGGAATAACAATGACACTTTCTTCTAGGAGGTGATTTGAAAGTAACCAACTGCTTTCTTGTTTACTGTGTCCTGCCCTTTGTGTCACTGCCCTCAATAGCAGTCCTGACATTGGGAGTCCTATGTGAGGCAGGCTGATTCCAGAGCCTCCCTACTCACTGGCAGCCTTCAACAACCAACTCACTCTCTCCATTCTCTCTTGGTCTTTCCAGTGACCTCCCCCCACCCCCATTTATGTCCTTATTGGAAATGCTCTTGCATCTCTAGATCCGTGTCCTCTGAGTTGCCCTCTCTCTTGCCTCCTGGTCAAGGCCAATGGGCTGGGGCTATACGTGAGCTGACACCTTTGTTGGGCTGTAGTCAACACAGATGGTCGTGAAAGATGAAGAAAAGAAAGACAGTTTATTGCTCTGTCACTTGAAACCAACATTCCAACTCTTAGAGAACCTGATTAATTTAAACCAGGTACAAAGGTAGTCCTTAGTATGTAAAACAAGGATGCTGAGAGGGAAGTGGCAAGCCAAAACGCTTGCTTTAGCTTGCTTTATGAACCTTGTTTCCTGAGAGATGAGGTGGGGAACGGAGGTTGTAGGACATTTGGTATCTGGATTCCATGACGACTTAGCCTGAGGCTGAACATGTTTGGCTGTGAATCAGATTATGACCTTCACTATTACAGGCTCCGGGTGCAATGTGTTAAACATGTAGTATGGAGAACAAAGTGCACTGCGTGTTTCCATGCCCACAGTACACAGTCACCATTACCAATACCAGGAGTGGGCAAGTTAGAGCAAGGGTGTGACTTGAATATCCTTAGAGGATTTGGGCCATCCAAACTCATTTTCTTCAACTACTTGGACAACCCTCCAGGACACAAGAGAGAACAAAGGCCCCTGCTTAGCTGCCTGGATCTCAGAGACTGAGGAGGCATCTGGTGCTGTCGTTCTGGGGCAGGCCTGGAGGCAATGTAGAAGACAGGGAGACTGCAGAAACGTTATTCAGGCTGGGTCGAGTAAGTGCTTCAGGAAAAGAAAAAAACCTGTTGAGTCGATTTTTACTCATAGCAACCCTATAGGACAGAGTAGAACTGCCCCTTAGGGTTTCCAAGGAGCAGCTGGTGGATTCAAACTGCCAACCTTTTGGTTAGCAGCTGAGCTCTTAACCACTGAGCCACCAGGGCTCCAGTCCCTCCCTCAGTGGTAGCGAAGTGGTATATTCACTGATCCCATCCTGCTTCTCTAACAGAGCTACTCTACATGCTCAGGGGCAATTAAGAGCAGATTGAGGATCATATTTTTAGTAATCCTCAAGGAAGCAGCTAGAAACGACAGACAGAGAGGCATAAGGGTTGGTGTCATTTCCCATTTTGCTCCTAAGGCTAGGAACATAATTAATGTTAATGAATCTCTAATGACTCCTGCTCCCTTCCCACTTTCCCCCCAAATACCACAGCTCTGTAACCTCCAACAAGCCAACAGGTGTGGTGTTTTGCTTATGGCAGGGCTGGCCAGATGTCTCCCACCGTCATCCATCAGGCAGTTCTGCCCCCGGGACATCAGATCAGATGCAAGTTCTTGATTCCAAATCTCTGTTTTCTGCCAGCCATGGGCACTGCGCAGGGTGGGCGAATGGGGCCTTGAGGAGGCCTAAACCAACACAAACGTTGGTATTCTTACAAGAAGACAAGACCTCAGTTCCCAAAACTCCAAGGAGAAGATGGGGGACTTTCTTAAAAAATATCTACCATTAAGTGCCTATGTGAACCCTTGTCACTGTGTAAAAAGAAACTGGTCAAAGAAATGAGCAGAAGACATGCCCTGAACTAACCAAGGTGATAGGATTTACCTAACACCTTGATATGTACTGGAGCCCCAGTGGTGCAGTGGTTAAGAGCTCAGCTGCTAACAAAGGAGGTCAGCAGCTCAAATTCACCAGCCACTCCTTGGAAACCCTATGAGGCAGTTCTACTCTGTCCTTTGGGGTTGCTATGAGTTGGAATTGACTTGACAGCAATGGGTTTGTTTGTTTTTGATATGTACTAAGCCCTTTATATTACAACATGTGACAACTAGAGAAGGCTATGAGAACCAAGTACTAATGGCATGGGAGGAGGGGAGCAAACGCAGGTGTGATGTATGCTGACCTCAAAGCACACATGTGTGAAACATGTATGTGTGATTTGAACATTCAAGCTTAAGTTGTAAACAATTAAAAACTGACAAATAACTTCTCTGGCATAAACAACTTCTAATCTTATCAGCCACTACCTTTATGTAGACAGAGGCTTTGTTGTGATACGGTGTGACACAGAGCTTAGTTTACCTGTGGTAAGAAACCTTGAATGTGCACCCCTGTTTATAAACCTATGACGTGAGTTACCCTGATGTGATGTGAGCTGGGTACCCCGGATGGAACGCTTACCACGCAAGAACAGAGGGACTAAACCACATAAAAAAAAAAAGCCCTGGGCTTTTGCTCTTCCAACAAGAGAGAGCTAGTTAGAGGCAGAATGACACTGTCAGTCGAATCTCTGCCAGAGACGCTGCCCACTGCCACAGCTGCCTTCAGACCCCACTATGAGGGACCTCCACCGAGGATGAGCTGCTGGTCAAGGCTTCCTCCTGAGATGGCTCATTAACGCTAAACGCCTGAAGGCTGCAGATTCGGATGTCAATTATTGGACTAACTTACCCTACCTGATTCTCTAGGTCTAAAGGAATGTCTTCGAGTCTTACCTGTGTGCTGTGCCACGAATACCATGCCACAGACGAAATCAGTGTATGCATGATAAATCTGAACATTTCTCTACTTTTTAAAATAAGATCTCACAAGGCAATGGATTTAGATTGGGAATGACAATTGTGGAGTAAGGGGCATAAAAGAATAAGGTGCTCACGAGCAGGTTGTTTGTGCCTTGGGATGAGCCGGAGTGAGCTATGAGGCCAGAGTATATGGCCTGCTTGGAGCAAAATGTTCATGGTAGAAAAAAATTAGATCAATAATGATTTCAACTTGTCAGGTGGGAAATGGAACACTAAAGAAACCCCAGGCAACACAACTCTGCAGAGAGAATGAATGCAAGCCATTCATGCCACATGCACAAATATACCTCAAAATGTATTCTGAAATATCACTTCACTGGCCGATCCTGTAACAGCCAATTTGGTCTGGAAGTTATCCATCCCCAAACCTCACAACTTAACATGAACCCAGTGAAGAATAACAACATATTTGTATAGCACTTTGCAATATACTGTTTGCCTTCCCATATATTATCTTGGGATCCTTTAACAACTCTGTCAACGGCAATATATAATGGCCAATATTTATAGCATGCTTACTATGGCCCATAAAAATGTGCAAGAACACAGACTATCTCATTTAATCCTCACTGCAACCCTATGAGGTTGATACAACTGTTATCTCTGCCTTACAGAGGAGGAAGATTACTATGTGCCAAGCATTGGTTTAATCGTCACAATGACCCTGTGAAGTAGGTACTATTATTATGTCCATTTTATGCAGAGGAAACTGAGGCACAAAGAGGTTGAGTATTTGTTCAAGACTGCATACCTAGTAAGTAAGGGACAGAGTTGGGATTTAAACCCAGGTGGCCCTGGTTCTCCAGAATTCACCCACATCCAGAGTCCAGCTCTACCGCATTGAAAGGCAGCGTCTACCTTCACTGTGTCTTTGCAGTCCTTGACTTCCAAAAAGTGATCCGAACCTCTATGTTCAGCCCACTGATCCTACCTATTGACACACATATCTTCTACTTCCTTGCATGGGATTCTGACGTTGGTTGCTTTGGCTTTATCCTTCCTCTTTCACACTTCCAATGTCCTCAGCACCATAGCTCATATCACAACCACTATCTTCGAAAATAGTACTTTTAACTTATAGATGTACATCCATGCTCATCTGCCCTTTCAAGTTTAAGCAGGTATGACTGTCCACACTTGGCAGGTGGAGAAATGGGATGAGGGGTGCACTGTCATAGTGGTAGACTCAGAACTAGTGATAATGCCCTACTTTGTAGAGTACTTTATACTTTATGAGGCATGTTTATTTGTGCTCATGTTATTCATGTTCACTCCCATTTAAAGATGAGAAAATGGAAAGTGAGAGATTTCTCCCAAAGTCACAAAACAGGGGTCAGCATTGGCCCTAAGCTCTGGGTTTGCTGGGTCCTGGGTCCCTCCAAAGTGTCTCGCTGCTCACCCAGCAGTCGTCCATCAAGCACTGTGACAGCACAGCAGAACAGTGAAGAGGGGACACATTCAAGGTACCTGTAGCGCTGTCTCAGCCAGAGGTAGGTAACACAACCCCTCCCCCTTCCTGAGTCCTGGGCTCAATCATCGCATCAGTCACCTGACACCTCTCTTCTCAAAACCCTCACCCTAGATTACAGTTTACAGCTGATGACCCCTGATGACCCCTGCTTGACTCCACTGAGAAGATTAAGAACATTAAGCACAGGGGCTGGTCAATGCTCCTCTCAGGCCAGCTCTCTTTATCATGCATCCTCTGAGAGATCCCAGCTCTCAAACCCTGAGCCCTCCATATCACTGCTCTGCATGCCATCCCCTCACACTCTTCTTCGAGAGCCTCCTCCTCCAGAACCTGGAGCTTCTCAAGCTCCCCTCCCCCTCCTTGTCTTTTTAATCTCCTGGTCCCACTTCTTCAGCCAAGCCAATACCCTCATTGCCTTGTACATTTTGCTTCCTCCCTTCCAAGAGACTTCCCTTCTCCTAAATTGTCCTTCTCTCCCTCGTCTCTCCAGGAAGCAACCATTTCCATCACTTTCCTTCACCTCAAAACTCACTCCTCTGAGACTTCCTCAACTACATTCTTCACCCCACTCTTATTGTGTCTTTTTTTAGACTCACAAATTTTCATGGTTTTCTGTTGTACTTATTCAGGTTGATCCATAAGCGTATGTCTTATCTACCTTCCAAGACCAGGAATGGTGGTGTCAGCTACATGTCTCTACTCTAAAGTTGCTTGAATAACCTGCCCCCAGCAAAATCTGGATATCAGTCCTTAACATGATGTCCCTGGGTAGAGATTCCTGCCATCTCTATTAAATCCTTTTGATTTTCGATTTCTGGGTTAAGAAAATTAGGGAAGAATGGCCTTCCTCTTAGGTAACATGGGGGAACTGGTGGTCTTCGAATGTTTACAGTCTTGGCACAAACTCCCCAGAGATAAATGAGAGGGCAATTGTGGGTGGGGGAGGAACTCAGGGTGGCTTTGAAAGCAACTTAAAAGGAACACAGAACAGCACAGCGGGGCTCCGGGAGCCCTCTGCGGAGGTTTTTTATTACGTTATTTTGCCTTTGAAATGGAACTGAAAACTTACTTTAGTCTGGCAAGGCCAGGCCAGAGGTGGTAATCTCACCGAAATCCTGAGTAAGAACTATCATCCGACAAGGGCTGGGGTGTGGAGTAGGGGCCCTAAAGATATGTCATTTACTGAACTAACGGGGTCCCCAAGAAACAAGGTAAGCTGCAGAAATGGGGAGCAAAAGTATATGTGGTGGGGGAGACAGGGACACAAAATCAATTAGCAGGGTCTGACACCCTCATCCAGCAGCATTCACCAGCGCCCCCATGCAAGGGATTTGGAGTATAGGGTTTTTTTTTTTTTTAAATAGAAAAAGGGGAAAAAGTGGGAAGGGGCATTTTGCATGCAAATGGACTACTGCCAGAAGAGCCCATTAAAATGTAAAAAGTCCACATTCAGCCTGACAAAATGGTGCAAACTGCTGTGTTTGCCAGAGGGGCAGTAATAAAGCTCACAACAAAGGGGGCCAGGGAACAATGGCGGGCTGAATGGCCTCTGTCAGCAGGTCCTCTCACGCGTTGCCATGGGGACCCCACCAGGGCTTACTAAAGGTATTTCCTGAGGAGAAAGGCACTGCACACATGCCCAGGCAGCCTGGCTAATCCTGACAGGAAGCCATCGCCATTCAGCAGCACAGGGGCTTGGGGCTGGAGTTTTGTTTTGTTTTTATTAAAAAAAGATTTCAGTCTTTTGTGTGTCCCCCCTCGTCACTGTAATTTAGTGCAGAGCTGCCTGTGCTGGCCAATGTCGCAGCCAGGGCCTTGGGCCCACCCCGCGACCCCCCAAAAACAGCTCCCCTGTACCTGAACAGGAGGAGGGCCCAGCTGCCCTCTGCTGTGAGGAGGAAGCAGGCAGAACCCCACTTGGGAGACACAGGCTGAGAGGTCCCCCCGACCCCGTCCCAGGGAGCTTTGTGTAACTCTTAAAACGGCCAGTGGAGAGAGGGTGAGGCGTAACAAAGGGTCAAAATCGAGTCTGGGGTTCAAGCCTCTGGGCTCAGGTTCCAATTGATGCCTCCTCCGTACCTATACCTTGTCCCTAGGGATTCTGCCCTTTCCCCCTTAAATCAGCACCAGTGTCCCCCGCCCCCAACTCTCACAACTGGGACAGCGGAGCTGGCACAGGCTGGGAAAGAGGACAGTAATTAAGTGATTAACAAAGGAATTTGCCCAAGATTGTTTTAAAAGAAACTCCCCTTCACCCCAACTGTTTACTGGCATACGGGGGAACAGAACAGAAAACAAAACTCTGACTACATCCACATCTCCAAACTCTTCTTAACGTACTTTGTTCCCTCCCTCCTACCTCACTAGGAAGAATTGCTCTGGGAAGAGGAAAGTCACTAAAAACACACAGGAAGCTGAGAGTCCACTCATTCAAAACGAGCAAAGGTAGATGCCCTCCAGCTACTGGGGAGAGTGGTCTAAGCTCACAGTTCCTAGAAGTTGCTGTCACCATTTCACTTCAGGCTCCAGGAAGAATCCGGCCTTAGATTCAGGGAATAAAGCCAACAACACAGCTGGCTGGCCGTGGAGACAGAAACTCCTGACAACTGCCCCCTAGGACACAGTTTAGGGTAAATTAACATTTCCTGAGCAACTTATGTGTGGAAGGAGCCATTTCCAGTGAAAAATGAATGAGGCTCAGGTTGGTAAAGATTTCTACCCAGGTCTGTATGTTTGCAAAGCCCATCATCTTGCATCTAGACCTCCCCCTAAAAACGCTTTGAACCTAGCAGTCTGACAGGATAATGGAGAGTAAAACTGACAGTATTTCTGAAGCATTAAGACTGTGCCAGAAATCTTCCTGGATACCAGGGCAGCTTCTCAGGCCATATTACCAAAAACCAAACCAACTGCTGTGGAGTCCTGGAGTGGAATATGGAGTCCACTCTGGGTGGACTGGAATGGCCAGTTTTTCGGTTAGCTGCCCAGCGTGTTAACCATCTGCACTATCCAGGGCCATAGTACTAAACCAAACCGAATCCACTGCCATCCAGTCATTCTGACTCATAGCAAACCTGTAGGGCAAAGAAGAACTGTCCCATAATGTTTCCAAGGCTGTAATCTTTAAGGAAGCAGACTACAGCATTTTCTCTCATGGAGTGGCTGGTGGGTTTGAACCACCGACCTTTCGGTTAGCAGTTGAGCGCTTAACCACTGCGCCACCAGGGCTCAGGCCATAGTAAGTGGGTCCTCTTTTGGGCAAAGGAGCAGGAGGAGCCTCTTCTCCGACGGCAAGCCCTCAGAAGGAATCCAAACTCAGTAAGGACCACTTATGTGGGTCGTAAACTCGGAGGATGCAGACACTCATTGGGGAGGACGGGGGCGGGCTTCTGCCTTTATTAAAAATCACGTCCTAAACTCAAAGCAAGAGTAGAACTGGTCGCCAAAAGTCCCAACGCATATTGTAAGTAACAACATCTTCCACTAAGCTGTAAGGGAAGAGTTAGGCCAACTAGTTGGTGTGTGTGTGCACGCGCGGGCGCGCAAGGGTCCCGGCTAGAAGGGGCTCAGACCCTCCCACCACAAGCCCTCAGCGCAGGCCTCCCAGCCATGTGTCTGCAGCTGCGACCTGTCATGCACTTCCTGGTCTGGGTTCTGTAATGGAAAGATCATTAAGAGTGGGGGAGGGAGGAGAGGGAGATGAATCGACAGCGCAGAGGTAACCCCGGGCTCCCACTCTCCGCTGTGCTCTGACCTTAAAGTCCGGTCAGGTTCCTTAAAGAAAAGAATGCGTTGCCCTTCCCCCCACTCGCGCCCCTCCTTCGGCCTCTCAGCTTGTTTGGGGAAGGAAACACCGGCAACCAAGAGGAAAAAAGTCGCCGCCCCTAAACTTGCTGATGAATTAGTAGAGGCCTCAGCTGTTTTCAGATTTTGCTTTTTGGCCCTCAAAACCGCAGTGGATACTTAAGAGTACAATTCACTGGGTCTCTAAGCCTTGTCCCCTTCCTGTTCTGCTCTCATCGCTGAAATTGGGGGGGCTTGGTCACAGCACCCCTGTGAAAGGAAGGCTGGCCCACCCATTGCAGAGTGGGGAAAAGAATAGGGTCTTCATAAACTTACATTCAAGAAATGTCCCTTGTTTTTACTTTACGAGAATAAAAGCGATAAAACATCCGTTTAAAATGAAACGGTAATGGTACTGGGTAATGTTTTTTATTTGTTTTAATATTCTTACTTGGCCCAAAATAAGTTATATAAATCCTATGTAGGTTCCAAAAAATTTTCTGGAAATTTTACTGACGCATCAAGTCTAAAATTCTGACCACTGGTCTATTCCATAGATTTACAGGATAGCAAGGATCCAGAAAGTTGTTGGTTTATAATCCATCCATCTGACTACCACTTATTCATTCACTCTCTCACTTTCACACACACTATGCAAGTTGAGCATTTAGTCCCATGTGTTTTTTTAAAAGTTAGAGATTTTTCTACCTGAGATGGTATACTTCTCAGCTCTCAGGTAAAGAGTAGGTGGAGGAAGCTGGACGAGCTGCTTGGAGGAAGCTAATGGACATATCTATCTAAGACTTTGCTCAGACCACCTGGGGAGTAACTGTCCTCCAGAATTCTCACCTTCCATCCAGGAGACCCAGGCTCCATTCCTGACCGATGCACCTTAGGCGTGTAACCACCACCTGTCAGTGGAGGCTTGCGTGTTGCTCTGATGCTGAACAGGTTTCAGCAGAGCTTCCAGTCCAAGACAGACTGGGAAGAAGGGACTGGCGATCTACTTCTGAAAATCAGCCAGTGAAAACCCTAGGGATCACAATGGTTTGGGCCAGTTCACAACTGGGATGGTGCAGGACCAGGCAGTGTTTCATTCTGTTAAGCCTGGGGCTGCATGAGTTGGGGGCTGAAGGGGAAAGCGCACACTCTACCACAGCTAAGAACAACTCTCAGCAATGTCAACATTCCAAATGTCCTAAGGGAAAGCAGTCTAGTTTGAGGTCCTGCCCCAAACTCTTGCTTGAGCCACAGGTGGCTATAACTGGCTAGGTGCAGGTAAAAGAGATTCTGAGTGGAAATCAGGAGGCTCGGGTCTGGTTTCATTTGCCTTCCACTAACTGTGTGATCCCGGACAAGTCACCTCCCCTCTCAGGCCTCAGCTTCATCAAATGTGAAGTGGGAAAGCTGTCCGACTTGACAGAATCTAAGTCCCTTCCATTTCTAACCATTTACATTCCATGTATCGACTGGGCCACTAGATCAAGGGGCACCACTCACTGACACTGCCTGGCAGCACAGAGCTCCCTCTATTGTGGGGGAAAAGAAGAGCCCTCAATTTACCTTTCCTTAAAAGAGGGCATTTTGTTTTGGCTTCAGAGGCACGACCACCAGCACCTTCAACAACTGCTTTCCTCCTTCATTCCTTCTCCCTGGCCATAAGAAGCTTCAGAATGGCAAAGAAGGAACAGCCAAAAGGGTGTGGCTGGCAGAAAGCTGTGAACCCATGTATTTTTAAAGGACTTATTTTACTGTCCTTTTTTGATGCTCTTGATATATTATCCCATGAGATTTAGCCAGGCAAATAAATTTTAAAAGTGGATATTTTCACCACAATTAAAAAAAAAAAAAAAAGTGGATTGGGAGTTTGAGGGTAGTAGAGAACAGCTAGCACTCAACTACTAGCTGAAAGTTTAGCAGTTTAAACCCACCCAGAGGTACTGTGTAAGAAAGGCCTGGCGATCTGCTTCTAAAAGGTCACAGCCCTTGAAAGCCTTGGAAACTCTAAGGAGTACTTCTACTCCGCACACATGGGGTGGCCATGAGTTGGAATCGACAATAACAACATGAGACAGACTAAAATTATAAAACAAACGCTGCTTGCAAATGTATACCCTTCAGGCAAATAAGGATAAAACTTCTGAATGGCAAAGAGAGAAGTTCACTCACTAGTTAATACGGGGACCCAACTCTCTTCTAAGGTTCAAAAGGTAATTCCTAAAACCTAAGGAAAATAAACCTTAATTCCAAAAGTAAACTCTGAAGTTTGGCAATAAAGGACCAGAGATTTCTGAAAGCAGAAGGCCCCTTCCACAGAGCTGGAGAGCTAATCAGCATTCCAAAGGTAGTGATAATTGACTTAAAGCCTGAAGCTACAGTACAGCAAGCAGGGCGTTCCAGGAAGTGTCTCCTTCCTTCCAAGGAAAGCTTTTAGACCGTGTTCCCACTCTCTGTCTTTCTCCTTTTCCTCCCCCATACCTCCAAGGCAAACTGACTCAGCTCGCTCCCATCTCCCGGCTTATTTTGTCTTCCTCTCCCTCCCTCCAACCAGTTGCCATCAAGTCGCTTCCTACTGCCGTACCTCAGAGTAGAACTGTGCTCCATAGTTTTCAAGGGTTGATCTTTCAGAAGCAAATCACAAGGCCTTTCTTCCAAGGCCTTGGGTAGACTTGAACCGCCAACCTTTAGGCTAGCAGCCAAGCACATTAACTGTTTGCACCACCCAAGCACCACTGTTTCTAGTCTCTTTGATATTCCTCTTTCTCCCCACTCCTAGTATATGGGTTAGAGTTGTAGTATTGGTTACCATAGACAGGATTCTGGACACTAGCTCCCTCGTTCATTAGCTGTTTAACCTTGGCAAGGTTTTTTTTTTGTTTTGTTTTTAACCCCTCTGAGCCATTTCCTAACTGTTAAATGGGAATATGGTAATAATACCTATCTTCGTGGGGTGAGAATCTGTATCAGAGGTTCTCAAAGTGTGGTCCTTGGATGGGCAGCAACAGCATCCTTTGGGAACTTGTTAAAACTATAATGCCTGGGCCCTACCTCAGCATCAAAAGCTCTGGGACTGGAGCCCAGCAGTTAGCATTTTAACAAGCCCATGAGGTAATGCTGTTGATGTTAGGTGCTGTTGAGTTCGTTCCAACTCATAGCAATCCTATGTACAACAGAATAAAACCCTGCCCAGTGCTGCGCCATCCTCACAATCATTGCTATGTCTGAGCCCACTGTTGCAGCCAGTGTCAATCCATCTCCTCGAGGGTCTTGGTCTTCCTCTTTTTCACTGACCATCTACTTTACCAAGCATGCTGTCCTTCTCCAGGGACTGATCCCTCCTGATAACATGTCCAATGTATATGAGACAAAGTCTCGCCATCCTTGCTTCCAAGGAGCACTCTGGCTATACTTCTTCCATGACAGATTTGTTTGTTCTTGACAGTTCATGCGATATTCAATATTCTTTGCCAACATTATAATCCAAAGGCATCAGTTCTTCAGTTTTCCTTATTCACTGTCCAGCTTTCACATGCATATGAGGCAACTGAATATACCATGGCTGGGGCAGGTGTACCTTAGTCCTTGAAGTGACATCTTTGCTTTATTTATAACACTTTAAAGAGGTCTTTTGTAGCAGATTTGCCCAAGGAAATATGTCATTTGATTTCTTGACTGCCATTTCCATGGGTGCTGGTTGTGGATCCAAGTAAAATGAAATCCTTGACAACTTCAATATTTCCTCCATTTATCATACTGTTGCTTATTGGTCCAGTTGTGAGGATTTTTGCTTGCTTTATGTTGAGGTGTAACCTATAATGAAGTCTTTGATCTTCATCAGGAAGTGTTTCAAGTCCTCTTCGCTTTCAGCAAGCAAGGTTGTGTCATCTGCATATGGCCGGTTGTGAGGTGTAACCTATAATGAAGTCTTTGATCTTCATCAGTAAGTGTTTCAAGTCCTCTTCACTTTCAGCAAGCAAGGCTGTGTCATCTGCATATGGCCGGTTGTTAATGAGTCTTCCTCCAATCCTGATGCTCAGCCCTTCTTCACAAAGTCCCTGAATGGGCAGCATCAGGGTGATGTTCATGCTGCTAAATCTGAATGGACTCTATGGCAACAGGTTTGTTTTGTTTTGTGTTTGAGCTTGAATCCTAGCTCCACCCCTCACTATGACCTTAGATAAATTACTTAACCTCTGTTTCCTCATTAATATGGAAATAAAACCTATGGTCATGGGATTGTCCTAAAGATATTAAGAATGTAAAGTGTGTACTTATTACTATTTTTAAAAACATTTATGCGGGGGGAATTTTTATTGGTACAATTGTTCTGGCTGGTAATTTGGTTCCATGAAAACTTTTAAAATGTAAATACTCTTAGATCAAGGAGTAAATTTTACTTGTAAAAGTATGTTTGCAGCATTAGCTAATGTGTGGTAGCAATAACCATTCTCACCTACCTTCTTACCTGATGACACGGTGGAATTACTACTGAAAAGGGTTGTATTCCTAGTCTCCTTTTTTAAAACTAGAAATTTAGGTGTCTCTTTTCAAAAAGAAAATGGATTGTTGCTTATCTGTGCATGTGCGCATTCATTTAGTTAAAAAGCATTAATTGAGCACCTACTATATACCAGACACTATTCTAGGCGTTGGCATGAATAAAAGACAAAACAAAGCCCCTGCCTTCATGGCACATACGTACCAGTGGAGGCCCACATCCGATGGTCAGTTTGTCCCCCGGCTTTGGGGAACAGACCATCCCCTGTGGCTTCAGATGTTCTTATAATCAGGGTTTAATGTCCTTCTTTGATGCAATCTTCAGATGACTCTTCTTAAATGAGTCATGTAAGATATTTGTGTATCTCCAGTGACAGTAACATTGACCAGGCCTGGGCCTACCCTGTGGTAAGGGTGGAAGCAGGAATGGTATTTGTCCTGGGCCTCACATTCAAGAGGGGCCTCTAAGAATTTTGATGTTTTCTCCGAAACGATTAACAGATAGTCACTGAGAGAACTGAAAGAAAACATTTACCAAACAACTTTCAATCTGTGTTCTGTTCCTGGGGCATACTACAGATGGTATGTGAGAAATTAATAAATATATTTAAAATCCTGTAATTATTCTATGACTAGCCTAATTATACTGTTACATATACTTTTTGTTAAGAGCATTAATTCGTCAGATGTAAAACACTAAGAAGACCAAAATTTCAGAACCTTCCCCTTTTTTCCCTACTTTTTGGTAATATACCAGTAGCCTCAAAAAAATGATAAATGACTTTGGCCTCTCTCAGCCTTTCTGATATGTTTATTTCCCATTCATCAGACATTGCTGGACCACAACCATTTTAGAAGCCATTTCGGTGGCTTCCATCTGCAGGCCATACCAGTACATTGTAGAATAGATGTGACCTACAAAGTAAACTCAGGCGTGGACTCAGGCGTGGTGTCTTACACTTTGGAGACTTTTGATCCTAGATCTTCTCCAAGTAGGAGTTCTCCGGTTAGAGCAGAAAAGGCAATTTCAGTGAAGTTTTTCTTCTACTGATGATTCTAGGCAGCTCCCAGACCTGTGGCCAATGCATAATCTGATAGTAAAGAGCAGAATGTCACACAAGAAATGACATAAAGCAAGCATCTGTAGCTTCCTGTACCTCAAATCACACAAATGTACATACCATACCAGAAAGGGAGGTGCGGCCAGATTCCTATGAGATAAAGGAGACTGGCCCAACAATGTTTAAATTCCAATGTTGGCCTGTCTGAACTGTGGGGAAACTCACTTTGATATGAAGAGGTAGTGCCACACAGTGGATAAAAGTACTGAAGTTAAGCCCTGGTGGCGTGGTGGTTAAAACTCAGCTGCTAACCAAAGGGTCGGCAGTTCAAATCCACCAGCCACTCCTTGGAAACCCCATGGGGCAGTTTTACTCTGTCTTATATATAACCCTGGTGGTGTAGTGGTTAAGTGCTATGGCTGCTAACCAAAAGGTCGGCAGTTCAAATTCACCAGGTGCTCCTTAGAAACCGTGGGGCAGTTCTACTCTGTCCTGTAGGGTCACTATGAGTCGGAATTGACTTGATGGCAATGGGTTTTTATAGGGTTCCTATGAGTAAGAATCAACTGTAGGGCAAGAGGTTTGTTTCGTTTTTGAGCTTGAATCCTAGCTCCACCCCTAACTGACTATACAGCCTTCGATAAGTTATTTAACTCCTGGAACCTCGGTTTCCTCATGAATATGGAAATAAAACCTATGGTCATGGGGTTGTTCTAAAGGTATTAAGAATGTAAAGCGTGCAGATGTGGTGATTTTTAAAAAAAATTTATTGTGCTTTAAGTGAAAGTTCACAAATCAAGTCAGTCACTCATACAAAAATGTATATACACCTTGCTATATACTCCTAGTTGCTCTCCCCCTAATGAGACAGCACACTCCTTCCCTCCACTCTATTTTCAGGTCTATTCAGCCAGCTTCTGACCCCCTCTGCCCTCTCATCTCCCCTCCAGACAGGAGATGCCAACATAGTCTCATGTATCTACTTGATCCAAGAAGCTCACTCTTCACCAGTATCATTTTCTATCCCATAGTCCAGTCCAATCCCTGTCTGAAGAGTTGGCTTTGGGCTAACAGAAGATTTGGGGACCATGACCTCCAGGGTCCTTCTAGTCTCAGTCAGACCATTAAGTCTGGTCTTTTTACGAGAATCTGGGGTCTGCATCCCACTGCTCTCCTGCTCCCTCAGGGGTTCTCTGTTGTGTTCCCTGTCAGGGCGGTCATCGGTTGTAGCCAGGTACCATCTAGTTCTTCTGGTCTCAGGATGAGGTAGTCTCTGGTTTATGTGGTCCTTTCTGTCTCTTGGGCTCATAATTACCTTGTGTCTTTGGTGTTCTTCATTCTCCTTTGCTCCAGGTGGGTTGAGACCCATTGATGCATCTTAGATGGCCGCTTGCTAGCATTTAAGACCCCAGAAGCCACTTTCCAAAGTAGGATGCAGAAAGTTTTCTTAAGAGATTTTATTATGCCAATTGACTTAGATGTCCCCTGAAACCATGGTCCCCAAAGCCCCACCCCTACTTACGCTGGCCTTTGAAGCGTTCAGTTTATTCAGGAAACTTCTTTGCTTTTAGTTTTCCAGTTGTGCTGACCTTGCCTGTATTGTGTTGTCCTTCCCTTCACCTAAAATAATTCTTATCTACTATGTAATTAGTAAACACCCTTCTCCCTCCCTCCTTCCCCCTTTTCATAACCATATTTTCTTCTCTGTTTAAACTATTTCTAGAGTTCTTATAGCAGTGGTCTTTGTAGACAATATTTGTCCTTTTGCAACTGACTAATTTCACTCAGCATAATCCCTTCTAGATAAGTCCATGTTATGAAATGTTTCACGGATACATCATTGTTCTTTATCGATGCATAGTATTCTATTGTTTGAATGTACCATAGTTTATTTATCCATTCATCCACTGATGGGCACCTTGGTTGGTTCCGAATTTATTATTATTTTTAAAAACTTTTATTGGTATAATTGTTCTGGCAGGTAATCTGGTACCATGAATCAAAGCTTTTAAAATGCCAATACTCTTAGGTAAATGAGTAAATTTTATTTGTACAAGTATGTTTGCTGCAGTGAAAACTACTGAAAATAACCTAAATGCCTCAAAGTAGGAAAAAAAAAAAACTGGGTAAATAGAGAATGCTCACCCATACAATGGAATACTATTAGGCAATATGAAAAAGATTTCTCTGCCTGGCAATCAACACACTTAAGTTACAGTATACACAGCAGAAGGTTATCAGTATATACAGTATAAACTCCATTTTTTTAAAAGTTGAATTTATATAAATGCAAGAAAAACTCTAGAAGAATAGATTCAGTTAATAGTGATTATCTTTGAATAAAGATAATAATAAAAGTTAGTCTCTTTGAAACTCTTAATGGGAATATAAGAATTTTTTCTTCCTCTGCTTATGGGTCTATATTTTCTAAATTTTCTAAGATGAACCCAGATTCTATATCAAAATAATAATGTTTTAAAGGAACAATAAAATGTTTTTTCTGATCGCATTGTTCTGGTAGAAGAACCAAAAAACTCATTGCCGTCAAGTCAATTCTGACTCATAGCGACTCTATAAGAGTAGAACTGCCCATACGGTTTCCAAAGAGCGCCTGGTGGATCTGAACTTTTGGTTAGCAGCCGTATCTCTCAACCACTACGCTACCAGGGTTTCCGGTGAAAGAAGCTGGTATATATAAAACACATGTAAAAACCTCATATAAAGTTAGGCAAAGTAAGGGCTAGATTAGAAAGTTAAAAAGAAAAAGTGATTAATTTGGAGACAGAGGAAAGCTTCAAGTGGGAGGTGGCTCGTAAGCTAAGCCTCAAAGAATGGGTAGGAATTACCAAAAGTGAAAAGGATAGAGGCGGACATTTTGGGTTAAGAACCAGGATAAACAGTGGTCCTACATGAAAGGAAAAAAGTCTGGTGTGACCAGATGAATGAATGAATAGTGAAGGGAACATTAGCCAGAGGCCAGCTTTTGAGCCTGGAGAAAACCGAGGAAGGGCTAAGCTCTGAATTCCACTTTTGTTTGTTGTGTATCTATTTGAAACTTCAGTGTCGATGCTTTTCCACCTCTTTCCCTGACCAAGCTTATAACCACTAAGTCCATTCCTTGCCAAACTCATTGACCCTCTCACCCACTTTAGCCTCAATGCGCCTACACATCCAGGGCCTGGGAAACACAGACGCAGTCATCGGCAGGGCTCACTGCCCCGACGTTCACCTCGCTTTACACAACCCATCCCAGGAGGTTTGGCTAAGCCACAACATGTGGAGTAAGGAGACAGCACTGAGTTTCAAGCTCTGCCAGAGCTGATCCTTCTCAGTGCCTGGAACTGGACAGACCCCTCACCCCAGCATTCCCCAGTTAGTGGGGCACAAGCCTTTAAATGAAATAACCAGGCACCTTGTTTGGCAACAGAAAGGTGGGTCAAGAACCAGGAGAGGGGAACTCTGAGGGTGGAAGCTCGACATCTTGGTGCTGTATTGGAATCACTAAGAGGCAACAAGCCTACCACAGGAGTTTAGGCAACTGTCCCCCTACTTGGCTGTTACTAGCTGGAAATCAGAGCAAGTTCCAGGATCAGGAGCAGCCCAGACTCCAGAAGGCTTCTCCTAAGAAGCTGAACCAGTTTGAGACTTACCCCAGGTCCTTGAGAGGCCAGGTAGGGCCGTGAACTCTCACCTAAACCACTCAGGCCCCGGGGTGGGGGCTGGGACGGGCAGAGGGAAGAGACCATTTGTGGTAAGTCTGTGAACGAGAGCCATCTCTCCAGAATGAATAGCAAGGCCAAGGCAGCTGAATCCAGGAGATCAGCAGAGCCAGAGCAGCTGGGCTTTCCCTGGTCAGCAGGGAAACAGTTGTCTCATTTCCAGGCTTCAGGGAAGGAAGAAAGAGGCAAAGGTGGTGTCCACAGGGTGAGCTGAGCTCCCAGCGGCCCCAGAGGAACGAGGCAATGTAAAAACAGGGCGCAGCTGCTGGTCAGGCTCTCTGACCCCAGGCTTCGGCCTCCCGTATAATGACTCCCCACACTCACTTCTCCCAAAGCCATCCATCACCAGCCCAGACACAAGCCATCACTCACTGCTTCTGGCCTGACCAGGAGCAAGCACCCCAGCTGAGCCCTGCTGACCCACCTCCAGGCTGGGGCCACAGGCTCCAAAAGAAGCCCTGACACTCTCTCCAGTTCCTGCCCACCCTGGCCTGGGTCTCCTGGCCTCCAGGTAGTCACAGAAACCAGGTGACAGAATCATGGCCAGGTTTTTTTTTTTTAATAATTTGGGTACCCTCCCTTCCCCCACTCTCTGCAAGCACTCTGGACAGCCATTTGTTCTTCCCTGAGAAATTCCTCCTCCCTGACTTCGGGGAGCTGGCTGGCAAAGCCAGAGTGGAAAATCAGTGAAGCTAATGGTGTAGCAATGCAGAAGCCAGAGCCAAGAACGCAGCCCTGGAGTGGCTTTGCTGCACGGCCCCAGTGTGGTCAAGCAGGACACGTGGGCCCTTCCTTCACATGCGGAGATGTGGGTCCTTCCTGCCCCCACCCAGCCCTGGAACACTTGCAAACACACCCCTCCCAAAGGCACTCTAACCACCCCTCTCTCCGGTGAGAGATCTGGGACAGAGCGGGTCCTCTGGGGAAACCTGGTAGCAAAGCACCCTCCAGACTTCTTCCGGCCTAAATCCTCTGTCCCTGTTCTCAAGTGGGTCATTCAACATCACCTTTTGCTCAACGTAATTCCACTCACCTTGTGGCAGAGGGTGAAGACACTCCTCTTACCATCATCCAGTGTGAATGAGAAGCAAACAGTTCTTCACAGGAAGGAATTACGTTGGGGGGAGAGGTGCACTCCTGCACAGGACACTGGTCCTCAGGCCAGGCCAATCGGCTGTAGCCAGCAGGCTCACGGCATGTCAGGTGCTGGTAGTGGGACACCTTCTGGTACCGATTTGAGGCTCCACTGAAGCCAGACTGAAATGCCTAACCCACTGGGCTGAAGAAAAGGAGCCCTGGTGGCATAAGGGTTAAGCACTCAGCTAACCAAAGGTCAGCAATTCAAACTCACCAGCCGCTCTGTGGGGGAAAGATGTGGCAGTCTGCTTCTGTGAAGATTACAGCCTTGAAATCCTATGGGGCAGTTCTACTGTGTCCCACAGGGTCACTATGAGTCAGAACTGACTCAAGGGCAACAGGGTTTGGGCTGAAGGCAGCTGCAGGACCCCCATGGGGGAGCTGGCTGCCTGGGACAGCCAAGACCCTATAACTTGAGGCCGCGGCAATGCCTCTGGCACCACTCGTGGCCTCTTCCCCACGGGCGCAGGTTTCTGCAGAACACAAAGCCCTGCTTTGTGGTGCACGGCATCCAGGGGGCTTGCAGCCAGAAATGGAAACGTGCGGCTTTTCCATTAAGTGTAACCTCTCCCCCTTCAACTATTAAGTGTAACCTCTCCCCCTTCAACCGGCCACCACACTCCTTCAAATCTGGGTGGGTGGGAGGAGCTGTAAAACCCCAGCCCATTAAATCGTTTATTAGTTGCCGGTTTCTGAGCATGCAGTTAAGTATTTTGAGACTGCCAGTCCCACATACTATCCCCCCCGCCATGGGGTCTGGAGTGTCTAACGTACAATACTGCTGTAGAGGGGGCGGGACCCCACCTCTAACTTTAACAAGTGGCCTTGCAGGCCGTTTTGAATTCATACACTTGCCATCCCCCAAGGCTTCTTCTAAAAGAAAAAATATATGAAAACACCCTCCCTGAGATCAACATTTCTTTCAAGTTGGTGCTTATCTTTTTTAAGGGCATTCTACCCCTTGGCCCATGACCCGACTTACTTGTATCCACACAACCCCCTCCCCCTCCAAGCCTTATCTGAAAGAAGCTTCCAAAAACCAAAACCCAGTGCAGTCGAGTCAATTCCGACTCATAGAAACAAGCTTAGATTCTGTTAAGATCCCAAACTAGAGAAGGGAAAGGAGAGGGAGAAAGAGAAGGAGGCTGGTTTTCCTGGAACCCTTATTAAATAAACTTTCCAAGAGAGCAAGAAACTCCAGGCCCCTCCCCAATCCCTCAGGAGTGTCTGCAAACTGCTAGCATTGCATTAAACTGGGGGAGGGGCTTCCGACACACTACAGTGAAGTCTTTTTAAAGGGGAAAATCTCTCTGAGTGTGAGCAGAGTTTTTGGTAGTTTTCTTTAAACTTGTTGATAAAACATTTATACATAAATTATACTCTTTTTTGAGAACAGTAGTAGCAGTATGATTTAATAATTGGCAGGGCCAAGCTCATACAGTAACACTTAACATTTGTAAGACAGCTTATATTTTACCAGTACCGGCTACCACTGAGTCGATTCAGACTCACAGCGACCCCATGTGCTGTCTCAGGAAAATGTACCAAACAACCGCCATTTATTGCTCACTGACTATACACCAGACAGGGTCCTAAGAGCTTTGCATACATTATCTCATTTGAGATTCACAGTGACCTAGTGAGCAGAGGTATTCATTATCTCTATGTTTTATAGAGAGGCCAAGGAACTTTCCAAGGAGCCAACAGTAGGTAAAAAGTGGAGCCAGAATCAAAACTAAGGCAGTTGAAGGAAAACATGCCTACGAAGACTTAAACCTGCGTGTTCAGTGCAGTTTTATTCGTAATAGTCAAAGTGGTTAGGCGAATGGACGTAAAGATCTAGATACATCCATACAAGAGACTGCTACTCAGCAATGAGAAGTAACAGACTGACACAGGCAACCACATGCGTGAATTGCAAAAACATTATGTTGAGCAAAAGAAGTGAGACACAAAAGAGAACATGCTGGACGATTCCATTTATATGAAATTCTAGAACAGGCAAAACTAATCTATAGTGATATAAAACAGGTTGGTGGCTGCCTTGGGCCAGCAGTGAGGAACACTACCTGAAAAGGGGCATGAGGAAAGTTTTTGGGGTGATAGAAATGTTCTATATCTGGATTGGGGTGATGTGTGGGGTGTGTGCATTTGTCCCAACGCATCAAACTGTACGTTTAAAACTGGTACATTTTATAGTAGATAAATTATACCTCAATTAAGTTGATTTAAAAAAATCCAGGCAATCTAACTTCAGTCTTTACTGCTACACAGCTACCTCTCCTAGTCCTTCCCTCCTAGGCTTGGAGCCTGTACTTTGTCCTCATCATGACCTTCAATTCAGCTCCCTGGCTCCACCTTCCACACGTGGGTCACTGCTTCTGGCTTCCTTTTCCTTTCTGGATCCACAACCAGCCACTTAACTGACCTCCTCCACCCACTACCACCACCTAGAATATGCTCCTCAGCCTGCTACCTCCCCTTCCTGCTTACGAATGCCTGCCCTAGATCTATACTGTTCACTTTCTCTACCCTCTGTTCTTGGGCTGCAAAAGATTTTGTTGGATAAAAAATAATAATTTAGGGCTCATCATAAACTCATATTCTCAACTCTTATCCATTTACACAGTGGCTGTAGTCTCACCCCATCTTGTCTTTGTCCCTACAGTCACCCAGAGTCGACGTGCAACCTTCTTAAACCTCTAGATTCAGTTTCTAGAAAACTCTATTATTTTTTTCTCTCCCCTTTCCTCGTGGCCCCCACCCTATTTCATATCCTCACTTCCTCTAGCTGGACATTCAAAACAACCTTCTAATTCATCTTTCTGGAAACAGTGGTAGTAGCAGTAACTATACAACTAACACTATACTCCTAAGGGCTTTACCCGGGTTATCTCCTTTAATCCTTTACTATTGTTCCCATTTTACACATGAGCGAACTAAGGTGTAATGTGTTCAAGTAAACTGTCAAAGCAAGTAAAGCAGCTATTAAGTGGCAGGGCCGGATTCAAACACAGGTGCCTCTGACTCCTTCCTCCCGCCCACTCAAATTCAGCTGCCAGATTAATTTTCTGAAAAGATGAATCACATCACTAACTGTAAAACTTTTTCATGTTTCCCAGCATCTTCCCATTTAAGTACAGTTTCCTTAGCAGGGCCTTAAGGACTTTCATATGCTAACTCAATCCAACTTTTCCAACCATCATTTCCCAGAACTACTCACCTCGCCAGGCAAGTGCTCTCCACACACCTTACACATCGTGCCTCAGTGCCCTCACTCAATATGTTCCACCTGAGATACCCTTAATTTCCCTCTTCCAAATCCCTTCCCATCCTTCAAGACCCACGTTCCTGCTTGACCCTGTATTTTGTTATAACTCTGCTATATAGTTTAAACCCAGTCTACTTTTAGTTACGTCTGTGCTTGTCTCTCCCTTACCTGATTGTAAGCTCCCTGTGGGGGAGAGACAGTCTCTCCTTGCTTTGAGTCTCCAGCATGTTCTAGCTCAGGTGTTGCCTTATTTATGAATAAAACATTAATCTGCTTACTTCACTCTTTGTACCTTCTGGCAAGTCTCACACACCCTTTCTTCCCCACCACCACACAAGTGGACACATTTTCTCACTCACCATTCATCTTTTAATTAAGGTTCTGCCATCCAAGACTGATGGACGGCCCTTTATACACAGCCACCATGTCACATGCACACCCGAGCCTTTTACCCACTGCCTGCCAACCTTCTCTAAGTGACCAGCCAAGGAATCACAAGTCACGCTGCATCTGGCAGTAGAAATGCCCAAATACCAATTCTCGAAGATCCTTGAAAGCCACCAGGTATGCAGTACCTGTAATCGCCATGAGGTGCTTTCTCAATTCAAGCAAGTTCCATAAGCAGCAGGACAAGTCCTTCCTGTTACTAATAATCCCTCTGAATTTTCAACACCAGCTCCCATACCCCAGTGTGCTCCCAGTTCTCAGTCTCTGGGAAATACCACAAACAGTACAAATCCAAAGAAAACCACTTAGCAGACCCCCAAACAGTACCCATGAGACATGGTCAAGGAGGGCAAAACAGCAGGCTCCTGGCCATAACTGCTGACTGTTACATGTGTCTTTAGAACCATTTTCTAGAACCCAGAGGCCCTTATCAAGCCCCACATCCCACAATGTCCCCTGTAGTCTGGTCCAAGTTCTAAATTCGTTTTCATAGGTCACTCACTTCCCATTCTACTCCGCAATCCCATTTTATACATCACCTAGGTTATGGAGCCAGTTCTAGGGTCCCAGCCAGGAGCTCTTTTCTCAGGAAGAGAAATGCATAAAACCCACCCCGAGCCTGTCATCTCTGGCAAATGGCTGTCAGCAGCCTTCATGAACCCAACCTTGATGAATTTGGTTATGTTTGTAACCAGATCCAAGCCAGCTTAGATGGCTTGAGAGTGTTTCCACCTGAAATGGAGCTTTCCCAGTGACCATATCACCTCTGTTCAACGCACCCTGTTTCTGAGGTCCAGAGTCTGGGCTGGCCCTCAGCCCATGCCTTACCTTGTTCAGGCAAGGTTGGGGCCGGCCTGGCAGTACACAGTGTGGCTGTGACCAGCACAGCCCAGAAGAGGAGGCACTTCCAGCTCCACATCCCAGTTCTGCAGTTAGAGGTTGGTGACAAGGCTCCACACCTCCATGGGGACTCCACCTGGAGCTCGATCCTCCTTCTCAAGCTGACTCTGGGGAAAGAGAACACCAAAAAGTTAGGAGGGTCTGGGCGGGAGGGGAGGCAAGAAGTAAGGAAGGCAAACCAGGTCACATTGCCACCTGACCAGAAAGATGCTTAAAATACTAATGTACCCCTTTAGGCAAAAGAAAACAGCTAGGATCCTACCCGAATGTTGAATTAAAGGTTACAGGTCTTAATTAGACAAAACCAACCAACCAGCTGCCATAGAGTCAGTTCCAACTCACGGCGATCCCATGTGTGTCAGAGTAGAACTGACTCCATAGGGTTTTCAATGGTTGATATTTTGGACTCAAACTGCCAGCCTTTCATTAGCAGCCAAGTGCATGAACTGTGTGCGCCATCAAAGGACTCCTGATTAGACCAAGAGGTGCTTTAATTCAATTCTACAACTATTTATTGATTGTAGACTATGTACAAGCCCTGCTGGGAAAATCCTCACGAAGTTCTCCAAAGCGTAAGGTATAAGGAAAACAAGTTAGAAGGAAAATGAAGGGCCTCATCAGAGTCCTAAGTAGCTCTGCCACTGTGTGAACCATCTGAGTTATTCAGAGAACCAACTTCCTGGAACATGCACTAATGCAGTGATTCACAAAATATGCTGGGATCTCAGGGGACAAGTATGCTGGTGCCTCCACCAGTCTTAGGACTTCACTCAGTCTTGGACAAGTTAATTAATCTCTTTGGTGAGGAGGAAAAGAGATAAAGAATTATGGAAAGAGCCAAGGACCAGGAAATGGAAGGCGTTGGTTCTAGCCTCAGTTTGGACTCAAGTAGCTGTGTGACTCAAATAAGATGCTGAACTTCTCTGGGCCTATGCCATGAGGAAGTTGAAACAAACGATCCCCAGGGTTCTTTTTACCTATGAAACGATATGAATCACAAGGATCTCTAGTTCTGTCAGCCTCCCTAACAGATGGACCCTCACTACTTAAAAGAGCCTCAAAGTGTGGAACCCTGAGGCGGATTTAGTTCTCCTCCCTGATGCTGAAAGGTGACAGCTGATATGGGGCAGAAATGAGTTCAGAAGGGCGAGAGGGTCCTACTGAAGAGTCAAGGGCTCTTACAAGGGCTGACTCAAAGGTGGTTCATGCCAGCCCCAGTTAGAAGCACAGACTCTACAGCTCTTCACCCTTCTCAGGGCTGGAGTGGTAAAAGTTTAAATTCCTTGGGGTCTTAAAGAACAGATCATTGCTTCTAAACATTTACCAAGTGACCAGACATTCTGGGCACTGTTCGGGCTACACGGGGGTGACCACCTCTGTCTTCCGGGTGGCTTTTGTCCTTAATGCTCTAGGGAACCATCTGAGTTATTCAGAGAATCCACTTCCAGGGTCTATGTCCTAATGTGCTGCATTAGCCCTGCCTCCCCGAGCCAGGCTGGGCCCCTCGCGAGTGGCAGCAAACCCCATGGATTCCTGGCTCTGTCCACATGTGCTCACTAGCAGGCGTGTGCAGGCACAACCACTAGCTCCCTCCCAAGGAGTACGAATTTTTTTTTTCAAATCAAAGGAGAAATAAACATTTCTCTTTTGTTTTTCTAAATTTAGGAAAAGGGCTGGAAGGACAGAATGGAACTCATGTTTACTGAATACTGACTATGTGCCAAGCATGTACTAGGACTATTTGTAACTATAAAATTTCCTTTATCCTCCACGACAGACTTACGTGGCGTAGGACTAATTATGAGGTGGACTTGACAGCAATGGGTTTGGATTTTTTTTTTAATTTAAGCAATGTAGAAACTGAGACTCAGTGAGGTGAAATAGTTAGTTCAAAGACATGCAGCTCAGAAGCCAACACAACTAACTCTCTTCACCCAGGTTTTCAGGCGCTAGAAGACACACCAAAAAAACAAACCAAACCCGCTGCCATCAGGTCAATTCCGACTCATAGCAAACCTACGGAACAGGGTAGAACTGCCCCACAGAGTTTCCAAGGAGCTCCTGGTGGATTCGAACTGCTGACGTTTTGGTTAGCAGCTGTAGCACTTAGCTGCTAGGCCACCAGGGTTTCCGCTAGAGGACAGGGTGGGTGGGAGGAAACACATAAGGGATTCATCAAAACCTGGCTCTATCTGACTCAAACTCATTTTTTTTCCAAAGGACATCCCTGTGCCATGAAGAAACCGGGTAAACAAGAGACAAACGAGGCGTAACTCTTGGAACATGAGTTATCTATTCTCAATTCTTTTGATTGAAAGAAAGAACCCCAGAAGCAGATCACAGCCATGCCGCCTAGGACATGAGATGGGGCACAGCCCCAGGCCTGGAGTAGAAGTGATGCTCGTGAAGGACACCCCTAAACCACATGCCCCCATCTAACTATATCCCAAAGGTACACTGTGCTGTGCAGGCCCGTTACCCACAGAGGGGCCGCAGGTTAAGAGAAACTAAGCACCACAGGAAGTACCAGAGTTAAAGATGAGTTTCTAGTATCCAACAGGAAAGGGTGGTATCATCCTTAGATGATTAAGCTTGCTTTCAAATGTACCAGATAAGCAGCTTCCACAGCCACTCGGTCACTCTGTCCCCTGACGAACCCGCCCACCACCTCAGAGGCACACTGCCCTGTTTAGCTCTGTGATCCATGCGCTTCAAACTAATCTGGCAGCTTCCCTCCGACTCATTTCTCAAAAAGGTACAAAAGTCTCCTCCTCTGCTATAACTTAACCTCTCTGGGCCCTAAGTTTCCCATCTGGAAAACAAAAGGTGGTGAGAAAACTCAGCATCCTGGGTTTTTTTCTGGAGGCACCAACTCCTGGAATGAGAAGGTAAGTGGGTACACACTCCATTCCACAACCCTGCAGAAAACACAACTCACACAAGCAGCTACTCCACATACTATCTGGAACCCTGGGGACTGCCACCTTCTCCTTTACCTTCTTCTCATTTTACTAATTAATAAATTCTTTAAATTCCCTTCGGGATAGTCTCCTTCCTTCACTGCTTGACAGATGTGACCTGTAGCCTCACAGGTGTACCCAGCAGCTTCCTCAGAAACCCTGCCATGGCTCTACCCTCAGTCTCTCCAATATCAGTCAGGTCTCCAGAGACATGCAGCCCAACTCCACCTGGGTGCAGAGGTCCTCTCTGGGGAGTGGAGGGGGTAAAAAGACATCTCCATTTCCCACTCATCTCAGGCAGCTAAAATATTTGCCCAGCCTATTTGCATATCACAGGTGGTCATGAATATCAAACGGGTCATTTGGGTCTAAGTGCCTGCTCTTCCCTAAGAACTAATTCAATATAAGATGGGGATTGTATCTGCTGAGAAAGCAGAGGCTAGGCCATATGACCTTGCATCTCTCCCTAATTCTATGACATAAGATTCTATGACAATAAGATCTCCTTATCCAAAAATGATGTAAGGGAAATTAGCTGATGAGTTCAGGGCAAGCCTCTTTCTGTTCTCTGAAGAAAGTAACAAATGAATTATTGCTCTTCCATTTATGAGCCTGCCACCCTAGGACAAGTCACTGAACCTATCTGAGCCTCAGTGTCCCACCTGTTGGCAGGGGCCAGAATATTTGCCCAGCCTACATCACAGGTGGTTATGAAGATTAAATGGGCAGCCTGGGTGTAACTGCCTACTCTCTCCTCTCTAAAGTACTAATCAAATGTAAAGAATTATAAATGTGCTTTGGGCCACTCCCTAATAGCACTCTCTAGAGATTTTGGTAATTGGTGGCAGAAGGACATGTACTTCCCTTCCCAAAGGTATTTCTCACCATTCTTAGTTGTCAGGTGCTGTCAAATTGGTTCCAACTCATAGTGACCCTACGTTCAACAGACTGGAACACTGCCTGGTCCTGCACCATCCTCATAATCATTGTTATGCTTGAGCCCATTGTTGTAGCCACTGTATCAATCCATCTTGTTGAGGGTCTTCCTCTCTTTCAAAAATGAAAGGCTGGTCCCTCCTGGTAACATGTTCAAAGCACATGAGATCAAGTCTCACCATCCTCACTTCTAAGGAGCATTCTGGCTATACTTCTTTCAAGACAGATTTCTCACTATCCACCTTCAAAACCTGTACTGTAGACCTAACTGTCCCACTTGGGACCACTAGCCACATGCAGCTATTGAGCACTTGAAGTATGGCTAGTTGGAATTGATAGGGTTGCTACAAGGTGGAATTGACTCAATGGCAACAGGTATGGCTTTTGATTTGTCAATGTAAAATACCCATTGAATTCTGAAAACTTGACATTTTAAAAAAAGAATGTAAAGTATCTCATTATAATTTTTTTATATTGACTATATGTTCACACTGGTCACCAGGAGTAGAAATTGATTCAACTGCAACTAACAACAAACATGTTCCAATGATAAGCTTTTTGATATACTGGGTTGTTGTTGTTAGGTGCCATCCAGTTGGTTCCAACTCACAGCGACCCTATGTACAACAGAACAAAACACTGCCCGGTACACTGCCCGGTCCAGCGCCATCCTCACAACTGTTGCTATATTTGAGCCCATTGTCGCAGCCGCTGGGTCAATACATCTCATTGAGGGTCTTCCTCTTTTTTGCTGACCCTGTACTTTACCAAGCATGATGTCCTTCTCCAGGGACTGATTCTTCCTGATAATATGTCCAAAGTATGTGAGACGCAGTCTCGCTTTCCTTGCTTCTGAGGAGCATTATATGCCTATATTTCTTCCAAGAGAGATTTATTTGTCCTTTTGGCAGTCCATGGTATATTCAATATCCTTTGCCAACGCCATAATTCAAAGGTTATCAACTCTTCTTTGGTCTAGCTTCCACATGCATATGAGGCAACCGAAAACACCATGGCTTGGGTCAGGCACCCCTTAGTCTTCAAGGTGACATCTTTGCTTTTTAACACTTTAAAATAGTTTTTTGCAGCAGATTTGCCCAATGCAACGCATCATTTGATTTCTTGACTGCTGCTTCCATGGGTGCTGATTGAGGATTCAAGTAAAATGAAACTCTTGACAACTTCAATCTTTTTTCCATTTATCACGATGCTGCTTATTGGTCCAATTGTGAGGATTTTTGTTTTCTTTATGTTGAGGCGTAATCCATACTGAAGGTTATGATCTTTGATCTTCATCAGTAAGCGCTTTAAGTCCTCTTCACTTTCAGCAAGCATGGTTGTGTCATCTGCATATCGCAGGTTATTGATGAGTCTTCCTCCAATCCTGATGTCCTGTCCTTCTTCACATAGTCCAGCTTCTTGGATTATTTGCTCAGCACACAGATCGAGTAAGTATGGTGAAAGGATATGACCCCGACACACACCTTTCCTGACTTTAAACCACCCAATATCCCCCTGTTCTGTTGGAACGACTGCCTCTTGGTCTAAGTACAGGTTCCTCATGAGCACAATTAAGTCTTTTGGAATTCCCATTCTTCCCAATGTTATCCATAATTTATTATGATCCACACAGTCGAATGCCTTTGCACAGTCAATAAAACGCAAGTAAACATCTTTCTGGCATTCTCTATTTTCAGCGAGGATCCATCTGATATTAGCAATGATATCCCCGGCTTCACATCACATCCTCTTCTGAATCCGGCTTGAATTTCTGGCAGTTCCCTGTCGAGGTTCTGCTGCAGCCACTTTTGAATGATCTTCAGCAAAATTTTACTGGCGTGTGATATTGGGTCAAGTCAAGTATATTATGAAAATCTAAAAAGTTAAAGGATAGGTTTTACCTGTTTCTTTTCAATTAATTTTAAACATGGCTACCAGAAAATTTTAAATGACATGTGGCTCACATTACATTTCTATTGGACAGCACAGCCCTAGACAACATCCATGCCTCTGCACAAGTGTTTCTTCTTTGCTCTTCATCTTCAATGGACCAAGTCTTTCCTATTCCTCTGAGCTCCACCTAAAGAAGCCACCTTTTCCACAAGCCTTTCTTGAACCTTCTGGCTGGAGGATCTCACTCCTCTGAAAGTACAAAACAGATTACCAGCCCCTCACACGTGGCGCTCATTATTTCATCTTGTTATTTATGTACCCCCCCCTTCTTCATGGGACTGCAAGTTCCCTGAGGGCAGGGTCTGTACCTGACTGATCTTCGTTAATCAGCATCTAATATGTACACAGTAACCAAACCAAATCAGCTCCTGTGGAGTTGATTCAGGTTCACGGTGATCCCAAGTATTTCAGAGTAGAGCTGTGTCTCAAAGTTTCTAATGGCTGTGGTTTTTGGGAAGCAGGCCACCAGGCCTTTCTTCTGAGGCATCTCTGGGCGGATTCAAGCTATCTTTCTGTTAGTAGCTGAATGCTTAACCATTTGCCCCACCACCCTATTTGTTAACTGGATGATGAAGAGATATATAAAAAGGAAAAAAAAAGAACAACACTGATACAGTCTTCCAGAAAAGAGGTTGAGAAAGAAAAGCATAGCCAGTATTCCTCAATTAGTCAGCCAAACTCTGTAGTACAAGGAATACCAACCGGGAAATTTTTTTAGATGTCTTGATTCCTCCAAATTGTGGAAGTAACACCAAAACATTAACTCCCTTTAGATGGGAATGAAACTTACTTCTTAACAGAAATAAATGGTCACTGTTGGGAGTGGCAGGACAAGTACTTCACAAACATTTGAAAAAAGTTATGCAGCTCAGCTTGCAAAATTTTAGTTGGCCCAAGGAAAACTAATTTTTATTTTATTTTAATTTTGAGTCTCTCTAAGAAAGTGTCCAAATATCTTTGGGAGTGAAAGGTATATAACAAATCAGTAATAATAAGTGAAACACTAGCAGCTCCACCATAATCTAGGAAACCTTGCTAGAGAAGACAGGATATGCTAGTGGAACATCACCAGCCGTGGAGTTGAACATATAGGTGAGTGTTATTTACTGGAGTGGAAGAGCAAACACAACCTCTTCAATTGCATGGGGGAGGAATGGAGGAGAGATGGATTAAGAATTTCTGTTTAAGTTGATATAACTTTGGGGAGGAAAATAAATATCTCAGCCAAAGTCCTGGTATTTAATCCTCTCTGAAAACAGCAGAATCTTCTCTAAAGCTCTACATCTGGACTCTAATGAGAGTCCAGATGTATTTGGACCTTTTACAGAGCTCTTGGGAAGACCAGTTCCCAAGAGGAAATTAAACTCATCTGAAGTGATCAGAGGCCGTTTCAGAACAAAACTTTTGAATCCATTCTATTCTATCTCTTTTCCCCCATCAGCCAACAGGCTCCAACTTTCCAAGGGAGCTCTTTAACTCACTCCCTATCCAACAGCAATATTGATGAGAGACATTAAAAATGGAGGCAAGAAGAAAGTACTCAGAGAAGTGGGCTGCTGAAACCCCAAGCTCCCAAGAGCAAATCTCCCATCTTACGAGTTTTGTTTCAGGTCAATATCCAAAGCAACCAACCAAAAAGCACACAACTAAAAGCAAAGCCCCATGGATTTTCCTCGGTCTCCATGGCTGGAGTCTGCCTACCTATTGCTCAATTCAATTTTTCTGCTCTCTTGATTTCACCAGGAATAAAGCTAGCCCAGGATTAGGGCCTCCTAGATATAGTCTTATCTTTTCCCCTACATTGGGTGGGACAATAGCATCTTAGATGCTCCTTCTTCATTTCTTCTTGTGCCTTTGCTTCACTTGTTATTCAAAGGGCGCCTGACAAAACTTTCTAACATCCTCGATGGCCAGAGGCCAAGGAAAATAAACACCCTAAGACTGTGTACTTTGGGACCAAAGGAAATGAGAGGGTATCCTATCCACTTTGGCCCATGGTCCCATTATGAAAATGCCTCCAAAACGGGCATTTCTGCCGGCATCATAAAAGCAGGCAGTGAATACACGTGTCCAAGTCATTCTCCACCCGGATGGTGCTCATTAAAAAGCTGACACTCAGCTATGACTAAGAGTAAATGCAACATATTTCAAGGAGCTCCTCACTGATGTAGTACACAAACATCCCAGCTGGAACCAGGCCCCAGCAGCCTCCCCAGTTCCGAACACCCAGCACTCCGAAGGTCAGCGGCAGCCCTGGAGCCTCTCCCAACCAACTGGGGAGAAATGTGTAAACAAGTCATTAGAAAGGCCACCAGGACAGACAGTCTGCAGTGACAGAGTTTGCTCTCTCTGGTCACTGAAAGGAAGAGAGATGACCCAGGCTTGGGGGTAATTAGCTAGACCCAGGCACATCCCACGGGACCCTGCTACTTAGCTTTTAAACTAGCCTCAGAGAGGAAACTGGGATATTGGCCCAGGGGGGGAAATGGCTACTTTCTGCTAAACCTTCTCAAGGCTAAGGTTCTACAATTTAAACAGTATTCCAAAAAAAGCACGGGTCCGGAGGTGCACAGGGCATAGCACATCTGGGAGGGAAACAGTCACCTTAATTACCATGTCTAGAGAAAGTGCGATTTCATTACAGCCTCCAAAACTACCGCCCAAAGAAGGAAACCAGAGAAGTGTTTTCAATTTGAAAGAGACTGCAAGGGAGAGGGCGAGAGAGACCAATTCTTCCCACCTTCTCTCAAGTTTGGACCAGAAGGTGCTTTCCTGCCTCAAAGGCTATTACAAAAGGACAACTCAACAATCCAACCCCGGCTTTCAAACCTGTAGCCTGTAGCCGTAGCCGTTATTTATTTAAATGGTCAAGTGCCCCACTTTCGTTTCCGGGGGCTGCAGCCCAAATAACTCCTTGAAAACACACAGGGAGCGCCTCTGGCAGCAGCAGTCCCACCGCCTTCGCACGCCCCCACCCTCGGCCACTGGACACTGAGTGCAAAAGGGACGTGTGACTGCCATCGCTGGGGCAGCCCCAGACCGGCTTCTCGGAGGGACCGCGGGCTCCGGACAGGGGCAGACAGTTTCGCAGCTCCAGCGATAACTGAAGGAAGCAGACAGCAATGCTTTGGTTCCAGAAACTTCCATCAGGGCCAATCTTGGGTCAGACCCACGGCCAAAGAGGCCTTCTCTGGCAGATGAACCATTCGTAAGTGCCACCCCCCAAAACCTTGGCCCCATCTCCCACGACGTCTCTTTTTTCTACACAATCTAGAAAGCATCCCAACCATCACCAACGGCTGAAACTAAAGAACGTGGGATCCAAGACAACTTTCTTTTCTCCCCGAATCCCACCTCATCCTCAAGTCTCTAGAAATTTTAAGGGCGGAGGTGGCAAGAACGTGTTGAAGAGTCCTAATTTTCATTTGGGGGAGGGGAGGAAGAAGGATGGTAATAATGTGGCTTCGGTGTACCCGTGTGGGGTGAAACGGAACCAGATGCGGCTGCTACATCTGGAAAACGGAAAAAGGAAAAAAAAAAAAAGTGTTGCGGGAGAAAGACACCGCAGAACTGTTTTTTGTTTTGTTTTGTTTTGTTTTTAAAGGGCTAATAGCTCTGGGCCCAGAAAGGACATGCCGGTTTCCCTCCCACTCCACCCCATCACCCCAAAAAGAGGTGCCTGGCTGCCTTCTCATGGTGTGTTGTATGAGCCCCACCTAAAACGTCAATAAATTCCTCTGCAAAAAAGGGTTCTAGCCCCCCTTCTCCCCACCCCAAACATAACGTGAGGGGGCAGCGGGGAGCAGAGGGGTCTGGGCCAGAAAAGTCACAGGCATCGCTACAGAGTGAACCTCACAAGAGAAAACCCTCATCCCTTCCCCCACCTCCAAGAACTAGATAGGAAGTAAACGTTCCCCTCTTCCCCCCATATGGGATGTAACATCACCCGCTGGGTGCGCTCCCCTTCCCCAAACTAAGTAGAAGATAACCTCCTCTGGAAAGAGGAATTCCTTCCTCGCCCTTCGCTAAAGCAGATTCAGCCATTTGGTGACGACACCTCCTTAAAACCTATTCGAAGAGAAGCGATCCTGCCCCCTCCCCTTCCTTCCCTCTTCAAGGCCTTACCCACCCACCCCCAACTCCGACCCCAGGCTTTCCCGGAGGAAGAAAAGGACTTAGAAATAGCACAGATTTTTAGCGTTCAGTCCAAGGCTACCTGCTGGATTGGGGTGAGTCACCAGGAAGGGACCAAAATGAGATGGAGTGGAATGCAACGCACGCACACACACTCACGCACACACACACACACACCCCACCTCGCTGCCCACTCCCGCCCTCCTCCCGGGTCGAGCAGCCCCAGGGCCGCCGCAGCCTCGGCCCTGGCCCTGGCCCTCTCCGGACTCACCGCCGCGCCGCCGCCGCCGCCTCGCCAGTTCCAAAGCACAAGTTGGCGGAAAAGTTGAGCAGCAGGAGGAGCGGCGGGACCAGCGCGGGGAGGGGGCGCAGAAGGCGACGCGGGCGGAGGGGGAGACAAAAGAGGGGCGCAGAGCCCAGAGGTGGGGGGGCGGGTAACGAGTGGAGGGAGGCGCCGGACCCGACTGGGCTACAGTGGGGGGAAGCGCGCAGCCAGCAAGCTCCAGCGCCGGGGGCCGCTCGGGACGCCGAGCCCGCCCCGGATCTGGGGGCGCCGTGGCTCTTACCTCACTCGGCGCTGCGGTTCCGCCTCTGGAGAGTCTGCCGTGGCTTGTGCGGGCGGGCGGGTGCCGGCGTCCCCCGCTCCGGCCCGCCGCCCCCGGGCACCGCTCGGATTCTCGCCGGGCCGCAAGAAACCCGCGGCCGGCGCTTGGCTCCCGGTGGCGCTCGGTGCTCGGCGCCTCCAGCCCGGGCGGGAACAATGGAGCCGAAGCTGGTGCCCCGGAGGCGGGGAGGGGGGAGGGCTCCTGTCCGCCGCCCGGGGTCTCCAGACCCTACGCCCCCCCTCCGCCGAACCGGGCGGCGGTGGCTCACGCTTCTTGCAGCCCGGGCTCCATCGCCCTGCGGGGGCCGCGGCGTGCCCGACTGCAGCACTGGTACGGTGCGACCTGCGGAGCGCCCCCTCGGACCGGAGAAAAGTCCTCGGTCTCGGCTGCTTTTCCAGCTGCGGCGCGAGCTCGCCGCTGGGGTAGGCGAGGTCGCCGCAATGCGCTAAGCAGAGTCTCGGTGCTGTCCGGACGTTGCCGCCCCGCTCCGGGCACGGCCCGGGTTCCTCCGGCGCTGCGGCTGGACCGGGGCTCCCACTCTTGCTCGCCGCCGCCGGCTGCCGAGCCCTCCGCACCAGTGCCCGCAGGAGCGCTCCGAGCGCTGTGCGCCGGCGAGGCGCGAGGGCTCTCACACTCCCACACCCCGCTAGTCCCACCTCCTCCTCCGCCCCCTGCAGCTGCCTGCTGGGCCTTGTAGTTCTCAGCCGCAGCCCCGGAGAAGGGGGCAGCGGGACTGAGCTGGCCGGCACTCCTGCCTTCCTTTTCTGAAGTCTGGTCTCCTTTGGCGCCCGCGCCCTTCCAGCCGAGCATGGGGAGTAAGGCGCCCGTATTTCAGGCCATGGGCAGACTGGCAGTTTGGGGAGTGAGGTGGTTTGACGGGATAACCCTGAAGTTGTCCCTGACAGCATAGGTTTTGGAGTCTGAATGTGTGACTTGGGGAAATGATTTACTCACTCTAACTCTCGATTTTCCCATCTGTAAAAGGGGAAATAATAACAGTACTTTACATATAGAGCTGAGCATTAAATGAGATGTAGGTTTTGAGCTAGGAATCCTGGTGATACAGTGGTTACGCGCTCAGTTGCTAACTGAAAGGTCGGCGCTTGGAACCCACCAGCCGCTCCGCGCAGGGTGCTTCTGTAAAGCCGAGAAAACCCTACGGGACAGTTCTACTCAGTCCTATAGGGCCACTCCAAGTCAGAATCAACTTGATGGCAACGGGTTTGGTTTTAGGTTTAGAGCCTAGGACATAGCTATGTGCACATAGTTAACACTCAATAAATACAAAACTTTTTCTTTTTTTAATTCATGTGAAGGTCAATCCCCGCCTTCCCTTCAATCTCACTTTCCCCAATCACTTCCCTTCGGTTTTGTGGCCCACGGGAAGTTGGCCCTGTAAACTCTACAGCGCCATTCTTGGGCCTGCTGGGAATGTTAGAAAGCAAAAAATGAGTGTTGTTTTGGAAATTAATCAGAGCTCACCCATGCCGCACCCTGCATTGCTGTAAGGAACCCCAGAAAAGGTGGCTAAAACGTTCTTTCCCTTGGGTTCTGCAACAGAGTGATACAATCTGCTGTGTGCCCTCAAGTCGCTTCCAACTCATAGTGACCCTATAGGATGGAGTAGAACCGCCCTATAGGGTTTCCAAAGCTATAATCTTTTACAGAAGCAGACTGCCACATCTTTCTCCTGCGGAGCTGCTGGTGAGTTCAAACTGTCGACCTTTTGGTTAGCAGCCGAGCGCTTAACCAATTCTGCCACCAGGACTCCTTTGGTATTATCTAGTAGTTGCCTAATCCAAATGTACATGAGTTCTCTGAGGAACTTTTAAAAATATAAATTTTTGGACCTACTCAGAGGCTCCAAGGAGTCAGGAATCTGTATTTTTTTCTGAGGCTCCCATGGTGCCTGTGATGTGAGGCCAGGTTGGGGGCCACTGGGAGGGTGGAAGGTAGGCCTTATTGGGTATGAAGGAGACCTGATTTCAGGTCCTCCACTTGTGAACTATTTGAGCTTGGGCAAGTCAGCTGTCTGAAAAAAATGAGACAGAGGTATCTGTCGGGACTCCTTCACAAGGTTGTCACGAAATCAAATAAAATAATGACAGTCAGGGCACCCAAAGTGTTAACACAAATAGAAATAACTACGTAAGTTAATGGCAGGGCCTGTTCTCTCACCTCCACTCCACCCCAATCCACAAGGTCATTAAAGGTTCGGATATAGAGCGAGATTGGGCTTCCCAAACAAAGGAATGAGTCCCTAGGTTATTTCTCCATTTGACCAGCAGGTGAAAGAATAGTGACCAACACAACATCATCTACATAGTAAAAAAAAAAAAAAATTAGGCACTCAATAAATGTGTACTGACTGACCGAAGAGTAAATATTCAGTACATATTTGTTAAATAAATGAATAAATCAAAAACTAAATGGCAGGAAAGCACCTATTGGTGGAATAAATGGACTTCAGCCATTGTTTACAGGTTTTTCACCCCTTCATCCCTTCAGCCCTCCAGCTCCTGGACAGGTTACATTTACTTTTCCATATAAGCTGTCCACCCATTAGTCCTTCGGCTTTTAAAATAATGCTCATCCATCTGTAAGAAGGCCAAACTCACACTCCTCTCCACTCAGAGACACCTCCTTTGCCGTTCCCAGCCCCATTCAATCCTTGGCACTCCTACTGACCTTCCGGTATAACCCACTCATTTGATACTTAAAATAGCCTTTGTTAGTTGTCTTTTTTTTTTTTTACTCTGTGTTCTGTCTAGCTAGCTTCTGAACTGTTCTAGAGCAAGGATCCCTTTTATGTATCAAGTCTAGCTTAGGAGTCTGTACTCAGGAGACTTTTTATACATATTTGTTGTTGATGGACTTGATGAGGGTAACAAATCTGGGTTAGCACAAGAGGAAATACAATTTGAGGGAATATGATCGAGAAGATAAGTCATGGAAAATCCAGAATTTAATATTAACACACAACTACTATTTTCCCACTTTATCCCTGAAAGAGAGAGTATCATCCTTCCTCCTTATGATTCTTTTAAAACAAACAAACAAAAAAAAGCTCATGAGATTTTAAATCGAGCTCTTTTTTTTTTTTCTTTCATTTTAATTTGGAAGCGTTTGGGGAGTGCTTTGAACCCAAAAGAGGAGGCTGAAGAATGAGTCCTGGATTTAAACAGAATGATCTAGATGTCTTGTCTGATTGGTGTTGAGGCACATAGGCCTGCCGCCCAACAAATTCCTCTACAGTTTTAGCAAGAAACCAAAATGAAGCAAGTAGCCAACTTGATAGCTCTCTCTCCCCGAGTTTTTAGGGGAACAGTCAGATACGGCTGGAAGGAATGGAGGTGAAGAATCCAGAAACTAATGGAGGGATACACTGACCGCAGACAGGGCTCCTGAATAATTGAGAGCTGACTGCTTTTATCATTCTGGTCCCGCTCCTCATCCGTGCCACTCCCCTCCTTCTCTTTCTGAAATGCAGACCCTGCACTTCAGTCCCAGGAAGAAAGGCCCCGGGCCAGTGGAGGAGAGCATCCCCAGGGCCGCTTGAACCGCCCCAGGCAGCACGGGTCAGACGGCAGCTCTGCCCGCCTGTCCTGCACTGAGGGTTCCTGGCACCTTGCCTCCCCACACAGAAATGTAATCTTCCCTCTGAGATAACAAAGAGCTGGGAGGGTCAGGGAGGATTTGTAGGCCCCTTGCCCTGCCAGCTAGATGTCTGAGGGGGAGACAAAAGGCCCTCATGCTCGAGGACCTGATAACCAGTTGGGGGCCTGTTGCCTCCCGGATCTGAGGCGGGAGGGGAATGGTGCTGAATGAAACCAAGGGAAAGAGAGCTCTCCCCAAAGCCTGTTCAGTTCTCTTTGTTTGGGAACACTTGCAGAAAATCCCTCCCGTCTTCTTCAGGCTACTTGTGTCCTCGAAGTTCTTCCACCGAGAGGTAGTTCTCCTCTCTCGCCATACTCCCACTGTCCCAATGCACCCCTGCTCCGAATTTGGTTATTTCATTAGGCTCCAGCAGCCCCCATCAGGGACGAGCACCCTACTACACCGGGTAGGTACTGCAGAGTGAAGACCTCACCACTAAGGAGGTGGGGGGAGGCCAGGGACATCTGTACTGGGCGAGGTTGGGCCATGGTTCTGCTCTAGCCCAAGGCTAGAGGTTCCTTAGACAGGTTGGCAACTGGCAGGCTCAGCTCTGAGAGCGGGTTGCAGAAGGGGATTCAGGAGGAGGGGACTGTCTGTGTTTTCCCTAAGAAGTGGATCATTCACAGGTCCCTGGGAGCAGGTGGGCGGCAAAGGCTTTTGCCCCAGGCCCCTGGAGTTAGGGAGCAGCCGTCAGTTACCATCTGGCCACCATTTGGTGACCCCTGGCTGTTCCTAGCACAGCTTCAGCATGTCAGGGAAGGGAGGGTCTTGTTTGGCTTGGTGTTTTTGTAAATAACATTTCACTCTCTCCTACCAACTGGGAGCGGGAAGCGGAGCCAGCAACAGCAGCAGTTCAGCTTGTCTGATCCTAATGGTACATTTACTCACCAAGCATGGGGAGGGGGAACACTTGTTGTGTGTCAGGCACTGTGCTGGGCACAATAGATCCAAACATGTAAGAGACAAGGGCACCATCTCAAGGAGGTCTTGTTGGAGAAACCAAATGTTATAGGTAGTGCCACCCAGATGCACGTGCAGGGTTTTCTGGGAGGAGAGGTCAGGAGGCCTGGTGGAAAAGGAGATGGCTCAGGGAAGTGGTGTCTGAATCCTAAAGGATGACAAATGATGTGAAAATCTACAAACTCATCTTGGGTAACTGAGGAAGGCAAGACTAGAGAGGAGTCCCTGGGTGGTGCAAACACTTAACATGCTCTGCTGCTAACCAAAAGGTTGGAGGTTCAAGTCCAGCCAGAGGCTCCTTGGAAGAAAGTTCTACTGTGACACACATGGGGTCGTCATGAGTTGAAATCAACTGGAAGGCAACTGACTTTAAGACTAGAGAGTACGTGTGGAGGGATTGAAGCTTCTGAGTTGTCTTCCTCTGAAAGGATGAACTTGGTCTCTGGAGTCAAACAGATTCTGGGTATCAATTCTGATTCTGCTTCTTCATACTGACTATGTGATCTATGGCAAGTTACTTAACTCCTCTCAGTTTCCTGGATGGTGAAACGAGGATAACAATAGTTCTGAATTAAAGTTCTGAATTAATCAAAGAATTAAATGAGATAATGCATGTAACACACTTGGCACAGTGACTGGCACATAGATTTTAAGTGCTCAATAAGTGGTAGCCAGTTGTTATTTTTTAGCCCAAGAACGTTGCTTTGGCCCGAGAGACCTCGTCTGGAACCTATTTTCCAGTTGTCTTTGTGGTTTTACTATCCATTCACTCCCTTGGATTCTTTGTCCCCAGAAGCCTGTGACAGAAAAGGGTGTATTTTCCCACTTAGTGTCCCTCTTCCTTGCTGCCCCCCAAGATAAGTAGTCCCTGTTGTTGTAGATTTTACTAGGAAACAAGAACACATATGGAGAGGCTAACAAGGTTTATACAACCTCGGCAAATCTTTACAGCCATGATCTTCAATCTAGGATTTGGAATCCCTTCAGAATGCTAACTACAAGCGAGTGCTGCATTTTTGTCTTCTGCTTTTCTTCAGTGCTCCCCAAACTCCCCTCCTTTTGACCCCACACTTCTTCCACTGAAAGCCACTCATTCATAGGCTGAGGACTGGAGAGGTGATGGAGGCAGTGACAGCCCAGTGGAGAATTTGCATTTCTGAGGATCCCCAGGAAAGGGAGGGGGGCCCAGTTCCTTAGGTTTCTGCTCTGCCTTGGGATGAAGATCAAAGTGTCAGGGATGAACTTGGATGGTTGAGGACTCAACTTTGAAGTGGATTCCATCCAAGGATATGCTAACAAGGTTGCAGATGACCTCTCCTGGGTTGTTAAGAACTTTTGGTGATATTGAGGGTGGAATCAGAAAGGAAGGCAATTTAAAAGTAGACAGTGTTCTCCCATTTAAGTTAAAAAGAAAAAAAAAGATATATGCATTTTAAAAGACTGGAGGACACTGCTATTGGTGAAGGTGTGGGAAAATGAGCACTTAAAACCACTGTGGGTGGGAGTGTTGATTGGGGGCCATTTGATAACATTTATAAAAATTTTAAAGGTACTCTTTGACCCTACAATTCTTCTAGGAGTTTATTATACAGATGTCCATATATATGTACGGAAGGACTGTACATAAAAGGATAAGGATCGCAGCTTTGTTTGTGGTTGTAAAACACTGGAAACGAAGGTCCATCATCTGACCAGTCCATAGAGGACTTGGTGAAGTAAATCATGGTGCCTCCGTAAATGCAATACTGTGCAACAAGATATCTATCTGTATAAATATGGAGCAATCGTCAAGTTACATTGTTAAAGGTAAAAAAAGCAAGACGCTTTGTACTGTGGATATAATAGATCTCTCATGTAAAAAAAGAGGGAAATATATAGACATACACATAGCCATATGTATGCCTACAAGCGCGCACACACACACACACACACATACGTACACATGTACATGGAGCCCTGGTGGCATAATGTTTAAGCACTCAGCTGCTAACTGAAAAGTTTGTGGTTCGAACCTACCAACTGCTCCACGGGAGAAAGATATGGCAGTCTATTTCTGTAAAGGTTACAGCCTTAGAAGCCCTATGGGGCAGTTCTACTCTGTCCTATAGGGTCACTATGAGTCGGCATCAACTTGATGGCAATGGGTTTTATATTTATATATGTATATAAATATATATAATACTTGGTAGGAAACTCACATATACAAGTCATAAATTGAAGAACTAAGGGGTCAGGAGTGGGAAAAAGACTTACAGACTATGCCCTTTGGCACTATTTCAAAATTTCACCATGTCGCTCTATTTTTTTCCCCTAATTAAATTTCACTATTCTGTTTAAAAAACAAAACAAAGGATCTGTTAACCAAACTTTAACAGTGGCTTTCTCTGGGGGTGTGATTACGGTGAGGCTTACACTTTCTTGTTTACATACCTTTGCACCATTTGGGTTTTTCACTAGGAGTGTGTTTACAGGGCTGCCTGTACGGTTGAGCAGGTCATGTTCCGCATAGGGCCCAGAAAGTGATTGGGGCTAAAATCCAGTGTGCTGCCGCAGAGCTACATCTGCCCAGAGGATCTGGTGCCTTAGCATGTAGTACTTTATAGTCAACAAAATAATAATAATAATAATTGCGTATTTAAAACAAGCAAACATACATTGAGCGATCTGATTTTAGCTTTGGGCGAAAAGAAAGAATGGTGAAGAAATGCCCTGCCAGACGCAAGTCCATTTGGATCACATTAAACTGGCCACTCTCAAGCCTTCACAGCACACTCCTAATCCCTCACCCATCAAGACTGCAACCCCAACCACCCCACAAAATGACCCCTCATCTGAAGAGAAAGAGGGACAGCATGAAAGCTGGTATTCTGAAATCTCAGATGACTAAAGGATGCCTTGGGTCCAGGAAGGGCTGAATATACCTCTGACCATTAGTATTTACTGAAATCTGGTTTCCTCATGCCAGCTAGGGCAGGGAGCTCGAAGGGTACCTCTTGGACAGGGTACCTGTCCAGCCAGGAGAAGGCGGGCACTTTCCCATCGTGCCCTGTAGCCCATTCATGGTTTCAATCAGCAGCTGAAAGGGTTTGGTCTGTAGGCACTTTTTGCTAAATCAGCCAGGGTGGATTTCTCCAGCCTATCTAGAAGTCAGCCTGGATGAGGTGTTAGGCCCCATTAGTTCTTCTAGGAAGTTTCTTGCTAAGGCTAGATGTTGTTGTTGTTAGGTGCCATCAAGTCATCTCTGACTCATGGTGGCCAAAGGTACAACAGAACAAAATGTTGCCTGGTCTTTTGCCATCTTTACACTCATTGATATGGCCAAGTTCATTGTTGCAGCCACTGTGTATTTTGATTGACTTCCAACCTAGAGGGCTCATCTTCCAGACAATGTTCTGTTGTGATCCATAGGATTGGTTTCCATTGGCTTATTTTCGGAAGTAGATAGCCAGGCCTTTCTTCCTCTTCTGTCTTAGTCTGGAAGCTCCAATGCAACCTGTCTATCATGGTTGACCCTGCTGGTGTTCGAAATACAGGTGGCATAGCTTATGACAAACTCACAAACGGGTGTGGGAAGCTGCATAGAGGGCAATCATTCACGGTTGTGTTCCTAAAGCCACTTATTAGTCTCTGATATCTATATTTTACAGGGACAGATTACCCAATAAGCAAGGTACACACGGGCTTACTTGTGTTTACCTGCTAATCTGTAGTGCACAATTGCGCAAGGGTTTCACCACAACTTTGATGTGGTGAAAAACAGGCGAAACTGCGCACTACAGATTAGTAAGTAAGCACAAGTAATCCCATGCATACCTTGCTTACTGGTCAATCTGCCCCTGTCTACATAGCTTATAGATTTCCTAGCATGTGACCTTATTTTCTAAGAAGTATGTAGAAAATACAAATACAGTGTTAAATCTGATCTCTTTGCTAAAGGCTTTTTTTTTTTTTTGACAAGGATGTGGGTGAAAAGATTCCTTACACATGGTATCCCGCCCACCTCCTGTCCTCTCCAGTTTCACTTAAAAAAAAAAAAAGGTGTTTGTGTGTGTATAACAAATACATGGCGAGACTTCGTCTCACATACTTTGGACATGTTATCAGGAGGGACAAGTCCCAGGAGAGAGACATCATACTTGGTAAAGCAGAGAGAGGGTCAGCGAAAGAGAGGAAGACCCTCAACAAGATAGGCTGACACAGTGGCTGCAACGATGGGCTCAAACATAGCATTGTGAGGATGGCAGAGGACTGGACAGTGTTTCGATCTGTTGTACATGGGATCGCTATGAGTCGGAACTGACTCAATGGCACCTAACCACAACAACATGTAACAAATAGCCATAACAGCTAATAGTTAAATGAATGAACGCTTATTATGGGCAGGCACCACTGTGCTAAACGCTTTTACACAGATTATCTCATTTAAGCCTCACAACAATGAGGTAGATAACTATCGTTTTCCCCCATTTCACAGGTAAGAAAAATGAGGTTTAGAGAAGCTAAATAGTCTCACGAGTGGTTAGATAATAGAGCCAGGCTACAAATCCAGACACTCTGACTCCCAGAGCCTTGGTTGCCAACCATTTCACTGCGGGAAAAGAGGCTGCTCTTGATTAACAGTGCCTACAGGAGGGAATCTAAAACCGCTCTTTCTTTAAAAATTCAATTATTAAAAAGAAGCTTGAACCACAGAATTGTAACAGTTTGAATGTGTGTTTTTAAAGAAATCTTGTTACTGATTTGCTTGAATCAACACCAGCGCCATTTTTCTAAAATCCTGTTGGCTTGTAGGATCGTGTGACTCTGTGTGTGTGTCTGTGTGTGTCTGTGTCTGTGTGAGTGCATGTGTGTGTATTGGGGGGTGATAGAAAGAGGAGCTGAAAGTAGACATCTGTGGGTCCCAAATCTCAGAGCCATTTAGGGATGTCGCTAGGTTTTTGGGAGAATCACTCTGTCTGCTCAAGTTCAGTGGTCCTGTTGGAGGTGCTGTTCAGGAATTACGAGTTAATGCTGAAGTGGGGGCCAGTGAAAATACGGAAGGCATTTTTAGGAGACTCAGCCAGCCAGTGCCGAAACTGTATTTTAAGAAACCCTATCTATGTTATGAATAGGCCCGTAGAGAGTTGAGATGAAAAGAATCTTTCAAATCCAATGTGCTTTCTGCTAGGTATGTCTCAAGTTTATTTTTCATTTTTATCTTTTTCCGTGTTCCTGCCTGCTTATAATTCCATCTCCTTCTGTCTTTCAAAGTTCTCAGTAGGGGAGCAAGGGGCAGTATTCTGATTAAAGAACTGGTTAAAGAAGCCCTGGTGGCATAGCGGTTAAGTGCTATGGCTGCTAACCAAAAGGTCAGTGGTTCAAATCCACCAGGTGCTCCTTGGAAACCCTATGGGGCACTTCTACCCTGTCCTGTAGGGTCACTATGAGTCACAATTGGCTTGATGGCAATGGATTTTTTTGTTTTTGGTTTGTGTTTTACTCCACTGTCAGTTTAGCTTCACCAGAAACTTTCTTGTTTGACTGTAGAGTTTCATCGCCTCCATAAAAGATCCCAGCAGCAACCGCCCGCCCCCCACCTCCCACTAGTGACCTCCCAGGATAATGTGGGTCACTAGTGGTGCAAATTACAGATGTTCTTACTACCATGGCCCAAAACCAAGGTTGTAAATGCACTAAACATTATTAAAACACAAGGACAGATGGTTTTTTTCTAGCCAAAAGTTGAATATGGGAATGAAGAAAGAGAATAATTTGGGAAGATGAACGCCCAACACATAATTTGTCTTCCTGTCTGTCACTAAGTCAAGAGCCCTGGTGCTGCAGTGGTTTGGAACTCGGCTGCTAACCCAAAGGTCGGCAGCTCGAATCCAACAGCCACTCTTTGGAAGCCGTATGGGTCAGTCCTACTCTATCCTATAGGGTTGCTCTGAGTCAGAACCCACTTGACGGCAATGGCGTTGGTCTGTCACCAAGCCTGTCCTTCCACTTGAAGGGCTTGGGTCACCTTCCACAGCAGCAGCCTGGCAATCATCATCGACGTGGCACAGTACTTTCTGAATGAGTTAATGGAGACTCAGGAAAGGCTGGCTGATGCCAGCTCAGCTCTGTGACTTCTTTCTTCCTGGATTTTTACTGAAGCCTAGGGAAGGGAGCCAGGACATTTGATGATGTTTGTTACAGATACTCCACTCCCTTTTTTTCTCTTCCAGATCAGACTATCAATCATGTGTTGGTGGCAGCAAAAAACAGAGTATTGATGACAGGTAGGAATTTGCAGGGGAACACACTGGCACAAAACATACACTCACGACTTTACCCAGGGGGTTTTGTTGCCCTTGGCCCTGGTTACAGGTGCTTCATCCTGGGGCTGGTGAGCAGAAAAGCCTGCCTTCCTACCCTCCTTTTCCTGTTTCTGTTCCAGGTAACCCTTTATTTAAACCCTAAAGCCAATTGGAGGATCTAAACAAGACTTTCTCTAGCCTTGATCACAAATACAGAATAACCAGAGACCTCCTTAGCCTTTTGCTTCACTGACTTTCCATTAGCCCCCTGCGGGCTAGATAGGCATTTTTCTGTCCAGCATATGAATTTTGTCTTTGTCACCTTGGCAAGTTCGTCAGCCTCTCCTGGCCTCAATTTCCTCAGCAGTAAAATGGGTTTATAGGCGTCTGAGAATTTAAAAAACAACCTATCTAGGGGGAGAGCAAGTGGGAGAAGGGAGTAAGATGTATGTAAACCTACATGTGACAGACTGATTGGAATGGTAAATGTTCACTTGAAGCTTAATAAAAATTAAAAAAAAAAAAAAACCTATCTAAAGCCCTGAGCTTGGTGTCTGCTATGTAGGAGGCGCTCATTAAAGGTGGGCTGCCTTTACCTGAGCTACTGTGTAGTGTTCCGGAACTCCCATTCTTCGCAGTGTCATCCATAGTTTGTTATGATCCACACAGTCGAATGCCTTTGCATAGGTAATAAACCACAGGTAAACATCCTTCTGGTATTCTCTGCTTTCAGCCAGGATCCATCTGACATTAGCAGTGATATCCCTGGTTCCACGTCCTCTTCTGAAACCGGCCTGAATAAACCTTTACATAGATCAAGAGGCAGTTGTTCGGACAGAACAAGGGGATGCTGATTGGGCTTCAGGGTTGTATTCTTTCACCATACCTATTCAATCTGTATGCTGAACAAATAATCTGAGAAGCTGGACTATATGGAGAAGAATGGGGCATCAGGATTGGAGGAAGACTCATTAACAACCGGCATTATGCAGATGACACAACCTTGCTTGCTGAAAGTAAAGAGGACTTGAAGCACTTACTAATGAAGATCAAAGACCACAGCCTTCAGTATGGATTACACCTCAACATAAAGAAAACAAAAATCCTCACAACTGGACCAATGAGCAACATCATGACAGACGGAGAAAAGATTGAAGTTGTCAAGGATTTCATTTTACTTGGATCCACAATCAACAGCCATGGAAGCAGCAGTCAAGAAATCAAAAGACGCACTGCATTGGGTAAATCTGCTGCAAAGGACCTCTTTAAAGTGTTGAAGAGCAAAGACGTCACCTTGAAGACTAAGGTGCGCCTGACCCAAGCCGTGGTATTTTCAATGCCATCATATGCATGTGAAAGCTGGATAATGAATAAGGAAGACTGAAGAAAAATTGACACCTTTGAGTTGTGGTGTTGACGAAGAATGTCGAATATCCCATGGACAGCCAAAAGAAGGAACAAATCTGTCTTAGAAGAAATACAAACAATTCTGCTCCTTAGAAGCAAGGATGGCAAGACTGTGTCTTACATACTTTGGACACGTTGTCAGGAGGGATCGGTCCCTGGAGAAGGACATCATGCTTGGCAGAGTACAGGGTCAGCGGAAAAGAGGAAGACCCTCAACGAGGTGGATTGACACAGTGGCTGCAGCAATGAGCTCAAGCATGACAACGACTGTAAGGATGGCTCAGGGCTGGGCAGTGTTTCATTCTGTTGTGCAAAGGGTCACTATGAGCTGGAACTGACTCGACGGCACCTGACAACAACGACAACGCTGTATAGTGTACCAGAAGGTGCCCACAGGCAGGAAATCTGAACTATGCTCTATCTTTAAGCCAGATCCCCACTGAGCAATTCTAAAGCTATTCTCCAGGATTATCCCAGTTTGAGTCTAAAGAGGCAGAGAGATTCCTACTTCCTTGACCTTTTTTATTCTTCCTTACCACCATGAGTGGTCTTCATTTGCCCCTATCCTCATCAGTATTTCATCCTGAAACACCCCCCTGTCACAGCGCCCAGGTTTCATAGACAGATAACAAAGCGATTGAGGCTGAGGGGGGAAAAGGTGAGCCATCAAAGAGATTGAAACAGATTGGTGACCCTTTTTCTCAATAACCTCCTCGGTAAGTCTGTGTGTGTGTGTGCATGTGTGTGTGTATGTGTGTCTTCTTCATGCCTCACAGCCAGGTTTTAAATGAACGATGTAAAGCTAAAGATTTATGGAATGTCCACAATGTTCCCAGCCCTGGCTTCTGCTCTCTGCCTCACTTCTCTTCCCCTGGACAAAAGCTGCTTGCCCTTCTTCTCTCTCTTCAGAAGGCCCCTTTCAATCCCTCCTCAATTGCATTATCCTTCTCTAGGGAATCCACTAGTGAACTAAGGGGGACTCTCAGGACTTCCGGACCACAGTTTGTAAAACACAGAACCCCATAATCCACATCCATCAAGGCCAGTTCTCCACCACTCTGGTTCCTAAGAGGTCAGGTAGGAGCCGGAGTGCAGGGTGACTAGAGAGGAATGGTGAAGAAAAGCCATTGTGGCAGAGGTCTAAGAACTGACCCTCACCAGCAGTGGGGCTTCTCACAGACAAATTGGCAGCCCTAGGCCAGCCAGCCAGACTGTAGGGAAGGCACCAGGAGATGCTGTAACCTGGGCTGGCAGAGGCTCCTCATGCCCATGATTGGATCAGCTGAGGCTGCCCATGGTCATTTTCACTGCAAATCAAGGAAGTGAGAGCAGGAAGACAAATGCACCCCACTGAATACCTTCTAGATCAGACTTTTCCAACTCTTCTTAATGGCAGGAAGAAGAAGCCATGTTGCTTGTGCTTGGGAAACTTTAAAATAACTTAAGGGACTGGCAGCGCATGCAATTAACTTACATGACAAGAACTTTTTATTTTCAATCACTAAAATTTATTGACTCTCCCATACTCCCAGCAGCAGGGAAAGCATGATTTAAAAGCAGTGTTCTTGGAATGGTGGTGACAGGGAAGGGCAAGGTGGTACGTGGGTGGTGGTATCATTGTCCAGCTATGAGACCCAGGAATGGGGTGACCGCATGGCATAAGGAAGGGTGATTTTGTGTCTAAGAGGGCATGACAAAAGAGAGGATAGAAATAGGAGGTTTGGGGAAAAGGAAGAGGTCAGAAGGAATGAGAGAATTAAACTAGATAAAAGACAATGACGACAAGAAAGAAAAGAGAGAAAAATGCAAGAGGAGAATGAGAGGCAGTTGCTGCCAGCCACAGTTACCGCTAAGAAGAGAGAGACCTATTCAGGGAGCCTCTAGTGCTTGGCCATTGTGGGATCCCAAGAGGGACTCATTAGGGTCTGTCACATGGGCACCCTTATCTGCAGACAACAATTCCACCAGACAGTCCCACTACGGTGTGTGCAGCCAGGATAGCTGTCCATTCACTAGCCCAGGCTTCCAGTTCCCCAAGTTGTTTCTGTAGCCAAAGTGACACTTTCAGGGAAGTGCAACCCCCCATTCTCCTTGGCTGATCTGGTGCTAAATTCCAGAGCCTGTAGCTTCCTTGGGATGGGGTCTATTAAAACAGTGCACGTACAACTACTTCCATTTGTAAAGATCTTAGAACCTCTAGACATCAGAGTTCAGAAATTAAATTCAGCATCTATGAATCGAAAGACGTTACGTGTGAGGCTTTAAAACGAGTGCCACAAGGGGGTTCAAGATGAGTGAGACCCAGCCCCTCCCCTTGAGTGACTGATGGCCTCCAGTGGAATAAAAATGGGTGTCTCTCAGCTTTCTGTCTGCAGCACTTTGCCAGGACCTGTTACCAGGACGCTGAACCTCAAGAGGAAGATTCCTTTGCATCTCAGGAGACAGGAGAAAAATGATGGCTAAAGAAGAGGAATGATAACTTGCATTCTAGATATCAGGGGTCACCCACACAAAGAGTAGTAGCTACCATTTATTGAGGATTACTGTGCTTCAGGCTTTGGAAAGCGCCAAGTGCAATCCTTATGTTCTTGCATTTAGCCACCCTCATTGTAAAGAGGTTAAAGGAAGGTGAAGTGATTTGTCTAGTTAGATTCAAATCATGGAATCTTGGAACCAGGAAGCTCTTTAGGAGTCATCTGTTAGTTCCCAAATTTCCCTCTGTGATGAAGCTTCCAGTAATCTGCACTGAAATGAGAAATACAAATTCATGTAGTGGGTTTTCCATATAGCTAGATTTCTTTAAAGAACTCTCCATAGTATTCTAAGGTGAAGTCTCTTCTGTTTTAGTACCAAAATGTGCTTTCTTTTCTAAACTGATGGTGAAAGTCTATGGCGATATTTCAAAAATATTCCTATTTGGCAATAGAAAAAGTTACCCCCCAAACTTTTAGGTAGGTGAGAAAATCGAGGTCCGGCAAGCTCAAGGGACTTAGCCAAGGTCACGAGACAGCCTCTAGTCTCTCTGTGGTCCCTGTTTTGGGAATTGTGAGCTGCTGGGCCTGGCGAACCTTTGAAAAAAACACTGTAACACCCCTGGAGGTGGGATGCCCTCCCTCTGCTAAATCTCTTCCCCCTCTCTGTCTCTGTCAGGCATTATGTGCTCAGCCCTCCCTTGTCACCAGCTGCCATGGCTCTGCATTCGCTCCAGCCCTTAGTTGGCCTCCCCTCCCTTGTGTGCAGGGCACACCTCTCTCTTATTCACCAGAGTGCCTGGCATTCCCCTTTGAGACTGCTAGGAGCTGGCCTCTGCCACAAGAAAGCCATCCCTAAAAGGTAGGCATTAGGCTCCTACTAGGCAGCTGTCTCCGGTCTGACCTGCTCTTTGTGTCCTTTGTGCCACACACTGGCTCAGAAATTCTGTCTTTAACTCGGTTAACTTTGTGCTCACCTGATCCAAATTAAACTTCCTGAGGGAAAAAACCGTTTCTTCCCTTTGTTCCATAACTCTCCACCCCTTCGGGCCTATTATCTATAACAATGCAGTGAATGTACTCTGTTCTGAGTTCCACAAAGGTCAGTTGGATTGCATAATATGACAGACTGAAACATGGGGGTGGGGGAGTGGATGGGAGGGTAGGAGACATGAAGGAGGGAGTGATTCTTGAAGCAAAGTTGGAGATGAGTGAGGAAGGCTCAGCTTCAAAAACCTTCCAAGAGCTCATAGAGGCCCCATTCTTGGGTTCTAGGACATGGCTGCATCCTTTGGGAAGGACCCAGGTTCTAGTACTTCCACACACGGAGGAGGGCATTGAAGCCCCCAGAAAGGCTGATGGGGAGGGCTCCTGCCTAGTCTGGAACCTTCCCAGATTCCTCTCACTGACAGTCTACTGAGCTGAGGAGTGGATTTGTCTAGCTCGCCAGTTCCTAAGCAAAAACAACCATCCTATTCCTTCCCCTCAGCATTGCTACTGTCTGGGGGAACACTGCCAGCTTTATGTTCTTGTGTCCTAACCAAGGAGGGTGGGGCGCAGACTAAAACAGAAGTTACATTTTGCCTTGGGGCAAAAAAAGAAAAAGGAAAAAAAACAACAAAAAACAGAACACTAAAAAGATGAGCTTGGATCACTGCCTGTTCTGAGGCAACTACCCCCCCTTCCACCCCCTGTCAGTTTAAAGGGCTCACAGCCCAACTTGCAGATCAATGAGGGCTGAATAGTTTGAGATGGAGCCCATTCCGGCTTTTGTGCTGTGACCAGTGGCCCTGCCCTTCACTTGTGAGAATTTCTGCTAGAAATGGGCTCTGGTATCATCTGGAATAAATGTGTTCAGAGAGGGAAGGAGGAGCAAAGAGCGCTCACTACAGAAAGACATGATAGTTATATATTAGGTGACAATTTCATTGTGGGAGCAGTTTAAGGGTGACAATTAGGTCGGAAGGCAGGGCTTGAAGCACTGTACTTTACCTGAGATTGAGAAAATGCCAACTGTCTGAATCAAAGAATTATGAAGGACGTGCCCTGTCCCCTCGACCCCTCTTGGCACATAAATCCTACGCCGGATGACTTGTTTATTTCAGGTTTGCTATTCAAGGACAACAGCCCAGATTTACAGAGGTAAAAACCAAATTTTTTACATTCAGTTACCCAGCAGGCAACAAGATGTGATGGGTTTTGGAATTAGGCAGGTTTTGTCTCAAATATGGAGGTTAGGGAATTTGGCCAAGGTCACTGCTGGGATTTGGCTTTGTAAGCTTAGGCGTTGGCTTAGCCTCTTTCAGTCTCAGCTTCCATGTCTGTGAAATGGAGGTAAAGAGTAATATTACAGGTGAAATTAACGCAAAGGATTAAATAAAGATATGAAAGACGTGGTGCTTAGTGTTGTTGTTGTTAGGTGCCGTTGATTTCAACTCATAGCGACCCCATATGACAGAGTAGAACTGCCCCATAGTGTTTTCTAGACTGTGATCTTTAAGGGGACAGACAGCCAGGACTTTCATCTGTGTAGCTGCTGGGTAGGTTCAAACAGCCAACCTTTTGGTTAGCAGCTGTACGCTTAACTGTTGCATTACCAGGGCTCCTTTGGTGTTCAGTAGGTTCCCAAAATTGCTTGTTCTCTACTGCTTCTGCTACCTAACTTTCTATAACCAGACTTCTGAAAAGAGGCAAAACCCGTTGACTCCTTGCCATCGAGTCGATTCCAACTCATAAGGACCCTATAGGACAGAGTGGAACTGCCCCGTAGGGCTTCCAAGGAGTGGCTGGTGGATTTGAATTGCTGACCTTTTGGTTTGCAGCCATAGCTCTTAACCACTGTGCCACCAGGGCTCCAAAAAGAGGCAAGGGAGTAAATAATTCTCTCATTTCAAAAGCTGTATAGACCCCTTATCCATGCGTCTTATTCCCAGGCAGCTGAGTGAATGCTACCATCATTAGAACTCATTTGTCAGGCCACTAATCTCTTTAGAGGTTGTTTGGTGTGATGGAAAGACTAGAGAATCAGAATCCAGAAGACAGGCTTTGCTCCTGACCTGCCATTACTAGTTACCTGGTCTCAGACACATTGCTGACTCTTGGGATATGAAGGAGACTTCAATGTCATTTCATCCAACCACATATCTAAAGTTTGAATCCCACCTCCCTACACTGCACACACACACACACACGCATGCACGAATACACACACATACACACAAACACAACATGCCCCCCTCCCCGTAAAGTGGTTGTCCAGCTTCCATAGGGGCACCTCACTCCCCTCCAATATGCTGCTACATCTTCAGACAATTCTGACTCTGCAAAAGTTTCTCATTCTATTCAAGTGAAATTTGCCTCCCTGATGTTTCTTCCTCCTCATCATATTCTATCTCTTAGGGCCATAAAGGAAAATCGAATCCCTCTCCCACGTGACAGGCTTTCTTATATCTAGAGATGAAGATCACATCTGGGTGAGTTTTCTCTCCACCTATATGACTGTTTCCAGTTCCTTCGCCATCCTAGTTATCCTTCTGTGAACTCACCTAAATACCATGAGCCTCAGTTTCTTTATTTTAAAGATGGGGATAGATCTTCCTGCCTTAAAAGACTGCAGTGAAGACTTAACAATGAAATATACCCTTAGACCCAGTGTGCACTTGATTAATATTTGATGATGAATAAGTAGATGAAATTAGTAATTGGAAGCACTGTGCAAACTGTAACATGCTCTCCAATGCATTGGTAGCAATTTTATTTATTGTGACATCGTTTAGAGATGGCATTTGTGTGCTTTGGGGAGGAAAGGTAGGGCCCTTTGCAAATGGGTAAGGTGATATAGCAGGCCTACATAAATGAATATGTATTTTTAAATAGGTAATATATTTACATGGTTCAAAATTCAAAGGGTCACAAAGGAGGAAACAGGAAAGGGTAATACCCAAACCAAATCAAACCCAGTGCCGTCAAGTCAATTCCGACTAATAGCGACCCTGTAGGACAGAGTAGAACTGCCCCATAGAGTTTCTAAGGAGCGTCTGGTGGATTCAAACTGCCAACCCTTTGGTTAGCAGCCGTAGCACCTAACCACTATACCACCAGGGTTTCCGGAAGGCTAATAAACATGGGAAAATGCTCTTAACATCACCAGTAACCAGACAAATGCAAATTAAACTCATAGTATCATATCATTTTAGACCTCGACTGGAAATTTTTTTTTTTTCTTTTTTAATCTGTTAATATCAAGTGTTGGTGAGACTGTAGAACAACAAAAACCCCTGGTGCTGCTGGTAGGAATGTAAATTGGTACAACCACTTTAGAAACACTTTGGCAAGTGGTCAAGCTGAACACGTGCCTATCCTGTGACCCAGAAGTACCACTGCGGGAGTCAGTGGTGCTACTGAGCTTTGCACATGTGCATCAAAGATGGGCAGGAGAAAGCTCATAGCAGCAAAAATGGAAAGTACCCCAATGTCCATTATCCAGGAAAATGGATAAATCAAGTGGGTCCATTCACTCAGTGGAATGTTAGATAGCAGTGAAAACTCATGAATTAAAGTTGTAAGCACCAACATGGATGAATCTTAGAACCATATGACCGAAACTAGCTGGTCATTGAAAGATATACAGACTTTGATGCCATAACTTTATAAAAAGTTCAAAATCAAGTAAAATCAAATAATATATTACTTAGGGACACATATGTTTGTGGCAAGCAAGGGGGAATTAAAATTGATGATGATGGTTACCTCTGTGGGGTGCTGGAGGGGTTGGTAAGGGATGCAGAATCGAGGAGGGGACACGTCTTGTGTCTTGGTGTTCTATTTCTTGATGTTCTGTTCTATTTCTTGATGTTGTATTTCTTAAAGTGAATGGTGAGTTCACAGGGCAGAATTATTTATTATTATATTTCAATAAACATTTTCATTTCAGATATTCTTTATATGTATCAAATACTTCATTATTTTAAAAAAGTTTTAAAAGTTCAAAAGGTAGAAAACAGTGCTGTTGCTAGGTTCCCTCGAGTTGATTCTGACCCATAGTGACCCTGTGTACAACCGAATGAAACACTGCCCGAAACACGCCATCCTCACAGTCATTGTTACGCTTGAGCCCATTGTTGCAACCACTGTGTCAATCCATCTCACAAAGGGTCTTCCTCATTTCTGCTGACTGTTTACTTCACCCAGCATGATGTCCTTCTCCAACCACTGATCCCTCCTGATAACATGTCCAAATTCTGTAAGATGAAATCTTGCCATCCTTGCTTCTAAGGAGCACTCTGGCTGTACTTCTTCTAAGACAGATTTGTTCGTTTTTCTGGCAGTCCATGGTATATTTAATATTCTTCTTCAACACCATAATTCAAAGGCATCAGTTCTTCCTGGGTCTTCCTTATTCATTGTCCAGCTTTCACATGCATGTGAGGCGATTGAAAACACCATGACTTGGGTCAGGTGCACCTTAGTCTTCAAAGTGACATCTTTGCTTTTTAACACTTTAAAGAGGTCTTTTGCAGCAGACTTGCCCAATGCAATGTGTCATTTGATTTCTTGACTGCTGTTTCCATGATTGTTGATTGTGGATCCAAGTAAAATGAAATCCTTGACAACTTCAAGCTTTTCTCTGTTTATCATGATGGTGTTTATTAGTCGAGTTGTGAGGATTTTTGCTTTCTTTATGTTGAGGTGTAATCCCTACTGAAGGCTGTAGTCTTTGATCTTCATCAGTAAGTGCTTCAAGTCCTCTTTACTTTCAGCAAGCAAAGTTGTGTCATCTGCATATCACAGGTTGTTAATGAGTCTTCCTCCAATCCTGATGCTGCATTCTTCTTCATATAGTCCAAATTCTCGGATTATTTGCTCAGCATACAGATTGAAAACAGTATATAATAAAAATCTTCCATTCCTTTCTCCAAAGACAACTGATATTTTCAGGTTTTTTGTTCAATCATTCAGAGATAATATATACTTACAAAGATATTTTATACATACTCCATTCAGAGATAAGTTTTATACTTGACAGCAAAAGGCATACATGTATACATATATTTGCATGTATATATATATATATTTTTTCTATATATATATCTTATATATGTATATGTGTGTATAGGGAGCCCTGGTGGTGCAGTGGTTAAAGGGCTCGACTGCTGGCCAAATATGGGTGGTTCGAACCCACTAGTGTCTCCACAGGAGAAAGGTGTGGCAGTCTGCTTCCATAAAGATTTACAGCCTTGGAAACCTTATGAGGCAGTTCTGCTCTGTCCTGTGCGGTCACTATTAGTTGAAATCAACTCCACAGCAGTGGGTTTGTTTTTTTAGGTTTATATGTGTGTATGTGTATATATGTCTAAATGTGTATGTGTACATATATGTATTAAGTACATTTATCTGTCCTCTGTCTATCCTATCTCCCTTTGTTTTTAGACAATAAAGGGTAGAAGGTTCTCAAAATTACTGTAGACCCCTCTTAAATGCTATCATTAGGTAGTGAAAGTCTGAAGAAGAAAAAAGGACTTGTCCACTTGTTGTCTAGTTTGGATAAAAAAATCAAAGATGGAATTGTTGCTCTTGGATAAGAGTCTGCCTGGATAGCAGGAATTGAATTATGCAGCTGAAGCTGATGAGATATGGAATGCGGACCTGTTTAAAGCACTGGGAAGGGTCCAGTTACCTCCTGATTGAATCAACCAGAGCCGAGGCAGGCACTTCCTTCATTCTTGATAATGAGACCCCTGAGTTATAAGTGTCTCAGATACACAACACAGAAGTGTAGAAAGAAGGAGAGGGCACGATCGTGACCAAATAAAAGCAGGAGGCGAATACATCAAGACACAATGAAGTATTAACATCAAATACATGTCAAGCACATGACTGGAATTATGACCAACTGGCGAGCAGGAGAGGCTGGGCAGTGTTCTTGCAGAGAAGCCAGGAGAGGAGGCAGGAGCTTTGGCCTCACAGCTGGAGTGGAGGCCTAGGAGAAGTGCCCACTGAGGTGGAAAGTGGGTGAGAAACACCCAGGGAAGTACTAGGTTCAGACAGGGCCAAGCCACAGAGGCTGCCAGTAGCTTAGTTGATCTGGGAAGACTTCCCAGAGGAGACAGGCTTTCAGGAGCAGCTTGAATGAAGGAAAGAAACAGGTTGGTGAACAGATTGAGGGCGGGAGTTTCAGGCATACTGCCTATCCACATTGGCCAAGCTCCAAAGGAACACTTGGTTATCATCTTTCTGTTGTGTCTTTCACTCTTTTGTATTTCCTTAAAGATCCCAGAATCTGGCATGAGTGTTTGGTTATATGATAAGTTGGCAAGGAGTGGGTGTACACGAAAATGCAAATGAGGCCATTGAGTTCTTGGTGCCTGACATGAGGCAAAGACACTCAGCGCCAGAAGAATCAGCCCGGGCAGATGCAGAAGCAGTATGGTGTGGTGCACAGTATGGTGTGGTGCCCTGTATGGAAATCAGGAGCGCTGGGCTATAGCCTCGCTTCAGATACTAACTTGTTCTGGGACCCCCAGGAGTTTACAGATTCACATGCTGTAGCTTTTCTCAAGGACAAGATGTGTGTGTTGGACTACATAACCTGTGAAACTCTCCCCAGTCTAAGCCGCTTAGTGTTGGACAATCAAAAGAAGCCGAGGCTCTCAGTTCAATGGGTCTCAATGAACATCTCAACAGCCTCAGGCTTTATAATATAAACACCATACACAGTCGTGCCTGCAAGTACTTTACCCACATATAATTTCATCTACACTTCACAATAACCCATGAGGTAGGTTATTGTTGTGGCTGTTTTTGTTAGGTGCCATCAATTTGGTTCCAACTCATAGTGACCCTATGTACAACAGAACAAAACACTTCCTGGTCCTGCACCATCCTCACATCATTGCTATGTTTGAGCCCATTGTTGCAGCCACTGTGTCAGTCCATCTCGTTGAGGGTCTTCCTCTTCTTTGCTGACCCTGTACTTTACCAAGCACGATGTCCTTCTCCAGGGACTGGTCCCTCCTGATAACAAGTCCAAAGTACTTGAGATGATGTCTTGCCATCCTAGGTTCCAAGGAGCATTCTGGCTTTACTTCTTCCAAGAGAGATGTCATGGATTGAATTATGTCCCCCCAAAAATGTGTGTATCAATTTGGCTGGGCCATGATTCCTGGTATTGTGTGATTTTCCTATATGTTGTAAATCTTGCCTCTATGATGTTAATGAGGGAGGATGGGCAGCAGTTGTGTTAGCGAGGCAGGACTCAACCTACAAGATTGGATTGTATCTTGAGGCAATCTCTTGAAATATAAAAGACGTGTGCAAAGAGACAGGGGGACCTTATACCACCAAGAAAGCAGTGCCAGGAGCACAGCGCGTTCTTTGGACCCAGGGTTCCTGTGCAAAGAAACTCCTAGTCTGGGAGAAGATTGTTGAGAAGGCTGACAGAGAGAGAAAGCCTTCCCTGGGAGCTGACACCTTGAATTTGTACTTTTAGGGTACCCTACTGTGAAGAAACAAACTTCTCTTTGTTAAAGCCATCTACTTGTGGTATTTCTGTTATGGCAGCACTAGACGACTAACACAACAGACTTGTTTGTTCTTCTGGCAGTCTACAGTATATTCAATATGAGGTAGAGCAGGCATATCATTAGCTTCATTTTACAAATTAACTTGTTTAAGATCCAAGTGCTGGATATTGATTAGCTGAGCTAGACCCCCAAGGTTCTTCACTCCTTCCACCTGTATGTCAAGTGATGTTTAGAGCATGCACAGCGTTGGCTCCGGGGCAAGGGCCCAAGGGCCCAATGCCAGGTCTACTCTCCCAGCCTCAACTCAAGGTCATGCTGTGCCACTTTCACCTGAGTACTGCCCAGTGACAGTGCTTCTGCCCACCTGGCAGAACCCTGTTGCACTTGGGCTTGGTCAGGGCACACCCTTCACTTCCACAAAGGTGTGCTCCACTGTCCCTCAGACAGGAGTGGATTCTCTGGGTCCCTGAACTAGTGGCAGTGCCTGCCTGGCAGCTTTTGGGCTCTAGCCTGAAGGGAGTGTCTTTGCTTTTCTCTCAGCCTGGCTTCCTGTCTAGACATCGCGAATGGCCCACTGGATTTAGCAAGCTGAGTTTGCCTGCCAGCTCTGTCAACCCACACAGTTCAGTGCCCCGTGGCTGCCTCCCCCTCACCAGGGCTGAGTCCTAGGTGGAGGGGCTGATTACTGAGGACTGAGGCTAGGAAATTATATAATGAAGGGAGCCAGAAGAGGGTAAAGATGACATCACCCTAAGAGGCAGCCCAACATCCCAGAATCCTGTCCTTTTCAGAACTCACACACACACACTCACCCTCTCTCTGCCACATCTGCAAGGATGGGTTGTCAAGGCAACTTCTCCCAGACCCCAGTAACCACAGTCCCATTGGTCCCCACGGACCCCACTGAAGTTTGCTATGGAGGAAGAAGGCTGTCCCTCAGATCAGCTCTGGAGAGATGAGAACAGAGACTTGTCCTCATGAACATCCTATCCCAAGTCAAGACTCGGTCCCTCTTGGATCCATCTTTGCTGGAGGCTGAGCCTCCTCACAAGAGATGAAGCTGAGAGAAACATCAGGTCCTGCACTGCTGGAGCTAGGATGCCAGGACTTGCTCTCTGAATAGCCACATCCTCCCCGGCAGCACAACTGTACCCACCTGCCCTGTCTCCTCAGTTGCCCTGGACACACAGTCTTCAGAATTAACATTTCTTTACAGGTTTCTCTGTTTGTGAGATCTTGACTAAAAGATTTGCTTGTTGTTGCTATTGTTGGTTGCTGTCGAGCCAATTCTCTGATGTAAACTGCAACCTCATGTGTGCAGAATAGAGCTGCTCCATAGGGTTTTCAAGGCTGTGACCTTTTGGAGAAAGATCACCAGGCTTATCTTCTGAGGTTCCTTGGGGTGGGTTCAATCCTCCAACCTTTTGGCTAGTAGTCGAGTGCTTAACCATGTACACCATGCAGGAAACATCTATGGACACAGAGTCTTCATAATGGAGGGAAGTGGAGGTGCCTCCCTTCTTACCTGCCCAGGCGAAAGGAGTGGTTTTAGCCTTATGGGCCCTACTTTGGTTCTAAGTGACTTGAAATCAAATTGGTAATCATGGGATGGAAAGGGATTAGCACTGGACTGGGGGTTGATTATTAATGCTATAATGACTGTTGTTGGCAGAGTGCCTTTACAGTTTTAAAGTACAATTTTTATTTTAGAACAGTTTTAGATTTTACAGAAAAATTATAAAAATAATACAGTGAGTTCCTGTTAGGGAACTCAAAATTTGTGTTGGGTTCCCAACTCCTATATCTGCAGATGTAATCTAACCTAATGTAATGTAATCCTTTCCATAATGTAATGAATTGTAATCAGTCAGTGGAGGTCATACAAGTTTAGGGTGGGTCCTAAACCTGATCACTTTTGGGTTACAAAAACAGCAGATTAGACACAGAGGCCAGCACACACTGGGGAAGACAGAAGCCATGCGAGGATTACCAAAGAACCAAGGGAACTTGGGGCTACCAATAAGGGAAGAATCAATGTCACTGTGACCCTGATTTGGACTTGTATCCAGAACTGTGAGAAAATTAATTCCTACTCTTTAAAGCTTGTGGTATTTGTGTTATACCCCCACCCCCAGTGTTATACCAGTACTAGGTAATTATGACAGTTCCCTTATACCCAGCACCTATTTTCCCTAGTATTAACATTTTATATAGGTAGTGTTGTTAGATGTCATCCAGTCAGTCCCAACTCATAGGGACCCTGTGCAAACAGAATGAAACCTTGCCTGGTCTTGTGCCATCCTCACAACTGTTGCTATATTTGAGCCCATTGTTGCAGCCAGTGTGTCATTCCTTCTTGTTGTGGGCCTTCCTCTTTTTTGCTGACCCTCTATTTTACCAAGCATGATGTCCTTCTCCAGAAACTGGTCCCTCCTGATAACATGTCCAAAATATGTGAGATGAAGTCTCTCAATCCTTGCTTCCAAGGAGCACTCTGACTATATTTCTTCCAAGACAGATTTGTTTGTTCTTCTGACAGTCCATGGTATATTCAATATTCTTCCAAAACACCATAAATTCAAAGGGATCAATTCTTCTTTGGTCTTCCTTATTCATTGTGCAGGTCTCACATGCTTATGAAAATACCATGGCTTGGATCAGGTGACCTTAGTCCTCAAAGTGACACTTTAAAGAGGTCTTTTGCAGCAGATTTGCCAATTGCAATATGTTTAATTTCTTGACTGCTGCTTCCATGGTCATTGATTGTAGATCCAAGTAAAATGAAATCCTTGACAACTTACTTATTAGTCCAGGTGTGAGGATTTTTGTTTTCTTTATGTTGAGGTGCAACCCGTACTGGAGCCTGTAGTCTGTGATCTTCATCAGTAAGTGCTTCAAGCCCTCTTTTCTTTCAGCAAGCACTGTTGTGTCATCTGCATATTGGTGGTTGTCAATGAGTCTTCCTCCAACCCTGATGCTGTGTTCTTCTTCATAAAGTCCAACTTCCCAGGTTATTTGCTCAGCATACAGATTGAATAAGTATGGTGAAAGGATACAACCCTGACACATACCTTTCCTGATTTTAAACCATGCGGTATCCCCTTGTTCTGTTAGAACGACTGCCTCTTGGTCTATGTACAGGTTTCTCATGAGCACGACCAAATGTTCTGGAATTCCCATTCTTTGCAATGTTATCCATGATTTGTTATGATCCACACAGTCGAAAGCCTTTTCGTAGTCAATGAAACACAGGAAAACATCTTTCTGGTATTCTCTGCTTTCAGCCAAGGCCCTTCTGACATCAACAATGGTATCCCTCATTCTCCGTCCTCTTCTGAATCCCGGTTGAATTTCTGGGATCTATCGAGGTACTGCTGCAAATTTTTGAATTATCTTCAGCAAAATTTTACTTGTATGTGATATTGATATTATTCTATAATTTCCATATTCTGTTGGATCACCTTTGTTTGGAATGGGCACTAATATGGATCTCTTCTAGTTGGTTGGCTGAGTCTTCCAAATTTCTTGGTATAGTTGAGTTAGCGCTTCCAGTGTTGCATCTGTTTGTTGAAACATCTCAGTTGGTTTTTCTTCAATTCCTGGAGCCTTGTTTTTCACCAATGCCCTCAGTGCAGCTTGGACTTCTTCTTTCAGTACCATCGGTTCTTGATCATATGCTGCCTTCTGGAATTGTTGAACATCGACCAGTTCTTTTTGGTACAGTGACTCTATACATTCCTTCCATCTCCTTTTGTCATTCAGTGATTGTCCATAGAATCCTTCAATATTGCAAGTCAAGGGTTGAATTTTTTCTTTAGTCCTTTCAGCTTGAGAAATGCCAAGCATGTTCTTCCTTTTTTGGTTTTCTAATTCCAGATCTTTGTACATTTCATTATAATACTTTGTCTTCTCGAGCTACCCTTTGAAATCTATTCAGTTCTTTTACTTCGTCATTTCTTCTGTTTGGTTTATCTCCTCTATGTTCAAGAGTAAGTTTCAGAGTCTCCTGTGACATCCATTTTGGCTTTTTCTTTCTTTTCTGTTTTTTTACGACCTATTTGCTTTCTTCAAGTGTGATGTCCTTGATGTCATCCCTCAATTTGTCTGGTCTTCATTCATTACTGTTCATAGCATCAAATCTATTCTTGAGATGGTCTCTAAATTCGGGTGGGATATATTCAAGGTCATATTTTGGCTTTCATGAACTTGTTTTCATTTTCTTCAGCTTCAGCTTGAACTTGCATATGAGCAATCAATGGTCTGTTCCATGGTTGGCCCCTAGCCTTATTTTGACTGGTGATATTGAGCTTTTCCATCATCTCTTTCCACAGATGTAGTCAATTTGATTCCTGTGTATTCCATCCAGTGAGGTCTATGTGTATAGTCACTGTTTATGTTGTTGAAAAAAGGTATTTGCAATGATGAAGTCATTGGTCTTGCAAAATTCTATCATGTGATCTCTGGCATTGTTTCTATCACCAAGAACATATTTTCCAATTACTGATCCTTCTTTGTTTCCAACTTTTGCATTCCAATCACCAGTGATTATCAATGTATCTTGATTGCATGTTTGATCAATTTCAGATTGCAGAAGTTGGTAAAAATATTCAGTTTTTTTCATCTTTGGCCTTAGTGGTTGGTGTGTAAATTTGAATAATAGTCTTTTTAACTGGTCTTCCTTGTAGGTGTATGAATGTTATCCTGTCACTGACAGCTCTCTATACTTCAGGACAGATCTACCACTTGTACGTCAGTTTGTCATATTGTGGTGACTTGCATATTATTGTGATGCTGGAAGATATGCCACCAGTATTTCAAATACCAGCAGGGTCACCCATGGTGGACAGGGTCTAGTGAGTTTTCTAGAATAAGACTAGGAAGAAGGTCCTGGCAATCTACTTCTGAAAAAATTGACCAGTGAAAAACTTTATGGATAGCAGCAAAACATTATCTGATATAATGCTGGAAGCTGAGCCCCTCAGGTTGGAACACACTCAAAATATGACTGGAGAAGAGCTGCCTCCTCAAAGTAGAGTTGACCTTGATGAAGTGGATGAAGCCAAGCCTTCGGGACTTTCATTGCTGAGGTGGCATGACTTAAAATGAGAAGAAACAACTGAAAGCAGCCATTAATAATCAGAATGTGGAATGTAAGAAGTAGGAATGAAGGAAAATTGGAAGTTGTAAAAAATGAAATGAAATGCTTGAAGATTGATATCCTAGGCATTCCTGAGCTGAAACGGACTGGCATTGGCCATTTTGAATTGAACAATCGTATAGTCTACTCTGCTGGGAATGACCAATCGAAGAGGAATGGCATCACATTCACTGCCAAAAAGAACATTTCAAGATCTATCCTGAAGTACAACGCTGTCAGTGACAGGATAATATTCATATGCCTACAAGGAAAACTGTCTTACATTATATGGCACATGTGTTATAATTAATGAACTACTATTGAATAAATGGCCAATTATGAATCATTATCATTAACTCAAGTTTATACCTTGTTCAGATTTCCTTAGTTTTTGTCTGATGTTCTCCTTTTGTTCCAGCATTTCATTCAGAGTACCACATTAAATACAATCGCCATGTCTCTTTAGGCTCCCTTTGTCTGTGACAGTTTCTCAGACTTTCCTTGTTTTTGATGACTGAGTTTTGAGGAGTACTGGTCATGTATTTTGAAGAATGTTCTTCAGTAAGGATTTATCTGATTTTTTTTCATGATTAGACTAGAGTTATGATTTTTGGAAGGAAGATCACAGAGGTGACGTGCCATTTTCATCACATCATATTAAGGGAACATGCTATCAATATGACCTTCCAGTGGTGATATTACTTGGATGAGATCATGTTTGTCAGGTTTCTCCACTCTAAGTTACTTCTGAACACAAATTTTAATGTACGATTTCTTTCAATCTCATCTAATCACCTTTGGAGGTTTTCACAGTCATTTAATATCTCTGGCTGCTGGCTATAAAAGGAAGATGTTGAACAAGGCCTCTGAGGTCCTAGTTCTAAGATTCTAAATTGCACTCCATTACTACCTTCTGGGAAACCCTGGTGGCGTAGTGGTTAAGTGCTACGGCTACTAACCAAAGGGTCGGCAGCTTGAATCTGCCAGGCTCTCCTTGGAAACTCTATGGGGCAGTTCTATTCTGTCCTATAGGGTCACCATGAGTCGGAATTGACTCGACAGCACTGGATTTGGTTTTTTTTTTTGGTACTACCCTCTGACCTACAGACTAAAGTTGGCAGCCACAGGACTGCTCTGGTGACATATCAACCTTCCCTAGAAATGCCACCTTCATGTAGCTAGGAGTAGGCTGGATGTGGGCTCCCATTCTTCCAGGGGTATGGCAGCATTCTAGAAGCTTCACCAGTCAGCAGGCAAGCATGTAGGTGCTGAATGAACGAACAAGATAACAATTTTAGTGAGAACTTACTACAGGTCCTATCCTCTGCTCGGCATTATAGGGGACAAAGAGGTATGAAACATAATAAAAAGTTTAGTGTGGAAAACGAGGTGTAAGCTGGTGAACAGTGAAGTAACAACACATTCAGCCTGTCCTTTCAGGCCCACCTTGATCACCACCTCCTCCATGAAGCCTTTCCTGACTGTCCTGCCTGGATAGTGTCTCTTCCTTTTCTGAGCCCTTACCATACTTAGTGTTAAGAAATGGCATTTACATCACTAGGGCTACTAGTATTAAAAAAAAAAAAACTAGTATAGCTGTTAGTTTATATGACCTCCCCTAGTAGACAGGGACTCTGCCCTTTACATCAGGGAGTTATCATAAAAACTCACTATATACTCAGTTTGAGTCCATATGACAATAAAGTTGTAAAGACAACAAATGTGCTGAGTTCTGAGGAGCAAGATCTTGGGTGGCTTCCTGGAGGAGGTGGGCCTGGAAGCATGGCTGAAGGACAGGTAGGGCCTTTCTTTTTCAGATGAGGCAAGGGTGAGATCAAAACCAGGCTCTAACCTGAGTGCAACCCAGGCACCAAACCCTTAACATGCTATTTCATCAAGGATGGCTCTCACCCCACATCTTCCATAGTCCTTCCTTTCTACCTGTAATGTTCTTCCCTTTCTTCCTTCCCTGATCACTCCAGCCCACCATGACTTTGCCCTTGTCTGACTGCCCAGATTAGCATTTAAGGTCTAAAAGCCATTGTTTGACACATTATCAACTGCCCTGGGTTGTAGGTTATCTTTTGAGAACTGGCCTGGTGTCTCCCCCGGCAAGCTGACTTGGGAATCATGGGCGCCCAAGCATAGCTCTAACACGTAGTAGATGCTCAGTCAATAAGGGCTAATGAGTTTATTAGTTTTGCACTCCTTCAAGGGCTGATGTCTCTCTTTCTCACCTGGCAGGTTACCATACCTCCAATGCCCAATTGAGTCTTCCTGACATTGGGTGGTTTTTTTTTTTTTTTTTTAGATCAGGTTTCTTGTGCCTCATTGCCTAATTGTCTTTCCATTGGTGGAAAGACAATGTGGAAGGGAGCATGGCTCCCACCTCCCCAATCAGTACTCCCAAGGAACCTGGGAACTTGTCTATCGTTGTTCCATTAACTCCCACAGTCTGTATCCTAGTGATTCTGGGAAATTGCATGCCCAGACTTCCATAAATGAAGGAAAATTTACTTCTGTGGCCTCAGAGGGTATACTGGTATGTGTGTGTGTGTGTGTGTGTGTGTGTGAATTAGTGTGTGTGAGGTTATGAGTGTGTGTTGCATGTATGTTTGTGGGTGTGAGTGTATGTGGGTTATGGGGCCGTGTGATTTATGCATGTGGTTGTGGGTATGAGTATGTATGTGTATGAGTGTGTGCACTGTGTGAGTGTGGTTTTATGAAGGTGTGTGTAAGGTATTTTTACAAAAATAACGTGTATTTTTTATGTTTATTTGCTCTCTCCCCCAGGGGGTATTTTTGTAAGCGTGCTATGCTAATTTTTTTTTCTCACAGTACCATGTATATGTGTTGTATGTGCGTGGGTTTTTGTAAGTGTGGGAGGGTAGTGAATGTGCTTGTTGTGTGATGTGAGTGTGGGTGTGAGTGTGTATGTATTTGTGTATGGCGCTGTGTGTGAGCGTACGCCTGTACATTGTATCTATGTGAGTGAGGGTGTGAGTGAGCGTGTGCAGGATGTGAATATGGTATATGTGTTGTATGTGTGTGTGAGTGTAGGAGGTATGGATGGATTGTACTATACATATGTGTATGAATGTGAATGTGTGTAGCAGTATGTATACATGTGAGTGGGTGTGAGTATCTATGTGTGAGGGAAGAAAATTATTCTAGACTGTGATTCTGTTAGAAGACTCAGGGCTTTATTTACTCTCATGGGTAAGAGAGTGGGTCCTCCCTTACTGACATCGGTGGCCTTGGTGAAAGCCTTCGTTCCCTCTTCTCCCTCCCAGCCCAGGCCTCTCTCTCCCACCACCAGTGAATCATCCTTTTCCAGTGAGCTTGGGAGTATCTCCACAAGAGGTCAAGTTGCTCCAGCTCCCATTGAAACAGTCCCAAGTGTGTAGGTCTGTCCTCTCTTTCCCATCTTAACTCTGCCACCTTGTAGCAAGGGCAGGACAACCTTAGAGGATGCCGGGAAGTGGTTTCACACTCCACCCAGGCCTCTTTCCAAACCTTGGGAGTCCCCCAGACCCCAGAGCAGAGGGAGATGAATTTGGCATCAGACACCAGATATAAGAAACTGCTGACACAGGCTTGCAGTTGTGCAGGCTCTGCCGGGGTGATGGATGATGGGTTCCCAAGTGAAATCTAAAAGAAAGTCCATACATAATACATCATTATGGGAGCAAATTCCAATTTGCATACCATTAGGCCGCTGAAGTCTCAGAGGCCCAGCAATGCAGCTCAAGAGTCCAGAGCAGGGGCTGCTGGAGCCAGAGGAGGCAGGGTCCCTGCCTAAGGCCCAACAATAAGACTTGACGTCATGGGAGGGGCTGTGCTCTCTCATGCTAACTCTGGTGCTGTCTCAGGAGCCCCTGGCCTGGCCCTGGCCAGTACTTCTCATGTTGTCTGCTCCAACAAGCTCTTCACAACTGAGATCAAAGCAGAGCTCTGACTTCCCGGGGCTGCTGTTTTTGGTATTTACTGTCTTGCTGTAGGTCAAGAATGGGCAAGACATAATGTGTGCCCCAGTTTCCAGGTCAATGGGGCATGAAGAGGGGATAGAACATTCCTGACGAAGGCCAGGGACTGTAGGGGCAGTGAGAGGAGTATGGAGAGGTATGATGTTGCTGTGAGAGAGTGCTGAGCTAGAGACCTATGACCTGGGCTCAATTCCACTCAGGTCATAGGTCACCTTTATAGCCTACGCACTTAACCTCTCTGAGCCTCAGTTTCCTTACCTGTGAAAGAGATAGTATTACCTGCCCTACAGGGCTTTTGTGAAAAGGGAAAGTGTACTTGACATTTTACAGTGCTTGCTGTGAAGGGTACTCTCCAGACTCCCAGTAGCAGCTGGGTGGGAGTAGAGGATGGTGTGGACATCTGTGGGGAGTGGGAAGGAGAAGGGAGAGATGGAATATAGTTCCTGGTCCTCAGTCTTCTGAATTCACCTCCTATCAAGCCTCAGACTTTCTCTGAAGGCAGGGGGGCAGATTTGGTGTCTGGCAGTGGGGGTCTCTGAGGTTTGGTTTTCCTTTCAAGAGCAGGGCAAATATGGGAAGGAGAGCCTGAGGGAGGGGGCAGTGAAGCTCAACTGAAGCTCTTGATATTTTAACAGCAGAGAAGAATTCTGGAAAATTTGAGAGACGAGCCAGGTTTAGGGGTGGGTGGAGTGAGATGTGGTCAAGGAGAGCCCGGTAGAGGAAGGCTTAACCAAGCTCTGTGGCCACACAGCAGAGCAGGCACTTCCCACTGGCAGCCACTGGGAACTGTGGCTATTCCTCCCCAAAATGCAAATGTTCTTCCCACAGTTGCCATAGAGATGACTCCAACTTATGGTGGCCCCCTGTGTGTCAGAGCAGAACTGTGCTCAACATAGTTTTCAGTGAACTCGAACTGCCAATCTTTCGGTCAGCAGCTGAGCACATTAACTATACCACCCAACGACCTGTTCTTTCCCCCAAGACCCTCTAATTACACATCAGAAACTCTGGCTTAGGCTACAGGCCACACCCACTGCCCTCCAAAGAGGCTTCCATCTGGCTTTTAAGGTGTTTTCTAGAGGGATGTGCATATGGGCAGGGGTCTCTGGCCCTCAGGACAGAGCCACACCCTGGGCTCATCACATTTCCTGTTTGGCCCTCTGCCCTCCTGGCCACTGGCTTTTCCTCTTCTGCTCTGCAGCCCAACACGGACCTGACCCGAGGCCATGAACAGGCCTTAGCAGTTCTGTGGGGCCTTCCCTCCTGGTGGCCAGGTTGATTGACACTCCATAGACCCAAACTCCTAAATTACTCCTTTAGTTCATGGAGAGGCAGAGGGCTGTGATTAGGTGAGTCAGAGCCCAGGACGGCATTGTCCTTGTGGGATGTGTGTGCCACTGGTGATGTGGCAGGGCAGGGGGTGGCGTGGGAAGGAGTGCATCTTCTATCAGGTCTCAGATCCATATTGATTGGATGGATAGATTACATGGTTCTAAGTGAAGTGGAGAGGGCAGTGGTGGTTCAGTTGTAGAATTCTTGCCTTCCATGACAGAGGCCCAGGTTTGATTTCCGGCCAATATACCTCATTCCCAGCCACCACCCACCTGTCAGTGGAGGTTTGCGTGTTGCTACGATGCTGAACAGGTTTCAGTGGAGGTTCCAGACTAAGACAAACTAGGAAGAAAGGCCTGGCAATCTACTTCTGAAAAATCAGCCAGTAAAATCCCTATAGATCACAGCTGTCCAGTCCCAAAGGATCATGGGGGTGGAATAGGACAACATTTCATTCTGTTGTGTATGGGGGTCTCCATGAGTCAGGGGCCAACTCAACAGCAGCTAATAGCAACGAGTAAAGTGGAGACTTTGCAACTGTCCAGCAAATTGGGCCCCAAATGCTTCTGTTTTCCCCTTGAGATTATTGAGATAACACAGAGGAAAGCATGTGAAGTTGGAGTGTTCCATATGAGTAACACACCATGACCTGTGGGGTTGTGTACATAAGGGGATAGACGTTCCAAAGTAGCTAAGAGGCCTTGGTGGTGCAGTGGTTAAGCACTCTGCTGCTAACTTGAACTCATAGCCATTCGTAGGGAGATATGGCAGTCTGCTTCTGTAAAAGTTACAGCCTTGGGAACCCTATGGGGTAGTCCTAATCTGTCACATGGGGTCCCTACGAGTCGGAATTGACTCGATGGCAATGGGTTTGTTTTTTTGGTAGCTACAGTAATGGACCAGACCACAAATACAGGTCTGAAACCACTGAATGTTTTTTGACACTGGTAAGTCCAGCTGTGCTTCAGTTTTCTTTCCTGTAAAACGCTCCTTCACCTAGCACCACAGTGTTCTTGGGATCATAAAATAGGAGAATAGAAACAAAAATATAAATTAGATAAAAGATAGGATACCAAAGCCCATTGCCGTGGAGTCGATTCCAACTCATAGTGACCCTATAGGACAGAGTAGGGTTTCCAAGGAGCAGCTGCTGAATTCAAACTGCTAACCTTTTGGTTAGCAGACCAGCTCTTAACCACTGCGCCACCAGAGTGCCAAAAGATATGATAACCAAAAGAAAACAAAACCCGTTGCCATTGAATTGATTCCGACTCAGCGACCCTATAGGACAGAGTAGGACCACTCTATAGGGTTTCCAAGGAACAGCTGATGGATTCGAACTGCCGACCTTTTGGTTAGTTAGCAGCTGTGGCTATTAACCACTGCGCCATCAGGGCTCCGCAAAAGGTATAATAGTGCTCTGAAATTATAAGATATACTTGTTAAATGATAAGGTTTAACATTATTGCCTTTATATAACTTATTACAACGATCTCTGTTGTATTAGCCAAGAACGTGAAAATAATCTGTTGTTGGGACAGGAATGTCACACTGATACGGCAATTGTCTCAGTGTACTGCCCTTTGAATCAATGCCAAAGCCTGTTAGGTCCTGATACCTGAAAGATGGGCAGCAGGTGTCTGGACACCTCTCCAGTTTCCAAAGGGACAGCAGAATTTGCTATAATAGTTTCTCAGGTTCCATAGATAGTCCGGAGCTGCTCTGCCAGGGACACACATTGTTTTATGTTTTTAAAATAGGCTTTTTGAGGTTTCTACCAAGACTTGCGTGCATCTGTCAATAACTTCCACAGTAATTATTCATTTTCTCCAACAGACAGACTGTTTGCTCAGTTGGACAGGATTTTTTGTTCTGCTGTTACAGCTCAATCCCAGTATGTTTTGCGGTGGTTATTTTCCAAAGCATTCTTCAGTTTGTGCTATCATATTGCAGAGATCCACCTATCAGCCCACATTCGATGGCTAAGTACTGCTGTGTGATCCACAGCAGGCAGGGTGGCATGTCCTCCAACTATACATGTAATCGTTTTGCCAGGTGGCTGTTCTCGAGCAGGTTTTCATTTCTTATATGCTTGTCATAATGCTTAGTGGTGAGTGCATGATCCTGGATCAACTAAACAAATTTTCAGTTCTAGCCAAACACCTTACTTAGCTTGGTCACAGGTGAGACATTACTTTACCCATATAATTTTGCTCTAAACTGCTTCAATAGGTACCCGAAGTTTTTTTAGTTGTCTGTTTACATTTGCTGCTGGTTCCTTATATGTATATATATGTATACGATCATGCATAGCTTAATATCCATGATATGTTCTGTGAAATAAGTTGTTATGTGATTTGGACACTGTGTGAACACCTTCTTATATACTTAGAAAAGCTACATTGGATACCTTTTGTTTCACTTCCAAATTGATACAACTTTGCCTCTTGCTGCTGCTAACACTAACACTGGTTTTGCTGAGTTTGGGAACTGTGATGCACGTCATGGTTTTATTTTCGAAAGAAAAGTAAACAGAGAGAGAATGCTACAACACTTAAGAGACAAGCTATACATGAGATTGGATGCTGCTGCCTACGAGTTGAAGCATACATGGTTATATGGTAAACTTCTTATTTGTAACAGGGAAAGTTCACTTGAAAATAACGATAGAAAGTACATACATTAGCGAGCAACATAGGCATTTATTATGCCTATCAAGACATACGTGTTATAGGTTATGTATGGTCTATGCCATTATACACCTGGCAGCACAATTGCTTTGTATACAAGAGACATGAGATACACGTGTTGCATGTGGGAAGCTGTTCCCTTTGCTATGTCTGGTTAGGTCTACCATATCCTGTTCTCCTATGGAGACTTCTGCACTCTGTTATAACCTTATGGGACCGTGGAGGTCTATGCGGTTGAACATTGCCTGCAAGGATGTTACGTGGCGCATGACTGTATATAGGGCTTTTCTAGCAGATTTGACTGTTGAGTTTTCAGATTTTCATACAAAACTGCCATAATTTTCACAGACCAACCTGGTTGCTATGAGACTCACTGCAGACTTGCCTCTGTTTTGCAATCATGAAGCGGTATCTATTGTCAACGTGAATTACTTCCTTTCTACCTGAGAGATGGGGAGGCGTTCAATAGGAGCATTTCCACAGTTACTCATTAACACTCTGATGTTCTGCATGATGTCTGCATCAGATCACTTTATAATACTGTGAATATGTTAGAACGGACGCAACCAGTGGCAATGATGGCCTAAATCTCAGTGCCTGTGACAGGCAAGTACTGAATATTCTTTTTCTCATGGAGGTTAGATGCTTTTATCAGCTTTTCTTTACTATCTCAATCATTCAGGTAGTGCCTACTGTGTGCAAGGCGGTATGTTAAGTGCTGAGGATATTAGGTGAATAGAGGTCGAGCTGCTCTCTGCACATCTGTAGATGGACAAGACAACAGATCAGTTACTACACAAATATGTTTTTTTTTTTTTAATTTTTATTAAGCTTCAAGTGAACATTTACCATTCCAATCAGTCTGTCACATGTAGGTTTACATACATCTTACTCCCTTCTCCCACTTGCTCTCCCCCTATTGAGTCAGCCCTTACAGTCTCTCGTTTCGTGCCAATTTTACCATCTTCCCTCTCTCTCTATCTTCCCATCCCCCCTCCAGTCAAGAGTTGCGAACACACTCTGCCGTGTCCACCTGATTTAATTAGCTCCCTCTTCATCAGCATCTCTCTCCCCCCCACTGACCAGTCCTTTTCATGCCTGATGATTTGTCTTCGGGGATGGTTCCTGTCCTGTGCCATCAGAAGTTCTGGGGAGCATTGTCTCTGGGATTCCTCTAGTCGCAATCATATCATTAGGTGTGGTCTTTTAATGAGAATTTGGGGTCTGCATCCCATTGGTCTTCTGCTCCCTCAGGAGTTGTCTGTCACAAATATGTTTTGAGGTGGTTATTTTCCAAAGCATTCTTCAGTTTGTGCTATCATACTGCATCAATCCATTTATCAGCCCACATTCGAGGGCTGCCTATTGCTGTGTAGTGGTTACATACCTGTTTTTGTGATCGACAGCAGACAGGGTGGCATGTCCTCCAATTATATCTTCAATCATTTCATCACTGAAGGTGAATAGAGGTGAAGAGTGCTTTACTTTTCTTTGTTATTGTGCTTTAAATGAAAGTTTACAAATCAGGTCAGTCTCTCATACAAAAATTTTGTATATACCTTGCTATGTACTCCTAGTTGCTCTCCCCCTAATGAGACAGCACGCTCCTTCTCTCTAACCTGTATTCTCTGTGTCCATTGAGCCAGCTTCTGTCTGCCTCTGCCTTTTCATCTCCCCTCCAGACAGGAGCTGCCCACATAGTTTCATACGTCTACTTGAGCCAAGAAGCTCATTCCTCACCACTATCATTTTCTATCATGTAGTCCAGTCCAATCCCTGTCTGAAGAGTTGGCTTTGGGAATGGTTCCAGTCTTGGGCCAACAGAAGGTCTGGGGACCATGACCTCCGGGGTCCCTCTAGTCTCAGTCAGACCATTAAGTCTGGTCTTCTTACTTTGGAAATCGATTTGGTGCTTCCTTAAAAAGTAAGAAAAAGAACTACCATACGATCCAGCAATCCCACTCCTTGGAATATATCCTAGAGAAATAAGAGCCTTTACACGAACAGATACATGCACACCCATGTTTATTGCAGCACTGTTTACAATAGCAAAAACATGGAAGCGACCAAGGTGCCCATCAACAGATGAATGGATAAATAAATTATGGTATATTCACACAATGGAATACTACACATTGATAAAGAACAGTGAGGAATCTGTGAAACATTTCATAACATGGAGGAACCTGGAAGGCATTATGCTGAGTGAAATTAGTCAGTTGCAAAAGGACAAATATTGTATAAGACCACTATTATAAGAACTTGAGAAATAGTTTAAACTGAGAAGAAAACATTCTTTTGTGGTTACGAGAGCGGGGAGGGAAGGAGGGTGGGAGAGGGATATATTCACTAATTAGTAGATAAGAACTACTTTAGGTGAAGGGAAAGACAGCACACAATACAGGGGAGGTCAGCACAATTGGACTAAACCAAAAGCAAAGAAGTTTCTTGAAGAAACTGAATGCTTCGAAGGCCAGCATAGCAGGGGCAGGGCTCTGGGGACCATGGTTTCAGGGGACATCTAAGTCAATTGGCATAATAAAATCTATTAACAAAACATTCTGCATCCCACTTTGAAGAGTGGCATCTGGGGTCTTAATTGCTAGCAAGCAGCCATCTAAGATGCATCAATTGGTCTCAACCCACCTGGATCAAAGGAGAATGAAGAACACCAAGGACACAAGGTGATTACGAGCCCAAGAGACAGAAAGGGCCACATGAGCCAGTGACTACATCATTCTGAGACCAGAAGAACTAACTAGACGGTGCCCAGCTACAGTAGATGACTGCCCTGACAGGGAACACAACAGACAACCCCTGAGGGAGCAGTAGAGCAGTGGGGTGCAGACCCCAAATTCTCATAAGATCAGACTTAATGGTCAGACTGAAACTGGAAGGACCCTGGTGGTCATGGCCCCCAGACCTTCTGTTGGCCTAGGACAGGAACCATTCCTGAAGCCAACTCTTCAGACAGGGATTGGACTGGACAGTGGGTTGGAGAGGGGTGCTGGTGAGGAGTGAGCTTCTTGAATCAGGTGGACACTTGAGACTATGCTGGCATCTCCTGCCTGGAGGGGAGATGAAAGGGTGGAGGGGGTTAGACGCTGGCAAAAAGGACACGAAAAGGGAGAGTGCGGGGAGAGAGCAGGCTGTCTCATTAGGGGGAGAGTAATTGGGAGTGTGTAGCAAGGTGTATTTGGGTTTTTGTGTGAGAGACTGACTTGATTTATAAACTTTCACTTAAAGCACAATAAAAATTATTAAAAAAAAAAAAGCCTGGTCTTCTTTCAGGAATCTGAGGTCTGCAGCCCCCTTCTCTCCTGCCCCGCCAGGGATTCGCTGTTGGAATGCTGCACTTTATGCAGCTTTGGGGGCATAGACCCCCTCATACCACCAGTTGCAGTAGAGTTGATTCCGACTCGCGATGATCACAGGTGTTCAGAATAGAGCTGCTCTTTCGGGTTTTCAAGGCTGTGACCTTTCAGATTGCTAGACCTTTCTTCTGAGGCCCCTCTGGGTGGGTTCGAACCACTCACCTTTCAGTTAGCAGTCGAGTGGAGTGCTTAACCAATCGCGCCACCCAGGGACTCCCAAACCTATTGTGGAGTTGATTCCAAATCATGGTGACTCCACAGAGGAACCCAAATTGTTGCAAGTTCTTTTGGGCAGAGACTAAATCTTTACATTTTTCTCACAGAACTTTCCAGTTGATTATAATTAAAAGTTTAAAAGTTGCTCCTTGTGCTGAATTTTCAATAATCTAAGCGTGTGAGTCTCCTTGGAGTAGAGGTGTCAGAGGCATATCAAATTGGGAGAGTGCTGTGTAGTTTGAAAATGCTTTTCCTCCATTGTACTGTAATTTAATATTTATAATTTTTTTTTTTTTTTTAAAAAAGAACCTATTACTTTCAGAGTGTAAACCAGAGAAAGTAAAACATCCTCTGGGAGGGTAGAGAGATATGGATTCAGTATCAGTTATTCTCAGGGGAGAGGGAGACACACCAACTCGTTATCACAAGTTGTTCTTTCACAATTTGCTTCAGTTTACATTTATCTTCGGCAGAGTCCATTTGCTCCAGCTAGCGTGGGGACCTGGCTGATCTGTCAGGTATGCCTAATGGATGTGGAATCAGGTATGCCTAATGGATGTGGAATTGAACCATTCTCTGGCAGCCTGGAGAAGACTGGGGAGCCTGGAGTCCTGTCTCTGCTGTGTTGCCTGATTTTGTGAAATAGAGCCTGCACCCCACCCTCTCTTTAAAGATGGAAGGAGCCACAAGGAGGGCTAGTCCTTGGGCTCTAGAAGGCAGAAACTGTTTGATTTAGGAACTAGGAACTAGCACAGTGAGACCAGGAAAAAAAAAAAAAATCAACCATGAATACAGAAAGAATTCCTTTGGAGAGGTGGGGCGGGTGGGGAATTGCAATTCTATCCCCTGGGACTCTGGCTCAGGAGCCGAGCGAGAGCGAGAGGTTCAGTGAACCCGTCAGTAACATGAACTTGGTCGCCGTATTTCTCAGCCCGAGCTCATGCATTATTTACCTGGAGTAAGTAAACCTGCTTCCCTCACTGTTGCTGGGGAAACCACTTTGATTTAGTGAGTTCCATCTTACGCTCCAACTGAAACCCTACAGACTGGGAGAAAGAGAGAGGAGCAAGACCAGGCCCAAGAGGTTCAGGGAGTGGATCAATAAAGGGGAGTCCCTGCTTGTCCGTGGGGATCCCAATGAGGAAAAAATGTAGGTTTCATGGTCCTCAGTCCCATGGCCATCATTTCCCGATTCTCTGAGTGTCCCCTCTCTTTTGCACTCTCTGCAGGAAGAGGGGGGATGAGGAGCAAATCCCAAAAAGAAAGGTCTGCTCTTCTGAGGCTGGTGCAGGCCACTTGCTGGTCTCACATTGACTGCTTTCAGAGAGATACACATCACGTTTGTGGGGCTCAGGGAGAGGGGAGGAATCAAGTTTCCCCAGAGGCTGTTTCCCAGGTGAATCAGCCTTGGGAAGCCAGCTCATAAACACAGGTAAAGTGGTCTCCGCTTCCAAACTCGCTTTATCTTGTGCTTGCTGAGAGTTCCCTGAGACCAGACAACTGTAATGGCTTAGCAAGAGGATGGGGCCAGGGGCTGGGACCCCGGGTTCAAATCTCAGTCCTTTTATCAATAATATGAATTTGGGCAAGTTATGTAACCTTTTGAGCTCCCTGGGTGGTGCAAATGGTTTGTGCTCAACTATTAACCTGAGGGTTGCTGGGTTGAACCCACCCAGCAGCACTGTGGATGAAAGGCCTGGTGATCTGCTCCCATAAAGATTACAGCCAAGAAAACCCTATGGGATAGCTTTACTCAGTACCACATGGGTTGCCAGGAGTCGAAATAGACTCGATGGCAATGGGTTTTTTTTTTTTTTTTTTTTGGCTTATGTAGTCTTTCTGACTCTCAGTCCCCTCCTGTGTAGAAGATGGATAACAGTGTCTATCTTGGAGTGTTTCTGTGGTGGGTGCCTAGTAAGTGGGCTGTGAACATCATTCATGCCCAAGCCGTAGGAGGTGGGGCAACTGGCCATCAACTTCAGACTGCCTGTTTTCCCCCTTTTTGCCAACACCACGCCTGGCTCCCTGCCTCCTCTTTACTGCGTATTGATTTTTCCTTTCCTTCCTTTGTTCTATTTGTGGCTTCTCAGGCCCCTCACAATTGCATTATTTCTTCAGAAGTGCACCGGATGAGGAGGTCTGTGCACGGCAGCTTCCCGGGCCCTCCTCTATGCTGGCTGGCCAGGCCAGGCTGGGCTCTCCCCCCATGACCTTATTGCATCCTCGTTGCTGAAATGGCACCCTGTGTAGCCTTTTCCCTTTCTTGGAGGCTCTATGCTCTTCCTGGGAAGAAGCTGCTATTTGTCAGGTGAGTGTGGCAGTGTCTGCGTTGGTAATACAGGCCAAGATATGTCAAGAATATACTTCTCTATGCATTCACAAATTATTTAGATGTAAGCCCATCAATTGGCACACTCGTTTTTTTCACTTTGTAAATCATTAGATATGCTACAAGAAAAAAAAAAAGAAGAAGAAAAACCTCCTAGGTATCACTAATTTAACTGTTTTTAGCAACATTTTTTTTAGGTTTTCTTGTGTCCTCCTGGGACTGTTTTGTTATTTTCAGGCTACGCTTAAATCTGTAGTTAGTTGCTATTGAGATTAGACTCTAGGTGTTAATTGTATCTTTAACATTTCTGCTCTTACGTTAGGTGCTAAATATCCCCCAAGTGATTGGTTTCTCTCCACTTAAGCCAGTTTGCTTGCTCCAGGCCTCTGCACTTTCTGTTTTCTCTTTCTGAAGTGGCCGTACGGCCAAGAAATCTGAGCGTCATTGTGCCTGCCCCCAGCTCTTCTGAATTCATCCATCCAGAACTGTTCCCATGGGTTGAATGTTCCAAACTGTCTTCTTAAAGACACTCTCACGTCTTCCAAACCAGATGATAAATCAACAAATCGCAGGCCATCTCACAAAGCTCTTTTAGCTGCAAGCACTTTTCCAAGGCGAAGAAGGAGAAATTCCTTGCTGAGGAAGGGGTTAGCTAAAGGAAGACAAGAGAGAAGATTGTTCTAGGCCAGGGGTCCTTAAACCTTTGCATGCATCAGAATTACCTGTATATCAGAAAGCAAAGATTGCTGGCCCATCCTTAGAGTTCCTGATTTAGGAGGACTTTGGCTCCTCACCAAAAGCTGGCAGTTCTAATCTACCAGCTGCTCTTGGAAACCCTATGGGGCAGTTCTGCTCTGTCTTATAACGTCAGAATGAGTGGTAATTGACTCGATGGTAATGAGTTTGATTCTTTTTTTTTTTTTTTTTTTTTGGAGGGGGAGCCCTGGTGGTGCACTGGTTAAACTGCTCAGCTGTTAACCAGAATGCTCCGTGGGAGAAAGATGTGACAGTCTGCTTCTGTAAAGATTAACCAGAACAAATCCTACACATCACCAGGTCTTCCCTCCCACAGAGCCACTGGTGGGTTCACCTCTGACCTTTTGGTTAGCAATCGAGAGTTTAACCATTGTGGCACCAGGGCTCTTTAGCCTTACCCTAACCCATTGCCATCAAGTCGATTCCAACTCATAGAGACCCTATAGGACTCATAATGACCTTATAAGGCAGAGTAGAACTGCCCCATAGGGTTTCCAAGAGTGTAATCCTTACAGAAGGAGCCCTGATGGCACAGTGGGTAACCACTCAACTGCTAACCACAAGGTGGGTGGGTCAAACCCACCAGGTTCACCATGTGAGAAGGACATGGCGGTCTGCTTCTGTAAAAATTATAGCCTAGGAAACCCTATTGGACAGTTCTACTCTGTCCCATGGGTCACTAGAAGTGGAAATCAATTCGTACCTAACAATAATGCCAACACCATCAGGGTGTGGCTGGAGAATTTACATCTCTGACAAATTCTCAGGAGATGCTGATACTTTTGGCCCAGGAATCACTATTCAAGGCAAAAAGGACAGCAAAGGCTTGAGGCAGGAAGAGCTTGGCGGAGGATACAAGGACTGGAAGGAGTCCAGTGTGGCTGGAGGATAATGAACAACGGACTGGAGAGGCAAGCAGGGGCCATATTTGGCAGTGGGTACGGGTGCACGCACACACACACTTGAGGTTTTTGAAGTCTGGCCTGTTGGTAGAGGGGGAAGTTAACTGCGTGTCTTAGTTATCTAGTACTGCTATAACAGAAATACCACAAGTGGATGGCTTTAACAAAGAGAAATTTGTTTTCTCACAGTCTAGTAGACTAGAAGTCCAAATTCAGAGTGTCAGCTCCAGGGGAAGGCTTTCTCTCTTTGTTGGCTCTGGAGGAAGGTCCTTGTCCTGGTCTAGGAGTTTCTCAGACACAGAGACCCCGGGTTGAAAGGACGCGCTCTGTTCCTGGTGCTGCTTTCTTGGTGGTATGAGGTCCCCAACTTTCTGCTTGTTTCCCTTTCCTTTTATCTCTTGAGAGATAAAAGGTGGTGCAGGCCACACCGCAGGGAAACTCCCTTTACATTGGATCAGGGATGTGACCTTATTAAGGGTGTTATAATCCCACCCCTTTTTAACATAAAATTACAGTCACAAAATGAAGGACAACCACACAATATTGGGAATCATGGCCTAACGAAGTTGACACATATTTTTGGGAAGATACAATTCAATCCATGACACCTTATTATTATTTTAGTTTTGTTGTGGTAAAAAACATATCACACAAAATTTGCCATTTTATTTATTGTCAAGCATCCAATATAATGACATTACTTACATTCACCATGTTCTACCACCACCGCCTCTCTCTATTTCCAAAAGTTTTTCATCACCCCCAAGAGAAACTCAGAACCCTTTAAGCAATAACTCCACATCCTCCCCCCGCAACCCCAGCTAATCACTAATAAACTCTGGCCTCTATGCATTTGCCTATTCTAGATATCCATATTCATATCTAGAATGGTATCGTACCATCTTTCTCCTTCTGTTAACAACCTGGTTTGCTTTTGCATCTGTTATTTTATTTGATCCTCTCCAGTTACCACGCTCAGTGTCTTTCATCTCTACAACCCCAGCATCTTCCACAGGGCCGGAGACAAAGTAGATGCTGGGCAAACATTATGATGTGCCAGACGTTGTTATTGGCATTCTTTCATTGAATCCTACTAACGACCCTGGTAAGTAGAAACTGTTGTAATCCCATTTCGCAGATGAGGAACACTGAGGCATCAGAGAAACTAAGTCACTGCCCAGGGTTCCATAACCAGGACATAACTGACTGGATGTGAATCCAGGCAGCGTAATGCAGGAGCTGGGTTCTTAACCTCTACCCTACACTGCCTCTTCTACTCTGTGTTGCCGTCCTTATAAAGGAGTGAACAATCCTGAAAGGCAGCTAGGTCGGACATGATTCTCATTGCTGTTGTTAAAGATGAGGAAACCGAGGCTCAGACAGGCAACCGATCACAGGTGGAAGAGGAGTGTAACCGGGATCTCCTTATTCCAGATTTCAAGGTCTTATCGCAATAAAATAAAAAACAAATTAAAAAAAAACCAAACCCATTGCCGTCGAGTTGATTCCGACTCACAGTGACCCTGTAAGACAAACTTGAACTGCCCCATAGAGTTTCCAAAGAGAGCCTGGTAGACCTGAACTGCGACCTTTTGGTTAGCAGCCATAGCTCTTAACTACTAGGCCACCAGGGTTTCCCTTGTCGGGATAGCAGGCTGCTTTATAAAGCACAAACCCTAATTGAGAGCCTCCCATTTGCCTAGTGCTGAACTAGAAGGTCAAAGAAATTTATCCAGAAAGAGACAGCCCCTCCTGGCAGGTGTGAGGGGAAGGCTGGTACCCTGCAAAGATGGGGCTGACAGCTTTGTTCTCATGATGGGAGTCCTGTCAGCAGCCTCGCTGCCTCCCTGGGCTGGGCTGGGGCAGCAGCTGGGCTCCTGGGCCTGGAGGTGCCAACAGGGCTGGTCATTCAAAAAGCTACAGTCTGATTTTGCAGCCATAGAGAAAGATACAGTGCTTCCCTCCAGGGAGTGAAAGCTGATACTGTAAACACTTAGGGCTTTATCTTTGATCTGGTGGGTCATCAGAGCTGCTTTTCTCCCCAGGTAGAGTTTCCAGGAGAGGACTGACCCAAGCCTTTGGGAAGCTGTGCCCTGCTGAACAGATGGTGTGGACGGGAGGGGGTGGCAACATGTGGGGGATAAGAAGGGGAGTAGACACATATAGACAGGGTCTGAGAGGGGAGCCCAGCAATTACCCCCAAATCTGGAACCCAGACACCAAATTCTGGGCCTCAGGGAAATTCCCAGGTTTATAATAAATTCTTGAGGGTGATTGTGGCTTTGACTTTAAAAACAGTTAATTTCTAGATAAAGGAAAATAATAACAGACATAATTTTAAAAACTCCCAAAAGCCTTAAGTAAAAATATGAGAAACTCCCCCCTTCCCCTGGGAAACACCAGGGCCAGGCCCTGGAGAACGCTGCTGTGAGACATTGGTGGAGTACCTGGGTCTGAAATGCCTTTCTCTCTTCCAGTCAGCTGCTTTTGATTTGGGGCCCTTTCCCTGGCATTTGCAATGAATCACAGTTCTGTCCAAGAAGGTGGTTATTTTCAGGCTCACGTTTACTGCTTTTCTGCCCTGTGAACTCCTATTCATCCCTCAAGACCCTGTTCCAACATCACCTTCCAAACTGACACCTCCTACCCCTGCTTTCAACCCTAGCAAAACATTAAAATGGCAAATCACCCCTTCACTATGCTCCATCTAAGAGCGCCTTGTTTACAACTCCACATAACACGAGAGATTACAATCATGGCTTTTTTTTTTTTTGACCAGATGGACAGCAGAAATCCAGGAGAAAAGACATTATTTCTTTTGTACTGTTGTATCCCCAGTATCCAGCACAATACCTGGCACATAACACATGGTCCTGAACTAATACTGTTGAATGAGTGTTCTCATTCTGTTTGCATCAGAAGGAGAGTGAAGGGGAAGAAATATTTATAAGCATCTTTCACGGACCAGGAACTGTCTAGGTGCCATTTATGTGTTATTTAGTTTCTTCCCTATTAGAAGTGCTTCCATTTGTTTAAATCTAGGATACGAAGAAGGAGCCCTGGTGGCTCAACAGTTAAGTGTTCAGCCGCTAACTAGAAGGCTGGTAGTTCAAACCCAGTGGCTCCATGGAAGAAAGGCCTGGCTATCTGCTTCTGTAAAAGTTACAGCCAAGGAAACTCTATTCTGTCCCATGGGGTTGCTGTAAGTCAGAACCGACTCGACAGTACCCAACAACGACTTAGCCCAATCACAGGTTATGAAGACAGACATTTTAACACAGTGACAAAGGAAAACAGTTAATCTATATCCATGGGACACTTGCTAGGTGTAAGACACTGTGGGAGATGCAAAGAAGGACAGTGTTTGCCCTCTTTGAATTCAAATCTTATTGAAGACACACACACACACTCCACATACACCAAGCCCACTCAAAGGAAGATTATTTAATTTATTCTATCTCTCTTTTTTTTTTTTAGTTAGTATACTTTAGAAGAAGGTTTACAGAACAAACTAGCTTCTCATTAAATAGTGAGCACACTTATTGTTTTCTGACATTGGTTACCAACCCCACAACATGTCAACACTCTCCCTTCTCGACCTTGGGTTCCCTATTACCAGCTTTCCTGTCCCCTCCTACCTTCTAGTCTTGCCCCTGGGCTGGCGTGCCCCTTTAGTCTTGTTTTGTTTTATGGGCCTGTCTAGTCTTTGGCTGAAGGGTGACTTCATTACTTCATTACTGAGATGAAAGCGTATCCGGGGGCCATGCTCTTGAGGTTTCTCCAGTCTCTGTCAGGCTGATAGGTCTGTTTTTTTTTTTTCTTTTTCTTTTTCTGTGAGTTAGAATATCGTTCTACATTTTTTCTCCAGCTCTGTCCAGGACCCTCTATTGTGATCCCTGTCAGAGCAGTCAGTGGTAGCCAGGCACCATGTAGTCGTGCTGGACTCAGGCTGGTGGAGCCTTAGTAGTTGTGGTCCTTTTAGTCCTTTGGACTAATCTTTCCCTATGTCTTTGGTTTTCTTCATCCTCCCTTGCTTTAGACAAGGTGAGACCAGTAGACTATCTTAGATGGTCGCTCACAAGCTTTTAAGACCCCAGATGCCACTTACCAAAGTAGAACGTAGAACATTTTCTTTATAAACTACGTTATGCCAATTGAGCTAGATGTTTCCTGAGACCATGGTCCCCACAGCCCTCAGCCCAGTAATTCGGTCCCTTAGGGAGTTTGAATGTCTATGGAGCTTCCATGACCTTGCCTTGGACAAGTCGTGCTGGCCTCTCCAGTATTGTGTACTGTCTTACCCTTCACCAAAGTTACCACTTATCTATTGTCTATTTAATGTTTTTCCATCCCTACCCATTCCCTCCCTCATAACCATCAAATATTGTTTGTTTTTGTGTGTAAACCTTTTCATGAGTTTTTACAGTAGTGGTCTCATACAATATTTGTCCTCAAAGGAAGATTATTAATGTTGTTGTTGTTGTTAGGTGCTGTCGAGCCGGTTCTGACTCACAGCGACCCTACCACATAACAGAACAAAACACTGCCCGGTCCTGCGCCATCCTTACAATTGTTGTTATGCTTGAGCTCATTGTTGCAGCCACTGTGTCAATCCACCTCGTTGAGGGTCTTCCTCTTTTCTGCTGACCCTGCACTCTGCCAAGCATGATGTCCTTATCCAGGGACTGATCCCTCCTGACAACATGTCCAAAGTATGTAAGACGCAGTCTCGCCATCCTTGCCTCTAAGGAGCATTCTGGCTGCGCTTCTTCCAAGACAGATTTGTTTGTTCATTTGGCAGTATATGGTATATTCAATACTCTTCACCAACACCACAATTTAAAGGCATCAACTCTTCTTCGTCTTCCTTATTCATTGTCCAGCTTTCACATGCATATGATGCAATTGAAAATACCATGGCTTGGGTCAGGCACACCTTAGTCTTCAAGGTGACATCTTTGCTCTTCAACACTTCGAAGACGTCCTTTGCAGCAGATTTACCAATGCAATGCGTCTTTTGATTTCTTGACTGCTGCTTCCATGGCTGTTGATTGTGGATCCAAGTAAAATGAAATCCTTGACAACTTCATTCTTTTCTCCGTTTATCATGATGTTGCTCATTGGTCCAGTTGTGAGGATTTTTGTTTTCTTTAGTAAGTGCTTCAAGTCCTCTTCACTTTCAGCAAGCAAGGTTGTGTCATCTGCATAACGCAGGTTGTTAATGAGTCTTCCTCCAATCCTGAAGTCCCGTTCTTTGTCATATAGTCCAGCTTCTCGGATGATTTGGTCAGCATACAGATTGAATAGGTATGGTGAAAGAATACAACCCTGACGCACACCTTTCCTGACATTAAACCAATCAGCATCCCCTTGTTCTGTCCGAACAACTGCCTCTTGATCTGTGTAAAGGTTCCTCATGAGCACAATTAAGTGTTTTGGAATTCCCATTCTTCGCCGTGTTATCCACAGTTTGTTATGATCCACACAGTTGAATGCCTTTGCATAGTCAATAAAACACAGGTAAACATCCTTCTGGTATTCTCTGCTTTCAGCCAGGATCCATTTGGCATCAGCAATGATATCCCTGGTTCCATGTCCTCTTTTGAAACCGGCCTGAATTCCTGGCAGTTCCCTGTCGACATACTGCTGCAGCCGTTTTTGAATGATCTTCAGCAAAATTTTGCTTGCATGTGATATTAATGATATTGTTCTATAATTTCCACATTCGGTTGGATCACCTTTCTTGGGAATAGGTATAAATATGGATCTCTTCCAGTCAGTTGGCCAGGAAGCTGTCTTCCATATTTCTTGGCATAGATGATTGAGCACCTCCAGTACTGCGTCTGTTTGTTGAAACATCTCAATTGGTATTCCATCAATTTCTGAAACCTTGTTTTTCGCCAATGCCTTCAGAGCAGCTTGGACTTCTTCCTTCAGTACCATCGGTTCCTGGTCATATGGCACCTCTTGAAATGGTTGATTGTTGACTAATTCTTTTTGGTATAATGACTCCGTGTATTCCTTGCACCTTCTTTTGATGCTTCCTGTGTCGTTTAATCTTTTCCCCTTCACTATTGCAACCCGAGGCTTGAATTTTTTCTTCAGTTCTTTCAGCTTGAGAAAAGCCGAGCATGTTCTTCTCTTTTGGTTTTCCATCTCCAGCTCTTTGCACATGTCACTATAATACTTTGCTGTGTCTTCTAGAGAGGCCCTTTGAAATCTTCTGTTCAGTTCTTTTACCTCATCAATTCTTCCTTTTGCTTTAGCTGCTCGACGCTCAAGAGCAAGTTTCAGAGTCTCCTCTGACATCCATCTTGGTCTTTTCTTTCTTTCCTGTCTTTTCAGTGACCTCTTGCTTTCTTCATGGATGATGTCCTTGATGTCATTCCACAACTCATCTTGTCTTCGGTCACTAGTGTTCAATGTGTCAAATCTATTCTTGAGATGGTCTCTAAATTCAGGTGGGATATACTCAAGGTCATATTTTGGCTCTCATGGACTTGCTGTGATTTTCTTCAGTTTCACCTTGAACTTGCATATGAGTAATTGATGGTCTGTTCCACAGTTGGCCCCTGGCCTTGTTCTGACTGATGATATTGAGCCTTTCCATCGTCTCTTTCCACAGATGTAGTCAATTTGATTTCTGTGTGTCCCATCTGGCGAGGTCCATGTGTATAGTTGCTGTTTATGTTGGTGAAAGAAGGTATTTGCAACGAAGAAGTCGTCGGTCTTGCAAAATTCCATCATTCGATCTCCGGCATTGTTTCTATCACCAAGGCTATATTTTCCAACTACTGATCCTTCTTCTTTGTTTCCAACTTTTGCATTCCAATCGCCAGTAATTATCAATGCATCTTGATTGCATCTTTGATCAATTTCAGACTGTAGCAGCTGATAAAAATCTTCTATTTCTTTATCTTTGGCCCTAGTGGTTGGTGCGTAAATTTGAATAATAGTCGTATTAACTGGTCTTCCTTGTAGCCGTATGGATATTATCCTATCACTGACATGGTTGTACTTCAAGATAGATCTTGAAACATTCTTTTTGACAATGAATGCAACACCATTCCTCTTCGAATTGTCATTCCCAGCATAGTAGACTATATGATTGTCTGATTTAAAGTGGCCACTACCAGTCCATTTCAGCTCACTAATGCCTAAGATATCGATGTTTATGCGTTCCATTTCATTTTTGACCATTTCCAATTTTCCTAGATTCATACTTCGTACATGCCAGGTTCTGATTATTAATGGATGTTTGCAGCTGTTTTTTCTCATTTTGAGTCATGCCACATCAGCCAATGAAGGTCCCGAAAACTTTACTCCATCCACGTCATTAAGGTCGACTCTACTGTGAGGAGGCAGCCCTTCTCCAGTCATCTTTTGAGTGCCTTCCAAACTGGAGGGCTCATCTTCCAGCACTATATCAACGTTCCACTGCTATTCATAAGGTTTTAACTGCTATTCACTGGCTAATGCTTTTCAGAAGTAGACTGGTGGGTCCTTCTTCCTAGTCTGTCTTAGTCTGGAAGCTCAGCTGAAACCTGTCCTCCATGGGTAACCCTGCTGATATCTGAATACCGGTGGCATAGCTTCCAGTATCACAGCAACACACAAGCCCCTACAGTATGACAAACTGACAGACATGTGGGGGTATTAATATTATATAACACATTAATTTCTAAATATAAAAGAAATGGAAAAATGAGAGATGGTTGTGGACTGTGGTGTTCTTTAAGAAAACCACGGACATCAGTCTCTTCCAGTGGTTGTATTCTCATATGCCTAGAGACCGGGAACAGATGAGCTGACCTCCAGAAGGTTGCTGGCTGGAGAATTGGAGAATTGTTTATAATGATGCCTTATACTTATGACTTTTCAAAAAGTGCTGTAACATTCATTATCATATTTTTATCCTCAAAGCCATATAGCTGATAATGGAGTGAGACCTGGGGTTGAATTCCGTCTCTATCACTGATTAGCAGGGCTTCTCCTTCCCCTGGGAGCCCTGGTGGCGCAGTGGTTAAGAGCTCGTCTGCTAACCAAAAGGCCAGCTGTTCGAATCCACCATCCGCTCCTTGGAAACCCAATGGGGCAGTTCTACTCTGTCTTACAGGGTTGCTATGAGTCCGAATCGACTTGATGGTGACGGGTTTGGTTTTTTGGTTTGGTCTGCTTGCCCATATGGCCATCTTTGTGCAAATTAGAAAAAGGTGCGCTTCCCCAACTGAAATGTTATTAAACCAGTATTTTACTGCATAGCTTGACCGCACCCTCCAGAGACCTCTCTGGACTCCAGTACAGCGGAGCTGGCTGAGAGTACACGCATGTCTTCCACCTTTACTTGCTGCTCATGCTCCTGCCCGCCCCTCTCCCCCAGGGCCAGGACCCTCTGCCCTGGCAGCCTATACTTTCCTGCACTCCCGCCCCCCCCCACATTAAATGAAGGTCCAGAGTGGGGAGCCGTATTAGTTTCCGAGGGCTGCTATAACAAAGTACCATAAAGTCAGAGGCTTAAAAGAACAGAAATGTATTGTCACACAGGTTATAAGTCTGATTTCTGGGCGTCAGCAGGGTCATACTCTCTCCAAAGGCTCTAGGAGATAATCCTTTCTGTGTCTCCTGGCTTCTGGTAACTTCAGGCGTTCTTGGCATTGCAGCAGCAGAACTACAATCTCTGGTTTCATTGTCACATGGCTGTCTTCCATCTTTGTGTGCACCTTGGTCTCTTCTCCTCCTTTATAAGAACACTACTCATTGGATTAGGACCCACCCTTCTCGAGTATGACCTCATGATAACTTAACTGATGACATCTTCAAAGACCCTATTTCCAACAAGGTCACACTCACATGTCCTGGGGGTTACATCATTAACCTGTCTTTTTGGGGGACATAATTCAATCCATAACAGGAGGGGTTGTAAGTTGGGTCTCTGGGGTTGAGAAAAATCAAGAGATTTAACCTTAGGGGACACCTAGAGTGTGGCTGGGAGGGGACAAGCACAGCAGTACATATGCTTGTGTGCCAACCATGTGTGTGTGTGCCCTTCTGAGTGTGTGTGGTCTGGTATGTGGTGTGCATTTTAAGTAGGAGAGAGCTTCCCTTGCAACTCCAGGACTGAGGCTGATATCGCCACACTTCCCCCTACTCTCTCATATTAGTTTATGTCTACAATGTGAATTATCCCCCACCCCCGTATCCTTTCACAGTGTTCAAGCTGAATAACTGCACATAGTGCCCCTACTTGAAGAAGTGTCTTTTTTTATTTTGAAAGTTACAGATATTACAATCCCTTTTATAACAAATTAAATTAGAAGAGTATAAAAATAAATTGAACAATCTTCCTATCGTTTGCCTGTCTTAATTCGGCCATTGAGTACAGTGTTAAGTTTACTTGCACAGGTATACTACTTTTTGCATGCTAAGAGAAAAATAAACAAACATATATACACGTATATATATGGGATTTCATTTCTTTTAAAGTGTTTTAACAAAATAAATCATACTATATACGTACCTTTTTTTTTTTAATTTAAGAATATACCATGGAAATCTTAAGTCTAGGTTGATATATAGAGATCCACTTATTAATATTTTTGACAGCTGTATATTTTTTATAATATAGTTATGATATAATTTATTCAACTATTCCTCAGTTAATGAATATTCTTGTCTTTTTTTGGGGGGGAGACTTCTTCAAACAATGCTATAATGTACATTTCCGTACATATTTCATGATATACTGGTTCTGTTATTTCTGTGACTTGCATTCCTTAAAGTGGGATTGTTGGCTCAGTTGGAATGCTTCTCTCTTGCTTTCTGTCCTAGATCTTTTCTGGGGCCACCTTGTGGGACTCTTGCTAGAACCCACACAGCTATTCTGATGCATATGTAAATCTGGAAGTGTGAGGGTGTTAACACCCCATTGGATTACCCTTGGCCAATGCGGGTAATTTTGTGGATAAATTCTTCCCTCTTCTGTCTCCTAGATGGACAGTTCCCATCATCTATTCACTCCGCACCCTTCTCCCAAGCACCTCTCCACAAAGCCCTCCTACGTCTTCTTATGCCCTAGCTCAGGGCTTTTCCCTTTGATACCCTATTGTGCTAAGTATCTGAGTCAGGATGTGGCCTTGTTGTCCCTGCCTCTCTCTCTTGCTTCATAGCCTCCTAGGAAGTGGGAGCTGGAAGGCATCTATGACGCCACAGAACGCAGGATGTCCAATAAGGCCTTAGTGAGGTGCAAGTAGGGAAGAGATTGGACCCAGAAGCCATGTGTATTGGTTTCCTATGGTTACCGCAATAAACGACCACAAACTTTGTGGTTTAAAACAACAGAAATTTATTCTCTCACAGTTCTGGAGGCAGAAGTCTAAAATCCAGGTGTTGGCAGGACCTTGCTTCTTCCAGAGGCTCTAGGGGACAATCCTTTCTTGCCTTGTCCAGCTTCTGGTGACTCCTGGCATTCCTTGGCTTGTGGTGGAATAACTAATCTTAGCCTCTGGCCTTCTCCCTGATGTCTCTGTCTCAAATTTCCTTCTCCTTAAGACAGGTGGGTCCTGTGGTAGTAGAAAATCTGCCCACAAACTTTTTGCCACTTCCTTCCGAATGTACAGCCTAATTTTTTTTTGACATATACGAGGGTGGGCTGGACTTAATGATTTGCTTCTACAAGCAGAAATGACAGTGTTTGACTTTAGTGACTAGGTCATAAAAGGCACAGCAGCTTCTGCTTATTCTCTCTGGCTGGTCATTCTCTCTGAAGAAGCTGTTACCATGCTGCATGGCTGCTGGGAGGTGAGGCATGCTCACACCAGCGGCCTCATCACCATGACTATGGGAGCCACTCCCCTGCTACCACAGTGCACAGGGAAGGCACGTCCCTCAGTCCTAATGGCCCCAAACCCCAAACCCTTTGCCGGGGAGTTGATTCCAACTCATAGCAACCCTATAGGACAGAGTAGAACTTCCTCATAGGGTTTCCAGGGAGCAGCTGGTGGCTTTGAACTGTTGACCTTTTGGTTAGCAGCCAAGCTCCTACCCACTGGGCCTTCAAGGCTCCCTTAATGGCCCTTAAAAACCCATTGCCATTGAGTCGATTCTGACTCATAGCCACCCTATAGGACAGAGTAGAACTGCCCCATATGGTTTCCAAGGACTGCCTGGTGGATTCGAACTGCTGACCTTTTGGTTAGCAGCCGTAGCTCTTAACCACTATGCTACCAGGGTTTCCCTTAATGGCCCAGGGCCCCCTAATCTAATGGATCAGCTTCTAGAGTCACTACTCTCACCTCTCCCTGGTCCAGCTGAGCTCTAGGTCCTCAGAGCCTTCAGGGGAAAAACAAGGCAGAAGGGACAGAGGGTGACCAGCTGTCCTGGTTTGCCTGGGACTGAGAGGTTTCCTGTAATGTAGAAATTTTCTAAAACTGGGAAACGCCCAGGAACACTAAGACAAGTTGGTCACCCTAGTGGAGAAAGTTCTAATCTTGGTTTCCCATCTCAGCCCTGACAGCCCGTGCTCTAATTCTAGGCCACATAGCTGAATTTTGCCAATGACCTTGCCCTTCCACATCCACACCTCCAGAAACACTCCAGCCACTTTCCCAAGGACTCCTCCACTCCTTTAGGCCCCCATATAACCCCCTGCAACTTCACTTGTCAGGACAGTAGTAAGGACCAACTTCTGGGGACTGACAGACCCTTCCCTGTGGCCCTCTCCCCTTAGTAATCCTGTCCAGGGATGCTTGTCCACTTCTGATGCTGTTTCTCTGGCCCCACAGCTTGTAGCAACAGCCCTTAAAGCAGCCATTTTGGGGGTGAGTGGGGAGCGGGATGGGACTGGATTTGTTCATTGACTTCACTTGGATTTCATTAAGAAACTGGGCAGTGCATTAGGATGGGCCCGGCTCCACAGGATATAGGGACTCAAGCAATCAATTAATCAACATTTATTGATCTCTTAGTGTGTCCAAGGCACAGTGGGAAGGCACTTAAGAGGGCATACAGGGAGGGGTTGAGATTGGATATAGATTTGTAAGAAATGGTTGAATTTGATAGGTAAAGAGGATGACTATTTAGGTAGGCCGAAAGCCCTGGTTATATTTAGAGAATAGTAGAAGGTAAGACTGGGGAGGTAAACGTGGCCTTCAGTGTGAGACAACAGATTAGATTTTCTCATTCCAGCAACAAATACGGTGGAAAGTTTTTGAAAAAGGAGAATGCAGAATTGAAGCTGGGCTTTTAAAAAGCCCAATTTCAGTGTTGCGTGCTTGTATCAGTAATGAGATGAGTAATCTCGTCTTTAATAGGGAAGTGGGAGTCTTCGACCTTCTCAACTGCTCAGATCAACCATTTGGAGCCCTGAGTGTCCCCATTAGTAAGATGGGCAGAATAATCTTTGCTTCTCTTCCCTAGAAAACTATGAGTGGGAATGCTTTGCCACTATTCTGATAATGAGAGAAGTAATATATAGTTTGGTATGATATTTTTTGGTAATTTACAATTTTGATATCATTTCTGATTTAAAGACAAAAGTTTATTTTGCAAATCTCTGACTATTTGCAATAACAGTACAAGGAACTCCCATATGCCTTCACCCATTTGTTACCATTTGTTAACGTTTTGCCCCACTTTGCTTTTTCATTCTCTCTTGCTCTCTCTTGGGGGAAAAAAAAAGAAAACCTACTGCCGTTGAGTTGATTTCGACTCATAACGACCCTGTGGGACAGAGTAGAACTGCCCCATAGGGTTTCCAAGGGGCAGCTGGTAGATTCAAACTGCTGACCTTTTGGTTAGCAGCCGTAGCTCTTAACTGCACCACCAGGGCTCCATATATAATATCTTCATTTTGATAGTAAGTTGGGAACATCATGTGATATGTTGCCCTCTCATTCTTAAATGCTTCTGTGTATATTTGCTAAGATCGTCAATATTCTTTTCCATAACCATAGTACAGTTGTCAAAATCAGAAAGTTTGACATTGATATGAATCCGCAATCCATATTCAGTTTTATCAACTAGCCCAATAATGTCCTGTGTAACTTTTTTTTCTTCGTTTAGGATCTAATCTAAGATCACACTTTCCATTTAATTGTCATTGTCTCTTTAGTCTCTTTTAAACTGGACATTTCCTGAGCCTTCTTTGTGTTTCATGACCTTAACATTTTTTAAAAGTTCAAATTAGACCCTGATATTTAAAAATAGTACAGGCCAATTATTACATAAAGTCTACCTCAGTTTGGTTTGTCTGATGTTTTCTCATGGTTAGATTCAGGTTATATATTTTGAAGACATTGAAAGTGATCCTGAATCCTTTTCTGTGCACCATGTCAGGAGCACATGGCAATGGTTTGTTTCAACGTTGGCGATATCAACGTCGATCACTTGGTTAACACGGTATCCTCAGGTTTTATCACTATAAAGTTACTACTTTTTCCCTTGGTAATTAAGAAGTGATTTGTGGGGAGATATCCTGAGATATCATCAAACCACTGGTTTGTTCCTCATCAAACCACTAGTTTTAGCATCCATCGAGGGTTTTCTGATGTCATTATTCCTTGCTTATTTACTAATTGACATTTTACTGTAAGGAAGTGCTTTTTTTCCTGTTATATGTATGCATGTATGTATATCAGTATGGACTCATGGATTCTCATATGATTTTATATTCCATTACTATCATCATTTAGTTCAATGCTCATATTGTCACAAACTTGTCCAATACGTGTGATACGATTTTTAACCTACTGTTTATCTTATTTATTCGTAGAGACACCCATAAACTTTTCCCAATCTGGGTGACTCTGAGCTAGAATCAGGATTATAGAGTGGGAGGTCACCTTAGATGTCATCTTGCTCTCCTCTGGCCCCCTTATTTTATTTATAAACTCTGACCCCAGAGAAATTAAGGCCTTTTTTCTAGGTCATATGACTTATTAGAAGCACAGCCTGAGCTGGATCTTAGATGTCTTGCTCTTAGTCCAGAGCTCTTCCCAGGACATTTCCAGCCTCCTTGTCATCTGGGGCCTTCTGTCATCCCAGTTCTTAGGCAACTGATATGCCCTATAGCTTGTGCAGGGCACCAGGACCTGATGGTTCCAGTGTTTACTGACTGGAGTCTTCAGAGAGTTCTTGGGCATTTCCATGAACTCTTAACCTTGGCAATGGGCGAAGAGGGTCTTTAGAGTCTTTAGAACTTCTATCATTGTGTTGAGCTCTTTCCAAGGACCCAGTTGTTGCCAAGAGATGACAGTATAAATAAGCAATACCTATCTAGTTTCCCGGAAACCCTGGTGGCGTAGTGGTTAAGAGTTTTGCTGTAAACTGAAAGGCTGGCAGCTTAAATCCACCAGGCAGTCCTTGTAAACTCTATGGGGCAGTTCTACTCTGTCCTATAGGGTCATTATGAGTTGGAACGGACTTGACGGCAATGGGTATCTAGTTTGTCACAATTTAGAATTTGCTGGTAGATTTCTATGTAATGTTGTGATGGATGTCTATGGTCTTCCAGCCCATTATCCCTCCCTTCTTCTTTTGGTATTACTCCTCCAAATTTTTTTTGAGGGGCATGGGGAACCACTCCTTATTCTAGTCTGTGTGATTTGGGAAGGGCTGACTCAGCCTGACCAATCAGGTCACCATAGTGATGGATTCAGAAATACATGTGGGATCCAAGCTAAGTCCATGAAAGTTACCCCTGGCAATTTTCCTGAAACTCTTGAGAAAAAAGTGTTTTCTTTTCCTTTTCACAGCTAGTTGCAAGGAACCAAGTAATATCGAATTTCTGGGGCCATTTTTGCTGCCATGTCAAAAGAGCCTGCCTGAAAATGAAGCCAACACAAAAGAAAACAGCTGAGAATAGAGACAGAATGGGTCCTGACTGACAAGTTGAACCTGGATCCCACTGAGCCTGAAGCCATCTACTCATGGAAATTTTTAGTTATGAGAGCCAAATAATTCAATTTTTTGTCTAAACTGATTTGAATTATGTTTCAGTCATTTGGAACAAAAAGAGTGCTGACGAATACAGCTTCCTTTCATGCTGAGGCCTCATCCCCTGGAGCTTCAAGAAGGATAAAGTGGATGTAGTCAGTGTCAAGCTAGCCTTTCTCCTGGCGAAGATGTCCAGGGGACTCATGGATTATTACTACCTTGGCCTAATGAGTAAACTGCCTGGTGCTCACTGTAAGGACATAGGAGTATTGCTTCCTTGAGCTCTTAGACTCTATCTCTGTTGGTCTCCAGCTCTTGTCCAGTCTCCTCCTCTTGCCTTGTTCTGTGGTTTTTAGTGCATGTTTGAATGTATGTGTGTATATGTGTGTGTTCCCTTTCTTTTTACCTTGCAAAGTTTTATTACAAGGATGAAATGGGATAATGCAGGCAAAGTGCCCAGTCCAGTGCCTGGCACATACAGCAGAACCTCTTTTCCTTTCCCTTCCTTCCTCTTGATTCAGGATGCGATTTAAGAATCTGCGATGTAGTCTATTCTTCATTGCCCTGGATAAGTAATGGGAGTTGGAGTACTGTTGCCAGAAACTTGCACTAGTTTTAATTAATTTTATCTGTTTAGAGTGAGATATTTCAAAGTCATTGAATAAATTTATGTCACATATGTTTATGCAAATCTGTATTTTTCTCTTGAGCTGACAGCCGCAGTCCTTGTTTTGTTCCATGATCCTGCGGCATAGGCCAAATGTGCCACGTTTTTTCAAGTGATGGCTGCCAACCCTCCAAATGTCATGATAGGTGAGGCATTTAACATGGAGGAAAGCACCATACGAAATGTGTTTGGGTGTGGTCAGTAAACATCCATATGCCCATTTTTTATATTCTTCTATTTTTATAGAGGATTTTTTTTCCTTAAAATATTCATACTCACAAGTAAAACAATATAGTGTATAATAATTCATTTTCTTACCTATTCCAACCTCATCCTGTAGGCAATGTAACCAATTTCATGCCTGTCTTTCTACATTTCTTCCTGTACACATACGAACATATAAAAACATGTATCTACTTATAGGCTATGCCTGTTGAAATTTTTAATACAAAATAAGATCGTATTCCGTAACTTCCCTTTTTAAAAAAAAACAAATAGTCATGGACCTCTTTTTGGGTCAATTACACGTAGATATAACTCATTATACTTCATAGCTGCATTGTTTTCCATTATATGGATATACCATGATTTATCCAACTAACCTATTAATGAATTCTCAGTTTTTCTTCTAGCTTTTTGAAATATGCTGAAACAAATACTTCGTAAATACATTTATCTTCAAGGAAGCATTGGTGATTCTTCTCTTTTGGCCTATGTGCTAGCAATGCGGACATTTACCGTATTAACATTTACTTGGTCTGTCTGTCAGTCTGTCCACCACAAGAGAAGACATCTTCCTGAGTGCCTCTTCCGAGGCATGTGTTTAGGATAGTCCTATTTGGAATGCAGAACCTGGACTGAGATGTAAGACAAGCCTTGTTCCAGATGTGATCTGGAGCTGCTATTTCTCTGCCCCTGTCTTTCACTCCTGCCCTAGCTGTGCCCTCAGCATCTCAGCAGCATCCACGGTCAGTGACGAGGTGTCATTGGAAGGAAAGGGCTTTGAAGTTTGGATAAGTGAGATAATAAATCTCTGCTCTCCAGAGATGGAGGGCAGTCTCTGTGCCTATTGAGTGGCCTCAACTGGGCCGTGTATATATTAAGTACTTAATTAATATGAAATAAGAACAATAAATCCAGTGGCTGAAATGGACCCTTTGAAATTCGGGTCAACTCTGAACCATGTGAGAAGAATGAATGGAATGGATCATTGAGACTCATAGATAATCCCAAGCCTCATCTTAATAGTAGTTTCAAGCTCTTTACCTATTAAACCTATTCCCAGAACTGTTAAAAATAATCCCCTACTTTTTATTTGTTTTTTCATGTTTGTGGTGCAGATGACCTTGAGCAGGGAAAGGGCCACCAGGAAGGTGGCCAGAGGAGGAATCTGGAGGCCTGGATGAGTCACACATATCACAAGCAGCTTCTGAATCATGGAGTCAACTCTGCCAAAGGGCCTGGCCAATTACAAACAGGAAGACATAAGAACGGGTCTCCCACAGGCTGCTCCAGACCTGGGTGGGGCGAGAGCAAGGCTCTAGGTGAAGAGAGGTCAAATGACTCTCGGACTATAGCAGTCTGGCCAGAGATGCCCCAGCTTTGCCTCTGAGATTATTCATTGACTTCCAGCTGTTGGGATGCGACATCCGAGGTTCATTCCATGGGAAGGGCTGGGTGCATTTTAGTAAAAAAGGAAATTTTGTCACTTCCCTGCTGAAAAAGGCAAAAGGACTCACTCTGTGCTGGCTGACTGAGTACTAGGTCTGTGGGGGAGGATTCAGGACACCTGGATCCACACCTGGCTTTGCTATGAGCCCTGTGACTCTGGGACCGAGGTGTCAGCTTTCTTTGCCACAGTTCCTCCCTCTGTAAGAGGAAGGAGTTGAGTTGAAATTTAGGATTCAAAGATTGTGGTCATGTCTGACTCTGAAAACAACTCAGCCAGCCTGAAGAATTTAGCATGGCTGCTCCATAGGGGCATTTCAGCAGGAAGGGGGGACAGATGGCTTTCTCTGGAACGTGTTCAGAAATGTGATGTGTGATGTATGGTGTGAATGAAGTGTGGTGCCCTTTAAACACAGCCTCACCCAGGGAGTGCTCTGCATGGGGCTGTGCTGACTGACTTTCATTCACATTCCAGCGTCACCCTGGTCATGGGGCAGCCCTCACAGCCTTGCACGCTCGCGCGCGCGCGCACACACACACACACCCAACTCTGACACACACTCGGTGACTCACGAGCTGACATGATTGTTACACACATGGATGATTCATCGTGACGTTTGCACACACAGGATCACACTCACTCGGACGCGTAGGAGTGCCTGTGCCCACGGTGGTGACAACTACTCCCACAGGATCCTTAGTTGACTATCGCACTGGCATCTGCAAATGATTTGCGTTCTTGGCTCTTTGGAACTCCCTGTTCTTTGTCTTTCTATTCACTGTTCGAACCTTTCCTTCCCCTGCTTGATTGGCTTCGGTCTCTTGCTCCTGTGTGCCTCAGTCTGCTTTCTGGACTGAACCAGGCAATCTCAAAGGCCCTTTCCAACCCTGAGGTTTGTTTCTAATAAATTCCTCAGCTGGGAGAAAGAAGTCTTTCCCCTGGGGGGTCTTATCCCTTCCCTGACCTAGACACCTCTTCCTGGCTTTCCTGGAGGGCATTGGAAGGAGGGGCTCCAATATCCATGTCATTTGAGCCAGCCCTCTTCAGGAGATGAGGGGACAGAGGATTGGTCATGTGATAGAAAGTGCCAGCACCTTCTAGAGTGGGAGCTTCAGCAACCCTGCAAGCATGCCTTCTCTTCCCAGAAACCCAGGCAGTGGAGGACTTGGGGCTTCTGCAGAACCCATCTCTGGGAACTGAGTAGCACCTCTTTGGTGCTGCTGAAGATATAGAGAAAAGATAATGGTTCGCTGGCCTTGGGAGCCAGGGTTGGGGAGGAGAAAACCCAGTTGCTTTTGAGTTGACTCTGACTCATGGCAACCCCATGTGTGTCAGAGTAGAACTGTGCTCTATAGGGTTTTCAATGGCTGATTTTTTTGGAAGTAGATTACCATGCCTTTCTTCTGAGTGCCTCTTGGTGGACTTGAACCTCTAAACTTTCAGTTAGCAGCTGAGCACATTAACCTTTTGCACCACCCAGGGACTCCTGGGGGAGGAAAGTACAAGGACTTCCCACACCAAAGTGTGTGTGGCTGTCACTGACCTGCTTTGCCGGACTGTGGCCACTGGCCATGGTTCAAATGGAAAGCTGGGAAATCAAGTCCTGGTGCTTCCTCAGAGGTAGAGTGCCTGCTTTTCCTCTTTCCCTTGGGGAACCCTCAAAAATGAGAAGGAGTGGAGCAGAAGCACAGAGGCAGGATCAAGATGCTCAGGCACTTGTCTGTCTAAAGCCATTAATAGCTATGTGGCCCCGGGCATGTCATTAACCATTGTGGCTGGCATCTGCTTCCTTGGCTGTCAAATACCTTAACAGCACCATTCTGTCTACCCCAAAGATGTTGTTGTGGGGATCCAATGAGATTACAGATGTGAGTGTGTTTTGACAACTTAAAAGTGATACATAGCTACCATTTCTGAATGTTTTTGATCAGGGACCCAATAGATGGATCCTAATCAAAAGGAAGAACAACACTGGAGATCTCATGATAGAATGACTTCTTCATTGCAAATATGTTTTTTCAACAAGATAAACGATGACTATATACATGGACGTTGCAGGATGGAATACACAGGAATCAAATTGACTACATCTGTGGAAAGAGACAACAGAGAAGCTCAATATCATCAGCCAGAACAAGGCCAGGGGCTGACAGTGGAACAAACCATCAATTGCTCATATACAAGTTCAAGTTGAAGCTGAAGAAAATTGAAACATGTCCACAAGAGCCAAAATACTACATTGAGTATATCCCATCTGAATTTGGAGACCATCTCAAGAATACATTTGATGCACTGAACACTATAGGGTCGCTGTGAGTCGGAATCGACTCGACGGCACTGGGTTGGGTTGAACACTAATGACCAAAGACCAGATGAGTCCTGGGATGACATCAAGGACATCATAAATGAAGAAAGCAAAAGGTCATTAAAAACACAGGAAAGAAAGAAAAGGCCAAAATGGATGTCAGAAGAGACTCTGAAACTTGCTTTTGAACGGAGATTAGCTAAAGCAAACAGAAGAAATGATGAAGTCAAAGAGCTGAACAGAAGATTTCACGGAGCAGCTCCAGAAGACAAAGTAAAGTATAATTATAATTATAAAGTATAATTATAATGAAATGTGCAAAGACCTGGAGTTAGAAAACCAAAAAATGAAGAACACACTCGGCATTTCTAAAGCTGAAAGAAACGAAGAAAAAATTCAAGTCTTGAGTTGCAATATTGAAAGATTCTATTGGCAAGAAATTGAATGATGCAGGAAGCATCAGAGAAGACAGAGAATAAACAGAGTCAGTATTTCAGAAGGTAGCATATGATCAAGAACCTATGATATTGAAGGAAGAAGTCCAAGCTGCACTGAAGTCATTGGCGAAAAACAAGGCTCCAGAAACTGATGAAATACCAACTGAAATGTTTCAACAAACGGATGCAGCGCTGGAAGCGCTCTCTCATCTATGCCAAAAAATTTGGAAGGCAGCTACCTGGCCAAGAGATCCATTTTTGTGCCCATTCCAAAGAAAGGTGAGCCAAAGGAATGTGGAAATTATTGAACAATGTCATTAATATCATGTCTTAATCATCTAGTGCTGCTGAAACAGAAATACCACAAGTGGATCACTTTAACAAAGAGAAATTTATTTTCTCACGGTCTAATAGGCTACGAGTCCAAATTTAGCTCCAGGGGAAGTCCTTCTCTCTCTGTTGGTTCTGGAGGAAGGTCCTTGTCATCAGTCTTTCCTTGGTCTGGGAGCTTCTCAGCATAGGAACCTCTGGTCCAAAGGTCGCACTCTGCTCCCGGCACTGCTTTCTTGGTGGTATGGAGTCCCGTCTCTCTGCTTGCTTCTCTCTTTTATATCTCAAAATAGATTGGCTCAAGACACTATCCAATCTTGTAGACTGAGTCCTGCCTCATTAACATAACTGCCGCCTATCATTCGACATCATTAACATCATAGAGGTAGGATTTACAACACATAGGAAAATTACATCAGATGACAAAATGGTGGACAATCACACAATACTGGGAATCATGGCCTAGCCAAATCGATACATAAATTTTTGAGGGACACAATTCAATCCACAACATATCACATGCAAGTAAAATTATGATGAAGATAGTCCAGAAACAGTTGTAGCAATACATCGACAGGGAACTGTGGTAAATTCAAGTGGGATTTAGAAGAGGATGGGCAGATGGATTTTGGCTGAAAGCAGAGAATGCTAGAAAGAAAGATGTTTACCTTGTATTTTTACTGACTATGCAAAGGCATTCGACTGTGTGCCTTGTGACAAACTATGAATAATATTGAGAAGAGTGGGAATTCCACAACACTTAATTGTGCTCATGCAGAACCTATACATAGGCCAAAAGGCTGTCATTCGAACAGAACAAGGGGATAATATGTGGTTTAAATTCAGTGAAGGTGTGTGTCAGAGTTGTATCTTTTCACCATACTTACTCAATTGATATGCTGAATAAATAATCTGAGAAGCTGGACTATATGAAGAAGAATGAGGTATCAGAATTGGAGGAAGATTTATAAACAACCTGCATTATGCAGACGACACAACCTTGATGAAAGCAAAGAGGACTTAAAGCACTTATTGATGAAGATCAAAGATTACAGCCTTCAGTATGGATTACACCTCAACATAAAGAAAACAAGAATCCTCACAACTGGACCAATAAGCAACATCATGATAAATGGGGAAATATTGAAGCTGTCAAGGATTTCATTTTACTTGGATCTATAATCAACGCCCATGGAAGCAGCAGTTAAGAAATCAAATGACGTATTGCACTAGGCAAATCTGCTGCAAAAGACCTCTTTAAAGTGTTAAAAAGCAAATATGACACTTTGCGGACAATTGCTTCATATGCATGTAAAAGCTGGACAATGAATAAGGAGGACTAGGAAGAACTGATGCATTCGAATTATGGTGTTGATGGAGAATATTGAATATACCGTGGACTGCCAGAAGAACAAACAACTCTGCCTTGGAAGAAGTACAACCAGAATGCTCCTTAGAAGCCAGGATGGGTAGACTTCATCTCATGTACTTTGGATGTGTTATCAGGAGGGACCAGTCCCCGAAGAAGGACATGATGCCTGGTAAAGTAGATAGTCAAAAAAAAAGAGGAAGACCCTCAAGGAGATGGACTGACACAGTGGCTACAATAATGGGCTTAAACATAGCAGTAATTGTGAGGATGGTGCAGGACGGGGCATTGTTTCATTCTGTTGTGCATGGTTCTGCTATGAGTCAGAACCAACTCAACGGCACCTAACAACAATCAAAAGGAGGAAAATTGAAGAATGGAACTTTGAACTCTAATTGGAAACTAGACTTACTGGATACACTGAGACTGAAGGGAATCCTGAATGTATTGCCTGGGAACAACTTTTGAACCTTGAGCCAAAACTATCCCATGAAGCCACCTTTAAACTAAACAACAATTTAGCTCAATAAATACAGTATATCTGTCTTAAGCCTTGCACTCTTGTAAAAACGGCATGTCAATATGACCTCTTCTAACTTCACAAGGGGGAAGGAGAATCAAGATCAGCATCTCAAGGCTGATTCCTATGAGGCAGAGGTCAGACATGCCTCCTCCCTCTTCCCTTTTTACCAATTCTGACACAAACCATCTCCCACAGCACTCTCTACTTCTCTGCTGGGTTTGATAATTCATTGCAGTGGCTACACAGAACTCAAAGACAATACTCACAATTATGAGGTTTATTAGGGAAGTAAGAGGTTACAATTCAGGTTTAGGAACACTCAGGATATACTTCTTGGATCAGGACTGCCTCTTCTCAGCTATGCCTCAGGCACATCTCTCTCTGACCCCTCAGCCTTTTGGCCCCTCAGCCTGGCCTCTGCCCTGCCTGGGCAAGCGTTACAGAGCTCATTTAGCTCTGCTGATAAGTGCCCAGAGGCTCCCTACTCTGCTGGTAAGCTTTGGCCTGAAGGCACTCAGCTTTCTTGCTCCAAGGGCTGGGAAGCCCCATCACAGCTGTCTCAAGCTGGTCTCCTGATTCCTGCCGTCTTGTGCTGCTGTCTCTCACTGTATTCTGTGTTACTGCTCCTCTCTCTGTCTCCTGGATCTAGGAGGTTCTCAGTGCAGGGATTCTGGGTCCAGAGGATGCGCTTCACTCCTGGCTCTTCTTTCTTGGTGGTGTTGAGATCCTCTCTTGCTGTCTCTGAGATGGCTCATTTTAAGCCCAGCGGTATGGCAAACTGACCAATCCCCTTGTTAGGGTTCCATATATCTTATTTGTGTGGTCCAACCCCCACAAGTGTGCCATGCACCTTATTTACATTATTAGCAAGCTATCAAATCCTCTTAGTGGGCCACAAGCACCTCATTTGTACAGTCCTACCCATTCATTTGGTGGGAGTTACAAAAACTATGGCTAGAAGGACCATTTTAAGTAATTCACTGCACCACTGCCCTATTGAAGAATTACCTGTATAAGATTGAAATGACAACAGTAACTCTAAAACACAGATGAGAACTTTAAGGGGCAGAGAGTCTAAGTTAATGGAGGTGAAACAATAGTGGCAGAGATAAATGGTGACACAATATGAAGAGTGTAACCATTGTCAATGAACTGTAAAAGTAAAAATTGTTGAACAAGTGTATGTTTTGTTGTGTATATTTTCACCCCCCCATAAAAAGTGACACACAAACAAAAGTGATTGTTAACAAGAGTCAGAGGATGCAAGCGACATCCATGCAGAGGAGAAGGAGGAGGAGGAGGAGGAAGAGAACCCACAGAATCCTCTCTTCGGGAAAGGGTAAGTCCCAGCTTGAACTCTGTAGCTGGTCTAGGGCCCCCTTTGACTGCAACACCAAAGAGTCACAGGCAAGAGTTGCTAGGCTCCTGCTCTGAACCCAAATGGCATTGAGTTGAGAGTTCCCTGGAGAGAGGAAGGGAGGGATCTTCTATATGGACATCTCCTCTGTGGATGTGCTTTGTAGGAATTCACACCTACTAGGTATGGCCTTGGAAACCCTGGTGGTGTAGTGGTAAAGTGCTACGGCTGCTAACCAAAAGGTCCGCAGTTCAAATCCGCCAGGCTCTCCTTGAAAATTCTATGGGGCAGTTCTTCTCTGTCCTATAGGGTCACTATGAGTCGGAATTGACTCGGTGGCAGTGGGTTTGGTTTTGGGTTTAGGTATGGCCTCAAGGGAGCCCCGGCGGTGCAGTGGTTAGTTGAGTGCTGGCTGCTAACTGAAAGGTCGGTGCTTCGAATCTACCCCCTTCGCCACAGAGAAAGATGTGGCAGTCTGTTTCTGTAAAGATTACAGCCTTGGAAACCTTATGGGGCAGTTCTACTCTGTCCAACAAGGTCCCTATGAGTCGGAATCAACTCAATGGCAGTGAGTAGGTACTGCCTAAGTGATGCTGAGATCTGTGGAACATTCTGTATCTAGAAGCTGGAGACTCTCAGCTCTTGGCTAGCTGCTATAGCTTAGAATTGAAATGACCTTTCCAACCCTGAAATTTTAAGAGTCTAAGAAGCCTTGATAGCATTTTTTTCCTGCTACCTGTATAAGAACCTTATCTTCGACCATATTCTACCCATCTGATGGACTAGAATTCAGGGGGATCTACCTTGCCTAAGTCAACCCAAGTCTGTCTTCCTCTAGGCCCTATTCTCTGAGTATCCCCTGCTTTCCTCCCCACCTTCAAAACAGGAAAAGGCTTCTTCAGCAAACAGAATGATTTCCTGTTGAGTCCTTCCTTACAACTGATCTGTTGACTTTGGATTTATTTTGCCTAGAATACCAAAGAAACAAAATCCAAACTCATTGCCATCGAGTCGATTCCAACTCATAGTGACCCTACAGGGCAGAGCAGAACTTCCCTATAGGGTTTCCAGGTATTTGAACTGCTGACTTTAACCACTTAACCACTGCACAACCAGGGCTCCTTGCCTAGAATAGCTAAGATTATCTTGGAGATATCCTGGCAGGTTCAGTTGGTCACAGCCTGCCTTCTGCCAGGACTCAGCTCCTAATCCCTAGAGAGGAGGAGCTCTTTGTCCTCTGAACATTTAAAGAAAGGGTTGATCTAAACACTCATATTGGGCTTTCAAAGAAGTATATGGAGATTTCCTCACAGATTCTTATCCTCTGCATATAATCTTCCAGAGAACATATTGTAGAGACTGGAAAAACTATACTACTTTTAAATATGCATTAATGTTAAGGAGGAACACATGAAATATATACGCCAATCCAGTGCAAAGTGTCCAATGATACACAACTGTAAGATGTTGTTTGCACCTCTCTTCCAGATAAATTCGATATATGGGAATCTAACATGCTTATTTAACTCTTAAATGCTTAATTATTATGTGCCAGACACTGTTCTCAGCATTTTTCAACAATATTATTTAATTTTCATAAAGCCCTTAGGAAGTAGGTACTTGTCTTAGACGTCTAGTGCTACTATAACAGAAATACCACAAGTGCGTGGCTTTAACAATGAGAAATTTATTCTCTCACAGTCTAGGAGGCTAGAAGTCCACATTCAGGGTGCCAGCTCCAGGGTAGGCTTTCTCACTCTGTCGGCTCTGGGGGAAGGTCCTCGTCATCAGTCTTCCCTGGTAGAGGAGCTTCTCAGCGCAGGGACCCTGGGTCCAAAGGACGTGCTATTCTCTTGGCTCTTATTTATTGGTGATATGAGGTGCCCCTTTCTCTCTGGTTGCTTCTCTCTTTTATATCTCAAAAGAGATTGGGTTAAAACACAACCTAATCTTGTAGACTGAGTCCTGCCTCATTAACATAACTGCCTCTAATCCTGCCTCATTAACATCATAGAGGCAGGATTTACAACATCTAGGAAAATCACATCAGATGAAAAAATGGTAGACGATCACACAATATTGGGAATCATGACCTAGCCAAGTTGACACATTTTGGAGGGAAACAATTCAATCCATAGCAGTACTCTTATGCCTGTTTTGCAGAGTCAGGGACCACTGGACGGCACTTATCAACAAAAAGATGGCACAGCTAGTGAAATGAGGAGGATGGAATTCCAGCCCAGGGTACCCGCCTGAATGCCACAGACCTTGGGGAATTAGTTGTGACCCAAGTTCTTGGCCCACTGTTTGGCAGACAGTTATTCCCACAGCATTACATTCTCCGGTTGGCTTTCTTGAGAGCAGCAGGCGTTCCTGACCTATTGGAGGTAAGGAGAAAAGAAACACAGGCTGGAATGGGCTGGCAGTTACAGAGCAGAGAAGTGAGAGATTCAACCGTGTTGCTCAAGATTCTCTCTGCCCAACGCCTTTGCTGAGGTCCAGGTCCACTGTGTGACAGTCTCCTTTGGTCCTGGCCCCCTAAGTCTGTCTCTTCCCTTGGCTCCTCAAGAAGCAGGGTCCACAGAGAACAGAGCCAAAGTGGCCTCTCTTTCCATAACGCCTTTACCTCCTCCAGGGGAGTCCCGTGGAGCCATTGTTTGCCCAGCCCCAGCTACTGGGCCTCTTTTGGCAAGGACCAAGTAGCTTCTTTTATTTATCCATTAACAATTAAGCTCTAGGCATTTAACATATAAACACAGAAAACATCAGCATAATTACAACAAAGATTTCAAAAGCTCTTTGGCAAGGAAGGGCCTGAATATTTACTTAACAAAAGAACTCCTTACTTCGGTCTTTAAGAAAGAATTCACAATTGGAGTTAACTAGCCAGCTTCTCCAGAAAATTAAAAACATTCTTTTATGCACTCAGAATATGATTTGTGTTTTAAAAAATGTAACTCAACACACAACTTTTCAAGAGAACACTCACGACTTTTGCCTGGAGAGTTCTGTTCCCACATTATCTTCCAATATTTCTCACTTGTTGAGATAGTCCCTCTCTGAGCAGAGACAGAATTGCGGTTAATTCCACCATTAGAGGCTCTTTCCTTTGTTTCCAGTTTATCTTCTACAGATGGACTTCTTTTATGACCCAAGAAGACTGTTTGTTGTAAATAATCACTCTTAATGTTAAGTATTTCTTCCGTTACTTAAACCCATTGCCATTGAGTTGACTCTGGCATATAGCCACCCTTGTAGGACAGAGTAGAACTACCTCCATAGGGTTTCCAAGGCTGTAAATCTTTACACAAGTGGACTACCACATCTTTCTCCCATCTTTCAAAACCCATGGTGGGTTTGAACTGCGGACTTTTCGGTTAGCAGCCAAGTGCTTAATCACTGTACTTCCAGGGCTCCTTCTTCTGTCACTGAAAGGACTTAAATCAGCCTATTTTAAAAGTCCAGGGCCCTTGGGAAGAGGAGGGAGGAGGGAAAGGACACAACTGGGTTAACTGGGGGCAGGAAGTATATTCTGTTTTTCATTTATTTGTTCTTTGGAGCCCTTAGTGGCATAGTGGTTAAGAGTTTGGCTGCTAACCAAAAGGTCAGCAGTTTGAATCCATCAGGCACCCCTTGGAAGCCCTCTGTCCTGTAGGGTTGCTATGAGTCGGAATGGACTTGATGGCAACGGGTTTGAGTTTTTTGTTTGTTTTATTTGTTCTTTTGGTCATCCATAATGATTCTTATACTCCTGTCATTGCCAGACATTGGGGACACAAACATAAATTAAAAAATAGTATAGTCAGGAAGAGAAGTCCTTGGATGGCACAAGTGGTTAAGCGCTTGGCTATTACGGGAAAGGTTGGTGGTTCGAATCCACCCAGAGGTGCCTAGGAAGAAAGGTTTAGCGATCTACTTCCTGAAGGTTACAGCCATTGAAAACCCTATGACACATGGGGTTGCCATGAGTTGACCTGACAGCAACTAGTTACTAATTTGTAGTCAGGAAGGCAGATGAACAGTTAAGCTACACAGCGAAGCTAGATGAAGTCAGGATGGAAGGCCTAATTTGGCCTGGCCCTGGCTTGGAAGGTGGATTAGCCCGTGTTGGGGAAGGCTTTACAGAGATGACAGCTGAGTTTCAAAGGATAAGGAATCATGGTAAAAGAAATACCTAACACATATTTGCCTGGCATTATACTAAGCATCCTTCATTCAAATCCATGTCATTCTCACCAGAATACTGTAAGGAGAGTACTATTATTATCCTTATTTTACAGGGGAGGATACACCAGCTCAGAGAAGTTAAATAATTTGCTAAAATTCTATGGTTAGGGAGCAGAAGTAGGATGAGAACCCAGGAAGTCTAGCTCCAGAGCCCAAGGTTAAGGACTCTTAGGTGCTAAGATGTATCATTATGTGCAGAGGTAATTGTTATTTTGATTATGAAATATTTTAAATATCCAGAAAAATACAAAGAATACCCTAATGAAGTCCCATGAATCTACTTTGAACTCTGATATTTTGCCTTGTTTGCTTAGTTTTTCTTTAAAAAAAAAAAAAAAAAGGAAGAAAAGTAATCATAGATACAGTTGAAACCCCCTTGGGTATTTTATCCTGAAGGCGTTCCCCCCTTCTCCTGAGGTAACACCTATCCTGAATCCATGTGTATGTTTCCAGGCATGTTTTTATGCTATTAAAGCCTTTGCATATATACCTAAACAATATATGCTGCTGTTTTGCATGTTTTCAAACTTTATATAATCAGTGTCATTTTACAGCTTGCTTTTGCATTCAACATGTTTTTGAGATTTTTATCTATAATGATTCTACGTAGTTCTGAGTTCATTTATTTAAAATATTACGTTATGAAATATCATATTAAAAAACCAAACCCATAGCCATCGAGTCAATTCCGCCTCATAGCGACCCTGTAGAACAGAGTAGAACTGCCCCATAGGGTTTGCAAGGACAGCCTGGTGAATTCAAACTGCCAACCTTTTGGTTAGCAGCCTTGGCTCACTGTAGCTCTTAACTACTGCACCGCCAGGGCTCCAAATAGTACATAAATCATTTAAAATATAGTATAATACTCCATGGAATCCCTGTTGGTGTAGTGGTTGAGAGCTACTACTGCTAACCAAAAGGTCGGCTGTTCGAATCCACCAGATGCTCCTTGGAAACTCTGTGGGGCAGTTCTACTCCGTCCTATAGGGTTGCTATGAGTTGGAATTGACTTGATGGCCTGCACTGGGTTTGGTTTTGGGGTTTATAATATCCCATTGTATGAATAATAGTTGTTGTTGTTGCCTACCCTTAAGCTGGCCCCCAACTCATGGTGATCTTTAATTCATGGCAACCCCTTGCATGAGGAGATCTGACCATTGTGATCCGTAAGGTTTTCATTGGCTGATTTTTCCGAAGTAGGTCTCCAGGCCTTTCTTCCAAGGAAGTCTTAGTTTGGAAGCTCTGCTAAACCTGTTCAGCACCATAGCAACATGCAAGCCTCCAGTGACAGACCGGTGGTGGCTATGGAAGGGGACTTCCATCACTAAACCAACACTGGCCCTGTGAATAACACTCGTATTAATTTTCTAGCTTTTAAAACTAATTTGCTATCATAAACAATGATTCAATGAACTTTATCGACGATGTTCTTTTTTGTGCTCCAATGAGAATTTTGGGGGGAAGGCAGGTACATTTTCAGCTTTACCATATCTTGTTAAATTGCACTGCCAAGGAATTGACTGGTTGTACTCCTGTCAGTAGTATGTGAGAGCTCTGTTGATCTACGTCCTCCCAATACTTCTTGTTATCAGACTGGGTATGAAATGGTTTCTTTTTATTTTAATTGCATTCCCTGATTACTAGGCAAGTTGAACATCTTTCACAGTTTTTGTTTGTTTGTTCTGTGAATTTCCTGTTTACTTTGCCCACTTTGATATTGATTTGTCTGGTTTAAAAAATTTTTTTTTAATTTTATTTTAAAAATGAACAGTAAAGTGGACTTTTTGAGGGGGGGTTGTGTATACAGTTCTGTTTTAACACGTCTGTAGATTCATGTAACAACCACAACAATTGGGATACAGAACAATTCCAACACCCCAACAAACTATCAGAATATTTTAAACTAGGAACTAAATTCTTTTAAATAGAGATATGGCCATTTGGGTTATCTATCTCTTCTTGTGTAAGCTTTGGTAGCTTGTGGTGTTCAAGAAATTGGTCCATGTTTTCCTAAGTTGTCAACTGCGTGTGTATAGAGTTGTTCATAGTATTTCCTTGTTGTTCTTTTAATGTCTGCAGAGTCTATAGTGATTTTTACTCTTTCATTCCAAATGTTGGTAATTTGTGTCCTCTTTCTCTCTCTGTAGGTCTAGCTAAGGCTTATCAATTTTGTTGAAGTTTTCAAAGAATCTGATTTTAGTTTTATTGATGTTCTCTATTGCTTTTCTGTTTTCAATATCATTGGTCTCTGTTCTTGTTATTTCCTTTCTTCTGATTGTTTTGTGTTTATTTTTGCCTTCTTTTTCTAGTTTCTTAAGGTGGAAGCTTAGAGTGTTGATTTGAGACCCTTCTTTTCAAATGTTAGAATTTAATGTTATATATTTCCCTCTAAACATTGCTTTACCTGCATCCTACAAATTTTGATATTTTTTATTTTCATTTAATTCAAAGTATTTTCTATTTTCCATTGCGACTTCCTCTTTGACCCTTGAATCATATAGAAATTTGTTTTTAAATTTCTAAGTGTTCGGAGGTTTTCCAGTTATCTTTCAATAAGATAACTCCAGTTACAGAGTGCTAGTTTAATTCCATTATGATTAGAGAACATACTTTGTATGATTTCCAATATATCAAATTTATGAAGGTCTTTTTATGACTCTGGATATACTCTTTCTTAGCGAATGTTCCATGCGCATTTGAGAAGAATATATATTCTGTTCTTGTTGGATGGAGTGTTCTGTAAATGTCAACTGGATCTAGTTGACAGATGGTGATTTTCTGTTAGCTTATTGTCTTAACTACTGAGAGAAGAATGTTGAAGTATCCAACTATAATTAAGGATTTTCCCATTTCTCCTTTCAATCCTATCAGCTTTTGCTTTATGTATTTTGAAGTTCTTTTTTTTTTTCATTTTGAAGTTCTTTTTTTTCACAATAGTTATGTCTTCTTGGCGAATTAACTCCTGTATTGTTATGTATTGCTTCTTTTTACCCCCGGAAATTTTTCTTGCTCTGGTCTCTTTTGTCTAATTTTTTTTCTTTTTTGTTTTTACTCAAGCTTGCTTTTGAATCAACATTCTAATGGTCATGCATATTTGCATGGTGTATCTTTTTCCATTCTTCTACTTTTAACCTACCAAAATTATAACCTACCTACCTCTATAGCAGAGTCCATGACACCATTGATCAGTTGATGGACATTTTGGTTGTCTCCACTTTTTGGCTATTACAAATAATGCCACTGTGAACCTTCATGTATGTCATGGATTGAATTGTGTTCCCCCAAAATATGTGTCAACTTGGTTAGGCCATGATTCCCAGTATTGTGTGGTTGCCCTCCATTTTGTGATTTTCCTATGTGTTATAAATCATAATCTCTGCCTGTGGTTAAAGAGGATTAGAGTGGGATGTAACACCCTTGCTCAGGTCACATCCCTGATTTAATGTGAAGGGAGTTTCCCTGGGGCATAGCCTGCACCACATTTTATCTTACAAGAGATAAAATGAAACAGAAACAAGCAGAGAGTTGGGGACCTCATGCCACCAAGAAAGCAGTGCTGGGAGCAGAGTGTATCCTTTGGACCCAGGAGTTTCTGTGCAGAGAAGCTCCTAGTCCAGGGGAAGGCTGACGACAAGGACCTTCCTCCAGAGCCGACAGAGGACAGAAAGAAAGCCTTCCCCTGGAGCTGGTGCCCTGAATTTAGACTTCTAGCCTACTGGACTGTGAGAGAATAAACTTCTTTTTGTTAAAGCCATCCACTTGTGGTATTCCTGTTATAGCAGCACTAGATGACTAAGACATCCTCCAATCCCATAATTTTGGTTAGACTGATATTAAGTATTTGTATTATTATGACTATCTTACCACTGGTCACAGTTGAGCTATGCAGCATACTATGATTATTTTTCTTTTTCTGCACAACTTTTTGTTTTCCCTGGAGTTCATAATTGTCTTCTTTTTTTGCCCATCTGCCACTTTGTCATACTGAGATGGATTACGTGTTGCCATGAAGCTAGAAGCTACGCCATCGATATTTCAAATATCAGTACAGTCACCTGTGGCGGACAGATTTCAGTGGAGCTTCCAGACTAAGACAGACTAGGGAGAAAGTCTTGGCAATCTACTTCTGAAAATTAGCCAATAAAAAACCTATGATCACAAGAGAATATTGTTCAGTGTAGTGCTGGGAAATGAGTCCTCTAGGTTAGAAGGCACCCAAAATGCACAGTGGCTCAACAATGAACTCAAGCTTGCCAATGATTGTGAAGATGGTGCAGGACCAGGCAATGTTTCATTCTGTTGTATGTGTGGTCTGGATGAGTCGAAGTTGGCTCAACAGCAACTATATTCTTATTATTAATGCAACCCCAGTTACGTAAATCTTCTCTCAGTACAGTCAAACATTAGATGGTCTATCAATTTCATCTTCTTGAGGAAATTTTTCCTGGCACATTCTGATCTGCTTCAACCTGGATTGTTTGCATTCTATACTTGTTACACAGCTAACATCTTGCTTTACCATCATCCTAGGAATTCACTTATCTCTTTCCAAGTTTGGTTTCCTGTATCCCACAGCTTCTTCTTTCTTGGTTTGCTTTGCATTTTTTTTTTTTTTTTTTTTGGTGGAGCACATCCTCCTGTAGCTTCCTAAGAAAAGGTGCTTAGGAGATACATTTTCTTTATTCCTTGTACATCTGAATGTATTCTTTGTCTATCCTTATATTTGATTACTGCTTCAACTCAATGTGGAATTTGAGGTTAGAAATAAGTTTTTTTTAGAATTTTGAAGGCATTGCTTCATTATCTTCTAGATTCCATTTTTGCTTTTGAGAAGACTGAATCCCTTCTGTTATCTGATCCTGTAGATGTGACTTTTTTTTCCCCTTCTCTGGAAGCTTGTAGGATATTTTCTACCCCACCTCCCCACCCCTCCACCCTCCACAAATGATTTTTTTTTTTAATTGTGGTAAAGTATATATTACAAAGCATTTGCCATTTCAACCATTTTTATGTGTATAATTCAGTGACATTAATTACATTCACCGTGTTGTGCAGCCATTACCACTATCTGTTTTCTATTTTTTCATTATCTTTAACAGAAACTCAGTGCCCTTTAAGCAATAGCTCCTAGGATATTTTCTTTATCCCTTATGTTCTAAAGAAGGAGCCTTGGCGGTGCAGTGGTTAAGTGTTCAGCTGCTAACTGAAGGGTCGGTGGTTCAAACCCATCGGCCACTCCATGGGAGGAAGATGTGGCAGTCTACTTCCATAAAGATTACAGCCTTGGAAACCCTATGGGGCAGTTCTACTCTGTCCTGTGGGGTTGCTAAGCATTGGAATCAACACGATGGCATACAGCAACAACAATGTTCTAAAATTTCATCAAGATGTATCTTGGCATGAGTCCATTTTCATCCTTTGTGCTGTGCATTAGGTGAGCCCTTCCAGTTTGCAAGCTGGTTTCCTCCAGTTTGGGGAACACTTTTTGAATTATTTCTTTGATGAATTCCTCCCCTCCGTTGGCCCTGAGTTCTGTTTCTGAAACTCCTATTATTGGAATGTTGGACCGCCTAAACTGGTTCTTTAATTTTCTTTTCTTTTCTCTCCTATTTTACAACTCTATCTTTTTTGGTTTACTTTACAGGAAAACAAACAGGTACTATATCTTCCAATACAGCCTTTATGCATTTAGCAGTCAGGAAAACAGAAACCATGGTAAGTATTTTAAGCAGAAAAGGTACTAACAAAAATATTGGAAGGAAATCAGAGGTGCGCCTCTAGTTTTCCGATTCACGACTGTAGTTACGGCCTAGAGAGTCAGGAAGTTGCTGTTACCATCCAGATGTAGGAAACTGTAGGGAATCTCTGCTGGTATCACACTTGTTCTGCAACTCCCTGGGGTTTATGACTGGCAGGGGAATGGAGTCTAGCCAGATTGAATAAACTACATCTGACAAAGCCTGGACACCTGATGCTAGAGGAAGAAAATGACTTCAGCCTCTTATCTGCCTTCCAAATCCTGATACACGGATGAGTTTAGAAGGGGGTAATAAGAATACTGATAGAAACAAAAACAAAACAAAAAGTGACCATTTCCTCCACTCTCTTTTTTTAGAACCCCCTTGGACATAGGCTAGAGTCAGTCTACCTTTATGTCCTTGGTATTTTTCTCTCTTTGCCTCTTTGAACTGCTTTTTGGATGAAACTTTTCTTACTATCTTGTAATTCATCAATTTTTCTCTTTGTACTTACTTACTCTAGAATTCAACCTGAATAGTTTTTAGTGAGGCCTTAAAAAAATTTTTTTTCAATGACCATTTTTTTGTTTCCAAGATTTTCAGTTGGTTCTTTTCATGCCCACTTGTTCCATTTCTACTTGTTTTCACCTAACACTTCTTGTTTATTTTAAATATAGTATTAGAAATATGCATTATGCCTAAATACCCTAAAAAATCTTTTCTATCCTACTCCATAAAATTGGTATCAACTGGAATGAATTCATATTGTTTTATTATTTAATCACCTTTCTTATCATTAGATTTCTTCATTTTTTTAAAATGGGTTTTGGAATTTTGGTTTGCAGTTTCATTTTGAATGGCAGATTTTTTTTTTCCCTCTGATTTGTTTTGCTTCTGTTTTTTCACACTTTTCCCTAATGAGCAGTTTATAGTTTTGTGGTTGCCTCCACCCTATCTCCTAAGCCCCCATTCCAGTACAAGGTTTTATAATGTTATTTCACGGTTCCTGCTCCTGTGCCAGAATAATGTCAATTCAGATGGGGAACCAGTGGGTGGCTTGGCTCAGTGCCTCATTGTGAAGTTGTGTTCTATTCCCACCCCCTTAGCTTGTCCTACCGTGGCCTGCAGCATCTGCAAGCTGGAGCCTCCTGTAGCTGACTGGCAGCTACTCTTTTTTTCAGCCTCTTTTTATAAGTAGGGAAGCCATATTCAGGCTCCTGGCTTCAAGCTGTGGCCCTGATTCTGGTGTCTGCCCTGTCTCCCAGGAAAAAAATGAAAAAAATAAACTTTTTCTATTGTAGTACAACATACATATGGAAAAGTACACAAATCATAAGTGAACATCTAGATCAATTTTCACAAAGTGAATGATCCTATGTAATAAGTACCCAGATCAAGAAAGAGAACATCATGGGCTGGCAGAAGCCCCCTGGTGCTCTTCCCAGGCACTACTCTTTGAAAGGTAACCATACTCCTGACTTCTAGCCACAAAAGAGAACTTCTAGGTCCCCATGCCCCCAGGAGCCTATCTCTTCTTCTGTTTGCTTTTTGTTAGGGTGTATTATTATTAGGCTTTAAGTGAAAGTTTACAATCTAAGTCAGTTTCTCAGACAAAAACTTATTCACACATTATTTTGTGACCCTAGTCGCTCTCCCTACAATGTGACAGCACCAGGAGCCTATCTCTTGGCTAGCATTGGGACTGGCGCTCAGCAGAACCTCAGTCACAGCCCTTTTTCAGGGACTTAAGGCTCTGTTTCCTTCTGGTTCACAGAGATCAATCATCTTGTTGGTTGGGTTATCTTTTTAAATGTTATTCATCCTTGCTTTGTGTCTGGAGCACAGGACTAGAAGTCCAGCAGAACCAGTCACTAGTTCTGGCTGGGGACCAGGGAAAGGATAGAAGATAGGCTGGGCTCAGCTGATGAAAAGCTTTGTATTCTCTACTAACAAATTCAGACTTTGTCCTCTAGGTCGTGAACAGCCACAGAAAAATTCACGCAGGCCAGTGAAATGATCGTTGTTGCTGTTGTGCGCCACTGAGTTGGTTCTGATTCACAGTGGCCCTACGGGACAGAATAGAACTGTCCCAGAGAGTTTCCAAGGAGTGACTGGTGGATTCGAACTGCTGACCATTTGGTTAGCAGCCAAGCTCTTAACCATTGTGTACATCTACATGATTGTAGATGTACACATTTTAGAACTATTCCTGTGGCTAAGCTAAGGAAGACTGAATGAAGACCAGTCATACAAAGCCAGGGTTATGGGTTTGCAGGGAACTTCAGTAAACTGGGTGAGACACACCAAGGGTCCACAAGGGCAGCAGTGGTGGGGGTGACGAGATGGTAGGAGTGAATTTGAGAGATAAACAGGAGGTGGCTGATTGGATGGATGTCAAAGATGATTTTTAGATTTCTGGAAAACTGATGGAAGGGTACAATTTGCAGAGTTAGGAAATATAGGGTGTCTTAGTCATCTAGTGCTGCTGTAACAGAAATACCACAAGTGAATGGCTTCAACAAAGAGAAATTATTTTCTCACAGTAAAGTAGGTTACAAGTCCAAATTCAGGGCGCTGGCTCCAGGGGAAGGCTTTCTCTCTGTTGGCTCTGGAGGAAGGTCCTTGTCCTCAATCTTCCCCTGGTGGAGGAGCTTCTCAGGCACAGGGACCCCAGGTCCAGAGGACACGCTCTGGTCCTGGTGCTGCTTTCTTGGTGGTTTGAGGTCCCCGTCTCTCTGCTTGCTTCTTTCTATCTCAAGAGATTGCCTCAAGATATAATCCAATCTTGTAGCTTAAGTACTCCCTCACTAACACAACTGCTGCCCATCCTCCCTCATTAACATCATAGAGGCAGGATTTACAACATATAGGAAAATCACACAGCACCAGGAATCGTGGCCCAGTCAAACTGACACACACATTTTTGGGGGGACATAATCCAATCCACGACACAGGGGAAGGGGCTGGTTTGTAAGAGTTCATTTTATTTGACAGTTTTGTCAGTGGCTGGCTCTGCATGTCCTTTTCCAAGGTTCTCATCCCATGGTTTACCTGATTGATGTATGCTTGTTAAGTCTCTGCTGGTGAGGGCTGGAGCTGGGGGAGATATGGATATGTTTGGAGTCAACTAGTAGACAGGGCCAGCCCCAGACTAGAGCTCACTAGAGCGAGCATTCATCAGTATATAGGAACTGCCAGTACTCAGGTTGGGGTTTCCTGCCCATTGGGTATGGGAGTGCCGAGATTCCACCAGCATCTTGGGCTCCTTTGAGAAAACCAGGAAGGAAGCAGAGAGCTAAGTGCCTGAGAAATAAATGAGACACACAGAGCAAGACAAACAGATCTCAGAGAAAGAAATTCCAGGGGGAACAGTTCAAAGTCTCTGGTTTATTTCCCTTCTTCTGATTTATCAGAATTTGGTCCTTTACCCCTTGACTCAGGGTCCCTGGATGACGCAAATGGTTAAGCGCTCGAGTGTTAGCCAGAAGGTTGATGGTTCGAAACCTCCCAGAGTGCCTTGGAAGACAGGCCTGGTGACCTGCTTCTGAAAGATCACAGCCTTGAAAACCCTATGGAGCAGCTCTACTCTACATACTTGGGGTCACCATGAATCAGAACTGACTCAGTGACCACTAACAACCACAACGACAACTCCATGACTAATGACTTCTGCATCTGCATCTACAGGTCCTTTATTACCTTGGATCCAGCCTCCTTCTGTAGCTCCTTTCCCCATCCCCGGGAGAAGCAGAAAATCCAATGGCTTGATACAAATGAGCCCCGAAAACCTAACTGATTAGCATTCAGGGGGACAAATTCTGCAAGGCTTTCAAGAGGTGAAGGATAGCTCCTTTTTCTGACCCCTCTCTCTCTCCACTTACCCCTCCACCTTTCCCTGACCTTCAAACCCTCTTTGGCTCTCTTAGCCATGCTTGGTGTTGCAGTCCTCTCCTGGGTAAGGCTGTTGTGTGACTTGGTAGCTGTCTGAACAGGTTCCAGAAGCCACTGGACCTGGCGTTTCCAGAGAAGTCAGTTTAGGCCCAGAGGTCTACCCTATGAAAGGCCAAGGCACACAAAGTGAAAGTAGGGACTAAGCTGAAATATATCACTTAATTTCTCCAGGCCTCACCCTAAACTCTTATGGAAACAGATGGGTGTGTCTGTCACAGTCTTGTTCATGCTCTTATTCTTTTTTACTTGTTTTAGGCAGAAACAGAATAATAAGATGTTACAAAAACAGTAACCAGTTGCCGTCGAGCCGACACCGACTCGGGTGACCCCACGGGTGTCAGAACAGAACTGCGCTCCACGGGGTTCTCAACCGCTGATTTTTCACAAGTAGGGATCACCAGGACCTTCTTCGGAGGCCCCTCTGGGTAGACTTGAACCCCCAGCCTTTGGCTTAGCAGTCAGGCACATTACCTGTTTATATCACCGAGGCGCTCCAATAGGATGTTAGATGTTAGGACCTGTGAAATCAAAATCTCCAACGTCTGCATTCAGTAGATAGGCCTAGACAGGTGAAGTGACTTATTCAAGGTCAAACTAGGAACATTTTACTTTGCGCCCCCTTTTTACCCCCACTCCCAAAGGGCCTTAGGGACAAGTTAGTGAGCCCTGGGGGACTGTTGCCAGTTGAGATATTGGTGACCGTTGTAGGGAGGGCGTGGCTCAGAGCCCTTTGGTCCCACCTGGGCAGGCTGTGCAGGATCTGAGTTTGGGATCTCGTCAACGTTTGGGGTCCATGAGTTCCTCTGTAGCCGTGGACACTGGATGGGCTGCTTATATTCAGCAGGTCTCACCCCTGCAGGCCCCTGCACCTGGGACTGGAAGCATGAATAGAGACCTTGTTTGGTAGGAATTTCTTTCCTCTGCTGTTTGCTTTGGGTTTTTTCCCTCTCCATTCCTGGCTGCTAACCCAATATTTGGCTTTCTGTGAGCACTAAATATAAGTCTTCCTTTAACCCCCAGAATCATGGTTTCCTACCTGCTTCCCACGACCGGATTCACAGCCTGGAATGAAAACAGAACCCAGAGGGCATCAGCCCGCTGAGGCTCAGTGTGGAGGGGGCGGCAGTTCCGGCGGAGGGGGAGGAGCAGAGCCAGGCAGGGAGGGAGCACTCACCCACGCTGGGCAACTCATTGGCTTCTATTCCCCCTTCCTCATGCAACCAGGGCCCTGTTACTTTCCTCCCTGCCCAGAGTGGGCCTGGTTCCCCCCGCCACACACACCCCTCACACCCCCCAGAATTCCCAGTTCAGGCTGCTGAGTAGACCTGTGGTATAGTGGAAACCAACTATACCTCCAGCCCACCTCACCCATGCCCTGACACCCCCATGGACCCCACTAGCCAGTTTGGAGGCCTTCTTGGGCCTCTCTGAGGGCTCCCCCACCTTCCTGCTCGCCTCACGGTAAACAGTCAAGGCGGCAGTGCAGGCGTTAGCTAAATCGAACTGGGCAGTGGAAAATTCCCCTCGGAGACTCCAGGGTAGGAGCTACGAGCAGCTGCTGTTGAACACCAGTGCTCCTAAGGCACCTGGCTCGCAGGTCCCCCACTGGCTGGACAGGAGGTGGCTGTTTCTCTCTGCTTCAGGGACAGGCCCTGCGCGCTCTGAATTCCTGTTAAAAATCTGGTCGGAAGTCAGACGCGTCTTTCCAGATTGGGGAGCCGGTGCAGTACATTCTGTCTCCCTGTGATTGAGGAGGCAAACAGGAGACAGAGCTTCCTACCACCCGATTTACAGCCTTGGCGTATTTTTGACACACAAATCACTCTTGAGAGCGAGGCTCAATTATGGTTCTACAGATACGATCCCCGCAGGCGGGCAGGCGGGCGGGCGCAAAGCACCTCCTGCCTGTGCGGGCGGGCAGGCCTCTGGCTCTGGCCCTCTGGCCTAGGAAAGGGCCTTGGACAGTCCTGGACAGCCTTGCTGGGGGGGTCTCCTCCCGGCCTGAAATGCTGCCCGCTGCCCCCCACCCTCCATGGGTCTGGTATCCCAGTGGGGCGTGTTGGGTGTGTGAGTAGAGGAGGGGGCAGTTGGTTCACTAGTCGTGGGGGCTGCAGTGCCCACCTCCATTCACCCCCTTCCTCACCTGCACTCACCTTCAGTTTTTCAATGGTGTGTTGGCAGTCGAGCGCTCACCAGGCGCTGGCACTATGGTGGCTGCTGGTAGGGAGGGGGGTGCTCAAGAACAATCAGCTTCCAACTCTGCTCTCCCTTGCCCTTAGTCCTGTAGGGAAGAGGAGACAAGAAGGCAAATGCCTGCATCAAAAGGCAGACCTCAGTCAGTGCTATACAACAGGTACAGATAAAGTGCCCCTGGGGATTCAAAGATCTCTCTCAGCAGCGCCAGGGGAGACTTCCCAGAGGGGGTGACAGCATGTTTGTGCCTGGGATTCTCTCACTGCAAGGCTAACGTGGGTCTATGGACTTTATCCCTGAAGGACCCAGAACGAGGATTTTCTTCCTCCCCCAACTGAAGCCTGCCCAGAGCACCTGCTCCTTTTTGCTTTTAAATTAGCCAAACCCAGGTTTCAGGGTCTTGTCAACCTTCCTGTCAGGAGCCATGAGTTTCTTTAAGGCTGGCATCAGGCAGGCATCAAGCCCTTCTGCCCCACCCCACTCCCAACACTCTTGGGGCTCAGCTTTCCCTTAAAACACATCAACTCTTACCTCTTGTGAGAGGGGCACAGGGTTCTGCCAGTGAGACTCCCATGGATTTGGCTAATCTGGTTCAGTGGTCCTGGTGGTGTAGTGGTTAAGTGCTACGGCTGCTAACCAAGAGGTTGGCAGTTCAAATCTGCCAGGCGCTCCTTGGAAGCTCTACGGGGCAGTTCTACTCTGTCCTATAGGGTCGCTATGAGTCAGAATCGACTCAACGGCAGTGGGTTTGGTTTTTTTGGCTTTTGGTTCAGTGGTAGAAGTCTCTCATTCCATGCAGAAGATCCAGGTTCAATTCCTGGCCAATGCACCTCAAGTATAGCCAACCACCACCCCTCTGTTAGTTGTGCATAGTTATGATGCTGAACGGCTTTTAGCGAAACTTTCAGACTAAGACTAGGAAGAAAAACGTGGTGATGTACTTCTGAAAAATTTGGCAGCTAACAACAACTGATAGGCACGGGGGTCCCCTTATCAGCTTCCTATTTCCAGAAGTGTGGTTTCCTATCTGCTTACTTATTCTTTGGTCAGGGTGGTCTTACCAAGTGATGCCTTGCTTCTCTGCCATTCGTTCCAACCCTATCCTGGGCATTCCAGGCCACGGGGAGGTTTCTCTTTCACTAGCACATTGGGTGGCACACTTCATTCCACTCCAACACTACCTGAGGGTTGATGATGTCCCAGGCCGTAACGCTTGCATATTGCTTTCCAGGTTACAAGCACTTAGGATTACATGTTATACTTGGCTTCCCTTCCAACAGGCCTGGGAGGTAGGAAATGGAGGTAGGTACCATTACTTTTCCCAGTAGAGAGACAGCTGACCAGAAGCTCAGAATCTTAGTGATTTACCCACAGTCTCGCCATTGTGACCTTGGGAAATTTTCTCTTCCGAAAAAGACCAACCTCATCGGGTTGTTGTAAGGGTCAAGTGTGTGATATAGCATTTGTCTGGCACATAGAGGCATGGTTAGTTTTCCTTCTCTTGGGCATGAAGCATGTCTTATGTTTATGTGAATCTCTCTGAACACTGAGTGACACAGAAATTCCTGCTTCTATCCCTCTTCCCTTGTTTTGGTTCTTTATGAAGGTTGGAGGGCTGGGGCAGGATTGAGGAGGATGCAGCCCACATACAGGAGAGACATCTGGGGATTTATTAACACAGGAACCGCCATACTTGGCTCATCCCGGAGGGCGGAGGCCGGGCATGTTGGTATCCTGCCCCGCCTGCTGGCGGAGGCACCTTATGAATTTGGTGACAGATTCCTCTGAAGGGATGAATGAAGCAATTGTGTACTTGGTGTAGAAAAGATTCCAGATAGAAGTGATGTTTTCAATGGCAATAACCCTGAGATGGAGTATTTCACTGAGTCAACAAACAGTTATCGGTGCCGACTTCCCTTTGATGGTCCTGTGAGCTCTTGTAAGCCTCTGAAGCTGTTCTTGGCACAAACGGATCCAGTCTAAAAGCTTTTATGCTCTCCTTTGTTTTAATCACCCCCCACCTACCTCCTGGAGGGATTCTTGACTCTAATTCTTGGGCAACAAAGCCAGCTAATGGAATCCCGGTGGGTGAGATCCCAAACCAGGAAAATAGCCCTATAGATACTTCCTCCTGGTACAGTACTGAAGTTCAAGAACATCTGATGACTAGATTAAAAGGAATCTCTGAGGAGTTTAGGGAGTTTTGTGAGGAGGAGGGCTCTGCTTACCTGCTTGTCAGAATTTAAGAGGATAGCTGAGGGTTAACTGAGGGCAGAGATGGACTTGCAAAATGTTTGCTTGGTGAATATTGGATTTTCCCCTCTCTGGAAGCTGTAGGTGAAGGTGAGTGGGTGGTGCAGTGGTGGAGGACAGAGAGCTTTGTGTGTCCCAGGCTCATCAACAATGAATGACAGAGTATACACTATGAGGTCCCATTTGGTACTGTTGAGAACTGAATGTGGAAAAGCACTAAGCATGGAGCCAACCTGCTCAACAGCCACAGAGCAGCAAGAATGTGGTGGGTGGTGGTGGTGGTAAGCAGGGAGATTTGGAAACTGGAAGTAAGGACATTGCTGGCCTAGAGACATCTGGGGAAAAAACTACTCTCTCTTCCAAAGATTTAGAAGCCACTTTCGTTCTGCCTTAGAATTCTGAAGAAGATACCCCAAGACCAAATTTTATGATAATTGTAGAGGCAGGTCAGAGATTGTTATGAGGATGAGAGTGGAGCTTGGCTCTCACTGGGTGACACCTTAGCCTGTGGTTGGTGTCAGCCAGGCCATTGCACTTTCATTGCCACCACAGTAAGGCAGGGCAACATGGCCAATCCTGGGGTGGGGGAGTAAGGTCAGAAACAGAAACTGTAATTAAAGCTTTTTTTACCCACCTTCGTCCCCAACAGGAAGTTATTCTTGGTCCTCAGTGAGGAGGAAGAAGGGGCAGGGTGTGAATAAAAAGGCTGTTTTTGACCTTGTAGCCTTCCTGGTGATTGGGTGGAGAGGGTTTTAGATTGAGGAAGAGATTTCCTTGAGCATCTTCTGAAAATAGTGACCAGGACTTCTAGTTCGATTCTTTCCAGACTCTACTGCTACTCTGAAGTAGAGAGAAGACAATGCGCTGGCATTCACTGGCTAATCTGAAGCTCCCTGATCTACTTTTCTTGAATGTCAGGTTGAATGTGAACAATGTCCTGGAGAGATAAGTAGGGCAATTGTGCTTGTGTAGGCTGAGGCAGATGTGGATATGGTCATCGAGGGGTTTGTGTTCTCCAAATTGGTGGCCTGTGTTTTGACTGAGCGGGGCTTGAAAACATGCTTCACCCAGTACCTCCTATTCTTCTCCCCCTGGAGTCAGGCAAGAGCCAAAACTCCAGGCCTGAGGATGCTAAACGAGAAAGCAGAAGTAGAGGATTAGCTGTTTCGCCACTGCTCTCCTTTCCTTCCTTTCTTCCTGGGGCTTTTGGGAAGGGCTGTCCATTCCTCCTCCTTCATTCCCCTGTGTGTTCTCCACTCCATCAATCCCTCAGCCCTCTCCTCTTCCCCCCATAATTGGAGCCAGGGCCAAGGAAGCAGAGCCAAGAGTCCAACTTGCTCTGGTCTCTTGCAGAAAGGATTCCAGCATCTCCCACTGACAAAAGTCAAAGTCTACGAGAAATAGGATGTGGAGTTCAAGTTCTTGGAGCAGGGACTGCAAACCCTTCACCTTCTAGAAGAAAAATTGCTGACCACTAAGGGAGCTGGCTCTGAAACGAAGACTTAGTATCTTGTTCTTCTGCTCTGGCTACTCCTCCGGGCTAAATTCTCTTTCACCTGCGTTTTTATAAAACGAATCTCCATTTCACCAGGAGCATCTCTCTCCTTTAGTTCCTTCCTCTTCCAGCTCTCGCCCCATCTTTTTCCTCCCAAGCCCCACCTGTGGAGCCAGCTGGAGCCTGAAGCGTTTCCCACATGTGTGTATGCAATTTCCTTTCCACAATCAGTGATTAGTTATCCTGAGCCACTGCATAAGGCACACAGGCCAAGACAGCACGTTGTGACACCCCTGGCATCTCAGGAGTAGAGAAATGGGATGGGGAGGGGAGGAGAGTTCTGGAAGGGCCTGTATGTTTGATGGTGGCACAGGCTGTCCAGCTCTGCCCCGCTTCTACAGCGCCCCCCTCATCTACTCACTCCCCAATCCTGCCATTTCATTCTCTTCAATATCGCTCACTCTATCCTCTTCTCCCCATCCCCTGCCACCACCTTCAGTGAGGTCACCACCTTCGCTCACTCAGATGTCTCCTGGCCCAAACTCCTAACTGCTCTTCCAGATTGCTTTCTTGGGCCTTCACTTAGACCAGAGCAGTTTTTCTAAGCTTCAACATGGTGGTGTCATCCCTTGCCTGGGACCCTTCAGCAGTTCCCCCAGCCTTCACAGTGAAGTCCAAGCAGCTCAGTGTGGTCCTTTTTCTGAAGACCGCCAGGATCTGGCCCAGGACCACAGCTCACGCTCATCTCTTGGCACTTCTGTTGAACACATCAGATTCCTGTTTTCCGCTATCAGGTTGTGCTCTTAGCCCTGCCTCCTGATCTCTGTATTAGACCCTCCCTCTGCTGGGGACACCCCTCATCCTCAAAGTGTGCATTACCTACCTAATGCCTATGCATATAGATTATGATTTCCAGGGAGAATTTCCTGATGGATCCCCATTCCCCCTCACACAAACACACATCCCTCTGTGTATTATACAAAACACACACATTCAATTTAAGTACCCCTTGACCTCTCTGAGGTTCTTTGGGTGGCGCAAAGGATTTGTGCTTGGTTCCTAAATGAAAGGTTGATGGTTTGGATCTACCCAGCTTTGCCACAGAAGATAAGGCCTGGAGATCTATTTCTGCAAGAGTACAGCCATTGAAAATCCTATGGAGCAATTTTACTCTGGCACACGTGGGGTCGCCATGAGTCAGAAATGACTCAGTGGCAACCAGCTTGGTTTTTTGTTTTGACCACTCTGCAGTTTTTGCTGCTGTTGGCCACTTTTTCCTTCTTGAAAACTCTCATTTGTGATATTCTGGATTGTGATTGCCTCTCTTAACATTCATTGTTTCTTTCATTTGGTAATATGGTAACTACCCCATTTTGCATTTGAGACATTCAGTCTTCTGTTTATGTGCTTTGTGGAAAACTAACCCCATCCTGTGTTCTAAACCAAAAAAAAAACAAAAAACAAAACAGACAAACAAACCGATAAACCAAACCCTTTGTCATCGCGTCAATTCAAAACGGGAGAGAGTGGAATGGCCCCATAGGGTTTCCAAGGAACAGCTGGTGGATTTGAACTGCCGACCTTTTGATTAGCAGCATTTAACCACTGAGCCACCAGGACTCCATATCCTGTGTTCTAAGCCTGGGGAAATGGCTTTGGCAAATGCTAATTAGGGTCACACATAAGGGTGGAGATGTGACCAAATTCAAGCCAATCAGGTTGGGGATAATTTTTGTTGGTAGTTTCTGGGTAAGAATTCCTTGCCCCTGTGGGAGATCTCTGGGTATGATGATCTCTCTTCCCTGGACTTGGAGAGGGAAGCGTGAAGCCTGGGCATTTTGGCAGCTGGCATTAGAATAAAGCTAATCTTGCAGAAGGCAGAGCTGAGAGACAGAAAGAAATTTGATCCTTGATGTCCTTGTGGAGCAGCTGAATCAAACTGAACCTGAAGCTAGCCCTAGCCCTGGCCTTTCAGTTCTGTGTGCTTTTAAATCACCTTTCTTGTTTAGGTCAGTTTGAACTGGCTTTTTTGGCTACATGTGAAGAAGTCCTAAAACACTCTCTTTCTCCTCTGATTTTTCTTTTATCTCTCTGGTTACTCCTCAGTCTCTTTCAAGATTCCTCTTCCTTTTCCTTTCCATTATATGATGGTGCTCCTGCGGGGAGGGGGATTATCCTTCTTCTCCTGTTCTATCTGGGTGTCCGTATTCACTTGTATGACTTCCGTTTGCCATTGTCTTCCAAATCTATATCCCGAGGTCCAGGTGGTAATGCCAGCTTTCTAGCATCTCCTATTTGTCCCACAAACACCTCAAACTCAACAAGTTCAAAATCAAACTTTTATCTTTCCCCACAAACCCGTTCCTTGTTCTGCATTCTCTATCTTTGTTGATAACTATCCTCCCGGCTGTTTGACCCAGAAGCTGGGTGTCATCTTCCTTCTTGGAACCCTCCACATGCAGTTAGTCATCATGTCCTCCTTAAATTCACCCCAACTGCACTTCTGTCCTGTCCCCACCTCCTTTGACTTAGTTCAGTTGTCCATCACTTCTCAGACAAAGGCAGAGCCCTCTAATTCACCCTTCGCACTGCAGCCAGTCATTTTCTAAAACGTAAAATCGGCCTGAAGCCTTTGGGTAGTTCCCCCTTTGCCCGCTAAGCTCCACCCCCCAGACCTTTGCTGTTCTATGTTCTCACCTTTGCTCAGCCTTTGCTCAGCCCCTTTAGCGCTCTCCTCTACTCCCCTTTCACCAGGTATCTTAGTCATCTAGTGGTGCTATAACAGAAATACCACAAATGGATGGCTTTAACAAAGAGAAGTTTATTTTCTCATGGTAAAATAGGCTAAAAATCCAAATTCAGGGTATCGGCTCCAGGTGAAGTCTTTCTCTCTTTGTTGGCTCTGGAGGAAGGTCTTTGTCCTCAATCTTCCCATGGTCTAGGAGCTTCCCAGGCGCAGGGACCCTGGGTCCAAAGGATGTGCTCTGCTCCTGGTTTTGCTTTCTTGGTGGTATGAGGTCCCCAATTCTCTGCTTACTTTCCTTTCCATTTGTCTCTTGAGAGATAAAAGGTGGTGCAGGCCACGTCCCAGGGAAACCCCCTTTACATTGGACCAGGGGTGTGACCTGGTAAGGGTGTTGCAATCCCACCCTAATCCTCTTTAACATAAAATTACAATCACAAAATGAAGAACAACCACAGACTACTGGGAACCATGGCCTAACCAAGTCGATACACACACTTTTGGGGGGACATAATTCAATCCATGACACCAGGCAAACTCTTCCTGTTCTTTAAGTGCTTCCTTGGGTTTTTTTTGGGGGGGGGGTTAGCTGCTCATTTCTGTGTTCATGTAGGCCCCCCTGCCGTGTGAACCCCTCTCCATGTCATATCACATTGTGTCAGCTTTAGAGACTGCAAGCTTCTAGAGGACAAAGACATAGAACTCCCAGCCTCTCCCACCGTGCCTTACACACAATGAATGACCTTTCAGGGCTCCATCTATATCCAAATTGTCTGCTCTTTATTGCCCCCATCAGGTTGAGCTCAATGGAGATAATGTGTCTCTTACCTATGGAGCGGTTCTACTCTCACACACAAGGGGCCGTCATGAGCTGAAATCAACTCAAGACAACAGGTTTGGTTTACCTCTATATTCTCAGTCCTTAGCACAGCAGGTGCCCTATAGTCAGGGGCACAGCAATGTTTAGCCAAGTGAATGAATGAACAAATGAATGAGTGAGTGAACTGGGAATGCAGAGTCGGTGTCCATGTGTCTGGATGTTTAGGCCCATGCATCCATTATCTGCAGCACTGTGGTCATTTGTGAGACCAGCAGCCTCGCCCAGCCCTGGAGTTAGCTTATCTTGTATGGGGAGAACATTGTGAAAGATATAAAGGGCTTCCTCAGGCTGAATGGTCCCCATGCTTAGGGTCATTACAGGAGACCATGCCAAGGCGGTTACCCTCCCCTTCAAGCAGAAGGCAGAAGGGAGAGGGCAGGGGAGGACCCTGGAGGGCAGTCCCTCTGACTGGAAGCAGCAGCAGATGTGAAGAGGAACTGAAATGCGTTATCCTCACCACCAGATTCTCCTGGGGGTTTCTGGAGGGGAGTTAAGGCCACTTTGGTCCCTGGTATTCCCAGGAAAATGTTTTTTGCTGCCTTTGGGGCAGATACAGGGAAACTTCCAGGCTATCCGGGAGTGCCACACAAGGAAAGGAGGAGGAAGGAGGTGCTCTGCTTGCCTTTTCTCCTTCTCACCCCTTAGTCAACACCCCCGTAGCCCCCCATTCTCCTAGGCCCAGCTGTGTCCCCACCTCCTTCAGGGGACCTCCCTGACCACCAGCCCACACAGGTCTCTCCCTTTTCAGAGCTCCATTTCACTGTTAGGCAGGTCCAGAGGCCTGAACACTTACTGAGCGCATAGTAGGCGCCCAATGTGCTGGTGAATTCAAAGCAGGAATGCAGGCGTGGGGGAGCAGGAAGCTGATCACCCCGATCACGATCACGGGGCAGCTGCAGCTGGCAAGAGGGCAACAGTTTTGATTTATGAGTTCTGAATTATGATGAAAACTACTGATAACAACCACATGATGGGAACTCACTGTGATGTCTAATCCTCTTTCCAGCAGGCCCTCTTAATGAGGTCACATCATGCAGAGCAGGATGGGGCTTCCAGCAAGTGTCTGAGAGCCCTCCACCTTCAGCATGCCTCCCCTTCCCTCCCCACTCTGCAGTAGGATGTGGCAGGAGACGTAGTTCAGCCCAGTCCGGCATGGTGCTCAGTGGGCCCTGGACAGGCTGACATCAACACCAGGGGGCTGCTGGGAGGAGAGGCCGGAAGGCAGGGCTCTGCCCTTTGCAGCAGCACCACCCCTTCAAGTATCCCCCCCACCTGCTTAGTAACTTCGGTTTGTGCCCTCCATGAAGAGAAGCCGTGCCCTTTGATTGCCTGGGAAGGGAGGAGGATTCAGGGCCTGGGACAGGAGGGAGCTGGGGCAAGAGATTAAAAAAATAAAAATAAAAAAACGATTGTCATTGAGTTGACTCTGACTCACGACAACCCCATGTGTATAGAGTAGAACTGTGCTCCCCACGGTTTTCAATGGCTGGTTTTTCGAAAGTAGATTGCCATGCCTTTCTTCTAAGGCACCTCTGGGTGGACTTGAATTTCCAGTCTTGCAGTTAGCAACAGAGCTTAGGACAAGCAGGACTCAGTAAGCAGCAGCTCAGAAACCACTTGGAGCAGCTTCCATCTGCTCTGTAACCACATGACGCAGTCTCGGTGACCACACAGAGCCTCTCCCCACTCTGGTCACTGCTGTGTCCCTGCCCAGGGCCCACCCTCTGGAGCACTGCGGAGCGGTTGTTTGTCTTCACCGCCATCTCCCCTGTCTACACTGCCTCCCTCCTCCCTGCTTTCCTTCTGCCCTCTTCAGCCTCTAAGCACCTACCCTTTGTCTCCCTGAAAGAAAGCTCATAGCATTGGCCTTTCCAGGCTATTTGAATTTATTAGAGCTTCTGAAGACAAAAAGGCCTTCAAGGAATGAAATAATATTGGTACAAATGGACAGGCTGTTTTAGAGGTGATTAGAAGACAGGAAGGTCTGCTATGCTCTATTCTGGATAGTCGTGAGTAGGCAATTCCTTCCTTCCTTCCTTCCTTCTGTCCAGGCTTCCTTTGGCCCTGGGCATGAAACTGGCATGCAGAGAGGACTAAGACATGGTCTTTACCTTAAAGAAGCCCTCACTCTGTACCCAACACCCTGTACAAAGTGCTGGTGTTCCCAGAGGAAGGAACAAGGCTTCTGCTGGGAATGAAGTTGAGAATGAATTCCGGCTCTGGATCACACAGAGCCTTCAATGTGCTCTCTCTGGAAGGTGCTCAGCCCTGGTCAACAGAGGGGCCCTCAGGCCCAGCTGGCTGCTGCCCACGGCACCCAGCAAACAACAGCAGTTTCCTTCGAGTCAACGTTGTTGTGGATTTGGTGATTCTAGCAGGATTTGCTGCTGGAAGCTGAGACCAGGGCCTGGTGGATGGACAGACGCTGGCTGTGTAGTCATGGGGATGAGCCACCACCGCCCTCCCTGTGGGGACACTTTAGGACATCCTTCCTGGGACACAGTGAGACCCAGAAGCTCTCAGCTTTGGTGGCTTTGGTGACTCAGTAAAGGCTGGCGAGGGAGGGGCAAGCCTGAGGCTGGCTCTCTGAGCTGCTGCTGGCTGTGGGATTTTGTGCTTTATGGATCTGAGTAAACTAGTCCCAGCTCTCAGGGAAGCCCCTTGCCCAACCCCTCCCCCGCCAAGATTCTGTCCAGTCGTGCATCCTGTTCCTGAGGAACCCTGTCCTCCACTGCCCACAGGACCAGCGACATAATATGTGAAGCTCAGTGCAAATGAAAATGCAGGACCCCTTGTTCAAAAGTTGTTAAAAATCTCAAGAAGGCAACAGCAGAGTGTTAGACCAAGCACAGGGCCCTTCTAAGCATGGGGTCCTATGTGACTGGTTGGGCATTTTGGACCATTACAGAAAGAACTCTGAAGAAATTTTCTGGCCCTGGTGACAGACAGCAGAGGAGTTAGCCCTGGCTGATACTCTTGAGTTACTCAATGGGGATTAAGGATCACCCACTCCGGTTTCCTAAGCCCTGGTGGCACTGTGGTTAAGAACTACTGCTGCTAACCAAAAGGTGGGCAGTTCAAACCCACCAGGAGCTCCTTGAGAACCATATAGGGCAGTTCTACTCTGTTCTATAGGGTCACTACAGGGTCGCTATGAGTCAGAATTGACTCGACGGCAATGGGCTTGGGGTTTTTTTACCCCAGTTTCCTGAGCCCTGGTGGCACAGTGGTTAAGAGCTCGGCTGCTACCCAAAAGGCCAGCAGTACGAATTCACCAGCTGCTCCTTGGAAACCCTATGGGGCAGTTCTGTTCTGTCCTATGAGTCGGAATTGACTCGAAGGCAATGTTTTTTTTGTTTGTTTGTTTATGCCAGTTTCCTTAGTTAAAGGCAGTTTCCTTCACTTTTCCTCTTACCTGTGTTGTCTATTGGCTTTTCACTCCAGGGTACTAGGGTGTGTGTGGCAGAGGAGCAGTCTGAAGGAGGGATGCTGGTATATAATCAGGGTCTGGTTTTCTGTTAACCTCCGTCCCCAACCCTGCTCCTCTAGGGGGTGCTGGGTGAGGTCCCTGTTGTTCAGATAACCCGGGGCTCCAGGTTGGGTCTCTTTCCTGCTTTCCCCATGCTGAGGTGGACCCTTGCCATCCACCCAGCTGCTCTGGAGAGAGGATAAACACTGCAGAGTGCCTGGGAGCGCGTGCAGAGAGCAGAGATGGAGGTTTAATAGGCTGGTTATCAGGGACCTGCTGGGAGGCACGTCTTTCTCCCAAGAAGACAGGACACAGTGAGAAATTACCTGGCCAGAACAACCTCCCAGGTGGAGAAGAGAAATGTCTCTTCTAGGCCCGGAGTAACTGCTGGCAATATTACAGCATCCACTCACATAGCAGGTAACTCATACATTAAAGAATCAAGGGGGGCTGGTGGCAGTGGGGAGAGGATGTTAATGATTGGGAGGTATATAACTCCTTGCTTGAGATGCTGTAGCTGTGGGTGTGGTAGCACTGAGAATAAGCGTGTCTGAGGTAAAGTGTGAGACAGCACCTTGTGGTGATTAAAACTATGGGTGGTGGGGGCAGACCAGCGTGGGTCTGAATCTTGTCTCTGCCATTTACTGACTGTGTGGAGTTGGGCAAGTTACTTAATCTTGAAGCTCTAGTTTTTTCACTTTTTTTTAAAAGGAATAATAGTATAAGATCATATAAGTAAAGCACTTTACACGAAGGTAGTTCTTTTAGTAAGGGCCCTCAACCCAGTATCTGGAGAGTGTGTCCAATACCCAGAATCTGGAGGGCAGGGCCATTACCTAAATGGTCTCAGAGAGCAGGGGATTATTTTCAAGCCTTAAGAGCTAATGTAATGTGTTCTGCTGACTTGCTTGATGCCTGTTATCCCTTCTTTCTCTTCAATTTCTCCCATTTGTAATGGAAATGTCTAGCTTGTGCCTGTTCCGCCATTGTACTTCAGAAGCAGATAACTCGTATTTGAGATTTCACAGATGAAGAGGAATTTTTCAGAAGTGGAATTTGCACTTGGAGTTGATTTAAGACTTTTGGGATATGGTGGGGTGAATGTATTTTACATGTGAGAAGGACATGAATTTTGAGGGGCCACAGGGATTTGAATTGTGTCCCCCAAAATGCATGCCAGCTTGGCTAGGCCGTGATTCCCAGTATTGTGTGGTTATCCACCATCTTGTGATCTGATGTATTTATCCTATGTATTGTATATCCTAACCTCTATGATATCAATGAAGCGGGATTAGAGGCAGTTATGTTAATGAGTCAGGGCACAATCTACAGGTTGTATCCTGAGTCAATCTCTTTTTTTTTTCTTTTTATTGTGCTTTAGGTGAAAGTTTACAGCTCAAGTTAGTTTCTTATACAAATATTCATACGCAGGGAAATTAGGCTACATAAAGAAATAAAGGGGATCCAGATTGGCAAGGAAGAAGTAAAAGTATCTCTATTTGCAGATGACATGATCTTATACACAGAAAACCCTAAGGAATACTCCAGAAAACTACTGAAACTAATAGAAGAGTTCAGCAGAGTATTGGGATACAAGATAAACATACAAAAATCAGTTGGATTCCTCTACACCAACAAAAAGAACATCGAAGAGGAAATCACCAAATCAATGCTATTTACAGTAGCCCCCAAGAAGAAAAAATACTTAGGAATAAATCTTACCAGAGATGTAAAAGACTTATACAAAGAAAAGTACAGTACACTTCTGCAAGAAACCAAAAGAGACTTACATAAGTGGAAGAACATACCTTGCTCGTGGATAGGAAGACTTAACATTATAAAAATGTCTATTCTACCAAAAGCGATCTATATATTTAATGCAATTCTGATCCAAATCCCAACGACATTCCTTAATGAGATGGAAAAACAAATCACCAACTTCATATGGAAAGGAAAGAGGCCCCGGATAAATAAGGCATTGCTGAAAAAGAAGAACAAAGTGGGAGGCCTTACCTTACCTGATTTTAGAACCTATTATACCGCCACAGTCGTCAAAACAGCCTGGTACTGGTACAACAACAGATACATGGACCAATGGAACAGAATTGAGAATCCAGACATAAATCCATCCACATATGAGCAGTTGATATTTGACAAAGGCCTCAAAACAGTTAAATGGGGAAAAGACAGTCTTTTTAACAAATGGTGCTGGCATAACTGGATATCCATCTGCAAAAAAATGAAAGAAGACCTATAACTCACTCCATGCACAAAAACTAACTCAAAATGGATCAAAGACCTAAATATAAAATCAAAAATGATAAAGATCATGGAAGAAAAAATAGGGACAACATTAGGAGCCCTAATACCCAGCATAAACAGTATACAAAACATTATAAAGAATGTGGAAAAAAAACTAGATAACTGGGAGCTCCTAAAAATCAAACACCTATGCTCATCCAAAGACTTCACCAAAAGAGTAAAAAGACTGCCTACAGACTGGGAAAAAGTTTTTAGCTATGACGTTTCTGATCAGCGCCCGATCTCTAAAATCTACATGATATTGCGAAAACTCAACTGCAAAAAGGCAAATAACCCAATTAAAAAATGGGCAAAAGGTATGAATAGACACTTCACTAAAGAAGACATTCAAGTAGCTAACAGATATATGAGGAAATGTTCACAATCATTAGCCATTAGAGAAATGCAGATCAAAACTACAATAAGATTTCATCTCACTCCAACAAGGCTGGCATTAATCCAAAAAACACAAAATAATAAATGTCGGAGAGGCTGTGGAGAGATTGGAACACTTATACCCTGCTGGTGGGAATGTCAAATGGTACAACCACTTTGGAAATCGATTTGGCACTTCCTTAAAAAGTAGAAATAGAACTACCATATGATCCAGCAATCCCACTCCTTGGAATATATCCTAGAGAAATAAGAGCCTTTACACGAACAGATACATGCACACCCATGTTTATTGCAGCACTGTTTACAATAGCAAAAAGTTGGAAGCAACCAAGGTGCCCAACAACGGATGAATGGATAACTAAATTATGGTATATTTACACAATGGAATACTACGGATCGATAAAGAACAGTGATGAATCTGTGAAACATTTCATAACATGGAGGAACCTGGGAGGTATTATGCTGAGTGAAATTAGTTGCAAAAGGATGAAAGTTGTATAAGACCACTATTATAAGAACTTCAGAAATAGCTTAAACTGAGAAGAAAACATTCTTTTGTGGTTATGAGAGGGGGGAGGGAGGGAGGGAGGGTGGGAGAGGGGCAATCACTAATTAAATAGTAGATAAGAACTACTTTAGGTAAAGGGAAAGACAGCACACAATACAGGGGAGGTTAGCACAATTGGACTAAACCAAAAGCAAAGAAGTTTCTTGAAGAAACTGAATGCTTCGAAGGCCAGCGTAGCAGGGGCGGGGGTCTGGGGACCATGGTTTCAGGGGATATCTAAGTCAATTGGCATAATAAAATCTATTAACAAAACATTCTGCATCCCACTTTGAAGAGTGGCGTCTGGGGTCTTAAATGCTAGCAAGCAGCCATCTCAGATGCATCAATTGGTCTCAACCTACCTGAATCAAAGGAGAATGAAGAACACCAAGGACGCAAGGTGATTACGAGCCCAAGAGACAGAAAGGGCCACATGAGCCAGTGACTACATCATTCTGAGACCAGAAGAACTAACTAGACGGTGCCCAGCTACAGTAGATGACTGCCCTGACAGGGAACACAACAGACAACCCCTGAGGGAGCAGGAGAGCAGTGGGATGCAGACCCCAAATTCTCATAAGACCAGACTTAATGGTCGGACTGAGACTGGAAGGACCTCGGTGGACATGGCCCCCAGACCTTCTGTTGGCCCAGGACAGGAACCATCTCCAAAGCCAACTCTTCAGACATGGATTGGACTGGACAATGGGTTGGAGAGGGGTGCTGGTGAGGAGTGAGCTTCTTGGATCAGATGGACACCTGAGAGTATGCTGGCATCTCCTGCCTGGAGGGAAGATGAGAGGGTAAAGGAGGTTAGAAGCTGACAAAATCGACAAGAAAAGAGTGGAGGGAGAGAGCGGGCTGTCTCATTAGTGGGAGAGTAAATGGGAGTGTGTAGCAAGGTGTATATGGGTTTTTGTGTGAGAGACTGACTTGATTTGTAAACTTTCACTTAAAGCACAATAAAAATTATTAAAAAAGAGCACAATAAAAAAAATAACTGTAAAAAAAATTCATAACGTATTGTTATATGACCCTAGTTGCTATCCCTATAATGTGACAGCACACTCCCCTTTCCACCCCAGATTTCCCGTGTCCATTCAACCAGCTCCTATCCCTTTCTGTCTTCTCATCTTGCCTTTGGATAGGAGCTGCCCGTTTAGTCTCGTACATCTACTTGAACTAAGAAGCACACTCTTCATGAGTATCATTTTATGTTTTATAATCCAGTCTAATCTCTGTCTGAAGAGTTGGCTTCGGGAATGGCTTTAGTTCTGGGTTAACAGAGTGTCTGGGGGTTGAGTCAATGCCTTTTGAGGTATAAAAGAGAGAATCGAGCAGAGAGGACAGGGACCTCATTACTACCAAGCAAGAAGAGTCAAGAGCAAAACACGTCCTTTGGACCTGGGGTCCCTGCACTGAGAAGCTCCTAGACTGGGGAAAGATTGATGACAAGGACCTTCTCACAGAATTGACAGAGAGAGAAAGCCTCCCCCTGGAGCTGGCACCCTGAATTTGGACTTCTAGGCTTCTAAACTCTGAGAGAACAAATTTATGTTTGTTAAAGCCATCACTTGTGATATTTCTGTTATAGCAGCACTAGATAACTAAGACCTTGGTCTCTTTCTATTTGTTTGTGTTCTGGGGTTAATGTTTTGATTTTGGTCCTTTATTCTTTTTTGATGTATACATTTATTGCTATAAACTGACTTCTAAACCCAATAAACCCATTGCCGTCGAGTCGATTCCAACTCACAGCAACCCTGTAAGACAGAGTAGAATTGCCCCGTAGAGTTTCCAAGGAGCGCCTAGTGGATTCAAACTGTCGACCACTACGCCACCAGGGTTTCCAAAATTGACTTCTAAGCACTGCTTTTGCTGTGTTCCAGAGGTTTTGGTAAAATGTGTTTCCATTCACATTTGATAAACTCTTGCTGCTGTGGTTAAGTGCTACGGCTGCTAACCAAAGAGTCGGCAGTTCGAATCTGCCAGGTGCTCCTTGGAAACTCTATGGGGCAGTTCTACTCTGTCCTATAGGGTCGCTATGAGTCGGAATCGACTTGATGGTAGTGGGTTTTAGTGCTTCTGTATCAGCTTCCCTCCCAACTTCATCACCACACCTATCCTGACTCCTAGCCTTCCTGACCGCTCCTCAAATCCTACCTCACTATACTCTGTACACAATTATGCACTGTCTTGACTCATTCACCCTTCTCCCATGCTTTGTGTGATAGAAAAGACTGAACTCTTGTGTCCTTAAATAGTGCATAATTATGAGCTAGAGAGCAGCTGGAGGAGTCAGAGGAGAGTGAGAATGTGTCTGCGAAGATGATTCGAGAGCAGTAATGTCTAAAAAGCAGGAACAATAGCATCTCTTGGGCTTGAAGATTTGGGAGAAACAGGGCTAAAAGCAATGTTTTCTGAATGGGGCAGAAGCCTGGAGAACCAGAGCTTGAAGAACTTCCTATAGGAAAAACCGTGGGCCAGAGGCAGAGAAGGGAAACCAGGTGCCTATAGAACCTTTCAGGACAAGGTTGGCACTGAGAAGGTACCCAATAGACTGATGGACAGGTAGAGGCACTGGCGTAAAGGGGAGGGTGTCAGAGTCTGATGGCATCATGTCCTTATCGTTTGAGGACCCCAAACTCTGGAGTTACACAGGGATATCTGCATGTGGAATAAAGTGTTATGCACTTATTATTTTCACATTTTAAAATTGTAAGGATTTTATTGCCAAACCTGGCTCTTTTAGTTTGTTCTGTTTCAAAGCCATGTGTTCATTTTCCTGTGTTTCAAAGTTCATTATTCATCTTCCGTGATGTGTAGCTGAGGACTTCTCTAGGAAAAGAATATGTAATTTTGCTGCCTGTTCTAGGATCTGTACATGTATAAACCCTTTTCATAATGTGGAGGTTGTTCAGAAAGCTCGACTGTGCCTGGTCTGGAAGACTGTCTGTGTATAGTGGAGCTGACAACTCCCTTCTGGAGGAGTTGTGTGGAAGAGAAAGCTTGCAGTCCAGGAAAGAGGCCCTCAAAACCCAGTAGCCACAGTGAGGGTTGTGAAAGAAGGCCCTTGGTTTGACCACAAAGAGGTTAAACCTCTCCAGGAAGGTGAAGGAAGAGTGTGAGTTTATGGGGTTTGTGTTAGCTTAGTGTGCTGCTTGATTTCGTCCCTTCTAAAAAAAAAAAAATTTTTTTTTTTTTTAACTGTGTGATTGCTAGCCTCAGTTTCTTCTTTAAACAGAGATACCAGTAACATATATGTGAGTCCCTGGGTGGTGCAAATGGTTAACATATTTAGCTGCTAACCCAAAGGTTGGAGGTTTGAGTCCACCCAGAGGCACTTCGGAAGAAGGGCCTGGTGATCTACTTCTGAAAGACCAGCCATTGAAAACCCTATGGGGCACAGTTCTACTCTGACACACACGGGGTCGCCATAAGTTGGGATTGACTCGACAGCAGCTGGTTTTGGTTTTATGTGAAGCAACTGACCTGTGGCCTGGTGTACGGTAGATATGCCATAAGTGCTCCTTCCCTTTTGAGGATTCTCTGAGGCCATTGTCTTCAGGTGGCACGACTCTTGCCTCCTGATATGTTTGGAAGCCGTGCATAGTTACTCAAACTGTAAAGCTGTCATTGCCTCTGCCAGCTCCTGCCTTCTGATGAGGCCCACCTGGCTAACTTCTGTCTTGGCAGGTTAGATGGCAGGCAGCAGATGGGTAAGTTATTTTTAGCATCCTGCAAAGGATGACGTATGTGACTTCCAAGGCCACATACCTGTATCTGTATTTATCAAAGCCAATGTGCAGTGAAAGGGAAATTTCAATAGGATAAAGCCAGGAGAGAGGCCTCCATCTAGACCAGGCAGAGCACAAGCATTTCACGGTTTGCCTTAGCTGGGCATAAAGGTTGAGGTCTCAGCTTTTTGCAGTTTATTCTTGAAGGTGCCACCTTCTCACACATATTTGTGGCTTTGCACATGCCATCTGTCTCTGCTCTTCTTGTTCTTATCCCCTGGTAAATTCCCACCAAACCTTTCCCTGACCCTTCAGGCAGAGTTAGGCATCCCATACAGGCTGCCATATCACCTTCTTCTTCTTTTTTTTCTTAAATAATTTTTATTGTGCTTTAAGTGAAAGTTTACAAATCAAGTCAGTCTCTCACATGAAAACTTATATACATCTTGCTACATACTCCCAATTACTCTCTCCCTAATGAGACAGCCCACTCTCTCCCTCCACTGTATTCTTGCCCATTTTGCCAGCTTCTAACCCCCTCTACCCTCTCATCTACCCTCCAGGCAGGAGATGCCAGTATACTCTCAAGTGTACACCTGATCCAAGAAGCTCACTCCTCACCAGCATCCCTCTCCAACACATTGTCCAGTCCAATCCATGTCTGAAGAATTGGCTTCAGGAATGGTTCCTGTCCTGGGCCAACAGAAGGTCTGGAGGCCATGACCACTGGGGTCCTTCCAGCCTCAGTCAGACTATTAAGTCTGGTCTTTTTATGAGAATTTGGGGTCTGCATCCCACTGCTCTCCTGCTCCCTCAGGGGTTCTCTGTTGTGTTCCCTGTCAGGGCAATCATCGGTCATAGCCAGGCACCATCTAGCTTTTCTGGTCTCAGGCTGATGTAGTCTCTGGTTCATGTGGACCTTTCTGTCTCTTAGGCTTGTAATTACCTTGTGTCCTTGGTGTTCTTCATTCTCCTTTGATCCAGGTAGGTTGAGACCAATTGATGCACCTTAGATGGCTGCTTGCTAGCCCATATTACCTTCTTAATACACTGTATTATAATCACTCACCTCTTTAAACCAAAGCAAGACATTGCTGAAGCCAAGGACCCTGTCTTATTCACATTTGTATCTCTAGGACATCCCAGAGTACTTGGCACATGGTAGGTGTTTGTTGATTGATTTAATGAATGATATGAATTTGCCAATTCTGTGATATCCTTCCTCTTTCTTTGTCTTTTTTTTTTGGTAGTATTTTATTGTGTTTTTGATGAAAGTTTACACAGCAAATTAGGTTCCCATTTAACAATTTATATATATATTGTTCAGTGAGACTGGTTACATTTTTCACAATGTATCAGCATCCTCGTTATTTCCATTCTGTTTTTTCCATTTCCATTTATCTAATTTCCCTGCCCCTTCTCATCTTTGTTTTCAGATAAATGTTGACCATTTGCTCTCATACAGTTGATTGTTTTAAAAAAAGGAACACAGTACTCATGGCTGATATTGTTTATTTTATGAGCTAATCTGTTATTTAACTAAAAGTGACCTCCTGGAGTGGTTTCAGTCCCGGGTTTAAAGGATGTCTCAGGGTAACAGTCTTGGGGGTTCCTCTGGACTTTACCAGTCCAATAAGTCTGGCCTATTTTAAGAATTTGAATTTTGTTCTATGTTTTTCTCCTGTTCTATCTGATTGTGTCCCTGGTCAGGACAGTTGGTAGTGGTAGCTGGGGACCATCTAGTTCTTCTGGTCTCAGGATAGATAAGGCCAGAGTCTGCGTGGGCTATTAGTCCTGTAGAGTAGTTTCTTCTTTGAGTCTTTGGTTTCCTTCCTTCTCTTTTGCCCTAGATGAGTAGATTAGTAGTTTTGTCTTAGACGGCTGCTCGCAAGCTGTTAAGACCCCAGACACTACTCACCAGAGTAGGATGTAGAACATAATCTTTATGAACTATGTTGTAAATTGTCTTGGTCATTTAATGCTGCTATAACAGAAATACCACAAGTGGATGGCTTTAACTAAGAGAAGTTTATTCTCTCACAGTCAAGTAGGCTACAAGTCCAAATTCAGAGTGCTGGCTCCAGGGGAAGGCTTTCTCTCTCTGTTGGCTCTGGTAGAAGATCCTTCTCATCAGTCTTTCATGGGTCTGGGGGCATCTCAGGCACAGAGACCCCAGGTCCAAAGGATGTGCTCTGCTGCCATTGCTGCTTTCTTGGTGGTATGAGGTCCTCAACTCTGCTTGCTTCCCTTTCCTTTTATCTCTTGAGAGAGGAAAGGTGGTACAGACCACACCCTAGGGAAACTCCCTTTATGTTGGATCAGGGAGGTGACCTGAGTAAGGGTGGTGCTACAATCCCACCCCAATCCTCTCAACGTAAAATTACAATCACAAAATAGAGAACAACCACACAATACTGAGAATCATGGCCTAACCAAGTTGATACACACATTTTTAGGGGGACACAATTCAATCTACGATACAAATTGATGAGTTGTCCCGTGAGACTATGGTACTAAGCCTTCCAACACAGTAAACCCATCCTGTGAGGTGTTTGGTTATGTCTAGGAAGCATCCGTAACTGTGCCCGCTATGTGCTGTATTATACATATGAATATATATGCAGCACAGATAAACATGTATACAGCTATTCCAAGAGATACGCCTATATGTGCACACGTATGTACATGCATATAACTTCTTATACACATATATGCACGATTATCTACCTATGTAACCACATACATATATTTTTTGGTTCCCTTTCTTGGCCCCCACAAAGTACTCCACAATTTTGTTTTAAATTTTTCAAATAGAAATGAATTTAAATTCCTTTTGTTGTGAGACTTTCACAGCTGCCCACTGAAGTCATTGGAGATCTGTTGTTTTTTTTAGGTGCCGCCGAGTTGGTTCCGACTCATAGGAAACCTATGTACAACAGAACGAAACACTGTGCCATCCTCACAATCTTTGTTATGCTTCAGATCATTGTTGCAACCATTGTGTCAATCCATCTCATTGAGGGGCTCCCTCTTTTTCGCTGGCCCTCCACTTTACCAAGTATGGTGTCCTCATCTAGGTACTGGTCCCTCCTGATAACATGTTCAAAGTACATGCAACAAAGCCTCGTCATCCTTGCTTCTAAGGAGCATTCTGGCTTTACTTCTTCTAAGACAAATTTGTGTCTTCTCGCAGTCCATGGTATGTTCAATGTTCTTTGCCAACACCGTAATTTAAAGGCATCAATTCCTCTTCAGTCTTCCTTATTCATTGTCCAGCTTTCCCATGCCTATGAGGCAACTGAAAATATCATGGCTTGGGTCAGGCGTACCTTAATCCTCAAAGTGACATCTTTGTTTTTGTAACACTGTAATGAGGTCTTTTGCAACAGATATGCCCAATGCAATATATCATTTGATTTCTTGACTGCTACTTCCATGGGCATTGATTGTGGATCCAAGTAAAATGAAATCCTTTACAACTTCAATCTTTTATCTGTTTATGATGATGTTGCTTATTGTTTCAGTTGTGAGGATTTTTGTCTTCTTTATGCTGAGGTGCAATCCATACTGAAGGCTGTATGTAGTCTTTGGTCTTCATCAGTAAGGGTTTCAAGTTCTCTTTGCTTTCAGGAAGCAATGTGTGTCATCTGTATATTGCAGGTTGTTAATGAGTCTTCCCCCAACCCCGATGCCACATTTCCCTTCATATAGTCCAGCTTCTCAGATTATTTGCTCAGCACACAGATTGAATAGTTATGGTGAAAGGATACAACCTTGACACACACTTTTCCTAATTTTAAACCATGCAGTATCCCCGGTTTGAATGGCTCCCTCTTGGTCTATATACAGGTTCTGCATGAGCACAATTAAGTGTTCTGGAATTCCCATTCTTCACAATGTTATACATAATTTGTTACGATCCACACAGTTGAATGTTTTGCATAGTCAGTAAAACACAAGTAAACATCTTTCTGGTATTCTCTGCTTTCACCCAAGATCCATTTGACATCAGCAATGATGGCCCTTGTTCTACATCCTCTTCTGAATCCAGCTTGAATTTCTGGCAGCTCTCTTTCAATGTACTTCTGCAGCTGCTTTTGAATGATCTTCAGCAAAATTTTATTTGTGTGTGATACTAATGATATTGTTCGATAATTTCTGCATTCGGTGGGATCACCTTTCTTTGGAATGGGCACAAATATAAATCTGTTTGAGTTGGTCGGCCAGGTAGCTGTCTTCCAAATTTCTTGGCAGAAACAAGTGAGCACCTCCAACGCTGCATTTGTTTGTTGGAACATCTCAGTTGGTATTCCGTCAATTCCTGGAGCCTTGTTTTTCACCAATGCCTCCAGTGGAGCTTGGACTTCTTCCTTCAGTACTATCATCTCTTGATCATATGCTATCTTCTGAAATCGTTCCACACTGACCAGTTCTTTTTCTATACTGACTCTGTGTATTCCTTCCATCTTCTTTTGATGCTTTCTGTCTTTTTCAGTTTTTTCTATTTAGAATCCTTCAATATTGCAACTTGAGGCTTGAATTTTTTTCTTCAGTTCTTTCAGCTTGAGAAATGCTGAACGTGTTCTTCGCATTTAGTCTTCTAAGTCCAGGTCTTTGCACATTTCATTATAATACTTTATTTTTAATGAATATTATAAAATATTCTGGAGCTGCCCTTTGAAACTCGTTCAGCTCTTTTACTTCATCATATCTTCTGTTAGCTTTAGCTACTCTATGTTTGAGAGCAAGTTTCAGAGTCTCTTCTGACATCCATGTTGGCATTTTCTTTCTTTCCTGTCTTTTTAATGACCTCTTGCTTTCTTCATGTATGATGTCCTTGATGTCATGTCACAACTTGCCTCATCTTCAGTCCTTAGTGTTCAATGCATCAAATCTATTCTTGAGATGGTCTCTAAATTCAAGTTTCTAAATTTTGTTAGTTTGTTGTACTGTGGTGGCTTGTGTGTTGCTGTGATGCTGGAAGCTATTCCACTAGTATTTCAAATACCTGTAGGGTCACCCATGGCGCACAAGTTTCAATGGAGCTTCCAGACTAAGACAGAAGGACCTGGAAGTCTACTTTTGAAAAAATTGGCCAGTGAAAACCTTATGAATAGCAGCAGAACATTGTCTGATACAGTGCCAGAAATGAGCCTCTCAGGTTAGAAGGCACTCAAAATATGACTGGGAAAGAGCTGCCTTCTCAAAGTAAAGTGAACCTTAATGATGTGGATGGAGTAAATTTTTTGAGACCTTCATTTGCTGATGTGGCATGACTCAAAATAAGAAAAAGCTGCAGACATCCGTTAATAATTGGAACATGGAATGTATAAAGTACGAATCTAGGAAAATTGGAAGTCATAAAAGATGAAATAGAATGTATAAAGATAGATATCCTAGGCATTAGTGAGCTGAAACGGACTGGTATTGGTCATTTTGAATCCGGTGGTTGTATGGTCTACTATGCTAGAAATGACAAATTGAAAAGGGATGGTGTCACATTCATTGTCACAAAGAACATTTCAAGATTTATCCTGAAGTACAACTCTGTCAGTGATAGGATCCATATGCCTACAAGGAAGACCAGTTAATAGAACTATTATTCAAATTTATACACCAACCACTAAAGCCAAAGATGAAGAAACTGACAATTTTTACCAACTTCTGTGGTCTGAAATTGATCAAACATGCAATCAAGATGCATGGATAATTATTGGCGATTGGAATGTGACAGTTGGAAACAAAGAAGTATCAGTAGTCAGAAAATATGGCCTCAGTGATAGAAAGGATGTTGGAGATTGCATGATAGAATTTTGCAAGACCAGCCACTTCTTCATGGTAAATACCTTTTTTCAACAACATAAATGACCACTGTACATGTCGACCCCGTCAGATGGAATACATGTACAGGAATCAAATCAGCTATATTTGTGGAAAGAGACTCAATATCATCAGGTTAGAACAAGGCTAGGGGCTGACTGTGGAACAGGTGATTAATTGCTCACGTGCAAGTTCAAAGGAAACTAGAATAAGTCCACGAGAACCAAAGTAAGACCTCAATCATATTCCACCTGAATTCAGAGACCATCTCAAGAATAGATTTGACCCATTGAACACTAATGACCGAAGACCAGACGAGATTGAAAATTTAGGGAATAAAAAAAACAAGGATGAGAATCACTGTCTCTCATTCTCAATTTAGAAGACACTTGTCTCAGAGTTATCTGTTTTCAGAGGGTGGGGGTAACACAAACAGCACAATGAACACAAAAGCTGGTTGGGTCTGTGCCTGAAACTGACCTGCCCCTGATGGGAGCTCCTGACCTGGGTCACTGGTGGGCTGGATGGGCTGGGATTTTCACAAAAGAGCTGCTTTCATAATGGGTTAAAGCAGCCCTGGAAAAGCTGTGGCTCCAGGAAGTGAGGTCAAAACAGGATTTCCTCTCAGAGTTGAAGTTATTATTTGTCATGTTGGGCCTCCTCTACCCTGGGCTTGAGGAACACTGGTTGGATTTGAATTCCCAAAAGGATAGGGCTGGTATGTACACTTTCTCTCCCCAGCCCCTCATGGGGAGGCCTGACAAATATCCAAGGGTCAAGGTGGTTGAAAGGAGTGGCTGAGGGAGAGGTCTCTGCTGTGCTTGGAGGCCTCAACTCTGAAACCTGTGGCTTTTCTGGTTGCTAAGCTAGAAGGAAGGTCCTTAAATGAGTCCTCCTTGTAGACAAAATGACTAGGTCTCCATTGCCTCTCAGGATCAGGATTAACTGGGGTTAGAGTTTCAAAGATGTTCCAGGGAAGATGCCTGGAAAAGCAATGACCATTCTAGGGGCAGGCAAGTATGACAAGGAAGAAGAATGCAGCCCTAACTTAGACTCTGAAGTGTCTTCCCTGTTCAAATCTTAGAGCCTGATTTTCAAGAGCCTAGTAATCACTAAGGTACCAGTACCTGGGCGGGGGGGGGTGGGGGGGGTGGGGGGGTGGGGATGAGGACTTGCCTTAAGTCCTGTCCCTGGCTTTTCCTCGTTGCATCAACAAAATGAGATACCAGAAGCTCTGAGAACACGTTACTTCAGAGGTTGAAATTACAGACTCATAGGAGCCAAAATGGGCTATTTGGAGTAATAACTATTCTAGCATAGGTTGGAAAAGCCTAGTAAATGTTGGCCTTGTTTGAAATCTCCCCCTGATTCCCCACCCCACCATCTCCCCTGTGCTAAACAGGTTGGGAGGCAGGATGACTATTTTCTGTTTGTTTGTGTTACAGGGCCAAACTGTCTGGAACTACTGTCTGGAAGAACTTCTTCCCCATCCCAGCAACTGCACCCAGCAATCAGGAGCCACTGCTGAACCCAGGGCTGCCTGGATAAACATTTATAAGATTCGGGGGGATCATTAGTTGAGGGGCAGAGGATGTCTCTAGTTGAGCTTCTGCCAGTCACTGTAAGTCTCAAACTGAATTTGGTCTTTTCCCTTTCACTTGTAGGAATTCAAAGGATGCCTTAGGGAAAGGAAGACAGAACAATTTAAATCAGTGGTTCTCAACCTTGTCTGCAACTTAGAATCATTGAAGAGCTTTTCATATTGCAGATGCTCAGGCTACACTCCAGACTGATTCAGTCAGAATCTCTGGGGAGTGGGACCCAGGCATCTGCATTTCTTAACAGCTCCTTGAGTGATTCCCATGTGTAACCAAGGCTGAGAACCACTGACTTAAATGGCACCTGGGGGGTTCTGCCAGCCATTCTACCCAACCATTCTACCCAGTGACTGAAAGCCCTAGAGTGAGCATGAGATGGAGGACATGACTCTTCCATTCCCTTGCGGGGGCTGGTTTGTTGTGCCCTTCATAAGATGCTTTCCAATGCTGAGTGAGAGTTTGGGGTTTAAAGACAGGTATTTCAGTATAACAATCATCTGGCTCAACCAAAGTAACAGTGATCTCAACTGTACTTTATGGGCAATTTAAGGGATTTTCAAGGGCAATGTGGGCCATACAAGGGCTTATTTACATGCAAATTTTCAAACCTAAGGCCCACATGACTCCCTGTATTCCCTTTCACAGTGACTAATCACTCACCAGTGACCTTGCCAGGAATCTAGGGGACATCTCCAACCTCTTACATTCCTTCTGCCCCTATGAGTCTCATAGGTACTTGTTTTGTTCTGCCCCTCAGGTCTCATAGGTACTTGTTTTGTGCTGTTGAGTTCATTCTGACTTATAATGACCCTATACGACAGAGTAGAACTGCCCCATAGGGTTTTCTAGGCTGTAAAAAAAAAAAAAATTTATCTTATTTATTTTATTTTTTAGTCTTTACAGGAGCAGATCACCAGGTCTTTTCTCCTGCAGAGCTGCTGGTGGGTTCAAACTGCTGACATCTGAGTTAGCAGCTGAGCACTTGACCATTGCGCCACCAGGGCTATCTCATAGATACTACTTTCCAAAGTTTCTCTATGCCCTCCGCCCTGCTCTGGGTCACTCCTTCATCTGCCATCTATGATTATCACCTCCTAACTGCTCTCCCTGTCTCTAATCTCATTCCCCTCTGCTCCATCATCTGCCTGTCTTCAGAGTGAACATTCCTGATATAAACTGCCCATGCTCAGTTCAAAAAAATGCCCCTGCTAAAAATCCTTCAGTAGCTCCTCATTGCTTTCCTAATACAGTTTAAACTTCTTGGCATGATCTTCAGTGGTCTGATCACCAAACACCTTTTCAGCCTTATCTCCCATCATAGCACCTCAAGGGCCCTATACTCCAGCCACATAGAGCCTTGCTTTTTCACGAGCCTTTTCTTAGGCTCTTCCCTCTGCTGGGTATTCCCATCCCTGTCTTGGTAGGACACTTCTTGCTTGTCTTTAATCGTCCACATGTTCAATCTGCTCCCTCCCCAGGCAGCATTAGGTGCCCATTCACCATGCCCCTCCTCTGTGTGGCCAGAACATTCTAGATACCACCCAGCTGAAAAAGTTTCAAGCTGTATCGTGAGCCTTGACTTCCTGTGTTTCTCCAACGAGACTGTGAGCTCCTTGAGGACAGGAATTGGGTCTTTTCTTTGCATCTTTGCTGCCTACACCGTCCCTGGATGAAAGAAGGCCTTTGTGTCCAATGCATGAACTTGCCCTAATATGTCCCACCTCCCTTTTGATGGTTTGAGACCTGGCTCAGACAGGGTTGGCCTGTGCAGAACTCTGAGGGAGCAAAAGCTTGGCTTTCTATTCTGCAGTTGTTTCTCTTTTAGTGGAGGTTCCTCTTAACTGTTTCCAGTTCTCTCATCCCCAAAAACTCTTAAATTCTTTCTCTCTCAAAGTATGCTCTCAGAATAAGTACCTTTGCTCTGAAGCACAAATAACTGCTGTTACCTTTTCCAGGCCTTTTATATTTTAGCAGATAAAGTCAAAGGAATTACTTTCTAATTGTGGAAATGTCAAGCCATAGGAGGGGGAGCCAGAGATAAAATTTGAGGGTGAGACTGGCTTCTACAGAGACTTTCTTCAAAGACCATCATGCATTTACTTTACCAGAGTATGGTTTGGGAAAGAGTGAATTTTATCCATCTTTTGTAGGCAGCAAGAAAAGCAAAGAAAGGAGATCGTGTTCAAGCTTGGTTTTTCTCTTGGCTCACCTACAAGGCTATACAGTCCTCCCTTTGTAGGGATTCCCTATGCGGGCTCTATATAAGGGAAGGTGAGCCCAAGGCTTGCAAAAGGCAGGGGTCATGACAATTAGATCTCTCTAGGAAAGTATCAGCCAAGAAATGCTATGGGGCAGTTCTCCTGTGTCCTGTAGGGTCACTATGAGTTGGAATTGACTCGAAGAAACACAACAGCAACAACATGAGGTATCGGTAAAGGACAAGAATTGAAATAAGAAAGCTGAGAGAATGGAATCAGAACATAAGAATAGGAAGGCATCAGTCAGGACCCAGCTAGAAGGTCTATGAGGCAGAACGGAAGTGAGACAGTTCTCATCAGTGAGCAGAGTAAAGAGAAGTGAGTACAGAGGAAGTGGGCTCCTCGTGACCAAGACGATAGATGCTGGGCAGCTGGGGTGTGCCCTTTAGGTGGGCACCGGCAGGACTCACCAGGCTGAGGATGGGTGGGATGGTGCTCTGGGCAGGGTTCAGGGCTCACATTCTTCAGATGGGGCACAGAAGACCTGTTTCACATCATCTCTGGCTGAGATGTGACTCATGCTCTCCTGAGGCTGTGATTCCTGTGACATAGAGACCATCAGCAGAGGGTATCTTTGTTCCCTCATGGGCTGAGTACTTGCCTATGATACTAGCTACTGTGCAGTTTTCTGGGTGGCTGTGTTCATGTTAGCCTTCCTACAGAAGTACAAAAGTATACATAGGATTCATCTTCAGACTCCCAGCTTAGTGCCCAGTGATCTTTGGACCGGCACATCAAGGTGTTTGATTTCTGCCATGTGGCCAGAGTATACAGCTTTTACCACTCAAGAAGGGACTTTCATACATATTTATACCCTTCTGTCTTAGTTATCTAGTGCTGCTATAACAGAAATACCACAAGTGGATGGCTTTAACAAGGAGAAATTTATTCCCTCACAGTCTAGGAGGCTAGAAATCCAAATTCAGAGTGTCATCTCCAGGGAAAGCCTTTCTCTCTCTGTCGGTCAGCTCTGGAGGAAAGTCCTTGTCATCAGTCTTCCCTGGTGGTGGAGCTTCTCAGCTTAGGAACCCTGGGTCCAAAGGACATGCTACTCTCCTGGCTCTTGTTTCTTGGTGGTATGAGGTCGCCCTGTCTCTCTGCTCAATTCTCTCTTTTATATCTCAAAAGAGATTGACCTAAGACACAACCTAATCTTGTAGATTGAGTCCTTCCTCATTAACGTAACTGCCACTAATCCTGCCTTATTAACATCATAGAGGTAGGATTTACAACACATAGGAAAATCACGTCAAATGACAAAATGGTGGACAATCACCCAATACTGGGAATCATGGACTAGCCAAACAAGTTGACACACATTTCAATCCATAACACCTTCCTTCCTTTGACTGTGACAGCTAAAATTTCCTCCACCCCATTTCAGAGGAGAAATTCCTGCTGAAAATAGGCAAAGTAGGTAGTGACCATTTAGCTTTAAGGAGCTCCACAAAGATCCCTTACTTTCCTTTCTCCCATATTCTCTTAATCAGTTGCTGTTGAGTTTATTCCAACTCATGGTGACTCCGTGTATGTCAGAGTAGAACTGAGCTCCATAGAGTTTTCAGTGGCTGATTTTTTCAGTTGTAGTTGCCAGGCCTTTCTTCAAAGGCACTTGTGGGTGGACTGGAATCACCAACTTTTTTTTAGTAGTTATCAAAGAATAAGAACGCTCACTCTGTTAAAGTAAAAACAGAGAGGTTTATTGAGGGTAATACAATTTACGAACTGGGGAAACACAGGGCAGAAAGGAATCTACCAAGTACTCTGAAGCATGGAGGGTTGTTGCTATGTTGTTATTAGGTGCTGTCGCTTCGGTTCCAATTCATAGCAACCCTATGAAAAACAGAATGAAACACTGTTGGGTCCTAGTGCCATCCTCAACAATTGTTACTATGCTTGAGCCCATTGTTGCAGCCGTTCTGTCAATCCGTCTCATTGAGGGTCTTCCTATTTTTCACTGACTCTCTATTTTACCAAGCATGATATCCTTCTCCAGAGATGGGCCCCACCTGATATCATGTCCAAAGTACGTGAGACGAAGCCTCGCCATCCTTGCTTCTAAAGAGCATTCTGGCTGTACTTCTTCCAAGACAAATTTGTTCTTCTGGCGGTCCATGGTATATTCAATATTCTTCATTAACACCATGGAGGGAGAGGTGTGCTTTTATAGTAAAGATGGGGAAGGGAAGTGCATGATGGTCACATGATCACAAGGTAGGTACATCATTAGCAACTTTACTATCAACCACCTTCTTCCTGGAACATCTTGAATAAACTCATTCTCCTACAATCACATTTCTGACCTCCACCCCTCTACCCTTCCTTACTAAGATCTGCTAAACTGAATTCTTGACTCCCACCCTTACTTGCTTAAGAGTGGCTTGAGGCAAGAGCCAGGCCAGTTAAACAAGATAATTGACAGGGGCCGGGGTCTTCTGACCCCACCCAGACAGAAGCCCAAGGCCACATGCATATGAATGGGAAGAAGCCAAGGTTACACTCTCAGGAATGCAGAAGCAGTAGCTTGTAACAAAACGGAGTTTTGATTTAGACCTCATGTCAGTCATTTTATTATGCCAACTGTCTCAGTTTTAAAGGTTTGCTAGCACATTTCTGCCTTTTGTTCAAGCCTCTACTAGGGGACCCTGAACACCCACAATGGAGTTACCTTTCTTCTGTAAGGCTTCCTGGGTATGTCACAGGCCCAAATATTGAGAGTACCAGGCCTTAAGGTCATTGGGCTAACTTTCTTCACTTTGCCATAATGATAGGCCTCATCTTCAAGGTGAGTTGGCTTTTGTCAGGGTCAGTACTACCAACAGCACTGGATTTGGAGGAACAATTTAGCAATCAAAAATGCTAACTCAAGGTGTGAAGTCAGTTATTCAGTTTCTCCTATAAATTTGGTTTCTTCTAAATACATGATTCCTTGCATAGCAAGTGGAGTTGTGTATATTAGATGAGCATTTCATAATACCATTAGGTAACTAGCTAAAAATATTTAAAAAAAAGGCTACTTCCCCAGATGTATTAATCCATAAGCAGCAAGAGATATTGGCAACAGCACAAACCCTTCCTTGTTGAGCTATTCTGTTGTCAAGAACTTCCTTAACAAGGAACTATAAAGATTTTTGTTGAGCTGCCATCCCATCAGCAACATTATCAGCAATCTGAACTATTGTGGCAGATAGATTGTGAATAAATTTTTCTAATTGTAGCATACAATAAGTAGGAACAAATGCTGAAAGAAATGACCAGCCCTATCTGGGTCTATCAGTGATGGGGTTATTTGGGAGGATAAGTTCTCTCATGTATAGTTATTAGATTTTTATTTCACAAGTCCAGTTTGACTGTCATTGTATGAATAGATGTTTAATGGAATTCCAAGTGTACCTAGGGTACATTGGCCCCATATATTCCAACCATATAAACATGGCAGGGCCCAAGTATAAGTTCAATGTTGGCTATTTTTTTCTTAAATAAGTTGATCCTCCACATAAAAACACATATCCATGTGGCGGCACATAACATGCCTGTTCTTGTTGGTCTACTGGTAAAGGGAATGGTTTGGTTGACTTGCATACACCAATTCTCAGTTAGGAATTATTACAAATGGGCAATTGCCCTAATCCTAATTTTCCTGGGCTCCAGAGGTTAACATAAGAAATCCTTCCAAATAGTTATCTTGGCTAAATGAACATTTGTCCAAAACCTAGGGGGTTTCAGGTAAGAGACCTGAGTCTGAGCCAATAATATCAAAAGTATTAGTCAAACATTTCATGCCACATAAGCACAGTTAATAACATAAGAATAGCTACGATTATGAAGCAAAGGCCACAAAACTCAGCAAGATTCATGGAGTCTTGTTCTTTCCCTTTTACTGTTCTCTTGATAACCAGCTTTGCCTTTTCTTGATCATAAATTTTTTATTTACCCAATGTCTTAGGCTGGGTTCTTTAGGGAAGCAAAACCAGTTAAATGTATAAACATATATGTATGTGTGTGTGTGTGTATAGGTTTTTTTTTATTAACTTTTATTAAGCTTCAAATGAATGTTTACAAATCCAATCAGTCTGTCACATATAAGTTTACATACATCTTACTCTGTACTCCCACTTGCTCTCCCCCTATGTATATATGTTTTTTAATCAAGGAAATGGCTCACGAAGTTGTAGAGGCTGGAATGTTCCAAGTCTGTGAGTCATGGCGGAGGCTTTCCCTGATTAACATAGCTGCAGGGGCTGGCAAACTCAAGAACGGCAGGTCAGAAATTAGGGCTCTTGCTCACAGGCTGCAAAGATCAATGAATCCTAAATCAGCAGGCAAGAGTGTAAGTAAGCCACTAGCTCAAGTCCCAAGAACTGGAGGTCAGAAAAACATGAGCCAGCTGCAAGACCCAGGACAAGCAAAAAGCCCCAAAGCCTCTTCAGCATGTCCAGTTGTATTCGATGCAGGCCACATACCCAAGGAAACTCCCTTTTAACTGATTGGCTACTCACAGCAGATTCCATCATGGGGGTGATCACATATCGAATCTCAACAGGGAAGTGATTACAACGTTATATGACTACCAAAACACTGAAAATTATGGCCCAGCCAAGTTGACACACAGTCTTAACCATCACATCTAGCAAATACCAAAGCTGTTTAGCACAAATGAACCCATCGATTCTTAGATAGCCATTTTTTCCCCTAGGCTTGTCCTATGCCTCCCTTTTCCCACTTTTTTAAAGACTAAATTACCCCCTTTCCTTAAATAAAACACATTTCATATAATATCTAGCCTAAGTTACTTAGAAAGGTTTTGCTTTTAAGATTGACATGCTAGAGAACATACAAATCTTTGTCAGAATGAATTCGCTTTCATTAATTCCTGGAAATATTCACATGATGAAATTATATAAGTGCTTATTTACCATCAAACCAATTCTAATTTCTGTTGTATATAGGGTTACTATGAGTTGTTTTTTTTTTTTTAATGAGTTGGAATCAACTCGACAGAACCTAACAACAATATCTCTTGCATACTTTATAAGATCCTTTAGAGAAATATTTAGAATAATTTTTTAACTGTAAACAGTTATACCAAAAATAAACAATCCATCCTTTTTTTCTTTTTAGTGCACCTTTCAAATAGACCAATTTATATCAAAGTTTCTCAGAGTAACTGCTAAAACACAGATTGTAAGGTGCAAGAAGCAGTTTTTCTTGGAGGGATAAAGAATTGAGATTTTAAACAGCCCTATTGGAACCACCAGCCATGGCCTTCAACTTGATACAAGATAGAAACTTAGATGCTATTCTTTAGACCAGAGGCAAACTCTGAGAGCAAAATGAGACAGGAAACCACATAAACTCATCATTCTGTGAGGCCATCTCAAAGACCAGGCTTTTCAATACCACATAACATAACCAACCCAGTTTCTTAAAATAAATACAGCAATTCTTTCGTAAGATCAACCCAATTTAACAGAAAAACAGGTTCTAGATAGAGCCCCAGATAGAGGAGTCTCAGACCTTCTGACAATCCTGAGCATCAAACAAAATTTCCTCAAAGAAGGAAGAAAAGACTACACAAACGGGGGCTCATTTCCCCAAATTAAAAGGAAAAAAGAGCAGATGTGAACCCATTTTACCAAAGTGGTTACTGAAAGTCCAAATTACTTCTAGTATATCCAGCTTATAGCGCCTTTGAATATGAACCTCAAATCAGTGTCCCAGTATGGGAAAATTCAGGCTTGTTTATCAAGGATGCTAAGAATATGTTGGAACTTTGGGATTGCAGAATCAAATAAAATTCTTATCAGAGTTGGGAATAGCTTCCCAGTACAAAGTGTGATAATTCAGGATGAAGTCCATTAAAAAGCTACATCAGCTCTAGGCTCTGTTAGATTTAAGCCAGAGTGTTCAGGAAAAAGTTTGTTACAGAGGGGACATCTAGGTCAATTGGTATAACATAGTTTGTGAAGAAAGTGTTCTACATCCTACTTTGGTGAGTAGGTCTAGGGTCTTAAAAGCTTGCTAGTGACCATCTAAAATACATCTATTGGTCCCATCATGTTTGGAGCAAAGGAGAATGAAGAAAACCAAAGACACAAGGAAGATATCAGTCCAAAGGACTAATGGACCACATGAACCACAGTCACCCCCAGTCTGAGCCCAGAAGAACTAGATGGTGCCCAGCTACCACCACTGACCACTCTGACAGGGATCACAATAATGTGCTCCAGACAGTGTGAGAGAAAAATGATTGAAATTAATAAAAAAAGACCAGACTTACTGGCCCGACAAAGGCTGGAGGAACCCCTGAGTTTATGGTCCCCGGACACCTTGCTAACTCAGAACTGAAGTCACTCCTGAAGTCCACCTTTCAGCCAAAGATTAGACAGGCCTGTAAACAACACACATGAGGAATGTACTTCTTAGTTCAATCGAGTATACAAGACCAGTCAGGCAGCCCCTACCCAAAAGCAAAGACGAGAAGGCAGGAAGGGACAGGAAAGCTGGATGAATGACACGGAGAGCCCAAGGTGTAAAGGGAAAAGGGTAGAGTGCTGACACATTGCAGGATTGCAACCAATGTCACAAAACAATTTGTGTATAAATTTTTGAATGAGAGACTAATTTATGCTGTAAGCTTTCACCTAAAATACAATAATGATAATAAAAAAAAGTTTGTTACAATCTTGGACTTTGGCCTAATTAATTTTCCTAGGGAACAACAACAACAAAAACCTTTGGGAATGAATCTATGAGTCAGTTCGGCTTTTATAGGTAATGACCTTTCTGGGTGTTCCCAGATAGTCTTTTCTGTGCATCTCAAAGTCTCTCCTGCTCCTATTAACATATTTATCAATTGATATAAGTCTGAAGAACCAGGTTCATATGTTTTCATCAGAATTCTAAATTTCTGGGCAAGCTTTTGTGGGTCTTTACGAGGGTTGGTAAATTCCTTTACAATTGCAAGGAGTTCCACTTTAGACTGAACAGTAAAGAAAACCCGTGGGGGTTTATTAGTTTCCTACAGTTATCTTATTTTAAAAGACATTTCTGGGACCATGTCAGTAACTGGCTTCTCTAGTTGATTTTTTAGCAGGTTCCTTGGGGTAGAAAGGGAGTTAAGAAAGAGTAATAGTAGAGGAGAGAAAGCTATAAAGTTGAGGCATCCAGCAGACGGGCAGAAGAAATGGGGGTAGGAGAAATAGGAGCAGGCACCTGACATTGTATTTCCTTTAGTTGTTTAATCAATTTAGAAATGCAATCCTGCATATTTTACTTTCTTGACTTCTTTTGGAGACTTCTAAATACCAATCTAAATAGGTGTCCCATAGTGGTTGCCGAATCCAGGAGTCTTGCTTTTCCAGTTTACTGCACTGAAAAACTAATTTATCCAGCTCAAAAGAGTCCCATAGTGGCCACTGATTTTCTAAACTCTCTTTAGTAAAAGCAGGCCAGTATTCCAAATACAGGCAGGTACAAGGACTGAAGTGTTTGTTCATATAAGTGGCCGGGGTACCCAAGGGCAGCCCTGTCAAGTTGTTAGAACTGGCATTCCCCATTCTACTAAAACAATGGATTCACATGTGCTACTGAATCCTGAATGCACACCAAAACCTAATGATGTGCTTAGACCTGAAATGAGCACTCAGAAGAAAGCAAAGGGTGAGTTCAAGCTTAATGAGCTGAAACCTTTGGTCTCCCAAAGTCAAATCAGAGTCTTAACAGACCTGGGAGTACTGCAGTAACAGCCCTTCAAGATTTAATCTGGCAACAAACTCATCAAAACATTTAGAAGGTAAACTGATAATGAAAGTAAAAGGAAGAGTCCAATAATAAATCTCAAAGACTGTCAATGCAAGGAGCAGAGCTTGGATATGAGAGACTATTTACCTGGGATGTCTCCTGGGATTCTGGGGAGGTGGCGAGCCCAAGTGGCTCTGCTGGAACCAGAAGCCTGAGTCCTCAATGTCCCAGGGCCCACTGAAGGTGACATGTCTTTGAAATCTCGCTCTGACACCAAGAACTGTCAAAAAAAAATAAGAGAGCTCTATTAAATAAAAGCAAAGAGATTTGTTGAAGGGAATGCAATTCACAAATTGGGGAAACAGGGCATGGAGGAATCTACCAGGTGCTCTGAAGCATGGAGGGAGATGTGTGCTTTTATAGTACAGATGGGAAAGGGTAGTGCTTGATGGTCACATGTCACAAGGTAGGTATGTCATCAGCAGCTCTACTGTCAACCACCTTATTTCTGGAACATCTTGAGTAAATTCATTCTCCTACAATCACATTCCTGTTCCCACTCTTATTTACTTAACCGTGGTTTGGGGCAAGAACCAGGCCGGTTAAACATGATAATTGATAGGGGGCCAGGGTCTTCTGGTATCACTCAGCCAGAGGCCTAAGGCCATATGCATATGAATGGGAAGAAGCCAAGGGTACGTTCTCAGGAATGTAGAAGCAAGAGCTTGTAACAAAATGGAGTTTCGATTCAGACCTCACATCGGCCATTTTATTATGCCAAGTGCCTCAGTTTTAGAGGTTTGAAATCTTATATTGGAGCACACTGTTTGCACCACCCAGGGTCTCCCGTATTCTATTACACTTTGCTTAACTTCCTTAATTCCTTGTTAGAATTTCATCCTTTTGTCTCAAAACAGAATCTCTTGTGAGAATGCAAATATCCTAACATCCTCTTCAGTCATTTAGCTTCAGCGTACGTTTACCAGATCTTAATTGGGACAGGTTCTCATCAAAGGGGAGGCAGAGGGAAGATGGAGTAGAGTGGCCAAGAAGCAGTACTGTTTGAGGGGAGAGCAGGTAACTGAAAGGGGATGTGGGGAGATTATGAAGACCAAATATATTAATTTTTAACTGGTTTTTACCAGCAATGATCATAGTTTCTGAAACCTGGCCAGAACATTTAGACCAATGAAAGATTTTTGTATCAAACGTGAGGGGTCAGTTTTGAGACTGTAGTTTGGGCGCTGAAATGTTATAATTTCCAGGTCATTTGTGTGGTTGATGGGGTCCATGTGACATTTTAAACTGGAAAATCCATTGTGGTCATAAATGACAGTGGGTCTCCCTGTTAACTACCATGTGCCGAATAATCCTTTATTCCATAAACATTGAGAGGATGGGGGTGAATGTGCCCACCCCAAATCCTATCCTGGTCAGTCTGACCCTCCTTCTGACAAAGGTGCTTGTCCAGCCCTAACACGAACGATTGCTCCACTGAGTTCAGGAAAATGGGTGAGAATCCAGGAGCTCCTCTGCTCTCCTTGTTTTGAGGTCTAATCATGAGGTTTTTTTTTTCTATAGAAAGGAAAAGAAGAAAAGAGGGAGTAGAAAAAAGAACTGGGTGGTGTGAGAAACCAGCAAAACACAAAGGGATGGGAATGTACTAACCAAAATCCCTCCTGAACTTCTAGGAGGAGACCATAAGTGTCTGGTTTTCTACAAACAGCCTGGGGGCCATAGTTAAGCCTACTTTGCATTTCATGGGGAAAAGGAAGAGGCTTTCTAGTTTTCTGATGGAGAAAGAAGTAGGGTAGAATACAGAGTGTTGTGAAACATTGTGAAATGTTCCACATTTCCATTTAAATCCTTTCTACCCTTGGAGGCCCAGGGGAAGGTCTACATACTCCCTCAGCCCTTGATGACAGATCCTGCCTCTGCACCAGGAAAGTATTAGGCCATTGCCACATACATAAGCCAATTTTGCCCTGTGAGTTTGTCCCCTGCTTGTTGGTAGGATCTGGGTCTTCTCCATTTTCGTTCATCTCCATGATGCCTAATAGTGTTGTGCATGTAGCAGCTGCTCAGTAAACACTTGGCTTCTTTTCAGCTACAGAGGCTTTGATCCTAAAGCTCTGCAGAGTCCCACATAGCACCATCTGTTATGGATTGAATTGTGTACCCCCAAAATATGTGTTGGAATCAACTTGATGCAACTGGTAAGGTCCATGGGTGGTGCAAAATGATTTTCTATGGAAGAAAGGGCTGAAGATCTGCTTCCATCAAGATCACAGCCAAGAAAACACTATGGAGCAGTTAGTTCTATTCTGTAACACATGAGGATCTGATGGCAATGGGGTGGGTATACTTATGGACATAATCTAATCCAATGTAATGTAATTACCTCCATATTGCAATCTAATGAAATGTAATCAATCAGTTGAGTCCATACCAGTGACTGGTGGATCCTAAACCTATTCTATTTCTGAGTTATAAAAAGAGCAGATTAGACTCAGAGGCACACACAGATAGAGGGAGACAGACGCCATATGAGGATCATCTACAAGCCAAGGAACCAAGAAACACCAAGGGTACTGACAAGAAAGGAATTGACAGCTGAGCCCCCTGATTTGAACTTTTAGCCTCCAGAACTGGAAAAAATAAATTTCTGTTCTTTAAAAACACCCCTTTGTGGTACTTGTGTTACAGCAGCACTGGGTAACCAAGAGACCAACCAGGCTCTCTTTAGAGCAGAGAAGCTGGGCGATGGCACTCGGGCTGGAGCAGTGCTTTCAGGCCCACCTGTGTTTCTGGGTGACCTTGGTGGAGGTGCCCTTTCTTTGCCTGGCCCTAACTGCTCTCTGTCTGCGCACACACAAGCTCTCCTACCTGTGCACAAAATGCTTCATGTTCTGGGATGAAACATAGCCTGTCCAGGTGCAAATGATTGCTACTTTGCTACTTCAACATCCTCGTTTTTTCCTTTTAAGTAGTCATTGAAATTAAACTAAAAAAGAAATATTTGCACAGAGATTTCCCCAAGGCCATTTTTAATACACCTGGTAATCAGCGCTGGCTTTCAAAAGTATGGTTATTATTACCTTAAAATTATTGCATCATTTGGCTAAAGTCCTCTGTGAATGTTTCGGATGAAATTTTTTTTTTTTTTTATTAAAAATGTTTTTTAATGAGGCTATTTTCCTCCCTTTTCTTCCAAGGGGCAGAGCTACCTCACTGTTACTGTTTATTTAAATGGTAGAAGACTTCCTTGACTATATCTTATGCTTTTCTTCTAAGGGACTTAAGATGATTTCTGTATCCATGATAAACTTTAGTTCTGCATCTAGGGTAAAATTGAGGCATTGGGGATGGGGCAGGGTGGATATTACCGGGAATGGATTACCCAATAAGCAAGGTATGCACGAGCTTACTTACTAATCTGTAGTGCACAATTCACCTGTTTTTCACCACATCAAAGCCTGTGCATACCTTACTTACTGGTTAATCCATCCCCTGATTAAGACCTTGGCCCAAACCATATGGTGATCAGCTCTGGAGGAGGGAAAAGGACCTAGATCTCCTGAAGCTCCCTTTGCTTTTTGAGAACTTGTATTGTGATGTCCTTTTGGGGAATTACCTCTCCGCCAATGGACACTATCATTTGTGATTGTTAATCAGATGTCCTGCCTTCCCCTAGCCAAGTGCCAGACACATGACCCTAGCTAGGACAGCTGGATGCTTGTACTTATTGGTAATATTTTAATATTTTCATAGAAATGTTACTTAACTGGATCATTTGATGTACTCATATGGTTGCCAAATTTAACAAATAAAAATACAGGATGTTGAGTTAAATTTGAATTTCAGATAAACAATGAATACATTTTTTTACTAGAAGTATATCCCAAGCAACATTGGGTACATACTTATACTACAAATTACTTGTTGCTTATCTGCAATTCAAATTTAACTAGGAATCCTATATTTTATCTTGGAACCCTATCAGTACTCCAAGATGCACCCACTCCTGGGAATAGTTTCACTGTTCGCCTAAGCAGCTGAACGAAGCTCAAGCAATTGAATGTTGCAACCATTGTTTTCCTGTAAGCAGATGTTGGGTGGGAAGAGGGTCTAACCGGAAGTACTAGCCTTCTGAAAAGTGAGATGGGTAAACTCAAAACTAAACAGTGCCACTTCTGTTACTAAAGAGAAGGCAGGCCAATGACTCCACTTTTTTGGTCAAGTTCCACAATCAGAGGTGGAAATAATATAGATGACTTAGAGACGTGTTTCCGGATCTCATCAGGCAAGGAATCTTTAGGAGCAAAAGAATCGTTAGATGCTGCCTTAGTTTCCTAGAGCCGCCATAACAAAACACCAAAAAGTGGGTGGCTTTAAAGAACAGAAATACATTTTCTCACAGTTCTGGAGGCTACAAGTCCAAATCAGGGTACTGACCTTATGGATTTGTTCAGAGGGCTTTGAGAGAGGAATGGTTCCATGCCTCTGTCCTAGTTTCTGGTGGCTGCTGGCAATCCTTGGTGTTCTTTTGTTTGTCGATCCTCATAGGCTGTCCTCCCCCTGTGTGTGACTCTTTCTGCATCTGTCCTTCTCTTTTATAAGATGCCACTCAAAAGGGATTAGAATTAGGACCCACCCTATTCCTATATGACTTCATTAACTTAACTAAAACACCTTTAAAGAAAAACCCTATTTGCCCAAACAAGGTCACATTCACCCCTGCAGGGGTTAGGACTATCTTTTTGGGGGACTCAATTCAATCTATAACAGATGCCAATTAGAATATTGGTCACTGGGCCAGTGCTTTATAGATTTTTAGTCTTAGGGAAGCAGTGAAGGGAGCCGGGAGAAAGTCAGCTGGGATTTAGGAAGAGAAAGTGTCTACAGACAGGAGACAGGTAGGCACACAGACTGCTGGGCCAGGCTGCTCCAGACTCTGGGATGAACCAGAGATGAAGTCCTGCTGCTGGAGCCTTGACCAGCATCTCAGGGAGCTGGGACCCTTCGATAAGGCCTGTTACAGATCAGTGGGATGGCCATTTGGGTCAGATGTAGGGCCTCAGTGTTGGATTATGGACGTTATCTGTAGATGAAGATGCACATACTGGCACAGGTACGGATGAAGACTTTCCTCATGCAATCCTTGGACGGCAGATCACACGGCCGGAGCACAATGAATTCACAGGAGTTGCAATAAATTCTGTAATTGTCTTGCAAGTTTCACAATTTCATTGCACTGCATATTTATCTGGGGGCTAAATGTGTCCCTTTGTTTAATGCAAGTGTTTATAATAAACTACAATTTAGTAACCCTTTTTGGAGAATATATGTATGCTACAAGTTGGAATTGACTCGAAGGCACCTAACAAGGTAGCTAAAAACAACATATGATTCTGACTCCTAGTGACCCCATGTGACAGAATAGAACTGCCCCATAGGGTTTCCTAGTCTGTAATCTATAGGGGAGCAGATCACCATGTCTTTTTTTCCCCCCGAGGAGCAGCTGGTGGGTTAGAATCACCAGCCTTCGGTTAGCAGCTGAGGGCTTAAGCATTGTACCACCAGGGCTCCTTACATACATACATACATATGTATATATATCCCAAATCAAACTTGTTGCTGTCAAGTCAATGACGTTATAGAACAGAGTAGAACTGCCCCACAGGGTTTCCAAGGCTGTAACGTTTATAAGAGCGGATCACCGTGTCTTTCTCCTGCGGAGTCACTGGTGGATGTGAACCATCCACATTTTGGTTAGCAGCCAAGCATTTTACTACTGTGCCACCAGGACTCCTTACATACATATATTCTCCCCAAAACCTGAAAGTGGCTCAGCCTGCTTTGAATTTCAGAAGGGCCTGGGGCCTGCTATCTAGAGGAGAGTCTCTGGGGACTCTGGGCTTCCAGATCTCCCACATCAACTAAGTCATTGAACAATGGCTAAGACTCTAATTACAGTCAGGCCGGCTGAGTATGTCTAGTATGGTCTTAGAGCCCTCCTGTTGACCCTTCCAGATCTCTCTGTTTGCTGATGCCTGAAGTTAAGTTCTTAAGCAAAAGAACAAGCCTTCTCAAGGTAGGTGGGGGGTGAGTGGTTCACCAAATACCTGGGAGTCACGGTAGCCCGTGGAATGCATCCAGGAGAATTAATAGCTCAAGGGTTGAGTTTGAACCCCTGCTGATTTGTATTTCTAACAAGCTTCTGGGCAATCTAATGCTGCTGGTTAGAGATCACTTCCGAGAACCACTAGTAGAGCAGCAGTTCTCAAAATTTATTATACATAAGAATCACCTGGGGATGTTGTTAAAATGCAGATTCTGATTCAGTATATTTGGGGGGAAAATACTAATTCTCATCAGGAGTTGAACCAGAACCAACCCTTTCTGTGTCCTGTCCACTCCCTCCTCACTGAGGGCAGAGACCAACAACTTGTGTTTTAACAAGCCCTCTGGGTGGTTCTGCAGCTCTGGTGGCATAGTGGTTAAGAGTTCGGCTGCTAACCAAAAGATCAGCAGTTTGAATCCATCAGCCACTTCCTGGAATCCCTTTGGGCAGTTCTACTCTGTCCTATAGGTTCGCTATGAGTCGAAATCAACTCAACCGCAACAGGTTTGATTTCGTTGGTCAGGCTGATTCTGACGCTTGCTAAAATTTGAAAACCTCTGGTCTGCAGGATAAGGAAAGCCAAGGTTCAAATAACTGAGGTGAAGTCTGAGCCAGGAGATTGGAGGAGGGTGAGATGGAATCTGAGCCAAATCAGAGAGAAGAGATTCTGGGAAGTTGTTCTGAATATCTGTGGCTATTTTCAGCTAGCCTTTATCTCCCGCAGGTGCAGCCTAGGAGTGGGCTGGGCTAACTTAAAGGGCCAGAAGCAAAGTGGACAGGTAGAGAAATATTTGTAGTTGTTTTTGCAGATCATTCCGACCCCTTTGGAATTACAGTTTGTGGTCTGTCCCCTCATCTCCTTTCAAAATGATTAGGTCTTGTCAGTGCTTTCTCAGAGAGTTGGCTTGGCCTGAACATGGTATTATGGAATCAGAATTTGGTCGTTTGATAGCACCTTAAAGGTCAGTCAAGCCCCTTTACCCAATGCAGAAATCAACCCTGCAGCATTCCTGACAGTGGGTCAGGAACCCTCTTCAACACTACAGCTAGATAGAATGCATTCCATTCGTTAGAAAGGTTTTCCTTTGGATGCCCCAAGGCAACTATCACCTTGCATATAGTACGTGATCATACACATTCATTGAAACAGTAAGTGACTTATATTGAACAGATATCTGATCCATGCAACATTCATCTCTAGTTCTAATACTGCTGGCTGGAGCAACACAGGACATGTCTACTCTGTCTTTCATTTGAAGAGGATCATTATGCTTCTTATATTCCTTCTCCAGGAAAACGTATCCTTAGTTTTTTCCAAAGTTCCTAGTATGAATTGGTTTTCAGAGAGCCAGACAAAAAACAATAGTTACTTTTGAGTGGCAACCCCATGTGTATCAGAGTAAAACCATGCTCCACAGGGTTTTCAATGGCTGATTTTTTTGGAAGTAGATTGCCTTTCTTCCGTGATGCCTCTGGATGGACTCAAACTACCAACCTTTCACTTAGTACCTGAGGGCTTAACTGTCTATGCCACCTAGTAACTCCTGGAGACTCGGAAGATCGCATGTAAAATTGCTCTGCGGCAGAGATATGGAAGAAGGGTCCAGGAAAACCAAACTGTGCATAGAATTAGAGGGGGTAGTTGGTGTGGTGCAGTTTGTGCTCAACTCTTAACCTAAAGGTTGACCCACCCAGAGGTACCATGGAAGAAAAGGCCTGGCGATCTGCTTCCATTAAGATTACAGCCAAGAAAACTCTGTGGAGCACAGTTCTACTTTGTAACAGATGGTGTCCCCATGAACTGGAATTGACTTGATGCCAACCAACTACAATAAGAGGATGGTGTATGAAAGAGAATAAGCTGAGGTCAGAGCAAAGTGTGTGGCTAATGGAGTGAGGTAATTTAGGATGTAAGTCCATGGATACTGGGTGACCCCTGGGGTGTTCCTTTTCCATGGGCCCCGTATGTGTCACCAGGGCTGGGAGAATTTGTGTAGGAGTTGAGAGGACTGACCAGGGTCAGGTTGAATTATGGTCACCAAAACCCCCAGGTCCTTTGTCCATGAATTGCTGCCAAGTCGGGGCAGAGCAAACCTGTGCTTCACAATTGGTATTTTGGACCTAACTTCAGGGCTTTACCTAATCCTTATTAAATTTAATCTTGTTTACTCTAATCAGTTGAAATCATTTGAACCTTATTTCTGGAATGTGTTATCTGTCCCTTTTAACTTTGTGTCATGCATCACATTTATAAACTGACTTTGATCTCTACATCTAAATAATCGACAAAGATGTTGACCAGCAGCCCATTAGAGACCGCCTTTCAAACTGAAACCTATTTTAACTGTCACGGTTGGCTGTGGGCTGTTTGACTAGCTGTTCTTCATTTACTTATTCAATCTGTATGCTGAGCAAATAATCCAAGAAGCTGGACCATATGAAGAAGAACGTGGCATCAGGATTGGAGGAAGACTCACTGACAACCTGAGATATGCAGATGACACAACCTTGCTTGCTGAAAGTGAAGAAGACTTGAAGCACTTACTGATGAAAATCAAAGAATACAGTGTTGAGCATGGATTATACCTGAACATAAAGAAAACAAAAATCCTCACAACTGGACCAATGAGCAACTTCATGATAAATGGAGAAAAGACTGAAGTTGTCAAGGATTTCATTTTACTTGGATTCACACCCATGGAAGCAGCAGTTGAGAAATCAAACGACTTGTTGCATTGGGTAAGTGTGCTGCAGAAGTCTTCTTTAAAGTGTTAAAAAGCAAAGAGGCCACTTTGATGACTAAGGTGCACCTGATGCAAGCATGGTATTTTCAATCACTCTATATGCATCCGAAAGCTGGACAATGAATAAGGAAGACTGAAGAAGAATTGACGTCTTTGAATTATGGCGTTGGTGAAAAATATTGAATATACTATGGACTTCCAGAAGAATGAACAAATTTGTCTTGGAAGAAGTACAGCCAGAATGCTCCTTGGAAGCAAGAATGGCAAAACTTAGTCTCACATACTAGGGACGTGTTATCTGGGGGGACCAGTCCCTGGAAGACATAATGCTTGGTAAAGTAGAGGATCAGCAAAAAAAAAGGGAGACCCTTAATGATATGGATTGACACAGTGGCTGCAACAATGGGCTGAAACATAGCAATGATTGTGAGAATGGTGCAGTACCGGGCAGTGTTTCATTCTATTGCAGTGCTTCATTCTATTGCACATAATGTTGCTATGAGTTGGAACCGACTTATTGGCATCTAACAACAACAATAACAAATGCTATTCAGGTGATGATGGTGTCTTGTTCTTATGGTTATGGGCAGAGAGGTGTAATAGAAATGTTGATGGTGATGCCTGCTGCTACAGTCCTTCTAAAGAAATTATCCTGCTTTCAGCAGCATGACATTATAGTGACCTGTGACCCCACACCTCCCCCAGCAGCACCTGACTGAACCTGGCTCAAAAGTAGCCAATTCACAGGCTGCCTGTGGCCTATGAGAGTCATGGGGTGAAGAGCTCTGCCTAGACAGCTGAGCTAGGTCAACAAGTATCCACTCTCAGAGATTTTAATTAAGGAAGATGGAGAGAACAGCCACTTAACAGGAAGGAGTTAAGGTTGACATGTTGCCCATGGAGGCAATAAACCTGTTAGTATGGGGGCCACGAGGGGTCTAACCAAGCAACATCGATGAGGCAGACCAGACTTTTAGTTTGGCAATACAGTGAGTTAACATGATTTGGAAACAAGCGTCTGTTCTGGCTTGGGTCTGGATGGGAAAAAGTACCTCTGGGAATTGGTAACCACAGCCTGTACCTTGCTTAAGTTTGGTTCTAATTTATACTATCTGTGTGGTCCAGGAACCCTTAAGCTAAAACATTAACATAAAGTGGCCCAAGGCTGATGACATCCCTGGGGTAGACTGGCCGGAAGAAACACAAAATCCCACTGGGAAAATACACCCTGATTCCATGCTTCACAGGATCCCACAAATGAAGTTCCACTGAATATGGCTCAAAATTAAAAGTTCACAAGCAAACAATCTATCATTAGCATGTGTCAGTAGACGAGACTAAGAACTTCAGAGAATACAATTCTTAGGTAGCAATTATTAAAAATATGGGTTTGAAATAATTAAAGACAAAAATGAAGAAATAAAAAATATGCAATGAAAATACAGTAGGTATATGAAATAAAAAATATAGGCACCAAAATTAAAACATACTGTATTTTAATGCAACTAACATGCTCCTTCTACGTTTGTTTGCCAACTACACCCTGCCCCCAAAAGGTATTTTTGTAAGTGCTGCTATACCAATTTTTTTGCTGTGCTAATTTTTTTTACAGAAATACGTAAAAAAAAAATTGGCAAAGTGGTGCTTATGAAAATACCCTGTGGGGGAAGGGTGTGGTTGGCAAACGTATGTAGAAGGTGCATGTTATTTGAGTAAGAATATGATGATAGTCGTATGAACAAATTTATACAAAACTGAGGAGAAAATAAATAAACTGAAAGCTTGGGGTGAAGAAATTATCCAGAATTCATCACAAATAGTTTAAGAGATAAAAAATACTAAAGAGAAGTTAAAAGACATGAAGAAAGAATAAAAAGTTTCAATAAATAATGTATAGGGGTTCCTGTTAGAATGAGGGAGAGTCAATATTTAAGGGAGAATGGCTGAGAATTTTCCAGGGTTGGTGAGAGACATGAATCATGGATTTAGAAAGCAAATGGGTCCCAGGAGGATAAACGAAACTAAATTCACAACTAGACACATGGATGTAAAAGTGTAGAATCTCAGAGACTAAGAGGAAATCTTAAAACAACTAGAGAAATCTACAAAGAAATAGCAATTACACTATTACCAGATGTGAATGGTTAAGATTGTGTGTCAGCTTGGTTGGGCCATGATTCTCAGTGTTTTGGCAGTTATATAATGTTGTGATCACTTCCCTGTTGAAATTTGATATGTGATCACCCCATGATGGAATCTGCAGAGTGGTACCGGTGGGGGTGGGGCCTGTGGTGGCTCACCACCCCCTCAGCCTTCATCTCTCCACCTTCTACCATCTACTTCCTTCCTGCTCACCTTGCCAATGTTTTTGGCTTGTTCTGATCCAGCAAGTGCCTCTTGTCTGACCTCCAGTTCTTGGGACTTGAGCTAGCAGCTTATCTGTTGATCTTGGGGTTTGTCAATCTTCACAGCCTGTGAACAACAGTCCTGCTCCCCGACCTGGCAATCTTGGGTTCACCGGCCCCTGCAGCTATGTGAATCAGGAGAAGCCTTGCAGTCTTGCCTGCTGACCTTGGGATTCCTTGACCTTCATAGCCTGTGAGCAGGAGCCCTGCTCTCTGACTGGCTGATCTTGAGTTCACCAGCTTGTGTGGCTCCACGAATTGGGAGAGACCTCTATCCTGATCCGTGGACTTGGGATGTTCCAGCCTCCACAATCGTGTGAGCTGTTTCCTTGATATAAATCTCTTTTTACATATTTACACACTTTACTGCTTTTGCTTCTCTAGAGAGCCCAGCCTAAGATACCAGATTTCTCAACAGTAATAATAGAAGCCTGAAAACCAAGCAGTAACATGTTGAAAGGGCTGATAAAAAATTCTATACCTGGCTAAACTATCATTTAAGATGGCGGGTAAAATAGAAATAATTTTCAGAATAAAGATTGAGAAACGCTAACACACTCTCACTGAAAGAACTAAAGTATATACTTTAAGCAGAAGAAAACTGAAAACAGAAGGATTAAGATGCAAGAAGAATGATGAGCAAATAAATTAGTAAACGTGGGAAAATCTGAACAAGCATTTACTGTATAAAAACCATTATAATAATGATGACTAATTAGAGGGTATAAAAAGAGGTAGGATTAGAAAACAGACATTTACAAATAAGATGGGCAGAAATGGTTGCAGTTGGAATGTTAAAATTTTAGAATTAAGTTGGAAAGGGATAATACTAGTTAAATCAAATATGCACACTATGGCAGACAAAGGAAAGTACAGCCTAACTCTCTCTTGAAGAAAGGACTTTTTGTCCAGCTGTGAGGATAACTGCCGGCCTCCAGCTATTAGCTTCATCAGGGTCTGCCTCAGATTTCCAGTGGAGGTCAAACTATTCTCAGAGCAGCCTCTGGCCAATGACTGGGTAAGGTCCTGATCTTCTCCGAGTGGTGCCCAGCCAAAGACTGAGCAAGGTAATAGAATAAAGGGCTTGTCATTTCTGCCCAATGGTGACTCTACAGGACTTTGTTAGACCTATATTACAGTCTGAAGTGTCCCTTTTGCTCAATCCTACTTCCTTCTTTTCCCTTTCACAGTATATTAGTACCAGTGGCCATTGAGTTGACTCTGACTCATGGTGACCCCACGTATGTCAGTGTAGAGCTATGCTCCATAGGGATTTCAGTGGCTGATTTTTCGGAAGTAGATTGCCAAACCTTTTTTCCCAGGTGCCTCTGGGTGGACTTGAACCTCCAACCTTTCAGTTAGTGACTGAGAGCTTTAACCATTTACACTATCCAGGGACTCCACAGTATGTTTTTGCATGCCATCAAGTCAATTCTGACTCATAGTGAACTCCAACTGACAAAGCAGAACTGCCTTCGTAGGGTTTCCTAGATTGTAATCTTGGTGGAAGCATATTGCCTTGTGTTTTCCTGTGGAGCCGCTGGGTGGATTTGAACCGCTGACCTTTTGGATAGCAGCCAAGCACTTAACTGTTGCCCCACGAGGGCTCCTTCTCCACAGTATTACCCGCCCCCTCCCCCAATCCCTTTGCGTGCCTAACTCCATCTCAGCATCTGCTTCCTGGAGAACACCAAATTTTGACACATGCTAAAAAGTTTAGGGAACCTCCTGGCCAAAAAAAATATAAAATATAACTTATAAAATTGTAGAGCAGGAGAAAATTGAAATGATATGAAGAAAAAAAATTCAAAAATAAAAACACAATATAATATGGTAAAAATAAATCTAAATATATCTATAATCATAATATTGGATTAATTTGCCAGTTAAAGAACAGAGATTGTCAGATTGTATTAAGAAAAAAAAAAAAAGGCAAAATTCACCTACATGCTAGAACATTAAGCACACTTAAAATATTAGTCCACAGGAAAAGTGGATTGTGAAAGACAGTACCAGCTATAAGAAAGCTGGTGTAGCTATATTGAAAACTGACAAAATAGAATTCAAGACAAAAAGCACAATTAGTATGAAGACACACGACAATAAGCTATAAATACTTAGGAAAACATAAATTCTAAATATCTGTGCATGAATCCTATAGTCTCAAAGTACATAAGCAGAAGTGCACAGATGTAAAAGGAGAAGCTGACAATTTTATAATCACAGTAGTAGATTTTTACATTTTTCTTTTGGTAATTAATAGATCAATCAGATAAAAAAAGGATGTAGAAGAGTTGAATAATCCAATTACTAAGCTTGATCTAATGGACATATACAGTGCCCGGCATCCAACAATGAGAAAGACGCCTTCCTTTCGAACACATATAAATTCTTTACAAATATCAACATGATACTGAGCAGACAGCAAGGAGGTCCACCTAGTATCAGGAAAAGAATTGGTTAGACTCAGGGAAAAACAGGCCCCCGAGGAGTAATTGAGTCTCAGTGATGACAGAGAACCTGAGGGGAGCTCCATGAACACCTGCTGGATTTTTTTTTTTTTTTAAAGATTTTATCTCCCTTACTTACTTACCTACCCAAAAAAACCAAACCTGTTGTCTTTGAGTCAATTCCTACTCCTAGCGACCATATAGGACAGAGTAGAACTGCCCCATAGAGTTTCCGAGGAGCAGCTGATGGGTTCCAACTGCCAACATTTTGATTAGCAGCAGAGCTCTCAACTGCTGCTTCACCAGGGCCCCATAGCCTTACAGTAAACCTACATTACTTAATCTAGTCTGAGTTTCTCTTCCTTACAGCTGAAAAAGCTCAGTTAAATCAGGGCTTGTTCCACAGGGAGTCAAGAACTTTTCCTGGGAGGGCCGAGGAGGCTGAGGAGTCGGTTGCCTCACCTGTGGAAACTGTAACAAGAGAATGCATACAAGAACTTGCCCAGAGAAAATCCAATTTCTGAGATGCATTCCACCAAATCCCACACTCTTTCTTCTACCAGCAACTAACTGTCTGACACAGAAATGTGCCACTGGAATATATTTTCTTACCAGTCTGCTACTACAATATCACTTCTGTTTCTTCATTTACTATCACTCTTGTGCTTTGCACATTGCTTAAAAAAAAAATTTTATTATTATTATTATTATTTTTAACCTTGGGATCATGGACATCCAAAATAGGTAAAAACTTTCTTGACACAAAGTGGTGAACTACTGTTCCATTTAAAACAAAGAGCTATTTCTTTTGGACTGGTATGTTTCTCTCTCCCCGAGCTGCAGACCTGAGTTCTATTTCACTCTCTTTAAGACTCTTTTTTTTTCAGAATCGACTTGACAGCACTGGGTTTGGTTTTGGTTTTTTTGGTATATCCTATCCATGGGTATGTGGACATCTCAGGCCACAGATTAGTTTATTCTCCTCAATAATGTGATTTAGCTTACCTTTCCAGTCTTACTTTCCACTACTGTACTTCCCTGCATACGTCATGTTTACTTCCCTTTCCAGATCATGCCTAATTCTTTCCATTTTATATATATAGTGAGACAGAGATTGAGAGAGAGGGAGATTGATTTACTTCGAAAGATTGACTCAGATGATCCCTCATGGGGGGGCGGGGTGGCAAGTCCAAACTCCATAGATCAGGTGGCAGGCTGGAGACTGCTACAGGCTTGTGTCCCAGGATTCATAGGTCAGGTGATGGGAAGAATGCAGAGACGAAAGTGAGTTCTGCCAAAATACCTTTTTTTTTTTTTTTTATAGTCTAGAGGCAGAACACATCCTAAAGAAACTCCATGTTTAACTGATCGATTGATTACATTACATTGGATTACATTTGGAAAGCAAATACTATGCATTACGTTATGGAACAACAACTAGTCTAGTGTTCGGCCAAACTACTGGTAATCACAGCCTAGCCAAGTTGACATAAAATTAACTATCCCTTTGTTTTTTATGTTCGTTTTTTTCCTGGACCACTCTCCACATTCCTTCTTCACCCATTTATTATAATACCATATTTTTTACGCAAATAATGCAAGCCTTCTACACTTGTTTGCCAACTGCTCCCTCCCCCTGCAAGGTATTTTCCTAAGCGTTTCTATGCCAATTTTTTTTTTTTTTAACATGTTGCTGTAAAAAAATTAGCATGGTGCGCCAACTCTGGGCAACTGTAGGTCAGCTGGAAATCTCTTCCTCTGGGGATTGTCTGGCTGTTGGCTGGGGTGACAATGAAGACTGGGCCTTGTGTCTCTCACTATTAAGCAGGCTAGCTGGGATTTGTTCACATGGTAGTAGCAGAGTTCCAAGAGAACAAGGTGAAATGTGAATAGCTTCTTGAATCCTAGACTTGGAACTAGCACAATGCCATTTCTGCGACGGAGTAAAGACTCAACCTCCTAATTACCCAGCGCTGTTGTGTGGATTCCGACTCATAGCACAGAGTAGAACTGCCCTACAGGGTTTCCAAGGAGTGCCTGGTGGATTCCAGCTCCTGACATTTTGGTTAGCAGCCGAGATCTTAACCACTGCGTCACCAGGGCTCATCCATCAGATAGGGCCTAATGAAAACAAATGAACAGCCATACAGTGAAGTTCTATGTAAAAGTTAAAAAGAAAAAGGCATATCTGTATGTATGTATTGAGACAGAGAGTTCCTCAAGATACATTGTTAAATGAGAAAAGAAAGACAGAACAGTCTTTATAGATGTTGTTTTTACAGGTGTATAAAAAAAAGGACATATACATTTTGTTTGTAATATGCATAAATCTGTGAAAGGATACAGGGGTGGTTGCTTTGGGGAATTTGGGGACTGGGAGGAAGTTTTCATTATATACTTTTTTGGACTTGAAATTTATTTAAAAAATTAAAAATTATCATACAGTAAAATTAATTTTTTTCTTTTTAGTGTACAGTACTATAAACTTTAGAACATGTAAAATTCATGTAACTGCCACTATAATCAAGATATAGAATTGGCCCATTACCCCAAAGCTCCTTTGGGCTATTTCTTTATATCCCCATCCTCCTCCAAACCCTAACCCCCTGACAACCACAGCTCTGTTCTTCACCACTATCATTTTGTCTTTCTCACTTTGACCTTTGCACTTTTAGAACTTTTGAAAAACCACATGCATGTCTTATCAATTAAAAAATAAAATTTGTTGTCCATTGTCCAAATACTACCTTCTCCCTGAAGCTTTTCCTCTTCTTTCAACCTGAGTGATTTCTCCTTCCTTGAAAACCCCATACCCTTTATGTTTATTTTTCATGGCACATATACTCTGTCTTGTTTTATACTTACTTGTGGACTTGTTCCAGGTCCTTCCTTCTGGATTTCTAGCTCGAGAGCAGGGACCCTGCCCTACTTGTCTTTATTCCCAACTGTGTCTAACACTATGCCTGATACAGAGTGGCTTCTCAAGAAGTATTCGATGAATTGATTCTCATTGAGTTGTTTGACCCCATACTCCTGCAAGCTTTATTTTGCTGTTGAGGAAGATTAGCAGTAAGGACGCTTCTCCTACTCCCTCTTCCAACATATTTCCACAGGGCGGCATCTATCGAAATGCTGTCTTTGCACCTTGCCCTGGAGTAGTAGCAAACTCAGAAGTTGTTTGCCTGTAGCAATTTTCTCCCTGGTCTATGTCACTTTGATGAGCTTGGTTCTATGAAATGCATGGTGGAGCTGGCTCTTGGTAGCTGGCAGCTCTTGCTTAGTCTTACCTCTTTAGAGAAAGTCCCTTGATTTCTGACACTTGCAACGTGAGGGGAGGAGGTGTTGAGATTTTCTGAGGACAGATGCTGAGGATGCACGTTTTGTGCTGCTGGCAGTGTCATCTGGTGTCTGGCTTTGGAGTGATGAGGGCTGGGACCCATTCTCACCTGGGCATGTCACTGTCACTGGAAGGTGGTAGTCTGAGCTCGGGCCCCAGGCACATGATGAAGGGCACAGCCCATCTGGTGGGGCCAGCAGCCTGCATGCAGTGCTTTTACAAATCAGGTTCTTCTGAAGACTCATTGTAACCGGTTTACGGGGGAGTCTCAACCTATTGGAGTGTGATCTTGAAATGGTATGACATTTTCCCCTACCATTGCTTTCATTGATAACCATGCAGATTCTCTGTCTCCCTGGATAGTACATTCCTTAATGGCTCCCTGGCTGGGTGCCATGACTTTCCTGCCACTTCTAGTCTTTTGCACAATCTCATTCCAGCATTTAAGACTCAGTTTTTTTCACTTTTCAAAGCTTCAGTCTTAAACACAATGCAACGCAACGCTTGTCTTCCCTCTCCTCCAGTGCTGGTTAAAGCTTTGAATCTCTGCTTCAGAGACTCTTCCTCCTTTAGAGGGAAAGCAAGGGGTAGAGAGGCATTCAGGGTCTGGCTTTCTTGGGAGCAATGTTCAGCTTCACCCTGGTCCACTCCAAAGTGTAGGAACCCCCTGCTGAGGGCCAGCAGAGTCTCCCTTTAGTCTTACCAGCGGCATATCCTGCCTTTCTGGATTGGGTGTTCTATTACTGGGTTCTATGGCTGCCAGAGGTCCCCAGGCGGCATAAGTGGTTTATGCTCATCTACTAACTGCAAGGTTGGTGGTTCGAACTCACCCAGTGGCACCATAGAAGAAAGGCCTGTCTATCTGCTTCCATAAAGATTATAGCCGAGAAAACCCTAAGGAGTGAGTTCTACTCTGTTACACTGGGGGTCCACATTAGCTGGAATTGACTCAAAATAATGGGAAGGAATGAATGATGGCTTCCAGGAGTCTCTGGTTCCTTACCCTCTGTTAAACCAGGGCTTGAAACCAATTCATTCCAGTTTGAGCCACTGCTGAGAATTTACATTTCTAATGAGTTCCTTGCTAAGAATTTGCATTTTTAGTCCAGATATACTGAATCAGAATGTACAGTTTAACAAGATCCCAGGTGATTCTTATGTATAACTTTCTGGGAACTTGTTAGAAAGGCAAATTCTCAGCAGGGGTTCAAACCAGAACTAACTGGTTTGAAGTCCTGTGCTAAACACGCCCTCCTTCATGTACAAGCCCTGGTGGAGTAGAGGTTAAGAGCTATTGCTACTAACCAAAAAGTTGGCAGTTTGAATCCACTAGCTACTCCTTGGAAACTCTATAGAGCAGCTCTACTCTGTCCTATAGGGTAGCTATGAGTCGGAACCGACTCAAAGACAACAGGTAGGTTTCATGCACAACCTCAGGAATCCCTGGGGCCTTCTTTATATCCTCCAGAGATCATATAGAACTGGAATAGGTGGGAATTGTCCCGTCTTCTTTCTAGGCACTCCATGCCACAGCCTTTTCAAGCCCAGCTGACACTGGCCAGTCAATGAGCCTCCCACCTTTAGAAATCTCTAGTTCAGAAACTGGCATCAATATCTCTGCCACAAGAGTCTCCAAATGTAAAGGAATACATGTCAAGCACCCTCTTCTTCAACCCCATAGGTGGGAAGGGAACTGAAAACGCCATTGCACCGTGTTCCTAGAAGAATTTTCCCGTCACCCTCCATTTCAGTAGGTTCTGCAGCTCAGCCATTATCTAGTGGGGTGTGTGTGAGATACGAGTCTTTCCTTCTTTCAGGCATCTCCAACCTTCACTAGTGGTTCTCCCATTTTTCCACCCATGCCTTCCCCAGGTTCCTTTCTGAAGGTCTGCCCATTTTTCACAGAGTAGGGCTAAGGTTCACTGAACCCAAATAGCTCTTTTGTCCAGGTCACCCTGGAGACCATGGGGACAAATATCTGATTTCCTGTGGAGAACTGGAGCAGGCCAGGTTGGCTGCTTTGAGGTGATGTGATCTGAGGTGACCTTGCCCACATGTTTGCCCCCCATTCCACATTAGGGGGGCTCTGTTCTAGAACCAGTCAATTCAGTTAAGGTTTGTCTTTGTTTGGCTCTGTCTTTTGCAAAGGACTGATGTGCTCCTAGACCGCCTTGAGAATTAAAGGGGCTTGTGGTGACTTATAACTACAGCGGAGAGTAACTAGTTGCCAAGGTGGCTCTAAGAACTAGCTTCTCAACCTGAGCTCTCTTGGGCCACGTGGTCTCCCTGCCATGTCATGCTTGCTTCTCTCTGCCTTATTTCTAACCAACCAGTCTTCTTTTTTTCCTAGGTCACATGTGGAGGAAGTTAGTCAGAGAGGCAGAATTCTTCCTTCTAGGTCACCTTAAGGGTTGCCAACCACTGTGGGTCAGTGCTCAACTCTGGTCCAATCACAGGCCAGCTTAGCACTGCTCCCTGAGCAGAGGGTTGTGGGTAGAGCAGAATGAGCTAAAGGGGTAGGGGGCTTGGCAGCTTTGTAAGTTCCATGTCTAGTTTCAGGGTTTGCTTCAGAGCAATCCTTACTCCCTCCATTCCTTCCTAAACCAGCCCTCTGAGTAGGCTAAGGCTATAATTTTCTCAGCGTAAATTCCTTTGGGACAAGAGAGGCAACAGGAGGGCAATGATTGCTGGTTGATGGAGGGGTCCTGAAAGCTGGGAGAAAAAGTCTAGAGAAAAAACGTTGAGGTCTTTGCAGTGACTGACCCAGCTCTCTGTACCCTGCCTGGAGGGGTAGGGTTAAGAGCACTTTCAGGGTCCCAAATCTCCCTCCTGCCCATACCCAGTGCAATGAGTAACTTAACAGTGTCTACCAAATGTGGAGCCCGGTTCTCAGATTTTTCCCCTTGGCTGGGCTCCAGAGCTCCTAGCCCCTTCTCATACCCTTGTGAAAAGAGGCACCAGGTAGAAAAATCCAGCAGGGCCAGATCTGACACTGGGCCTACACTTAGACCTGGATACCAGGGGAGTAACTTCTCTCCCTGGCCTGGATCAATCCACTTACAGACGTGCCACCACATGTCTAACAAATACCCAGGAGGGAGAAGTAAAATTTGTCCCCAAGGAGCTTCCAATATAATTGAGATATCAGTCACCTCTAAGGTACTGAATAATGCAGGCCACTATAATTAAGTCCTGAATTATGTGAAATAGACCCCAAGTGCTATTGGAGACCCCAGGACACTACAGTGTAGGTTTGGGGGCTGGGGAAGGGTGAGTTAAGGAGGGCTTCATGGAAGAAATCGTTGAACTGGTTGTTCTCACTAGGAATTAGGGAGGGGGTTGGATGGGTATCAGAAGTCCCTGGGTGGTGCAATTAGTTAAATGCTCAACTACTAGCTGAGAGGTTGGCTGTTAAAACCCACCCGGAGGCACCTCAGAAGACAGGCCTGGTGATTTGCTTCCAAAAGGTCACAGCCTTGAAAACCCTATGGAGCACAGTTCTACTCTGACACATATGGGGTCGCTATGAGTCAGAATCAACTGAACGGCAACTAACAACAACAAAAACAAATAGGTATAGAAATACCTGGGAGCTTTTTAAAATTATAACTCGTTTCTCTCTCTTCTTCTGAGATTCTGCTCCTTTCTGGGAGGGGGGTGAGCAAGTATAGTTTGAATCCAGGGGATTCTAATTCTCTCACACACTTCCCACAGATCTCTCCAAAGCCACTACTTTATACCAGTGGTCTCTAAACTTTTTCGGCCAGGTACCCCATGGATACAAATTTTTGAGTATGTACCCTCAATATTTGTATATTTATTTATTTAAAAAGAACATCCATGCACTACTGTATTCATATATTATAGTCACCATAAAGGATGCACAAAAATAGAAGTTAACAGGGCCAAGCTTAAGAATAAATAGAAATAGGACTCCTAATATTTTTTTAGCAACCCCTAACAGATCACCTGTTCCCCCTGCCCCACCCCCGTGCACGTCTTTTGGAAACAACTGCTCTAGATTCATATTTGTATCCCTATGCCCAGAGCCTGACATGCGATAGGTTATTCAATAAATAATTTTGTGGGATGGATGAATAATAAATGCTTAAGAGAGAGCTAGCTGTTGAAGAATATGAATATTTCAAAAATATGTAAGTGGGTGGAGAAGGAAAGCAGAGAGCCTCCCTCATAGATTAATATTATGATTTATTGACCTTTCTTAATAGTAACTTTAGGATTAGACCTTACAGGAAGACATTAAGTCTGAGTAATGATTGATTGTTTGAGTTAATTAAATTGAATGCATTTATTTTTCATTCATCTCCATTAGCATAGTGGCCCCGTATTCCCACATTCTTAATTGCTTGACTACCTCCTGGCCCAGCCATTTCACCCTTTGAGACTGGGGGGTCCACTGGCAAGAGGACCAAGGGGAGTGGGGAGGCACTTGTAGGGGGAGGAGCTCACTGAGGAGTCTCCCAGGAGAAAGAAGCCTCAAATCTCAGCTATGAGTTAATTAGGGATTGTGTAAAACACACGGGAAGGACCAGGTGAAAGGGAGTATTACAGGCTCCTAATGGTTGGGAACTGATTTATTAGCGTGGCACCACATTTGCATTTGAGACAGAAATTTGGTAATAATCCAGAGTGGGGTTTTGTAGGCATCAGGTTGGAGGGTTCAAGGTCACCGGGATGACCCCTCCAGGGATTTCTTTGAGCCTTTCCCTGCCACCCACTCCAGGAACCCTTGCTGGGGGAGTACAGAGGTACTCACCTTCTAAGCAGGAAACCACTCCCAAAGATAGCTTCCAAGATTGCCACACACTACACTTTGTCAACAGAATATGAAGGCTCTCTGGTCTTCCTCCCTCATTTTGTGGATAATAGTAGTAACACTTATATAGCGCATACTTACATACGTGCCAGATTCTGTTCTCAAAACACTTTGCACATACATTGGCTCATTTAATCCTCACAACAACATTGGAGGAAGGTGCTAGGAATTTCTTTATCTTACAGCTGAAGAAATCAGGGCTTCAAACAGGTTCCTCCAGTTCGAACCCCCGCTGAGAATTTGCATTTCTAAGAAGTTCCCAGGTGATCTAATGCTGCTGGTTAGGGACCAGTTCTGAAAGCCACTAGTAGAGCAGTGGTCCTCAAAATTTATTATACATAAGAATCACCTGGGGATCTTGTTAAAATGTAGGTTCTGATTCAGTATATCTGGGGGTGGAAATATAAATGCTCAGTAGGAGTTCGAACCAGAACGAACTGGTTCAAGGCCTAGAAGAAACTGAAACACACAGTGGCAGTGGTTCAGTAACTTGTCCAGGCTAATTAGTGGCTAGAAAGTGGTAGCTTTAGGATTCAAACCCAGGCAGTCTGGCTCCAGCAACATGTCCCTAACCACTGTGTCATTGATGAGGGAACAGAACTTTCCCTGATTGAATGTTTCTAAGTTTGTCTTTGGCTCAATTCAGAGCCCAGTTTCTGCTGATTGTCTTGCTGTCTTCCTTCCCCTCAGAACCCTGGTACCCTAAACTCCCTCTTCCTAATTTTCTAAATTAATCTGCTCTCAGATTCATCATTTACACTAAAGCGTAAATGACAGAGTCACTTAAAAAGCTACACCTCCCTGGGAAATCTGAACAATAGCAGGATTCAAAATATTAAACTGAAGGGATGAAGCCTTGATGGTAGCATCTGAGGCAACTCCTGGGGTATCTGTTGTGGGGTGGGTCTTTGGGTGTCTCAGGGTCATACTACGCAGGTTGGCCAGCAAAAAACCTCCCTGAAACCCAAACCTGTTGCCAACAAGTCAATTCCAACTCAAAGCGACTCTATAGGAAAGAGTAGAACTGCCCCATAGGGTTTCCAAGGAGCAGCTGGTTAGCAGCAGAACTCTTAACCACTGTGCAACCAGGATGCCATGTGGGGGTAAGGTCACTGGGAGGCTAGAAGTCCATGGTGCCTTGGCCTTCCCTGCTTTTCCTCTTCCTCCACCCTATAGCTGCAGGTCCTCTTTTGTGGTCTTAGCTGGAGCCGCCGAGGAACATTGTAGATCAGAGCAGCTGCCAGCTACTAGGGACTCCATCATAAAAACAAACAAACCAGTCTGGTTTGAAGTTTACAACATATTTCACAGTTTTTAAAATGTTTGTTTGATATAAATCTTCTCAAACTACCCACCCCCTCATGGGGCAGCTTGCCTTGGTCCTTGTGCCAACCCCTCTGCTGTCCTGGACATGTGGGACTTGGAGTGGCAATCCCTGCAGCTGGGATCAAAGGTGGGGTGGGACATGCTGATGACAGGAATGGCCTCTTGGGAGGCATGGAGAGAAGAACAGAGACCCCACTGAGTGGACAATAGGGGTCCAGATCCTTGCCAGTTGTCCTTACACATGTGGGCCGCAGAGAGGGGCCCTTATGATGGAGTCTGAGAGACCAGGCTTGCAGGTTGGGATCACAGAGACTTCTGAGCCTCTCCTACAAGGAAAGCCCACCGGCCCTGGCTCCATGACTCGTGTGTGGCCTTTATGGGCCGTGACCAATGGCTCAAGGCCTGGGCTGGCGGCCACAAGCCTTCATCCTGAGCAGGAATTCTAATTAAACGGGCTCACTTACAAAGAACTCAGTGCCAGACTCTGCTTTTTGGGCCCCGCCCAGCTGGTTGTGCTCTGTAAAGCCACCCGCAGAGATGCCCAGTTCAGGGCTCCCCTGCTTGCCATTGCAGTGGGCTGCAACAGATGGGTGCAATGCTGGGGCGGGGGGTGTACCCTGAGCTCTGATTCAAACAGGTCTTTAAAGAAAACTTTTGATGGTCCCTCGGATCATTCTGGAGCTTGTGTTGCGAGATGTTCTTCTTGCTATTTGTGCCATTCTTTTGTATTTGTTATGTCCATCTCCTTTCTTCACAATGAATTGAGTTGGTTTACATATTCAGGGATCCAGGAAATTCAGGGTGGTGGAATCCCCTCATCCAGGTTTCTCTAAGTGATCAACTGGCAGGGTTTCATTCAGCGCTAAGAGTGCCAAGTGAACGAATGTCAGGATATCTGGCCCATGAGAGATGAATGAGGACCAGAGGACTTTGCAGAGAAGCTGGATCCAGAGCTGAGCCCAGAGGGACGGGTAGGATTTGTGCAGGCAGAGAGAAAGCCCAAGGGACAAGGAAATATCTGCGTTGCACATATTAAATAAAATTGGGGGTATATCTGCACGTTACCAAAACTAGTTGTCGTCAAGTCAATTCCAAGTCATGAGGACCCCATGTATACAGGGTAGAACTGCTCCATGTGGTTTTCAAGTCTGTGGCCTTTCTTCCAAGGCACCTCTGGGTGGGTTCAAACAGCCAACCTCTCAGCTAGCTGTCGGGTGCTTAATGGTTTGTGCCACCCAGGGACTCCTTAATTCTCAAACTCTTGTCTCTGTTAATTAAGGAAATCCTTACTCCCCAAACTCATTTCTCTGATAATTCTTAAGGCAAAGATCTGGAGCAACCCTGCTCACTCTTCCTCATTCAACATTCCGGTTGTCCTGTTGTTACTTATTTTCTCTTTTAAATGATGTCCATTTTGTCTGATTTCAGCACTTCAAAATAAGGCTGTGTGTGATGTGGCTGATGGTGGCAGTGATGGTGGTGGCGACAACATAGCTCAGGGACCCTGACCCAAGTTGTGATAGAAAATGTATAACTATTTAGTCGCTCTGCCCCCCCCCCCACTCTCCCCAAGGCCTTCTTTCCTCTTCACGCTCTCCCAACCGCCAACTCAGACTGGACCTGGGTCTGCATTTGCTATACTGTCCCCTGAGTCCTATTCATTGATGAACAAAAATGCTCAGTGAAAGCGTGGAAGGACTGGGGAGAGAGAAGAGATCCAAGGTGGGACCTGGTGCTTCCTTTTGCGAACAGAAGCTCTTCCCTGGCTTCTGTGGGTCTGCATAAGTGGAGGCCTGGGCTCCTGGCAAACTTTCTTGCTAGTCCAGAGGACACCCACACACCCAAGCCACTGGGAATGCAGCTTGCTGACCTTGGCAGGAAGGAGGGCTGAGTCGGCCTTTTGCGTAACATAAATACTCAGCACAGCTGCTTATAACCTGCCCACTTCTTGTCAAATCCAAGAAGAAAGGGACATGCTGGCCAAACTCATTTTCCCCACTGGACCTCAGATCCCAAGAAACTTGGGCTCTGCTCAAGTTAGTAAGTTGAGACTGTATTCTTCCCCGCCCCCTGAAAACTGGCTGCTGGTAGGCAAAAGCCTGGGTGGGAAGGACAGTAAGAAAATCTAAGGAGCTGCTTGTTCTAATGGGAATTGTTGACGAAACGTTCTTGGGAAACTCCCTATAAACTTTGCTAGGGAAGCTCTGGGCCTTTCCACCTTAGCTGATCTGGAGGGAGTAGGAAGGAAGAAAGAGTGAAATAATTCAACTTGGCAAAAGAAGTTGTCTTTCATGGTAGTTTTTCTCATCCATCCTCAAGATGAATGTTTTTTCTCCCCAGCTGGTTAGACCCCTTATCAGCCTTTCAACTTGGAGTTGGTCCTGATTCAGTCCTCTGTTCATAATGTGCTGTCACCATCCCATCCCTCTACCGTCATCAACAGTGTCTTCCTTCCTTGTCTAGGTGCCACACATCCTTCTAGAAGTGATTGAATCCCACATCTTCCATGAAGCTTTCCCCCAGTCACTTTGATTACTCTTTTCTTTAGACTTTTGCCACCTTGGAGTTAGTCCCACACTCATTGTTAGTAATTGTTCTCTAATAGCTTCATGAAAATTAGCTCTGTCTTACCAACCTGTAGTCATCCCTTAGGAGCTCGGCCCAGAGGCATACTGAGATGGGTTCATTAAGTACGAGTTGATTGCTGGGTTCCTGGTAAGATGGAAAATCTTTCCAGCATACGAGGATTGGTGACTATGCCCATTTTCTAGAGTCAACTAGACACTGAGTAAATTGGAAGGAGGGTCTTTGGACCTGAATTTTGGACAATGGGCTCCAGCATGAAAGAGAACCAAGATGATAAGATGTACGATTTTTGGATGGAGCCTGGTTTTGGGGAGTTGTGTAGTCCCACATCAACCCCAAGGAGCCATTGGTAACTCTTATATGAGGGCTAGTCAAGAGGTGAGTGGACAAGATGTTGCCTCAGCATTCCAGAGCCACGGGTTCATCATCTTTATGAGGCGTTTGAGTAGACAGCCTCCAATGTCCTGCATTTTATCCACTCAATATTTATTGAGTGCTTACTGTGTATCAGGAACTATTCTCGGTACTGGGGGTAATAGCCCCTGTTTTAGTTATCTAGTGCTGCCATAACAAAAATACCACAAGTGGATGGCTTTAACAAACAGAAATTTATTCTCGCATGCAGTCCTGATCCAAATACCAACAACATTCTTTAAAGAGATGGAAAAACTAATCATTAACTTTATATGGAAAGGGAAAAAACCCCGAATAAGTAAAGCACTATTGAAGAAGAAGAAGAAAGTAGGAGGACTCGTACTACCTGACCTCAGAACCTATCATACAGCTATGGTAGTCAAAACAGCCTGGTACTGGTACAACGACAGATACATTGACCAATGGAAAAGAATTGAGAACTGAGATGTAAACCCATTCACCTGTGGCCACCTGATCTTCGACAATAGCCCAAGTTCTGTCAAATGGGGAAAAGACAGTCTTTTTAACAAACGGTTCTGGCAAAACTGGATGTCCATCTACAAAAAAATGAAACAGGACCCATACCTCACACTATACACAAAAACTAATTCAAAATGAATCAAAGACCTAAATATAAAGCCCAAAACTATAAAGTTCATAGAAAAAAAAAAAATAGGATCAACGCTAGAGGCTCTAATACTCGGCATTAACAGGATACCAACCATAACCAAACACACACAAACTCCAGAAGATAAGCTAGATAACTGGGATCTTCTAAAAATTAAACACTTAAGGCTCATCAAAAGACTTCACCAAAAGAGTAAAAAGAGAACCTACAGGCTAGGAAAAAAATTTTTGGCCATTACAAATCAGACAAAGGTCTAATATCTAAAATCTACAGGAAAATCAAAAACCTCTACAACAAAAAGACAAATAATCCAATGAAAAAATGAGCAGAGGAAATGAACAGACACTTCACCAAAGAAGACATTAAACTGGTGAACAGATACATGAGGAAATGCTCCTGATCACTAGCCATTAGAGAAATGCAAATCAAAACTAAAATGAGATATCATCTCACCCTGGCATTACTGGCATAAATAAAAAAAACATGAAATAACAAATGTTGGAAAGGATGCAGGGAGATCGGAACTCTTATGCACTGCTGGCGGGGATGCAAAATGATACAACCATCTCGGAAAACGATATGGTGCTTCCTTAGAAAGCTAGAAATAGAAATACCATATGATCCAGCAATACCACTTCTAGGAATATATCTTAGAGAAGTAAGAGTCATCACAGGAATTGACATACACACACCCATGTTCACTGCAGCATTGTTCACAATAGCAAAAAGATGGAAAACAACCTAGATGCCCATCAACAGATGACTGGATAAATAAACTATGGTATATACACACAATGGAGTATTATGAAACAATAAAGAACAATGATGAATCTGCGAAGCATCTCATAACACGGATGAATCTGGAGGGTATTATGCTGAGTGAAATAAGTCAATCACAAAAGGACAAATATTGTATGGAACCACTACTGTAAAAACTCATGAAAAGGCTTACACACAAAAAAGAAACAATTTTTGATGGTTACGAGGGAAGGGAGGGGTGAGGATGGAAAAACACTAAATAGGCAATAGATAAGGGGTAACTTTGGTGAAGGATAATACAGTACACAATACCGGGGAAACCAGGATAGCTTGTAGAAGTCAAGGTCATGGAAGCTCCATAGACACATCCAAACTCCCTGAGGGACCAAATTGCTGGACTGAGGGCTGTGGGGACCATTGTCTCGGAGAACATCTAGCTTAATTGGCATAACATAGTATATAAAGAAAATGCTGTACATTCTACTTTGGTGAGTAGCGTCTGGGTCTTAAAAGCCTATGAGCAACCATCTAGGATACTCCACTGGTCTCATTCCTTCAGGAGCAAGGAAGAAGGAAGAAAATTAAACATACAAGGGAAAAATTAGTCCAAAGGACTGATGGACCACATCTACCATGGCCTCCACCAGACTGAGTCCAGTACAATGAGATGCTGCCCAGCAACCACCAGTAACTGCTCTGACAGGGATCACAATAGAGGGTCTCAGACACAGCTGGAGAAAAATGTAGAACAAAATTCTAACTCACAAAAAAAGACCAGACTTACTGGCCTGATGGAGACTGGAGAAACCCTGAGAGCATGGCCCCCGGAAACCCTTTATAGCTTAGTAATGAAGTCACTTCCGAGGTTAACCCTTCAGCCAAAGATTAGACAGGCCTATAAAACAAAACGAGTCTAAACAGGCACAACAGCCCAGGGCAAGGACTAGAAGGCAGGGGGAGATAGGAAAGCTGGTAATAGGGAACCCAATGTCGAGAAGGGAGAGTGTTGACATGTTGTGTGGTTGTTAAACAATGTCATAAAATATGTGTGCTAACTGTTTAATGAGAATCTAGTTCGTTCTGTAAACTTTTATCTAAAGTACAATAAAACAAAATTAAAAAAATAAAAATTTATTTTCTCACAGTCTAGGAGGCTGGAAGTCCAAATTCAGGGCACCATCTCCGGGGGGAGGCTTTCTCTCTCTGTTGGTTCTGGGGAAGTTCCTTGTCATCAATCTTCCCTTGCTCTAGGAGCTTCTTAGCGCAGGGACCCCAGGTCCAAAGGACGCATTCTACTCCCAGCACTTCTTTCTTCCTGGTATGAGGTCCCCCTCTCTCTGCTCACTTCTCTCTCCCTTTTTTATCTCTTGTAAGATAAAATTCCCCTTACATCAGATCAGGGCTATGACCTGAGTAAGGGTATTGCATCCCACCTTAATCCTCTTTAACGTACAGTAATCTTACCTTAGGAAACCTTGGTGGCATAGTGGTTAAGAGCTACGGCTGCTAACCAAAAGGTTGGCAGTTTGAATCCACCAGGCGCGCCTTGGAAATTCTATGGGGCGGTTCCACTCTGTCCTATAGGGTCACTATGAGTTGGAATCAACTCGATTGGCAATGGGTTTTTTTTTTTTTGTGATCTTGCCTCATTAAACACAGGCAGAGATTAGGATTTACAACACATGGGAAAATTACATCAGATCACAAAATGGACAGCAACCACATAATACTGGGAATCTTAGCCTAACCAAGTTGACACATATTTTTGGGGTACACAATTCAACCCATAACAGCCCCTCATTGAGCTTACATTCTAGTAGAGCAAAATAGATTAAAAAAAAAAATAAGTAAAAACACAGTATGCCAAATGACAATAAGTGCTATAGAGAAAAATAAAGCAGAGAAGGGGATAGGGAATGCTAAGAAAGTATGTTTAGGCAAAGGTCTGGGCTCCTTATGGGCTTGTTCAGAAGACCTTACCAAGAGAGTGACATTTAAACAAAGACCTGAAGGAAGCGTGCAAGTAATCCACATGAATATCTGGTATAAAAGAAAGTAAAAATATTCATTGTATAAGTAAAAGATATGGAAGTCCTAGTCTAACGGTGGTTCATGATCTAGGTATTTAGTGGACTGCAAGTTGTCCTGAGTGTTCTGGGGCTGCTTGAAAGGTTAATGCTGTATTAATAGAAGTATAGTGGCCAGATAAGGGAGGTAATATTATAAATTTTGTGCTACAGCTAGACGAGTGTATTCATATCTGAGCACCACATGTTAAAGCATTCTAGAGAACCACAACAAATGTGTTCAGACTAATAGTTGAGGAATCTGGCAATATTTAATCTAGGGAGGAAAAGATGTATATGGCTATGAGAGGGATCTTTTTAAATATGTGGAAGGTTGCTATTTGGAAGAAGGGCTTCTGGTGTGGCAATAATGAATTTAGAACAAGGACCAATGGGTAATAAGAAAAAAAAAAAAAACAAAAACAGTAAGTCAGTGCAAACAGTGGAACAGAAACCAGGCAGATATATTTGATAACTAGGCTTCAGGGTTTCTCCTGGTATTGGTGGAGGATGGCGGGGGCCAGCACAAGAGTTTGGAGGGAATGTAATAACCATGCTCACATATCAAAAATGCCATGGAAGAGAGGCCTGTGTTGGGAAGAAGGAAGGGACTGGGTGGTTTCTTGGTCCAGTCAGCTGTAAGAGTCCAACCAGAAAGTGTATAAAATGCTAATACATAACGGGAAGTTACTGGTCTCAGGCATGAGAGCCTCCTCTTCACCAATTAACCTCTCTGGGTCTCAGTTTCTCCTATGAAAAAGGTGGATAATAACATCTGTCCTGTTCAAAGCAGGAGCCTAGCCAGATGATTGAAAGTCCTTCCAGCTCAAAGATTCACTAACCTAATTTACAAGAAGGAATACTGCAGCCCATTAAAAAGAAGAAAAGTAACCCTCAGTTCCATGTAATAGTGGAAGGGTATCTTATCAACGGATGTGTTTCACAGAAGCCGGAGGATGCAGTAAAGCCTAGATGACCTTTGAGTCCTTTTCCAGCACTAAGGGTCTTCTACGAAACTATGATTCATGCCCTTTATGCTCCTTGCCCATTTTTTAGCTACCCATTATAGTCAAATGTGAACCCAGATTATACCCTAGTATAAAAACCAGAAGACAGAGAAGAGCCAAGTCCAACAGCAAGGTCCACCAACTTCCCAACTTTATAGTTATTACCATTTGTCTGTTGAGTAGGGGAAGTGGTTGGTGTCTTGGAGCCAAAGATTGCCACCCCAGGAACCTTAAACAGGGAAAGACATATCCTGGTAAAGACAGCTGGTGAGATGGTGGCTGGAGGGGAAAGGATATATGATATATGTTTGATTGACTTGCCCATCACAATAAGCACTAGATAGAAAAAGAGAATGCCCTGTTCTTTTTTGGTATAATAGACTTGAAATTGGCAAAAGATTCTTGTTGTTATGTTGTTAGGTGCCGTCGAGTCGGTTCCGACTCATAGTGACCCTATGCACAACAGAACGAAACACTGCCCAGCCCTGAGCCATCCTTACAATCGTTGTTATGCTTGAGCTCATTGTTGCAGCCACTGTGTCAGTCCATCTCGTTGAGGGTCTTCCTCTTTTTCGCTGACTCTCTACTTTGCCAAGCATGATGTCCTCCTCCGGGGACTGATCTCTCCTGGTAACATGTCCAAAGTATGTAAGATGCAGTCTTGCCATCCTTGCCTCTAAGGAGCATTCTGGCTGCACTTCTTCCAAGACAGATTTGTTCGTTGTACTGGCAGTCCGTGGTATATTCAATATTCTTCGCCAACACCGCAATTCAAAGGCGTCAACTCTTCTTCGGTCTTCCTTATTCTTATATGCTTTCACATGCACATGATGTGATTGAAAATACCATGGCTTGGGTCAGGTGCACCTTAGTCTTCAGGGTGACATCTTTGCTCTTCAACACTTTTGAAGAGGTCCTTTGCAGCAAATTTGCCCAATGCGATGCGTCTTTTGATTTCTTGACTGCTGCTTCTGTGACTGTTGATTGTGGATCCAAGTAAAAAGAAATCCTTGACAATTTCAATCTTTCCTCTGTTTATCATGATGTTGCTCATTGGTCCAGTTGTGAGGACTTTTGTTTTCTTTATGTTGAGGTGTAATCCATACTGAAGGCTGCAGTCTTTGATCTTTGTTAGTAAGTGCTTCAAGTCCTTTTCACTTTCAGCAAGCAAGGTTGTGTCCTCTGCATAACGCAGGTTGTTAATGAGTCTTCCTCCAATCCTGATGCCCTGTTCTTCTTCATATAGTCCAGCTTTTTGGATTATTTGTTCAGCATACAGATTAAATAGGTATGGTGAAAGAATACAACCCTGACGCACACCTTTCCTGACTTTAATCCAATCAGTATCCCCTTGTTCTGTCTGAACAACTGCCTCTTGATCTATGTAAAGTTTCCTCATGAACACAATTAAGTGTTCTGGAATTCCCATTCTTCGCAGTGTTATCCATAGTTTGTTATGACCCACACAGTCGAATGCCTTTGCATAGTCAATAAAACACAGGTAAACATCCTTCTGGTATTCTCTGCTTTCACCCAGGATCCACCTGACATCAGCAATGATATCCCTGGTTCCACGTCCTCTTCTGAAACCAGCCTGAATTTCTGGCAGTTCCCTGTCGATATACTGCTGCAGCTGTTTTTGAATGATCTTCAACAAAATTTTGCTTTCATGTGATATTAATGATATTGCTCTATAATTTCCACATTCGGTTGGATCACCTTTCTCGGGAATAGGCATAAATATGTATCTCTTCCAGTCAGTTGGCCAGGAAGCTGTTTTCCATATTTCTTGGCATAGACGAGTGAGGACCTCCAGCGCTGCATCTGTTTGTTGAAACATCTCAGTTGATATTCCATCAATTCCTGGAACCTTGTTTTTCGCCAATGCCTTCAGAGCAGCTTGGACTTCTCCCTTCAATACCATCGGTTCCTGATTCTAAGGACACCAAAAAAAAAAAAAAAGTAGATGAATTGAATTTCATCCAAATTAAAAACTTTTGTGCTTCAAGGACACCATAAGAAAGTGAAAAGGCAATCCACAGAATGAGGGAAAATATTTGCATATCATATATCTGATAACAGATTTGTATCCAGAATATATAAAGAACTCTTATAACTCAATAAAAAAAGAGACATACAACCCAATCTTAAAATTGGGCAAAAGGTCCTTGAGCATTGTGCTTTTCTAAGATCTCTCTCTATTGGATCAAATTGACAATAGCAACTCAAAAGATTAGATAGAAAACTTAGAGGGCAGTGAGTTTATGTTAATAGAGGAGGAACACCTCAGAAAAGGAGGGTGAGAATGGTTGTACAACTCAAAGAATGTGATCAGTGTCACTGAATTGTACATGTAGGAACTGTTTTAACTAACATATGTTTTGCTGAATATTCTCAATGACAACAAAATTAAATAAAATATTTAAAAAAATGGGCAAAGGATCTGAATGGAAATTTCTCCAAGGAAGATAAACAAATAGCCAAAAAGCACATGAAAAGATTTGCCATCATTAGTCATCAGGGAAATACAAATCAAAACCGCAATGAGGTTTCACTTCATACACACGAGGATGGCCAGATCAAAAAGTCAGATAATAATAAGTGTTGATGAGAGTGTGGAGAACACTCATACACTGCTGGTGAAAACGTAAAATATTGTAGCCACTTTGGAAAGTACTCTGGCTATTCCTCAAATGAATAAACCTAGAGATACCATATGACCCAGCAACTCCATTCCTAGATATGTACCCCCAGAGAAATAAAAACATATGTTCACACAAAAACTTCACAGGAATGTTTATAGCAGCATCATTCATAATAGGTGGAAACCCAAATGTCCATCAATGACAAATGGATAAACAAAATGGTTTATACCCACACAAGTGTCTTAGGCTGGGTTCTCTAGAGAAGCAAACCCAGTAAAGTGTATAAACACATATACCCAGACCCAGTGCCGTCAAGTTGATTCTGACTCAAAGTGATCCTATAACCCAAAGTAGAACTACCCCATAGAGTTTCCAAGGAGCACCTGGCAGATTCAAACTGCCGACCTTTTGGTTAGCAGCCATAGCACTTAATCACTACGCCACAAATATAGAGAGATTTATATCGAGGAAACAGCTCATGCGATTGTAGGGGTTGGAATATTCCAAGTCCTTAGATCTGGGTAGAGGTCTTTCCCAATTCACAGAGCTGCAGAAGCTGGTGAATCCAAGATCAGTAGGTTGGAGAGCAGGGCTCCTACTCACAGGCTCTGAAGGTCGAGGAATCCCCAAGGCCAGCAGGCAAGACAGCAAGGTTTCTCCCGATTCACGTAGCTGCAGGGGCTGATGAACCCAAGTTTGGCAGATCAGGGAGCAGGACTCTTCTTGCTCACAGGCCGTGAAAATCCACATATCCCAAGATGGTTAGGTAAGCTGCTAGCTCAAGTCCCAAGAACCAGAGGTCAGACAAGAGACAGCTGCTGGTTCCAGAACAAGCCAACAACATTTTAAAGGCGAGCAGGAAAGAAGTAGGTGGCAAAAGGTGGAGAGATGAAGGCTGAGGGGTTGGTGAGCCACCACAGGCCCCACCCCCACTGGTACCACTCGGCAGATTCCATTATGGGGGTGATCACATACCAAGTTTCAACAGGGAAGTGATCACAACATTATACGACTGCCAAAACACTGAGAATCATGGCCCAGCTAAGTTGACACACAATCTTAAGTATCACACAATGCATTATTATTCAGCCATAAAAATGCTATGACATGGATGAACCTCAAAAACATGATGCTAAGTCGAAGAAGCCAGTTACAAAAGACCTCATATTATATGATCCCATCATATGAAATATCTAAAACAGGGAAATTCATAGCGACAGAAAATAGATTAGTAGCTGCTTAGGGCTTGTGGGGGGGCAGGTGCATAATGGAGGGATAGGAAGTTGATAGCTTAAGGGTACAGGGCTTTTTTTTTTTTTTGAGATGATGAAAATGTTCTAAAATTGACTGTGACAGTGATTGCATATATATGTCAATATACAGGCATTTCCCCAAGTTACAAAAGTCTGAGTAACGGACAACTAATATTTGCCCTTTAATGTTATGTAAAATTGCCCTCACTTAAAAAAAAAGCCAAACCCGACTTATAGCAACCATATAGGACAGAATAGAACTGCCTCGTAGGGTTTCCAAAGAATGGCTAGTGTATTTGAAGTGCCGACCTTCTGGTTAGCAGCCAAAAGCTGAACCACTGTGCCACCAGGGCTCCTGAACCAACTCCTTCTCCAACAAATTCTTCATCGCAATCACCTTCACTTGCTGCAATGCAGTTTTTAAATCATTGAAAAGGGCTTTTCTTGCACTAAACCAAAATCAAACCCACTGCCATCAGTTGATTCCAACTCACAGCGACCCTGCAGGACAGAGTAGAACTGTCCCATAGGGTTTCCAAGGCCATAAGTCTTTACGGAAGCAGACTGCCACATGTTTCTCCCAAGGACTGGCGGGTTCAAATTGCCCACCTCTCAGTTAGTAGCTGAGCCCTTAACAGCTGCGCCACCAATGGGTCTTCTCTTGCACTAACCAACTAAAAACCCAAACCCATTGTCTTCAAGTTGATTTCAACTCATTGTTGACCCTATGGGACAGAGTAGAACTGCCCCATAGGGTTTCCAAGGAGTAGCTGGTGTATACAAACTGCTAACCTTTTGGTTAGCAGGCAAATGCTGAACCACTGTGACACCAGGCCTCTTGCACTTAAAACCAAAAAAAAAAAAAAAAAATCGAACAGCCGACGAGTGATTCGGACTTATAGAGACTCACAGGGTTTCCAAAGCAGTAAATTTCAACAGAAGCAGACTGCTATATCCTTCTCCTTCAGAGCCAAGCTCTTAACCACTGTGCTTCCAAAGCTCTGTTAAATTAAGGCTAAATAAGAACCCTAAGTACCTGTTCTGACTTACCCACAAATTCAACTTAATGACTTAAAAACACAGTTAGGAACAGATCTCGTACATAACTCAGGGACTGCCTGTACTAAAAACCATTGAATTATACACTTTAAATAAGAGAATTGTATAGAGTGTGAATTATATCTCATTAAAGCTGTTTAAAAAAATATTAAGTCAGGGCTGTGAGAAGGGAAAAAAAAAAAAACAAGAACAAAAAGTCTAGCACTTGAACACAGAGCTATGGGCATTTTTATCTAGGCCAATCCATAGAACAGGATGAAGTTTGGGAAATTCTAAAGGTGGAAAGAAAGTATCCTAGGGCTAAAATCTGGCTAAATGCAAAGAGATTACGGGGATGAGGTCCCTTTAGACAGGAAAGTGAGATGTGTATGAACTGGGAGAAGTTAACTTTACAAAAACTTGGTGGAAAGGTGAACACAGATGTGGCTGCCGTATCTGAAAATCACAGAAGTGGGGAGCAGGAGGCAGTTTCCAAAGCTTTAAAAAGGTGATTTGGGGAAAATAAAAGAAAGGGTTATTTTTTACAGTGGGCATTAAATTAATGGGACACATTACTTTCAAGTGTGGTATAGGCTCAAAATATAAACAGTTTAATGTATTCGTTAATATATCCAATCATATTTATTGAGGGCCTGTTATATGCTAGGCACCATGCTAGAAGATAAAAAATCAGATATTAATAGAACACAATCAGTTCACTCAAATTCAAGCAAGACAGAAAATTATTCAATCAGTATATGCTTATCGAGTCCTGGGTATATGCATGGTACTGTGCTAGTATTGTGGACAGAGTGGTGAGTAAAACATAAATTGCTTCTGCCCAACTTGAGCTCACAGCTTGCCAGAGAAGGCAAATGTTAGAGGAATAGATACGCACGATTAATTAGTCACTAGTGAGCATGGTGTTGTGATAGAGAAGTACCGGGGGTTTTGGGAATGTATAAAAAGGAGTTATTACTTAGTTGGGGAGTCATAAAAGACTTCCCTGAGGAATTCAGGCTTAAGGAGACAATGAAGACATAGTAGATGGTGGCAACACCAGTGGAAAAATTGGTGTCTTTCTGGATTGAGAAACCAGAGAACTGAAGCCAGGGAAAGTGTGGCTGCTGAAGAGAGTGGAGGAATCATGGAATGGAAAGAGCCAAAGAGAGGATTCCAAATTTTGACTACCATATCTCTGAATAACACATGTACAAAACACATTGAAAGTGATTCAGCTAAAGAGAAAATATTTGAACTGACGCGGAAACTGCTATTCAAGAATCAGAATTTGTAGTTCTCATCAGAGAAAAATGATGGATTCAAAATTTTGCACAACATTCATAATGATTAAATACAATCCAAATTTACCTGATATATGAAGAGCCGTGAGAATGGAACACTCTCTCAAGAGAAAGAAAAATCAACTGAAAATGACCCTGAGACAATCTAGATGTTGGACCTAGCAGACAAGGATTCTATAATGGCTATTAAAACTATCTTCAGCGAAGTAAAATATAGTATGCTCAAAATGAAAGAAAAGATAAGATAGCTCAGCAGGCAGAAAGAGAGAGGAATGATTAAAAAAAGAACCAAATGGAAGTTTTAGAACTGAAAAATACAATATCAGAAATAAGAATTTTTGAGATAGATTTAACAGCCAATAGAAAATGACAGAGGAAATAGTAAGTGAACTTGAAAATAGATCAATAGAAATTATCCAAGGTAAAAAACAGAGAGAAAAAAAGATTTAAAATAAATAATAAGTCCTTGGGGACATGTTAGAAAATATCGAAGAGTTCAATCAATGTGCATTTGGAGTCCCAGAAAAGAGACAATTTTGCTGAAAAAATTTTGAAGGAATAATGGTTAAATTTTCTCAAATTTGATGAAAAGAAGGAATGTTCAGATACAAAATGTCCAATGACCACCAAGCAGAATAAATACGAAGAACTCTATACTGAGATATATCATAGACAAACTGTTGAAAGACAAAGATTAAGAGCAAATCTTGAAAACAGCAAAAGAAAATTGAGCACTACTTATAATGGAACAGCAATTCAATTTAGAGCTAATTTCTCATCAGAAACCATGGAGGCCAGAAGAGTGGAACAACACCTCTAAAGAAAGAAAGAAACAAAGAAACAAAATACTGGCAACCCAGAATTTGGTACCTTGAGAAAATATCCTTCAAGAATCAAGACGAAATAAAGACATTTTCAGATGAAAGAAAAAACCTGCCCTACAAGAAATATTAAAGGAAATTCTTTAGACAGAAGGGAAATGATACCAGATGAAAACTTGGATCCTCAGAAAGGAATGAAGAACACTGGAAATGGTAAATAGCTGGGTAAATGCAAATAACTTTTGTTTTGCCTTTTCCCTCTTAAAATTTTTATAATATACATAACTGCTTATAGCAAAAATCATAAAATGTCTTGTGGTGATTATAATATAGATGAATATAATATAGATAACAATATAGTATAAAGGATGGGGTGGGGTGAGAGAATAAGGACAAACACAGTTGCTAAGTTTTCATAATTCATGTGAAATGGTACAATGTTTACTCTAACAGTACTGTGAAAAGGATATATATATTAATTCCTAGAGCAACAACTAAAAATAATGCAAAGGAGGATAGCTAAAAAGTCAACAGGAAAGTTAAAGTTGGATCATAAAAAGAACTGTTGAAATTATAATTTAAAAGAAGCAGGAAGAAGGTATAGAAGAAAAAAAAAACAGGAGAAAAATAGAAAATAAATTTAAGTGATAGATCCAAACCCAACGATATCAATAATTACATTAAATATTAATGGATTCAAACACTCCAATTAAAAGGCAGAGATTGTCATATTGGAAGCAAACAAGATCCATCTAGACCCCGTCTGCAGGAGGCACTTTTTCTTTTTTTTTTAAAAGCCAGAAGTTACACTTTTATTTAACATTGAGAGGATTAACACACAGTTGCAAGATAAATATAAATCTTCCAATGGAAGGACTTTGAATAAACTTTTTTAGTACTTCTAACATTTAACACAGATAGGTTGAAAGTAAGTGTATGAAAAAAGAGATGTCATGCAAACAGTAAGCATAGGAAGGCAGAAGTGGCTATATTAATACCAGATAAATAGAATCCAAGATGAAAAGTATTATCAGAGGTAAAGAGAGACACTTCATAATGGTAAAAAGTCACTTTTTATATACAATCATAAATATGTATATGCCTATTAAAAAAATCTTCAAAATATCTAAAGCAAAAATTGACAAAATTAAAAAAGGAGATAGACAATTCCACAATCCATAGGTGGAGATTTTATGAGCTCTTTCTCAACAACTGATAGAAAAGCTATACTAAAAAAAAAAAAAAGAAAGAAAAATGAGCAAAAGCATCAAACATTTGAACAACAGTGTCAACCACTTTGATTTAATTGGTATTTATAGAACATTACACCCAATGACGACCCGTACATATTCTTTGTAAGGGCATATGGTATGTTCACCAGGATAAACCACAAGCTGAGCCATAAAACAATTCTTATATTTAAAAAGATTGAAACATACAGAATATGTTCTCTGACTACCAAAAAAAAAAAAAAAAAAAAACCAAACCAAACCCAGTGCCGTCAAGTAGATTCTGACTCATAGAAACCCTCTAGGACAGAGTAGAACTGCCCCATAGAGTTTCCAAGGAACTCCTGGCAGATTCGAACTGCTGACTCTTTGGTTAGCAGCCGTAGCACTTAATCACTACGCCACCAGGGTTTCCTCTCTGACTACAGTAGAATTAAATTAGAAGTCAGTATGATAACTTTTTTTTTTTTTTATGATAACTAGGAAAATCCTACATATTTGGAAATTGAACAAAAAACTTCTAAATAATTCATCCAAAGAAGAAATCACATGGAAGCTACAAAATATTTTGAAAAAGATAACAAAAATACAGCATATCAAAAATTGTGGGATGCAGCTAAAGCAATAGTGATTCTAGGACTGGGACAGGGAATATACAAGATGAGCCTGAAACATCTTGTGCCAGAATGTAAGAAAATATTCAAAAATTAAAAGTATGGTGGCATGTTGAAAAGACATACACCAAAACCATAACCAAACCCACTGTTGTCTAGTTGATTCCAGCTCATAGCAACTCTATAGGACAGAGTAAAACTGCCCCAGAGGGTTTCCAAGGAGCAGCTGGTGGATTTGAACCGCTGATCTTTTGATTAGCAACCTTAGCTCTTATCTACTGCAAAGCCAACCTAAAAGAGCTCCCAATGGCTAAAGCTGAAACAATTTGTACAACAAAACAAATAATGTAGTACTCGATTATAACCCAAAATATAAAATAAGTATCTGTGACTTTATACTGATATAAATAAATGATTGAATAAATAAATGGAGGAGAAGAGACGAGTCTCTTGTGTGGAAGAATTCCCAGGTAATTTATGTAGGTACTTCTCCCTGAGAAGTGGAGCTTAATTTCCCTCCGTCTGCTGAGTATGGAATGTACTTAGTGACATGCTTCCAAAATAAAGTATGGGAAGGTTGGGGGAGAAGGGCAGGCGGAACAATAGCTTTACAGTTGAGAAACTTGATAAACAGAAAATTGGCCAAGTGATCTTAGTGAATATTATCACTGATAAGCACAGCCTTGATATGATGTGATGAGAATGGCATTGCAATTTTGTGGTCTTCCTTTCCAAAACCCATAACCCCAGTCTAACCATGAGCAGTACATTGACAGAGAACTGCCAGAAATTCAAGCTGGATTCAGAAGTGGATGTGGAATGAGGGATGTCATTGCTGATGTCAGTGGCTGAAAGCAGAAAATACCGGAAAGATGTTTACCTGTGTTCTATTTACTATGTAAAGGCATTCAACTGTGAGAATCATAACAAGTTATGGAGAACATTGCAAAGAATGGGAATTCCAGAAAATTAATTGTGCTTATGCAGAACCTGTACACAGACCGAGAGGCAGTTGTTTGAACAGAACAAGGGGATATTTCATGGAATTGATGCCTTTGAATTATGGTGTTGGTGAAGAATGCTGAATATACCATGGGCTGCTAGAAGAACAGACAAATCGGTCTTGGAAGAATTACAGCCAGGATGCTCTTTAGAAGCAAGAGTGGCAAGACTTTATCTCATGTAGTTTGGACATGTTATCAAGAGGGACCAGTCCTTGGAGAAGGACATCATGCTTGGTAAAATGGAGGTAAGCAAAAAAGAGGAAGACCCTCAACAAGGTGAATTGACACAGTGGCTGCGATAATGGGCTCAAACATAGCAATAATTGTGAGGATGGTGCAGGACTGGGCAGTGTTTTGTTCTTTTGTACCCAGGGCCACTATGAGTTGGAATCGACTCAACAGCACCTTAAAAAACAAAAACAACCGTGAGAAAAACAAATGGAAGAACATTCAACAAAATAACTTACCAGTGCTTTTCAAATGGTCAGGGTCATGAAAAACAAAGAAAGTCTGAGAAACTGTCAGAGCCAAAAGGAGCCTAAGGAAACATGATAACTGAATATAACAGGATATCCTGGGTGGGATCCTAGAGCAGAAAAATAACATTAGGGAAAAACTGGTGAAATCTTATAAAGTATTAATAGTAATATGTCAATGCTGATTCCTTAGTTTAGATAAATATGCCATAGTAATGTAATAAGTTAATAATAGGGAAGACTGGGTGAGGGGTATTCAGGAACTCTCTGTACTATCTCTGCAAATTTCCTGTAAATCTAAAACTATTTTAAAATTAAATTTTTATTTAAAAAAAATTGTATGATGCAGATAAAGCAGTGCTTAGAGGGAAATGTATAGCGTTTATGTTTATATCACAAAAGAACAATGATCTAAAGTCAATGAGCTGAGTTTACAACTTCAGGTATTAGAAAGGAAGAGCAAATTAAACCCAATGTAAATAGAATTTATAAAGATCAGAACCCAATGAAATACAAAATGAGGAAAAGATAGAGAATATCAATGAAATAAACACCTGGTTCTTTGAAATAATCAATAAAATTTGTAGGCCTGTAGCCAGACCAACTAAGAAAAAAAAAGGACACAAACTATCAGTATAAGAAATAAAAGAGAAGACATCACTACAGATTCTACAGACATTAAAAGGACAGTAAGAGAATATTATGAACAAATTTATGCCCATAGATGTGACCTCCTAGATAAAATGGACATGTTCTTGAAAGACAAAAATTACAAAATTGATTGAGGAAGAAATAAAAAATGTGAAAAGCCCTATATAAAATAATTGAATCCATAACTTTTAAAATCTTCCCACAAGAAAACTTTAAATCCAGATGCTCTCACCAGTGAGTTCTAGTAAACATTCAGCAAGACGGGGGGGGAAAAAAAATTAATCCTACAAAAATTCCTCCAGGGAATAGAGGAAGCAGGAACACTTCCCAACTCATTTTATGAGGTCAGTATAAGCCTGATTCCAAAACCAGAAAAAGACATCGCAAGAAAAGTACAGACCAGTATCTCTCAGGAATGCAGATACAAAAATTCTTAACAAAATATTAACAAATAGAATCCAATGATACATAATGAGAATAATACATCATGACCAAGTGGGATTTATTCCAGGAAGGTAAGATTGGTTTAAAATTGGAAAAGCAGCTAATGAACTTGATACATTAATAAAATAAAGGAGAAAAATATGATCATTTCAATAGGTACAGAAAAAGCATTGTCAAAATTCAACACATTTTCATGAAAAAAAACAAAAAAACAAAGACCACTCAGCAAACCAGGAATAAAAGAGAACTTCCTCAACCTTATTAAGGGCATCTACTAAAAACCTGCTATTCATAAGATTTTCATTGGCCAATGTTTTGTGAAGTAGATTGCCAGGTCCTTCTTCCTGGTCTACCTTAGTATGGAAGCTCTTCTGAAATCTGTCCACCATGGGTGACCCTGCTGATATTTGAAATGCCGGTGGTATAGCTTCCAGCATCACAGCAACACAGAAGCCGCCACAGTACGACAGGCTGACAGACAACTGCTCATACAGAACCTGTACATAGACCAAGAGGCAGTAGTTCAAACAGAACAAGGGAATACAGCATGATTTAAAATCAGGAAAGGCGTGTGTCAGGGTTGTATCCTTTCACCATACTCATTCAACCTGTATGCTGAGCAAATAATACAAAAAGCTGAACTATATGAAGAAGAATGCAGCATAAGGATTGGAGGACGACTCATTAACAACCTGAGATATGCAGATGACACAATCTTGTTTCCTGAAAGCAAAGAGGACTTGAAGCACTTACTGATGACGATCAAAGACCACAGCCTTCAGTATGGATTACGTCTCAAAATAAAGAAAACTAAAATCCTCACAACTGGACTGATAAGCAGCATCATGATAAACCAAAAAAACCCTTTGCTGTTGAGTCAATTCCGACTCATAGCAACCCTACAGGACAGGGTAGAACTGTCCCATAGGGTTTCCAAGGAGAGGTTGGTGGATTTGAACTGCTGACTTTTGGTTAGCAATCAAATGCTTAACCACTTCGTCACCAGATTTCCAGCATCATGATAAATGGAGAAAATATTTAAGTTGTCAAGGATTTCGTTATACCTGGGTCCACAATCAACCCCCGTGGAAGCAGCAGTCAAGAAATCAAACAACATCACATTGGGCAAATCTGCTGCAAAAGACCTCTTTAAAGAGTTAAGAAGCAAAGATGTTACTTGAGGACTGAGGTGCAACTGACCCAAGCCAGAGTGTTTTCAGTCTCCTCATATGCATGCGAAAGATGGACAACGAATAGGAAGACGGAAGAATTGATGCCTTTAAATTACGGTGTTGGTAAAGAATATTGAACATACCACGAACTGCCAAAAGAATGAAAAAATCTGTCTTGGAAGAAGTGCAGCCAGAATGCTCTTTAGAATCGAGGATGGTGAGACTTCATCTCACACAATTAGGACATATTATTAGGAGGGACCAGTCCCTGGAGAAGGACATCATGCTTGGCAGAGGGCCAGTTAAAAAAAAAAAAGGGAAGACCCTCAACAAGATGGATTGACACAGTGGCTACAACAATGTGAGGATGTGAGGGTAGCGCAGGATTTTGAGCAACAATTGTGAGGATGGCACAGGCCTCGGCAGTGTTAAGAGCTATTTCGAGTTCAAACAACCTCTAAGGCACCTAACAACAATAACAACTAAAAACCTACATCATATTCCAAGGCTTTCTCCTTTAGGTTAGGAACAGGCTAGAATGCCTGCTTGCACCACTTCTATTCAACATTGTACCAGAGGTTGTAGCCAGTATGAAATAAAGCAAAAGAAAAAATATAAAGTGCATAAATACTGGACAGACAGAAATAAATTGTCTTTATCTACAGATTTCGTGATTGTGTCTGAGGAAAATCTCAAAGATTCTCCAACAGAGCTATTACAACTAATTAATGAATTTAGCAAGGTCTCAGGGTATAAGACCTATTAAAAAAAAAATTAAGTGAATTTCTACAAGCTAGCAATGAACAATTTTAAAAATTTAAACTTTATTTGCAATAGCTTCAAAAAGTACTTAGGGATAGATTTAATAAAAGATGTGTAGGGCCTATACACTGAAAACTAGAAAACATCACAAAGGAATACCCAAATAAATGGATTCCATGTTCATGGATTGGAAGATCAATATTATTAAGACGGCAATTCTTCCCAAATTGATCTATAGATTCGATGCAATCCAAATCAAAATGTTAGCAGGCATTTTGAAGAAATTGACAAGCTGATGCCAAAATTTACATGAAAAGACAAAGTACATAGAATAGCAAAAACAGTTTTGAAAAAGAAGTACAAAGTTGGAAGACTTACATTACCTGATTTAAAAACTTACAATAAATTTATAGTGATCAAGGCAGTCTGGTTTTGGCCTATACACAGACAGATCAAGGGAACAGAACTGAGAGTCCAGAAATAGACCCACACTTATTTATTCAACTGATTTTTGATTCAATTGATTTTTGATAGAGATGCCAAAAAAATTCAATTGTGAACAGACACTCTTTTCAACAAATACTGCTGGAATCACTGAATATCCATATGAAAAAATACTAATCCTTATCTTTTACCTTACACTATGCACAAAAATTAGCTCAAAACGAATCATAAACCTAACTGTGAGAACTAAAGCTAGAAGAAAGTATAAAAGAATAATCTTCGTTATATTGGGTTAAGCAAATATTCATAAAAAAGATAAAAAAGTCACAATCCATAAAAGAAAAGTCGATAAAATTGCTTCATAAAATTAAAAAATTTTGTTTTTCAGTTAAGAAAATAGAAAGTAAGCCACCAATTGAAAGGAAAGACAGTACACGATACTGGGGAAGCCAGGACATCTTGTACAAGGCAAGGTCATGGAAGCTCCATAGACGCTTCTAAACTCCCTGAGGGATCAAATTGCTGGGCTGAGGGCTGTGAGGACCATGGTCTTGGGGAACATCTAGCCCAATCGGCATAACATAGTTTATAAAGAAGGTGTCGTACATTCTACTTTGGTGAGTAGTGTCTGGATCTTAAAAGCCTGTGAGCAGCCATGTAAGATACTCCACTAGTCTCACCCCTTCGGGAGCAAGGAAGGATGAAGAAAACTAAACATACAAGGGAAAAATTAGTCCAAAGGACTGATGGACCACATCTACCACGGCCTCCACCTGACTGAGTCCAGTACAACTAGATGGTGCCCAGCTACAACCACCAGCTACTCTGACAGGGATCACAATAGAGGGTCTCAGATACAGCTGGAGAAAAATGTAGAACAAATTCTAACTCAAAAAGAAAGACCGTACTTGCTGGCCTGACAGAGACTGGAGAAACCTTGAGAGTATGGCCCCTGGATACCCTTTCAGCTCAGTAATGAACTCACTCCTGAGGTTCACCTTTCAGCCAAGATTGGACAGGCCCATAAAACAAAACAAGACTAAAGGGGTATATCAGCCCTGGGGCAAGGACTAGAAAGCAGAAGGGGACAGGAAGGCTGGTATAGGGAACCCAAGGTTAAGAAGGGAGAGTATTGACATGTAGTGCAGTCATAAACCAATGTCATAAAACTATATGTGTACTAACTGTTTAATGAGAAACTAGTTTCTTCTGTAAACCTTCATTCAAATAAAAAAATAAAAAAGAAAGTAAGCCACCAACTGGGAAAAATATTTGCACAACGTATGTGTCAGAGGGTTGGTATTCAGAATATACAAAGTACAATTACAACTCAATAATAGGAAAAAAGTAAAAACTAAACCTGTTGCCGTTAAGTCAATTACCACCCACGGTGACCCTATGACAGAGTAGAACTGCCATATAGGGTTTCCAAGGAGTGGCTGGTGCATTTGAACTGCTGACCTTTTGGTTAGCAGCCAAGCTCTTAACCACTGTGCCACCAGGGGTCCATAATAAGAAAAGCAACAACAACAAAAAAAATGAACAAATGATTTTAATAGAGACTCTTCAAAAAAGAGGTAAGTGAAGGGCAAAAAACATATGAAAAGATACGCAACATAAAGTAAATGTAACTTGAACCCACAATGAGATACTACTAGCGCACCCAGTAGAATGACTAACGTTAATGCACTCACTAGAATGGGTAAAATTACAAAGACTGAGAATACCAAGTGTTTGTAGGTTGTGGAGAAACTGGAAATAACCCAAATGTTTATCTACTGCTGAGTGGATAAACAAATTATGGTATATCCATACTATCGAGTACTACTCAGCAATAAAAAGGAATCAACTAGTAATACATCTGTGAAAGAGACGATGGAAAGCTCAATATCATCAGTCAGAACAAGGCCAGAGGCCAACTGCAGACCAGGCCCTCAATTGCTCATATGCATGTTCAAGCTGAAGTTGAAGAAAATTAGAAGAAGTTCACAAGAGCCAAAGTACGACCTCAAGAATATCCCACCTGAATTTACAAACCTTCTCAAGAGTAGATTTGATGCATTGAGCACTAATGACTGAAGACCAGATGAGTTGTGCAATGACATTAAGGATGTCATACGTGAAAAAAGCAAGAGGTCATTTAAAAGACAGGAAAGAAAGAAAAGACCAAAATGGATGTCAGAAGAGACTCTTGAACGTCGAGTAGCTAAAGCAAATGCAAGAAATATTGAAGTAAAAGAGCTGAACGGAAGATTTCAAAGTGCAGTTCCAGGAGACAAAGTGAAGTATTATAATGATATGTGCAAAGACCTGGAGTTAGAAAACCAAAAAGGAAGAACTCACTCAGCATTTCTCAAGCTGAAAGAACTGAAGAAAAAATTCAAGCCCTCGAGCTGCAATAGTGAAGGATTCTATGGGCAAAAGACCATTAAAAGAAGATGGAAGGAATATACAGAGTCACCGTACCAAAAAGAATTGGTCGAAATTCAACAATTACAGGAGGTAGTGTATGATCAAAAACCGATGTTACTAAAGGAAGAGGTCCAAGCTGCACTGAAGACATTGGCAAAAAACAAGGTTCCAGGAATTGACAGAATACCAATTGAGATGTTTCAACAAACAAATGCAGCACTGGAAGTGCTCACTCATCTATGTCAAGAAATTTCAAAGACAGCTACCTGGCCAACTGACTGGAAGAGATCCATATTTATGCCTATTTCCAAGAAAGGGAAGATAACGGAACGTGGGCATTATTGAGCAATATCATTAATATCACACACAAGTAAAATTTTGCTGAAGATCATTGAAAAGTGGTTGCAAGCAGTACATCAATACAGAAATGCCAGAATTTCAAGCTGGATTCAGACGAGGACTTGGAACAAGGGATATCATCACTGATGTCAGATGAATCTTCGCTGAAAGCAGAGAATACCAGGAAATGTTCACCTGTGTTTTATTGACTTTGCAAAGGCATTTGACTGTGTGGATCATAACAAATTATAGATAACATTGTGAAGAATGGAAATTCCGGAATACTTCTTTGTGCTCATGAGGAACCTGTACTTAGACCAAGAGGCAGTCATTCGACCAGCACAAGGAGCTATTGTGTGGCTTAAAGCCAGGAGAGGTGTACGTCAGGGTTGTATCCTTTCACCATACTTATTCGATCTGTACGCTGAGCAAATAATCTGAGAACCTGGACTATATGAAGAACAGTGCATCAGAATTGGAGAAAGGCTCATTAACAACCTGAGATACGCAGATGACACAACCTTGCTTGCTAAAAGTGAAGAGGACTTGATGAAGATCAATGACCACAGCCTTCAGTACAGATTACATTTCAATATAAAGAAAACAAAAGTCCTCACAACTGGACCAATAAGTAACGTCATGATAAACAGAGAAAAGATTGAAGTTGTCAAGGATTTCATTTTACTTGGATCCATAATCAACGTCCATGGAAGCAGCTGTCAAGAAATCAAATGATGTGTTGCATAGGGCAAATCTGCTGCAAAAGAACTCTTAAAGTGTAGGCAGCAGTAGGGGCTGCCAGAAGAAGTAACAAGTATGTCTTGGAAGAAGAACAGCCAGCATGCTCCTTAGAAGCCAGGATGGCAAGGCTTCCTCTCACATACTTTGGACATATTATCAAGAGGGACCAGTTCCTGGAGAAGGACATCACACTTGGTAAAGTAGAAGGTCAGCAAAAAAAAAAGGAAGACCCTCAACAAAGTGGATTGACATGGTGGCTGCTACAATGCAGTCAAGCATAACAACGATTTTGAGGATGGCACAGGACCAGGCAGTGTTTCATTCTGTTCTACATAGTGTTGCTATGAGTCAGAACCGATTCGACAGCACCTAACAACAACAACCACATCTTGAGACTCCAACCCATAGTAACCCTATGCACAATAGAAGGAAACACTGCCCAGTCCTGCTCCATCCTGACAATCTTTGTCATACCTGAGCCTGTTTTTGCAGCTGCCATTTCAATCCATCTCTTTGAGGGTCTTCCCCCCTTTTTTTTACCAACCCTCTACTTTACCAAGCATGATGTTCTTCTCCGGGGACTGATCCCCTCCTGATAATATGTCCAAAGTATATGAGATGAAGTCTCACCATTCTTGCTTTTAAGGGGCATTTTAGCTGTATTTCTTCCAAGACAAATCAATTCATTCTTTTGGCAGTCCATGATATATTCAATATTCTTTTTTGACACCGTAATTCAAAGGCACCAGTTCTTCTTCAATCTTTCTTATTCGTTGCCCATAGGTATTAACTGTGAATCTAAGTAAAATGAAGTCCTTGACAACTTCAATATTTTCTCCTTTTATCATGATGTTGCTTATTGGTCCAGTCATGAGGACTTTTGTTTTCTTTATTTAAGATTATTTGCTCAGCGTACAGATCGAATAAGTATGGTGAAAGGATACAACCCTGACGTACACCTCTCCTGGCTTTAAGCCACGCAATAGCTCCTTGTTCTGGTCGGATGACTGCCTCTTGGTCTAAGTACAGGTTCCTCATGAGCACAAAGAAGTATTCCGGAATTTCCATTCTTCACAATGTTATCTATAATTTGTTATGATCCACACAGTCAAATGCCTTTGCAAAGTCAATAAAACACAGGTGAACATTTCCTGGTATTCTCTGCTTTCAGCGAAGATTCATCTGACATCAGTGATGATATCCCTTGTTCCAAGTCCTCGTCTGAATCCAGCTTGAAATTCTGGCATTTCTGTATTGATGTACTGCTTGCAACCACTTTTCAATGATCTTCAGCAAAATTTTACTTGTGTGTGGTATTAATGATATTGCTCAATAATGCCCACGTTCGGTTATCTCCCCTTTCTTGGAAATAGGCATAAATATGGATCTCTTCCAGTCAGTTGGCCAGGTAGCTGTCTTTGAAATTTCTTGACATAGATGAGTGAGCACTTCCAGTGCTGCATTTGTTTGTTGAAACATCTCAATTGGTATTCTGTCAATTCCTGGAACCTTGTTTTTTGCCAATGTCTTCAGTGCAGCTTGGACCTCTTCCTTTAGTAACATCGGTTTTTGATCATACACTACCTCCTGTAATTGTTGAATTTCGACCAATTCTTTTTGGTACGGTGACTCTGTATATTCCTTCCATCTTCTTTTGATGGTCTTTCGCCCATAGAATCCTTCACTATTGCAGCTCGAGGGCTTGAATTTTTTCTTCAGTTCTTTCAGCTTGAGAAATGCTGAGCGAGCTCTTCCTTTTTGGTTTTCTAACTCCAGGTCTTTGCACTTGTCATTATAATACTTCACTTTGTCTCCTGGAACTGCACTTTGAAATCTTCCGTTCAGCTCTTTTACTTCGATATTTCTTGCATTTGCTTTAGCTACTCGACGTTCAAGAGTCTCTTCTGACATCCATTTTGGTCTTTTCTTTCTTTCCTGTCTTTTAAATGACCTCTTGCTTTTTTCACGTATGACATCCTTAATGTCATTGCACAACTCATCTGGTCTTCAGTCATTAGTGTTCAATGCATCAAATGTATTTTTGAGAAGGTTTGTAAATTCAGGCGGGATATACTCAAGGTCATACTTTGGCTTTTGTCGACTTGCTCTAATTTTCTTCAGTTTCAACTTGAGCTTGCGTAGGAGCAGTTAATGGTCTGTTCCGCAGTCGGCTCCTAGCTTTGTTTTGACTGATGATATTGAGCACCTTTGTCTCTTTCCACAGATATAGCCAATTTGACTCCTGTGGATTTCTTCTGGTGAGGTTCACGTGGCCAGTTGCCGTTTATGTTGTTGAAAAAAGGTATTTACAATGAAGAAGTCATTGGTCTTGCAAAATTCTATCATGGGATATCTGCAGTGTTTCTATCACGTATGCCATATTTTCCCATATACCTGTCCTTCCTCTTTGGGTCCAACTTTTCCATTCCAATTACCGGTAATTATCAATGCATCTATTACATGTTTGATCAATTTCAGACTGCAGAAGTTGGTAAAAATCTTCAATTTCCTCGTCTTTGGCATTACTAATTGGTGTGTAAATTTGAATAATAATTGTATCAACTGTTCTTCCTTGTAGGCATGTGGATATTGTCCTATCACTGACAGAGTTGTACTTCAGAATAGATATTGAGATGTTCTTTTTGATGGTGAATGCGACATCATTCCTCTTCAATTTGTCATAGTAGACAGTTTGACTGTCTGATTCAAAATGGCCAATACCACTCCATTTCAGCTCTCTAATGCCTAGTTGCATCAATTTTTTTTTTTGTGGTCCATTTCATTTTTGACAACTTCCATTTTCCTAGATTCATACTTAGTACATTCCATGTTCTGATTATTAATGAATGTTTGAAGTTGTTTCTCATTTTCATTCTTGTCCCCTCAGCAAATGAAGGTCTCAAAAGCTTGAGTCCATCCATGTCACTAAGATCAACTCTACATTGAGGAGGTAGCTCCTCCTCAGTCATATTCTGAGAATCTTCCAATCTGAGGGGTTCATCTACTGGCACTATATCAGACAATGTTCTGCTGCTATTCATAAGGTTTTCTCTGGCCAATTTTTTCAGATACAGACTGCCAGATTCTTCTTCCTGGTCTGTCTTAGTCTGGAAGCTCCTCTGAAATCTGTCCACCATGGATGACCCTGCTGCTATTTGAAATACCAGTGGCATAGCTTTCAGCATCACAGCAACATGCAATTATAACAAATTGACAGACGCGTGGGGCTCTAAATGTTATGCTAAGTGAAAGAAGTCAAAAGACTACGTACTGTATATGATTCAAATTATTTAAAATTTTAGAAACTAAAAACTGTAGTAACAGAAACATATCAGTGGTTACCTGGGACAAGCTACCAGGGGGGGTTATCAACAGCGGTGGTTGCATGAGAAAAGTTTGTATGGCGATGAAAATGTCTATATCTTGATGGCCGTCATGCTCACATGATTGTATAGTTGCCAAAATTCATCAGTCTATACACTTCAAATGGGTGAATTTTATCATATAAAAGTATACCTGGCTGCAGTGTGCTGAACAGATTGAAAAGGAGTAAGAAAGGATGCTGGGAGGCCAACTGGGAGGCTAATATGATCACTCTGAGCATGGTAGTGAAGGTAGAAAGAAATGGATAGATTTGAGATATTTGTCTGATGAAGAATCAACAGGACTTGGTATGAATTAGAGTTGGTGAATGAGGGAGGGGAAGAAGTCACAGAAGACTATCAAGTTTCTGCTATAAGACCCTGAACTGAGAGTTCTGCCATTTCCTAAGAAGGATCATGTTCATTTCCTGGATAAGAACCAGGTTCTGGGAGAAAGGTACAAGCTCAGCTTTAGATCTAGGGTGCTAGTGAGTCACCTAAGTGGCAATTTAATCAGCCATTGAAAATCCTATGGAGCACAGTTCTCTGACACACAGGGGGTAGCCATGAGTCAGAATCCAGTTGACGGCAACTTTTTTTTTTTTTTTTAAGGTTAAGAGTGACATCATTGAGGATGGCCACACCTTCCCTCCCATGTTGGTGGGTGCTCCTGTGGGATGGACCTGGAACAGACTCAGAACGGCAATTCTGATGATAGTCCTGTGTATGGTTCTGTCTTATCCCCTGGTCTTTCATGCAGCGTCCCCTCCCAGTTGCAAGCTGGAGAGTCTGACAGAGCATAATTGAAGAAACCTGGTTTTTTTCCAACTCACCATAATACGAAGGACCAAATCACGATCACTGTTTTTGTCACTGTCTCAGTCTCCCTGGCTGGTTCCCAAGGATGTTATTAGGTTAACTGAGATCTCGTCTACAAAGCTATCCCAGTTCCATGGAGACAAATATCCACTAAGCCCAAGGAGGTTAAGCAGCTTATTCATTGCAACTTTATTTCTCTAGGCCTCTGTTTCCATGTCTGCAAAGGGGAGGGCCTCTAAGACCCCTTTGAGTCCTCACAGCTTGCGATTTTAAATACAGTGCAGATTTGATTTGAGTTTCTACTTATAGTTTTCATGTGTATGCCCCTCACCTGGAATGCCCTCTCTCCTCCTCAATACCTGATTGCATCCTACTCAAACTTCAAGAGCCAGCTACAGAGCCCTTCACACTCCATGAAGGCCCTTCTGACTATACTAAATCCCACTGATCCGGACTCCTATTGCAGTCATAATCTATGCTGCATAATTCAGCCCTCACATACAGTATAATGCAGAGCACTTTTGGCTGTGGTTTTATACATAATATTGGTCTCTTCTCAACTAGTTTACAAGAGCCTTGGGGGCCTTGTATGTCTCAGGTGTCCTCTTGCCCAATCTCCCTGCCTCAATACACACACACACACACACACACACACACACACACACACTGCTATGAGTACTGAGCGTTAGTTATCTACTTGATACAGTCTTGTTACATTATTATTGCTCTTATCCTGCTTACACAACTTGCTTCTCTCTTTAACTCTGCTTAACTCTGCCTTCTAGTCCCAACACCCCGGACGCTTTTGTGCAGAGATCAAGCAGGGGACCCACAGCTAGTTCTCAGAAATCGTTAGGAAGCAGAAATCCTCTCTTGCTGCCCAAATGCCACCCACTGTCCCTATTGTTCCTAATTTCATCAGAAGCTGACAGTATGCATACTCAGAAATCTTCCCACCAAACAGATACTTGACTGGAAAGGGGGAGGAAGAGATCTAAACAAGAGGACCTTTTTTTCCATGTTCTCTCAGAGATTTTCACTGGCCCTCAAAGCGTGATTTCTTTGAGACATTGGCCAATTTCTATTTGGCCCAAAGCACATGGGTCCCAGACATAGTGAATCAAGGCTTATTTCCAGGAATACAACCAATTTGCCATATGCTTAAATGTGTGGTCTCAGAAGTCAGTGAGACCTAGATCAAGAGTTAGATCTGCCAGCTACTTACCAAGAGTTAGATCTGCCAGCTACTTGCCAGCTTTGTGACCTTGCTTTATTTACAGAACCTCTCTGTTCTTTGGTTTCTTTATCTTTAAAATAAGGTCTGTGAGTGAAGGAAAGGAAGTGACATATGTACAATGTTAGCACAGAGGGTGGCATGAAATTAATTGTTCAACAAATGGTACTTATTATTATATTCTTCCTGTCACGCACAAAATGCAAGGTGCAAAGCAAAACTGCTCCCCTTTCCCAGTGGGGAGGCCCAGGCTGGGTGTGTACTAGAAGGGTGGCTGGATCCATCCTGCCCTGTGCATGGGACACAGTCTCTCATTCCCATCCCAAGGAATTCTCCTGAGGGCCCTGTGGGAAGCACTGTGGCTGGAGGCTGTGGTATTCTGGGCGTGTCCGTGCAGGCTTCAAAGGCTCAGCCCTTTCTTTTGAAGAGGAGTCTTTGCAGCTCATTAGCTCTGTGGCAGAGACCACCAACCAAATCAAATAAGGGTTCTGGCTTAGCCTCTGCAGATCCCCAAAGACCTCTGTGGTGCGGGGGGGAGGGTTGGAGGAGAATAGTTTGTTGGCTTTCCATTTTTAGACTGAGACAGCAAGGAAAGGCTGGGTATAGAACACAAATACATAAGTATCTGATGAGCAACAGCTCCCAGTGCTGAAGGGAAAGCTTCAGACAGTAAAGAAACGATCCAGTTTAACTGGCCTATCATGGTGTCATGCACGTCTGGACACTTTGGGGAAAAAAATAGCATTTGATCTTGATGTTAGTGATAACATTACCCCCTAAAGAACTCTCTGTCAGAATGCACGTCAAAGTTCAAGACAAACGTTCTCCTGTTGTGCTAACCATGCACCTGGCGCTGTTGCCATTTCTGATCCATGCTCAGCGTGAAGGGGTGGGTCTGCTTCTTCTTGTTTTTTTCCAGCAAGGGTAGAAACCATGGGGTGGGCCCTCAAACAATCACCCAATCAGAGGGCTCCCAAAACATCTCTGGCCAGGATTCTGTGCCCAGGCAAGAATGTGTCTAGGTTAATCTCATTGTAATGACTTCACTGAGTCCTGTCTCTCCAGACCCTCCAAAAAACCAACCCACTGCCAATGAGTCGATTACAACTCGTAGTGACACTCTAGGTCAGAGTAGAACTGCCTCACAGGGTTTCCAAAGCTGTAAATCTTTATGGAAGCAGACTGCCACATCTTTTTCCCATGGAGTGACTGGTGGGTTCGAACTGCCAACCTTTCGGTTAGCGACAGAGTGCTTTAACCACTGCGCCACCAGGGCTCCTTCCAGACCATTAGGCGAGAAGATGTCACAAGTTCCGTCATTCACCATTCGTGATATTTCTCTATCCCAGAAGTGAAGACAAGGAAGCCTCTCACCATGGCTTCATGGGAACTAGGCTGCCTCAGAGGGAAATGAGCACGCAGTTGCCTATACAGTCTGGATGGGGAACATGGAAAGGTCACTTTGCGCTCTTAAACACTTTTCCTCTGATGGGTGCTGCCTGAGTAATTTTAAAGCCTTTAATTTCACAATTTTGTCGTTGTCGTTAGCTGCCCTTGAATCGTCTCTGACTCATGGCAACTTCAGGTATAACAGAACAAAAAGCTGCCCCGCCTTATGCCTATTCATGATCGTTAGTCATTTTTAGTCCATTATTATGGCTATTGTGTCAATCCATCTCAATGAAGGTTTCCCTCATTTTCGCTGACCCTCTACCAAACATGAGGTCCTTTTCTAGCAACTGGTCTTTCCTGATGCTGTGCCCAAAGTACCGAGCCAAATTGAAGGTTGAATGGAAGATTGAAAGGCAAATATCTCTAGAAGGCTTAACATAGGGTTTTTAATTCACACAAAATTGTAAATGATTGGGCTCAGAGACTTTTCCTTAGGGTATGTTTTGCTTGTGTGCAAGATGGTGAGGGTACTAGTTTTTATAGACCTGGTAGGGGTAGGACTGTGAAGGAGCAGAAATGGTACCCACTGGAAAATTCTGCCTAAACTCCTTATTTAGGGTCAGACTAAAGGTCTGTGCAGAGCGGAATGGCCACTCTTTACTGGAAATCTACTGTGGGTATAATTTATGGATCGATTGGTGGAGTCTGGGTGAGGCCATGTGGTGGGTGCTTAATACAGATTCTTGATGTTGGTGTTGCCATCAACGGGCTGGCATTCTAACAAAACTCCAAGAACAAAGTTATTGTCATGTCTGTTCATTTAAGGAATTTAGATGTCCTCCAGTATATGAGGAAACCCCAGTGGCGTAGTGGTTAAGAGCTATGGCTGCTTACCAAAAGAAGATGGCAGTTGGAATCCAGCAGGTGCTCCTTGGAAACACTATGGGGCAGTTCTACTCTGTCCTATGGGGGTCAATATGAGTTGGAATCGACTCGACTGCAATGGTTGGGGGGCGGTGTCCAGTACATGAGGATGCCAACACCCTATTTCATTTAATCATAGAGACTTCCTGGGAAGGTGAGGGAGAGCGGTACCGGGGGATGTGAAAGGGCAAATTTCTTCAGGCATTTATGAGTGTCAAAGAAGTGGGGTTGGGGTGGTGTCTTAGTCATCTAGTGCTACTATAACAGAAATACCACAAGTGGATGGCTTTAACAAAGACAAATTTATTTTCTCACAGTCTAGTAGGTTACATGTCCAAATTCGGGGCGTTGGCTCTAGGGGAAAGCTTCTCCCTCTGTCGGTTCTGGAAGAAGGTCCTTGTCCTCAATCTTCCCATGGTTGAGGAGCTTCTCAGGAGCAGGGACCCCAGATCCAAAGGATGCGCTCTGCTCCTGCTGCTGCTTTCTTGGTGGTATGAAGTCTCCTATTCTCTGCTTGCTTCCCTTTCCTTTAATCTCTTGAGAGATAAAAGATGGTACAGGCCACACCCCAGAGAAATTCCCTTTACCTTGGGTCAGGGAGGTGACCTGAGTAAGGGTGGTATTACAAGCCCACCCTAACCCTCTTTAGCTTAAAATTACGGTCACAAAATGGAGGACAACCACACAATACTGGGAATCATGGCCTAACCAAGTTGACATGTATTTTTGAGGGGACACAATTTAATCCATGACATGGTGGAATTTGAGATGGACAGGGAATTGGGGCAAAAAATGACGAAGTCGCAGGAGGGAAAAGGAAGTGCAAGAGTGCTTTTATTTATTTTATTTTAAGTGGAAACAAGTGCACGGAGAAAAAGAGAAGGAAAGGGCGGAGAGGCAAAGGGCAATGTAATACAGAGAATTTCCAGACACTCTAGAATGGACGTTTTATTCGCTTTACTCTCCCTGCAGCCAGGAATCAAGCTATCTTTCAGGAACACATTCCCTTGTAATTTAGAGGGTAGATCCATCCTACATGATACTCCCATGTAGTTGTTGTGTGCAGACCAGTCGATAGCAACCCCACATGACAGGGTAGAACTGCCCAGAGTATTTCCTAGGCTATAATCTTCAAGGCTAGCCCTGGCGCTGCAGTGGTTAAGAGCTTGGCTCCTAACCAAAAGGTCGGCAGTTGGAATCCACCAACTGCTCCTTGGAAACCCTGTGGGGTAGTTGTACTCTGTCCTATAGGGTCACTGTGAGCTGGAATCAATTCAATGGCAATGGGTTTGGTTTTGGTTTTTAATCTTTAAGGATTGCACCGGTGGCACAGTGGTTAAACCCTCAGCGGCTAACAGGAACCCACCAGCCACCCCACATGAGGTGAGAAGGATGTGATAGTCTGCTTCTGTAAAGATCACAGCCTTGGAAACAGTACGGAGCAGTTCTACTCTGTTCTATAGGGTCACTATGAGTTGGAATCAACTTCATGGCAATGGATTTTGGATTTTTAATCTTAAAGGAACAGATGGCCAGATCGCTGGGTCTTTTCTCCCACTGAGTGGCTGGTGAGTTCCAACCGCTCACTTTTCTGTTAATCTTTGCGCCACCGGGGCTCCTTGATACTGCATATCCTGAGAATATTTTTCGAGGCTTTTCCTCTTCTTTTTGAGGCTGCCCAGCTAGCCAGCAAGCCAGCAAATAGTTAAAGCTCTCTCCCTTATTCTCTCCTGTCCTCTACCATTTCTCCTCCCCTCTGCCTCCCCCCACCCTCCCAGTTCCCTCTCCTTTTCTCCGCCCCCCCTCCCTTGGGCAAGCCCAGGCCTCCTTCACCAAAGGGCAGCCCACAGCGCTGGCAGGAGTACTGCAGACAGCTCGGCCAAGTGGCCCAAATTTTAATGAATTCAAGACCTGCTGGGCTGGCCCAGAGAAAGAGCTGGGCTTCGGCCTTGCAGGAATAAAGCAGAAAACTGACCCCTGGTCGGGGAAGATTTATGCCCAGAGGCCCTGCAGGCCCCATTGCTTCGCTGACGCTCTTCCTCCTTGTGTTCGGCTCACCTCAGAGAACCGTGATTTGGCTGCTTTGAAATCAAAATGCGGCCTGAAAAGGCTGCAGCCCGGAGGAGAAGCTGCCCCCTGAAGGAAAGGGGGTGTGGAGGCAGAGAAAACCTGCAGCCTGACTTTTGGTTGAACCCTTCACCCCTCTAGTGAAAGCGTTTTGGAAATTCCCTCATGCTGGGTGGGGTGGTGTGGGCGGCAGGACTCGAGAGGGAGTTCCCAGCACTGCAGCCCTGCTACGTCCTCAGAAGCTCTGCCTGGCTCTCAACTCTATGGGCAGCCGCAAAACAGAGGCCCCGCGGAAGCGACCTCAAGTCTATAGCGAGCTTTCTTTGGAACTTGATTACTGTTTTCAAATACTTAAAAGTCTATCATTTGGAGAAGGGATAGATTTATTCTGTGTGGATCCAGAGGCTGAAACCAAGACCAAACGTGGAAGTTATAGGAAAACAGATTTGGGGCTCAGTAAAAGGAAGATCAATTTTGTTGCTGGAGTCATTGGGTAGTGGAATGTGCGGTCTTGGGAGGTAGTGAGTTCCCCAGCACTGGAGGTGTTCAAACAGAAGGAATTTGGAGAGGGGTGTCTCAGTCGTTACTATGTCCCCTTTGTGCTTCTGGAGGGTAGGTACTGTGCTTATGTCTTTATTCAATGCCTGTCACATATATAGCAGGTACTCAGTGTTTGCTGAATGAATTAATGATTGAAAATCATAGGGCAGAGGGTTGGATTAGTGATGTCTAAGGACTTTTTCAGAGTTCCTGAGTGCTGGAAACCCTTAACGTGCTTGGCTGCTGAATGAAAGGTTGGAGTTTCAAGTCCAACCAGAGGCACCACGGAAGGAAGGCCTGACCATGTACTTCCCAAAAAATCAGCCACTGAAAACCCTATGGAACTCAATTCTACTCTGACACACATGGGGTCACAAAAAAGGGCAGGCAGGATTGTGCTGAGCAGCCCACAGCTCTCTGGGAGTCTCTGAAATGAGTCTTGTTCTCACTTTTCAGAGACTAGTATTGAAACAAAATTTTGAGTGGGGGATAGCTAGATCCATCCATCAATCTCAGTAGTGGCAGTGGTAGGGATAGGAATAAGGCTGCAGGGCTCCATTCCTTTGGTTTAAAAGACCAGGCTGGTTTCTAGCGGGATCCAGTGCATACAACGAAGCTAGAACAGTGAGCTCTTTCCCTCTTAGCTTTGAACAAAATGCCTTACAGTCCTCTGAGAGAAGCCTAGGGTTCTTCTAACCTCCTCGAAAGCCACCAAAAGGAAATAAGGGGGTAATGGGGATGGAGTAGGGCTTTGAGTCCCTACCTCCTAGTTCTAACAGAGCCACTTTGCTTTTGTCTGTCTTCTGTACTGGAGTTCCTTACAAAATTTTTTTGAAGAAAGGGTTATATTAAAAATTTGAAAATCACTGACCTACAGGATTCACTCATTTATTGAGCACCTACTATGTACCAAACATTGTCCTAGATACTGTTGATAAAACAGTAAAATAAATAGACAAAAATACCTGCCCTCAGGGAGCTTGTATTCTAATGGGAGGAGAGAAAGAAAAAATAGACAAAAGTAATTACAATATGTTAGAAAGTGATAAGTGTTATGGGAAAAAATAAAACAGGGAAAAAGAACAGAGTGTGAGAGGGAGGGGTTGCAGTTTTAAATAAGATGGTCAGAGAAAGTCTCACTAGAAAAGTGACATTTGAACAAGGACTTGAAGTTAGTGAGTGAACCATGTGGGAAGAACATTTCAGGCAGAGGACCATCAGGGGCAAAGGCCCCGAGGTAGAAGCATACCCAGTATGCTCACGGCACAACAAGGAGTCCAGTTGTTGTCTTCGTCAAGCAGATGAAGATAGTAGGGTGTGGTAGGCAATTTCCAAGTGGGTTCAATGATCGTGCCTCCTGGTATTCATGCCTTTCCATAATCTCCTGCCTTTGAGTGTGAGCTAGACCTAGGATTTGCTTCTAACAAACAGAATAGGCAAAAAACAATGGGATGCCATTTCAGAGAATAGGCTACCAAAAGACTCTGGCTTCTTTCTTGCCTTCTCTTGTTCTCTCATTTACTTACTCTGATGGAGGCTGGCTGCCATGTTGTAAGATGCCTTATGGAGAAGCTCACATGACAAGAAACTGAGAGAGGCTTCCAGCCAACAATCAGTGAAGAACAGAGGCCCTCAGCCCAATAGCCCACAAGGAGCTGAGTCCTGCTAACACCGTGTGAGTGAGTTTGGAAGTGGATCCTTCCCTAGTTGAGCTTTGAGATGATCGTAGTCCCAGCCAACACCTTGACTTCAGCCTTGTGAGAGACTTGAGCCAGAAGAACCCAGCTAAACAGCACCTGGCCTCATGACTGGAAACTGAGATAATAAATATTTGTAGTTTTAAGCAACCAAGTTTTGAGGTAATTTGTTATGCAGTCATAGATAACTAATACACAAGGGGAGATAGTAAAAGATGAAATTACAAAACTAATGTTAGCCAGATCACGTAGGGTGTGTTGGCCATTAAAGCACTCTGACATTTCTCTGAGGGAAGTGGAAAGTCATTGGACGGTTTAGAGAAGAGTAATATATGTCTTAAAAATTTTCATTTTGGAGTCCCTGGGTGACGTAAGTGATTAAATGCTGAACTATTAACCAAAACGTTGATGGTCAAACCCACCCAGAAGAGCCTCAGAAGATAGGCCTGGTGATCTGCTTCTGAATGGTCACAGCCTTTGGAGCAATTCTGTTTTGAAAACCCTGTGGAACCCTTCTACTCTGCACACATGGAGTTGCCATGGGTTGGAATCCAGTTGAAGGTAGCTAACAACAATGTATCTGTTAGATAAAAAAAGATCATTTTGGCTGTTGTCTGGAGAATAGACTAGGGGATGTGATGGTTAATGTTATGTGTCAGCTTGGCTAGGCTATAATTCTCAGTAGTTTGGCACATACTATGTGTCACCTCCCATTTGTGATGTGGGTGTGGTGTGGTCTGCATTCATGATATAAGCAAATGTTCTGTCAAAACTCGCTGTCTTTCTGGTCCTGTAATATTCTTGTCATTTGACCCTAGTTCCTGGGACATAAGCTAGCAGGAGCCTCCAGCCTGTCACCTGATCAGCGGATTTTGGATCCTTCAATCCCTGCAACCCGTGAGATGGCAGAAACTTCCGGCCTGTTGCCTGACCTGCAGGTTCTGGGTTCGTAAGCCCCTGCAACCACGTGAGCCAGCGGAGGTCATCAGCCTGTCATCTGACCCACAAATTTGGATCTTGCCAGCCCCCACAATTGTGCGAGCCATTTCCTCACAATTGCATGAGCCATTTCCTTAAAGTAAATCTCTCTCTATATATCTATACATGTTTCACTGGTTTTGCTTCTCTGGAGAACCCAGGCTAAGGCAGGGGGCAAGTATGGAAGCAATGACAGTGAATAAGGAAGACCTAAGAAGAATTGATGTACCTGAATTATGGTATTGGAGAAGAATGTTCAATATACCATGGACTGCTAGAAGAACAAACAAATCTGTCTGGGGAGAAGTACAACCAGAATGCTCCTTAGAAGCGAGGATGGTGAGATTTTGTCTCATGTACTTTGGATGTGTTATCAGGAGGAATCAGTCCATGGAGAAGACCATTATGCTTGGTAAAGAGAGGGTCATCGAAAAAGAGGAAGACTCTCTATGAGATGGATTGACAGTGGCTGTAACAATGGGTTCAAGTGTAACAATGATCATGAGGATGGTGTGGGACTGAGCAATGTTTCATTCCATTGTACATAGGGTCACTATGAGTCAGAACCATTTCAATGGCATCTAACAACAGCAACAACATGGCAGCAAGGAGACCTGCTAGTAGGTTATTGCAATAATCCAGGTAAAAGTTGGTGGTGACTTGGACCACGGAAGCAGCAGTAGAAGTGACGGGATGTGGTCAGAATCTGAACATATATTTTTAAGAATTTTTTAAATTGTACTTTAGATAAAGGTTTACAGAACAAATTAGTTTCTCATCAAACAGTACACACATTGCTCTATGACATTGACTAACAACCCCACGACACGTCAACACTTTCCCTTCTCAGCCCTGGCTTCTCTATTACCAGCTTTCCTGTCCCCTTCTATCTTCCAGTCCCTGCCCCAGGGCTGGTGCGCCCCTTTAGTCTTGTTTTGTAGAAGCTGAACGCATTTTGAAGTACAGCCAGCAAGATTTCCTGTTGGATTTGATGTGATGTGTGAAAGAAAGAGGGATTCAAGGATGACTCGAAGCTTTTCAATGGAACAAGTGGAAGGTTGGGGTTGCCATTAAATGAGACAGAAAAGACTGGGGGAAAAATCAGGTTTTGGTGAGAAAATCACAAGTTCAGTTTAGGAAATATCAAGTTGAAGATGCCTACTGGATATCCAAGTGGAGATGTACAAGTAATTATTTCTGGATTGAAGATGTAAATTTGGGAGTTATCAACAAATACATTTCAAGTCATGAGACTGAATGAGATCACCAAGGTATAGAGAGAAAAATGAAGAGGTCCAGGTCAGAGCCTTGGGTCACTCCAAGGGGAAAAGATCAGGGAGATGGGAAGGAACCAGAAAAGATCGCTGACAAGGAGCATCTAACTAGGTAGGAGGAAAACTAGGAGAACACGGTGTCTGGAAGCCAAGTGAAGAAAGTATTTCAAGGTGAAAGGGATGATCAGCTACGTCAAATGCTCTTGATGGGTCAAGAAAGATAAACACTGGATTGAACAATGTGGAAGTCATTGGTGACTCTGGTAACGGTAGTCTTTGGGGAGTGATGGGGGTGAAAGCCTGAGTGAATGGGTTAATAGAGACTGGGGGGAGGGGAATTGAAGACAGCAAGTGTAGCTCATTTTCTAGAAGCTTTGCTCTAAAGAGGAGTAGAGGCCAAGGAGGTTTGTTTTGTTTTAAGGTAGGTAAAATATAGCATATTTGTATGTTGACAGGAATGCTACAGAAAAAGAAAAACAATGTTCCAGGAGGAAAAGGGGAAAATTGTGGGTGGGATGTACTTGAGTAGGGAAGAGGGGATGAGATCTAGCACAAATGCAGGAGTATGACTCTAACCTTGTGTTATGGATTGAATTGTATCCCTCAAAAAGTTATGTTGAAGTCCTAACACCTGAACCTGTGAATGAGACCCTGTTTGGAAACAGGGCTCTCCTTTTGTTGTGTTAATAAGGCTATAGCAGTTTAGGGTGGATCCTAAACGTAATCACTTTTGAGTGGTGCCTCTCAAAGGGGAGAACAGACACAGAGACACACACACAGGAGGAAAAGACCACGTGAAGCTCCACCTACAAGCCAAGGAACACCAGGAAATGCCCAGGGATACTAACAAGGAAAGACCCTCCTCTAAAGCCAATGCCTTGACTTGGACTTCTAGCCTCCAAACCTATAAGATAGTAAATTTCTATTCTTTATGATGAATCTGTGAAACATCTTACAACATGGATGAGTCTGGAGGGCATTATGCTGAGTGAAATAAGTCAATCACAAAAAGAAAAACATTGTGTGAGACCACTATTATAAAAACCCAAGAAAAAGTTTACACACAGAAAAAGACAATCTTTGATGGTTACGAGGGAAGGGAGGGGCGGGCGGGGGGAGAAATCACTAACTAGATAGTAGACAAGTGTTAACTTTGATAAAGGGAAAGACAACACACAACATAGGGGAAGTCAGCACAACCTGACCAGGTCAAAGTCATAGAAGCTTCCTAGACACATCCAAACAGCTTGAGGGACTAAGTTACTGGGGTTGAGGGCTGGGGCCATGGTCTCAGGGGACATCTAGGTCAATTGGCACAACATATTTCATAAAAGAAAATGTTCTACATGCTATTTTGGTGCGTAGTTCTAGGGTCGTAAAAGCTTGTTAGCCACCATCTAAGATATGTCTATTGGTCCCATCTATCTGGAGCAAAGAAGAATGAAGAAAACCAAAGACACAAGGAAAATATTAGTCCAAAGGACTAATGGACCAAATGAACCACAGCCTCCACCAGCCTGAGCCCAGAAGAACTAGATGGTGTCCAACTACCACCCACCTGCAACTCTGACAGGATCACAATAGAGGATCCCAGACAGAGTGGTAGAACAAAATTCAAATTCATACACACACACACACACCGGATTACTGGTCTGTTAGAGACTGGAGGAACCCCCAAGACTATGGCTCCCAGACACCCTACTAATTCAGAACTAAAGCCACTTTTGAAGTCCACCTTTCAGCCAAAGATTAGACAGGCCTATAAATACAAACAGTAACACATGTGAGGAATGTGCTTCTTAGCTTAAGCAAGTATAAGAGGTCAAATGGTCAACACCTGCCCAAAAGCAAAGATGAGAAGGCAGGAAGGGACAGGAAAACTGGACGAATAGACACAGAGAACCTGGAGTGGAAAGGGAAAGGGGACAGTGCTAACACATTGTGGGGATTGCAACCAATGCCACAAAACAACTCCCTTATAAATTTTTGAATGAGAAGCTAATTTGCACTGTAAACGTTCACCTAGAACACAATAAAATTGAAAAAACAAAAAAGACTTAGACCTATACATATATATACTTATCGAGGTCATCCATTTTGATTGAAAGTGGGAATTGATTGCTACAACGACAGCCTTTGAAGCCTGCAGACACCGTCTTGAAGTGGGCCCAGTATCCTATGATGATGAGATACAACCTGACACAAACCCCAACTCCATTTCTTAAGTCTTTCCATTGACCTAGAAATCATATCCCTTTACCTTCTGTATCCAGTTTCTCTATTCCTTTCATCTTACAACCTTGAACTGAGGCCAGCTCTAGTATTTGGTCCAGGAGTACGGGAAAGAGCCAGAGGTTGACTCACAAGGACTATTCTCTCCCTCAGACAGGCTTGGAGCTTTCCATTGGAAAAACCTGAGCAATCGGTGGCCCTTTAAAGTCACCCATTAGTGGTACTTTTTTTTTTTTGTTATGGCAGCAGTAGGTAACTAAGACACCTTGTAACCCCACGGATGGTCTTACACTCTCCTCACTGCACAAGCCATGAATTTTCCTCTTTCTGGATCTTTCTTGTGGTGTTTCCTCCACCTGGAATATCTTTCCCTCACCGTGCCTATCTAATTCTTGCCCTCTAAAGACCTGTCTTTCCTCACCACCAAGAGGAGGGAGTCTGTCCTTCCACCTCCAGAGTTCTTCATCTGTGCCTCCCTGACTTCCCTTTTTATCTTGAATTGCAGTCTTCTCTCCCTTCTAGACTGAAAGCTACCCAAGGGAAGGATGCAAACCTGGCTCTTCACTGTTATCGTCACTGTTGACGTGTACCAAGGGCTTACTATGTGCCAGCAGTATCCTAAGTACACTGTCTCATTGACTTAAAGAAATTTAAGTTTAATTTTACATGTAAGCAAACACGGGCTTGTAATAACTTGTCTGAGTCACAGAGTGAGAACGTGATTCATAGGGAGATTGGTGTGCTCTTACGCGTGGCTCAATGCTGTCTGTGCTCATCTCTGTGTCTCCCACTGCTCAGGGTCTGGCACAGCGCAGGGTTGTATGAACCTTCTTCACTCAATATACAGATAGGTCTAGAGAGAAAGCCTACCTCAGGCTGAGTGGCTCTACATGTGTAACTTGTTCCATGTTACCTAAACCCTTTCTTTAAAACGAAGAAAGAATACCACACACCACTGAGACTGGCTGCGGAAACCATGGGCGGGGCCCTACTGTGTGCAGCGTGTTAAAGCCCATAAACCAGTTGCCATGGAGTCATCCCAACTCATGGTGACCCATGGGTGTCAGAGTAACACTGTGCTCCACAGGGTTTTTAATGGCTGATTTTTTGGAAGTAGATTTCCAGGCCTTTCTTCTGAGGTGCCTCTGGGTGGACTTGAACCTCTAACCTTTCAGTTAGCAGATGAGTGTGTTAACCATTTGCACCATCCAGGGACTCCACGCAAGGTGTTGGCTGCACAAAAAACGGTGAGGAGAAGCAGAAAGCGTCTCACAAAGAAATCTAGCCTGACTCCAGCTCTTCATAACAAGGAAAGGCTGCCAGAGAAATGCTCTCTGCCTAAGACAGGGGGAAGAGCAAGAGGAAAAGGAGGGAGGAGGAGAAGGGAGAGGATTTTAGAGGAGGGCTGAGGGAAGGAAGAGAGGAAGAATGAGGAAAGAAAGAGGAGGAGAGAAAGAAGAAAGGCAGCAGGAGAGGGACAAAGGAGAATAGGAAAACTACAAAAAGTAGAGGAATGAGGGAAGGAGAGGACAAAATGGGAAAGGAGGAATAAAATGCCTTGGGGTTTTGATCATGTGCTCTGGGGTGGGATATAGTTTGCAAACCAGCGAGATGTTTGAAAATGTTTTCACTCTTAGAAAAGGAGTAATCGTCACTCCTTGCTTACAATGTTGGCTTTTCCTGGGAAGCAGAAAGAGGGCCTTCTCCATCCTACTATGTCAGCTGTGTTGTGCTCAGGCCAGCAAGTTGAGAGGAGTCAGCTCAGGGCAGGGCCACGCAGGTGGCAGAGTCTGTGCCTCTGGCCTGTGGGGACTGAGCTCCTCAAGAGCGGGCTAATCCAAGCTGCCATCTAAGATGCATCAATTGTTCTCAACCCACCTGGACCAAGGAGAATGAAGAACACCAAGGACACAAGGTAATTATGAGCCCAAGAGACAGAAAGGACCACATAAACCAGAGACTACATCAGCCTGAGACCGGAAGAACTAGATGGTGCCCGGCTACCACCGATGACTGCCCTGATAGGGAACACAACAGAAAACCCCTGAGGGAGCAGGAGAACAGTGGGATGCAGACCCCAAATTCTCATAAAAAGACCAGACTTAATGGTCTGACTGAGACTAGAAGGACCCCGGTGGTCATGGCCTCCAGACCTTCTGTTGGCTCAGGACAGGAACCATTCCCAAAGCCAAGTCTTCAGGCAGGGATTGGACTGGACAATGGGATAGAAAAAGATGCTGGTGAAGAATGAGCTTCTTGGGTCAAGTAGACACTTGAGACTATGTTGGCATCTCCTGTCTGGAGGGGAGATGAGAGGGCAGGGGGATCAGAAGCTGGCAGGATGGACACAAAAAGAGAGAGTGTAGGGAGGGAGCGGGCTGTCTCATGAGGGGGAGAGCAATTAGGAGTATATAGCAAGGTGTGTATAAATTTTTGTATGAGAGACTGACTTGATTTGTAAACTTTCACTTAAAGCACAATAAAAATTAAAAAAAAAAAAAAGAGTGGGCTAATCGTGGACAAACATCTCTCTGCATCACACAGTCCTGCTGTTACAGATTGAATTGTGTCCCCCCAAAATATGTGTGTAACCCCTAGGCCTGTGGTTATAATCCCATTTGGGAATGGGTTGTCTTTGTTATGTTAATGAGGCAGGATTAGTGTAGGGTGTATTTTGAGTCAAGCTCTTTTGAGATATAAAAGAGATTAAATAAGCAAGAGAGCAAGCAGAGATGAGGTAAGATCGATACCAAGACACATGGACATCTCCAAGGAACCAGGAAGCAGAAGCTGAAGTCACAAGGACCTTCCTCCAGAGCTGACAGAGAGAAAGCTTTCACGTAGAGCTGGCACTCTGAATTTGGACTTTTAGAGTCCTAAACTGTAAGAAAATAAATTTCTGTTTGTTAAAGGCACCCACTTGTGGTATTTCTGTTATAGCAGCACCAGATAACTAAGACACCTGCTTTCACACTACGTCATCTAGTGTGTGTGTGGCATAGTCTTAACAGCTACCATGTCAAAATATTTACCTTTAAAACTTGTGAAAAGGTACCATTTTGGAGAAAGTGCCTACACGGGACAAGTGTCTCCCCCCTCCCCACTGCACCTTGCTCTGTTTCTTTTGAGATAAGAACTTTAGGTCTTCACAGGCTCTCTCTCTAGGGCAGCTTTTGGCTGCGGATGGTCACAAGGACACCACATTGTGGGGAATGGGAGGACAGTACAGAGTGTGATGCCAGAACAAGCTGGGTTGTGTCAGGAGCTGCAGCCCAGCCCCAGAACAGACTTCTGAGTCTGTTTTGAAGGCCTCTGAGGCCCTCAGAACAGCTCTGGCCTGCTTTGGAGGCTAGAGCTCAGTTAGCGCGTTCTAGAGCTGAGGTGACATGCCTTGGCCTTTAAAAAATTTTTAATTTACAGAGCAAATTTAGATTCCAATTGATAGTTTGTACATAAAGTGTTTCATGGCCTTGGTTTCATTCTCCACAGTGTGTCTGCACTCTTCCCATTTCCGCCCTGGTTTCTCTGTTTCCTTCTGTTCTGATTTTCTACCCCTTCCTGGCTTCTCATTTTTGCTTTTGGACAAATATCACCATCTTGATCTCGTATGATTGATTGTTCTAAGGAGCACATTCCTCTTGGATGTTATTGTTCGTTTTATGGGCCGGCCTATTGTTTGGCTGGAAGGTGGTCTCTGGGAAGGGGTTCAGTTCCAGGACAGAAGGGTGTCTTAGGGCCATAGTCTTGGGGATTCTAGTCTCTGTCAGACTAGTAAATCCAGTTTTTTTTTTTTAGTGAATTTGATTTTTTGTTCTACATTTTTCTTCCACTCTGTCCAGGACCCCCTGTTGTGATCCCAGTCAGAGCAGTCGGTACTGGTAGCTGGGCACCATCTAGTTCTTCTGGTCTTGGGGTCATGTGGGCTGTGGTTCATGTGGTCCATTAGTCCTTTGGGCTAATTACATTCTTGAGTCTTTGGTTTTCTTCACTCTCCTTTGTATTGGATAGGAAGAGACCAAGAGTTGTGTCTCAGATGGCTGCTTGCATTGGCCTTTATTCTGATCCAGGAATACAAGTAGCCTTCTGGAATGGAGCACACCTCCTGGCTCCTTCTTAAAACCCTACCAGCTGAGGTATAGGGAGATAAGGTGGACAAATCTTCTTAGTTAGATTCTGGGGGGAAAACACCCCAGTCCTTCTCTCCCTTGGGCTCTTGCCCTGAGATGGTAAAGGGGGTAGGGAGTGTCCAAGGGCAGGGTGACTGCCTTTCACCTAAAGGATTCAATTTCAGTCTGAGCTATTAAGGGAATGCCATGGCTGTAAAAGAGGATTGCGGGTTTTTTAAAGAGCTAAAATAATTGCCCATTCATGCCAAGAGCTCATTAGCTCAAGCCGGATGCTTCAGTGCAGACAGACTGCCTTGTACCCTGGGTGGGGGTTGGGAGGTGCTCTGCTTCCTGCTGCCAACTGGGAAGGGGTGGCCTCAGACTGGCATGCCTTGGCAGCTGGCTCCTCGTCCAGCCTAGGAGACAAGGTAGAAAGACATTCATCAGAATGATGGGCACCTGAGGGCTAAAATACCTCCTGCCTTCACACTCTCAGCTTCCAACTTTTTTTTTTCTGTTGTTGAGTCAATTCTGACTCATAGAGACCCTATAGGACAGGGTAGAACTGCCTCAGAGGGTTTCCAAGGTGCAGCTGGTGGATTCAAACCGCCAACCTTTTGGTTAGCAGCTGAGCTCTTAACCACAATGCCAACTACCCACTGGAAAAGCAGAAGAAATAGAGAGGTAGAAGAGTGCTGGCTGGAGATAGGGATCCTGTTCCCTTAAACAAGAACAAGAGCCTTAGAAAACTGCTATTTTCGTAGCTTGAGAATAATCCTCTGTGGGGGCCTGGGAAGTCTTGCCATTTGTAAACATGCTTGCCAGGTTTATTATCCTCCTGACATCCCACCTCCCGTCTGTAAAGAATTCGGCATTTAGAGTTAGAACATTTTGCTTTGAATCCTATCCTGCCTATTTACCAGAATGTGACTTTGGGAGTCCAGTTGACCTTTCTGAACTTCTGTTTTCTCATCTTTAAAGTGGGGTTGTCGTGTTTTATGACAGAATTAGAGACAAAGTGCTTTATAAATAAGGAATTACATAGATTGTGGGTAGAGTTAAAAATTAGCGAATGTCACAGTGAAAGCATCATAAAACCTGGTTAATCAGGCTGATTACCAGAACTATTTTTTTTAAGAGTCTCTATGTTTTCATGAATGAAATGGGAGACATCTTTGGGAGTTAATGGTTAGACCTGCCCAGGACAGTAGGATTATCCTGTCCCAATCCCTGAGACTGGTAGGGACTAGGACATTAGGTCGCTCACCAAGAGTAAGGAGAAGTCCAGTCATGGAGAAGGAGACTGTCCCAGGCTTGTTTAGTAAACTTGAGGATTTTCCTGCATGAAGCATTGACCAGAGGATCTTAGGTCCTGTCTGGATGAACTCTGAGCTCTACTCCCCAGACCTATCCTTAGGTCTCAGCTTCCTTCAAAGCGGGTGCATTGAGGGACTGGACTGCACTTCTGGAACCACACTGGCCTGTCCTGGAACCAGAGGAATCTTTGGAGGCAAAAAGGAAGAGAGCTTACATCTGGGGGTGGTGATAACCATCCTTGAAATTCCAGCAAATTGTAAAGAGGCAGAGTTTCAAAAAAGTACATAAGGCTAGGTCACTTTCAAGGTCAGATCCCCCTGAAAAACATGGGCTAATGCTCTCCACTGCCTCCTGGGATAGACAAACTCTGCTAAAGTGTGCTTGGAAGTACTCAAGATCAGAGGCTTCCCCTTTCCTTCAAAGATGAGTCAGAAAAATGAAATTATCTTGTTTTTTTTTTCTACCTGATCACATGTCAATCTGTGACAGTAAATTTTGCCCAAGAATGGAGCCCAGTGCCAAGTAGTCACTTAATGTTTATTTAAATAAATGTATGGAAGAATGAATGGTGTAGACTGTCCCCGCCCCTTTCTCTTTTTCCCCCCCTCAGGTTATGAAAATATTTGAGTATTACCTTGCCTTTTTTTTTTTTTTATAGTTTAGTTTTTGTTGAGAATGTGCACAGCAGAACATATACCAATTCAACAATTTCTGTATGTACACTTCAGTGACATGGATTATATTCTTCAAACCATGCAACCAGTCTTGCACTCTTTTTCCAAGTTGTTCCTCCCCCATTTACATAAACTCACTGCCTCCTAAGTTTCCTACCTAATCTTTCAAATTGCTGTTGTCAATTTGATCCCATATAGATCTTAAAAGAGCACAATTCTCAAAGCAGACATCCTAAGCTAAATTATTATTTGGTTTTAAGAAGACTTCAGGGAATATTTTTGGTTGAAGGTTTAAAAATTATCTCAGGGCAATAGTTTCAGGTGCTCATTCAGCCTCCATGGCTCCAGAAAATCTGGATTCCATGAGAATTTGAAATTCTGTTCTGCATTTCCCCCCCTCCTTAGAGCAGGATTATTCTATAGAATCTTTCATCAAAATGTTCAGTCATGGTAGAGAGAAGGAGTGTGCTGTCACATTGTAGGGAGGTCAACTAGGGTCATATAACAACACGTGTATAAGTTTTTGTATGAGAGACTGACTTGAATTGTAAACTTTCACTTAAAGCATAATTAAAAAAAAAAGTTCAGTCATGGTAGGTGGGCACCATCCAGTTCTTCTGGTCTCATGGCAAAGGGATCAGTGCCCCTCTCTTTTTAATCTCTGCTTTCATATTCTGTTCTTTTGATTTAGTCCTATCCCTTCCCTAAGTCAGCATAGGAAGCCATCAGGATAAATGAATTATATACTGGTAAGTTTTTTTTTTAACTAGCTTTTTTTTTTTTGTGTGTGTGTAAGGACAGATCATTCATATATTCATTTATTTACTCATTTGATAAACCCTGAACTATGTATCAATATTAGATATATTACAGATACTTCTTTTAATTCTTGCTTTTAAAGGCAATAAAGAGAAATAAAAAGTAAAGGAATTGAAAAGGAAAAGAATGAGACTGTCATCATTCACAGATACATGATCACATACAAGAGAAATCTGAAACAATCCTCAGGTAAACTATTGGAATTAATAAGTGAGTTTAGCAAGATCACTAGATATAAGACAAATGTACAAAATATCAATTGCATTTCTACTTTCTAGGAAAAGGCACTTAGTAAATGAAAAAAATTTTAAATGATACCATTTATAACAACATAGAAAAGATAAAATATTTTGGAATAAACCTGACAAAATATGTGCAAAGTCTCTTCTGAAAATTATAAAACATTAAAAAAACATTACTTGAGAGAAATTAAAGAAAAGGAAAACACTGGAGGACTATACCATGTTCATGAATTGGCAGACTCAGTATTGTAAAAATGTCAATTCTGCCAACATTGATCAACAGGTTCAAGCAGATTTTTTTCGTGTGTGTGTGTGAAAATTGACAAGCTGATTCTAAAATTATATGGAAATGCAAAGGTCCATCCATAGTAAACACAATCTTGAAGAAAAAGAATGAAGTTGGAGGAGTTATCTTATCAGACCTGAAGACTCATTACAGAACTACAATAATTAAAACTGTGCAATATTGGTGCAAAGATAAACATACAGACCAATGGAACAGAAGAGAGCCCCAAAACAGACTCAGATATATGCAGTTATCTGATTTGTAGTAAAGGTATCACTGAAATGTAATGGGATAAGGGTGAACTTAAAAAAAAAATTGTACTAGACTAATTAGATGCCCATATGGATTTGGGTTATGGAAAAATGAATTTGATCCCCTTCTAGCTGAGGTTTACTGGCAGAGCAGGGTGCCTCCAGGCACTTATTGGTAGAGCTAAAGAGATGTGGAACACTTGCCAAAGCAGGGAAGACTTTGGGCTAGCCCAAGGGCCTGTGGGGCCAAGAGACCAAGGAACCAGGAATCAGAAGCTGAAGAGACCAGGAACACAGGAAGGAGAGCTGCCTCAGTTTCAAAGGGTAGGGCCACAACCTCTGGGTTCTCAAAGGGTGGAACATGGTCCCTGGGGTTTCAAAGGGTGGAGTGTGGGGCTGTCTTTCATGAATTCGAGTGGGATGGGGCCAGATTCAATGCCCAAAGCTGAGGGGGCGGGGGTGCCATGGGCCGAGGGTGCAGAGTTGCCATTCCGATGGACTAGGAGAATGGGTCCACCCAAATGCGAGGGAGCAGAATTGTTGTTCCAGTGGGTCTGGAAGGTGGAGCTGAATCCCAGGGACAAGAGGCCTACACCCAGTATCCAGACAGTGTGGCCAATACCCAGAGTCTGGAGGGCAGGGCTATTGCTAAAAGGTCTCAGAGAACAGAGGATTATTTTCAAGCCTCGAAAACTAATGTAATGTGTTCTGCTGACTTGCTTGGTGCCTATTATCCATTCTCTGTCTCCGATTTTCTCCCATTTGTAATGGAAATGTCTACCTTGTGCCTGTTCACCACTGTAGTTTGGAAGCAGATAACTTGTATTTTAGATTTCACAGATGAGGAATTTTGCCCCATGAGATTTTGGACTTGGAGTTAAGACTTTTGCTATGATATGATGGGATGAAGGTGTTTTTCATGTAGCAAGGACATGAATTTTTGGAGGCCAAAGGGTGGAATGTTTTGAATTTAGTGTGTTCCCCACAAATGTGTGTCAACTTGGCTAGACCATGATTCCCAGTATTGTGTGGTTGTCCTCCATTTTGTGATCTGAGGTATTTATCCTGTGTGTTGTAAATCCTAACCTCTGTGGTGCTGATGAGACAGGACTAGAGACAGTCATGTTAATGAGGCAGGACTCAATCTATAAGATTAGGTTGTGTCTTGAGTCAATCTCTTATGAGATATAAAAGAGAGAATCCAGCAGAGAGGAGAGGGACCTCATAACACTAAGAAAGAAGGCTGGGAGCAGAGTGCATCCTTTGGACTCAGGGTCCTTGCACTGGGAAGCTCCTAAACCAGGGGAAGATCTATGACAAGGACTTTTCCCCAGAACCAACAAAGCCTTTTCCGGGAGCTGGAGCCCTGAATTTGGACTTATAGCCTCCTAGACTCTGAGAGATTAAACTTCTGTTTGTGAAAGCCATCCACTTGTGGTATTTCTGTTATAGCAGCACTAGGTAACGAGGACAGATCCCCATCACACTCGATGCACAAAAAATCAGTTCTTGGTGGATCACAGACATAAATATGAACCGTAAAACAATAAAGCTTCTAGGAAATGATATATGTGAACATTTTCATGACCTTATTTTCATGACCTTAGGGCATGTAAAGATTTTGTAAGCAGGTTACAAAAAACACTTGTCAAAAAGGAAGACTATAAAAATTAAGATTTTCTATTCATTGAAAGATGCCACTTAAAGGATAAAAAGATGATATATGTTTTTGTAACTCATATATCTGACAAATAACTCATATTTAAGATATACAAAGAATATTTACAAATCATTAAGAAAAAGACAATCTAATTAAAAAAAAATGTGGCGAATGACTGGTATAGGCACTTAATAAGAAACAATACCAAAGTAACCAATAACCGGTTGCCATTGGGTCAACTCTGGCTTATTGAGACTCCACATGTGTTAGAGTAGAACTGTGCTCCACAGGGTTTTCAATGGCTAATTTTTCATATGTAGATCATCAGGTCTTTCTTCTGAGGAGTCTCTGGGTAGACTTGAACCTCCAACCTTTCAGATAGAAGCTTAGTGCATTAACCGTTTGCACCATCCAGGGACTACAAGTAGTCAATGTTATTGTTATTAAGTGCTGTTGAGTTGGATCTCACCGTAACAGAATGAAATATTACCCAGTCCTACACCATCCTCATACTTGTTATGTTGTAGCCACTGCATCAGTCCACCTCATTGAGGGTCTCTCTCTTTTTTTGCTGACCCTCAAGCAAGATATCTTTCTCCAGCAAGTGGCCCCCCCGATGACATGTCCAAAGTGAGACCAAGTCTCGGCATTCTTGCTTCTAAGGAGCATTCTGGCTGTACTTCTTCCAAGACAGATTTGTTCATTCTTCTGGAAGTCCATGGTATATTCAGTATTTTTTGCAGCACCACAATTCGAATACATCAATTCTTCTTCAATCTTCCTTTTTCATTGCCTAGCTTTCACATGAGTCAATTGAAAATACTATGATTTGGGTGACATCTTTACTTTTTAAAATTTTAAAGAGATCTTTTGCAGCAGATTTGCCCAATGCAATACCTCATTGTTTGATTTCTTGACTGCTGCACCCACGAGTATTGATTGTTGATTCAAATAGAATGAAATCCTTGAAAACTTCAATTTCTTCATCATTTATCATAATGTTGTTTATTGGTACAGTTGTAAGGATTTTCATTTTATTTATGTTCAGGTGTAATCTGCACTGAAGGCTGTAGTCTTTTACCTTCATCAGTAAGTGCTTCAAGTTATTGCCACTTTCGGCAAGGAAGGTTGTGTCATCTACATATCTCAGGTTGTTAGTGAGTCTTCCTCCAAACTTGATGCTGCATTCTTCATATAGCCCGGCTTCTCAAATTATTTGTTCAGCCTACAGATTGAATGATTAAGGTGAAAGAATACAACCCTGCTGTATACCTTTTCCGATTTTAAACCGTGCAGTATCCCCCTTGTTCTGTTTGACTGCCTCTTGATCCATGCACAGGTTCCAAATGAGCACAATGAAATGTTCTGGAATTCCCATTTTTTTGCAATGTTATCCATAATTTGTAGCCAATAAGGATAAGAAAAGGTGCTTGTAGAAGATGCTACTGTGTAAGTCAGATTGAATCCTCCCTCCAGGACTGATACATGCATTCCTCTATCTACTGGGAATGCAGCTTTCAGCTGAATCCCTCTCTGGGATTCAGTCTATATCTATCTCAGTTTGTTTCTCAGGGAACCTGATCTGAGAAAATATGCAATCTCACTACTCATCAGGGAAGTACAAATTAAAACCACCATGTGGCTCAAATGGCTGAAATTAAAATTATTGACAATACTAAGTGTTGGTGAGAATGAGAATTTGTGGTTGTGTAAATTGATACAACTACTTTGGTAAACTGTTCAGCATTATCTACTAAAGTCAAACATACAGATACCCTACTGCCCAGAAGAAGTCCCTGAGTGGCACGAATGGTTAAGCTCTGGACTACTAACTGAAAGACTGGTGGTTCAAACATACCCAGAGACACCTCAGAAGACAGGCCTGGTTATCTGCTTCCATCCCTATGGGACACCGTTCTGCTCTGCACACATGGGGTTGCCATGGGTTGGAATTGACTCGACACCAACTAACAATAACAGAAACAATGGCCCAGAAATTCCACTTTTGTGTATATACCCAAAAGAAATGTAAGCACATATTTACAAGACATTTATAACAATGTTCATAGCAGCAATATTTGTAATAAGCCCCAACTGGAAATAACCAAAATGTCTATCAAGAGTAGCATAGATAAATGAATTTGTATACATTTATGTATACAATGGAATATAAAAGAACAAATTACTCTGATATCAGATGACCTACATATCAGGCAAAAAAACAGACACAAAGGAGTATGGAGTATGTACTGTATGATTCCATTTATATGAATTTCAAAGACATGCTAAATTAATATGTGATGGTAGAAGTCAGAATAGTGGTTCCTCTTGGGGGTGTAATAACTGGGACCACTACCAGATTGTCAGTTTGCCGTACTGTGGTGGCTTGTGTGTTGCTATGACGCTGGAAGCTATGATAACCAATTTTTCAAATATCAGCAGGGCCACCAATGGTGGACAGGTTTCAGTGGTACTTCCATACTAAGACAGACTAGAAATATTTACTTCAGAAAATTAGCTTATGATCACAATAGAATATTGTTGGACTTGCTTGCTTTGGACACATCAGGAGGGATCAATCACAGGAGGAGGACATCATGCTTGGTGAAGTAGAGGGCCAGTGAGGGCGAGAGAGACTCTTGGTAAGGTGGATAGGCACAAGAGCAGCAAACATAGACTCAAACATGTCAGCAATCCTGAGGATGATCCAGAACCAGGCAGGGTTTTGTTCTGTTGTGCATAAGATCATTGTCTTAGGCTGGGTTCTCTAGAGAGGCAAAGCCAGTGAAGCGTATGTATATATTTATCTCAAGGAAATGGTTGTAGAGGCTAGCAAGTCCCAAGTCTACAGGTCAGGCATCAGGCCGGAGGCTTCTCCTGACTCGTGTAGCTGCAGGGGCTGACGAACCCAAAATAGTCAGGACAGATGACAGGCTGCTGGCTCAAGGCTGCAGAGGCCAACAAATCCCAAGGTCAGCAGGCAATATGGCAGGACACTAGCTCAAGTCCCTAGAAGCAGAGGTCAGATGATGATGAACTGAATGAGAGATTCAAAGTGAGCAAAACCCAGGGAGCTTTGCCAGAACTACCATATATATTGGATGCAGGCCACTCCCTCCAGAAAACGCTCCTTACAATTAATTGGCTGATCATATCAGATCACATCATGCAGATGATTACATTGTATCTATCACAAAATACAAGATAACTATGTAATTACATACTGCCAAGTTACATCATTACAAATGGCCAAACTACATCATTACATAACTGTCAAACCATTGAGAATCATGGCCCAGCCAAGTTGACACACAACCTTAACCATCACACAATCCTCCTATCTAAGGAGCATTCTGGCTGTACTTCTTTCAAGACAGATTTTTTCATTTTTTCAGCAGTCCATGGTATATTCAATATTCTTTGCCAACACCATAATTCAAAGGCATCAATTTTTCTTTGGTCTTCCTTATTCATTGTGCAGTTTTCACATGCATATTGGATGGTTGAAAATAGTATGGCTTGGGTCAGGCACAACTTAGTTCTCAAAGTCACATCTTTGCTTTTGAACACTTTCAAGAGGTCTTTTGCAGCAGATTTGCCTAAAGCAATATGTTGTTTGATTTTTGACTGCTGCTTCCATGGGCATTGATTGTGGGTTCAGGTAAAATGAAATCCTTGACAACTTCAATCTTTTTTTTTTTTGTTTATGATGATTTTGCTTATTGCTCCATTTGTGAGGATTTTTGTTTTCTTTATTTTGATGCGTAATCCATACCGAAGGCTGTCGTCTTTGATCTTCATCAGTAACTGCTTCAGGTCCTTTTCACTTTCAGCAAACAAGGTTGTGTCATCTACACATCACAGGTTGTTAATGAATCTTCCTCTAATGCTGACGTCTTCATATATCCCAGCTTCTCAGATTATTTTCTCAGCATACAGATTGAATAAGTTTGGAGATGCACACCTTTCCTGATTTTAAACCATGTGGTGGTTCTGTTGGAATGATCTGTTTGAATGTCCTGTTGGAATGACTGCCTCTTGATCTATGTTTAGGCTCTGCGTGAGCACAATTTAATGTTCTGGAATTCCCATTCTTCACAATGTTATTCATAATTTATTATGATGCAGACAGTCAAATGCCTTTGCAAAGTCAACAAAACACAGGTAAACATCTGATTTTCTCTGCTTTCAGCCAAGATTCATCTGACACCAGCAATGATATCCCTTGTTCCACATCCTTTTCTAAATCCTGCTTTACTTTCTGGCAAATCTCTGTTGATGTACTAATGCAATCATTTTTGAATTATCTTCAGAAAAATTAAACTTGTGTGTGATGTTAATGATATTGTTCAATAACTTCTCAATTCTATTGGATCACCTTTCCTTGAAATGAACATATATATAGATCTCTTCCAGTCTGTAGGCCAGGAGCTGTCTTCCAAACTTCTAGACATAGTCAAGTGAGCACTTACAGGATGGCATCCATTTGTTGAACCATCTCAGTTGGTATTCTATCAATTCCTGTGGCAGTGTTTTTCACCCAATGCCTTCGGTGCAGCTTTGACTTCTTCATTCTATACCATTGGTTTTTGATCATATACTACGTCCTGAAATAGTGACTCTGTGTATTCCTTCCATCTTCTTTTGATACTTCCTGCATCATTCAATATTTTGCCCACAGAATCCTTCAGTATTGCAACTTGAGGCTTGAATTTTTTCTTCAATTCTTTCAGCTTGAGAAATGCTGACAGCATTCTTCCCTTTTGTTTTTCTAACTCCAGGTCTTTGCACATTTCATCATAATACTTTACTTTGTCTTCTCGAGCCGCAGTTTGAAATCTTCTGTTCAGCTCTTTTACTTCAGCGTTTCTTTCCTTCGCTTTAGCTTCTCTACTTGAACCATTAGTAGTTATGTCAGAATTGAGTTGCTGTAGTTTTCCATTGACTTTAATCACAGGGCATGGTAGTTCTAAGAGATACCCTAAGGGATCTCCTGTAGTCCAGACAGACTCTTTTTACTTTCACTATGCAACATTCATCCAATTCCCCCTTGGTAGTCAAGGTCAATCACACCAGCCAATATGGTAACGCCCTTTGTGTCTGTTGATCCAGAAGCATGAGGATCCCAAAGTGGCTGGATGGCATTCTTAACTTTCAGTTCATTGGAATCTCTGTTGTATCCCCCTTTTGATCTGCAGAACATAGGGTTGTGAGTACAGAAATCAAAAATTTTGTGAGTGGATCACTAGGGGTTTTAGTGAGTGGTGCCACTCCAATCTCCACCCCTTTGTTTGTGAAACTGGGAATCCTAGCTACAGAAGAAACAGTACCATCGGTTGGATGCTGGTTTAGAGCATATACAGCCTCCTGGAGAACATTGCCCCAACCCTGCCAAGCATTGACACCTAGCTGGTACTGTAATTGGGTCTTTAGAAGACCATTCCATAATTCTATCAAGCCAGCTGCATCAGGATGATGGAGAACATGGTAATACCAGTGAATTTCATAAGTATAGCCCATTGCCACACTTCATTTACTGTGAAGTGAGTTCCTTGATTTGAGGCGATACTGTGTGGGATTCCATGACTTTGAATAAGGCATTCTGTGAGTCCATGGATGGCAGTTTTGGCAGAGGTACTGTGTGCAGGAAATGCAAATACGTACCCAGAGCAAGCGTCTATTCCAGTAAGAGCAAAACATTGCCCTTTCCATGATGGAAGTGGTCCAATGTAATCAACCTGCTACTAGGCTGCTCGCTGATGGCCTCGAGGAATGGTTCCATATTTGAGGCTCAGTGTTGGCCCCTACTGTAGGAAAATTGTGCATTCAGTAGTGGTTGTAGCTAAGTCAGCCATGGTGAGTGGAAGTCCATGTTGCTGAGTCCATGTATAACCTCCATCCCTGCCACCATGGCCACTTTTTTCATGAGCCCTTTGGGCAATGATGAGAGTGGCTGGGGAAGGATGACTGGTTTCCACAGAACGCATCATCCCATCCACTTGATTATTAAAGTCCTCGTCTGCTGAGGTCACCCTAGGTGAGCATTCACGTAAGACACAAATATCTTCACTTCTTTGGCCATTTCAGGGAGGTCTATCCACATAGATCTTCTCCATACCTCCTTGTCACCAACTTTCCAATCATGTTCCTTCCAAGTCCCTGACCATCCAGCCAAACCATTGGCCACAGCCCATGAATCAGAATACAATTACACATCTGGCCATTTCTCCTCCCAAGCAAAGTGAACAACCAGGTGCACTGTTCGAAGTTCTGCCCATTGGGAGGATTTTCCTTCACCATGGTCCTTCAAGGAGGTCCCAGAAATGGGGCTGCAGTACTGCTGCTGTCTACTTTCGCATGGTGCCTGCATCTCATGTACAGCCATCTGTAAACCAGGCATGAATTTTCTCTTCCTCAGTCAACTGATCATAAAGAACTCTCCATGAGGCCATAGGTGAGACTGGGAGAGGGCAGAGAATGTGACAGGAGTGGAGACCATGGGCATTTGGGCCACTTCCTGACACAACTTATTTATGCTTTCAGGTCCTGCTTGAGCCTGATCTTGTATGCACTACTTCGATTTAATGATTGAGAGCTGCTGTGCATATCTGACTTTATGACTCTGTGGGTCAGACAACACCTAGTTCATGATAGGCAGCTCACTTCACATGGTGACTGGCTGGCCTACAGTTAAGTGTTCAGTCTCTATTAAGGCCCAGTAAGAAGCCAAAAGCTGTTTCTCAAAAGGAGAGTAGTTATCTGCAGAGGATGACAGGGCTTTACTCCAAAATCCTAAGGGTTTGTGCTGTTTCACCAATAGGAGCCTGCCAAAGACTCCAAACAGGGTCTCTATCTGCCACTGACACTTCGAACACTATTGTATCAGTCAGACCATATGGCTCACCTGGCAGAGTGGCTTGCACAGCAGCCCGAACATGTTGCAAAGCTTCCTCTTTGTCTGTGCCCCACTCAAAACTAGCAGATTTTTGATTCAATTGGGCAAGAGATGAAAGTAGCACACCCAAATGAGGGATATATTGCCTCGAAATTCAAAGAGGTCTACCAGGTGTCGTGCCTTCTTTTAGTTGTGGGAGAGGCCAGAGACAACTTATTTTTCACTTTAGAAGGAATATCTTGACATGGCCCATACCACTGGACTCCTAGAAATTTCACCGAGGTGGAAGGTGCCTGAATTTTTGTTGGGTTAATTTCACACCCTCTAGCACATAAAAAAAAAAAAAAAATTTTTTTTTTTTTTTTTAGCACATAAATGAGTCAGAATCGACTCGATGGCAATGGGTTAGCATGCAAATGTTTTACCTATAAGTCCAGAGTTATTGACAATTCTTCCTTACTAAGTCCAATCAACATACAGTCATCAATGTAATAGACCGTGTGATGTCTTGTGGAAGGGAAAGGTGATCAAGTTCCCTGCAGACTAAATTATGACATAGGGCTGAAGGGTTAAGATACCTCTAAGGTGGGACAGTGAAGGTGTATTGTTGGCCTTGACAGCTGACGACAAACTCTTCCTGCTGTTCCTTCAAAACTGGAATTGAGAAAAAGGCATTGGCCAGCTCAATAGCTGCATACCAGGTACCAGGAGATGTGTTAATATGCTCAAGCAATGAAACCACACCTGGAACAGCAGTCGCAATTGGAATTCTCCACTTGGTTAAGTTTATGATAATCCACTATCATTCTGAAACATCCACTTGCTTTTTGCACAGGCCAAACAGGCAAGTTGAATGGGAATGTGGTGGGATTCACCACCCCTGCATCCTTCAAACCCTTGATGGTGGCAGTAATCTCTGAAATCCCTCCAGGAATGCAGTATTGTTTTTGGTTTACAATCTTCCTAGGTAGGGGCAGTTTTAATGTCTTCCACTTGGCTTTTTCTACAATAATAGCCCTTACTCCACTTGTCAAAGATCCAGTGTGGGGGTTCTGCCAGTTGCTGAGTAAGTCTATTCCAACGAAGCATTCTGGAACTGGGGAAATCACTATAGGATGGGTTGGGGACTCTCTGGGCCCACTGTGAGATGAATCTGAGCTAAGACGTCCTTTCCTCCATACATCCCCGCTCTGACTGGTGGACCACAGTGACTTTTTGGGTCTCTTGGAATTAGTGTTAGTTCAGAGCCAGTACCCAGTAAGCCCCCCAAAATCTGATTATTTCCTTTTCCTTAATGAAAAATCACTCTCGTAAAAGGCCATAGATCCCCTTGGGGAAAGCCGGGAAAAAGATTAACAGTACAAATTTTGGCGATGTAGTCGGGTCCTTCCTCAAGGGAACCCAGTCTTCCCTTCATTCAAGGGTTTGTGAGTTTGTAAACTGGCTCAAGTCTGGGAATTGATTGAGGTGCCGTGACTGTCTATGTTGGTGATTTGAGTTAGACTGCAGTTCACTTGACTTAGAATTCTTCTGCTTGTGCAGATCAAGTGAATATTTATTTCACTCCTCAGGACACCATGACTAAGTAGCCAATGCCATAAGTCTGTTCAAGTGAAACTATTCTGATTCCTGCTTTGACTCCGCAGTTAATTATGGTAACGATACCCACCTTGTCTTTGTTGATTGCATTCTGCCACTTGTGCCCTACCACCATGTGTCCAATCAGACCCATTGTAGTTAAGTGTCTTAATTCAGTTAGGGTAGTTCCCACTGTCAAATATGACTTACATAAAATAGCAATCACAGCAGTCTTCAAGGATGCAGGGGCTTCCTTCACAAATTTGTTCCTCACCATTGTGGTAAAAGATGTGTCCACTGGGTACTCCATGTGTGGGTCTGTGGGCCTAACCTGATGAATCAACTCTAGCATGTCAATTTCCCTAAGCCTTTGGATATCTTCTTCTACAATATACCAAAGTAGTTGGATACTTCAACTTGATTTAGGGTAGGCTACCGCATAATTCAAGTTTCAGCAAATTAACCAAATAAATGATTAGATCATTTCCTAATCTCTGCAGCTGAAACATTGAATGAAGAATCTGTGCTTAGTGGGCCCATAGCAATAAACTCAGACTGATACAACTTTATGTTGCTTGTAACATTATCCCACACCCTCAAAAGCCATTCCCACACATATTCCCCAGGTTCTCTTGGTACATATTAGAAAATTCAATCAGTTCTTTTGGAGTGTAGCATACCTTCTCCTGGGTCGCATTTTGTACTTCACCTTTTGGTGCTTGCTGGGACCTAAGTCTAGTTATAGGTCTAGCTGCAAAAGTGGGTGGTGGGAGTGGTTCCTGGAAATATTCAGCCATGTCTTGTAAGGCATCTACCTCATGTCATGCCCCAGGTGCCACATCAGGTGATATCTCAGACAAAGACTCCTCAGGCACAGCTGAGTTAATCTTATGAGATGGGGGTTGAAGTGATAATGGTTTTACTGTGGAGTGTGGCTTAGCAAATAAAGATGGAGTGATTTCTTCAAATGGGAGTAAGAGGCCTGGTTCTGTTGGCAGGAGTGATTCAACAGAATTTAGGGGCTCATTGTACCCAGCTTCCTGATTATCTGCCCATATGTCCCCATTCCAAGTTTCAGGATTCCATCTTCCCAATCAATCCCCTCACTTTAACTTCAGACATCCTTCGAGAATGGGAATTCAGTTGACTTTGTAATTCAGGCACTCTTATGACAAGACTCTGAGTTTGTTTTTCAGCAATATCAACTCTGTTACTACAAGAATCAAAGCTTTCTTTCAGGGCACAAGTGGCAACTTTAATGTCTTTTATGCAGCATTTGAGTTGTGATTCTGAAGCCCTGAGTTCATCTCTTTCTTTCACCACTTTGTCTAGCCATAGTAGACCAACCAACCTTGGTCTTCCCTATACTTCTCATTCTGACAAAACTGTAGAAAAGTATCAAACATGCTTTCACCCAAGGCCTTGCTTCTCACCAATACTTGACCTATGGATGGTGATATTTTATGTATTAATATTGTTAAATTTTTTTTTTTTTTATTGTTACCTCATGCCATGGCTTAGGATTTCCCTCTTTACTACTGGAGGCATATTCATCATCATCTTTAAGAACTACTCAGGATTGAGAACCAATTTAGAAAATTCATCCTTAAACTTTTGTTTCTGTAGAACCACTGTTGGTACCAAATGTCTTAGGCTGGGTTTTCTAGAGAAGCAAAATCAGTGAAGTGTATATACATAGAGACAGAAAGAGAGAGAGAGGTTTATCTCAGGAAAATGAAGGAAATGGCTCATGTGGTTGTAGAGGCTGGCAAGAATCAAGTCTGTGGGTTAGGCGTCAGGCAGAAGGCTTCTCATGACTCACATAACTGCAGGGGCCGACGAACCCAGATAGTCAGGTAAGATGGTAGGCTGCTGGCTCACAGGCTGTGGAGGCTGACGAATCACAAGATTGGCAGACAAAATAGCAGGCTGTGGCTCAAGTTCCAACTACGTGAGGTCAGATGATGATGAATTGGATGCAGGATCCAGAGCAAGCAAGGTTTGCCAGAACACCCATATATATATATATATATATATATGGGATGCAGGCCGCACCCCTGAGAAAACTCCCCTTAGAACTGATGGGCTGATCACATCAGATCACATCATGGAGGATGACTAAATAACTGCCAAACCACTAAGAATCATGGCCCAGCCAAGCTGACACACAACCTTAACCATCAACATTGTCATGAATCAGAGTTGACCCAATGGCAAGTATTAATCTATCTATCTAAAAACTGGGAGGGACACTAAGGGACTGAGGTGCTGGTAATTTCCTTTATCTTTATTTGGGTGGTGGTTACATGGGTATGCTCACTTTGTAAAACTTCTTTCGGCTTTAATGTATGAATGTTATATTTCAATAAAAAATTAGAGAGAGAGGTCCAGAGAAGTGATGTAATATGCTGCAGCTTCCAAATACAGGAAATGGTGAAATCAGGTCATGACTCCAGTCTGTCTCACTCCCATGCTGTGTTCTTTTTGCCAGTAGCTGTTCCGGGGTGCTCACCTGGGTCTGTCATCCCTAGGGAAGGTATTTCTATTCTGAACCATCTCTTTGAAATTGAACATCTATTCTCAAATTATTGAAAAGTTAGAAAGTAATAGTAGTAGAGGAATCCTTGGGTGATGCAAATGGTTAAAGCGTTTGGCCATTAACCCAAAGGTTGAAGTTTGAGCCCACCCAGAGGTGCCTTGGAAAAAAGACCTGGCGAGCTACTTCTGAAAAATCAGCCATTGAAAACCCTATGGGCCAGTTCTACTATGACACACATGGAGTCCCCATGAGTCAGAATTGATTGGATGGCAACTGGTACTACAGCTAGCAATAATAATAGAGTATTGAAGAAAAGTAATAGCAGCTGAGGATTGTTTTTCTTAGGGTATTTTCATTTGAGTTCAAAAGAACGAGGCAGAAAAAACAGATACTTGTGAGAAAGAGTGGAAGCCTTCTCCATCCCCCCAGTCCTGTCACTTTCCTAGGGCATTACTAGAAAATTGCTAACTAGACAAGTCATACTAGTCTAGTCACACCAGATATTTTTAGATATTTAAATGATCTCTAAATAATAGCTTCCCTCCTTCCCTCACCATCATAGCAAAAGCTTCTGTTGGTTGAAGGGAGGAAGCAGAGGTGGGTGGCAGCGTAAGGTGTGAGAAACTATTTTTTGGTCTTAGAGTCAAAAGCTCTTTGTCATTGTAGTCTTTGTGTGCCGTAGAGTCGATTCCAACTTATAGTGACCCTATAGAACAGAGTAGTACAGTCACTGCCCAATAAGGTTTCATAGGCTATAATCTTTATGGGAGCAGATTGCTAGGTCTTTTCTACCACAGAATGTCTTATGGGTTCAAACCACTGACCTTTTGGTTAGCAGTTGAGGGCTTAACCATTGCGCCACCAAGGCTCCTCAAAAGCTCTTTAGGGCGTAGTTATTTGGGATTGAGCCTGGGTCATAGGAAAGAGATTGCACTCATATCTGATACTGGAAACACACTCAGCTGATAATCAGCCAGGATGTAAAGTATTTAGCATTGTACCTGGCACGCAATGAACCCTCAATAAATATCAAATTTCCTTTTCTCACTAGGGTGTGGCACTGTTGGAGGATCCTGTGGGATATACAAAGAAATGTAAGGCACTGTCTCAGCCTTTAAAGAGCTTAGTGACTTAACAATATGCAGCTCTGAGTCCAACCCACCAGAATGAAGAAAAAAAAAGCACAAAATTCCCTCCCTTCTGAGCCACGGCCCCTTTGGAAGTGGAAATCAGAGACATAAGTCTCAGCCTGCTAAACCCCCCTGCCCTCTCTTTCCACCTCCAAAGTTTAATCTGTTTAATTATTTCTTCATGTGCACTCAAGAGTGCCTGCTATTTTTATGGGTCTGTGTCTATTAATTTTTCTTCCCTAACCTTCCTTCTTTCAGCATGGCCAGAGTGGTGCAGACAGAGGGCTGGAGTCAGGCTCCAGTGAACAGAGATTACGTAGATATATATAGAGATGAGAGGAAGCAAGCAAGAAAATGTGGTTACCTCTGAGGCTGCAGAGAAGCTGTTAAATGCTGGAGATTTAAAGCTTCATTCGCCTCTGTACTAACTTCAAGCTGTTCTATGCCCAGTCTCCCAGACGGCAAAACTCAGACCAGCTGCGAGAGAAAGGATATTACTCCCTCTGGAGCCTCGGGTCTGATTTAGAGGGTGCTTAGAGGTTTTTTTGGTCAGAGGAGGCAAGCGGGAAGGAAAGAGCTGAACAATCACAGAATTTTCTGGGGGAAACTTTCTTTGCTGAACAGAAGGCTAAGAACTAAAGAAAACACTCATCAGTCATTTGTCATGGAAACAATGGATAGGGTTGGGGCCTCAATTAGGGCAGGAAAAAGTCAGGAAGAACTCTTCACCTAAAAGGATGATGAAATGGTACCAAGTGCTATCAGAACATAGGTAGTCTCTGTAAGATTTGGATATTCATGTGTGTAGAAGCAGCAGGCTGGACCAAATGACCCGGTAAGGTCATTTCCCATTTGGTATTGCCAGCCTTGAAAGTGGATGGTATTGGAACATCCTGGAGTAAGACAAATTAGTTTTCCAAATAGGACTGAATTGGTAGAGGTGGCCGTAAGAAATGCCAGCAACTGGGCTGGGGGACTTACCTGCCTAGTTCCGCTACTGGAGCAAGCAGAAATCATTTTGAGGGCCTGGTAGTAGAAAAAGCCTGAACCTGGGAAAGGAACAGCAGAGAAAATGCTTTTTAATGAGACTATTGGAAGGGAGTGTGAAAACTGAGGAAGAGCAAGGAGAAAGAGAAATTCTTCACTCTTGGAACACCCAGAAAATTTCAGAGGTCAAACTGAGTAATCTTTCATGCAAGGGCCGTTGAGGTTGAGCGTGGGCCTCTCTGAACTAATCCTTAGAGCAGAGTTTGGGAATGTGAGGGACAACAGTCCATGTCAGTGGGGAGGTGTTGTGTTTACCCCCAAGCCAGCAGCAGAAGCTTTATGTGAGGAGGGATTGTCTGGACCTGATGAGCACGAAGGCTTAATAGTGCTGTCTTAGCTGTCATTGCGTCGGCCCCAAAATGTGGCGGTCCAACAGAAGAAAACGCTACCCGTGATTGGTTGTAGATCGGACCGTTGTTATCAATAGGGATTTCACTGACTGATTTTTGGAAATAGATCTCTGGGCCTTTCTTCGTAGTCCGTCTTAGTCTGGAAACTCCATTGAAACCTGTTCAGCATCATGGCGACATGCAATCCTCCACTGACAGACAGGTGGTGGCTGTGTAGGAGGTACACTGGTCAGGAATCAAACCTAGGTCTCCTGCATAGAAAGTGAGAGTTCTACCACTGAACCACCACTGTCCCGAGGACCTACAGGTAGAAGGTTACTTTGGCTTTCTTTCCAAATGTATGTAATTAGTAAAAGAGGAAATACAATATTATTCCTTAAAGAAATGTCTGGCCTACAAATCAAAATGGAGCTTCCCTCCAAGGGTGGAACCGCCATAGGGAGCAACTGAGCATGTACTCAGTGGCCTGTGGAGTCATGTACATGCCTCACATCCTGGAGCCATGGAGATGGTCCACATCGTGGGAATTTCTCAGAGGGCCAAGCCTCAGCAATAGAGTTGAAACAGGGAAATTCAAAGTTGGTTTTTTGAGTTCTCCCTTCTCCTAAAGCCTTTCTAGCCACCTAGCCTGTTCTCCATCCCTCTGGGACTTTGGGGTCAGTGTTTTGCCTTGCCAGCTAAGGAGTGGCAGAGTCAATGAAAAAAATATGTATTGAACAGGCTATTCACCCAGAAAGCAGGAGCCTATCATGTAATCCCCTTTTGCCTTAGCTGCCAGAAAAATGAAGGCCAAATTTGTTGCTAAAAGAGTAGAAGCAGAACATTCTAGGTGCCTGAAACCATCAACTCCTTCTGATTCCTTCAGATGGATTCCATTTAATTCGATCCTGGACTGCACCCTTCTTTAGGGCAAATTGAGTCATATTGAGAGTACATTAAGCACAAGATTAAATCAATTAAACATTAGCTTCCATGTTCTTGACAATGATAGGCAAGTGGAGTGGACCCAAAGAAGAAAATAGTCCCTGCATCATCCCTTCAGTTTGCACGAGAGGGAGACAAAATGCACACAAAGATGAGAGCTGCATCTCAAGATGGTTTGGCCTTTTGTGGTCGGAGCTGGAATCCAAAGTAGACCTTGTCCAGACATTGCTCTTCTAACCCTTCCTTCCAGTCAGAGTTTGTCCTTGGGCCTAACCACATTTTCCTTCTGTAAGTTAGGGTTTTTTTTTTCTCTCAGTTATCCCACAAAGAGGGAAGCTGTGGCCCGGAGAGGAAAGATGATCTGTCCAAGGTCACAAAGCAAGTCACTGGATGGAAAGAGCCAAATAAATCATGGAGAACACCGGCACTTCAGAGAAAGGAGTGAGCCCTTTGTGCAGGCTAAGGGCATATGTCACAACCTTCTAAGAGGTGTTTAAGAGAGAACTGTTGAATAATGGGAAATTTCAAGGCCCCTAAGGAATCAAATAGCAGAATAGAGGAAAGAGCAGATATTTCTTGAGAAGGGAAGGCCTCCTTGGATCCTCAAATTGCTTGATGACTGCTTGTAAGGCCAGCCTGTGTACCTGGTCTACAGTTCCAAGTACCTTGGGTTCCCAGAAAAATGGACGCATCTAGCGCTTCACCCCAGGAGAACACAGCAGAGAAATAGGGGAGGAAGCGTCCATGAAAAGGAAGTGAGTTTGGAGAGAGGCATTTTATAGAGGAAACAAAAGGGTGTGCATTTGAGTGGGAAGAACTATTCAGGCAGGGAAGGAAGGGGCAAGGGGACTGATGCTTAAATAACCAAGGCCTGAGGATGGGAGCAGAGTGGCACGAACTTTTCTCTTGATACTTCCCTGGGTGCAGAGTGAACTCTTCCGGGCGAGCAGAGGTCCTCCCAGCTAAGGCAAGGATTGTATAACTTCTCATTTTCAGCCAACTGATGGGCTGCATTAATAGCCTTTTTTATTAGTTTTTTATGAGAGGATGATACAGTCCTAGCTCTTTAGTAGTTAGTCAAATTGTCAAGTTGCTCATAAACCAAGACAAATTAGAAATGACCATCCTGTCTCCCGGGGGAGTCTGACACACCTAGTGATGATATTTTGAGAGTGTTCAGACAGGAAGGAAGGTGGCTGCGGATGTAGCAAAGGTGAGCAGGTTGCTCCCTAGAGTTTATGCACTTTTAATTCAACAGCCCCAGGGATGGAGGAATTATTCAATTCTGGACTCAGTAGCAAGAGGCCAAAAGCAGAAGCCAGGAGTTATGATTTAATAGCACTTAATTATAATTTCCACTTGAAGAGGATTTTCTAGGTCATTAATCAGCAATCTTCCTATTGCAACCGATGCCTCTCTGGGAGAAGGGGGGCACATTTTTCTTCCTTCTTTGAATGGAGCAAAGGGATTTCAGGAATTTAATGCCCAGAATTTCCTTCCTGTAAGGATGCCTTAGAGCCCTGTGGATTCAGGGTAGGCTAGGCTGGGATTTGGGGTTTAGTCAGAAATGATAGGCTTGTTTGGTCTCAAAGGTGGTTTCTAAATGACTTATGTAATGTTAGAGCTAACCAACCTTAGATATCATTTCATCTAAGTCCCTCATTTTACAGATGAAGGTCAGAGTGGAAAGGTACCCGCCCATCCAAAGAGCAAGCAGTAGAGACCCACTGGAACCCTGGGCCTGTTGACTCCCATTCCCTTCTACAGGCCCGTTAAGCAGCCTTCCTTCCCATGCAAGCTAAGCATTTTCTGTGGCTGGGTGGTCGTATCAGGGAGGCATGCTTTTTTTTTTCTCCTTTGTTAGTCCCATCCTTTCATCTGTTTCCTCACCTTTATTGCCGGCACCTCAGCTTTTCTAAGATGTTTTTCTAGCTCCTACTTATCCCCCTGGAGCCCTGGTGGTGCAGTGCTTAAGAGCTACGGCTGCTAACAAATAGGTCATCGGTTCGAATCCACCAGTTGCTCCTTGGAAACCCTACAGGGCAGTTCTGCTCTGTTCTATAGGATCACTGTGAGTCAGAATTGACTCAGTGGCAACTGGGTGGGGGGAGAACTTATCCTCCTACATTCTTACCTCCCCCCATATAGCAAGGCTAGAGCAGGACATTCTGCATCCATATCAAAGTGCAAAAGAAGAACAAAACCCAAGATCCTCCATCTGTGGATGGATGGGATGCTTAGTTTTTCCCAGAGCTTGCTGTAACTTTGAAAATACTGGCCATTCTAAAGTGCTAAATCTTGCTCCTACTTATGCTTGATCCCTTTCTTACTCTGTTCGTCCTCCATGTCACGTAAATATCTGTGTTGTTTTGGTCTTGGACAGATAACACTGAACGATGGTGACTGCTGCCTTCTAACTCCAGAAAAGATTCCAAAGTGGTGTGAGAAAAGTTGCTTTGATGGGAATCTACCTCCCCTCTGGAAAGTGCCCCCTGCTCTGCCCACTACCAAGAAGAGACCATTGGATACAGCTCGCTGTTTACAAAGGGAGATTAGAGTCATAAAGAAGTTAAATGACCTCCCCAAGGTCACCAAGCAAGTTAGGAGCACTCTTGGGAATAGGATTCAGACCTCTAACTTGTAATCTTGTTCTTGTGCCACTTTTGAAAATCCCTTATCAATGCACTATATCAGGCAGAACTCCAAATTAATGGGGTCTCCGTTTCTTCAGGTATAACTACTCATTTACTAGATTCTTATAGCTATCTTTTCAAAAAGCTTAAGCTGCATTATACACAAACATTGAAACTTGTCATAAAAGGTAAAGTAGAAAGCAAGAAGATCATGTGGCAAGAACAGGTGATATGAAAACATTAATTCAGGCTTTTATTCTAGAAGTACTTATGGAGGGCTTATTATACTTAAGCACACGACACTGGTTACTGAAGGAGATACGAGAAAAATGTAAAACAGCATTCTCTGTCTATGGGCTTATAGTTAATTAGGGAAACACACAGAGGGAAGATCAGTGGAGGCTTGAGTTGTCAGGAGGGGCTCTTGAAGATAAACTTGAGGTGGACCTGGAAGCGTTGAAAAGATTTAGATTGACATGAGATCAGGGAAAGAAGGGATTCTAGTCAGAAGGAAACATCGGGTTCAGAATAAGCTTGACTTATTTTAGCATTGGTGAGTAGTAGTATTTGTCTTGGAACAGGAATACCAAAACCAAACCAAAACCATTGCCATGGAGCCAATAGGACAGAGTAGAACTGCCCCATAGGGTTTCCAATGAGTGGCTGGTGGGTTCAAACTGCTGACCTTTGTGGTTAGTAGCCCAGCTCTTAACCACTGTATCACCAGGGCTCCTGGGAATAGGAGATACAATTGGATCAGTAGAGCAGGGCTACAGCATTGAATGCCATGAGCAGAAGTGGGGGAACAATACTAAGCACTGCTTAATTTAAAACTTCCAGCAAACTGAGATCAACACAAGAGCTAAAAAGGCCCGGCCTACCCAGTATCAACAAAAGATTCTGGCACACCCAACGAACATGACCCTTTGGCCAAAGACTTTCCATACAGACAGCGCCAAGGAGCCGGGGTCAGGTAAGGGCCCTCGGGCTGTCAGTGCCCGCCGGCATCACAGACGAGGGAGGGAGCCATAACGCAGTTGCCATTTTCCTGCATATGTTTGAAATCTGGACTGACAAGACGAGCTGGATAATTTTGCTCAGTTACGTATTGAATTCTCTTCTCTGTGGTACAGGATCCCCTTGAAGCGTGACAGCTGCGATGACTTCCAGATGTTCGCCTCCTCTCTTCTAGCAGACAGGGGTGGATGTGGTAAACTCCGCGATGGAAACCAAAAACCCAGCCAGATGTACCATGTCAATGTCAGCAACACACACATCTGGCTTCAATACCGGCAGCGATAACCAGAACAAATGGCTGTTATTCCCGCTGTATTCAACTTGTCAGCATTCCCCATTAAAAGGCGGTGGGGGCGGGGACGGACAGGGACCCTGAGGAACGACGTGGAGGCCGCGCCTGGAAGGGGGTGCGGGCCCTGGGCCTCCGAGCGAGCGAGCGAGCGAGCGACCGGGCCCGGGCAGCCAGGGGAAATATTTGCTTTGCTGGCCGTGGGCAAGGCAGCCTCGGCCTCCACTGCGAGGCGGCGGGCATGGCGGCGACCGGGAGCGTTGGCTCCCTCGAGGAGGGTCACCGGGCGGCCACCGACGCTCTCGGCCGCGTCCAGCTGCCGCGCGGGACCGGCCTCCTCCATGGCCACGGCCTCTGAGTGGACGCACCGGCAGCACCGAGCCAGCCAGTGCCTGTTCTGGGTTCCCAGTTCCTGTGCGGTCTGAGGCCCTGCAGCTCAAACTTGCTGGGGGGTGGGAAGGGAGGAAAGAAGGGCATTGGAGAGGGTGCTTGGAAGAAATGGGTGCGAGTTGAACGACATCCCAAAGTGTGCTGAACTGGGCCTGAAGCCTCCGTGTCGGTGGGGCTTGATGTGCGGCCAGACTTCCAGCGCCCTGAGGGCAAGCCCCCAGCCTCCGTGACTCGCCAGGCCCGAGGGCAGAGCAGGCTCCGTGATGGTGAACGCAGGGCTTGCAGGGGTGGGAGCGAGCCCTGGAAGCGGCTTTGCCGGGGAAACTTTGACCCAGCACAGGAGGAGGGCGAAGTGGCAAAGCCGTGGGCCCTCCAGCCACACAGCCTGGCTTTATCCAGCTTTGTCTCCTCCAACCCTCCTTTTCCGCAGAGGAGTCATCCGTAACTGGACTTGTCACAGTGATGAGCATATCTGTAAATCTTAGCTGTCGTTTTTTCTATGATCATATTTTCTAAATTAAAAAAAAAAAAAATCAGACAAATGGATGATCTGAAAACAGAACAGAGTATTTTAAATCTGGTCTCTGGGAAAAACAGTGAGCATACCCAGCCGGCTTGTCCCCAGGCAGTCAGTGCAGGGGCTGCCCTTAGAATGTTTCTCTGTTTTCTTCTCTCCTCATATCTTGGTTTCTTCCTTTACAAATTGGAATAATGCTGTTTTACTTCACAGAATTTCTCTGACTGTGAAATGAGACGATGTTTACAAAGTGACTTAAGTATGAGGCTAGAATTCAGGTTCCACCATAAACTAGCTGTGTAATTCAGGCTGCTCACTTCAGTTCCCTGGGCCTCAGTTTCATCCCCTAAAAAACTGGCTCAGGGAAAGGAAAAGGAAAATTTGCCCAGAAAGCTATGATGTGCTGTATGTATGCATGGTTTTTTTTGTTTATTTTTGCAGCAGAGAAAACTGAGGCTCAAGAAATTGACTTGTCGCAAGACCACATAATAGATAACCAGTAAAATTTTATTACTTACTTTGATTTGGCTTAGGTTAACACAATAATTCGGTTTTTAACCAGTCACCTCAGCGTGGTTTTGCTGTTCACCCTTCCTCCTACCTTCCGTTTTAAGGCCAGAGCTGTTTCTCTCAGCTGATGTGGTCACTGATGCGGTCACTCTATACCTCATGTCTGCTCCTTAAGCCCCGATCAGAACTGCTCTGCATGAAGCCACAATAGCGCTAACTCAGGAGCTTTCCTGCATTCTGTCCATGGAATTTCCGTGAAGTAGTTGCTCCCTTTCTGGGTCTATAACCCTGGACAAATGTGCACAAGTGTCTCTGCCCTGTCTTACTCAATCTCTTCCCTTGTCCCTATCTCTGGCTCTCTTACTTTCTAGCTTGTCATTTCTCCGGTAACATCATCCTTTTGTTTCCCCTTCTTGATGGAGACTTCTCTGTCTCTCACTCTCTCTCCCTAACCTTCCTGGTTGCTTCCTTTGAATAATTTACCCATTAGGGTCTTTTTGCTTTGTCTTCTGGATCATTCTCTCTCTCTCTTTCTCTCGTCTCTGAGTTAACTTGGCTAGGCACGTTCTTTCTGTCATCTCTCTTTTATTTAATTTAATTTTGATCAAAGTCAGGTTTAAAAGATTTATTTTTAAATTTTTTCTTAGAAACTTTTATGATCTCTTTACTCCGGTGCTGTGAAATTTCAGAATGATGAGTCTTGGGTATGTCTTTGCTCATTCGCTATGCTATGTATCACTCTCCTTCAGTTTAGACCCTGTATTAATTCTTTAATGATTTCTCCCTTCATTTACTTGGTTCTCTGTTTCTGGGACCTCTGTCTTGAATTTTCATGTACTTCACATCTTCTATAATTTTATCTTCTTCTTCTACTTTTGGAAACTCTGGTGGCATAGTGGTTAAGTGCTATGGCTGCTAACCAAGAGGTTGGCAGTTCGAATCCGCCAGGCACTCTTTGGAAACTCTATGGGGCAGTTCTACTCTGTCCTATAGGGTCGCTACAAGTCGGAATTGATGCGACGGCAGTGGGTTTGGTTTTTTGCTTTTTTTTTAAATTCTACTTTCTAGGAAATTTCCTCAACTTTATCTTTCAAATGAAAATTTAATTTCTTCTCGTATATTTACCCAGAGCACTTTCTTGTTCTCTAAAGATTTCTTTTTTTATAGCCTCCAGTTCTTGTTTCATGGAAACAATGTTTTCTCTATTTTAGACATTTTCTTCTGCTCCATTTCTTGTTTTTTTTTCCTACTTTCCTCTTTGGGTTTGTTTACTCTGTTTTAGTGTGTTTCATATTAGGAGCTGTTATGGATTGAACTGTCCCCCCAAAAATGTGTGTCAGATTGGCTAGTTCATGATCCCCAGTGTTGTGTGACTGTCTACCATTTTGTCATCTGATGGTGATTTTCCTGTATTGTAAATCCTACCTCTGTGATGTTAATGAGGTGGGATTAACAGCAGTTATGTTAATGAGGCAGGACTCAACCTACAAGATTAGGTTATGTTTTCAATCAATCTCTTTTGAGATACAAAAGAGAGAATTGAACAGAGGGACAGGGAGACCTCATACCACCAAGAAAGTAGTGCTAGGAGCAGAACATGTCCTTTGGACCCAGGGTCCCTGCACTGAGAAGCTCCTAACCAGGGGAAAATTGATGACAAGGATCTTCCCCCACAGCCGACAGTGACAGAAAGCCTTCCCCTGGAGGTGATGCCCTGAATTTGGACTTCTAGCCTCCTAGACTGTGAGAGAAGAAACTTTTGTTTGTGGAAGCCATCCTCTTGTGGTATTCCTGTTGCAGCAGCAGTAGATAACTAAGACAGGGGCTTTCCTCAAATGTCCAGTGATACTTTTCTGCACGGGTGGGGCTTGTCAGTTGTTGGGCTTTGCTATAGCATATGTTGGAAACTGACATTTCCTTGGGGGGAATCTCCCTAGTCTTATCTCTTGAATCTATCAGTTGCTCAGAGAAGAATCTTCCAATTTCTGTCTGGAGAGACATGCAGAGGAGAGGGCACGTGAGCCTGCCTGCCAGCACTCTGGGAGCTGAGCTGGGGAAGGGGGCTGAGTCTTACCTTTCAGTAGGTACGTCAGCTTTCATTTAAATGCTCTCCTTTCACTAAGGTGTCTCATTCTACCCTCTGCGGTGCCTGCTGTTCTTGATATAGAACCTGTCTGCATCAGCTTCTTCAAAGGACAAATCTGTCTTCTTTCAGGACAGGGAGGACCTGAGGGTGTCTAACTGCTTCTTTTAAAGCCATCGTGAATTTTAAGTCATGGCATGGATTTTAGTCTCCTCTGATCTGCAAAGTCAGCTATCATTCATCTGATATGCTTTTCAGCTCTCGAAATTTTGTTTACAGCTTTTGGCTGTTGTCATCTTCTCTTCTATTTTCTTTATCATTGTGGTTTTATGCTTTTTTAGTTTTTATTGTCATTTTAGTGGGTTTCAGAAGGAAGCAGTAATACTAAACATCTGTCCATCTTTTACTTGAAGATTCTATTTCTTCTGAGTAAACATGAAAACATCAGATTATCTAAATCACCCAAACTGTATTTGTGATTGTACTAAAAAAAAAAACAAGTTGCCATCGAGTCAGTTCTGACTCATGGTGATCCCACATGTGTCAGAGTATTACTGTGCTCTATAGGATTTTCGATGACTGTTTTTCCCAAGTAGATGGCCAGGTCTTTCTTCCGAGGAACCTCTGGATGGCCTTGAACTGCCAACAGCTGAGCTGCATTAATCATTTGCAGTACGTACTTCTATCATGGTTATCACAGTAACATTGTTAAGCACTTACCACTTGCCTAGCAATGTTCTAAGCACCTTATGTTGATTATCATAATTAATTCTCACAACAATCATATGAGGTCAATGCTATTACTATTTCCATTTTACAGGTGAGGAAACTGAGGCCTAGAGAGTTAAGTCATTGTCCAAGGGCATATAGAACCATGATTCACACCCAGGCCTGCCGATTCCAGAGTCCACCGGCTTAACCCTAAATGTTATATACTAAAAGGTTGGTGACGTTTCAAGTGACCTTTATTTATATGTTTGGGGCATGAGAAAGAATGGAGAGATGAGAAGGGACACCAGGAGTTTGACCACTGTTGCAATGTTTTCTTTGCAATTAATTAGTGGAAAGCTGCCCGTCTCCCTACTTCTAAAACCATGTTTTGGAGCTCTGGGATTTAAACAGTTTGTCTCTAATACATGTTTAGGGACACTACGTTTTCGTGCTTGTCATGTATCATTAGACGATAAGTCATTTGAGAGCACAAGCCGTCTACTTTAAGTCAGATCCCATTAGAAACCAAACCCTGAAAACAAGCATTCTGGACACACATGTACACACGCGCAGACACATACACCAAGACAAGCAAGCCCCACTTGTTTTAAGCAATAGTCTGTTGACTAAAGTTCCAGGATCAAGAGTTTGTTGTAGCAGAATTTGGCCTTATTTTGCTTGTGTTTTTCCATCATGCCTAGTGCAGAGTGGTTTACGAGCACTCAGTGAAGGCTGTTGGCCTGCTGACTAGAAATCCTAAGCAATAATCTGGGAAACCAATGCTGTTCCCACTTCCCCTCCCTAATGTTTGTGTACAGAGCCTAGGACTCATAGAGCTACGTTCACTGTCTCTGTTGCGCCTACAGTGAGATCAGGCGCTCCCCAGGAATATTTGCGAGATGCTTATACCTGTCAGTTTTCTTAACAAACTCTGTGGGTCCCAGCTGAATCTGATTAAAGGTTTTTCCTGATTTATGGAGAATCACCCCCCTCAACGCCCCCACTCTCACCCTGAGCTGCTTGAACTAGATCATTAAGATGCGGCAGGTGTTCAATATTGTTTTGCTATAAAACTAATGGGCTAAAAGTGTTCAGAGATAATGCATTCCCATATCAGGGTATTTATGAAAGAGTGAAGATATTCTGGTTTGGCCCCAGTCCCAAAGGGCGCCCCCTCCAAGCTCCGCACATTAAAAACCGTGTTTTTTATTTCTTTCCTTTTTTTTTTTTTTTCCAATGTTTCTTCTGCAATGGTTGCCTCTGATTAATATCCCTGTTCTCTTTGAGACTCAGAAAGTGGTTTGGTTTTGCTAGGACACTTTAACAATATCTTGATTTACGGAGCAATTCATTGGAGCCAGGGGGCAATGTAATAAACAAAGCATTTTTCACAGGGTTTCTCCTGTAGTTGCCACAAATCCAAGGCCACTGTTTTGAAAAGCTGAGGGGTAGGCAACACAAAGACTAAGGCAAATTTTCTGAAAGAACAAAAGGCATATGATTCCTAAGGCCATTTTGAATAATCAAACATACACGGTTGTTGTTAGCCCCCGACTCATGGAGACCCCACATACAACGGAACAAAATGCTGTCTGGTCCTGCACCACCCTCATGACCAGTTTCAAATCTGACTGTTGTGATCCATAGGGTTTTCAGTGGCTGATTTTTGGAAATAGATTGCCAGGCCTTTCTTCCTGGTCCCTTTTAGTCTAGAAGCTCTGCTGAAACCTGTTCCGCAGCGTAACAACATGCAAGTCTCCACTGACAGATGGGTGGTGGGTGTGCATGAGGTGCATTTACAGAGACTGATTAACCCCAGGCAAATTCAAACCTAGGGAAAAGCAGGCAGAGTGGATTCCTGCTTACGGGGACTCCAGTCTGAGATACTGGCGTTGCTGCTTAGGTATGTCAACTGCAGAGTGCAGCTAGTTGGCACTACTGTCTGTGTCTCACCAGCACTGAGCTGAATAGTACTTCCCAGATCACCAGCTCTGGAAGATCTAGTGCTCAGGAGCAGGCTAGATCAGATCCATATGACTCACTGGTGTGCACTGATGACATTGTGCAAGGCAAGGACTCTTCTGCTCTGCAGAGCAGACATGTTTCCCATTTCAGAACCATTTTAGAAATTATGGAGAGATTTAAAAAGGAAGTTTTGCTTGTTAGTAACTATTTCCTCTTGAAGCATCAGTGTCTGCCTGGCAGACTGTGCACAACCAGCCCAGGGTGTATAGAAATGAGGCTTCCAACAGCCTCATGAATTACTGGGCAGCTCAGTGCGAGAGAGGGCTGATCATTAGCCTCAGAAAGAGCCCATACGCAGCAGCCAGCCTCTGAGCCTCAGATAAGAGGCAACCTTCTTCCCCTAGCTGGAATAAGCAGCTATGGGGTTTTGCTCTGAACCTGACTGGTGACTCATCTGACCAAGATTTTTCCTCGCTGACTTCTCAGCTTCCCAGATTATAAAAAGGAGGATTTGAGGGGGGCTTCTAAATTGATCAATGAATTACTCTTGATTAAACAACCATCATGTGTCTAGCATTAGGCAGGCTGATGTGGTCCTTACTAATAAAAAAGAGAAATATTTAAAAAAAAAAAAAAAGAAAGGACATGTATGGTCCCCTTGTCCTAAGAGCCTGTAGTCTGGTTGGGGAAAACATATAAGTAAAATGATAATAAAAATGACAAAGAGCTACATTGCACAGCATATAGTGTTGACTCTAAGCGTAATTGAAGTTTAGAGGGCTAGAATTGTGCAGGAAGAGCTCATGAGTGAGAGTGGGATGGAAATGCTGGATCCGCTGGAAGTCAAAATGCAGGAAACATGAGGTTCACCAAGTTTCTTGCATTGTGATAAGGTTAGAAAAAGCAAATAAAGAGAAAGTATCATGGTGAAGTCAGCATTTAGGATGGTCTTTCCCTTTCACATTGTACCTGGTCACATTGTGTGGCCAATAGAATACGGCAGAAGTAATAGTATGTCACTTCTGAGATTAGGTTATAAAAGATACTGTGACTTCCATCTTAGTCTCTTTCTATTCTTCTGTTCTTCCTCCTCTTCCTCCCCCTCCCCATCTCTGTTTCTGTCTCCCTCTTTTTCCCTCCCTCCCTCCCATCATGTCATGAACAGCTCTATGGACAGACCCACATGGCAAGGAACTGAAACCTGCCAATAGCCACACGAGAGAGCTTGGAAGTGGGTCCTCCAGCCTAGTTAAGCCTTCAGATGACTGGAGCCCAGATGAGAGCTTGACTGCAAACACAAGAGAGACCCTGAGATGGAATCACCCAGCTAAGCCACTCCTGGATTGCTGGACCACAGAAAAAGGTGAAGACAATAAATATTTGTTGTTTTAAGCCACTGTCGTTGAGACTCATCCCCTTCTGGGTCAACCCCAGCTCTATACTCCAGTCTTCAGAATACAGAGTGCAGCCATGCTTTGTCCTCTCTAGGTTCAGTGGAATCAGGACACCTGATTTCAACATGCTTCTCCCAGGGACCAAATTCGTAGAGCTCCTTCAAATTTCAGCTGCAAAAACTCTTCTCAGCAAATGAATCATCATTCTGGGTTTACATGAGTATCCAGAGATTTCCCTGGCTGTGGGTACATCAAACACTCAGGATTGTACAAGCTTGGGTCTTTAGCCTGCAGATGGGACATGACATACAGTCTTCCATGTGGTTTGTGGAAGCCACCAACTAGAAAAAAATCTGCAGAGGAATGGCATCCCCCATCTTCCTGGCAGGAGTGGACATGAGAGCCTGAGATGCTCATTCGGACAACTTCAAGTAGTTTTTGCAGTTGAGAGAATGGTCTGAATCAGGAATCATGAAGCTGTCCATAGGTGAGAAGAAATATAGCCATTGTCAAAGCACTTGCTGAAGCACTGTCTGCTTTTGGCCAAAGCTGGGAGCTGATTATGTCCTCACAGTGGCTGGACTGTGTCAGGGCTTGCCACACATTGGGAGAACAGCAAAGAACCAGCCTGGGAAACTCCAGGGAACATGGGGGAGAGGCAAGAGCAATAGTTGTGTATCATTGACCCTCTGCCTTTGTGGCAGTCTCAATGGTCTTCTCCCTTTTCTAGCATGCTTTGCCTTGGTGAGTGGTAGGCCCATCCACTGAGTTTTCTAAAGCCAGGAGATGGAATCCTCTTGGAGTCCCTACAAACCTCAATCCTCTTATCCAGTCATCATGTCCTGGATAGGACCTTCTATTTTTCCAACATTCTCCTATTCTAGGCGCCCTAATAACACAGTGTTTAAGAGCTTGGCTGCTAACCAAAAGATTGGAGGTTCAAACCCACTAGCTGCTCCATGGGAGTCAGAGATTATAGCCTTGGAAACCCTATAGGGCAGTTCTACTGCTGTGTCATAGGGTCGCTATGAGTCAGAATCCACTGGATGGCAATGGGTTTTTGATTTTATTTTTGGTCCCTTATTCTTTCTTCAGAAACCCTGGTGGTATTCTTTCTTCAGAAACCCTGGTGGTGTAGTGGTTAAGTGCTACGGCTGCTAGCCAAAGGGTTGGCAGTTCGAATCCGCCAGGCGCTCCTTGGAAACTCTATGGGGCAGTTCTACTTCTTCCTATAGGGTCGCTATGCGTCAGAATCGACTCGACGGCACTGGGCTTATTCTTTCTTCCCATTGCAATTGCTTTAGTTCGGGCCTTTATTGTTTCTTGCTTGAGTTATCACGGTTGCTTTATACATGGAGTTCAGAGCTATCTTTCCAAGATAAAGATCTGATAATGTAATACCTTTGCTCAAAAACATTTAGTGTCTTTCTGTTGTCTACAGGATATAATTCAAACTTTAGAACATGGGAGGCAGAGTTCTCCTAGCTCCAAGCCCGCTGCCATCAAGTTGATTCCAACTCATAGTGACCCTATAGGTCAGAGTCGGACTGCCCCATAGGGTTCCAAGGCTGTCATCTTCATGGATTACAATGAATAAGGAAGACCAAAGAAGAACTGATGCCTTTGAATTATGGCGTTGGCGAAGAATATTGAATATACATACCATGGACTGCCAGAAGAACGAACAAGTCTGTCTCAAAAGTACAGCTGGAGTGCTCCTTAGAAGCAAAGATGGTGAGACTTTGTCTCACATACTTTTGGACGTGTTAGCAGGAGGGGCCGATCCCTGGAGAAGGACATCATGCTTGGTAAAGTAGAGGGTCAGCAAAAAAGAGGAAGACCCTCAATGAGAGGGATTGACACTGTTGCTGCAACAATGGGCTCAAACATAATGATTATGAGGATGGCTCAGGACCAGGCAGTGTTTCGTTCTGTTGGACATAGGGTTGCTATGAGTTGGAACCGACTTGATGGCACCTAATCACAACAACCTTTACAGAAGCAGACTGCCATACCTTTCTCCTGAGTAGTGGCTGGTGGGTTCGAACTGCCCACCTATCAGTTAGCAGCTGAGTGCTTTAACCACTGTACCACCAGGGCTATTACTTAAAAATTAAAATGGGCTTTATACATGTAGCCTAAAGACCTTGGCTCAAATTCTGGTTCCACCACTTCTTAAGTTCTCTGAGGCTCAGGTATCTTTTCTGTAAAATAAAATAATAGTAATTGCCTTAGAGGGTTTCTATAAAGATTAAATGACAAATTGTAGGCAAAGCACCTACTACAGAGCTTGGTGCATAGTAGGCCTACAATAAATAAGTGCTGAGTGAGTGTGCGTGTGTATACATGTGTAGTGGTGTTGGAGAGAGTGAGTTTATGCTTTAAATTACCCTCTTTCTTAATTGTAACCACATTACTTTGTGTGTGTGTGCGTGCACGTGCACGCATGTGTTTTAACTAGTGTTTCTTGAACCGTTTCTTATGTACTCTTAACCTCTATCATGGAAGTCATTTTTCCATCCTGTCCTTGAGTGATTTGTTCTCTCTTCACGTAAGCAGTTTTTTTTTTTTTTCTGTTCCTAGTGAACTTTTTTTTATTGTTCTTTTTTTTTTTTTTTCCTCCTGGGTATTATAGGCCTCTCAACCCCTCTCCACTTCTCACAACACGCTTAGTAAACACGTTCTTTATGTCCTCATGATTTGATAGAAATAGCCTGAGTCCATCCCTATAGGTGATGATTTAGGTATTCCTGCACTGTGTTAAGGCCATCGGCTGGAAAGTTTTTCACATTCTTTCTCAGCCATGAACCAGGTAAAAGCAATTGGCAAAGCCTCAGGTGAATGGTGACTCTCCTCTGATTCTAGAAACCCCCAAACCAAGAACAGAGGAAATGATTTGTTTGTGAAGACACGTGATTAATTTGTGAAGACAAATTTTATGTCTGCAAATAGCAGGAAGTACGAAGAAAAAAAGTAAATTAATTTTTAATTACATAAATTCCTGGTGCATAATAAGTACTAATGAGTACTTCTGGCACAAAATAAGTACTAAAGTGTACTTCTTCCTCTTTGATTCTCTTCAAACTTGTGTCAGTTAAGGCTTTCTGACTATAAGTTAGCCAATTGTAGCTAACTTAAGGAAAACCAAAAACCAAACCAAACAAGTTACTGTCGAGTCGATTCCTATTTATGGCAACCCTGTGCTTGTCAAAGCAGAACTGTGCTCCATAGGGTTGAAAACCCATGGCTGATTTTTCAGAAGTGAATCACCAGGCCTTTCTTCTAAAGTGCCTCTAGGTGGACTCAAACCTCCAACCTTTCAGTTAGCATGTTAGCCATTTGTACCACACAGGGACTCCAACTTAAGGAAAAAAGGAACAAATTAGAGACATCTTGCTCAGGCACCATGGTGGAGTGAGCGTCCTCTAAATGTTTTTTGTCCTGCTTCATTCCATTCAAGAAGCCCTTGTGGCACAATGGTTAAGTGCTTGGATGCTAACCAAAAAGTTGGTGGTTTGAACTTACCAGCCGCTCCATAGGAAAAAGTTGTGGTGGTCTGCTTCCGTAAGGACTATAACCTTGGAAACCCAATGGTGCAATTCTACTCTGTCCTACTACAGGGTGGCTATGAGTCAGAATTGACTTGACGGCAATGGGTTTGGTTTTCTTGGTCACTTTATTCTGCCTTCAAAGTTCCAGGAGAGAGAATATTGGCATTCCTAGTAAGGCTGAGGAAACCCTGGTGGCATGGTTAAGAGCTATGGCTGCTAACCGAAAGGTCAGCAATTTGAATCCACCAGACACTCCTTGGAAACTCTACGGAGCAGTTTTACTCTGTCCTGTAGGGTCGCTATGAGTTGGAATCAGTTTGGCAGCAACGACTTTGGTTTTTTTGGTTTTGGTAGTACGGTCTGGCTTGCGTCAAGTACCCTACCTGTATGGCGCTTTAGGAGCGGTGACTAGATACTGAGTGGTCAAAGAATTAGCAAACATCCACTACAATAATACATAAGAACCTTCCCAGCCTGACCCTCACCTGTCCCCGCCCCATGTGTGGTCCAGTCTCACAACACACTTTTCACATCATTCAGCCCTCCATTACTTTTTTCCTTCTGCTTGGTGTCTCCTTCCCCATCCTTCCCTGGAGGTTCTATTCACCCATCAAAACTCAAATATCACCACTTCTGTGCAGTCTTCCCCAAGCACCCTTAAGACAGGGGCTCTCAAAACAGACAGTGGTTCTCAAAATTTAGTGTCAATAGGAATCACCTGAGAAATGTGTTAAAATGCATATCCCTGGGCCTCCTTCCCTGGGATTCTGATTTGAAAGGTCTGGGATGTGGCCTGGGAAGCTACATTATTAACAAGTCTGGATCTGATCCAGATGGTCTGTGAGCAGCCAGGATGTTCCTTCTAAGGTGCACCTGTAGCTCATCGAATGTGCGTCTATCACGTCATTAGGTGCCTTGGAGTCGGTTCCTACTCATAGTGACCCTATCTATGTACAACAGAAAGGAACACTGCCCAATTCTGCGCCATTCTCACAGTTGTTGCTATGTTTGAGGCCATTGTTGTAGCCATTGTGTCAATCCATCTTGTATAGGGCCTTCCTGTCTTTTGCTAATCCTTTGCTTTACCAAGCATGCTGTCCTTCTCCAGGAAATGGTCCATCCTGATAACACGTCCAAAGAATGTAAGATGAACTCTGGCCATCCTCTCTTCTAAGGAGCATTCTGGCTGTACTTCTCCCAAGACAGATTTGTTCGTTTTTCTGGCAGTCCATGGTATATTCGATATTCTTCTCCAACACCATAATTCAAATGTGTCAACTCTTCGGTCTTCCTTATTCACTGTCTAGGTTTCGCATGCATATGAGATGATTGAAAACACCATGGCTTGGGTCAGTCACGCTTTAGTTCTCAAAGTGATTTCGTTGCTTTCAACACCTTAAAGAGGTCTTTTGCAGATTTGCCCAATGCAATATGTCATTTGATGTCTTGACTGCTGTTTCCATGGGCATTGATCGTGGATACAAGTAAAGTGAATTCCTTGACAACTTCAGTCTTTTCTCTGTTTATCATGATGTTGCTTATTAGTACAGTTGTGAGGATTTTTGTTTTCTTTATGTTGAGGTATAGTCCGTACTGAAGGCTGTGGCCTTTGATCTTCATCAGTAAGTAGCTGCAAGTCCTCTTCATTTTCAGTAAGCAATATTGTATCATCTGCATATTGCAGGTTGTTAATGAGTCTCCCTCCAATCTTGATGCTGAGTTCTTCTTCACATAGTCCAGCTCCTTGAGTTATTTGCTCAGCATACAGGTTGAATAAGTATGGTGAAAGTATACCACCCTGATGTACACATTTCCTGACTTTAAATCATGCAGTATCCCCTTGCTCTGTTCGAACGACTGCCTCTTGGTCTATCTATGGGTTCTGCATGAACAGAATTAAGTGTTCTGGAATTCCCATTCTTCGCAATGTTATCCATAATTTGTTATGATCCACACAGTTGAATGCCTTTGCAGAGTCAATAAAACACAGGTAAACATCTTTCTCTGCTTTCACCGAAGATCCATCTGACATCAGCAATGATATCCCTAGTTCCATGTCCTCTTCTGAATTTGGCTTGAATTTCTGGCAGCTTTCTGAAAATGTATTGCTGCAACCATTTTTGAATTATCTTCAGCAAAATTCTACTTATGTGTGATATTAATGATATTGTTTGATAACTTCTGTAACCTGTTGGATCACGTCTCTTTGAATGGGCACAAATATGGATCTCTTTCAGTCAGTTCCAGGTAGCTGACTTCTAAGTTTCTTGGCATAGACAAATGAGCACTTCCAGCATTGCATCTGTTTGTGGAAACATCTCAATTGGTATTCTGTCAGGTCCTGGAGCCTTGTTTTTCGCCAATGCCTTCAGCGTAGCTTGGACTTTTTCCTTCCATACCATTGGTTCTTGATCATATGCTACCTCCTGAAATGGGATGAACGTCAACCAATTCTTATTGGTACAGTGAATCTGTGTATTCCTTCCATCTTCTTTTGATGCTTCCTGTATAGTTCAATATTTTGCCCACAGAAACCTTCAACATTGCAACTAAAGGCTTGAATTTTTTTTTTTTCAGTTCTTTTAGCTTGAGAAATGCTGAGCTTGTTCTTCCTGTTTGGTTTTCTAACTCCAGGTCTTTGCACATTTCACTATAATTCTTCATGTTATAATACCATCACTAGCCTGTAAGTTTGTTGTACTGTGGTGGCTTGCATGTTGCTGTGATGCTGGAAGCTATGTCACTGGTATTTCAACTACTAGCAGGCTCACCCATGTTGGACAGGTTTCAGAAGAGCTTCCAGACTAAGACAGACTAGGAAGAAGGACCTGGTGATCTACTTCTAAAAAAAAAAAAAAAAAGGCCAGTGAAAATCTTATGAATAGCAGCAGCAGAACGCTGTCTGATATAGTGTCAAAAGATGAGCCCCTCAGATTGGAAGGAACTAAAAACATACCTGGTGAAGAGCTGCCTCCTCAAAGCAAAGTAGACCTTAATGGTGTGGATGCAGTAAAGCTTTCAGAACCTTTGTTTGCTGAACTGGCATGACTCGAAACAAGAAGAAACAGCTGCAAACATCCATTAATAATTGGAATATGGAATGTATGAAGTATGAATCTAGGAAAATTGAATGTCATCAAAAATGAAATGGAGCACATAAAAATAGATGTCCTAAGGGTTTTTTTTTTTTTTTTAAGTATTAATGAGCTGAAATGGATTGTATTAGTCTTTTGAATCAGACAATCATATGTCTACTATGCTGGGACTGACAAATTGAAGAGGATTGGTGTCACATTCATCATCAGAAGAACTTTTCAAGATCTATTCTGAAGTACAATGTTGTCACTGTTAATATCCATATGCCTACAAGGAAGACCAGTTAATACAAATATTATTCTGATTTATGCATCAACCACTAAGGCCAAAGATGAAGAAATTGAAGATTTTTACCAACTTCTGCAGTCTGAAATTGATCCAACATACAATCAAGGCGCATCGATAATTCCTGGTGATTGAAATGTGAACGTTGGAAACAAAGAAGGATCGGTAGCTGGAAATGTGGCCTTGGTGATAGAAATGAAGCTGGAGATCGCATGAAAAAATTTTGCAAGACCAATGAGCTATTCATTGCAAATACCTTTTGTCAACAACATAAACAGCAACTATTCACATGAACCTCACTGGATGGAATACACAGGAATCAAATCAACTACATCTGTCAAAATAGACAATGGAGAAGATCAACAACATCAGTCAGAACAAGGCCAGGGACTGACTGTGGAACAGACCATCAAGTGCCCATATGCAAGTTCAAGTTGAAGCTGAAGAAAATTAAAACAAGTCCACAAGAGCCAATGTACATCCTTGAGTATATCCCACCTGGATTTGTAGGCCATCTCAATAATCAATTTGACCCACTGAACACTAATGACTCAACACCAAACCAGTTGTGGTTGACAGCAAGGACATCATACATGAAGAAAGCAAAAAGTCATTGAAAAGACGGGAAAGAAAGCAAAAACCAAAATGGATGTCAGAAGAGACTCTGAAACTTGCTCTATAACATAGAGTAGCTAAATCGAAAGGAAGAAATGATGAAGTAGAAGAGCTGAACAAAAGACTTCAAAGGATGGCTCAAGAAGACAAAGTAAAGTATTATAATGAAAGGTGCCTCTATTATAGCCCTTACCATGTCCTGTTCTTTCTGTTCCTGACTCTGGCTCCTTACCTAGAAAGTGGCCTCACCTTACGGGGACTGGTATCCTCAGCACTCAGCACGGTGCCTGGCACATAATGGACTCAATATATATATTTATGAAATGAAATACTGCCTCTGGAGCCATGTTTGCAGTTGTCAATAATCAAAAGAAACTCATAGAGCATAATATCGTAGAAGAGACCTCTATAGAAATGAGAAGCACTGACGCTGCCTGTAGGAAAAGCCACAGCCAGGCTATCACTGTTACCCCAGACAAACTTCACAGGTGCTGGAGACAATTTCAGACCCTTTAGGGTGAGGGTAGGGGTGACTCTGGGGGCTCTAGAGAGAGGAGGAGGTGAGGTTTATCAGTAAAGTAGCCAAAGTCCTAAAATGCTGTTGTTGTTGCTGTTGTTTGTTGCCCTCAAGTTGATTCTGACTCACGGCGACCCCATGTGTGCAGAGTGGAACTTTTCCATAGGGTTTTCAAGGCTGTGACCTTTTGGAATCAGATCACCTGGCCTATCTTCTGGGGCAGTTCTGGGCAGGTATGAACCGCCAACCTTTCGGCTAGTAGTAGTAGTCTAGGGCTTAACTGCGCCATACTAAGAGAGAGAAAAGGGGACTCGAAAGATTACCATATAAGGCCAGGAACTCCCTGGAGAGGTTCCCTGAATGCTTTTTCTGAATGCTTCAAACCAACTACTCAGTGGAAGTGTCCCCTGCCAGAGAGGCAGGAAGACAAGTTCAGGCAGTGCCGCCAGTCTGGGGGTCTGCCAGCACCTGGGGCCTCGCTTCTTCACCAAGTACAGGGGCTTTTTTGTGAGGAAACAAGAACAGTGAATAATCCCTGCTGGCACGGCCTGCCGTGAGGAAGTCAAGAGACTTGGCTTTTAGTCGCCCTCACTTCCCATATGCTGGTGTGTTTGTTGGCATCATGTTCCCGTTAATTAAAGGAAGTGTGTGCGCCTTCGGCGCTGGTACCCAAGCCCCAAGCATCATTCTTTCCAGGGGTCTCCACCACAGTCCTGCTGGCAGTAGAATCAATTAGGCTCCCTCCCAAAAGTCAGGATGTATTTCCAAGCCCAGAGGTGTGACAAACCCCCCACTGCTGCAGTTGGGGCTCACATGGCAGCCCCACGTTCTTCCCTGCTCCCCTGGCCCAAGAGCTCCAGGGGCCTACTTTGGGGGAAATTTTGCTAAAATGAATAGAAAAATAACCCTTGGGAGGCAATCCTCCTGCGTGATAGACCAGGGACTACGGGAATCTGCTTGTTTAATGAACTGGAATCTTTCATGACCATCACCACCCTGCAGTACTGCTTTAACTTTATTTGGACCTGACCTTATAAACAATTTTTTATGAAGCCAGAGTAAAGGTGCCCTGAGCAGAGTTGAGCAAGCTTCCCTAAACCGAAAAAAAAAAAAAAAAAAAAACCAAACCCAGTGCCATCAAGTCGAGTCCGACCCATAGCGACCCTCTAGGACAGAGTAGATCTGCCCCATAGAGTTTCCAAGGAGTGCCTGGCAGATTCAAACTGCTGACCCTTTGGATAGCAGCCGTAGCACTTAACCACTACACCACCAGGGTTTCCCAAACTTGCCTAAGAGTCAGTAAAAGTTACATCTAAAAAAAAAAAAACTTTTTTTTTTTTGAAGTCCTCATTAAAGCATCATTGGGACATTCCAAGTGTCCAGCCCACTCTGCATGCCATCCACGGAAAGGCCAAGGTGGTGATGGCCAGAGAAAACCCTGACTCACCAATGGCAGGCGCATAGGACTGTTCCCCTTCCTCTCCCCATGGACCTTGCCCTCATGATGTCCTGATAGCCACAGAGTCATTACAGAGTATGGTTATGAATATGCACACAGACACACTTCAAATTATGATCACGGCCTTACAATGACAAAGGATGTTTGTTCCAAATTTAAAGATTAAGAGATTAAGGCAGAGAAAGTGGTTAGAGTCAGACTTCTTTGGACTCCAAGCCCATGGTTTCTGCTGGATCACATTGTCTTGCTGAGTTTCCCTGCTGTAACGAACTTATTTACTTCAAGCTGTTTTGGACTCGAAGTGCTTTGATTTCCAAAAGCATATGCGTTTTACATGAGTACTCCAAATTCCCTTCTTTCCCTCTCCTAACAATCTTAACATGAACTGGATGGCTAACAACAGTTAATGATCAAATAGCGCATGCTACAGGGGGAGATTGTTGAGGGAAGGTCACCCCTAAAATTATGCCACATAAGCAACTACCTTGATAACTCCAACCCTGAGGGGGAAAAAAAACAATGTCAAAAACCCACCAGCCCTGAAGTAGTTATCGGCTTCAGTAATGCTTTTTAATTGACCTTTGCAGCCTAGTTCAAACTCGACTAGAAAATTAAGTGAGTAAGAATGTGATAGTACAAGAGAAGATTAACTTTAAAGGGACATCTATATTATTACCAGTTTTACAGAAAACGTAGAAACTGTGGGACCCAAAATCAGACAGGAAATTCTTTCCAGTGGTATGATTCTACATCTCGGGACCAGTCTGTGGGTAAATACGTGACAAGGCTCTCGCCCGGGGCTGGGTAAGATTCCTGGAAATGAGGTACACCACAGGACTGCTGAAGCAATGGGGTCATCTGGGACCATGTACTCCTAGCCAGAGAACTTGAGAAGGAGGGAAGGAAAATACTGCACAGACCATCCTGGCTGAGTACCTTCCTCTCCTGGAGTCTTTTAGGGCCCGGCTCTGGTTAGCGGGAGAGTATGAACCACCAACATGCTGCTGTGAGGTTTTCACTGTATAATGAGGTTGGGTGGTGTCCTTATTGCAACCTAAGGAAACAAGGCTTGGAAATTGGTGTCCTGCTTGCCAGCCCTGTCTCTAATGTAACCATTGTGCTGGAGAACCAAATTAAGGCCCTGTCAGTGCTAACATCAAGGACCACATTGTTTCTTTGATAGAGCCAAGACCTACACCCCCATGGCTTGGATGAGTTCCCTTTGACCTCCAAGGAAGAGGAGGAAGAGAAGCTCAAGAGCCCTCATCTGGCAGGTTCCTAGCATCTGACCAAAATCTTGAACCTTGGGCAGAGAGATGGAAAAAGATTGGAAACAGAATCAGTTAAAAAAAGAGCATCTTATAAAGAGTTGTTCCAAGTTCATGAAAAGCTCCCAACATCAAATGACTCTCAATAGAGTTTATTGTACATGATTCAGAGCCACATGGATTAAATTTTCCTTAAAATATACATCAGTTTGAAAATTAAAGGGGAAAGTGCCTGAGACAAGACATGTTTGGATTTCTGTCAAACTCAGAGCCTTTGGAAAGCAGTTTCGAAGCCAGGATGTGGCTTCTTAGGACTTCCCTTTTGCTCCACCTCTTCCATTTATGTCTGTTCAACACTCAGGCCCATTCTCCACTGTGGTCGCCTTAGTGGTACATCTCCTCACTCTTGTAGGGACTCCAGACATTCAATATCAGTTGCTGCCTTGATTTCAGACGTGGATTGAGATCATCTTTCAAAATTTCAATAGTCTCCATACATGTAGTCCAGCTAGTTTCAAAAGCCCTGGTCTCACTTCTCCTACAATTTATCCGTCATTGTAGAAAGTCAGAGCTAGGAGGGACATTAAAAAAAAAAAAGGCCAGTTCCTGTCGAGTTGACTGTGACTCATGGTGACCCCATGTGTGTCAGAGTAGAACAATGCTCCATAGAGTTTCAGTGGCTGGTTTTTTGGAATGGGTCACTAGACCTTTCTTCTGAGGCACCTCTGGGTGTACTCAAAGTGCCAACTTATTAGTTAGCAGTCAAGTGCTTAGCCGTTTGCATCACCCAGGGACTCCAGGAGGAACATTGTTGTTAGGTGCTGTCGAGTCAGTTCTGACTCATAGAGACCCTATGCTCAACAGAATGGAACACTGCCCAGTCCTGTGTGATCCTCACAATCGTTGCTATGTTTGAGCCCATTGTTGCAGCAACTGTCAATCCATCTTGTTGAGGATTTTCTTCGTTTTCACTGACCGTCTTCTTACCAAGCATGATGTCCTCCTTCTCCAGGGACTGGTCCCTCCTAATAACCCGTCCAGAATACGTAAGACAAAGTCTCTCCATCCTCACTTCCAAGGAACATTCTGGCTGTACTTCTTCCAAGACAGGTTTGTTCATTCTTCAGGAAGTTCATGGTATATTCAATATTCTTTGCCAACACCATAATTCAAAGGCATCAATTTTTCTTCAGTCTTCCTCATTCATTCCCCAGCTTTCGCATGCATATGAGTTAATTGAAAATATCATGGCTTGTGTCAGGTGCACCTTAGTACTCAAAGTGACTTCTTTGCTTTTTAACACTTCAAAGACGGCTTTTGCAGCAGATTTTCCCAATGCAATATGTCTTTTCATTTCTTGACTGCCGCTTCCATGGACGTTGATTGTAGATACAAATAAAATCAAATCTTCGACAACTTCAATATTTTCTCAGTTTTCTTCAATATTTTATCATGATGTTGCTTATAGTTCTGGCTGTGAGGATTTTGGTTTTCTTTATGCTGAAGTGTAGTCCATACTGAAGGCTATAGTCTTTTATCTTCATCAGTTAGTGCTTCAAGTCATCTTCAACAAGCAGCGTTGTATCGTCTGCATTTCGCAGGTTGTTGATGAGTCTTCCACCAGTCCTGATGCTTTGTTCTTCTTCATATAGTCCGGCTTCTTGGATTACTTGCTCAGCATACAGGTTGAATAAGCATGGTGAAAGGATACAACCCCAACATACACCTTTCCTGATTTTAAAACACACAATATTCCCTTGTTCTGTTCAAACAACTGCCCCTTGGTCTGTGTACAGGTTCTGCATGAGCACAATTGAGTGTTCTGGAATTCCCATTCTCTGCAATGTTATTCATAATTTGCTATGATCCACAGAATCGAATGCCTTTCTGTAGTCAATAAAACACAGGTAAACATCTTTCTGGTATTCTCTGCTTTCAGCCAAGACCCACCTGAATCCAGCTTGAATTTCTGGCAGTTCCCTGTCGATGTACTGCTGCAACCATTTTTGAATTATCTTCAGGAAAATTTTACTTGCATGTAATATTAATGCTATTGTTCAATAATTTTTGTATTCTGTTGGATTACCTTTCTTTGGAATGGGCACACATATGGATCTCTTCCAGTCAGTTGGCCAGGTAGTTGTCTTCCAAAATTGATGGCATAGACAAGTGAATGCTTCCGCTGCTGCATCCATTGGTATTCTGTCAGTTATATCAATTGTTTCTCGCCAATGCCGTCAGTGTAACTTGGATTTCTTCCTTCAGTACTATCAGTTCTTGATCATATGCTACCTCCTGAAATGGCTGAACATAAACTAACTCTTTTTGGTGCAGTGACTCTGTGTATCCTTCTATCTTCTTTTGATGTTTCTTGCAGTGTCCAATATTTTGCACATAGAATCCTTGAGTATGGCAATTTGAGCTACCACATCTTTGTCAGTTTGCCGTACTGTGGTGGCTTGGGTGTTGCTGTGATGCTGGAAGCTATGCCATCAGTATTTCAAATACCAGCAGGGTCACCCATGTTGGAGAGGTTTCAGTGAAGCTTCCAAACTAAGACAGACTAGGAAGAAAAAAAAAAAGGGGGGCCTGGCAATCTACTTCTAAAAAAATTGGCCAGTGAAAACCTTATGAATAGCAGCAGAACATTGTCTGATATAGTGCTGGAAAATGAGCCTCTTATGTCGGAAGGCACTCAAAATACAACTGGGGAAGTGTTGCCTCCTCAAAGTAGAGTAGACCTTAATGAAGTAGATGGAGTAAAGCCTTTGGGACCTTCATTTGCTGATGTGGCACCACTCAAAATGAGAAGTAGCAGCTGCAAACATCCATTAATTGGAACATGGAATATATGAAGTATGAACCTAAGAAAATTGGAAGTTTTCAAAAATGAAATGGACTGCTTGAAGATAGATAACTTAGGCATTAGTGAGCTGAAATGGACTGATATTGGCCATTTTCTCCTTTTTTTAAAATTGTGCTTTAAGTGGAAGTTTACAAATCAAGTCAGTCTTTCATACAAAAAATTTATATACACCTTGCTATGTACTCCTAGTTGCTCTCCCCCTAATGAGACAGCACACTCCTTCTCTTCACCCTGTATTCCCCCGTATCCATTCAGCCAGCCTTTGTCTCCCTCTGTCTTATCATCTGCCCTCCAGACAGGAGCAGCCCACATAGTCTCATGTGTCTACTTGGGCCAAGAAGCTCACTTCTCACCAGTATCATTTTCTATCTTATAGTACAGTCCAATCCCTGTCTTTAGAGTTGGCTTTGGGAATGGCTCCAGCCTTGGGTTAACAGAAGGTCTGGGGACAGTACTGACCATTTTGAATCAGACAATCATATGGTCTACTATGCCAGGAATGACAAATTGAAGAGGAATGGTGTCACATATATCTTCAAAAAGAACATTTCAAGATTTATCCTGAAGTACAATGCTGTTAGTTGTAGGATAATATCCATAAGCCCTATAAGAAAGGCTAGTTAATATGACTATTATTCAGATTTATGCACCAACCACTAATGCCAAAGATGAAGATTTTTCTGCAGTCTGAAACTGATTAAACATGCAATGAAGATGTATTGATAATTACTGATGATTGGAATGAGAAAGTTGGAAACAAAGAACAAGGATCAGTAGTTGGAAAACTTGGTCTTGGGGATAGAAATGACACTAGAAATGGCATGACAGAATTTTTCAAGACCAACCACCTATTCATTGGAAATACCTTTTTTTTCCACTAATATAAATGGTGACTATACACACGGACCTCCCCAAATGGAATACACAGGAATCAAGTCGACTACATCTGTGTAAAGAGTTAAGGGAGAAGCTCAGTGTCATTAGTCGGAATAAGGCCAGAGGCCAACTGCAGAATAGGCCATCAGTATGCAAGTTCAAGGTGAAGCTGAAGAAAATTAACACAAGTCCACAAGAGCCAAAGTATGACCTTGAGTATACCCCATCTGAATTTAGAGACAATCTCAAAGAATAGATTTTACGCATTGAACACTAATTACCGAAGACCAGACAAACCGGGGGATGGCACCAAGAACATCACACATGAGAGTGGAGAGAGGGAGTGGGCTGTCTCATTAGGCGGAGAGTAATTGCGAGTATGTAGCAAGGTGTATATAAGTTTTTGTGTGAGAGACTGACTTGATTTGTAAACTTTCACTTAAAAGCACAATAAAAATTATACAAAAAAAAAAAGAACATCACACATGAAGAAAGCAAAAGGTCATTAAAAAGACAGGAAAGAAAGCAAAGACCAAAATGGATATTGGAAGAGACTCTGAAACTTGCTCTTGAATGCAGAGTAGCTAAAGCAAATGGAAGAAATGATAAAGTAAGGCAAATGGAAGATTTCAAAGAGCAGCTCCAGAAGACGAAGTAAAGTATTATAATGAAGTGTGCAAAGAACTGGAGTAGAAAACAAAAAGGAAGAACACTCTTGGAATTTCTCAAGCTGAAAGAACTGAAAGAGGAATATTAGAGATCATTAAATCCAACTCCACACTACAAATGTGGAAACTGAGGCCTAGAAAACTACTCAGTTCCTTCAAAATCTCTAGGAGAAGGATTTTTTTTAAACAAAACTCTAATTAGCTACCCAGAGCTTGTTAGCTCCATTCCTATCTCTTATCCATAATTCCATAGTCCTCATCTTAATTACCTTTGTGGTCCACAATGATCACCCATAGCATAAACTCCTCTGGCTGCCCTTCCTCTCCCACAGGCCCGTTTGAATCCAATTCCGCGTCTCCCTTCCTTGGCCTTTCTCCCCTGTCCAAGATCCTTTTCTTTTCTCACCGCTGTTTCTTGCATTCCATGTCTTTCTCTGGAATCAATTTCCGTCTTGAAGTACATCCTTTAGTAGTTCTTTCTGTAAAAGTTTGTGACTGGTCAACTTTCTTTCTCTTTGAAAAATATCTTTTTATTTCACCTTCAGTATTAAGTGGTAACTTATCTGGGTGTTGAATTTTAGGTTGAGGGTTATTTTCCCTCAGCACTTTGAAGACATTTTCCTTTCTCTTCTGAGCTCTTTTGTTGCTATTGAGAGGAATCCTTACTGTAAGTCAAATTATTGCCCCTTTATAGGTAATTCAGCTTCTTTCTTTTGTTGCTTTTCAGGTTTTTCTCTCTGTCTTTGATGTTCTGAGGTTTATTATAATGTATCTAAGTGAGGATTGGAAACCCTGGTAGAGTAGTGGTTAAGTGCTATGGCTGCTAACCTAAAGGGTTGGCAGTTTGAAATCGCCAGGTGCTCCTTGGAAACTCTATAGTGCAGTTCTACTCTGTCCTATAGGGCCGCTATAAGTTGGAATCGACTTGAAGGCACTGGGTTTGGTTTGGTTTGGTTTTTTGGAAGTGAGGATTTATTTTTATTTAAACATGGGACCTACTGTGATTCTCTAAATGACGGTTTGAATCTTTTACCAATACAGGATCATTTTCAATAATAATAGCCGTGTATGTTTATGTGCTGAGTTTTATATGTACTATCTCATTTAATCCTCACAAAAGAGTCTTATAACCATTTATAGCCTAGGAAATTGGGTCACAGAGAGGTTAAGTTACTTGCCCAAGATCACACAGTAATTGGCAAGGCTATTTTCTGAACTCCGATATTATATCTTTGAAAATTGTTTCTCCTTTCTATTTGCTCTTTCTGGAACTTCTATTAGATATGTATTGGCTCTTTTCATTATGACCTTCCTGTTGCTTAACCTGTCTTTCATACATTCCATCTTGTTGTCTCTCTGTGGAGCATTCTAGAATATTTCCTCAGATCACTCTTACATTTTGCTAACTCTCTTCCTGTGTGTCTAATCTGCTATTTAACCCATCCTTTGAGCTTGCAATTTAAGTGGCTTTTTTTTTTTTTCCTACAAGATCTGTCTGGATCATTTTAGATATTTCTGTTCTTCAAAAAAATAATGTCTTGTACTATTCTTATGAATATTCTTCTTTTATTTTTAAAATCATTAAAAATGTTAATTTGATAGTCTCTGCCTAATAGTTCTGTTCCACCACAAGTCTGTCAGTTTGTCATACTGTGGGGGCTTGCTTGTTGCTGTGATACTGGAAGCTATGCCACCAGTATTCAGACACCAGCAGGGTCACCCATGGAGGACAGGTTTCAGCAGAGCTTACAGACTAAGACAGACTAGGAAGAAGGACCTGGCAGTCCACTTCTGAAAAGCATTAGCCAGTGAAAACCTTATGAATAGAAGCGGAACATTTTCTGATATAGTTCTGGAAGGTGAGCCCCCAGGTTGGAAGGCACTCAAAAGATGACTGGGAAAGAGCTGCCTCCTCAAAGCAGAATCAACCTTAATCACGTGGATGGAATAAAGCTTTCGGGACCTTCATTTGCTGATGTGGCACGACTCAAAATGAGAAGAAACAGCTGCAAACATCCGTTAATAATCAGAACCTGGAATATACAAAGTATGAATCTAGAAAAATTGGAAATTGTCAAAAATGAAATGGAATGCATAAACATTGATATCCTAGGCATTAGTGAGATGAAATGTACTGGTATTGACCATTTTGAATCAATCATATGGTTTATTATGCCTGGAATGACAACTTGAAGAGGAGTGGTGTTGCATTCATCATCAAAAAAAATTTCACGATCTATCCTGAAGTACAACATTGTCAGTGATAGGATAATATCCATACGCCTACAAGGAGACCAGTTAATACGACTATTATTCAAATATGCACCAACCACTAAGGCCAAAGATGAAGACTTTTATCAGCTGCTGCAGTCTGAAATTGATCGAACATGCAATCAGGATACATTGATAATTACTGATGATTGGAATGCGAAAGTTGGAAACAAAGTAGAAGGGTCGGTAGTTGGAAAATATAGCTTTGGTGAAAGAAACAATGCTGGAGATCGAATGATAGAATTTTGCAAGACCAACGACTTCTTCATTGCAAATACCTTCTTTCACCAACATAAACGGTGACTATACATATGGACCTCGCCAGATGGAACACACAAGAATCAAATCAACTACTTCTGTGGAAAGAGATGATAGAAAAGCTCAATATCATCAGTCAGAACAAGGCCAGGGGCCGACTGTGGAACAGACCATCAACTGCTCATATGCAAGTTCAAACTGAAACTGAAGAAAATCAGAGCAAGTCCACAGGAGCCAAAATATGACTTTGAGTATATCCCACCTGAATTTAGAGACCATCTCAAGAATAGGTTTTATGCATTCAACACTAGTGACTGAAGACCAGACGAATTGTGGAATGACATCAAGGACATCATCCATAAAGAAAGCAAGAGGTCACTGAAAAGACAGGAAAGAAGGAAAAGACCAAGATGGATGTCAGAGGAAATGCTGAAACTCGCTCACAAATTTCAAGCAGCTAAAACGAAAGGAAGAAACAATGAAGTGAAAGAACTGAACAGAAGATTTCAAAGGGTTGCTCAAGAAGACAAAGTAAAGTATTATAATGACATGTACAAAGAGCTGGAGATAGAAAACCAAAAGGCAAGTACAGGCTTGGCTTTTCTCAAGCTGAAAGAACTGAAGAAAAAATTCAAGCCTCGAGTTGCAGTAATGAAGGGTTCTATGGGGAACACCTTAAACGATGCAGGAAGCGTCAAAAGAAGACGGAAGGAATACACAGAGCCATTATACCAAAAAGAATTAGTTGACGTTCAACCATTTCAAGAGGTAGCATATAATCAGGAACCGATGGTACTGAAGGAAGAAGTCCAAGCTGCTCTGAAGGCATTGGTGAAAAACAAGGCTCCAGGAATTAATGGAGTATCAATTGAGATGTTTCAACAAATGGATGCAGCACTAGAGGTGCTCACTCGTCTATGCCGAGAAATATGGAAGACAGCTTCCTGGCCAACTGACTGGAAGAGATACATATTTATGCCTATTCCCAAGAAAGGTGATCCAACAGAATCTGGAAATTATAGAACAATATCATTAATATCACACGCAAGCAAAATTTTGTTGAAGATCATTCAAAAACAGCTGCAGCAGTATATCGACAGGGAACTTCCAGAAATTCAGGCTGGTTTCAGAAGAGGACGTGGAACCAGGGATATCATTGCTGATGCCAATGGATCCTGGGTGAAAGCAGAGAATACCAGAAGGATGTTTATCTGTGTTTTATTGACTCTGCAAAGGCATTTGACTGTGTGGGTCATAACAAATTATAGATAACATTGGGAAGAATGGGAATTCCAGAACGCTTAATTGTGCTCATGAGAAACCTGTACATAGATCAAGAGGCAGTTGTTTGGACAGAACAAGGTGATACTGATTGGTTTAAAGTCAGGAAAGGTGTGTGTCAGGGTTGTATTCTTTCACCATACCTATTTAATCTGTATGCTGAGCAAATAATCCGAGATGTTGGACTACACGAATCAGGATTAGAGGAAGACTCATTAACAACCTGCATTGTGCAGATAATACAACCTTGCTTACTAATGAAGATCAAAGACCACAGCCTTCAGTATGGATTACACTCAACATAAAGAAAACAAAAATCCCCACAACTGGACCAATGAGCAACATCATGATAAATGGAGAAAGGATTGAAGTTGTCAGGGGTTTCATTTTACTTGGCTTCATAATCAACAGCCATGGAAGCAGCAGTCAAGACATCAAGCAACACGTTACATTGGATAAATCTGCTGCAAAGGACCTCTTTAAGTGTTGAAAAGCAAAGATGTCACCTTGAAGACTAAGGTGCCCTTGACCCAAGCCATGGTATTTTCAGTCTCATCATATGCGTGTGAAAGCTGGACAATGAATAAAGAAGACTGAAGAAATATTGACACCTTTGAATTGTGGTGTTGGCAAAGAATATTGAATACACTATGGAGTGCCAAAAGAATGAACAAATCTGTCTTGGAAGAAGTACAACCAGAATGCTCCTTAGAGGCAAGGATGGCTAGACTGCGTCTTACATACTTTGGACATGTTGTCAGGAGGGATCGGTCCCTGGAGAAGGACATCATGCTTGGCAGAGTACAGGGTCAGCAGAAAAGAGGAAGACTCTCAGTGAGGTGGATTGACACAGTGGCTGCAACAATGAGCTCAAGCATAACAAAGATCTTAAGGATGACGCAGGACCGGGCAGTGTTTTGTTCTGTTGTGCATAGGGTCGCTATGAGTTGGAACTGACTCCACAGCACCTAACAATAGTCCCATTAGCTGAAGTTTTGAGGAGTACAGTCCTACTGTTGATTTTGACTGTTGACCCTTGTATATAGTGCATTGTTTCTCTTTGTATTTACAATTTTTTATTGCAAACATGATTTTTTTTTTTTTTACCTGTGGGAGTTTTCTGTGGGCCGGGGTGTTGCAGCTAAATTTTAAAGTGGTTTTTTATTTGCTCCTGCCAGGTACTCCAGGGGTTTCACTGGCTAAGGACTGATTTTATGTTAATATTTTGGCTTGGGGTTCCATTCAGATGCAAGTAGTAGATATTTGGAATCCAAACTTGTGCCAGGGATATGACTGGGTTTTGATTTTTCGTGAGGCCACAGTTTCCCTATGTAGAGCCAGCCAGAGATGAGCTCCCTCGATGTTTTGCTGGGTTACTGTTTGGCTTTTCTCAGGGTATGTAGGTTTTATCCTGTGACCTCAGCCCCAACCCCTCCTCTTACCCAGGCTTGAGGCCTCATTTCCTGTCCCTGCATAGATATTAAAACCAAAGCCTCTGGCCATTACCAGATGTGACCATCTCCCCGGACCACCACAGCATAAGTCTCAGGTCCTGCTTCTCTAGTCTCCTCAGTACCCAGAGATTTCCTTTTTCTATCTGGCAAGCCTATTGGGGATTGAAAAAAAATTTTTTTCCTTTGTTTTATGAAACATTTTTTAAGCGCTTATATGGAAGGATTGTTATGCGAGACCAGTTGGCCATTTTGCTGGATCAAGGAGTCACCAAGATTCCCTTTCTGATTGTTGCCTTTCACTGTACCCTCCTATTTCCAGTTTCATAGCCAAGAAACTTCTCTTTGTCCTCAACCTTTTCTAGAACATATCTTCTCTGCTTCCTTAACAGGCCTGACTTTCCCCAGATGATACCCCTGTTCCTGAAACCCTCTCAACGCAACACCCCCCTCCTCCTTCAAAGCACACATGATCTCAGATTCGGTCAAGGAGTTGAGCATTTATTAAAGATATTTAGTCTTCTTCTCCATCCCAACATCTGTTATCCCCTAGTGTCCATGGTGTAAACCCATCAAGGCTCATCTGAGCCTTAGCTTCACTAGGTGCAGTGAATAGAATCTCAACTTTGGAGATGGCCGTATGAGACTTTAATATTCCATTTCCACAATCACCTTCAATCTTCTCACCTACAAAAAAATTGAGATAAGAAAACCTGCCTTAAGAGGTGGTTGTAAGAATTAGATGAGATAATGCATTTTAGATACCTTGCTACTTCCTAGCACATAGTAAGTGGTTATGAAGTTTATTTTCATTTCACTTCACTTCTACTCCACTTTCTGCAATCACATGGCTGCATGTTGGAGTTTATTCTCACTCAGAACCAACTCTGCTCTTGTGATATGGAGCTCCAAAATCCCCCTCTGTGACCCTATCTTCATAATTTGATGTATTAGTTTCCTGTTACCATGTTACTACGATAACGAATGGAAACCCTGGTGGAGTAGTGGTTAAGTGCTACAGTCGCTAACCAAAAGGTCATGAGTTCGAATCCACCAGGTGTTCCTTGGAAACTCTGTGAGGCTGTTCTACCCTGTCCTATGGGGTCACTATGACTCGGAATTGACTCAACATCAATGTTTTTTTTTTTTTTTTAAACAGGTATTGTAATAAATTACCACAAACTTGGTGGCTTAAAACAATAAAGATTTATTTTCTCACAGTTCTGGAAGCCAGAAGTCTGAACTCAGTATCACTGGGCAGAAATCAAGGTATTGACAGGGCCACACTCCCTCCAGGAAGTCTTTAGGGTGATAGAATGAATGGGACAGGAGTGGGGGGGGGGTCCAACTATAGGTCTGATGGATGGTGGGCTCTGGGGTATGGGGAATTGTGTTGATTTGCCTTGGTTTAGCCAACACAGCTATCAACTAAGCCTGAGCCAGAGGCAACATGGGAGGATATAATTGTCAGAGGCTTGCTGCTAGGAATGAGGGTGAGGGTGCTATCATCCACTAAAACCAAGGCGGAGATCACACAAAAAAAGATGGTACAGTCTTCAGTATGGACTATACCTCAACATAAAGAAAACAAAAATCTTCACAACTAGACCAACATCGTGATAAATGGAGAAAATATTGAAGTTGTCAAAGATTTCGTTTTACTTGGATCAAAAATCAATGCCCCTGGAAGCAGCAAAGAAATGAAACAACTTATTGCTTTGGGAAAATTTGGTGCAAAAGACCTCTTTAAAGTGTTAAAAATCAAAGATGTCACTCTGAGAACTAAAGTGCTCCTTACCTAAGCCACGATATCTTCAATAGCCTCATATGCATGTGAAAGCTGGACGATGAATAAAGAAGACCAAAGAAGAATTGATGCCTTTGAATTATGGTGTTGGCAAAGAATATTGAATATAACATGGACTGCCAGAAGAACAAACAAATCAATCTTAGAAGTACAGCCAGAATGCTCCTTAAAAGCAAAGATCGAGAGACTTTGTCTTACATAATTTGGACATGTTATCAGGTGGGACCAGTCTCTGGAGAAGGACATCATGCTTGGTAAAATAGGGAGTCAGCGAAAAAGGGGAAGACCCTCGACATGATTGATTGACACAGTAGCTGCAACGATGGGCTCAAGCGTAGTAACAACTACGAGGATGGCACAGGACTAGGCAGTGTTTTTTTCTGTTGTACTTGGGTAACTATGAGTCGGAACCTACTCAACAGCACGTAACAACAACTGTTGACCACCTATTAGTGTTTTCCTACAGGAGCTTAGATTTTCCTGGAGATCTTCCAACTTGATTAAATCTCTCAGAGGGTGGATTGCGATGAAGAATCCTGCATTTCCGATCTACTCAGGGCAGTTTAAATAGTTGAATCTTTAATTTTGCTCTTCAGGTAATATGTTACTACCATTGAAGTGTTTTGGCCTAAAGAATAGAACCTCCTCAGATTCTTGGAAGTGGAGAAGAGGGAGGGTGTTCATATTTTATTCTTTCTGGGCCTGGTTCCATAGGAGCCCATGGGCTGGATGCTCTTGAGGCACCCACAAGTCCTGTGGGGGAAGGTAAGACTTTGTCTGGACTTCTGCTGCAGCAAAGTTCTTTTAAAAGCTGAAGAACGTTTTTACATCTGCCCTTTTTCCTGGACCACCTCAATCATGATTACTTACAGCAAGTATGACCATCTTACTGTCCAAAAGAAGATCATGGTTATGATTTAGACATATATAGACATATATATATATATATATACTTATTGAGGTCATCCATTTTGACTGACAGTGGGAAATGATTTCTACAAAGACAGCCTTTGAAGTCTGCAGACACCATCTTGAAGTGGGCCCAGTATCCTAAGATAATGAGATACAACCCTGACACAAACCCCTACTCCATTCCTTGAGTCTTTCCATTGACCTAGAAATCATATCCCCTTATCTTCTATCTCCAGTTTCTCTATTCCTTTCATCTTACAACCTTGAACTGAGGCCAGCTCTAGTATTTGGTCCAGGAGGAAGGGAAAGAGCCAGGGGTTGACTCACAAGGACCCTTCCAGACCGCTTGGGGCTTTTCATTGGAAAAACCTGTGCAAGCTGTGGTCCTGCCATACCTGGGCCCAGGGAGGACACTTTAAGCCAATAGGTGAGCTCCCAGCCACTTAGTCAGGACCAACAACATAAAAAACGACCTGTCATCCTTGCCTTGCTTGCAGCCCACACATTTTCCCCTTTGCCTTTATGTATTCATACCTTTCCTCCCACGCTATTTTGAATTCCCTAACTTCCTGATCCCTGGACTTATTTCCTTTTATGGTTTCATAGTCACTGCTTGGATCAGATAGTACTCTTCTTCTAGTACTAACATCGTTCACTCACCCACCTGTGCTGTTTTCTGCTGTATCAGGTAAACATATTGCCTGGTCCAGCTGACCCTACCTTAGTCAGTACCCCTGTTAGAGTCACCTAGGGATGATGAATGATATTTGGATGCTGCCAACCCCACATAACCAAAGCTTTCTAGATATCTTCCCCAAGATATCTTCTAGATATTATCCTCTCCCCCAAACTTGTTCCTTCTTCTATATGCTCTCTCTTTGTTATTAATATTACTAGTCACCCAGTTCCTCAAGCCCAAAATCAAAAAGCCATCCAAGACTCCTCTGTTCCTTCATCCCTACTTCAAGTTAATTTATGTTTCTTGTCAATACTTCTTCCCTAAAGTCTATTAAATCACCGAGAAAGTAGAACAAAAAGACAAAGAATTGGAAAATAAGAGACAGAAGAAGAAAGAAAGAAAATCAAAGGACAAACCCTGGAGGTTTACCATCCAAACATTAAACCAAAAAGCCAAATCCGTTGCTGTTGAGTTGATTCTGACTCATATTGACCCTATAGGACAGAGTAGAACTGCCCCATAGGGTTTCCAAGGCTGTAATCTTTACAGAAGTAGACTGTCACATCTTTCTCCTACAGAACGGCTGGTGGGTTCGAATTGTAGACCTTTAGGTTACCAGCTGAGCACTTAACCAGTAAGGCGTTGGATTCTTAATAGCAACCTGGAAAATTACAAGATAATGAAGCAGTTCCTTCAAAATCCTGAGGAAAAATTATTTCAAGCATAAAATTGTATATTCAAGCTCTAGTATAGAATAATGAGTTTTCAGACAATCAAAAACTTTACTCCTTGTACTCTTTCCTCAGGAGCTCCCTGGGGGTGTACCCCACAAAAATAGGGGAGAATACCAAAAACGATGACATGGGATCAAGTAAACAAGGCATCCAACACAACGAAGGGGGAAGGGAATCCCCAGGTCAAAGGAGAGTGGGGAATCACCCTGCAGCAGCCTGTGATGAATGGCGAGTCCAGCCTGGATGTCACAGGTGATAAGAGTGAGTCTCTTCAGGAGAACATTTTGGGGAGAGCCTGAGATTGAATTAATGAGAATTACATAGGAAACTAAGCAAAGAAAAATAAGATAGTCATAAGATGAATACTGGTATAACTAAATTATAGCTGTGTCGGGAGGATGTAGGGGCTGGGAAGTGTGAGTTTCTGAGGTGGGGGTTGTGGTGGTACAGAAGACAGCTAAATCTTATTTTCCATGGTGGAAAGCCAATAGATGATTAAAGCCAAAAAATCAAGAAGTAGCAATATAAGCATATAATTTAGAAATATGAGCGTAAATACCATATGAATTTGATCAGATAGTGGAGTTTATTGTTTCTGGGAAGTGGAAAAAAAGGGGATAGGGCTTCAGGGGGATTGCTGTTTGGTGTGGTCTGTCTTTAGGCATGCCTTGTAAAACTATTGTTAGCTGCAGTGTACTCGGCCTCTGACACATGGCAACCCCATGTCAATGGGACAAGACTGTGTGATCCATAGCATTTTCATTGACTGAGTTTTTAGAAGTAGATCACCAGTCCTTTCTTCCTAGTCTTAGTTTGGAATTTTCTCTGAAAGCTGTTCAGCATCACTGCAACCCACAAGCCTCCAGTGACAAATGGGTGGTGGCTGTGTTTGAGGTGCACAGACTGGGAACTGAACCTGGGTCTCCAGCATGGAAGCTGAGAATTCTACCACTGAAACACCATTGCCCACTCCCTAGCCCCATCTTTCTCAAATATATGAGTCTTAGTCATCTAGTGCTGCCATAACAGAAATACAACAAGTGGATGGCTTTAACAAAGAGAAATTAATTTTCTCACAGTCTAGCAGGTTACAAGTCCAAATTCAGGCCGTTGGCTCCAGGAGAAGCCTTTCTCTCTCTTTCGGCTCTGGTGGAAGGTCCTTGTCCTCAATCTTCCCATGGTCGAGGAGCTTCTCAGGCGCAGGGACCCCTTATCCAAAGGATGCACTCTGCTCCTGGTGCTGCTTTCTTGGTGTTATGAGGTCCCCAACTCTTCGATGCCCCCAGGGAAGCTCCCTTTACCTTGGATCAGGGAGGTGACCTAAGTGTTACAATCCCACCCTAATCCCCTCAACATAAAATTACAATCCCAAAATAGGGGACAACCACACATAGACTACCCAAGTTGACACATATTTTTGGGGGGACATAATTCAATCCATGACAGTATGTCAATGATTCATAACCCTGCTACATATGAGAATCACGTGGGGCTCTTCAGAGACCTCAGAACCTGGGCTACGCCTCCAAAACGGTTTTACTTACTAGGTCTGGGGTGGAGCCTAGGACAGAGGTGTAACTAAAGTATGGCAGGCAGGGTGTGTGGCCTGGGCAAGGCTTGAGGAGGGTATTAATGAGCAGTTTCTATTGGCCATTGCAGTTTCCATCACCAGCTGTGAGAGATCGTTCAGCAACTTAAAACTAATCGCTATAAGCGTTATTTTCCATAGATAGGCCCCTGGTCTAGGTTTCAGAAATTAAAAAAAGTGTTTCAAATGAGGCTAAATTTTAGCCACATTTGAGAACCAAAGAAAAATGTGTGTGTAAACCTTGATTAAAAAAAAAAAAATTTTTTTTTGATAGATATTAAAATTAACTTTAAGAGATTAATATTAAGAAATGAATATATAAAGCACATAGGATAGTTCAGGGCACTCTATCCTTAAATATTATTACTCCTAATGAGGGGTGGGAAGTAGGGGGGGTAGTGGTTTAATAAATAGTTCTAGAAAATGGTAGCCTGAGATGGTCAAGGCAGGCCTCGCTCAAAACGTTCAGAATTTGATTCTTACCAGACCCCAAAACACGTGTCTCATTGTCAACCTGAAATTCCTTGAACGGAGCACAGCCTTTCATTTGGGGTATGGCTAAAAAATGGAATACCTGGGAGATCGGGAGGATTAACTTTACACGGAGGTGTGAATGGCATGTATCTGACCCTTCTCTTAGAAGGGTCAAAGGGCAAAGGTCTTGAATGCAATGAGAACCCAAGATGGGGATGAAGGAGGAGAAAAGACTGGAAGTGGAGGGTGAAAAAAGGAGAGGTTGAAACAAAGAAGTCAAACTTCAATTGCTTCTTATCTAATTCCAGACAAATAGACTCTCCCTCCGCTCTCTCAAGAAAACCCTTAAGAAGCTGGTTTTGAATCTGCATATTAATTAATGGCCTTGGCAAGGGCCTGGTGGCTTTCAGAAGGGAGAATCTCTGTCTCCTATTCTCTTTTCTGTCCCCTGGGTCAAGGAGAGCTGTGTTCCACCTCCCGAAGGAGGGTGGCTCCCTACCGCTTTGGGTCACCCTAGGAGAATGGTACCGTTATCCCAGTAGTCGCTGCTATCTTCCCTGACACATCTACAGGTGTGTCCTTTCTTACTGTGCCCCATGCAGGCTTCTGTTTCTCTCTGCTGTTGGCCTCGGATGGATATAGGAGCCTGTCAGTTATTCACCATACGGTGTATTGTTACCGCCTTTGATTTGCTGCTGTTTGAACCAGGTGCTGTCTGTCTTGTAGCATTTAATCCCCTGAAAGGTTGAAGGGTGCAATTTGTGTGAATGATGGCTCTTTATAAGAAGGCAAAGTCTCATTGTACTTCATGCCTATCTTGAGCAGATTGCTCTGTCTCCATCCTTACACTAGCTAAGAGATTAATGAATGGACATTTTTGTGGCTTTAAGCTGCCTGTCTCCAGCGATCACTAGGAGCCTGGGGAGGTTCACCTTCAGGTCTCTCCTTTCTGCACTGAGGTAGCTCAACACTACCCTGCCTCATAAATCTAGGTGACAGTGAATTCTCTCTCTAGAGAAGTGTGGTTCTTCCTTGCAGCCTTTTAAATGTCTGAAAAGGAACAGGAACGGACCTGAAAGATTGCTTGTAAAATAAATTTCCAAGTAGTCAATCATTGCATATTTTGCATCATTTTTTCTCCTTGAATTTTATTTAAATGGTTAGTATATTGGAGATGGAATTGACATAGATAAAATCATCCTTCAAAAAATTCAAATGGCATTTTTAAAGCCTACAGTAAAACAAAACTATAGAAAAAAATCCCATTCGGATGAATGAATCAGACATGTTCTGCCTACAGCTTACCTTCCATGGAAATGGACCCCTCAAATCATAGGGAGACACTTACCCATATTGATTCTTATGCTGTTGTTGCTAGTTGCCACTGAGTCAGCTCCAACTCGTGATGACCCCAAGTATAACAGAGCGAAACGTTGTCTAGCCCTGCACCATCTTCCTGATCATTGTTGGCAAGTTTGAGCCCACTGTTGAGGCCACTATGTCAATCCATCTCATTGAGGGTTTCTCTTACCTTTGCTGGCCCTCCACTTTACCAAACATGATGTCCTTCTCCAGCAATTTTTCCCACCTAATTTTTGTTTTAATGATATATCCAAAGCAAGCAAGCAGAAGTCTCAGATAAGATTCTGTGATCTCTAGGGTTTTCACTGGCTAATTATTGGAAGTAGATGGCAAGGATTTTCTTCCTAGTCTGCTTAAACCTGTCCACCACCGGTGACCCTGCTAGTATTTGAAATACCAGTGGCATGGCTTTCAGCATCATAGCAACACTCAGCCACCATAGAGTACAACAAACTGACAGATTGAGTGGTGACGGTTTCTTATAGAGGCTATAATCAAAATAGTTGCATTCTACGAAACCTAAGACATTATACAATACAGTTATAAGGATGCTGTAAGTAATCAACATTAGTGAAAAATGTTTTATACTAACAAGTCTAACAGATAAAAAGCACATAAAACAGTGCCTGGCACATGCTTGTTGCTGTTGTCATCGAGTCAATTGTGACTCACAGCGACCCAATAAGATAGGGTTTCCAAGGCTGTAAGTCTTTACAGATTTACAGACCCCCACATCTTTCTCCCGCAGAGCAGCTGGTGGGACCAAACCACGGGCCTCTTGGCTAGCAGCTGAGTTCTTAACCATTGTACCGCCAGGAGTCCTTCCTGACACACAGGGGACTTCATTTTTATTGGCATATTATTTTTGTATATGACCACCACATAAAAATAGCCACAGCCCTTTTTCAAAGCAAATGTTGGATTATGGCTCCACCCTCAGTACCCAATATGTGGGGCCAGGTCCCATGCAGGCTCTAAGGATACATGACTCCTGGTTTGGTTAGGAGAGAAGCCACTGCCAAAAAAAAAAAAAAAAAAGAAGAAGAAATCATGTTTGGTGAGTATTGGAGAGAGGCTGAGATGTTTCCTGAAGAAAGGGGCCTTCAATCTGAATCCTGAAAAATTAGTAGGTATTCACCAGATGGGGGCAAGGGTAGGGTTTCTGCAGGCAAAGGGAACAGAGCTAGCATATCCTTTTCATGTCCATTGGGCTATACGATTGCCCACCTATATTTTCTTCCTCCAGGGTTTATTGGGAAGTTGCTTTCCTACGTACTGTACATGTTGCTGGCAGACCAAGACCTGCATGACAGTCTGAAACAGAAAAAACAGGAGTGTCCCACAAATAACTGTTTTTACAGGGTATTGTATGAGATGGTACTGAATCAATGTTTTTGGTATGGAAAATACGGATTTTGATAAAAAGTTCTTTGGGACACATACGTCACACTTGAGAATGGCAGCCCGCCCACCATCTTAAATAGGCAAAGGGCTGTCCTGCCATCTTTTGTGACACAGGAACTAACTTTCTGTCTTTAAGCTATTTCCTTATTTGGGTAAGCTTCCTGTTTCTGGCCAAGTTGAGGAAAACAAGACACTGGAGTAGCAAGACCAGCTGAAACTGGCAAGAACTATATCTGGCCCACCTGACTTGCACAGAGCCAACGACCCCGTCTTCTGGGTGATCCCAGAACTCTTCTCCCACCAGACAGAACCAATCTTCAGTGGCCCAAGATTGGGGGAAGGCTTTTAGAAGTGAGGGGCCCAAGCCTAAGATACAGTTTGAAAGACCCCCCTTTTTAGACTGAGCAAGTGCAGAAAGGCTGGACTGCCCTGGGAATGCCTTTTCAGGCCAGACCATTCAGCAAGCTGGCCCCACCTTGAGGCATTGCTGAAGACCCCAGATCTGATTTACTGCACCCATATAAACCCCTTGGAATATTGTTCTGGGAGCCATCTTGGTGACGAAAGCCCCAGTGTGCTCCTTTGCTTGGCCAACCAAATAATGCTTCTACTTTTGCCTTCACCCTTTCCATGTCTCTATGGCTGAGCAGAGCAGGCTGGTTACACACTGGACTCTGAGAGTGTAGAATTAATGGGACATATAGGTCCCTCTGGACTCTGAGGGTAGGATTGGTGCAATGCGGCAAGAAAAAAATCTGTAGTACCTACCAAAATAATTCAAACACCCTCAATGATTCAGTATGCATTCCATTAATGTAAATACTAAAAAAAAAAAATGTGAATACTAGCAACAAAAAATTCAAACTATAAAATAATTGGGTCTTGAAAGAGATATACTTGAAGATATGAAAATAGTTAAAAACAGCGGGTAGAGGAAAGGATACATTTTAGGGAAATAAGACGAAATGACGAAACCAGAAGTTAAGCAAATGTCAGATACTGGAGAGTCTTAAGTGCTACTTTAAGGTATTTGGACTTTGTTCAGTAAAGCTGCGCAAGAGTTTTAGGCAGAAGTGTTTGTATGTGTATTTGGTATGTGTGGACTGTGTAGCCATGACTAAACAGATGTTAAATGACTGTAAATGTTAAGGTTATCTAGAGATGAAGGGACAATCCAGGAAAGGAGTATAGATGAGATGGACGGGGTGAATAATAGAATCATGAACAAAAGGAACCTGATAATCTAGAGACCAGGCAGATAGCAAAGATAAAGAAGGGAGAAGTTAAGAAAGGGGGAAACTTATAGGAAGTGAGGGATCTGCTAGGATAGGGGTAAAAGAGTGGAAACTGCTGAGAGTTACCTACTTTCTTGGTGGAGGAGATAGGAAAACCCCACTTACATAATGTTTATCCAAGTGTGGTTGGTCCCATAGGCCCCCTGGCGTAGGTACATTGGGGAGAGGGGGTAGTAGAAGAGAGAGCAGCCTTGTAAAAATGCAGACTCCCAGGCCCTGCCCTAGGCCTGAGAATCGACATGTACAACTACCTCTGCAGGTGACTCTGAGTCATACTTAATTTTGAGGACTAGTGTACTACTTATTTGAGTTGGGGTACAAAGAGGAGGGAGGGGACATGAGGAGAGAACACACGTCACAAGTTAGCCAGACCAGTGTGGTCCCAGTTAAAAGCAGCCTAGAACCCAGACCTTGTCTAAACTGGTCAAAAGTGGGCTCCTGAAACCTGGTCCTCTGACCTGTGTATGGTCTGCATCCTGACTGGTTCTCGTTCCAGCAGAGCAGTAGCTTTGTGTGCTGCTGAAATGGCAGTGTTCCTGTTGCTAACAAAGCCCTCTCGGGTGTGGCAGGACAGGGGAGAGAGAGCTGAGAGCAAACTTGGAAGTGCTGGGTTCTAGCTAATACACCATAGCTTGCTGGCTGCGTGACCAGGAGCAGATGGCTTGACCCCTCTGAGCTTCCAGTTGATAAATTTTAAAGAGAGGACAATGGGATCTGCCCTATCTCCCTTACCCAGCTGTGGTGAAGACGGTCAAGGGAGGGAAGGGCTGTAGCCTGAGTGCATGGGGAGCCAGAGTGACAACTAGGGCAAGAAACTCCAAGTGAGAACTTGAGATCTCTGTAACATTGTAAGACACTCATACGATCACTTTACTAAACAACAGAAAAGGCACAAGGGGGTTTTCTGGGGTGTTGGAAAAGGTCTATCTTCTTGATTTAGGTGGTAAAACAAAGGCATATATTTCTCAAAATTCACAGAGTTGCACGCTTAAGATTTGTGCATTTTACTGTATGTAAATTATACCTCAATTAAAAAAACAGAAGAAGAAGATAAATACAAGCAAGTCGAGAGCAGTTGGTTTTGTTTTCATCTGCGCACAGCGGCAGTCAAAGCCACAGGAAGGAGACACTCCTCAGAGCAGAGCCTGAGAGGTCCTGGAAGTTCTGGATTAGAGCTTCCCTCTCAAACCCCACAGCAAAAGCTGGGGCAGCTCTTTCTAGTTGCTCAGAACCTGCTGGTTTCAATGCATCTGGGGACAGCTTCTGGCTTTTATAAAGAAATAGGATGACCTGAGCTGAAAGGAGGGGGAGACTCAGAAGTACAGCTGTAGTCATAATGAAAAATGCAGCCATAAGGGAACTAGTGAAGAACAAATTCCCTGGAACGCTCTGGTTGGAGGGGTCTGAAAATTCTGGAAAGCTGGTCTTCATGAAATGTTTATTGGTTCGCTGATCTGTGTCTTCTGAAATGAGACATTTCTATAGCAAAGTTTCCACCCCTGTTTGGACCACCTTGATTTACGCTTGACAACGCATGTCATTTTCAGTTTGCTCCCGGAACAGTGCTCTCTGTTCAGAGAGGGGATTCTGTCAACGTGGCTGCCTGGCTGTTTCTCAGTCCTTAACTACCCACAGAAAAACACATCTTTTTCCTTTAAATCACATGACCTCCTCTGGTGGAACAAACACAGTTACCTAAGAGTTTATAGGACAAACATTATAAACCACCTCCCTAAGGGGGTGTTAGAGTCACCAGTCCAGGCCAGAAGCTTGGAATCTGAGTGGTCACCCTTCCTGCAAGAACCCTGGGGGCAGTCTCCAGGCCCAAGTTCACCTTCGGAGGTCAGACCTCTGGGAGGGAAGAAAAAAACATGGGAGGGGGAAGAAAAAAAGAGTCTAACCCTCTCCAGAATACAGAAGACGGGAAAATGATCACGCTGGTATTTCCCCTGGGAGCCACTGTAGGGGCAATTTCAAAATCTTCCTTATGGTTGTCATAATGAAGATGATAACTCAAAAGTTTTAGAAGGGCAGCCAACATGGAAAGTCAAGGATTTTAGCCATCCAAATGTTCACAGTACCTTCCTACATGCTCTGAAAAAAGGGAGCTTTTCAAACAAAGCCACAGGAGAAATACAGGATGTGAGTGGAGAATTGGGGGTGTGGGTGATGGAGCCTGAATTAGTGAGAGGCGGCTACCGGCCCCATCAGGAGCATTGCTTTCGGCATCCCAGCTTTTTTCCTCTGCGCCTTCTACTAACCACAGCAACAGTTCTTTCCACTAGCTCCCAAACACTGGCTCCCCCTCTGTCCTTTGGGGACCTCAGAGTCTAGGGGCTTCCTTTGGATCACAAGAGGCTCCCGTCTTCCTTGGAAAGGCTAAAGGGCTTAGGTCTTCTTTTATTACCAGAATGTGAACCCCTAATCACCTTGCTCCTGCTCTTGAGTTGGCTGACCCCCATGAAGTGATGGTTTTCATCAGAGGAATACCGTTAGCTGCAATAGTATTCAGAATGATGCAATGCCAAACCGAAGGGAAAAAATTGTTCAGAGACAGTGCACTAACAGAAAACTATAAAACCGCTTGGGTCTTGTGGGAGCAATGGACAAGTACCTGGTTTCCCCACCCAGAGAATGGCCAGCAGTGCTGGCCGCAGGCTTGTCCCTGTGTGCTTTGTGTGACCTTACCTTCTCCCTCCCCTTATAGCCTCAACTGGCTCCAACTCTGCACCACAGTGAGTGCTTTCAGGTGCTTCACCCACATGCACACGCAGACACACGCATGCACACACACAGACTCTCACACCTCTGGCCGTGGTCTGGGGTTTCACTAACCATATAAGTGTCAGCACAGTGATTTTGTGATGATTAACCTGATACTGATGGTGTGAAGCTGGAATTCTTACCTACTCTGTGTTTCTGCAAGTAGGAACTTGCAGGTATTCCTGATGGCACAATGGTTAGGTTCTCGGCTGCTGACCTAAACGTTGGCGATGTGAACCCGCCCAGCAGCTCTGTGGGAGAAAGACCTGGCGATCTGCTTCCATAAAGACTGCAGCCTAGAAAACCCTATGGGGCAGTTCTACTCTGTCATCTGGGGTCACTATGAGTCGAAATGTGTTCCTGCAAAAATTTCAGTTCCTTTGATTAGGAAAGTTATAGATGAATGGGCTTTACTGCATTCTCTTGTTTTCTTTTCAGACTTGGTAACATAGTTTGAGGGCTAGTTTTAAAGTCTTTGGAATAGGACTGCTGCCAAAGTGCCCAGTTTTTCCATTCGTCCACGAGGTTGGCAGCTTGCAAAACATGTCTAAAATTATCCCTAATTCCAAGTCCTCACTATACAATCAACCTCTCCAATATAATAATTCCAAAACCTTTCTTGATTCCTGCTTTTAATAAAGTACATTTACAGAGGATATGAATTCCAGATTTGATTTCAGACTCTGGGGATGTAGATTCCTCTTCTGGAACTTGTGTATCCGGTCCTGGGGAGAAAGAAAAAAAAGAAGAAGAAGAAGAAGAAAGAAAGAGAAAGACAGGGGGAGAGTCCACAGTGTAACAACCATTCCTTGTATTTCTTGTGTCTTTTACACACTAAGCATGTAGGACAGAGACGGGCTGATACACAGCATCTGTTTAAAGTCAGGTATCTAACACTCTGGGGAACTGCCTGAAGTCAGTTGCCAACCTCTTTCTCTTTCCAATGTGTTTTTGCAGATGGATAAAAACTGAGGCCAGTAAAGTTTTCAATTTTAGATGATTCTTGAGAGAAACAAGACAAAGAAATGCTTTGTTCAATCCCCATCCCACTGCTTAGTGCCATTTCTAACGCTGGGCGTAACGAAAGGAGGGTAGAATCGTGTCACTCCCAGGTGTAAATATGCCAAAGGAACTTCTTCAGCCATAGGATTCTCCTGAATGAAGACTGGGAAATATGACTGAGGCCTGAATGCAGGAAACTCAAGGTGTGTTTCTGAGCATAGACACCTTTCGCCATGGTTCCATAGGCCCATGTAGTGGGACATCTCCCGCAGGGTCACTGGAGAAGCTCACAGTCTTGCAGGCAGAGCTTGCAGCTGGGATCAGGTGATCTAGCTCCTGTTGTGGTTTTGCTACCCAGTTGCCCACTGATCATAGATAAGCCATTTCATCTCTGGTCCTGGGTTTCTGCATATGTGAGACAGATATAGTAATATCTGTTTCACCTGTGCTAGCCCCAAGGTCCAAATGAGCCGTGGGCCTTAAAAAGGAGAGGGTTTTTTTTTTTTAGGCTATGGAGGAAGTTTACGAAAGCACTCGCCCTACTCTGGCTTTTCCTGAGTCCCCATCTCCCTATGAGGTGGGAAACTAAGTGTGTTCCAGCCCTCCTGGCTCAGTTCAATCCAATGCTCTGGGGCAATTTTCTTCAGATAACTCAGTCTTTTTTGGAGAAATGCCCAGTGTTTCAGAGTCTTCTTTCTTTCCCTTGCTAAGATAGTAGCTGGTTGTATGAGGGACTTACAGTATCCTCATGGTGGGGAAGAGGAAAAGCCTTGATTTTATGTGGTGGTTTTGGGTCTTTACAGTGTCTGCTGCAGGGTGGCCCAGAACTGGTGACCACTCACATGCAACTGGTCCCATTCCTTAGTGTTCTGTCGGTGCCTACTGCTGAAGACTATGGCTTATGGTAACTTGTCATTCATTTCCTTCTTTGGTTAAATCAGGGTTTGGTGTCCTTTTTCCTCACTTAGCCTCCCTTGCTACTCCCCAGTGTTGTGGGACCCTGAGGTCTGGCTGTGACTTCCTTGGGGTCGGGGTCCAGGCAGTTTACTTTACCGCCCTTGGGCACAGCACCATTTTACCCCATCACCAGTCATCCCTCTCTGGTAAGCTCTCTAACCAGACTCCAACCAACATTGGTTCACCCCGTCCAGGGGCATGCAAGCAATGCTGAGTTCCTTCTACTCCACTTGGGAATGTTAAACTCTAGCTTTTCCACTGCCTCACCATAGGTAGAAATGATATTTGGAGGCATGGAAACAGCTCTCTGACCTGAGTCCTATAGGCTTGGTTCTCGTTATGCTAAATGGGAGCTAAACAAATTTAGAAAATCCTATGTCTCTCTCAACAAAGCCTATTTTTGCAACTATTATCTTCCTGCAAAAATCCATTTTTTATTGTAAGAACTTGAGTATTAACTTTTTTTTTTCATTCATGCTGTAGCAAGTCATAGGCAAAAATGGGAAAGGCGAAGGAGTAGGTCTGTCAATGAAATACAAAAGAGAAAAATACACATTAATACTATTCAAAAATATTATCCTTACATCAACCAGATGACCTTCAGTACTCCTTCCAACTCAAAAGGAGTTAATTTCTAAGATGGTGTTTGAGAAAGTAGTTTGGGAAGTATGACAGACTTTTCGAATATGGGAATATATATTAAATTTGTTATTACTATGTTTCCAAAGTGCTGGTCCTGCAGAAACCTGACTGGGGCAACTTTAGCTTTGATGAATGGGCATTTAACATGCTGATTCTGAAAAATGCTTAGCAGTATCTAGAAATTTCTTTCCTTTTGGTAAAACTGTTCCATGAATTATCTTAAAACATCTGCCTTCAGCTACTTTTCACTTTCTACTGTATTACTTTGGAGATTATAAATCAAATTAGATGTGCTATGGCCTTTGAGTTGGATAATTCACTTTACCTCCAAGTTATCAGACCTCTTTAGAGAACCAGGAAAGGTGACCTGAGAGGGGAGTCAGAGATGATGGGTTCCTCAGTGGCGCAAAAAGTAGACAAACAGGCAACTCTACTACAGAAAGTGAATTGGCCTCTTTGCTATTTCCTGACCTTCAGATTTATTTGATGTTGCCATCAAGTGTTGGAGGAGTAGCCTCCCAAGAGCAAGGCTACTGGATCATTCATCAAAGCCACTAAGTAAACCCATGCTAGCTTATCTTCTGGTGTGATGCCGACTAAGTCCACCAAGTGAAATAAGTCAACTAAGCAAGTTCTACCTCTGAGTCCAGCGCTATGTTATACCCAGTGAAGACCATTAAAAAAAAATCTGAGTCAGTACTTGCTCTGGGAAGCCTACTGTCTAGTGAGACCCTGTTAAAAAAAAAACCCATTGCCGATGAGTCGATTCTGACTCATAGTGACCCTATAGGACAGAGTAGAACTGCCCTTTAGGGTTTCCAAGGAGCGGCTGGTGGATTTGAATTGCCGACCTTTTCGTTAGCAGGCCTCTTAACGACTGCACCACCAGGGCTCTGAGACCCTACTAGTAACTTGTTAATACTGAGACAATTAGAAAACAAGATTAAACACTAAACTATTTGGCATTTTCATAGGAACAATAGGAATATCAGAAGGAAGACTAGTCTGAGAATACTTCGTAGACACCTGGAGGGATACCTAGGTTGGGATAAACATTCCAGAGGAGAAGTGACATAACAGGGGGAAAACACAACAAAGGCACAGAGACAGAGAAGGCTGAGGTGTGCTGGAGACTGAGAGGAGACCTACTTGGAAGGAAGAGAAGCATGGATTGGTAGGGAATGTAGGCTAGAAAATGGGGGATCTAAAACACTAGGGCCAGTTGTGGTAGACCACAGTGTGTCACTGTAAGTTCATAAACATGTGATGTGATGAGGACAGCTGTGTTTTTAGGATGATGGGGAACAGTATGGACTTTCATGTGGAAAATGTCTGGAGCTGGAGAGGCCATCATCTGGTTACTGGACTGGACTATGGTAGCGGCAATAGGAGAGACGAGGAAAAGGCAAGTTCCAGAGTAGAATTCTTACCTTCCACGCATGGGTAATTTGCATTGAGCATTTGATACAGTGCTTGGCCTTTCGTAATGGTGCAACAAATGTTAGCTATTTATCTCTTCTGTCAAATAAGATAATAAGTGCCAAAACAATCTGTAAATTGCAAAGCCTTAAACAAAAGGGAAGATTTTTCTGTAGTGGCAGTAGGGTGAAGTGAAAAAAGTATTGGACTTGGAGTTTTGATTCTAATCCTACGTCCAACATCACTTAGCTCTATTACTCAAGGCAAACCTGGTAACCTCCAGAAAGTCTCTGTTTTCCACTGCATGCGTTTAATGTTGATAATATTATGCTTGCTCTGAAAACAAAAAGAAATAATTCATGTGAAATTATTTTGTAAACTATAAATGCTTTACAGAAAAAGCATTTTTCTGTAAATGCTTAGTTGCCGTTAAGTTGATTCCGACCCATGGCTACCCCATACATGCGGAGCAGACTTGCCTCATAGGGTTTCCAAGACTGTAATCTTTCCTTTCAGAAGCAGATCACCAGACCTATCTTCTGAGGCACCACTGGGTGGGTTTGAGCTACCAACCTCTCAGCTGATAGTTTAACACTTAACCGTTTGTACCACCCAGGGACTCCTGTGGTGGGGGGGGAGGTATTAAATAGATATTATCATCATTAAAAGGACCCCTGGTAAAAAGTGGAGCTGGGAAAAGTTGTGTGATAGATGTATTTACAACAACGACAAAAAAAAAAAAAAGAGAGAGAAAGAGAGTAGCTGCTGAGGTTGCTTATGTACAATCAAACACGGCATGGGATTTGGTTCCTTGGTTTGGAGGTTTAGGGTCATGATTTCATGGAACATCCCAGTTCATTGGCCTAATAAATAACACATTTAGTGCTTCTGTTTTACCTCCTGTTTCATTGCATAGTGCCTGAAGTCTTAAAAGCTTGTGAGCAGCCATTCAAGACACAACAACTGGCCTTTACTCACCTGAGGAAAAAGAAGAATCAGGAATAGGGGAGGGTACAGAATGTCAGGCTAATTGTCTCCAAGAACAGCTGCCTCCTTTGCCATGAGACCAAAATAACTGGATGGTGCCTGGCTACCCTTACTGAACATTTTGATCGAAGATTCCGTGGAAGAATCCTGATCAAGAGGAGAAACATACAGAACGGAATTTCAAATTCTCATGGACTCCAGGCTTTCTGGAGCCATGGAGGGTGGATGAACCCCTAAAACTATTTCTCTGAAAAAATCTTTAAACTTTAAACCGAAAATATTCCTTGAAGCCTCCTTAAAACCAGACAATAGTTCAGCTTAACTAGTAAAAAAGGTCTGCTTGAGCTTTATGCTCTTTTAAGAATTACCTGTAAGGGTATCAAAAGATAAGACTGGCACCTTAGGGGGCAGTGAGTTTAAGTTAACAGAGGGGGAAAAACTCAGAAAAGGAAGGTGAGAATGGCTGCACAACTAGAAGAATATAATCCATGTCATTGAATTGTACATGTCGAAATGGTTGAATTGGTATATGTTTTGCTGTGTATATTCTCAACAACAACAACAACAAAAAGGAGCTCTAGTGGTACAGTGCTTAAATGCTCAGCTGCTAACTGATGGGTCTATAGTTCGAACCCACCAGCCGCTCTGAGGGAGAAAGACATGGTGATCTTCCCCTGTAAAGAGTACAGCCTAGCAGCCCTATGGACGAGTTCTACATTGTCACATGGGGTCACTACGAGTCATTATCAACTCGATGGAACCTAACAAAACAACACCATTAATATTATTACAGGCCGATACCTCATTTATGTGTGATAATCAGAATGAACACTCAAGTCACTGGAAATACTTTCACCTTGCCTCGAAATAGCATTCCATCCAAGTCTTATTTGCACAGGTTCCATGGTTTAATCGCGCCAGGGGCTATTCAGTAGCCCTCTGAAGAGAAGCGAAGTCTTGAGTTGCTTCACGTTGGCGTGGGTTTTTGGAATGCATGGCAGTAACTCTGTGAATAGAATCACTGTTGAGCTTTATGCATTTACTATTTATTTTGGTTAGAGCAATCGAAGGGTGAAGGTGGGGTTTGGTGGGGTGAAAGGAGAGTAGCCTGGTCAACTGTAAAACTGCGAATTTCTAACACTAATCAATCCTTTTAGGAAAAGTGCCAGCCTGCCTCATATCTAAGAGACAACCATCCTGAACTGCTTGTCCTCAAAGGTGAAGGGCTCTTTCCTGACGTCCCCCAGCCCAGTGCTGAGTTGTTAGTATGGATGCTTTGTAAGAAAACAAAGCTTTGAAAGGCAGGACAGAAACAAATTCTGATTTGACCTCGAACTGCTCCTGCGGCTCAGCGTTCATTTTCCTACCCTACACATCAATCTTAGCTCCCTGGGCTGACAAGATGGGAGCAGAGTTCACATCACTCTTAAATCAGGTGTGGTACTTTAGGCAGCAAGGACGAGCCATTCATTATGTGAGCTCATTAAGAGTCTTTTTCCTCAGTCTCTTTGTGCTGATTCACAGAACTTGGTTCTATAATGGCCTTGGACCAAAGTAGAACAAAGATTTTAAGTCAAGGTCACTTTCACCTGGTGTATTAGAAGGACATCTCTTACAGCCTAGCCTCTTTCTCCCTTCCTTCTATTGTTTATTTGTGCAGTTTTCATTTTTTGGAGATTATATTCATTAACTTGTAAACTCAATTTAGGCATTGGAAATTCCAATTATTGCCTGTAGAAAGGGCACAAGCCTCATAACTTTTGCTACAAATATCCATTTGGATCAACCTTTGGGGGCCATTGTGCTATATGTCGGTCATGGAAATGTCTAAAGTAAGGGCTACGTTTTCCAGCCACAAGGTGCATCTTACAGTTCCACAAACCAAGGCCAGTTCTTGGCCCTATTCCTCCTGGCCTGTGACAATAATACTGGATGGAACTAGTGCCAGGTCACTAAGGGGGTGCAGGGGGTGTGGACAAAACCTGGTGACACCATCAGAGGAGGTGACCCCAAAATGACTGTCTATAAAACTTTTGTGCCACGTTCCAGCAGAAATTTATTATTTTTTATAAAAATATCCCTATAGTTAGTTACCACAATAAAAAAAATTTTTGTAGTCCCAGCTTACATGTATCAATATACCTACAAGGCTAAAACCCTATACTGATTTACTTTTTGAACCTTCTCAGCAGTTCGAATACACCAGCTACTCCTTGGAAACTGTGTGGGGCAGTTCTACTCTGTCCTGTAGGGTCACTATGGGTCGGAATTGACTCCATGCAATTTTTTTTTTTTGGAATGCACTCCGATCAGAGCTGTTATTATTACCCAATTACAATGACCCTTGGAATTACATGGTTTTGTCTGCATGGCGCTACAAGCACACGCTGTTGTTTCTGTTGCTTGCTGCTGGTGTTTTTATAGTGCTGATTTTGTCAGATTTTTTGGTGTTTTAGCTACAGTATTGTGGTAATTAGCTTGGTGGAGGTGACACCATGAGTTACCGCACTCTGTGACACCAACTCTGGTGATGCCACTGGCTCTAAGGAAGGGATTTTGTCTACAATTTCTGGTTCCCAGTCCTTCCCTTAAACTTCCAGTAGTGCTTATAGGATCAACCTTTGGGAATAAAGCACATGTAGAGCTTCTATAAAATAAGACAGTAGGGAGAAAAGCCTGGTGATCTGCTTCTGAAAATCAGCCAATGAAAATCCATGGATTCTGTTGTGCATGAGGTCGACATGAATCAGGGGCCAACTCGACAACAACAACATGATACATTTCAAAAGGTGGAGCGTTATCTTTCACGCAACAGAATATTGAGGTAAGATTTGGAGATCACTATAATTAAATTATACTTTTAGTGCTATTAGTATGAATTTAAAAGGTAGGGACCTTGAGGGACTGAGTTGCTGGGGCTGAGGGCTGGCGACCATGGTCTTGGGGGACAACTAGGTCAATTGACATAACATAGTTCATAAAGAAAATGTTCTACATCCCACTTTGGTGAGTAGCATCTGGGGTCTTAAAAGCTTGTGAGTGGCCATCTAAGATACATGTATTGGTCCCATTCTGTCTGGAGCAATGGTAAATGACGAAAAACAGACACAAGGAAATTCTTAGCCCAAAGGACTGAAGAACCATAAGAACCAGATCCTCCACCAGCCTGAGCCCAGAAGACCTAGATGATGTCTGGCTACCACCACTGATACCTTTGACAGAGATCACAGCAGACAGTCCCAGAGAGAATGGGAGAAAAATGTAGAACAGGATTCAAATTCACACATACACATAAAAAGACCGTACTTAACCGGTCTGATGGAGACTGAAGGAACCCCCAAGACTGTGGCCCCTGGACATTCTGCTAACTCAGAACGGAAATTAACTTGAGTTGTAAACTTTCACCTAAAGCACAAGAAAAAAATTAAATAAAAGGTAGGGAACCACTAGATAGGTTCTTGCCATTAATTTTCACTATTCATCCTCTAAATCCTTGATTTAATCGAAGTGGGGGTTCAGAAGTCTGTCTTCTATTCTAAAAGCACAGGCATTTTCTTTTTAAGTCCATTAAATTCAAAGTAATAATATCTTTGAATTCTGAATTAATCTCTGTTTAAATGGATTTGCTACATAAACCTCTGGTTTAATTCATTTACAGCAATGTACCTGGAAATAAAGCTGTGGTTTTTCAGCCTCCCACTAGCCTGCCCGGCAGGGTCAATTTGGACAGAGGAAGCAGAGTTACCTAAGTAAATTGTAACAAGATCCCATTTCTTTTCCATCAAGGAGGTTTTCCATAAGGGCAACTGCACCTTTTTGACTTTGAAAATAATTTCCTTGTCAAAATTAAAAACTTTGAGAGCCTTTAGCATGAAGTTCTGCAAAGTAGCAAAAACCAATTTAATCCCATGAATTTTTTCATCTCAACTGTTGCCAGCAAAGACTCTTGGCTCTGCATTTCCAACTAGCTCAGAGAACCACTTCTCTGCAAAAACACTTTTATACAGTAGTTTTATTGTTGTTAGATGCCATCAAGTCAGTTCCGACTCATAGCGACCATATGCGCAACAGAACGAAACACCGCCTGGTCCTGTGCTATCTTTACAACTGTTGCTCTGCTTGAGCTCACTGTTGCAGCCACTGTGTCAATCCATCTTGTAGAGGGTCTTCCTCTTTGTTGCTGACCCTCTACTTTACCAAGCATGATGTCCTTCTCTAGGGACTGATAACATTCCCAAGGTATGTGAGACCAAGTCTCGCCATCTTTGCTTCTAAGGAACATTCTGGCTATAGTTTTACAGTAAGAGTTTTATACAAATTCTTCTGTGTCTCCCGCTCAGGAAATGATGAGATTAACCCATCATCCTTCCTTCTTTCATTTGGTTCTAATAAGAAGACAGTTTGCTACCACAAGGAATTTGGCTATGTGCGCCATCTTGCTGCTATCAACTGAATCAGTTGGGATATACTCAAGGTAGTATTTTGGCTCTCATGGATTTGCTCTGATTTTCTTCAGTTTCAGCTTGAGCTTGCATATGAGCAATTGATGGTCTGTTCCACAGTCAGCCCCTGGCCTTGTTCTGACTGATGATATTGAGCTTTTCCATCATCTCTTTCCACAGATGTAGACTAACCTAGTCAGGTTAGTCAAGCAGAAAAGAGAGGGAGACGGTGACTTTCAGTTACGTCCCATGCCATTAATGATGACAAGAGGGAAAAGGTTTTTCTCATTCCCTTTCCAGATTCCTGTCTGTCCAGTTTACTGAAACTTTCATGGCTTTCCATAGGGCAGATCGGTAATTCCAGGTTTAGAAATGGAAGGAGCAGCACCACCTCCCCTTCCCTGCCCTCATTCTGTTAGCTTATTATTTATGGCACTTTGCAAAGAGCCTTAGACTGAGGCTGTGTGAGTATGTCTTAACCCCCATTTGGATAATTGGCACTCAGGCTCTGTACAAGGAAAACCATGACAGGCCAGTCAATAAATTCTCATCACAGCCTAACGTCTTGTGAATCTGAAGTGACCCAAGAAGCTTCTCTCACTTTCAGGGGCTCTAGAAGTCTGCCATCAGTGACAAAGGCTTTGAACCAATGAGGGCAGGTAAGCAGTCTACTGGGAATACTTTCCGTTCTTGGGGGTTGGGTCACTCTGCTTGACTGATCTGGGCCTGGATTCTGATGTGCCTAGGATGACCCCTTCCAAAGACTGTCATCTGGAAGTTCTGCCCTGTCTCCAGCCATCCCAGAGTTATTGTTTTTTTCAGGTGCCGTGGAGTCGATTCCGACTCATAGCAACCCTGTGCGAAACAGAACAAAACACTGCCTGGTCCTGCACCATCCTCACAATTGTTGCTATGATTGAGCCCATTGTTGCAACCATTGTGTCACTCCATCTCATTGAGGGTCCTCCTCTTTTCGCTCACCTTGTACTTTACTAAGCATGATGTCCTTCTCCAGGGACTGATCCCTACTGAAAACAGGTCCAAAGTATGTAAGATGCAGTCTCACCATCCTTGCTTCTAAGGAGCATTCTGGTTGTACTTCTTCTAAGACAGTTTTGTTCGTTCTTTTGGCAGTCCGTGGTATATTCAATATTCTTCGCCAACACCACAGTTCAAAGGCATCTACCCTTCTTTGGTTTTCCTCATTCATTGTCCAGCTTTCACATGCATTTGATGCAACTGAAAACACCATGGCTTGAGTCAGGTGCACCTTAGTCTTCAAGGCGACGTCTTTGCTTTTCAACACTTTAAAGAGGTCCTTTGCAGCAGATTTGCCCAACACAATGCATCTTTTGATTTCTTGACTGCTTCTTCCGTGGGTATTGATTGTGGACGCAAATAAAATGAAATCCTTGACAACTTCAATCTTTTCTCCATTTATCATGATGTTGCTTATTGGTCCAGTTGTGAGGATTTTTATTTTCTTTATGTTGAGGTGTAATCCATACTGAAGGCTGTGGTCTTTGATCTTCATTAGTTTAAGTGCTTCAAACCCTCTTCATTTTCAGCAAGCAATGTTGTGTCATCTGCATAATGCAGGTTGTTAATGAGTCTTCCTCCAATCCTAATGCCCCGTTCTTCTTCATATAGTCAAGCTTCTTGGGTTGTTTGCTCAGGACACAGATTGAATAGGTATGGTGAAAGGATACAACTCTGATACATGCCTTTCCTGACTCTAAACCACTTAGTAGCCCCTTGTTCTGTCCGAACAATTGCCTCTTGATCTATGTACAGGTTCCTCATGAGCACAATTAATTGTTCTGGAATTCCCATTCTTCCCAATGTTATCCATAATTTGTTATGATCCACACAGTCAAATGCCTTTGCAGAGTCAATAAAACACAGGTAAACATCCTTCTGGTATTCTCTGCTTTCAGCCAGGATCCATTTGGCATCAGTAATGATATCCCTGGTTCCACGTCCTCTTCTGAAACCAGCCTGAATTTTTAGCAGTTTTCCGTCTGTATACCGCTGCAGCCGCTTTTGAATGATCTTCAGCAAAATTTTGCTTGCATGTCATATTAATGATATTATTCTATAATTTCCTCATTTGGTTGGATCACCTTTTATGGGAATAGGCATAAATATGGATCTCTTCTAGTCGATTGGCCAGGAAGCTGTCTTCCATATTTCTTGGCATAGACGAGTTAACACTTCCAACACTGCATCTATTTGTTGAAACATCTCAGTTGGTATTCTGTCAATTCCTGGAGCCTTGTTTTTCCCCAATGCCTTCAGAGCAGCTTGGACTTCTTCCTTCAGTACCATCGGTTCCTGATCATATGCCACCTCTTGAAATGGTTAAACATCAATTCTTTTGGGTACAATGACTCCGTGTATTCCTTCCATCTTCTTTTGATGCTTCCTGTGTCATTTAATATTTTCTGCATAGAATCCTTCATTACTGCAACTCGAGGCTTGAATTTTTTTCTTCAGTTCTTTCAGCTTGAGAAAAGCCAAGCGTGTTCTTCCCTTTTGGTTTTCTATCTCCAGCTCTTTGCACATGTCATTATAATACTTTACTTTGTCTTCTCAAGTTGCCCTTTGAAATCTCCCGTTCAGTTCTTTTACTTCATCATTTCTTCCTTTTGCTTTAACTGCTCGACGTTTGAGAGCAAGTTTCAGAGTCTCCTCTGACATCCATCTTGGTCTTTCTTTTCTGTCTTTCAAATGACCTCTTGCTTTCTTCATGTATGATGTCCTCGATGTCATTCCACAACTCATCTGGTCTTTGGTCTTCAGTGTTCAATGTGTCAAATCTATTATTGAGATGTTCTCTAAGTTCAGGTGGGATATACTCAAGGTCGTATTTTGGCTCTCATGGATTTGCTCTAATTTTCTTCAGTTTCAGCTTGAGCTTGCATATGAGCAATTGATGGTCTGTTTCACAGTCGGCCCCTGGCCTTGTTCTGACTGGTGATATTGAGCTTTTCCATCATCTCTTTCCACAGATGTAGTCAATTTGATTTCTCTGTGTTTCATCTGGTGAGGTCCATGCGTATAAAAAAAAAAAAAAATGTATATAGTCACCGTTTATGTTGGTGAAAAAAGGTATTTGCAATGAAGAAGTCATTGGTCTTGCAAAATTCTATCATTTGACCTCTGGCATTGTTTCTATCACCAAGACCATATTTTCCAACTACCAATCCTTCTTCTTTGTTACCAACTTTCACATTACAATCATCAGTAATTATCAATGCATCTTGATTCCATGTTCAATCAATTTCAGACTGCAGAAGCTGATAAAAATCTTCAATTTCTTCATCTTTGGCCTTAGTGGTTGGTGCATAAATTTGAATAATAGTCGTATTAACTGGACTTCCTTGTAGGCATATGGATATTATCCTATTACTGACAGCGTTGTACTTCAGGATAGATCTTGATATGTTCCCCTACGTGTCTGTCAGTTTGTTGTACTGTGGGGGCTTCTGTGTTGCTGTGACGCTGGAAGCTATGCCACTCATATTCAGATACCAGCAAGGTCACCCATGGAGGACAGGTTTCAGCTGAGCTTCCAGACTAAGACGGACTAGGAAGAAGGACTCAGCAGGCTACTTCTGAAAATAATTAGCCACTGAAAATTTTATTAATAGCAGTGGAACATCCCAGAGTAGATCATAGTATCCCTGGCCCCTTGAACTTGGTAATTTGGACTGCTGCTGTTCCCTAAAGGTAATATTCCTTTTGCCGTCTGTATTCCACCCTAGGTAGCTTTGGCATATCCTCAGTGGCAGGTTCTACAGGTGGCCTCCAGGCCTGTCTCTATATTACTAATATTTTATAAATAACTGTATTAGTCAGGGTAGGCTAGGTTGTGCAGTGATAACAAATTAGCCCCCCAATCCCAAAGTTGAACACAACAAAGATTTATTTCTTGCTTATATTACATGTCCATTGCAAGTGAAAGGTCAGTGTGTGTGCTGGTGGAGTTTCGCTCCATCAGTTACTCAAGGATCCAGGCTGATGGAAGCTCCACCATTTGTAGCTGCAACGTCAGAACACATGACTCCTTTGGTCTCCTTGGCAGGAGAAAAGGGACACTGAACCTCTCACTTGCTCTTCAGCACTACAGCCCAGGGGTGATAGGCTTCATCCTGCTCACATCCCATTGGCCCAAACCAATCACAAGACCTCACCCAACTACAAGAGGGCTGGGAAGGATAGTCTTCCATGTGCCTGAAAAAAGAGGAGAACCAGATATTGGTGAGCACTAGGAATATCTACCACATTGTCTATGCTTTTGTTTTGGGCATGAATTATTTATTTACTTGATATAATGAATAAATGCCAGACACCACAAGGAAGAGTTCACCCAGAGCAGTGCAGATGTTTCATGACCCCCAGTGGGTTTGTCTCTGTAGCCTCAAGCAGAAACACATAGGGCTCAGAGTCCCCACTACACACACAACTGAAGAGGTCACAGACCAAAAGTATTTTGAGGAGCACTTTTTAAGATAGCCAGGCTACATGGCAGCAACTAGGAAACCCTGAAGCATGGGGCCATGGGACATTAAACAGCCTCCGGTTAATTAACCCGATGGCAGTTTGTGGTTCCATCCACCCGCAGGCATGCAGATTCGGCCTTAGTCAGTGCTCAGAATTCATCTTCAGCATGGCAGGCTGGGCCAGGGCTGAGATGCCAGAGTTTCACTTACTGGAACGGAAACCACATCAAAAAGTCAGTCACATGATGGCGCTAGGGAACCCAAACCCCACATCAGAAAACTTTGGCTAGCGTAGAAGTCCAGAAACGTAATGTGTATTCTTCACTGGGAATTGGGAACATGTGGTTCCAGTCCTAAGTATAAAAAAAAAAAAATGTGGTTCCAGTCCTAAGTATAGCCCACCCTAAAAGTGTTTTTAATTAGTGATTGGGGCACTTGGAATCTAGCAGCCAGAATTGACCTGCCTCCAAGATGGAGGCCACATTGACTGTGTCTAAAGACTTCTAAAAAAATCTAGAGAACTTAAATGACTCCCATACAGTAGGGGCTTTAGGAAGTTTTTTTTAGGATGGTGATATGTTGTGTGACTCATCGTGATAGGGATAAAATGCAACTGAATTTACTCTGCTGGTTTTTGGTGGCACAAAGGGGGCCTGGTGGTGCAGTGGCTAAGCACATGGCTGCTAACTGAAAGGTCTGCATTTCAAAACTACCAGCGGCTCTGTGGAAGGAAAGACCTGGCAATTTGCTCCCATAAAGATTACAGCCTAGGAAACCCTATGAGGCAGTTCTATTCTGTCATATAGGGTCACTATAAGTCGGAATGGACTCGATGGCTGTCTTAGTTATCTAGTGCTGCTATAACAGAAATACCACAAGTGAATGGCTTTAACAAAGAGAAATTTCCTCACAGTAAAGTAGGCTAAAAGTCCAAATTCAGGGCGCCTGCTCCAGGGGAAGGCTTTCTCTCTCTTGGCTCTGGAAGAGGTCCTTCTCGTCGATCTTCCCCTGGACAGGAGCTTCTCTGAGCAGGATCCGAGGGGTCCAAAGGACAGGCTCTGCTGCCAGCACTGCTTTCTTGGTGCTACGAGGTCCCGCTGTCTCTGGGCTCACTTCTTTCTTTTGTATCCTGAAAGAAACTGGCTCAAGACACAATCCATTCACAGATTGAGTCCTGCCTCATCAACACAACTGCCGCCCACCCACCACCCCCCATTAACATCATACAGGCGGAACTTACAGCACACAGGAAAATCACATCAGATGACAAAATGGTAGATAATCACACAATACAAGTGAATCATTGCCCAGCCAAATTGATACACACATTTTTGCAGGAACACAATTCAATTTATGAATGTCATGGATAGAATTGTGTCCCTCAAAAACATGTGTCAACTTGGTTAGGCCATGATTCCCAGTATTGTTTGGTTGTCCTCCATTTTGTGATTGTAATTTTATGTTAAAGAGGCTTAGGGTGGGATGTAACACCCTTGCTCAGTTCACATCCCTGATCCAATGTAAAAGGAGTTTGCCTGGATAAAGGCCTGCACCACCTTTTATCTTACAAGAGATAAAAGGAAAGGGAAGCAAGCAGAGAGTTGGGGACCTCATACCACCAAGAAAGCAGTGCCAGGGTCCTAGCCTGCCCTTTGGACCTAGGGTTCCTGCACAGAGAAGATCCTAGTCCAGGGGAAGACTGATGACAAGGACCTTACTCCAAAGCCAACAGAGAGAGAAAGACTTCCCTGGGAACAGACGCCCTGAATTTGGACTTTTAGCCTCCTTTAATGTGAGGAAATAAATATCTCTTTTGTTAAAGCCATCCATTTGTGGTACAGCACTCAGTAACTAAGACAATGACAATGGCATACTACAACAGGAAGAGATTACCCAGCAACCTCATTGCAAAATTGTCTCCACCCCTCCCCTTTAAACAACTCATTCTCTCTCCTTTTTCTCCTTCAGACATCTCTTCCTAATGAAAAAGATTTTTTTCCTAGCCCGTATTTTCCTCATTTGTACCCTCCCCCATCATCCTGGTCAGGAAAACAACAGGTTCCTCTCAGGATCCCTTCTTCTTTATTTATTTGTTTTCATTGTACTTTAGATGAAGGTTTATAGAACAAACTAGTTTCTATTAAATAGTTAGTACACATACTGTTTTATAACATTGGCTAACAACCCCACGACCTGTCAGGATTCCTTCTTAATGGCAGAGGTAAGAGTTGTCAAGAATAAATAATTTTACTCTAGTCTTTCACACACATTTTCTTACAAAAATGGTTTTATACTGTTTGACAACCAACTTTATTTTCCTCAAGAGTATAGGACGAGACTAAAGGGCCACACCAGCCCAGGGGCAAGGCCTAGAAGGCAGGAGGGGACAGGAAAGCTGGTAATAGGGAACCCAAGGTTGAGAAGGGAGAGTGCTGACATGTCGCGGGGTTGTTAATCAATGTCATAAAACAACGTGTGTACTAACTGTTTAATGAGAAAAAAGTTTGTTCCATAAACCTTCATCAAAGTACAATAATAAATAAAGAGTATGTTATGTTACACAGGAAAAGTCTTAAAGTTCTCTTTGTGATTATTTTACTTGATTGCTGAGAAAGAAAAGTAGATGTCATTCGGTACACTGGTTAATTTCTAGTACAAAACTGTTAAAATCACACCTTTTTGAGATGAGTTACAAAAGTCATTCTGACTATATTTATGTTAGATATTCAGTATATTTTGGTTTAAAGTATACTGTGTAACAGAAAAAAAACTATACAGGTTACCAAGACCTGACCAGATAAATGTTTTATTTCTACTATCAGTCAAATTCTGTTTTATTGACTAAGATAAAGCAGTGGTGCCAATAAGAGTTAGACTCTGTTCCCTCTCCCCACACATTATCCTGCTCATATTCTTCTGACTATACCGTTGGCATAAATAAGCCATAAGAGAAAAGCCTCAGCCTCATTTCTGATGAAACAGCCTTGGAGAGGTATAATATCAGTGGGAGCAGGACAGCTTCAGGTGGCCAGGAATTACTATAAGGAAGCTGAGCCCCTGTCTGGGGGTGGAGCTGCTGGTATATAGTCTGTTTGTCTAAGACAGTGGTCTTCAGACTTTTCTGATCGCAGAAGATTATTAAAAAAAAAAAAGAGTTGCCATTGATTCCATTCTGATTCATGGCAACCCAGTGTGTTTCAGAGTAGAACTGTGCTCCACAGGATTTTCAATGGTTGTGATCTTTTGGAAGTAGATTGCAAGGGCTTTCTTCCGAGGTGCCTCTGGGTAGATTCAAACCATCAGTCTTTCAGTTAGTAGCCCAGTGCTTAACCTTTTTTGCCACCCAGGGACTCTGCTGGTAGATTATAGATGGCCACAAACCTTTGACACACCACTTACTGAGAGGTGGGCTTTATGCCTCCTGCTCTTGAATGTGGATGGGCTCTTGGACTGCTTTTATCAATAGAATGTGAGAGAAGTGATGCTGTGGCATGTTATGGGCCCAGTCCTTAAGAGACTGACAATGCTACTTTCCATCTGTGGGAACATTCCCTCTTGGAACCCAGCCACCATTCTGTGAGGAGGCTCCAGCAGCTCAATGGAGAAACTCATAAAGGAGTTGATAGCTAGCTCCACCTCGCCAGCGTGTGAGTAAGCCATCCCGAAAGTGAATCCTTCACGCCCAGCTGAGCTGCTTCAGGGGATGCCTCTTGGAACATAGAGGAAGCACCCAGCTGAGCTCCTCACATATTTCTGACTCAGAAGATTATAAACAAAATAAAATAGTACCTTAAGCCATTAAGTTTTTGGTTTGTTTGTTATGCAGCAATAGATAACCAGAAAACACCTTTATCATAAAAAATATTTTAGCAATATTTGTATATTTATTTGTTATATACTATGCTGTTATGTTGGAGCTCTGGGGGTGCAGTGGTTAAGAGCTTAGCTGCTAACCAAAAGGCTGGCAGTTTGAATCTACCAGGTGTTCCTTGGAGACCCTATGGGGCAGTTCTTCTCTGTCCTATAGGGTTGCCATAAGTCAGAATTGACTTGAAGGCAATGTGTTTGGTTTTGGCTTTGTATCCTGTTATGTTACATACATTATAAAAAATATCTTATGTAGAAAATTAAAAAGGGTTAACCTTAAATACAAGTTCTAAAATGTTTTTCTCACAACGCAGTGATTTATTTTGAGCCTGCACCCATTTTGGTGACCACTGGTCTAGAATAGATGATGCTTTGAGACCTAACTCAATGTCAGTGAATAACCTCCCAATATCAGCCAAGCATTCGAAAAATGGAGAGGGTGTAGCTAGCACATGGTCCAAGAAGGAATAACTAACATCACATCCATGAACGGCCAAATCTGATCTGAGGAAGAATACCCAGACCATAAGAATAGTTTTTATAAGAATAGAGGGAGGAACAATTTCTGCCGCAGCTGTATTTCCCTTTTTAGTTACAGCAACCAATAAATAGGCTTTTTTTTTTTCTCTCTCTCTCTCTTTTTTAAGAGAAAAAATGAGTGATCAATTCAGGTGAATCTTGCCATGGCTGCAGTATGATGGATCGATTTTGTATTGCCTTTCTAGCCACGATCTTGTAACTCCTACCCAAGCGATTGGGTAGGACCATGTGATAGGATAACTGTGGCCCACCAAAGGGATTGGTCAGTTTTGCCATCCCACTGGGCTTGAAATGAGCCATCTCAGAGGTGGGAGAGAGAAGATCCCACCACCACCAAGGAAGAACAGCCAGGAACAGAGAGCGCATCCTTTGGATCTGGGATCCCTGCGCTGAGAAGCTTCCGCAACTAGGAGACTAAGAGAGAGAGCAAGCTGTAACCCAGAAGGTGGTGAGAAGTGGTGGCAGGAGAGACTGGCAGGAGACTGAGCGGTGGGCTTCCTGACCCATGGAGTGAGAAAGATAAGTACCTGGGGTGCCTCTGGGGACTTGTTGGGAGGGTCTAAAAGAGCTTTGTAACACTTGCCTGGGCAAGGCAGAGGCTGAGGGCCAGAGAGGCATGCCTGTGAGCTCAGCTGGGAAGAGGCTGTCCTGATAGAAGAGCACTATCTTCAGTGTTCCTGAGCCTGAATTGTAACCTAAGAGTTCGGCTGCTAACCAAAAGGTCAGCAGCTCAAATCCACCAGGCACTCCTTGGAAACCCTGTGGGGGCAGCTCTACTCTATCCTATAGTCACTGTGTGTTGCAATCGATTGAATGGCAATGGGTTTGGGTTTTTGTTTGTTTGGGTTTTTTTTTTTGGTACTTCCCTATTAAATCCCATAATTGTGAGTATCATCCGTGTGCTCTGTGTGGCCATTGTAATGAATTATCAAACCCAGCAGAGAAGTAGAGAATGTCATGGGAGGGATGGTTGATGTCAGAATTGGTAAAAATGGCGGAGAGAGGAGGCATGTCTGACCCCTGCCTCAAAGGAATCAGCCTTGGGCTGTTGATCTTGATTCTCCTTCTCTCTTATGAAGTTAGAGGAAGCTGGACACCCCCACTCTGTATTCACAGTGGTCTAGGGAAAATTTAGACAAGCTATTTTTTAGTCCAAAAGCTATTCCACAATATAAGGTCAATAAGTAAAAGTCCACGTCATCATTTTAATATATGCATGATACCCCTATGGGGGATATATTGCCTTTTTTTTTTTTTTTGATCCATCACTTACTGTTGGATATTCAGATTGTTTTCCAACTTCTGGTAATATAACAATCACCCTTATCATAAATCTTTGTACACATCTTTATTTAACTGTTTCCTTAGGATATATTCCTAAAAGTACGATTGTTGCTTATGAACAAGCATTAGGTATGGATAAGCACTGTCAAATGCTTTCTCTTCAGAAAATTGGCACCAATTTATAATTTCTCCAAAGGTGTCCATTTTCCAGAATCTTCAGCAATACCTGACTATAATTTTAAAAATTAGTTTGTCAATTTAATACAGTGTGCTGTTACCCATTACATATATTATGTCTCTTAGCAAACCTATTTTGTGCAGGGCTTTATAATTTGTATTCTATGTATTAAACTTACTCCTTTCTTTATGGCTTTTTGCCTATTTTTCCTGTTTATTTTTTATAAGTGCCTCAGATTTTTTTGAGAGGGAGAGAGGCAAGAAGTATACTACAAATAGTTTGAAGAGGTAATTTCCTAATTTTGAGAGAGACAGGAATGGCCATTTTATTAGTCAATAATTCTTTTCATTTGCAAGTGTCAAAAACACAACACTATTTGGCTTAAGCAAAAAAAGGAATTTATTTGTTCACTAGAAAGTTTCTGGCAGCTGGACCTAAGGGTTCAAATAATAACATCAGGATTCTCGCTCTCCATGTCTCCACTCTGGTTGTCTCTGCTCACTTTCATTCCCAGACAAACTCTTTCTTCATATGAGCAAAGACCCAGAAAAAAAGAGTACACCTTTCCCAAGAACTTTAGCAAAAAGCCCAGGGAAGACCATAATTGGCCTGCTTGGGTCATGTGCTCATAGCTGAACCAATCACTTTGGCCAAGATGATGAAATATTCTGATTGGCCAAGCCTTAGTTCCGTATCTTCTCTTAGGGACACAGTGGATTTCACCACAGTCAAACTAAACAAATATTACAGAATTGAGGGCTGAGTGATCCTCAGGGGAAGGAATGTTGGACAGACAAAAAGCATATGTTCATTAAAGCAGGTTTGATGGGTTTTGATCAACTCACAACTCTCTCTGGGTCTTAATGAAAGATGATTTAATGCAACCGAAATAGGGTCTCCCAGCTGCTGTGGTGTCTGTTCCAACTTGTAGTGACCCAACAGGACAGAGTAGAACTGCCCCACAGGGTTTCCAAGGAGTGGCTGGTGGATTCGAACTGCCGACCTCTTGGTTAGCAGCCAAACTCCTAACCACTGTGCCACCAGGGCTCTGAAATACAGTCTAGGAGCCACAAAACCTGGGATTTGTCCTATCTTTGTCACTACTACTCGTGGTATCTCTCTGAGCTTCAGATATCTCACTCATCAAAGGGAAAGAATGATCCCTGTTTTACCTACCTCAAAGGTTCTAGTAAGTCTCAAATGCAATTATGAATGTTAAAGTGCTCACCAAAAATAAAGTATCCCGTAAATGAACACTTCATATGAATAAAAACAAAACTAGGAAATTCTTTATGTTTTCGATTGCATTTTCTTATGAGAGCCTCCTTGAGAATTCAAATGAAAACTCAGTGCGCTGAGGCCCCAAGACCTTCTCCTCCCTTACCCTTGGCTCTGTTTAAAGTAGTTCACCTAATTATGCTCAAAGTCAGGTTGAACTGCTGTCCTCAAGAAGCAGGAAAGCGTAGTGACTGTAATCACTGCTGAAAGTCGGAAATAGTACTGACGTCACACTACGTGAGTTTCTTTCGAGGAAAGTTTGTATCCTACCTGTCTTTGCTTTCCATCTAATTAACAAGTCTGTGACCTGTCTATCATGGGAATGACCAGCAGTCTGGTGGGAGCAGCAGGAAGCACCAAAGTACATCAGTGTGGCCATGGAATTGCAAACCTGCTGAATCCCTGTTCAGGGAAGGGCCAAGGAAAGAAGCGAGGCGTTGCGGCTCCTGAGAAGCTAAGGTCTTCTGATTAGGAAATTTGGGGAGACTAGCTCAGGGAGTAAAGCATTGGGGCCTGTTTCATAGCCCGAATATATAGCCCTAATCACACCTGGCAGAGCCTGGAAGGAGATGGTGGGCCAGGTGAAAGGAAGTTATAAAAAGCCAGCCTCAAACCAGGGAATGACCAGCATAGGCGACTGTCTGCAGAATGGTGATTTAAGGGGCATACCAACTCTCCAAATCCACACCCCTATGTCTACCATGCAGCTGCCTAAAACCCCACAATTCAGGCAATTCTTTTAGAGAAATTATCTACATAAAGCCCTTTTAAAATGCAAATATGAGGAGAGGGCAGGGCCCTTGAGGAAAAAGACTAACAAACCTGTTAAATCATCATCCACCATTGAATCATCCCCAAGAAAGGTGCGACGGTAAGAGAAGGTGATTAAAGAGGCACCAGGATAAGTCCCTGGGTGGTGCAAATGGTTAACATGCTGAGCTGCTAACCGAAAGGTTGGAGGTTTGAGTCTAACCAGAGGGGCCTCAGAAGAAAGGCGTGGTGAGCTACTTTGGAAAAAATCGGCCTTTGAAAACCCTATGCAACACCGTTCTACTGTGACATATGTGGGGTCGGCTTGAGTCAGAATCGACTCCATGGCAACAAGTAGAATGAGCGAGGACACTGTAGACACTCCAGGTACTGAAGAGTCTTGAAGATAGATTTTGCCTGTCTCTGAGGCTGGTCTCTGTATGTTAGACTTTACTTAAAATGCTTTACCACAAGCAATCTCATCTCCAGACTGCTGGTCCTGTCTGACCTCATCTCTGGATTTCAATAAAGCAGAGAAGACAACAGCCTCAGTCTGTCATTTTGCCTGCGGATTTTGCTAAATGGTTGTTTATATCTTAGTACCCTTTTGGAGACTTCTGAGATTTGAGGTTCCCTGGTTGGAATGGATTTTCAGTGGAAATCTATAAAAACAAAATCCGAGTTTTGTTGATTTCCAGATGGTACTTGTTAATGTTAATACTGCTGCTTCAGGAACACTTTTCAGCTTATTTTCTCCAAAATAAAATGAGATTCTGGACCCCAGGGCAGCTTCCCTCCAATTTGTGCTGTTTGCATTCTCAGTAGCCTAGTCTTTTGTTCTTTCTTAGCAATCCTTCTTTTGCCTCTGATAAGTGACTAGAACTTGTTTGCTGACTGTCCAGTAGATGCTTTCCCTGGCTGTGGTACCCCCATTCAGAGAATCTGTATTACCTCATGACATATGGCACAGTGCACACTTTGAAAGCTAAGAACTGGAAAGTTTCTCTTTTGGCAACATTTCCCTCTGTAGTCCAGGCAATTTCCACATGCAACACTTTCCATACTCATTGAGCACAGAGTTTATGGGGTTTGAAATAAAAGGCCTCTCTAGTTTTCAGGCCTGGCCAAAAATGCCATCGCCTCTGGATGCGAAAACAACCGGTCAGTTCAAACAACTTGGCCTGAAACAGTAATGCAAAGGAATTCGGGGGGGGTTCATGTCTCATTGTATGAGTAGCGTTAATGGTAGATTGTCCCAGGCTGACATATACCCCAGTTAGAAAATAAATCAAGCAATCAGACAGTCAGATTTTACGAAGGCAGGGCTTCTACTATGTTGAAGAAATATGCTCAGAGATGTTGATGGGAGGAAGACAAGAAGAATTATCATTGGGAAGGGTGGCTCTGCAACTGGTGCTACAGGGTGCGGTCCCTGCACTGGGACTTGGTGGCACTCATAGACAAACCTCTGAGGGCATGCAGCAACTGGAGAGCCAGAGCAAGGCCATGTCAAGTGACTTGGGAGTGCTTTGCACCCTGGGCAAGCCAAGGGAGGCCAAATCTCACATTAAGCATCCTCATCTTCACCTGAGAATGCCATCAGGGCAAGTAGCAACCAGACATACACAGGAAATCTCCCTGAATACCACAGGACACGGAGGGGATTCCTGGGTGTTCCTGTCTGAGCCATACCTCTTCTTCTCTTTAGTCAGACACTACCTTAAAGTAAGACATATGGGACGAGGCTGTGAGACTGAGCGTGTTTATCCAAGAGATACTGAACTATGACCAAAGAGACTGTTTAAATTTGTAGGTTTTAAAGTAGAATAGATAATTCGTTGATTTTCAAATTTATGCACCAACCTTTAATGCCAAAGATGAAGAAATTGAAGATTTTTACCAACTTCTGTGGTCTGAAATTGATCAAACGTGCAATCAAGATGCATTGATAATTACTCGTGATTGGAATGAGAAAGGTGGAAACAAAGATCAGTAGTTGGAAAATATAGCCTCAGTACTGGGATTTTTTTTTTTTTTTTAATAGAAATGACACTGGAGATCTCATGATATAATTTTGCAATACCAATGACCTATTCGTTGAAAATACCTTTTTTCAACAACATAAACAGCAACTATACATATGGACCTCACCAAATGGAAAACATGGGAATCAAATCAACTACACCTGTGGAAAGAGATGCTGGAAAAGCTCAATATCATCATCCAGAACAAGGCCAGGTACTGACTGTGGAACAGATCATCAATTGCTCATATGCAAGTTCAAGTTGAAGCTGAAGAAAATTAAAACAAGTCCACGAAAGCCAAAGCAGGACCGCAAGTATATACCACCTGAATTTAGAGACCATCTCAAGAATAGGTTCAATCCACAGAACACCAATGACTGAAGACCAGGTGAGTTGTGGGATAACATCAAGGACATCACACGTGAAGAAAGCAAAGAGTCATTAAAAAGGCAAGAAAGAAAGAAAAGACCAAAACGGATTTCAGAGGAGATTCTGAAACTTGTTGTTGAAGCCAGAGTAGCTAAAACAGACAGAAGAAATGATGAAGTAAAAGAGCTAAACTGAAGATTTCAAGGGGCAGCTCAAGAAGACAAAGTAAACTATTGTAATGAAATGTGCAAAGACCTGGAGTTAGAAAACCAAAAGGGAAGAACACATTGGGCATTTCTGAAGCTGAAAGAGCTGAAGAAAAAAAAATTAAGCCTCGAGTTGCAATACTGAAGGATTCTGTGGGCAAAATGTTGAATGACACAGAAAGTATCAAAAGAAGATGGAAGGAACACACAGAATCACTGTACCAAAAAGAATCAGTTGATGTTCAAACATATCAGGAGGTGGCATATAATCAAGAACTAATGGTATTGAAGGAAGAAGTCCAAGCTGCACTGAAAGCATTGTCAAAAAACAGTGGTCCAGGAATTGACAGAATACCAATTGAGATGGTTCAACAAATGGATGCAACTTTGGAAGCGCTCACTCGTCTATCCCAAGAAATTTGGAGGACAGCTACCTGGCCAACCAACTGGAAGAGATCTATATTCATGCCCATTCCAAAGAAAGGTGATCCAACTGAATGCGGAAATTGTGGGAAAATATCATTAACATCACACACAAGTAAAATTTTGCTGAAGATAATTCAGAAACAGTTGCAGTAATACATTGACAGAGGACTGTCAGAAATTTAAGCCGGATTCAGAAGAGAATGTGGAATGAGGGATATCATTGCTGATGTCAGATGGATCTTGGCTGAAAGTAGAGAATACTGGAAAGATATTTACTTTGGTTTTTTTTTTTTTTTTTGACTATGCAAAGGCATTCAATTGTGTGGATTGTAATAAATTATGGATAACATTATGAAGAATGGGAATCCCAGAACACTTACTTGTGTTTATGAGGAACCTGTACAAAGACTAAGAGGCAGTTGTTGGAACAGAACAAGGGGATGCTTCATGGTTTAAAGTCAGGAAAGGTGTGCGTCAGGGCTGTATCCTTTCACCATACCTATTCAATCTGTATGTTGAGCAAATAATTCAAGAAGCTGGACTATATATGAAAAGAACGTGGTATCAAGATTGAAGGAAAACTCGTTAATGACCTGTAATGTGCAGACAAAACAACCTTGCTTGCTGAAAGTGAAAAGGACTTGAAGCCCTTGCTGGTGAAGATCAAAGACCACAACCTTCAATATGGATTACACCTCAACAAAAAGAAAACAAAAATCCCCACAACTGGACCAAGAAGCAACATTATGATAAACAGAGGAAATATTGAAGTTGACAAGGATTCAATGTACTTAGATCCATAATCAACGCCCCTGGAAGCAGCAGTCAAGAAATCAAATGACATATTTGCATTGGGCAAGTCTTCTGCAAAAGACCTCTTCAAAGTGTCAAAAAGCAAAGATGTCACTTTGAGAACTAAGGCACTCCTGACCCACTCCATGGTATTTTCACTCATCTCATAAGCATGTGAAAGCTGGACAGTGAATAAGGAAGACCAAAGAAGAATTGATGCCTTTGAATTATGATGTTGGTGAAGAGTATTGAATATGCCATGGACTGCCAGAAGAATGAACAAATTTGCCTTGCAAGAAGCACAGCCAGAATGCCCCTTAGAAGCAGAGATGGCAAGACTTCGTCTAAGGTACTTTGGACATGTTATCAGGTGGGACCAATCCCCGGAAAGGACATCATGCTTGGTGAAGTAGTGGGTCACCGAAAAAGAGGGAGATCCTCAAAGAGATGGATTGACACAGTGGCTCCAACAATGGGCTCAGACAAGCAATGACTGTGAGGATGACTCAGGACCGGGCAGTGTTTCATCCTGTTGTACATAAGGTCATCCTGAGTCAGATCAGGTTCAATGGCATCTAGACACAGCAACCACCAGTGGATGTAGAGGTTTAATGGATTGAATTATGTCCCCTCAAAAGATATAATGTAGCTCTAACCTCTGGTAACCGTGAACATAAGATTGTTCTTCGAAGATGTTGTCAGTTAACACGAGATCATACCTGTACTCTTTACATTCCACTTTAAGGAATGTAAGTCACAGAAATAACAGCACTAGCACTGTTGAAATATGCACAGAAATGTTTATTATATCATTGTGAGAAATAGGCCAGAAAAGGGAAAAGACCTAAATATTCAATAACTGAGGAATGGTTGAATAAATTATGGTAAAACTATACTATGAAAACTCACACATTTATAAAAAATATTAATAAATGGATCTCTATGTATTGACCCAGACTCAAGATTTCCATGGTATATTCTTAAGCATTTGAAAAGAGCATATATAGTGTGAATCTATGTTCTTAAAACACTTATTTGAAAGAAATGAAAATCCATGTATATGTGTATATATGTTTGCTTAGCATGTATAAAGTACTGAATTATGCAAGTAAACTTAATACTGGTTACTCCTTGGTAGAATTAAGAGAAGCCAAGAAAGGCTAGAGAGGAAGATCATTCAGTTTGTTTTTATATTTTTTTTTTATTTAGTTTATTTATTTAGTTTAATTTGTTGTAAAAGGGTATGTAATATTTATAACTTTCAAAATAAAAATACTTAAGGCACTTCTTCAAGCAGGGGCACTATATGCAGTTGTTCAGTTTGAGCACTGTGCAAGGATAAGGGGAGGGCCTATAATTCACATTGTAGGCATAAAGTAATAAGAGAGAGCGGGAGGAAGTGTGGAGATATTAGCCCCAGTCCTGGAATTGAAGAGGAGAGCTCTCTCCTACTTAAAACACACACCATACACCCAACTACACACACTGAGAAGGGTACACACACACTGAGAAGGGTATGCGCACACATGGTTGGCACACACATGGTTGGCACACACGCATACGTACTGCTGGCCTTGTCCCAGCCATACTCTGCATGTTCCCTGAGGTTAAATATCTTGCCTATCCTTGACTTTCAGAGACCTAATTCCCAACCCCTCCTGCTGTGGATTGAATTGTGTCCCCCCAAAAGTCATGTTTAATTCTTAGCCCCCTATGCATGCAAGCGTGACCTTGTTTGGAAATTAGATCTTTGAAGATTTATTAGTTAATAAGAGGTAATACTGGAGTAGGGTGGGTCCTAGACCAATTTGAACCAAAACCAAACCGGTTACTGTCAAGTTGACTCTGACTCATGGTGGCCCCATGAGTGTCAGAGTAGAACTGTGCTCCATAGCTTTTTCAATGGCTAATTTTAGAAGCAGATCACCAGGCCTTTTTTTCGAGGCACCTCTAGGTACACTTGAACCTCCAACCATTTGGTTAGCAGCCAAGCACGTTTACCATGTCACCACCCAGGGACTCCTAATGCAATCTGAGTGGTACCCTTATAAAAGAGGAGAAGAGTCAGAGAGAGACAGAGGGAAAGCAGCCTCATGACTGTTGAGTTATGTGGCAGCTGTAAGCCAAGGAACACCTGGGCCTACCAGAAGCCTTGACAGACAAGAAGGGCTCTTCCCCTAGTGCACTGGGAGGGCATGTGGCCCTGCCAACACCCTGCATTCGGACCGCTAGCCTCCAGAACTGTGAGACAATACATTTCTGTTCTTATCAGTCATCCAGCTTGTGGTATTTTGTTACAACAGCCTAGGAAACAAATACAGGAGGTCTCAGGAGGAAGCCCAGTTGGTTATAGACAAAATAAACTAATTGCATCTTCTCTGCACAGCCAGCTGTAGTGTGGGTTAATTGTGTCATCCTGCTACAGGAAAGGCAGGACCTGCCCCATCTGCTCCCTCAGCCCACATTTTCCACCATCTAGACGTGCAAACAGAACCCTCTGAGGTTTTTACTCCTGCCCGGGTTCTCCCTGCTAATGAATGGTGGTGATTTCACTCCTGGCCTACTCCTGAGGACTCAGGCTGTTAGGCTCCTCCACACCTCACTCGCATGTGCTGGATGTTGCTTATGTTTGGCATTTGCTTATTTCCCCTCCATACGTTCTCTTCCCAAGATGCTCTTCCCAAATCTTGTACCTTAGGGAATCCTCCTTTGTTCTCTTCTACAGTTCTAAGGAGCAGAGCCAAACTTAAAACTGACGCCAAAACAATGAATGAGAATGCAGGAGGAAAAAATGCTTTAGCAGAGCCTCGCAGCTGTACGCAGACTGACAAAATGCAGGCTCCTTTAGGGAGTTATATAGAAGCAGTCAACAGTAGGACTAGAATGCAGGCCAAGAAAAGATGAAATGGCCTCTTGTATTTCTAATTCTTCCCTGCTAAAGACAGAGGTCCCCTCCCTCACCCTAGCCTCTCTCTCGCTGGACCCCACCCTGGCATATGTTTCTTCCTTTTCGTTTGCATACGTTGTTCCTAAAAAACCCGTTGCCATAAAGTCAACTCTTCATTAATGAATATAATAACAATAGCAAATGCTTATTGAGCACTTACTATGTACCAGGTGCAGGGTTAGTTAAGTGCTTTGCATCTGAAGCCACACAATGTCCTCAGAGGCTGAAAAAATACTTGGATGGAAAAATAAGCTGAGGAAACTGTGGTAGGGGATGTGGAAAAGCCAACGGAAGCTGCTGGGTTGGAATATGAACAAGACACATACTCCCAAAAAATAATGCTTGACTCTCCTCCTTTCTAGCTAGTTTCCAGACTTTCCTACTCCTTTTGCTGCCAAAACCCTCCACATTGTGGCTGACACTCAATGCCTCCGTGCATTATTCCCTTAACCGCCGACTTCCACCCCCACAATTCTACTGAAACTGCTCTCAAGGTCACCGTGGCTTTCTTCTGGCCAAAAACAATGGTTTTTTCTTAGTCCTCGTCCTTTCTGACCTCGCTGCAGTGTTTGATTATCGTGTCTTCTGGACTCGCTTCCCTGCCCTCTCCTCTCCTGCCGGCTTATTTGCTGGTCCTCGCACTGGCTCGGTAGTGTGGGTATTCCTTCAGGGCTCTGTGATTGCCCTTGGCTCCCCTCTCACTTGAGGCTGCCCCTCTCTGGTGATTTTAAAAATCAGATCTCTGCTATGACTCCCGAGTTTACTCTTGCAGCCCAGACTCTGCCTTCTATGCGCCTGGGTGTCCTGTGGTCATCCCACACCCTCCATGGCCGAAAGATAAATTTGTCTTCTTCCTTCAAATAAGTTCCTCTTACAAAGATGCTGTCTTAGTTGTCCAGTGCTGCTGTGACAGAAATACCACAGGTGGGAGACTTTAACAAACGGAAATTTATTTTCTGACAGTTTAGGAGCCTAGAAGTCCAAATTCAGAGCGCTGGCTCTAGGGGAAGGCTTTCTCTCTCTGTTGGTTCTGGGGGAAGATCCTTGTCTCTTCAGTGTGTTTCCTGGTTCCTTGGAGATCTCCATGTGGCTTGGCATCAATCTTCCCCAATGTCTGCTCCAAGCAGGCCAGAACTGTCCTGAGGGCCTCAGAGGCCTTCAAAATGGGTCTGTTCTGGGGCTGGGCTGCGGTTCCTGACATAACCCCAGCTCCTTCCGGCATCACACTCTGTACTGTGCTCCCATTCCCCACAATGTGGTGCCCTTGTGACCTTCCCCAGCCAAAAACTGCTCGCAAGAGAGAGCCTGTGAAGACCTAAAGCCCTTATATCAAAAGAAACATAGTTAGAGCAGGGTGCGGGGGAAGGGGGGGAGACACTTGTTCCATATAAGCACATTCTCCAAAATAGCACCTTTTCACAAGTTTTAAAGGTAAGTATTTTGACACGGTAGCTGTTAAGACTATGCCGGACACATACTAGATGAAGCAGTGTGAAAGCAGGTATCATAGCTATATCATACTGCTATAACAGAAATACCACAAGTGAGTGGCTTTAACAAACAGAAATATGTTTTCTCACAGTTTAAGAGGCTAGAAATCTGAATTCAGGGTGTCAGCAGTAGGGGAAATCTTTCTCTCTCTGTTGGCCCTGGGGGAAGGTCCTTGTCTCTTCAGCTTGTTTCCTGGTTCTTGGAGATCTCCATGGGACTTGGCATCAATCCTCCCCCATGTCTATTCTGCTCGCTTGTTTAATCTCTTCTATATCTCAAAAGGAAACCCTGCTGACGTAGCGGTTAAGTGCTATGGCTGCTAACCACAGGGTCAGCAGTTTGAATCTGCCAGGCGCTCCTCAGAAACTCTATGGGGCAGTTCTACTCTGTCCTATAGGGTCGCTATGAGTCGGAATCGACTTGACGGCACTGGGTTTGGTTTGGTTTTATATCTCAAAAGAGATTGACTCAAAATACACCTTACAATAATCCTGTCTCATTTACAAAACAAAGACAACCCATTCCCAAATGGAATTATAACCACAGGCATAGAAGACAGGATGTACAACACATATTTTGGGGAGACATAATTCAATTCATAACAGATGCCCATTTTCAAAGTGTGCCTTAAGGCAAACCCAAGCTCTGTTCCTCTGTCTGCACAGGTCTTGAGATCATCTTCTACTCCTGTCTCTCTTCCACTCAGACTCTAACTCCTGCTGCTGCTTCTACGTACCTCTCGATTCTGGCCCTTCCTCTACTTCCCAGTGCTTTCACCCTAGTGCAGACCCACACCACCTCACACCTCAATTGTCACAAGGGACTTCCAGCTATCTCAGGGCTCCTACTGGTTGAATTTAATCTCAGAGCCTCTACTATTTGAAATCAATTAAAAAAAATTAATAAATGCTTTGAAAATAATTTTTGATTCAGAGATTTCACTTACAGTCATGTAGCCCAAGAAAAAAATCAGATACATATACAGGAATGTTAATGTGGACAACTCAAATGGATAAGAGTGGGGAGTGTGTAAACAAATACATTATGGCACATTCACTACAACAGAGCACTATGCAGCCACACGCACACACAAACACACACAAATCATGCTTGAAAAAGATTATTGATGATATAGGATGTAATGGATTGGATTGTGTCCCCCCAAAATTGTGTCAACTTGGTTAGGCCGTGATTCCCAGTGTTGTGTGGTTGCCCTCCATTTTGTGATTTTCCTGTGTTATAAATCATAATCTCTGCCTGTGGTTAAAGAGGATTAGGGTGGGTTGTAACATCCTTGCTCAGGTCACATCCCTGATCCAATGTAAAGGGAGTTTCCCTCAGGTGTGGCCCACACCACCTTGTATCTTACAAGAGGTAAAAGGAAAGGGAAGCAAGCAGAGAGTGGGGGACTTTATACCACCAAAAAAGCAGTGCCGGAGCAGAGCACATCCTTTGGACCCGGGGTTCCTGTGCAGAGAAGCTCCTAGTTCAGGGGAAGATTGATGACAAGGACCTTCCTCCAGAGCTGACAGAGAAAGCCTTCCCTGGGAGCTGGTGCCCTGAATTTGGACTTCTAGCCTACTAGAACATGAGAGAATAAATTTCTCTTGCTGAAGCTATCCACTTGTGGTATTTTGTTATAGCAGAACTAGGTGACTAAGATATAGGAAAATTCTTATCCTCTGTTAAGTGAAAAAAGCAGGTTACAAGCCAGAACATATACCGTGATCCCTCTCTGAACCTACCCTCCTCCTTGCTCATTGCACCCCAGTAACATTCCTCTTCTTTGGTTCTATAAATCCACTAAGCTTTTTCCTTCCCAGAGTATTTGCCCATGCCAGGAAAACTGGGGAAGGCTTTGAGCTATTTTACAACTCTGTATAAGTTAGAGATACCTGAGAGCAATGTAATGATTATTTTCCATATACCAGTGAATTCTATCTGGTGGAGGGACAATTGATTTTCTCCACCCATCTATTTGTAAATTCATTTCAGCGTTCTTAATTAACCTACATAAGTGGGGTGCTTTGAATTCTCCTTCAAACCAATTATAACATAATTTTTTTTTTTATGGGTCCTTTCATTAATGAGTTAAATAAAATCTTTGACACATGTTCATTTTATATCTATGTGGGGGTCATGATTTACCTTTTTTAAAAAATACATTCTTTAGCACACAGCAGGAAACCCTGGTGATGCAGTGATTAAGAGCTATGGCTGCTAACAAAAAGGCCGGCAGTTCGAATCCACCAGGTACTACTTGGAAACTGTATGGAGCAGTTCTATTCTGTCCTATAGGGTCTCTATGAGTCGGAATCAACTCCACGGCAATGGGTTTGGCACACACCTAGTTTCCCCTGCCTCTTGTACTCTTTTTTCCTCTGCCTGTCTAGCTTCCTCGCATCCTTCAGGTCTCAACTTAAATGTACCATCCTGAGAGAGGTCATCTTCTGTATTCTAGATTAGGTCCCCCACTAATAAATAATCTCGTACAGATCTGTTCCTTCCTAGCACTTCATTGTCACAGTTTATAATTATATATTCTCTGTGGTTTACTAATGTCTGGAAGTCAAATTGCCTGGGATTTAAATTTTCTTCTTTGTATTTTTCTTTATTTTTTAAAATTCCCTATAATGAATATGTAGACATTCATAATTTTTAAATGTTACTTTTAATTACTACTTTCAGAAGGAAAAAAAGAACTACAGTATTTTTACTATCGATTGCCTCTTTCATCTCCACTGAAGTCTCCCTCCTCCAGCTACTCCAGCCCACCCAGATTGCCCCCTCATGCAAACTCCTGTTGCAGTTATATTCTGTTCCACACAGTTATGCTTACCAGGGCACTCAGTAACAGCATAACGAACACCTGACTGTGGGCATAGCACTCTGCTAGAAACTGTGCATGGGGTGGGGAGCCTGAAACCTTAAGAAGTATAAGTTGTGCTTCCTATTCTAAAGCAGTTTGCAACCTAATGGGTGATATAAGACATAAAAGGCTAATTAACTAACTTGAGGCATTATTTAATAACCACCACCTGTCTATAAGTTTGTCATACTGGGACGGTTTGCATGTTGCTATGATGCTGGAAGCTATACCACTGGCATTTCCAATACAGCAGGGTCACCCATGGTGGACAGGGTTCAGTGGAGCTTCTAGGTTAAGACAGGCTAGGAAGAAAGCCCTGGCAAAATATTTCTGAAAATTAGCCAATAAAAACCCTGTGTATCACCATAGAACATTGTATAACTTGTTTGCTTTGGACACGTCATCAGGAGGGATCAATTGCTGGAGGTAGACATCAGGTTTGGTGAAGCAGAGGACCAACGAGGGTGTAGGAAACCCTCGGGGAGATGGATTAGCACAATAGCCACATAAATGAACTTGAACACGATGGCAGTTGTGAGGGTGAGGCAGGACCAGGCAATGCTTCATTCTAGTGAACATAGGTCACCATGAGTTGAAATCAGCTCCATGGCAACTAACGACAACAACATTATTCCATAAAGTGGCATTACCCCGTTGCCATTGAGTCGATTCTGACTCAGAGCGACCCTATAAATAAATATAAATATAAAATAAAGTGCCATAACACCACATAAATCTTTAGAGTTGAGCTCACTGGAGGCCAGAGTTGTCACATGGCCTTCTATTTCTGATCTCAGCCTTGCATGTTTTTCAGTCTTGTGAGTAGAACTAGAACGCAACCTCATGCAAGGCAAGCCCATGTCTTGGCTTCTTTAATATGACCCCTGGCATGTAACACAACCCAGATGCATGTAGAAGTTCTTTTTGATTGATTCACTTACTCTCCATGGTAACTGGGTGATAATTTATTGTCCATGATAACTGTCTTAGCTCTTAGCTTATCTGGGAAATAAGTTATACTGCGAGACCCTCTCCATTCCAGCAAAATGTACAGCCATCCTTACCACATAGGTGTCCAAGTTGTTACAAAGCTATTATGTTTGAGGTTGTGTGGCTTCCTCCTTCAGGCCCCTTCCTGTGAGTGGATACAGAAGCAATGGCTGCCTCCTGCAAGTGATTTTGTAACGGGATCCCAGGGGCCAGAGAGCAAGAGTGGTTCCAGGAAGATAGGCCTTTGCCTAAGCACTAGCTGAAGACCAGCCACCAAGGGACAGTAACCTGCACATACCTGGTCAGGGTCTTCAGTGAAGATTCTTCACTCTTCGTCTAGTCACAAGGGTCCCATCTGTCGGGAAACAACTTGCTGTAGACCCATCTCTGGTTCAGGAACATGGAGGCCGGGGTCTGTCATCATCCTGTTGTTTTACATCGTGTAGGAGTCTTCTCAGCATTGAAGATGCTCCCCACTATCCATAGGTGAACCTCTAGTGTAAAGACACTACCTGGCCACTTCCATGTTTGGATTTGCAGTGTAATCCTTGACAAAATTTGGTGGGCCAGAGGAATGAAGATGGGAGAGGGAGTTACTTTTTTTTTTTTTTTTTAATTTAAGGAGAGGGAGTGACTTTTTAACCATAGTTGTCATGAACTGAATTGTGTCCCCCCAAAATATATCCCAACTTGGCTAGCCCATGATTCCCAGTATTGTGTGGTTGTCCTCCATTTTGTGATCTGATGCAATAACCTGTGTGTTATAAATCCTACCCTCTATGATGTTAATGAAGCAGGATTAGAGGCAGTTATGTTAATGAGGCAGAACACAATCTACAGGTTCAGGTTATATCTTGAGTCAATCTCTTCTGAGGTATAAAAGAGAGAAGCAAGCAGAGAGGAGAGAGACCTACACCATGAAGAAAGAAGAGCAGGGAGCGGAGCGCATCCTTTGGATCTGGGGTCCCTGTGCTGAGAAGCTCCTAGACCCAGGGGAAGATTGATGACAAGGACCTTCTGCCAGAGCTGACAGAGAGAGAAAGCCTTCTCCTGGAGGTAGACCCTGAATTCGGACTTCTAGCGGCCTAGACTGTGAGAGAATAAATTTCTGTTTGTTAAAGCCATCCACTTGTGGTATTTCTGTTATAGCAGCACTAGATAACTATGACAATAGTGTCTTATATATTGCATACCCTGCCTCCCCCAGGTAGCTTTAGAAATGGGCCCCCAAATATGTTTCTTACCCTTCTTACCTCAAGCTACCTTCTACACCCATTTGTTTTTCCACTCTGTTTGCACAATCTGGCTTTCCTTGTGAACTGAGACAAGAACCTGGTATCTATCTGTCTCTCTTTTTCTCTGTCACTCTTGAGAGGCATCCTTTATCTTTAAGATTGCCATAAAAGACATCAGCTATATCCTCCCCCAAATTCCATGTGATGTTGTTTTCAGGGGAGACTCCTGGGCAGGATGGGCCAGCGTCTAAGCCAGCATGACAGTCATTCCTGTTCAGAGGAGCGCTGCTGGTTCAGACGACCCGGGCACTGAAGTAGTAGGTGCTAGGTGGTGGCTGTGATGGGGAGCCAGGTTCCCAAGACGTGGAGTCCGAGACACAATTGGAACCTCGGCGCCCAGGATGTTTCAAGAACATTGTGGGCTGTCTGTCTCTTTCTGAATGGGAGCATCTAGAGTACAACAAGAGCAGCCAGATGTGGGGACCGGAATGCCAGGGCAATTGTGCTCTCTGCTCACAGTGCTGCCTTTCATCCACGTCCAGGAAAGGATAAAAGAAAAAAAAAATGTCATGTAAGTTCTGGAACTTGGCTGTGATGATTTCCACACATGCATGTGGGCCACATTGTTCTGACTCTCCTGGCACATCTTTGGCTTTGGGTGAGGCTTGGCAATCACACCCCTCGCTGGCTCCCCATGGGCCTCCAGCAGCTCTGCTCAGAGGAGGCCCGTATGGTTCAGCCTGATTAATGCAGCCCAGCTTTCCCCAAAGATGCCTAAGGGGGACTGAAGTTGTTCTAACAGCCTAATTGAGTGATCACTTTTATTTCTCCTCTGCCATTCACTTCCTGTTTACCGCTGCTTCCAGCTTATACTAAGCCATTTGCAGCCACATGATGTTTTAAGATTCTCTTCATTCAGGGAGAGCCAAAAGAGAAAACTCGAGTCTGCCTGGGAAAACAAAAGAAGCAACGGTTCCAGAGAGCTCCAGCTCTGTGTAACATCTGATTCTGCCATTGTGGGGGCGGCTGCCGACCGCTTTGCCCTGCGCAATGATGATTGCCAGTTATTAAGCCTGTCTGGTGGAGGGGAAGGCGCAGCAAGGAACAACAATAAAAGGGAGATAAATGACTCTCAGGTACTGAGAGCTGTGCAGGCAAAAAGAAAAGAAAAAAAAAAAAATCCGCTACACTTCTTTTTTAGAGTTCATAGCCAAGAGGATAAACACAATTTAATTCGGAAGTGAATGCCATTTGGAGAAGATAGAAAATTTAATGTCTCTGGAAGAAAAGTTTACACAGAAATTGTGAGATCTTGTTCTGGGAAGATTTCTAAATTCCTCCTCAGCAGTCGTGACTATAGGCCAGTCTCCTGAAGCACAGGTCGTGACTCCACGATGTCCAATCCAGTCGCAGCTAGTATCTCTACGGCAGAAACCTCTCGTGTCATGAGGCAATGCTGCTCCAGTGGGGGCAATTCTGTCTGCACCCCCCTCCCCAGACATTTGGCAATTTGTCACAACTGGAGAAAAGGGCGCTACTGGCATTGAGTGGGTAGAGGCCAAGGATGTTGTGAGCACACACAGAACAGCCCTCCCACAGACAAAACAGAATTTTCCAGCCCAAAAGGTCAGTAGTGCTGAAGTTGAGAAACACTGGTAAGGTATCTGTAGGGGGAGAGGAACAGATAAATTGGCTTTGCTTTTCTTTCTATTTGGAAGAAGAAAGGGTAAAGGCAGACCTTCTGGAAACAGACATGGCTAGGTAGAACTATGGAACTAGTCTTGGTGTGGCCAGAGTGTCTCCAGGGTTTTCTAGAATCTAGGTGAAGATGTAGGCACCCATCACCACCTTTTAGTGGGTGGAATCAGTCTGATGGCCATGTGTGTGCAGCCACTGCCCCCTGGGGGCAGAAATGCATAGTGCTCCCCACCATGGGCGTGTGTTTGAAAGCAGTGTGATAAACTCGCAAGGCCCCTTCTCCACCATAAATCAGTGATGCTGGGGAAAGGATCCTAATTCTATGGTTGTTGTTATTGTTGTTAGGTGTTATCCTGTAGGTTCTGACTCATAGTGGCCCTATGTATAAGGGAACAAAACTCTGCCTGGTCCTGCACCATCCTCTCAATCATTGCTATGTTTAAGCCTATTGTTTCGGCCACTGCATCAGTCTGTCCCGTTGGGGGTCTTCTTCTTTTTCACTGACCCTCTACACTGGTTTCAAGTCCCAGCTCTATCGCTTGCTCCCAGTGACTAGTAATTTAATCTCTTTTAGCCCAATCCTTGCCCTTTGTACCTCACAGGTTGAAGGCGACTCACCAGAGCAGGGGTGAGCAGGCCCTGCGTAAGCGTTAAAGCATTTCGTAAATAAATGTGCATTGCTGTAGTGCCTCTGGCATTACAAGGCAGGAGGGTTTCCATCACTAACAAACATTTATCGAGGGCCTATCATACGCCACACCCTTTTCTAAGGGCTGAGGATATAAGGTAGATGTGACAGGCAAAGCCCATGGTAGGGGAAGAAAGATAATAAACAATACATAAACGTAGTTATGAATAGTGTTAATGGCTATAAAGAAAAACATACAGAACAATGGGTTACAGAATGACTTGGGTGGCATAGTGGATATCACTCCAGTTAGGGTGGTCAGTGAAGGCCTTTCTATGAGGAGATTATTTGTGAGACGCATTAGAAGGAAGTGGCCTTATGAACACAACTACGCTTGGACCAATGCCACAGGGACCCTGCCCTGTGTATTAGAGGGCCCTGAGCGTCTCTGTTACTTAACGCTGTTCCGACTGAGGGAACTGCTTCTCCGCCACCGTGTCTGAATGTTGTCAGGAGTGTGGGTTTTGGCACTACCGAAGTGGGAGACAGACAGGAGGCTTTGCGTGATGGAAGTGCTAAGGTAAGAAAAAAAGCCTAATAAATTAATTTGTTAAATCCTCCCTATGACATAGCATAAACGCAGTAGGTTATTCCATAAAGAAGAATTGTTTCCCAGCATTCTGAGCATCTTTATGCTTTGGAGATGCTCATGGATTAGAGCAGTATTTGTAACCTTTGTGCCTAGTGTGTGAGAAATATGTTGTATTTCTCCTAAATTTGTGTGTGTGTTGGTCTAGATGTAAGGTGACTGAAGCATATCAATTCTTTACTTTGGCCAGCAGATAAACATTGAACACTAAAACGGAGACTCATTTTTTAAAATAAGAAAAAAAACAAACGATTCGCCCTTGAGTTGATTCTGACTCACGGAGACTTCATGTATATGACGTAGAACAGCGCCATAGGGTTTTTGAGGCTGTGACCTTTCAGAAGCAGGTCACCAGGCCTTTCTTCCAAGGGGCCCCTGAGTGCGTTCAAACCACCAAACATCTGGTTAGTAGTTGAGCACATAACCATTTGTGCCACTCAGGAATTGGGGAAAAAATGTTTAATATAATTTACTGTTGTCATTGTTAGCTGCCATCAGGTTGACCCCTGACTCACGGAGATCCCATCACAATGGAATAAAAGGGTGCCCAGTCCTGCACCATCCCCATTATGGATTGCAAATTAGACCATTGTGACCCCAAAGGTTTTCACTCGCTGATTTTCAGAAGTGGATTGTCAGGTCTTTCTTCATAGTCCGTCTTAATGTGGAAGCTCTGCTGAAACACGTTCAGCTTTAGAGCAACATGCAAGCCTCCACCAACAGACAGGCGGTAGCTGCGTATGAGGTGTATTGGCCAGGAATTAAACTTGGGTCTCCTGCATGGAAGGTGGGAATTCTACCATGGGATCTCTGCCAATGCCTCACATAATTTAGCTAAATTTTCCAAAATTTTTCCAGCTTTATTTAAATAATTTTAATATTCACTCATATACACATTTATTTAATTTTAAATATTTGAGAAAAATAACTTTTTTGAAAGCGTATATGAAAGATAATTTTAATTTTTTTACATTTACTTTCAGTTTTATTTTTGATGAAAATATATTCAAATTTTATACATTTTGAGGACATTTTAATTCTAATCTGTTAGCTCATTTGTCTCAATAGAACACAAATTATTTGAAAATCTTGATTGTATTAGTGATTTTGCTAAAATGAAGGCAAGAAAAATGAATTTCATGGAATAAACATGTAAGTTATGAATTATGTATGTCTCTTTTACTCATCCAAGTATTACCAGCTAATCAGCAGAACACTCAAATATGCACAATAATAATTAAGTTCAATTGCTACCTTTTACTTATATAAAAACCATAAGTTGACACATGTTTTTCCATTTTTCAACTACAAAGGCATTTGTCACAGTAAGAGGATAGAACATATTTTATGTAATGGTTTTTTGGTATGATTTTAACTTTTAAGTACTTATACATGGATTTCCATTTCTACTCTTGTCCTGGGCTCCACAAATATCTGCGGTAAGCCTGTGTGGGAAGATAAGGTGGAAGAGGCAATAGCATGTTCAAAGGCCCTGAAACAGCAAAATACTTGGAATGTTTGAGGGACTGAAGGAATTCCAGTGTGGTAGAGTCGGCAGTTCGCTTGGGAACTCTGTGGGGTAGTTCTACTCTGTCCTGTAGGGTCACTATGAGTCGGAATCGACTCGACAGCACTGGGTTGGGTTCTGGAGAGTCTGGTAGGTAAGTAGGCAGAGGCCTTGTTGACATGCTAAAGAGTTTGATTCTTCCTAAAGAGTTTGGATCTTCCTTTACTAGCAATGGGAAGCCTCTGCAGGGTTTTAAGCTGCAGAAGATGGCTCTGACTGGTGTAATAGAGAAGGATCTCTAGGGAAACAAACACGGAGGCAGGGTCCCAATAGGAGACTGTCACATTATTCTCGCAAGATGATAGTGACTCGGACTTGAGGTTTAGCAGTGGAGGTGGTGAGAAGTAGTCAGAGTGGGGTTGAATTTGAAGGAAGAGATGGTAGAATTTACTCATGAATCAAATGTTAGAAGTGAAGGGAGGGGCGAATAAAATTTCTAGGTCTCTGGCTTAAGCAACTGAGTGGCTGGTGGAGGAAAGACTAGAAAAGGGGATGGGAAAGTGTAGAATACCTTGTGTTTGGAATGGATGTTCAGCTTTTGTAGAATGGATGTTCAGCTTTTGTAGAAGTGCAATTTTATAGGCTGGCGAGTTACTGACATGGTGTCACCAGGAATGGCTAGAGGAGAAATTAAGAGGGTAGAAGAAATTTTACTACAGTGCCTTCCTATATCCCTACCAACGGCTTGCTGGTCTCAGTGGGGCTTATTACCCAGGTGCAATAGACAAAGAGTCTATGGGCAAAAAAACTGAATGACACAGAAGGCATCAGAAGATGGAAGGAATATACAGAGTTACTGTACCAAAAAGAATTGGTTGATGTTCAACAATTTCAGGAGGTTACATATAATAAAGAACCACTGGTACTGAAAAAAAAGTTCAAGCCACACTAAAGGCATTGGTGAAAGAACAAGACTCTAGGAATTGACGGAATACCAATTGAGATGCTTTAACAAACAGATGCGTGCTGGAAGCATTTGTTCATCTATATCAAGAAATTTGAAAGACAGCTACCTGGCCAACCGACTGGAAGAGATCCATACATGTGCCCTTTCCAAAGAAAGGCAATCAAACAAATGTAGAAATTCTTGAACAATATCATTAATATCACATGCTAGTGAAATTTTGCTGAAGATAATTCAAAAATGGCTACAGCAGTACATCAGTGGAGAACTGCCAGAAGTTCAAGTCGAATTCAGAAGAGGACGTGGAATGAGGGGTATCATTGATGATGTCAGATGGATCTTGGCCAAAAGTAGAGAATACCAGAAAGATGTTTATCCGTGTTTTATGAACTACACAAAGGCACTCAACTGTGAGGATCATAACAAATTATGGATAACATTGCAAAGAATGGGAATTCCAAATCTCTTAATTGTGCTCATGAGGAATCCGTACATGGATCAAGAGGCAGTTGTTCGAACAGAGCAAGGGGGTATTGCATGGTTTAAACTTGGAAAAGGTGTGCAACAGGGTTGTATCCTTTCACCTTATTTTTCAATCTGTATACTAAATAAATAATCCAAGAAGTTGGGGTATATGAAGAAAAACATGGCATCAGGAATGGAGGAAGACTCCTTAACAACAATGTGTAGATGACACAACCTTGCTTGCTGAAAACGAAGAGGACTTGAAGCACTTACTGATGAAGATCACAGACTACAATGTTCAGTATGGTTTACACCTGAACATAAAGAAAATAAAAGCCCTTACAGCTGGACCAATAAACAACATCATGATAAACAGCAAAGAAATTGAAGTTGTCAAGGATTTTATTCTACTTGGATCAACAATCAATGTCCATAGAAACAGCAGCCAAGAAATCAAATGACAACATACTGCATGGGGCAAATCTGCTGCAAAAGACTGCTTTAAAGTGTTAAAAAGTAAAGATATCGCCTTGATAACTAAGGTGCAACTGACCCAAGCCATGATCTTTTCAACTGCCTCATATGCATGTGAAAACTGGACACTGAAAGAGGAAGATCGAAGAAGAATTGAAGCATTTGATGTTGGTGAGGCTGTGGGGAAAATTGAACCCTTATTCACTGCTCGTGGGGAATGCAAAATGGTGTAGCTGTTGTAGAGACGTAGTGGTTTTGCGAAAAAAAAAAAACTAAAAATAGAACTACCATATGACTCAGCAATTCCACTGCCAGGTATATACCCAAGGGACTTGAAAGCAGACACAAGTGTTCACTGCAGCATTATTCACAATAGCCAAAAGGTGGAAACAACCTAAATGCCCATCAATGGATGAAAGGATAAACAAAATGTGGTATATACATACAATAGAACACTATCAGCCAGAAAGAGAAATGAAGTCTTGATACATGCTACGACATGGATGGAGCTTGAAGACGTTATTATCCTGAGAGAAATAAGTCATTCGCAAAAGGGCAAATATGTACGACCTAACTTATACAAAAAAATAAGAACAGGCAAATGTATAGAAACCAAAGTTTATTATTGGTGACTAGGGGATAGAAAGAGGGGAAAAGGGGTGGGCGGGGGGCACTTATTGCTTATGGAGCATTGAATTTCAGTTTCTGGTGATGGAAAAATAACATTGAGTAAGAGTAAGGGTTGCACAGTCAGTTAATGCAGTTGGCGTCAATACGTTGTATACCTACAAGAAGTTAAATTGGCAAATGTTGTGTGATAGTTGTATTTACAACACCAAGAAGAAAAAGACAGGTGCTGAGACTGCTTATGTTCAACCAAATACCTCAGGAGATTTGGTTTCTTGGTTTGGAGGTTTAGGGTCATGGTTTCATGGGACATCCCAGTTAATTGGCCTCATATCGTGTTTAACACTTCTGTTTTACCTCCTAGTTCCTTGTGTAGTGCCTGGAGTCTTAAAAGCTTGCAAGCAACCATCCAAAGTACAACAATTGGTCTCTATTCACCTGGAGCAACAGAGGAAAAAGGAGAGTCAGGAATAGGAGGAGGGTATAGAATGTGTGGCTGGCTCTTTTCATCCATGAACAATTGCCTCCTTTGCCATAAGAATAGAAGAACTGGATGGTTCCAGGCTACTATTACCGAACATTTTTATCAAGTATTCTGCAGAAGAATCCTAATCAAAAGGGGATGAGAAATGTAGAACAGAATTTAAAATTCTCATGGACTACAGACTTTCTGGAGCCACGGAGGCTAGGTGAACCCCTGAAACTGTTGTCCTGAGATAATCTTTAACCTCAACCAAAAATATTCCCTGAGTCTTCTTAAAACCAAACGATATTTCAGCTTAACTAGTAAAGAATATCTTCCTTGAGCATTATGCTCTTTTAAGATCTATAGGGGATCAAACTGACAATAGCAACTTGAGAGACTAGACAGGAACCTTAGGGGAGAGTGAATTTATATCAATGGCAGAGGAACAAATCAGAAAAGAAGGGCAAGAATGATTGCACAACTCGAAGAATGTAATCAATGTCACTGAATTGTACATGTAGAAAATGTTGAGCTGGTTATGTTCTGTGTATATTCTCAACAGCAAAAACAAAAAATGCAATAAAAAATTTTAAAAATAATTAATACATTTGAACAGTGGTGTTGGCAAAGAATACCAAATATGGACTGCCAGAAGAATGAAGAAATCTGTCTTGGAAGAAGCGCGATCAGAATGCTCCATGGAAGCTAGGGTAGCAAGACTTCATCTTGCTTACTTTGGACACACCATCAAGAAAGACTAGTTGCTGAAAAGGACATCCTGTTTGGGAAAGTAGAGGTGCAGTGAAAATGAAGGAAACCCTCCATAAGATGAATTGACACAATAACTGCAATAATGGGCTCAAAAATACTAACAACGTTGAAGATGGTGCTGGAACGGACTATGTTTCATTCTATTATACATAAGGTTGCCATGAATTGGCACCATCTTGACAGCAACAAACAAGTCCCAGTCTACGAGTCCCTTGGTGGTGCAAACGGTTAAGCATTCTCTTACTAACTAAAAGGTTGGCAGTTCAAGCCAAACCAGAGGCATCTCGGAAGAGAGGCCTGGGGATCTGTTTCTGAAAAGTCACAGCCCTGAAACCCCTATGGAGCGCAGTTCTACTCTGACACACATGGGGTCACCATGACTCAGATCAACTTGATGGCTACTGGTTTGGTTTTTGGTTTTTTAGTCGTAGTCTAGTCTGCCCTATTCTGTTTGCCCACCAACTAATCCCTGCATAATTTTGACACAGTAATTAAAGAATTGCCCATTGAACTCCCTTCTGGCCTTGAAATTTTATGATTTTATGTTTACAAGGTGGGGCCCAAATGTACTTGAATTTTAAAAGAGGACTCCTTGAACATAAAAAAAGGCTTTAAGACCCAAAGAAATGAATCTGTAAAGGTAGAAGTGTTGGATGGCAATCTTCTAATTGGCCACCACCTGTTCTGCCAGCATCATTATCCATGATTCTTGGCTTTGTACACACTTGTGTGCACATTCACACATGCATCTGATTTTTAGAGCTAGCGAGTTTGGTTAGATGCCATCATGTGTTCTATGAACTTACAGCTCTCTGTATTCAAAGACACAAAATATTGGAACAAAAAGAAACTTTAAGGACCAGCTGTTTTGAGCCTTTGTTGTACAGTTAAAGAAAGGGGAGGCTAAACTGATACATGACAGTCAATGTCACACAGCTGGTTGGTGATAGACATGGGCCAGGAGCCCAGACGTTGAGACTTCCAGACCAGTGTGCTTTCCCAAAATAGGAGCCTTTGCCCAAGGATGAAGCAGATGGCTCATGCAGGGTAACCTGACAGGAGAAGAGATCTCAAATTTCATTTTGCAGTTGCTGGAGATTTATGTCGTTATCTGCTATGTAGAATCTCATACCTTCTAAGAAGCTCAAAAATATCAATGTCATTATATTTTGTAAGTATAATCATATTGATCTTCACCACCATTTGCTCCATCAATGAACATTTAATGAGTGCCTATCTTGCGCCAGGCCCAGTGGTACTAAGGATACAAAGAAGAATAGAGTGTGCCCTCAGGGTGCTGTTAGTATATATGTGAGTTGGGGGATGGGGGTTACACAGATATCAACGATTCCAACGCAGTGTGTTTGGTGCTGTGATGGAAGTGTGCATAGGCTTATAAGGGATGACCCAGCAGCGACAGAAAAGAAAGGATAGGTAAGGCTTCTGGAGCACTGAAGACTAACAGGAATTAAACAGGAGAGAGAGGGCGAAGGTGGTTTCAGGGAAAAGGAGCAACATATGGAAAGGAATGCAGAATTGGGCACATTTGAAGAATTGCAAGTATTTGATATCTGCGGAGCATAGAAGGGCAGGGAGGGAGGGAGAGGTGAGAGACAGGATGGTGAAGGGGGTAGGGCCAGCCTTTGTTACCTCTGCTATAATGCTGAATCTAAAAAAAAAAAAAAAGCAGATATCAAATCAAATCGGCAGGAGAGTTAGAGTCCCAGGGCTCCATGCTATTTACCCCAGCATCAAGAAAGGCCATGGAGAGAACTTCACACCTTCTGCCCTGTGCTCCCGTCAGCCACACCTCCTCCATGGCAGAAGTTTTCAACAGGTGAAATCTGTGCAGTGAAAATCAAGAATAGTCTTAAAGGTTCAGGGCTGGGTGAAAAAGCAGCCACAGTGTGGGCTGAGCCTATGAATAGAATTGTCCTCTCCTCTTCAGCAGCACTGGTGGGGCCGCCTACTTCTGTCCCTTACTTTTGCCTTTCCCAATGACTGTCTGGCCTCCCAGGGGCCTGGGTAATGCATTAAACCCAAGACAATCCCAGAGTTTACCTGTAAGGACAACACATGCTCAGCAGAGTAAACAGATGGAGTAGGTGCTTTTGTCAAATGAATGAAGGCTATGAAGACATCAGGAGGGTTCTTGCTATGTTTTTCGCCCTGGGCCTTCTTTTATTTGCTAGCCCTCAAATCTCATTGCCTTGGGTGAGAAGAAGAAGGGCCCCAGAGTGCCAAACATTATGCTAAGTGCTTCACTGTCACAATACCCTATGCAAGTCAGTATTGCAGGTGCACAATCTTTTACCTGAAAGCTAGGTATGACTCTGGATCCTGATTTTTTTTTTCATGATTGCATAAATTTTAGTCTTTTTTTTTTTATTGTGCTTTAAGTGAAAGTTTACAGTTAAGTTAGTTCCCATACAAAAATTTATACACACATTGTTATGTGATCCTAGTTGTTCTCCCTATAATGTGCCAGCACACTCCTTTCCACTCCTGATTTCCAGTGTCCATTCAGCCAGCTCTTGTCCCTTTTTGCCTTTTCAACTCCCTCCGGACAGCAGCTGCCCATTTAGTCTCATGTATCTACTTTTTTTTTTTTTTATCTACTTGGGCTAAGAAGCACTCTTAGCATAATCTTAAGTCTTACAGTCCAGTCTAACCTTTTGACTGAAGAGTTGGCTTCAGAAATGGTTTCAGTTCTGGGCTAAAGAGAGTCAGGGGCCATGTCTCCGGGGTTCCTCCAGTCTCAGTCCGGTCTTCTTTCCAGAATTTGAATTCTGCACCCCACTTTTATCCTGATCCATCAGGAACTCTCTGTTGTGTTCCCTGTCAAGGCAGTCATTGGTGGTAGACGGGCACCATCCAGTTCTTCTGGTCTCAGGCTGATGGAGTCTCTGGTTTATGTGGCCCTTTCTGTCTCTTGGGCTAATATTTTCCTTGCATCTTCATTCAGGATTCTGATTTTTTTTTTTTTTTTTTCAGATTTTAGAATGGTAATACAGCACAAAGGAGCCCTGGTGGCCCTTGTCTGCTAACTGAAAGGTCAGCGGTTGAAATCAGGCTTTGAACTCAGTTCATTCTGGTTCAAACCCCCGCTGAGAATTTGCATTTCTAACAAGTTCCCAGGAGATGCTAATGATGCCGGTTAGGGACCAGTTCTGAGAAGCAATAGTAGAGCAGTGGTTCTCAAAATTTATTATATGTAAAAAATCACCTGGGGATCTTGTTAAAATGTACATTCTGACTAATATATCTGGGGTGGAAATGCAAACTTTCAGCAGGGGGTCCAACCAGAAGGAACCAGTTCAAAGCCCTGGTTTAAACCCACCCACCAGCCACTCTGCAGGAGAAAGATATGACAGCCTGCTTCTGTAAAGATTACAGCCTTGGAAACCCTAGGGGCAGTCAAAATCAACTCGATGGCAATGGGAATACAGCATAGTATATCTCTATTATATCAAACCCCTAGTGTTTGGGGAAGCACCCCATAATCAAACATGTTAACTATGTTTGCAGTGAAATATGAGAATATTGCACTAAGTAAATCAATATAAAACCTCAGGTCAATTTAGGTTAGGCCTTGGTGCCAAATAAGTTATGAAATATTCCTGGTTTTCAGAGCGCAGGATTTTGGAAATATGGGTCAGGGATTGTGTGGAGCTGTGAAATCCTCATTCTACAAATGAGGCAACTGAGTTTCACAGAGGTCAAGTAACTTGCCCAAAGTCACTCTGCATGGTGGAGGAGTCAGGGTAGGACATGGCTTTGTCCAACCCCAAAGTCTGTGCCCTTTCGACTGCAGGATTCTGGCCTGATGCTGGATGCAAAAACCAAAAAAAAAAAAAACAAGCCAGTTGCTGTCGAGTCGATTCCAACTCACAGAAGCCCTATAGGACAGAATAGAACTGTCCCATGAGGTTTTCAAGGAGCAGCTGGTGAGTTTGAACTGCTGACCTTTTGGTTAACAGCTGAGCTCTTAACCAGTATATCACCAAGGCTACGTGGCCACCTGTAGTGGAGAAGAAAGAAGCTCCTTCCCAAAGACCTACAGTAAACCAGAGCACCCAAAAGAGTTTCAGTTAAGAACATCTTTGGCTTCTTAATATTACAACTTTCACATGATCTAGATTGTTGGAAGGGCATTTCTCAATGTATTACAAAACCAGACTGTAAGCATGTAATGAAAGCACACTACATAACTGCCAGATGGAAACAGGAGCCAATGGCAGCCCCTTCTGGTGCTCAGATGCAATGAACCAGGAAGACCAAGTTTTGAAAGAAGAGATTTATGTGTGTATAACAGCAATACCTCCATCTACTGGACATATGCAAGAATCACATCTGACCCCTACCAAGAGAGAGTTTATTGTTCTGGTAAAGAACTCAGGAAAAGGGCGGTTGAATTGCCTTTCCTTTCTGTGTCCACTTTGGAGTTCGAGTGCACATAATTGGCTTAATTAGGATCCTTGGCTCCAGATACACTCTCATCATTGGTCCAGGCATGGCTTTCTTTTATTTATGTATTTGGTAAGTTATTTTTAGTAAGGTAGTGAGCATGCACAAAGTCACCGCCCAAAACTAGAAGCTAGGTCATTGGTAATAACCTCCCCCTGGCCATATGGTCCCCACGATGTTCTACACCTCTGCCTGTCATACCCACCACCCCCTTGCTTCCCTTTTCTTACAGGTTTATTGCATCTATTACATTCCTTAAAATTACATTTTGTTGAGACCGACTCTTTTAATAGTGTATTGCTAGGATTCGTCCTGCACAATGAGCCAGAGGCGAAGTGGTTAAAAGCTCAGGCTGCTAACCAAAAGGCCAGCAGTTTGAATCCACCAACTGCTCCTTGGAAACCCTGTGGGGCTATTCTACTCCGTCCTGTAAGGTTGCTTTGAGTCAGAATCAACTTGAAGGCAGTGGGTTTAACTGGAAACCCCAGTGGTGTAGTGTTTAAGTGCTATGGCTGCTAACCGAAAGGTCGGCAGTTTGAATCCACCAGGCGCTCCTTGGAAACTCTATGGGGCAGTTCTACTCTGTCCTACAGGGTGGCTATGAGTTGGAATTGACTTGATGGCAGTGGGTGGGTGGTGTGAAGATTGAAGATTTTTCCTTATTGTTGCATGTCTCTGTGGTCCACTCATCTTGGCTGTTATGTAGTATTTCATTTTAAGACTACTTCAGAGTTTATTCATCACCTCTTCCATTGATGGGCTCTTTGGCTGTTTTGGAGTTTTTCTCTCTCGTGAAGAGTGCTGGTATGAATGTCTTGTGTACGTGTCCTGTTATACCAATGCAAGGAATAGAATTGCCATATCAGAGCATATAAGAATGTCCAACTTTAGAAAATAGTGTCTAACTGCTCTTCAAAGTGGTTGCGCCATTTGACACTTCTTCAGCAGTGAATAAGTGATTCTGTGGCTCCCCACTCTTTCCAATACTTAGCATTATTGGACTTTTTCATTTTTGGCAATCAAACAGGCATAACATCTCTATTTACATTTCTCTGATTCCTAATGACTAAACATTTCTTCATACCTTTATCATACATATGTTTTTTCTCATCTAGATTTCGTCTGTTTTTTTTTTTTTTCCTATGTCTCCATTGGGTCACATATGCTCTATTTCTTTCATTCAATAAATATTTACTGAATATGAATTTATAGAAGTTCTTTGTATAGTCTTTCTTTTGTATCAGCCAAATACAGATGGTTTCTTTTTAAATATTTGATGGCATTTTGGGTGGAAGTGTACACAGCAAACAAGTTCCTTTTCAACAATTTCTACACACTTTGTTCAGTGATATTGATCCTATTGTTCACATTGTATCAGCATTCTCATTATTTCCATTCTAGTTGTTCTGTTCTCATTGACCTAGTCTCACAGCCTCCGAACCTTCTTATCTATGATTTAGAGTATTTGTTGATCATTTAGTCTCATACAGATTTTTTTTTTTAAGTGCAGTACTCGAGGATGGTATTCATTATTTTATGGGCTAAGCTGCCATTTAGCTAAAAGGTAGCTTGAGGGGGTAGTTTCAGTTCAATGCTTAAACAATATCTCAGGGTAATAGTCTCGGTGGTTCCTCCTGTCTTAGTGGGTCCATTAAGTCTGGATGTTTTGAAAACTTGAAGTTCTATTCCACATTTTTCTTCCTTTCTATCGGGACCTATATATTGTGGTCCTGATCAGAAGTTTGGTAGTGGTAGCTGGGCACCATCTAGTTCTTCTGGTCTCAAGGTAGAGGAGGCCACGCTTCATATAGACAATCAGTTCTATGTAATGGTACCTTCTTTCTCTTTTGCTCCAGACAAGTAGAGACCAATAGTTGTATGTTAGATGGCCACTTGAAAGCTTTTAAGACCCCAAACGCTACTCACTGAATGGAATGTAGAACATAAACTTTATGAGCTATATTACTCCAATTGACCTAGTTGTCCCATGTGACTATGACCCGAATCTTCAAACTGAGAAAACTAATCCCACGAGGGGTTATATGCGTATTGTTGTTGTTCTTAGGTGTCATTGAGTCGTTTCCAACTCATGGCAACCCCGTGTACAACAGAACAAAATGCTGCCTGGTCCTGCACCATCCTCACAATCACTGCTGTGTTTGAGCCCATTGTTGCAGCCACTGTGTCAATCCATCTCACTGAGGTCTTCCTCTTTTTCGCTGACCCTCTGCTTTACCAAACATGATGACTTTCTCCAGGAACTGGTCCCTCCTGATAACACATCAAGAGTACGTGAGATGAAGCTTGCCATCCTCACTACTAAGGAGCATTCAAAGCCTTCACTTGGGGTGGGAAGACAAGGTTTTCTTTCAAGTCTTACAGTGAGAGCCAATCTTAGGAGGATGTGGCTGTGCAAATGTTACTTCAGGGGCCTGGAAGGCACTGTGGTAGCTGTTACTAAATTGCTCCTACATAGTTCATCCTTCATAATAATAATAATAACACAAGTAATATTAATGAACCACTTTCGCTCAAATGATGGCAGTAATTCTATAGTGAAAGCTATAGAATCCATACCATTCTCCTCAGTACCTTCAGAGCGTCCCTTCTAAGACATGACCTTCTCTGGCTTCAAACCTTTCAGTGATTCCCCGCTGACTACAGAATTGGCTCCGCAGGCCTCACTGAGTCGGAAGAGGCCCTCAATGACCTTGTCACCATGCCTGTCCCTCCAGCCACAACTCCCTGTGCTATTACCTACATCATACACTCCTCTCCCTCATGGGGCCCTTATTGTACTTGTATGTGTGCAAATGGTTAGCTCACTGAAAAATGGTTAACTTGCTACTAACAGAAAGGTAGGTGGTTTGAGTCTACCCAGAGGTGCCTTGGAAGAAAGGTCTGGCAATCTGCTTGTGAAAAATCAGCTGTTGAAAAACTCTATGAGGCACAGTTCTAGTCTGACATGCATGGGGCTGTCATGAGTCAGTGTTGAATCAACAGGGACTGGTTGCTGGATATACTACTAAAGCACCCAGGCCAGCCTCCTATATTTTGTTTGTTTGCTTGCTTCCTCTGCCAGACTCAGCTCCTGCACCTTGAAAGATGGCTGGAATAAAGTAGGAGTCTGATCATTTTTGAGAAATGAAAAATTAGAGTGAATTTTTTTTTCATTAGTTTATAACACCAAGTAAACGCAAAATGCAGTAATCATTGTCAGGGTTCTAAATCTCAGCATGTTTACACTTTTAAAATTGTTTCCTGAATATGTGTTTTGGTAGAGGGCAGGATGGAGAGCACTTGGGGGTATTTGTTTCCTGGAAAAAAAGGAGATTGTGAAAGAACGTGATAATCACGATCTATTGAATAATCCATTCCTGTAAGAGATGGTTCCTTCCTTGAGTCTCCTACGTCATCTTTTCCTTTCTCAGACACTCTTGAATTTCTCAAAATAAAATCTCAAAATGAATTAGCCAAGGAAACAAGAATCTGTAGGTGAAATACAGCACTTTGGAAGTTGGAGTGAGTTTTTTTTTATTTACATAGGTATAATTTTTTTGCAGGTCTTTTTTTGGGGGGAGGTTTGGCTATTGTGTTATTGAGATATAATTCACATACCATAAATTTACTCATCTAAAGTACACAATTCTTTAGTATAGTCACAAAGTTGTACAACCATTACCACAATCAATTTTAAAATATTTTCATCACCCTAAAAAGAAATTCTATATCCTTTAGTTGTTATCCCCCCAAAACCTCAATCTCCCAACCCCTGGTAATCACTCATCTACTTTCTCTCTCTATAAATGACATTCTGGATATTTTATATAAATGAAATACATGGTCTTTTATGACTGACTTCTTTCACTTAGAATCACGTTTTTCAGATTCATGCATGTTGTCGCCTGTATCAGTACTTCATTCCTATTTTTGGCCAAGTAATATTCCATTGTGTGTATATATTTTATTTAGCCATTCATCAGTTGATGGACATTTGGGTTATTTCCACGTTTTGGCTATTGTGAATAACGCTGCTATGGACATGTGTATACCAGTTTTTTTGTGGGTATATGTTTTCATTTCTCTTAGGTATATACCTAGTAGTGGAATTGCTAGGTCAAACGGTGCAGGTATGCTTATCTCCTCTCCCCACTAGACTTACAAATATCCCTAGGGCAGGGTCTGAGGCATTCATTTCCTGGCCCAGTGCAATGGACATAGAAGTTCAGTAAATTTGTATTGACTGGCAAGAATGAATGGATGATGTTGGCAATTCTAACATGGAATGTGGTTGGGAGTTGGGGGTGGGGGAGGTATACAGACAACATGAATAAAATGAATCTTAAAAAAAATTCAGATCAGGGACAATTTTAACACTGAGGGGTAAAAAAATGCAAAATGTATTTCTCAGAATCCTAATTCCCCTTCTGTAGAATGAGAACACCAATACCTTATCGAGCTGGTGTGAGTATTAAAAACTATTTCCCATCTGAGGGGTCTCAGATAGACCTGGCACACACAGTAGACACTCAGTCAATGTTACGCTGTTGTTGTTGTTGTTAGGTGCTGTTGAGTTGATTCCAACTCACTAGCGACTCTGTGTACAACACAATGAGACATTGCCTGGTCCTGTGCCATCCCCACAATGGTTGCCATATTTCAGCCTACTGTTGTAGCCACTGTGTCACTGCATCTCATTGAGGATTTTTCTCTTTTTCACTGACTCTCTGCTTTACCAAGCATGATGTCCTTTTCCAGGGACTGGTCCCTCCTGTTAACATGTCCAAAGTACCTGAGATGAAGTCTCGCCATCCTTGTTTCTAACGAGCACTCTGACTGTACTTCTTTCCAGGCAGATTGGCTCATTCCTCTGGCAGTCCATGGTATATTCAATGTTCTTTGCCAACACCATAATTCAAAGGCATCAATTCTTCTTTGATCTTCCTTATTCATTCTCTGCCTTTCACACGCATGTGAGGAGATTGAAAATACTGTGGCTTGGGTCAGGCGCACCTTAGTAACATCTTTGTTTCTTAACACTTCAAAGAGGTCTTTTGTAGCAGATTTGCCCAGTGCAATATATTGTTTGATTTCTTGATGGCTGCTTCCTTGGACTTTGATAAATGGAGAAAATTTTGAAGTTGTCAAGGATTTCATTGTACTTGGATCCACAATCAACGCCCAAGGTAGCTGGTTAAATTCGATAGGGTTCCTCATCCACAAACCAATCCAAGATTTGACCTAGGAAATATTTTCTAGCTTTAACCTTGAAAACCTTGAAGGTTTTTATCTCAACTTCAGCTCTGTTTTTTGTTGCCCAATAGGAGATCATTCTGGTGTGTCTACATTCATGATGTCAAAGTAACTGGTTTAAAAAGTGAAAAGGATCAGTCCATTGGTAACTAATCTAGTGAACCTTGCTCTCAGGGTGAGAATTAGAAGTGGCATTCACCAAGGGCCCTTCGCACCTGTCATCCTGTTGGTGGCGAGCTGTGCCCACCCAGCTGTACACTCCACAAGTCTATGGATTAGGCTTTTGCTCTCAACTTAGGAAATAATCAGTGTTTTAAAAACTTGATTTGTCTATTGTTTAGACATCAAATACACTCAACCTGTCTACCACTTTTCGGAGCGTGGTTCTTGAGATCACTTGAGGACGAAGAAGCAAGTAAAGATGGTTATGAAATTATTTGGAATGACATAGTGCTGATGGTTGCACAGTACGATGAACATAACCAATGTCACTGAGTTGTACTTGTAATAAATGTTAAATTGGCACAAGTTTTGTTATATATATACTTTTATCACAACAAAACAATTTTTAAAAAAAATCCTTTAGCGGCTCCCTGTTATACTTCAAATAAAAACCAAAACGTAGGGTAAAAAAAAAAAAAAAGTGACGAGTTCTATATTTATTTAACTACCCATTTCCCTGGAGTCGATTCCAACTCATAGTGACCTTACAGGATGGTGTGGAATTGCCCCATAGGGTTTCCAAGGCTGAGGCCTTTATGGAAGCAGACTGCCACATCTTTCTCCTGTGGAGCAGCTGGTGGCTTCAAACTGCGGATCTTTTTGTTAGCAGCTGAGTGCTTAACCACTGCGCCACCAGGCCTTCTTCATTTATTTTACAACTATGTTTAATTAAATATAATAGAAAACAAATAGGCATCTAATTAATAAATTTAGTGAGGGGTTAAATTTTTGTTGGTTGGGATTATCTCCACACTAAAAACAAGTTTGAAATGATAGAACCTCTAATTGCAGTTCAATTACTTTCAAGTTCAGGTACAAAACACAAGGGAAAAAAAAAAAAAGACAGAAAAATATCACCTAGGTCAGTCCTACTGCATCGACTAGATAAGAATAGTATGTAGTCAGTATATCTATTCAGCAATCCAGAAATTGCTATCCTCAGACTTCTATGTATTGTTATGGATTGAATTGTGCCCCTCACCCCAAAATATGTGTTGTAATCCTAACCCTGTACCTATGGATAAGGAGCCCTGGTGGCACAGTGGTTAAGTGCTCAGTTCCTAACTGAAAGGTTAGAGGTTTAAACCTACCAGCTGGTCCATGGGGAAAGATGTGGCAGCCTGCTTCGATAAAGATTACAGCCTTCAAAACCCTGTGAGGCAGGTCTTCGTTGTCACTTGGGGGTCACATGTGCACGTAATCCCATTTGGGAATAAGGTTTTCTTTGTTATGATAATGAGACCATATCAGTGTTGGGTGTATCCTAAATCTAATCACTAGAGGATCACCAAGGAACCAAGGAACACGGGGGCTACAGAAGTTGAAAGAGACAAGGATCTTCCCCAGAGCTGACAATGAATGCCTTCTGGCCTCCCGAACTGTGAGAAAATAGATTTCTGTTCTTTAAAGCCACCCGCTTGTGGTATTTTGGTTACAGCAACACTAAGAAACTAAAACAATATATAGTATAATTTTTGTAAATGAAGGGTACTTCTAAAACATTTGAAATTTTCTAACCCGGTGAATTGGCAAAAATATTTCTTCATATAATCTTGCTTACACTATTCATTTACTATTATCCAAGCTCTTTTAATAATTAGAACAAAGGAGACGTTTCATTTCCTGTTTGTGAACAAATTCCCAATTAGCTCTGTGAGAACTATCGAGTTTTATTGCAGGGGCCAACAAGTACCCTGAAGGTTCCCGATATGTGGTGGCATTTGACAATTCACAGACATGCCAACCTCCAGGCTATTACTAACGATTGCATCCTATGATCAGTCCCTGTCACCCCCACGCGCCCCACCCCACCACCTCTGAGAATCAGTAACAGGAGTCTTCAAGCCCTATCCTTGGGGGACAGAGGAGATAGAGTTTGTAACTTGGAGTGGGACCCTATTTGGGAAAGGCTGTCAAGCCCTGTGCCACCATGACAGAAAGCCCTAAAGAAGGCCTTGAAGACACTCTATTCCTCCTCACCACACATCACACTCACTGCACTTAGGTAGAGGAAAGAGTGCAGAGAAAGTTACCTGGGCGGTACCCATAGGAGCCAATTTAAAGACATCTTTACTGCAGTCTTCTACCAGTTATTATTGTTGTTATTTTTCAATTATGGGGGCTGGGAGAAGAATAATAAGAGGGATATGGGTGTGTCTGTTTCTTGGAATCCAGAGGTGCTGGGTAGAAGGGGGGGAACCCATAACAAAAAAGTCCCTAGGACAAAAATTGGCTCTGTTTTTTTAAACTGAACTTTGTAACAGGAGAAATTCTCTCACAAGGAGAGAGTGTTTCTGAGCCAAGTTTAGGCGGGGAAAAATTTTTCCAGCATGTCAAGAACGAAACTGACGTTCCATTAAAAAAAAAAAAAGTGCTGGAGGAAAGAGGAAGGGGGAAAAGCACCAGAATTCAGACAGAGTTTTTAAATTCCAGACAGGGCTGAAGGTGAGAGTGCTCAGGAAGTTCGTTCCCTTCTGAGGGGATACTGTGGCTGGCTTGTCACTTGGGCTCCCAGCCACAGTAGACATTTCCTGCTCTGCCTCTGGAAAGTCAAGCCAAAAATTACAAAACATCCTTTGCCTCTAACCAAGTGCTTGGTTCGGGCGACCATCCCCACCCCACGTCGGTGATCTCCGTGCCTTGCCCTCCCCTTCCTTCCATGGAACCTCTCCGTGGTCAGCGGTGCTAGGCTTCCCAAGGAGAGATGGAGCAGCTGTAGCAGGTGAAGAGGTAGGAATTCTCGCTGTCATTTAACATTTGGTGTTTATTGAGGGCCAGCACCAAAGAAGGCACTGGTCCTTTAAGCTTTTGGCTAAGGGTGTTTTCTTGCTGATGAGTGGGTGTGTGGTGGGTGGGCAGCCGGAAGGGGCTCTGGGATAAAGTCGGGCATTTCTTTTTCCTCTCTCTTTCCAAATTTAACTTTAATTCTTGGATCCCTGGAAACACACGTCTTGCTTGGGTGCTGGAGTGGAAAGTGTTAATGGCAGATTTCTGGGAAGTAAACATTATTGTGAATTCCCTCAGTTTTCTGGTTCTTTTTTTTTTTCGGAGTCCCTGAAATGTCAAGGAGTATTCATAAGTACCATCAGCTCTGAATAGATTCAGAGAGAAATGGCCAAAGTGGAAGGGCTGGGAAAAGGCATCTCACCATGATGAGCTGGGGGCCCTGGCTGTTTCCCGGGACACTGACCATGTGTTCTTCTGGCCCAGGACGCATCCTTCCTTCTTCCCTCCCTCCCACCAACCACGACTTCTTCCTCCAGGTGTGGGGATGTGGCGTGGTGGTCTACCCACACCCCTTTGGTCAGGGCCCTTGAGCACCAGTGTTGTCTGTGTGTTTGTGGGCAGCTTGGCCACAGCCTGGATACTGAGACTTAGCCGTCTGAGGCAGAGCAAACTGGTCTACCCAGGAGCCCACATATGGCCCTTGGCTTCCTTAGGGATGTGCTCCTAGCAGTCGGTCACTGAAAGGCTAGTCTTGGCAGCACACACACTGATACTGGCCTGATACAGAGATCTCAGTACGGCTTCTGCCCAAGGAGTATTCAAAAATTTATGAAGCAGTCAACATTTTAAATGTCCTGTCTCTGAACTCTTGCAGCGTTTCCTAACTGTACCACACATTTTGCTCCTCAGCCAGGTATATTGCCTTGCACTGTTCCCTGACGGGCTAAATAAATAGGGGAGTGAATTGAACAAACGCCTCATAACCTACTGGTTAGTGATCCTGAGACAGCAACTACTTCTTGTGGAGCACTTTTACCGTGTGCCAGGCCCTATTGTCAGGGTGGTAGATATTATTATCCATCCCCATTTTACAGATGAGAAGACTGAGGCAGGAGACACAGCTACTAAGCGAGAGAAGAGGAATCTAAACTGAGGCAGCCTCAGCCTCGAGTCCATGCTGCCGTGTTCTGAAACCAGTACGTGTGGGGTTTGAATCTTGATTCCAGCGTTGACCAGCTGGGTAACTTTGGACAAGTTGCATTTCCTCAGTCTCAGTTTCCTCATCTGTAAAATGGTATAATGGCCCCACCTCATAGACACATTGTGAGCAGTAAATCATCTTTAAAAGAATATTTTACTGAGGTAAATGAACAATGGGAAAAGCCTCTTCCCAATCCCTGTAGTGTGCAGTGTAACTGTGGAGACACCCCTTCCAAGTGAACAGCCTCAGGATTCTCTAGGAGGCGGCCATAATACCTTGTTAGGAGGTTTACCTTCCATGAGAGAGACTGAAGCTTACTTGCCAGCCAGTGCAAGATGATAGCTACCGGCTCACTAGCCTCTAAACTCCTTAAGGGCAGGGTTGGTGTCTCATATACGTCTGTTTCTCTTAGAAAATATTTCTCAGACTCTGATCTAGGAACATGATGCCCTCTGGCGGGGGGGAGGGTGGTGGCTGCAGGGGTCACTTCAGGGAGGAGTACACAGCCGAGACTAGCAGGCGCTCCAGGAACCCCCTCTTCCCACTTCCAGCAAAGTAACTCTGTCCTCAACCTGATTTATATGTTGCAGTTTCAAGTTGAAAGAACGTTTTAACAATGAACAAAACCAACTTTCAGAACCGCTGCTCTGGGACTAGTAGGCTGCAATTGACCAGGCACCAGAGGTGGTTTACAGAGGGATTTCTAACTTGCCCCTGTCTAGGTCCTGATTGGGTCCACCCCGTCTGCCTCCTACTTAATGATCATCTGCTGCCCTGGGGGACCCACTCGAGGCTGCAAACCAGTCAGGCTCAGGTGGTAAACTCTTCAGTCTCTGGCAGCCTATCGCCACGTGCTGGGACGTACAAGGGGCAGGGCCCCAGAGAGCTTATATTACAACTTGACCTCTCTCTGAGTCTTTTCTCAATGTGCCCTTCTCAGTTCTGCTTACAGTTGTGGACTGTGAGATCGATAATAATAATAGCTTCTTATTGATCTTCCTAAATGCTAGCAGCCTACATATTGAGACAGGCAGTGTGCCGAACACATGACACAGATTAGCTTGTGTAACCCTCACAAAACACAAAAGCCCTAGAAGGCAGCTTTTACCATGATTCCCACTTCCCTGATGAGGAATTAAGGCTTGAGACATTAAGTGACTTGCCCAAGAGCAAGTGGGGAAGGTGGGATTGGAGCCCCTTCCTCTGAGTCTGAGCCACAGTGCCTTGAATGTTTTTCCAGCCCTGTTTGGCAGAGGTAAGACAGATATTGTGGTTCTTTCATATTTTGGCCAAGGATGTCCCTGAGAATAGGCTGGGAGGAACAGAATCACACGGCTAGGACAGAATGTTCCATGGAAGGAAGGGTGCCACAGTGTAAAAGTGGAGTCAGGATTCTTGTCCGAGCAGTGGTATCCCTGATAAACTGTGGACTAGGGCTTTGCTTCTCTGGGGCCTCGCCTCTTCCTGTGAGAGGTGGTATAGTTTAGCAGGACAGAGCCAGGCTCTGTGGCCAGACTGCTTGGGTTCAAATCCCAGCTCTGCCACATATTAGGTCATCTTGGGCAAATTTCATAACCCCCTGTGCTCAACTTCTACAAAATAATAATATCCTATATACCGCCCCCCCCCTAAAAAAAAAAACCATTGCCATTGCGTCAATTCTGACTCATAGCAACTCTGTAGGGCAGAGTAGAACTGCCCCACAGGGTTTCGAAGAAGCAGCTGATGGATTTGAACTGCTGACATTTTGGTTAGCAGCCTGAGGTCTTAACCACTGTGCAACCAGGGCTCCGATATTCTATATAAAGGGATGATAAAGACAGTACGTATTTCACAAAGATATTAAGAGGATAAAATGACTTAATCCACATAATGCATTTAGAACTGCCTCTGACACATAGCACTCCCTCAAAAAATGCATTAATGTGTGTAAAAGAGGTTTTTGGATTAACCTAAGGAAAGGTAGTCTGGTAGCAGTCTGGAAATGATTAACTGGCTTCAGACTATAAAATGGAAACCAAAAAATGTAATTGCAACTTGAGTTGGGAGCGGTGGATTGTGCTTGGAATCCAGCCAGGAAGGATCCAGGACCCCTGAAAGGCAGCCTAGTATCTCCTAGAAGGAGCTTAGATGTTCTACTGGGGGTTAAAGAGGTGGAATTGTAAAATCTAGTCTTTAGGGTTGGCCATGCCATATAGCATCCTTTGATTAAATGGAGTGAGCATAATTTATTTATCTTTGTAGTTATGGAAATTAGTCCCACCTCTGATCTACCATTCGTTAAAAACAAAACGAAAGAAGTTTTGCTTGTTTTTTTCAATGAGTTAAAAAAAATTATTATTATTATTATTTATCATTGGCTAAAGCCACTTGTAATTTTTGGAAGGATGACTTCAGGATTTCAAGCTGAGATATAAAATTTAAGAGCTAAATAAAGCTGATAAAAAATAAAGAAGCGTCAGAATCATGATTTACAAAAGAATTTTGTGATTTTTCAAAGAACAAATTTTTGAGCACAAAGCCTAGATGAAATTTATAATGATTTTGAAACTAGCGTGCATTCGTTTGTCAGCTTTTACTGGGAGTAAAAGTAGGCAAGAAATAAATTAATGACTGGCATTTATTGAGGAGTTAGTTGCTATATGCCAGGCATTGTGCTAAGTGCTTCCTAGGCCTTGCCTCATTTGTTTTATCCTCATGCTCACCTGTCAAGAGAGTGCTATTATTACCTGCAGTTTATAAATGAGATGGCAAGATTTAAAGCACACACACCCTAAAACACACAGCTCGTGAGTAGTGGAGCTGGGTTTCTAACTCAGGGCTCTCTGATTTGGGTATGGGTGCTGACAGTTTACAATATAGCTCTTGTAAACCTAATATTCCCAGATTTAAGCCATTTCTATCTGAAGAGTACTGTGTATGGGAGTGCGATTCCTGGGTACTGCAAATGCGTAACGCACTAAGCTGCTAACTAAAAGATTGGAAGTTTGAGTCTACCCAGAGATGCCTGAAAAGACAGCCTGGTGATCTACTTCCAAAAAATCAGCCACCGAAAACCCGATGGAGCACAGGTCTACTCTGACATACATGGGGCCACCATGAGTTGGCGCTGACTTGATGGCAACTGGTTTACTAGTTTGGTATATCAAGTGGATAGAGGGAGAAGTAACTCTCGAAGTACCAGTGCAGCACTAGGTCTGAGTGGAGTATTTTTACCCATCTTGGTGAGCAGGATTCAGAGGATGCAAAGAACACCTAACAGGAGATGCAAAGTGTAATAGCATCCAAGTAAGAAAATGGTGCCAGGCATGGTCAAATTGTGAAGTAAGGTGTCCTCTTAACCTTTCCTTCTGCACCTCCCTCACTTCCCTCCTCCAATCCCACTCCACCCCATCCCCCCATCTCCAGGGAACTCCTCCTTCCTTTTCTGTAGGGAAGAGGCCCTGGTGGAGCAGCGGTTAAACACTCAGCTGGTTACTGTAAGTTCGCTGGTTTGAACCCATCAGCCGCTTTGAGGGAAAACAATGCAGCAGCCTGCTCCTGTAAAGAGTTACAGCCTTGGAAACCCTACGGGGCAGTTCTACTCTGTCCTATAGGGTCACTATGAGTCAGAATTGATTTGATGGCAATTGGTTTTGGGGTTTTTTTCTGCAGAGATCTTGTCTTCCTCTGATGAGGCAGAGAAGGTCCCAGCTATGATCTCTCATCTAGCCCTGCTGTGTACCTACTCCCCTCAGTATCCCAAATCCAAAATTAATCCTCCAAAACCCCTCCCCACAGTGCTTGGCTTTTAGCAAACTTTTGGAAAGCGATGGGTAAACTAATTCACGTTCAGGTGCAGCTCTACTGGGAGGCTTCCATACTTTGTTGTGGCAGTGAATAGGATAAGCTTTTGGAGTAGGAAGACTCCCCAGGCACTCCTACCCACACTCCACAGCTGTTACCTGCTCCACTGCTGGAAGGGCAAGCGTCAGGCTGAGGGTCCAGGTACAAGCTTTTAGCGTATGCCTCGATAGAAGGGCTGATCGCCTGAATGTTCAAAATGCCTGTAGCACCAACTCAACCGGGGCAGCTCTAGGCAGAAATAGGAAATGTGTGATGTTATTCCTTGGTGCCCAAAGCCTCCTCTCTTTCTCTTTCCTAGTGGCCCCTCTTCCACCCACCTTCTCAGCCTCTCACATTTCGATTCCCCTTCCTTCCTTAACTCTATTAAATGTTGCCTTTTGACCCTTGATTTACTGAACAACCAGAAAGCATACACCTCTCAAGTGTGGATATTTTTATAGTAAGTCTCAGACTGTTATGATACGAACAAGATGACAGCGAATTTTAGGAATTAATTACAGTAACCTCCCCCCCCACCCTTATCCGCAGTTTCTCTTTCTGGTTTCAGTTAACCACGGTCAACCCTGGTCTGAAAATGTTAAACGAGCGCATAGCGCGATGAAATCTCGCACCACCCCACTCAGTCACATAACTTTTATTACAGTATATTGTTATAACTGTTCTATTTTATGATTTTATGATTAGTTGTTGTTAATCTCTTACTGCACCTAATTTATATATAATTTATAAATTCAACTTTATCATAGGTATTATGTATAAGACAAAACATAGTGTATAGAGGTTTCTGAGGTATCTGATACCCACGGAAGTCTTGGAACATATCTTCGGTGGGTAAGGGGGACTACTGTAGCAGGTTGGGGAGGGTTTTCAAGGGTTTGGAACAATAGATCATCCTTAGACCTGCAAATCACCCACTATAAATGAGTGTGTATTTGGGGCCTGTCTTAGTCATCTAATGCTGCTATAACAGAAATACCACAAGTGGATGGCTTTAACAAAGAGAAGTTTAAAGTCGAGTAGGCTAGAAATCCAAATTCAGGGCATCAGCTCCAGGGGAAGGCTTTCTCTCTCTGTCGGCTCTGGAGGAAGGTCCCTACGATGCATCAGTCTTCTCTTGGTCTGGGAGCATCTCGGCACAGGAGCTTCAGGTCCAAAGGATGCGCTCCACTCCTGGCACAGCTTTCTTGGTGGTATGAGGTCCCCCTGTCTCTCTGCTCCCTTCTATATCTCAAAAGAGATTGGCTTAAGACACTACTTAGTCTCGTATATCTCATCAATATAACTGCTGCTAATCCATCTTATTACATCATAGCGATAGGATTTACAACACATAGGGAAATCACATCAGATGATAAAATGGTAGACAATCACACAATCATACAAGGGAATCACAACCTAGCCAAGTTCGCAGATATTTGGGGGGACGCAATTCAATCCACGACAGGGCCCATCAGCTGTTATGGAGGATCTTCCTAGTTTAATGACTGGGCTGATGATGGGAGGAGGAAGGAAACTCTGTCGTTCATCTTGGGTTACCCAAGATATGTGGGGGTTGGGAGAGAGAGGAGGACTCCTACGCCTTCTGCACATTCAGACCAGGAGGAGCAATAAGGATACTTTCTTCTTTCGCCTCACCCCTTATTTTTAAAAGGAAGTTCCAAAGAGATTGAAGCGGACAGAAACAGTTGTGAAAAGCAGATGAAATACTGAGAAAGAACAAAATGCTCCAAGGCAGCGAGAGAGGGCTTGGTATGTTCATTGTTCAACATGGGACTCTCCTGGATCCTTGTAAGTTTCCATAGTTTGACTTACTAGCTAATCATTACCATCTGCGTGGTTCCTGGCACTCAACCGTCTGCTGGTCTTGCCGGGCCTGCCAGGCAAGTGGCCGGGCCAGCCTGAGGGCTGCACCAGCTGCAGCTGGCTGCTGAGGCCCCTTGAGCTTTCTTCAGAACAAGCAGGCGTGCCCACTGACTGCTGACCCGGGTTGGGTGAGTGGCTTGCCCTTCTGTCTGCCTCCTCCTCTTCTCTCAAAGTGGGCTCTCCAGAGGCTCAGTCTGGTTTTCTAGTCTCTTTTTCCAGCACGCCTGTGATGTGTCTGCACCTCAGCAAGTGGGCGTGAGCACAGCCCGTTCTTTTCCTTGGGGCAGCTTGATAACCGGCATGCACTGCATGTTCTTGTACAGCCGCAGAGACACGTCATGGAAAAGAGAGCCCTGCATATGCTTTAGTAAATAAACAGTTGTCAAGACCGTAGGCACGGACCAGCCTTAGCCCACTCGTAAGGCATTGAAAGTCAGCTGCTAGAATCACAGGGCATCAGAGCCGAAAGGGATCTTAAACACCAAAAAATGGGTCACCACCAAGCCACGCAGAGCTCTGTGAGGTTTTCAAGGCTGCGACCTTTCAGAAGCAGATCACCAGGCCTTTCTTCCAAGGCACCCCTGGGTGGGTTTGAACTGCCAGCCTTTCGGTTAGTAGCTGGGCACTTAACTGTTGAAAAGGCTCTTAGAGACTCTCTATTCTAAACGTTTCATTTTACAAATGTTGAGAATGAAGCCCTAGAAGAGGTAGTGACTTACCTGGAGGTCACAGAGCTAGGGTCTGGGGGCCCCTTCTATCTCATAAAACCAGATTGGCATGTGGGCCGTCTTAAGAAAGAATTGCTGTCACGTGGATACTAGATGTTTCCTGTTTGCCTCTGTAAATTCTCTCTCCACCCTTCTTTACTCTGTTCTGTGCCCAGGAGGCTGGCCTGAATGGCTCCCTTACCTTATGGCTTCCGGTTAGGTTCAGTCAATGGGGAGAACTGGCAGGAAATCAGAGGGAGGGAAGAAGGTAATATGGAGGCAGTTATTCTTCTTACTCTCTTCCTGCTGGGTTACATGGGCTGGCCATGTCCCCTGACTGAGGCCGTAATTCCATCAAGTGGTTCTCTTCACATAGCTCTCCCACACCCCCACCCCAACTCCCACCTTTTAGCTTAGGGAAGTAACGGGTCTCCTCCACTGTACAGCCCTGGGGTACTGCACTAGCTCATGAGATCTCCCAAACCCTACCCAGAACTCTGTAACAGTTTTTATTAAACTCTCAAATTGGAGAGTATTACCTGCCACGGTCCTGACTGATACCTATGGGTGGCTTCATTTATTAGAGAGAGAAAATCCATATGAAAGGAAGATGTACCTGAAATTTAGGTAGAGGGTGTGTTTCCACCACAAACAGAAATTTGTTCTCTCACAGTTCTGGAGGTCAGAAGTCTGAAATCAGTGTTGTCGTGAACCATCAAGTCGGTTCTGACTCATAGTGGCCCTACTGAACAGAATAGAACTGCCCCATAGGGCTTCTAGGCTGCGATCTTTATGGAAGCATATTGCCAGGTCTTTTCCTCTACAGAGCTGCTAATGGGCTTGAACGACCGACCTTTCAGTTAGCAGCTGAGCTCTTAACCGTTGCGTCACCAGGGCTCCTTAGAAATCAGTATTACTGGGCTGAGATTAAGGCATCAGCAGGGCTACGCTCCCTCCAAAGGCTCTAGAGAAGAACCCATTCTTTGCCTCTTCCAACTTCTGGTGACTGCAGGCATTTCTCGGCTTCTGACCTCTTCACTTCAGTCTGTCTCTGTGGTCACATTGCCTTCTCCTGAGTCTAATCTCCTTCTGTCTCTCTCCTAAGGACACTTGAGATTGCATTTAGGACACACCAGGATAAGCCGGGATAATCTCCCCATCTCAGAATCTTTAATTACATTTGCAAAGACCTTTTTTCCAAATAGAGTACATTTACAGGTTCCAGGAATTATGACCTAATGTTTTGGGGGAACATTATGGCCTACTACAGAGAGTACAGGCGAATTCTTTCAGAACAATCCAGTGCACATATGTCTTGACACCCTCAGCCTTGACAAAGGACACATACTGTTGAAGATGCCTTTCAGCCCCTACCAACAACAACAGCAAAAAACCCATTGTCATCGAGTCGATTCTGACTCATAGAAACCCTATAGGATAGGGAAGAAGTGTACCATAGGATTTCTAAGGCTGTAAATCATTACATAAGCAGGTTGCCACATCTTCACCTGCAGAGTGGCTGGTGGGTTTGAACCACCAACCTTTTGGCTAGTAGTCGAGCACTTAACCACTATGCTACCAGGGCTCCTTTTTTATCACCTAGACTCTCTAACTCACTTATCTTTGGTCCTGGTAGAGGAATATCACTGTGACATTCTCATTCTGAAGCCAGCTGGCTAGTCACCAGGAAAAGCACTGTGGGAGACCAGATGGTAGGCAGATGAGATAGGGACATGAAAGTTGTGGAGGGACCTAGCATAGTGACATTTAGTACCTAGAGGTCACTCGACTCAAAGGGTAGAATCCTAGAGCACAAAAGCTAGAAGGCCCTCAGAGATTACCTAGCTCTATCACCCCTTTTTAGAGATGAGGAGAATGAGGCCCGGAGAGGGACAATTCCCTACTCAAAGCTGTTTAATGACAGACTGAAATACAAGTCTTAGAACTCTCAACATAAGGGCTTTTGCACCGTATCATCCTATCACACCTTCTCATCAGCTTCCCTTCTTTGGGGAATCTTTGCGTATTCTTTGTAGGATTCCACTCTGATTCCATTTACTGAAAGTTGGTAGGTGGCAGGGATGCACTATATATTGAGCCTATGTTACAATTTGGAAGAAGGAACCAATGCTGAGAATTGTGGCTTAGGTCAGTGCTACTCAAAGTGTTAATCCACAACTGGATAAGGAGCCTATGCCAGAATATAAATCAACGCACAGCTTCCTTCACTGAGAAAGTCTTGTTATGAAAACAAGTCAGCTGAACTAAACAGTGCACTTAGTGATGTAGATGATTTATATTCTGGCCCAAGCTCCTTATTTCATCACAGACCAATGTGATCATCACTGGCTAGAGGATAACAGAGGGCTTCACTCCTGCATGAGCCAATCTTCTCCTCAAATAGGCCATGTTGATGGAAGAATACATCAGAGAAGATAATAGTTACTCTGTTCAAATCACATCTAGATGGTGAAGTTCAGATCTAGGGCCATTTTTAGGAGTAGTAATGACTCTCCAGGGATCATCCAACAGTGCCCAACTCAACTCATACAACATGCATACAGGATTAAAAGACACACAACTTTTAAAGTGCTTACTACAGTGCCTGGCATGTGGTAAAGCACATGTAATAATAATAATAATCTGCATCATTGTGTTCATCATCCTCATTCAGTAAAGGTGACTACATCAAAGTGAGGGGTATGTGAAGAATCTTGAAAGTTCCAGCCTGAAGAGAAGAAAATTTGGAGGAATTCAGGGGGCAGAGCACTTGTTTTCACATGTTTGAAGGACTACCAAGTAGAAGGAAAGCAGACCAATTTTGTATTTGTTCATTCAACTAATTTTTTTTTTTTTTTTGAGTGCCCACTGTTTCCAGGCACTTTTCCAGGCACTGGAGAAGACACTGTGGACACAACTAATGAGGTCCTGGACCTCATGGGTAGGGGGTGGTTGTGGAACAATATGCAAAACCAAAATAATTTCAGGAGCAACCAAGACAAGATAATGCAGTAGGGAATGAGCATGGGGCTGGGATTGGGAGATGCTTCTTTAGGCTGGGTAGTTAGGAAAACCCTCTCCGAGGTGGTGATGTTTGAGTTGAGTCCTGAATGACAAGAAAGAGCAGCCAGTGAAGATATGGGTTAGGAGAGATTCAGGCACTGCCACACTGAAGGTAGAATATCTACACAAGTTATTTTAATTTCTTCTTCATGGACAATTTGTCTTTTTTCCCTCATTTATTTATTTACTTAATAATTTACATAGTATGGACTCTTGGATATTCATTTTATTTTCTTATAACCAAGTACAAATTTGTTCCTTTTATTGCTCAAATTGCCCCATCTTTGGTCATTGGGAGCTCTTTCAGTGGGCTCCTGTGTCTCTCTATTATATCGTTGTGGCCTTTAGAGGACTTCTTTACTTTCTGGTACTGCGTGAAGCTCCAGGCTCATCTTGTATATTTATTGCACTGTCCTGAAACCAACTATTTCTCCAATTTAGCCCCGTTTTCTCCTACTGGAGAATGGTATTAAAAACCAAGATCTGGGTGCTAAGTGTGCTCTTTGCTACTGGAGTTTCATTGCTTTTAGGCCATGTAAGCTAACAGAGCAAGAAGATACGTGTGTGTACTAACCCATGTCAATATACACACATCTATAGATATTTCTATAAATAATCGTCTATGTCTATACTAAACTAAACATGAGTTCATGCTGATGCCTCCAACTCTAATTCATTACCACGTGGATCATTCTACACTTCTCCCCTTGCCTATCTGTAACTTCCTACTCCAACAGTGGAGTTGCTTCTTCAGGGCTTCCACCACCCATTATCCATTTACTTAATTATTCAATTCCAATATACATGTATAGTGGTATTAGAATTGTTAACAAGAACTCCTGAAGGAAGCAACTTTATCAGCCAGATTACAGTGCTTTTGCCTAGTTTCTTTTGCCTTTAGCCTTACAGACTCCACTCATTTCCAGAGTTACTTAGATCAGCACCTTCTCCCCCACCCCCATCTCACACACCTCTTTCAGGGAGGTTATTTCATACATTTATAATTCTATTAGGTTTTTTTTTTTTTTTTAATCACAGTTTGCATTCCATCCTGGGACCCCTCAACCTCCTAAATGATTTTTTTTTTTTAATTTGTATACATTAAGGTTCACTCTGTGCTGTAAAGTTCTATGGGTTTTGACAAATGCGTAGTGACATGTATCTGTCATTACATTACTCTGCTTCACACGTTAAGGCTTATTGGGAAGTAACTCCTGAAACAAGAAAAGGAAAGAATGTGAGATTGGGCAGGAGAGCCTTTAGACTGGGATGTAAATCTGACAAAGCCTCTGCCAGCCCAGTGGTGGAGCTCAAAAGCAAAGATTGCTCCTTAGCAGAGTCCCACGTTGGGCAGAAATGGCCAGGACTTTATACTACTACTGCTTTGCTCATTATTGGCTGGGGGCTGCCAGAGAAGACGCTGTTGTCACTCAAAAGCTGAGGCAGACCCTGAAGACACTAACAGCTGGAAGCTATCGGCTAACCACATTCCTTGAAGCTGCACTGCTAAATTCTTTCTTGAAAGGAGATCTGAGTGTTGCAGCTATATCTTACAAATTCCAAACAGAAATTGACTGACCATTGGTCAGGAATTTTGAGCAGAGGATTCCTGCACTGGGTGGATTGGAGAACAAATGATCCCCCTGGCCCCTTCCAGCCCTCAAGCCATACAACCGCCCTTCAGTCTGCGTTGATTCAGAGGACCCAGGAATTCCATTTCTCACATTCTGCCCTCCTTGCTCAAGATCCTGCTTCTCTTCTTGCATTGACCATTTTATGCCCTGTTTTATCCTCAAGGTAGGATCAGATCCTTGCCTTTTTCCCAAGGGTCCTTCCTGAAGGCACAAAGGAGGCAGCAGATGGAATCTATGGTTCCCACTTCCGCTGCCCTCCCCATTTCAGGTCCCAAATGCCAAAGAAAATGGTTATAATATCAATAGCAATGTGGATCACTGAGTTGAACATAGATAAAAAGCATATGACTTTGAGCATTGCTGTTTTTTAAAGAATTATCTATGCGAGATTAAATGGACAACGGTAACTCTAAAACATAGCAAAGAACTTTCAGGGGCAGAGAGCCTAAGTTACGGTGATGAAAGAATATGGGCAGAGATAGGGAGAATGGTGACACAGTGTGAAGTATGTAACCATTGTCAATGAAGTGTACACGTAAAAAATGTTGAATGGGTGCACGCTTTGTTGTGTATATTTTCACCAACATAGGAGCCCTGGTGATGCAGTGATTAAAGCGATTGACTGCTAACCAAAAGGTCAGCAGTTCGAAACCACCAACAGCTCTGCGGGAAGAAGACGTGGCAGTCTATGTCCATAGAGGTTTACAGCCTTGGAAACCCTATAGGGTTGCTGTGAGTTGGAATCATCTTGATGGCAGTGGGTTTGTTGGGTGGTTTATATATATGTATATATGTATTCATATATTCACATATATATGTATCATACACATGTGTATGATACATATACATGTATGTGTATATAAATATATATACATATTAAAAAAACCCAGTGCCGTCAAGTTGATTCAGACTCATAGTGACCCTATAGGACAGAATAGAACTGCCCCATAGAGTTTCCAAGGAGCGCCTAGCGGATTTGAACTGCCAGCCCTTTGGTTAGCAGCTGTAGCACTTAACCACTACGCCACCAGGGTTTCCTATATACATATATACATACATATATGTATATATATGTATATGTGTATATATATAAGCCAAAAACAAACCCATTGCCTTCGAGTTGATTCCAGCTCATAGTAACCCTATAGGATGGAGTAGAACTGCCCCACAGGGTTTCCAAGGAGTGGTTAGTGCGTTCCAACTGCTGGCAGCCAAGCTCTTAACCACGAAGCCACCAGGGCCCCTAGACTACAGGAAAGGAAAACGAAGAATTCAAAGCTAGGACCAAATCCTAATCTGATGTATCTCCTCCCTGGAAGATGCAACAAGCAAAACAGCGGCGCTCACTCCCTGCTAGTCTACACGTACACCGCGCTAGGCCTGGTATGATATTTTAATTTTCCTCCATCCTGATTTCCATGCCCGTGGCGGCCCTGAATTTTCATCTTAGCTGCAGAGTCACTCCGGTGCCATTCTGGTCTTTCTCTGCAGGAAGGTGGAAACTTCCAGACTCTCTGAAGAAAGAGTGGCTCTGATGTTTTGTTCTACCTGTACTTACCTTTCCTTTTATTTAGCCTTCTTAAGGTTAAAAGCCTATTTTATTCTTGTAACTTGGCAGCTTTGCCTGGCTCGCGAACGTCCTAAAATAAATACTTAAGGTCTCTGTGTAAACTCTTAGGATAGTCATGTCCAAGCCAAAAGAACTTTTTATACTTACTTTGTCTTTCTTTAGAGATTTCCTTTGGTTGTTTGCTTCTGCTTTGTAACATTTTCAGTCCCCATATACCCTGTGTGCTTTGCCCAGCCAGAGAACAGTAGCATTTTTTTATATTCAGCTGCTATTTTTATACAATGAACCACGCATGCTGATTTTAATTCCAAAGGCTCCCAAATTAAAGAGCTCCCTTGAACCCAGGCCCTCAGGAATCTTGCCAGCCTTCTGGTTTTTCTGACCGTTTGTCATTTCTTGGTGAGATGACTGAAGCAGGAGCCTGCTGGGTTAATGAGTAAAAGGCATTGATGGGTAAACTTTGCCTACCCTCTCACCCCCAGTACCAGACAGTGGGGTTGGAATCCTTGCTTAAATGTCCAAAGGTTGCTCCAGGTCACTATTTCAAAGTTAGATGAGACCCAAGAAAAGTACTGAGAGTTAGTCTTCCAAGAAGACACTTTCGGTTACTGAGTTCAGAACGTTTGAATTATAGGCAGGTTCTCTTTCTGAAAACACTGCCAGGACACACACACACACACACACATACAAGTCGATAAAAAATCACACAAAAGGCACACTGTCCCCAATCCATTATGTAGGAGTAGAAAAGACAAATAAATGAAATAAAAACAAAAGAAGTTAAAAGAAAAGAGAAAAAATTTTTTTTGCTTTCATTCCTCTCTCTGAGAATACTGATTGAAATTTGGGATTTGGCAGCTGTTACCACGGTAAGACAGCTAGGTCACAAATCTGAAGCACTAGTTCTCTTCTGGAAACTGCTTCCTTATTACAGGTGACAGGTGCATCACCTTGAAACAGGGGAAGGAAAGACTTTTTTTTTCTTTTTTGCCAGAATTCAGCTTTGCTGGCACAAAGTATTAGTAAACAGTTGCATAGAGAGTGGCTGGTGGAATTATAGAGGACTTTCTGAGAATTAGCCTTAGGCAGAAGGCATGTGGCTGGAAACTTGAACAGAAAACTTACTTTCCAAGTAAGCATATGACTTTCACCTGACTTAAGTTTCTTCCAGTCTCAAGGGCCCCAGGGCCAGAGAAAAGTCGCTGGTCTTAGTTGCTGCTGTAGTCACCCTTCAGAGGCAATTGAGGACAAATCACCAAACGTAATTACTTTCTATGACACTGAATGTACCTGGGATGGTTTTTAAAGTGAAAGTTTTTATTTTCTAATCCAAATAACAGATATGGAGGAAGGAAATAATTGTTGTGGAAAGAGCCAAGGACTGGGTGGGGCTGGGAAAATCTGATTCCTTGGTTCAGCTTTGCCACTGTTTCTGTAACATGTCACTGTCTTGGTAGTCTCTACCGCGTAGGGACCTCAGTTTAAATGTAGTAATATAAGGCAGCACCAGGTGGCTTCTAAGGACCCTTCCAGCTCTGTTCTACTAATCAGTCTTTTAGTTTTGATTTTTTGTTATATTTTGTTGTTGCTAGTTGCCATGGAGTTAGCACCAACTCATGGCAACCTTATGTATAACAGAATGAAATTTGACCTGACTTGTGCCATCTTGATATGTTTGAGTCCATTGTTATGTTTAGGGAAGACCAAAATAATCATACAAGGAGGGGTTAGGGTATGGATTCGTAAGAGGAACTACTTGAAGCTGGTAGCAGGCCTCAGGCAACTTTCACTTCATCCAACATTTCTACAACAATGAAATCAGAGTAAGGCAGATATCAGGGTAGACATTCAGTAAGTATGTGTCAAATGAATGAATGAATCACTCAAGACAACCTTGAGGGAGAGACAAATAGAAAGATTCATTTGGAATAGGGCATAGATTTTCTTGGCAATGATGGCAGTGGGGGACAGTTCTACGGACTCAGCTGGAGCTAAGCCTCAGGCCTGGGAAGAGTTAGGGTTGTTGTCGTTGAGTCATCACCAACTAATGGCAACCTTATGTATAACAGGACAAAATGTTGCCCAGTACTGTGCTATCTTCATGATTGTCAGTATGTTTGAGTCCATTGCTGTGGCTATTGTGTCCACCCATCTCTCAAGGGTTTCTCTTATTTTTGTTGGCCTTCTACCAAACATAATGTCCTTCTCCAGCGATTGGTCTTTCCTGACTTGCTTACTTTCAAAGTAGGCAAGTTGAAGTCTCGCCATTCTCGCTTCTAAGGAACAGTCTGGTTGTATTTCTTCTAAAACAGATTTGTTTGTTCTTTAGCAGTCTACAGTATATTCAATACTCTTTGCCAACACCACAGTTTGAACACATCAATTACAGCACTCTTTATCCATGGGGTAGAGTGGAATGATTGCTGGCGGGGGTGCTAAGTAATACAGTTCTTCCAGGTACAAGTGGCTTGACTCCAAGGTAATAGGACTCTTTTTTCTCCCCTATTGAATTGAATTGAATGAGCAAAGTATCAGTTAAGATTTGATTTGGCTGAGTCTTACTGAAAACTCAAAATAATAGTGGCTAAAAGAGCTCTGCTGCTAATCAAAATGTCAGCAGTTCGAATCCACCAGCCGCTCCTTGGAAACTCCATGGAGAAGCTCTACTCTGTCTTATAACTTTGCTGAGTTGGAATGGACTCAATGGCCACGGGTTTGGATTTTTGTTTGTTTGTTTTCACAATACATTTATTTTTCTCTCTCATAAAAGAAATCTGTTGGTAGGCAATCCCGGGCAGGCAAGGAGGTTCCGTGGTGTCAGGGATTCAGGTTCTTCAACCTCAGCACATGGTCCCACTTCGAGTCTGAATATGGCTGTGTGAATTCAGCTATCCTACCAGCATTTCAACCAGCAGGGAATAGAAAGGGCCAAAGAAGGGGTGACCCTCCTACCTCCCATTAATGATACTTCCTGGAAGTTGAACTTGACACTTTTGCTTTCATCTCATTGACCAAAACTTAGTTACATGGCCGCACTTGGATGCAGTGTAGACTGGGAAATGAAGCTTTTATTCATAATAGCTATATGCCTAGCTAAAAATCAGAATGTTTTGTTTTTAAACTAAGGAAGAAGGGGAGAACAGATATTAGAGGATATTAGTCTCTGTCTTCTTGAGTATTACAGACTTATTCCAATCATGCAATTCTGCTCTTATTGCTCAACTCTTTTGCCTTAAAATTGTCTTCACAGTCCACAGCAAATTATTTTCAGTATTCTTAATGAATCTTCGTCCTGTGAAGATGGATTTGATTTTTGAAAGTAGGTCAAGGTCACTCAGGACAAGTGATGAGTAGAGTGGGTGATAAAGCTGGAAATAACCATTTCATAAGAATGATATTAAAAAAAAACAAAACTGTTGCCGTGGAGCCAATTCCGACTCGTAGCGACCCTACAGGACAGAGTAGAACTGCCCCATAGGGTTTCCAAGGAGCAGATGGTGGATTTGAACTGCTGACCTTTTGGTTAGCAGCAGTAGCTCTTAACCACTACACCACCAGAGTTTCCAAGAATAGGGGCTTCTATTTCTGAATATTATAGACTATTCTGGGTATTTTGACCTCTCCTATAGGAAATAACTGTAAAAACTGGACAAAACACACAAAGCAACTACCTGAAAGTACCAAAGAAGAAACAGAAGTAGACAAATTCTGGTGTTGTATGTCAGTTTGGAAGAGAGGAGATAAGTAGCTATACACATGAGTCGTCAGCTCTTAGGCTTTCATCTTAGGGCTAAGTGTAGTACATGTGGAGGCTTGTAGAGTAGAGGAGGCATGCGTGGAGAACCCCACAATCTTTCTGGTATAGGGAATGAGAAAATCAAGGCCATGAAACTATGAATGCTGAAGAAACTGGGGGAACCCCAGAAAGGAAAAATCCAAAGAGGGGGTCCCCAAACTCTGTCTACCCAAATCTCTGACCAACTGTTGAACCACATATGTACAAAACATGCTCAAAGAAGCTCAGCTAAAGACAAAAGATCTGCCCTGAGATTGGAAAAACGAGTTTGCAATTCAAGCCCAATAAGAAAATTACCTGCTAAGCAAAGGAAAGACAACATTCATCAGAAAAAAATAAGAGGATCTAGAATCTCCACAACTTAATGTCCAAAATTCATATGAAGAACCAAGAAAATGGAAGCCGAACTGAGGAGTCAGATTTCCTTAACCCCACCCAGTCCTCTTCTCTTTCCACAATATTATTTCCTTCATTCATACTAAGTCTATTCTCATTCTTAAGTCAATCAGATCTGACCTGGAGATGAACAAGATGTTAGAATTAAAAAGATGAGGGTGTTAAAGTGGCTATTATAGCTATCCTCAATGAAGTAATAATTTAAGAAAACAAAAATTCCAGGGTTTCAATGAATTGAAATTTCAGCAGAGATACGGGAAGTTTCAGCAAAGAAAGTAAGACAATAAAAAAGAACCAAATGGAAATTCCTTTTTATTATTTATTTTATTTTTTGTTATTGTTGTTGAGACTATACACAGCAAAAGCATATACCAATTCAACAGTTTCCATATGTACAATTCCGTGACATTCATTGTATACTTTGAGTCATGCAACCATTCTCACCTTCCTTTTCTGGGTCGTTACTCCCTCATTAACATGAACTTTTTTTATTGGCCTCTAAGGTTCCTATCAAATCTTTTGAGTTGCTATTGCCAGTTTGATCCCATATGGACAGTTCTTAAAAGAGCACAATGCTCAAGGCTGACATTCTTTACTAGTTAAGCTAAACTATTGTTTGGCTTTAAGAAGACTTCAGGGAATATTTTTGGTTTAAGGTTTAAGGTTATCTCAGGGCAATAGTTTTGGGGGTTCATCTAGCCTCTGTGGCTCCAGGAAGTCTGTTCTGCATTTTCCCCTTTTTTGATCAGAATTCTTCTGTAGAACCTTTGATCAAAACATTCAGTAATGGTAGCCTGGCACCACCCAGTTCTTCCGGTCTCATGGCAAAGAAGGAAATCATTCATGGAAGCAGTTAGCCGCACATTCCATTTCCTCCTCTTTTTCCTGACCCTCCTTCTTCCTCTGTTGCTCCAGGAGAATAGAGACCAATTGTTGTGCCTAGGATGGCTACTTGTAAGCTTTTAAGACCCCAGGCACCACACAACAAACTAGGAGGTAGAGCAGAAGCACTAAACATGTTATTAGGCTAATTAGCTGGGATGCCCCATGTAACCATGACCCTAAACATCCAAACCAAGAAACCAAATCCCACAAGGTATTTGGTTGTACATAAGCAGCCTCAGCAGCTACTTGTTTGTTGTTGTAACTATATATATCACACAACTTTTGCCAATTCAACTTTTTATAGGTGTAAAACTTATTGACAGCAATTATATTAATCGCTGTACAACCCTGCACCTAAAGGTGGGTGTAACTGTAAAGATTAAGGCAATATAGCATAGAGGCTAAATTATGGGCTCTGGAACCAGCCTACCTGAATTTCAATCCCAGCTCTGCCATTTTCTAGCTATGTGGCTTTGGCATGTTTAACTTTTCTGTGCTTCACTTTACTCATTTGTAAATTGAGCCCTGGTGGTACAGTGGTTAAGCACTCAGCTGCTAACCAAAGGTTGGCAATTCGAAACCACCAGCTGCTTTGTGGGAGAAAGATGTGACAGCCTGCTTCCATAAAGATTTACAGCCTTAGGGACAGTTCACCTCTGTCCTATAGGGTTGCTATGAGTTGGAATCGCCTCAATGGCAATGGGTTAAATTTGCCTACCCATAGGGTTGTGGTGAACATGAAATAAGTTAATAAATCAAAGCTCTTAGAACTGAGTTTGGCAAATAAAAAGTATTCAACAAATATTACCTGTTGTTATTATTTCCCAGTGCTGTTATGAGGACTAAACATGGTGACTTTCGTCAACCACTGAGCACAGTAAATGTTAGTTCCCATGCCTCTGTAAAGCATACGCAGCATTCTGTGGCAGAGTGTGACACTTAAGGGTGTATTTTGCAATCTTGGAGCAATCCAAGATCAAAAAAATATCTTACTGACAGAATGATGATGCAGAAGTGGACTTTAAAGCTGGATATCAAATACTACCCCTACTAAAGTTCTTCATAGGCCATGTGTCTCCTTCAACCTTATTGACTCAAGAACTGCCAAGAGAGACCTACCTCTCTGTCCTCCTCCTCTTCTTCCTCTTCCTCTGCCTCTCTGACAATCAGAAGTAAACAAAAATTACAGAACACCAAAGAACAGTCAGAAGGTTTTTACTTTCCCTTTATTCTGGTACCAAGTAATGTCCACCTGTTATACTCTGCCCTCCACTTGAAGGAGGACTCCTCAGCTGGGAACAGTTCTGGATCCCAGAGCTGACGTATTTATTCTGACAATGGCGGCCAACAATATCAGGGCTGTCCACAATTTATAGCTGGCCTCTGAGTGCACAACTTCAGAGCCACACCAAGGAAGAGGAAATGTGGAAATGCTCCCATCTCTTTAGTAACTTTCCTCAGAGAAGAAATTGTGGTCACACAGGAACCATTCTGGAGCTTCATTAGGACTGCTGAGGTTGTTTTACTTTGTAGTTGAAATGTTTGGTGACTCGCGGGATATACTTCCCAAAGACAAGACTTCCCCTTCACTGTCTTCACTTCCCTGGATCTGGAATCCCAACTGCCCTTGCCTCTGCCCCAGTCAGGGCAACAAAACCAGTTAATAATATAAGCACCTCCATAGAGATGCCCTCCAGGTCCCATATAGACACCTTTCAGATAATTTTGCAGAGCCCTTCATTCCCTTGTTGTCTCAGTTTCTCTGCATCACAATAGGCTGTGGTCTTCAGTCTTTCCCTTTTCTTTTAACCCCATTTTCTCACCCATGGCTTTCAGCACTAATAGTAATATAACTCTTCCCGACAGCCCATCTAGTCTACCCAGTAGAAAAAAAACTTTCCCATCCCCATCCCTCCTCGCCTGTCACTCCCCCTCCCATTTCCCCTTGGAGTGACCTACTGAAAATAAAGAACTTTCTCACTAGGAGGGGTCACACATTTCTCTGGAGAGGACCACAGCTCTGACAGGGGCACCATCAGCAGCACTTCAATCACACTGCCAACATATTCCAGACAAAATGTGTGAAGATTTTTACTATCTGCCAACATGCAATTTTTCTTCAGCCATTTGAAATTCTTGCCACAAAATCTCGATATTAGTCTCACTACACGTTAACTGTTGTCGTTGTTAATTGCTGTCAAGTCGGTGTCAACTTAGGGCGACCTTACGTATAACAGAATGAAATATTGCCTGGTCCGACGCCATCTCCATAATCTTTGATATGTTCAAGCCCACTGTTGAAGCTATTGTGTCAATCCACCTCACTGAGAATTACCCTCATTTCCGCTGACTCTCCACATTACCTTCTCTACGATTGGTCTTTCCTGATGATGTGTCCAAAGTAAGCAAGACAGTCTCACCATACTCGCTTCTAAGGAGTATTTTAGTTATATCCCTTCTACAAACGCTTTTACTAATTACTGTTTATTTTTCCCTCCCTCAAATACTCTGGTTGTATATGTCTAAAATGTGTCCACATCCTGAACCTTAGGAACTCTTTGGTTGTAATCGAGTGAAGATAATGTACAAACAGGAAGTAAAATTTGACATACAAAAAAGCAAAACTAAAGAAGATCTGTTGTTAACCCAAGACTCTATTAAGAGTTTTCTGATCCTTTCTGGAAAAATAAAAATGTAGCCACAACCACCTTGATTCTCCTTTAGCTTCCAGTCAAGAATGAAATTACTGTTGAATGCAATTATGTGTGCTTAGCCACTGGCTTGTCCATTCATTTAACAAATACTTATCGTATATAAACAGTGAGACAAGCATTGAGCTAAGATACAGAGATAAGAAAGCATTCCTCCCTTTATAGAACTCATATTCTAGTGGAAAGACAGACAGGTGAAGAGATAATTACAATATAAAATTGGCAAGTGATATATTGGAGGAATTTGGCAGTTCAAGTCCACCCAGAGGTACCTTGGAAGAAAGGCCTGGTGATCTACTTCTGAAAAATCTAACACTGAAAACTACATTGAGCACTGTTCTAATCTGACAGACATATGGTCGCCGTGAGTTGGAACTGACTCAGGGCAACTAGGATTTGCAGGGTCCCTGGGTTGCGCAAACAGTTAAGTGCTGGGCTACTAACAGAAGTGTTGGCAGTTGGAGTCCACCCACAGGCTCCTCAGAAGACATAACTGATAATCTACTTCTGGAAAATCGGTCACTGAGGAGCCTGTGGAGCACAGTGCTACTCCGAGATGCACAGGGTCTCCATGAGTTGGAATCACTCTACAACTGGCAGAGGAGTATTGAGAAGGAGCCCCTCCCTACACATGCATGTACAATAAATACATTTATCAACTATTACGAGTGTCCACTGCGTGACAAGCAATATTGGAGGACAGTGAAAACAAAACAGACAAATTTCCTGCCTTCGCTGAGCTTACATTCTAGTGCAGGAGACAGGCAATAACACATAAGGTGCAATATCTGGATTCAGAATGGCTTTGTAGTGAACGGAAGTTTGCACTGGGATTGGAAGGATGAATAAGTGTTAAGGGGAATTCTGATCTTTGTTCAAAAAAACACTGGGAGTGGAGGGCAGATGGTTGGAGAGGAGGTGAGGTGGGAGGTGACAATAGATGAGAAAGAGCATGATATATTCTGAAAATGGAATTGTTAGGTTTAGCTGGATCACAGGCACCACAATGGGGACACATAGGGTGACTTTTTTTTTCTTTCCCTAAGACACGATTTGGTCCCCTCGAAGGGACCTTGTTGTTGTTGTTAGGTGCTGTCAAGTCGGTTCTGACTCATAGCAACCCTGCGTACAACAGAATGAAACACTGCTGGGTCTTGCGCCATCCTCACAATTGTTGCTATGTTTGAGCCCATTGTTGCAGCCACTGTGTCAATCCACCTTATTGAGGGTCTTCCTCTTTTTTGCCAACTTTCTACTTTGCCAAGCACAATGTCCTTCACCAGGGACTGGTCCCTCCTGATAACATGTCCAAAGTACGTGAGACAAAGTCTTGCCGTCTTCTCTTCTAAGGAGCATTCTGGCTATACTTCTGTCAAGAGAGATTTGTTCATTCTTCTGGCAGGCCATGGTATATTCAATATTCTTTGCCAACACCATAATTCAAAGGCATCGGTTCTTTTTCCATCTTCCTTATTCATTGTCCAGCTTTCGTATGCATATGAGGCAACTGAAAATACCATGGCTTGGATTAGGTGTACTTTAGTCCTCAAAGTGAAGTCTTAGCTTTTTAACACTTTAAAGAGGTCTTTTGCAGTAGATTTGCCTAATGCAACACGCCGTTTGATTTCTTGACTGTTGCTTCCATAGGCATTGATTGTGGATTCAAGTAAAATGAAATTCTTGACTTCAGTCTAAAAAAAAAAAAAAAATTTTTTTTCAGTCTTTGTTTATCATGATGTTGTTTATTCGTCCAGTTGCAAGGATTTTTGTTTTCTTAACCTTGAGGTGCAATCCATACCGAAGGCTGTAGTGTGTCAAGCCCTCCTCCCCTTCAGCAAGCAAGGTTGTGTCATCTGCATATCGCAGCTGCTTAACGAGTCTTCTTCCAGTCTGAGTTCTTCATATAGTCTGGCTTCTCGGATGATTTGCTCAGTTTACAGATTAAATAAATGTGGTGAGAGAATAGCACATTTTCTGATTTTAAACCACTCGGTATCCCCTTGAACAGTGAAAACAAAACAGATTCCCTGCCTTCATGGAACTTACGTTTTAGTGAGGGAGATAGGCAAATAACAAAAAAAGATGCAATATCAGGATTCAAAATGGTTTTGTAGACAAAGGGAAGTTTGAGTTGGGACTGGAAGGGTGAATAGGGATTTAAGAGGTAAAAATGAACTCATTTCCTTATTTTTCAGCTGAAGAAAACAAGGCTCAGAGAGAGTAAAGTAACTTGTTCCAAGTCACCAGCCAGCTTGGAGCGGAATCACTATTAATCCAGAGTTCTGTACTACTCCGTCCACGCCTCTGGACCCCCCTTTGCAGGGATGGTGGTTTGGGGAGAAGGCCACGCCTCTTTGACAGGCAGTCTCGGGCTCCAGACCCCGGCACACACCGCCCCCTCATGGTACTTCTCGGGATAGCTGCCCCATCGGGCCTCTTCCTTTGGCTTCCCTTCTAGCTTTGGGCACCTTTCTGCAGTCCCAGCGCTGCCGACCGCCTGCGACCTAGCGGGCAGAGACAGCAACCACTCTCTGAGAGTGATTTAGAACAAGTCCCCGCGGACCAGGGACCCGGGGGCGCACGCAGGTCTCCCACCCATTCCACCTGTTGCCCTCTGCCGCCTAGGGGCTCCCTCGTGGGGAGCTGGAGCGCCTGCTGCCCAGGGCCCTCCAGCGGTGCCCGCTGCGCCCCGGGCGGGGCTTGGAAGCTCAGCATCTCCTCTCGGTGGCCCCCACTGGGTGACCCAGGCTGCAGCGCAGGCCCAGCCCTGCGATTGGCGGAGAAGTTGGCAGCGTCTCAAGCAACCTCCTGGCCCCGGCTTTCCCAGCGGTCGGGACCCTAAGGCAGGGCTCCCCGGCACCCCCGCCCCCCTCGCAGCCCCACCCTTCCTCCTCCGCCCCCCGCCTCCTCCCCTCCCAGCGGGTCCCGGTCCTGCCGACAGCCGGAGAGCGCAGAGGGCGCAGCCTGTGCGCCAAGTTCGGAGCGATGGGAGGCGCCCACTCTCAGAGCCCGAGGGGCCGGGAACCTGCCGGGGAGAGGCCCCCGAGACCCAGAGAGACCGCGTGAGTCCCACAGCCCTCCCCGGGGCCGCTGCTGAGTGTGCGTGCCAGCCCGGAATGGAAGCCCCCGGCGCTGGTCCCTATGGGCTGGGAAGGTGGGGTTCCCACTCGCGGTAGCGGGGGCGCGGGGGCTGCGGGTTTGCCCTGATGGGACACGCCGCCCCGAGCCTCACCCTGCGGGACCCTGGTGGCGCCAGGCCGGGGAGTGTCCCGCCCGCACCCCACCGCAACAAAATCGCGACCAGTCGGGACTGCAGTCCCGCTGGCGTCCTCTCTGCACGGGCGGGATAAGGGGACCCCGAGTTTTTCTGTGCTCGTCCAAGCAGGAAAACGCACGTGTCCTCAAGGACTCTGAAACACTCGCCAGGCAGAGCTAATTGTAGAAAGATGTAGATATTAGAAAGAGACTCAAAGATGACTTGGCTCGCGTTAGCCTTCAGGATCCGGGAATTCGGTGCAATGCTTGCTGCTTACAAGAACTCCCTCTCTTGTTTGCTCCAAGGGCTTCATGATGATCTCAGAAAAAAGGGCCGTATTGTAACAGCAGCAATAAGGCTTTTGTTTTGGGACAGAAGCAATTGGGGACACCAAATACTGCAGTGCAAGCCGTGGAGGGAAATTTTAGAGAATGTGATTTAGAGCAAGTTCCACAACTGAAATGCCCATGCTTCTTTCCAGAGAGAGGTGATCGGAACACTTAGCAGAAAAAAAGACAAGTTGATTTGAGAGCCCAAACAGCCTTTTTTAGTTTTTTTTTAGAGTATTTGTGTGTTTTGGAGGTAAAACAATGCTCAGGAATCCGTACTCTTTATTTTTCTTTTAGCCAATGCCAAAGCTATTTAGTTTGAGAAAGATACACTTAGCCATCACATACACGCAGCCTGTGATGGGAGGACTTTCTGATCATCCTTTCAAGGCAGAGTACCACACCCAAAGACCAGTGCCGATTCCGACTCATAGTGACCCTACAGGACGGAGTAGAACTGCCTCACAGAGTTTCCAAGGTGCGCCTGGCAGATTCGAGCTGCCATCCCTTTGGTTAGTAGCCGTAGCACTTAACCACTGCGCCACCAGGGCTTCGTAAGGCAGAGTAGCTCCCTGAATATTCAGATGCTTGACGTGTTAGTTTGTGTCTCCTGATGTTTATATGATCGCTAATCTGCTGTTAGGTGTCATCTAGTGTGTTCTGACTCATAGTGACCCTATGTACAACAGAATGAAAACACTGCCCCGTCCTGCACCACCCTCACCATTGTTGCTATGTTTGAGCGCACTATTGCAGCCACTGTGTCAATCCATCTCATTGAGGATCTTCCTCTCTTTCATTAACTCACTACTTTACCAAGCGTGACATCCTTCTCCAGGGACTGGTCCCTCCTGATAACATGTCCAAGGTATGTGAGATGAAGTCTCGCCATCCTAGCATCTAAGGAGCATTCTGGCTGTACTTCTTCCAAGACAGATTTGTTCATTCTTCTGGCAGTCCATGGTATATTCAATATTTTACCAACACCATAATTCAAAGGCATCAATTTTTCTTCAGTCTTCCTTATTCATCATCTGGCTTTCCCATGCATCTTAGACGATTGAAAACACCATGGCTTGGGTCAGGTGCACCTTACTCCTCAAAGTGAAGTCTTTGCTTTTTCACACACTTTAAAGAGGTCTTTTGCAGCAGATTTGCCGGGTGCAATATGTCATTTGATTTCTTGACTGCAGCTTCCACAGGTGTTAATTGTGCTTCTAGGTAAAATGAAATCCTTGACAACTTCAATGTTTTCTCTATTTATGCTGATGTTGCTTCTTGGTCCAGTTGTGAGGATTTTTATTTTCTTTGTGTTAATGTGTAGTCCATACTGAAGGCTGTAGTCTTTGATCTTCACCAGTTAGTGCTTCAAATCCTCTTTGCTTCCAGCAAGCAAGGTTGTATTATCTGCATTTCGCAGGTTGTTAAAGAGTCTTCCTCCGATTCTGATGCTGTGTTGGAGGAAGACTCTTCAACAACCTGCAAAATATTAAAAAAAAATATGCAGATGACACAACCTTGCTGGCTGAAAGTGAAGAGGACTTGAGGCACTTACTGGTGAAGATCGAAGACTACAGCCTTCAGTATACAATACACTTCCACATGAAGAAAACAAAAATCCTCAGAACTGGACCAAGATGCAACATCATGAAAAATGAGAAAACAATGAAGTTGTCAAGGATTTCATTTTACCTGGAACCACAATTAACACCTGTGGAAGCAGCAGTCAAGAAATCAAACGATGTGTTGCATTGGGCAAATCTGCTGCAAGAGACCTCTTTAATGTGTTAAAAAGCAAAGACTTCACTCTGAGGAGTAAGGTGCGACTGACCCAAACTGTGGTGTTTTCAGTTGCCTCATATGTGTGCGAAAGCTGGACCATGAGTAAAGAAGATTGAAGAATTGATGCCTTTGAATTATGGTGTTGGCAAAGGATATTGGATATACCATGGACTGCCAGAAGAATGAACAAATCTGTCTTGGAAGAAGTACAGCCAGAATGCTCCTTAGATGCTAGGATGGCGAGACTTCATCTCACATACCTTGGACATGTTATCAGGAAGGACCAATCCCTGGAGAAGAACATCATGCTTGGTAAAGTAGCGGGTCAGTGAAAAAGAGGAAGACCTTCAACGAGATGGATTGACACAGTGGCAGCAATAGTGGGTTCAAATATAGCAAGAATTATGAGGATGGCGCAGGACCGGGAAGTATTTCGTTCTGTTTTATGTGGGGTCGTCTTTAGTTGGAACCGACTCGACAGTACCTAACAACAACAATCTATACTGAGTTCAGGTAGTTTATTAATAATAATAATACTCAGGTACTTATTATGGGCGAAACATTGTTCTAAGTGCTACTATAAAAAAAAATAGCCCCCGATAACACTGAGTTAATTTTTATATTTGTCCTCATTTTCCTGGTGACAAAAGCGAAGCACAGAAAGATTAAGTAACCCTTCCAACGTCACACAGCTAAAAAGTAGTTGACCTGCACCCATCCTAGAGTTAGGACTGTCATAGGAAACAATCAATCTTTTGGTTTCAACTATCAGAATGCACCCCTTCTTTTTTTTCTTGAATTCTCCCTGAATAAAGGAGAAATCTGAATTAGCAATGTTTGATAAGAAGAAATTACCAAAGGTGATGTAACTGTTAAAAAACAAACCTATGAAGCGGTATAACACAGACACGAAGTTAAGTTTCGGAGGCAGGTAGCCCTGGGTTCAATTCTAGACTCTGCTCATTTGCAGTTGGAGATCGTTTCTCAGTTCATTCACCTCTCTCTGTCTCAGTTTCCTCCTTTGTAAAATGGGCATAGTAACAGTACCTACTTCATAGGCTGTTCTGAGGATGATGTAAGAATGTGTATACGATGACAAGTTATAGTTATATCTCAGAGCAATATAGTATTTTAGCCAAGGATGGAAGTTGATTATACATTAACCTTTGTGAATGGGTGGCAGAGTTTACTGTGTGACTTGAAAGTAAATATTGGAATCATTCACTTACAGAATGCTGAAGAAATAACAGTGCTTTCTGTGTAGGGTTCAGTTGATAGGGTGAGGAATTTGATTGTCAATTGTTAAATTATGCCAAGGCTTAGCAATAGTTTAAGGATCTCTCCAATGAGCTACGAGTTGGAATCGACTCACCGGCACCTAACAACAGCCACCAAAGAGGTTCTGCATTTAGAAAAGCTTGCACAGAAATGATCAACCTAAAAGTCCATTCTTGGTCTTTGCCTGGGAATACAGTCTGGGGATACCCTTTCCTCAAGCAAGTGAGTACCCATAAACATGGGATTATCGGGCTTATCGGAGTGTGCAGGCTCTGCTTAGCAGTGAATGAACACCAACCACTTGGCCCATACCAGGTGAGAGACACGTTAAAAATAGGAGATTTCACACATGTAGTATATATAAAAAGCAAAAGATATGCTCTTCATCCAAGCCCTGCCTTGTTCAGATGTACAAGCCACAAGTCTCTCCAGGGTCCAAGAAAGTGGGAGGTTCGTTGTTATCATCACCCGGCTGCAGACTTCCTGCCGGACATATGGCTGCAGTGGATAACACTGACTTCAAGGAAGTTCTCCTATTCAGCCCATGGCATTTTTTGAAATCTATTGTTCCTTTAAAAAAAATAAATAAATACATAAGCAATGCGTTAATACTGGTATTTGTCTTTTGAGGGAGAAATCGTGTTTCAGAATGTTCGCAATTTGTCTCATAAAAAGACCGGACTTAATGGTCTGACTGAGACTGGAGGGACCCCAGAGGTCACGGCCCCTGGACCCTCTGGTAGCCCAAGACTGGAACCATTTCCGAAGCCAACTCTTCAGACAGGGATTGTACTGGGATATAAGACAGGAAATGATACTGGTGAGGAGTAAGCTTCTTGGCTCAAGTAGACACTTGAGACTATGTGGGTAGCTCCTGCCTTGAGGCAAGATGAGGAGGCAGAGAGGGACAGGAGCTGGTTGAATGGACATGGGAAATACCGGGTGGAGAGGAGGAGTGTGCTGTCACATTAGGGGGAGAGCAGCTAGGAGTACATAGCAGGGCGTGTATAAGTTTTTGTATGAAAGACTGACTTTATTTGTAAACTTTCACTTAAAGCGCAATAAATAAATTTAAAATGCAGAAATTTGTCCAGCTTAAGAGTTAAATAATTATTTCCCAAAGTTTCCTGAGCTAAGCTAGTAAGAGATCTACCTGGAATTCAAACCCAGGTCTGCTGGACTGCAAGGCCTTTGCTCTTAAATACCACAATATGCAGTCTCTCTGAATAAATTCAGTGAAATGTGCTCCTAGCCTTTACCAAAGCTAGCTGATTAGTTTCCTTGGGTTTGGGGACAAAATACAGCTAGAATTTTCAATAACAATAAGTTTTAAGTCTGAAGAGTTGGCTTCAGGAATGGTTCCAGTCTTGGGCCAACAGAGGGTCAGGGGCCATGACTTCTGGGGTCCCTCTAGTTTCAGTCAGACCATTAAGTCTGGTCTTTTTTCTGCATTTTTAAAATGACATAATAGTCAAGTCTACTTTTTGAAGTGGCATGTATTATTAACACAGGTCCTGGCACTTAGCAGGAGTGCTGGTGGTGCAGTGCATAAAAGCTTGGCTGCTAACCAAAAGATTGGCAGTTGGAATCCCCCAGCTATTCCTCGGAAACCCTTTGGGGCAGTTCTGCTCTGTTCTTTAGGGTTGCCGTGAATGAGTTATTATTAATTCACTTACATGTACCTGTATTTATAAACCAGATACTATATAAGGTTCTTCCAAAGAGAAGGTTGACTTGTGTAGTGATTCAGCAAGGCCTATTAGAGAAAAGAGGCAATAGCCTTTGAGTCTGTTTTTTTCCTCAGTTAATGTCCATTTTCCAGAAATGTACTATTGAGAGGATGGAAAGGCATTTGGGAATATGGTAGTTTAGTGAAAGGTTTGAAATCACTGATTGCTTAGTTGATTCTTTTTGGCATTGTGATCAGGTTGGGTTGCCTGGGAGTAGTAAATACTTTTTTGGCAGAGATTTGAAGAACAACGTAAAGCAGAGCCTACTTGTCCTTAGCAAATACGGTGTGTGACTAAACCCATCTAGTGCTGGTTTAGCTTGCCTGCCTGGAATGCAAGATGTGCGCCTGTTGTCGATTCTTATTTGTTAAATTTCTAGACCAATCTTGGTCTTGGAATATAAAGGGATGGGCTACATCAGTGGCGACATCAGAAGGAGTTCTTGAAGTCTTGAGTGTTTTGCCCCGCACCTTTCTGAGCATGTGAATTGACGCAGTAGGGATCTGAGGCGGAAATAGATAGGTTTTAGGGAGGAGATGTTGGTTGGCTGCTCTTCATCTCCAGTGAAGCCGGCTGAAAAGGAAATAGTTCGATTGGCATGACAAGGGGAGATTTTTGGTGTATACTCTGAGTTTAGATCAACTTCCAGACTGTGAAGGTAGTTGAAATACTGAGAAGAGTTAATATGGAAAGAAGAATCCCTCTCTGCAAGCCTTTAAAAGGTGGGATAAATCTCTAAGATAGATACACTAAGGGAATTCATATATAGTTTTTTTTTTTTAGTCGTATTTTGTTGTGTTTTCGGTGAAAGCTTACACAGCAAATTAGGTTCCCAACTTGACAGCAATAGATTTCAGGGTTTTTCATACAACTTGTTCAATGACATTGGTTACATTTTTCACCATGTGTCAACATTCTCATTATTTCCATTCTGGTAGTTTCCTTTCCATTAATCTAGTTTCCCTGCCAACCCTCTAACCTTCTCATCTGTGCTTTAGGGTAAGTATTGGCCATTTGAGCTCATATAGATTTTTTTTTAAAGGACCACAGTACTCACAGGTGATATTGTTTGTTTTATGTGTCAATATGTTATTTAGCTGAAAGGTGACCTCTGGGAGTAGTTTCAAAATTAAAGGATATCTCAGGGCGATAGTCTCAGGTGTTCCTCTACTCTCAACTGGTCCAGTAAGTCTGAACTTTTTAAGAATTTGAATATTATTCTATATATTTTCTCTCATTCTATCAGGGTCCACCTATTGTGTCCCTGACCAGAGTGATTGATAGTAGTAGGCGAGCACCATCTAGTTCTTCTGGTTTAAGGATCAGTGAAGCTGTGGTTCACGTAGGCTGTTTGTCCTTTATTTTCTGCTTTGAATCTTTGGTTTCCTTCTTTGTCTTTTGCTCCAGATGAGTATAGACCAATAGTTGCATCTTAGATGGCCGCATGCAAGCTTTTAAGACCCCAGAATCTACTCACCAAATGAGGGTGTAGAACATAAACTTTATGAACTGTATCATGCCAGTTGACTGAGTTGTCTCATGAGACTATGGTCTTAAGCCTAAATTCAGAAAACCAGTCCCTCGAGATGTTTGGTTACATCTAAGAAGTATCCTTAGCTGTGTACCCTATGTGTTGTATTATATATATATGACTATATATGCAGCGCACACATACTTGTGTATACATATGATTATAGGTACACCTATGCATGCACATGTATGTACACACATATACCTACCTGTACACATATATGCCTACATACTTTCCTATTTAACCAAGCACATATTTTTTGGTTATTGTTTCTGTAGCTGCAAAATTTTATATATTATAGAATTTACCAAAAACATTACCAAAAACATCCCTTATTCTTTTGTACTTCTTAGTGACATTATTTACCATGGTCACGTTGCACACACCCCACCCACATTTGGTATTACCTTTCCCATCACTAAAAATGACAAGTGTCTACCATCTAGAGAATGATTCCCCCTTCCTTCCCTCATGAATGCTGATTTCTGTATGTATGCCTATTCTTGTCTTTTTATAAAAGTGGGATCATACAATATTTGTCCTTTTGTAATTGATTTATTTCACTCAGCATAATGTACTCCACATTCATCTATGTTACAAGATATTGCAAGGATTCATCATTATTCTTTATGGCTGCGTAGTATTCCGTTGTACGTATGTACCATATTCTATTTAGCCATTCATCCGTTGATGGGCGCTTTGGTTGTTTCCATCTCTTTGCTCTTGTGAATAGTCCTGCAATGAACATAGGTGTCTGTGTGTCTGTTTGTGTCACTTGTGTTAGGTCTTTTAGGTATATACCTAGAAGTGGAATTGCTGGATCATAAGGTAGTTCTGGGTAAGGTAGTTCTATTTCTAGTTTTTTGAGGAAGTGCCATGCCTTTTTCCATAGTGGTTGTACCATTTTACATTCCCACCAGCCTTGGATAAGGGTTCCAATCTCCCCACATCCTCACCAGAATTTATTATTTTCTTCTTTTGGATCAGTGCCGTTTGAGCAAGGCTGAGATGATATCTCATTGTAGTTTTGATTTGTCTAATAGCTAATGATCTTAAGCATCTTTTCCTGTGTTTGTTGGATGCTTGAATGTCCTCTTTGGTGAAGTGTCTGTTCATGTCCCTTGCCTATTTTTTAACTGGGTTATGTATGGTCTTTTTGTTGTTGAGTCATTGAAGTTTTCTATATATTTCAGAGATTAGACATATATCAGATATGTTGTTCCTGAAGATTTTTTCGCAACCTGTAGGTTGTCTTTTTATTTATTTATTGCCTTTATTCCATAAACACCTAGTTACAAATTGCGCAAATCAAAAATAAAGGCAGGGAAAGGTGTAAGGAAGACTTTTGTGATGTGCATGGTTGGGGGAGGAAGTTGGGAAGGAGACTAGTCCTCTCCCTCCACAGCTCTGGATTAGGATATGGTCCTTGTAGCGGGGGCTCTGAGGAAGAGGTGGACAAAGACCTAGGACAGCTGAGGGATGGAGGAGGCTCCTGGACCCAGAGCTTATCCCCAAAGACCCTGCCTTCACTGCATGGCAGGGGCAGAATGGGGGAGGTGAGGGGATGATGGAGCAGCAAAATGAAAAATCAAGTTAGCAGATATGGGAGAAGGAGTCACCATGGTAAGGGAATTAAAGAAAGAAAAGTAAGTAAAAGGGGCCATGGAAAGTTCTTCCTGAGATTCCCAGGGAGAGGTGGGAGCCAGCTTGCCTATTAATGTAGTATTAAATTAGGGGTGGGAGTTGGAGAGAGAAAAATTGTCAGGGGTTGATTTCTTAGCATCTCACGGTTTGTACAGGAGAGGCTGTGGGCCTGGGGCCTTCACCAGTCATAGTGGTGGGACTGTTGAGAGGGGGGGTCCTCAGGTCCCTGTAGAGCCAGGCGGGGAGGCCCCTTGGCCCTTGGTCCCCAACCCCCTGAAGCTTCGTGCCATCGAAATTCCAGAGGGCCTTGCTGCTGGAATCAGGAAGTCTCCCTCCATCACTCATCATCAAATGCTGCAGCCTCACTGTCCTCCAAGTTGATGTAGTCCTGTCACTCTTCCTGTCCCTGGTGTGGATGTGATGCCCAATGGACATCTGCTCTAGACCATAGTCCAAGTCCTGGGGTCTCCTGGATCCGCCTGGTGCTGAGTGCATCTCTGATGTCTCTTGGTAGACCTTGTGGGCACCATCCCCCATGATGACGTAGATAAAAATGGAGGATGAAGAGGTCTGGCAGTTGCCTCCAGCTGTCATGTGTTCTGTGTTCCCAGTCTTGTCGTTCATCATCTCAAACATGTCCATGAAGCCATCCAATATTGCCAGCATCCCAAAGGAGGAGACAGCCTGAGCTGGCAGGCCCGGTCCCTGGCATGTTGCTATCTGTGATACTGAGGAAGGGGCTATATCCAAAGCCACCTGACAACATATGGGTCACACATGCTGACGGTGAATGACAAAGGGGTCCATCAGGAACACGGAATCCTCAGGCTCCGCGACCCTCATGAAGTGGAACATCCTGATCTTAGCTCTAGGGGGCTCCACACGGTCCCCTAATCCGGGCTTAGCTGCCCATTTGGCCAGTTTCTCCTCTCGGTGCGGTGCAGGCTCAGGGGCAGCGGCCAGGACATGGGGATTGAGTTCCATGGCCTCCCACGCTGCTTCTTGCAGCTGCCAGCTGCCACCTCCCTATGCTCCATACCCAGGGAACTATCTTTTTACTCTTTTGATGGTGACTTTTGATAAGCATAAGTATCTAATTTTTGTGAGGTTCCAGTTATCTAACTTGTCTTCTGCCGTTCGCCCATATGTAGTTGTGTTTGATAGTTTTATTTTTAAAAAAAGATTAGGTCCCATAGTTTGTCCCTAAGTTTTCTTCTAAGAACCTTTTAGTTTCAGGTTTAACGTTTAGGCCTTTGATCCATTTTAGCTAGTTTTTGTGTATGGTGTGAAGTATGGGTCCTGTTTCATTTTTCTAATAGTCAGTATCCAATATTACCAGCACCATTTGTTGAAGAGACTGTTTCTTCCCCCATTGAATCTACTTTGACTCCTTGTCAAAAATCAGTTGTTCACGTATGGATGGACTTATTTTTGGTTTCTCGATTCTATTCCACTTGTCTATAGGTCTATCATTGAATCTGTACCAGGCCCTTTTGATAACTGTAGCTATATGGTATGTTTTGAGATTGGGGAGTGTGAGGGCTCCTATTTTCTTCTTCAGTGTTGCTTTGGCTATTTGGGGTCTCTTTCCTTTTTTTTTTTTTTTTTTCGGTTTTCTTTTCCATATAAAGTTGGTAATTCGTTTTTCGATTTCAGTGAAGAATGTTGCTGGGATTATATACAGTTTTACTTCACAGTTTCTTTCCTCTTTTAGCCTCATCCTGTCCTCAACCCAACCCCACAGCGTCTCCCAGCTGGTACACGTTTCAGTATTAAAAATCAAGTAGAAGGTTAAAAAAAAAAAAAAAAAAGAAAGAAAGGCACAGCTGCTGGTATCCTGAACTAGGGAAGCGAATCATCTGAAGTCTGAGTGGCTGGTAGCCAGAGTGGGCTGTAGGGGCGCGTGAATTTGTAAACCCACAGTCAGGAAATGAACTGGTGCCATCACACATAGCCATGGAACACGGAGCACCCTGCTCTGAGGAAGCTCACTCCTATAAAAAATAGAGGGGTGCTTTTTGTTTTGTTGTTTTGTTTTTGTAATCTCTTTTTCTCTCTTCTGGCTTTTTCTCTTTGCTGGTGACAGTCAGCCAGCCTTGTATGCTAGGGTGCCTTTAGGAGGGGATTTGCTGCCTCAGAAACTTCCTTTCTGTGCTCTCCCTGCTGCCCTGCCCCAGTCAGACTTTCCACCCCAAGACATTTGCTGAGAATCTGCTGGGAGCCAGACACTAGAGCACTGAGTATATGAAAAGGACCAAGCTGTGGGGAGGACCCCTCCCCCACACTCTCTCACCCCCAGAGGAGGCGGAAGACTGATAATCACTGTGAGGGTCAGAGGCTCAGAGAGATGACGTGATCAGGCAGCAGGGAGGCCACCAGTTCCCAGAGAAACTGACCCTTGAAGGAGTCTCAAAGGATGAGTGTGTTTGCCAGTTGAGGGGGCGTCCAGGTAAAAGGAAAGCATGTGTGAAAGCCCTGCATTGTCAGGGTGCCGGCATATCTGGGGAATGGTGAAGACTTGCCTGTAGTAGGGTGGGCAGGGTAAATGTGAAAGGGAACAGAGGGTTTGGGAGACAGTAAGTCTGGAGGGGTGAATGAGAGCTGGGTAGGGAGGACTTTGTGGACATGTGGGAGTTTGGACTTAATTCCAGGAGCCATAGATAGAGGGTTTCAGCAGAAGGGTTTGTCACGGACAGCTGTGGACTGAATTGGAGACAAGTATTTCTGACAGACGGGCTCAAACAGATAATGGGCATACTTGAAACCACAGCTTCCTGTGATTCTCCCAGCATTAATTGCTTACCCGCAGGCAGCACAGCCAGGGGGTTAGGTTTTCCTTTTTCAACCCTTTATCTTGTCTTTGGAAAGTCTGGTGGCATAGTGGTTAAGAGCCATGGCTGCTAACCAAAAGGTCAGCAGTTCGAATCCACCGGGTGCTCCTTGGAAACTCTATGGGGCAATTTTACTCTGTCCTGTAGAGTCGCTATCAGTCAGAATTGACTCAATGACAAGTTTGGTTTTTGGTTTTTGGTACCTTGTCTTAGGAGCCCTAGTGGTACAGTGGTTTCTTTCCCTTTTTTTTTTTAAACCCTTGATAGTTTTTCTCTTTTCATTCCCATTCACTCAACAAATGTTAATTTTCCCTTTTTATTCTCATTCACTGAACAAATATTGACTGCCCACTCATATTCAGACACTGTGAATGTATTTTATTATTTATATGGGAATTTACAGGAGCAGAAGAAAACATTTCTGACAGCATAGTCTGAATATTCATTTATAACATTTGTGGCGGGACATTTGCCAGAAGGTCAGGCATGTGAAGGTGACCGTACAAATGGGGTGGGGGGGTGGTGCGGAGGTGGAAAAAAAGGACCTTCATAATTGAGCTTTTATCATAGATCTTACACTAGCCGTCAATCTTCAGTCCATTTTTAAAGTTTTTCACTTTGAGCAATTTAGTTTCCTCTGCAGAAATGGAGGTGCCTTCAAATGCTCTCAGGTCACCTGCACGGTTTGTCAGGCTTACATTTTTCATGGACAGTCTAGACTGTCCATTATTTTTGGTAGTAATGTGATACAAGATACTAGCAGATTTTTATAAGGAATGGCAAATGATAAACTACTATTCTCTACTCTTCCTTTATATTCCAGCTTTTTTACCTGTGGAAACTCTTTTACTTGGAGAGTTATCAATCACAAAAATTCTCACTTTGGGATTTATTCATTCTCAGAATTCTCACTGCTAAGGATACTTTGAATGTGATTTTTCTTTTGCCTGTACGTAGTATAATCTCACTTTAATCAGTCTTATGGTATGTCTGCTGTGAATGTTATTAATAATAATTCTAGGCAAATGTCTTGGTTACCTAGTGCTGCTATAACAGAAATACCACAAGTGGATGGCTTTAACAAACAGAAATTTATTTTCTGAAAGCTTAGGAGGCCGGAAGTCTGAATTCAGAGCTCTGGCTCCAGAGGACAGCTTTCTCTCTCTGTTGGCTCTGGAGGAAGGTCCTTATCTCTTTTGAGCTTCTGCTCCTGGGTGACCTTCATTGGCTTGGCATCTCTCTTCCTCCATCTCTGCTTGCTAGTTTGCGTTTAATTTCTTTTGTATATCAAAAGAGATTGACTCAAGATACATCCTATACTAATCCTGCCTCATTAACAAAGATAACCCATTTCCCAAATCTGATTAACCACCGACATAGAGGTTAGGATTTACAACACATATTTTTGGAAGACCCAATTCAATCCGAAAGAGCAAAATAAATGGTATTTGCTTAGATTCGGGGCATGTTATGTAGTTATTCGGGAGTCAAAAGAGCAGGGTTGCTCTTTTTTTGAGAAAACCCATTCATCTACCCCATCCTGCATAAAAGCTGACAGCACGGTGTACCAGTAGGATGAGAGCTCCTAGAAATCTTGCAAAGATGCTGTGTTTTAGAGTGATAGCTCTTAATAACTTCTTTGGGTCAGAAATCCTTTGATAATAAGATGCAACTTTTACAGAATTTTTCTACTTGAAAATACACATATACACAATATATGAGTTAGGAGTGTCAGACCCTGACAACTATGTACTCCCTCACGGACCCTATGAAGTATTATTCTCTCTGTTTTACAGATGAAGAAACTGAGTCCTGGCACAGGTGAAAAAACTAAGGTCACAGAGCTAGTAAATAGTGACATGGGGATTCAGGTCTGATGAACCTGGCTGTGGCAGAGGAGACAAAGTTACCAGTCATTTCCAGAATGGGTCTGCCACCCAGGCAACTTATTAACCAGCAGAGGCTTCTGTTTATCTGAAAGAAAATAAGTCTTTATGGCTCTTCCCCTACTGATAACATAGTTCCAGGAAAGTAAATGTTTGAGAAAACATTGTCCAGCCCATTTTGTAGATAAAACCCTATTTACGATGCATTTACATAGAGCAGATAGACTCCTGGGTTTCTTTGCTGAATTATTTTTGTCTGTGAGTCTTGCTTTCTTAACAATTACAGTATGTTATGTTTCTATGACTACATCAACATCGGTCTTAAATAAGAGTTTGAGAAAACAAAACTAGGAAGGCGTGGGCAAGATATGATGCCAGACGTCATCTTCTAAGCATTTCTCAGTCCAATAGCATCTTCTCATATCTTCCCCTTCCCCAGTTCCTTTTTTTGACTTTTCTAAGCTGTGTATACACAGAAAGGGAAGCCTTTAGCACAGTTCTGCAGTACAACACCAGATGTGTGATTGGCAGCTTGGGTAATTTGCTGTCTCTCTGGCTCCCTTTTGGATTTCGGCAGTTCCTACCACTGACCTTACCTGAGCCCTGTGTGGACCATGTGAGATTCAGGCAGTGGAGCAACTGGGTTGATGGGTGTGAAGCTATGTCTCCTGATAAATGTCCAGTGGCTCATAGTGATGACATTTGGGAACAGAAGACCAATTCTGAATAAGGGGTGTGTGTGTGTGTGTGTGTGTGTGTGTGTGTGTGTTGGGTGCCATCAAGTCAATCCCAACTCACAGTGACCCCATGTACAGAGTAGAACTGCCCCATAGGGTTTTTTAGGCTGTAATCTTTATGGGAGCAGATCACCAGGTCTTTTCTCCCTCAGAGTAGCTGGTGGGTTTGAACTGCCAAACTTTTGGTTAGCAGCCAAGCGCTTAACAGCTGTACGCCACCGGGCTCCTTTCTGAATAATGTGGGCCACCTTTACAGTTGATACGTAGAATAAAGGTCGGCAAGGTCCTTTGAGCATGAGACTAGAAGTAAAAAAACTGTGCCCATATTTCAGGAATAGCTGGCAGTAATGGGAAGGGAGAGAGACAGAAGTAGCATTCCCTGGAATAGGCCCGTTTCAACTGTTTTCTACCTCTTTCCTGCTTCTCACCAAGTAGAAGACTCTGTTCTCCATTCTTCCACCAGAGGGCGCCAGCCACCATCCACTTCATTTTTGGCATAGAGTGCAGTTGTAGGGTCGCTATGAGTCGCAATCAACTCGATGGCACTGGGTTTTTTGGGTATGGCCTGCAGTGAGCAAGACCATTTCTTCAACCGGCTCTTTGCTGGGTGGGATAAAATGGGAAAGCCGTTCTGATACTAATGATGTATGGGGGGGAGAGAAGAAATTGGGGAATTAAGAAGGAAAACATGTAATTTTTTCGATACTTTTCTTACGCATTTTGGGATCCTACCACTCACAGATGCGGTGTCTCTGTTCACTCCAAACTGCATGACTCAGAGCGTATTTTTTGTGACTTCTGAGGAGTTGGAAGTCTATCCCCTCCTTGTTGTTCACTAGGTAAATTGCATTATAGACACCCGGTGCTAGATGCAAATGGGGCTTATTATGATTTTTTTTGTATTTATTAAAAAATAAAAACAACAAACCCGTTGCCGTGGAGTCGATTCCAACTCATACCGACCCTAGAGGACAGGGTAGAATAGAACTGCCCCACGGAGTTTTCAAGGAGCGCCTAGTGGATTTGAACTGCCGACCTTTTGGTTAGTAGCTGTAGCGCTTAACTACTACACCACCAGGTTTTCCGTGTATTTATAGATAGACAAATTTTGAAGAAATTCCCTTCAAAAGCAGTTCGCTGATTAAATGTATAATAAAACTTTCTGGTGCCCCCTGGTGGCTACTCTAGGTCCGGCAGGCAAATATGTACAGTAGCCAAAGGTTTTTTCACAGAGAGCAGGAGGCCAACTCTTCATTACGAAGAGTAGAAAATTATTCGGAGACCAAAAACTAAACAATTCCAACACTCAATTGACTGACTGTGACAACATCTCCTTTTCCCAGTCTTTGTTGCCCTGAGTCTTTGTTGCCCTAAACCCAGTGTTGTCGAGTCGATTCCGACTCATAGCGACCCTATACTATAGGGTAGAACTGCTCAACAGAGTTTCCAAGAAGCGCCTGGCAGATTCAAACTGCCTACCTCTTGGTTAGCAGCCGTAGCACTGAACCACTACGCCACCAGGGTTTCCATCGTTGCCCTAGACTTTTTAATTTTTTGGTTTCCCTTGTGTTTCTTGTTCGGAGCGCTGGTGGCACAGTGGTTAAGCACTCAGGCTGCTAGCCAAAAGGTCAGCAATTCCAATCCACCAGCCGCTCCTTGGAAACCCTATGGGGCTGTCCTATTAGTTGGAATCCACTTGACGGCAGTGGGTTTGGTTTGGCTTTTGTGTTTCTCATTTGGTAGTCCTTTCCCAGTTTATGGTCTTTTTCTTTTAAATAAAAAGTTGTTTTTATACCCCTCATAATTGTCTGTCTTGTTTGATTAATTCCATATCACTTGTGAATAGTTGGTGGGTCTGGAAAGGGAGTCTTGTGGTGGGACTATAGTGTGTGATGTGACTCTGTGTGTATGTGTGTGTGACCATGTGTATGTGTGTGACTGTGTCTGTATGTGAGTGTGTGACTGTGTGTGTGTGTGACTGTGTGTCTGTAAGTATGTGACTGTGTGTGTGCACATGCGTGTGAGTGTGACTGCGCCCTGTGCAGCCAGCCCTGACTTTCCCCCAAATCCCTCCTCACAAAGCAGTGAGATTTCGCACATAGAGTTGTCAAAGACTGTGGTTTCTCCTGGTGAGCTGAAGAGCCCTATTCAGGGCCGTGTTGTTCTGTATGAGTACTCTAGCTGACAGTGTCAAAGCCCAGATGTCTCACGTCCTTACAAAACAGGGAAGGTTTTTTTTTTTTTCTTGATGCTGCATTGTTTATCAGCATAAAAATATCACCCCAGGAGCGGTGGCTTTCCTGCTTCACATTTCTGTCCTGCAGTCAGCGACATAACCACCCTCGGGTGAGTTTTCTCTCCCTCCCTCTTCTCTCCCTCTCCCCTGTAGTTTTTCCCTTCACACGTTTGAAAACCCTCTGTGGAAGCTGAATCATGTTGTTTCCTTTTTTGGTCATAATTGAGCTTTCTTGCACTTTCATCACTCGGAGGCTTGGTATGTGTGAAACAAATCGGTTCCTTGCGTTCTGCTGTCTGTAACATGCCTGTTTTATATGTCAAGTTCAAAGAGAGCAGTTCCCTCAGCTTGCCTTGCTCATACTGAGAGCCACTTACTTGATGATTTTGAATGAGTGAATTTAATGAAAGTATGGATGCTGAAGATAAAAAGATTTTGAACATCTTAATTGGAAAGAATCAACATCTAAAGAGAGACAAGAAAGACACCAGAAAAGGAGTCACTTAGTATCTCTGAGAGTTAGGGAAACTCTTCAAATTTGGCCCTGAATGGTGCTGGCGAGGGGGAGTGAATTCTGAGAATCCTGGAGGCTGCTTTTTACCAAACAGATGTACCAAGAGCCGTGGAATGAAGCTGAAGAATGTAGCCACACAATCTCCGTGTATCCATTCCTGGCACCCACCAGCCTGGGAAATGTGTCCACCAGTTGTCATTACTTGAGGCTTAAGAACCGTCTTAAATAAAGGGATCATTGAACTGAGAGGTCAGTGACGAATGAAAACGCCCATCATGGGCAGAGTCACATTTCAGCATGTACTGACCACTGATAGGGCTGAACCCGGCTCAGCCAGCCCTGGGATGATGCTGAGGCCGTCTCTCTCATCAGTGGCTCCTGTGGGTAGTTTCTAGTATGTCTCCCACCCTCAGAGTACTGAATTTTCTTCAGAACCTTGCCAAAGGGCAGGATTTGAAAGAGGGACACCATGGGATAGTAGTAAAAAAAAAGGGTTTGGAGAGCTTGTCAGGAGACATAGATGGGATGGGCTTGGGGCGTGTGCCCTTTGCTGAACCAAGTCTGGTGGCCAGAGAGTGGGGGTGTGGGGGGTGGAATATGCTGCTTAGTCAGGCCTGAGTCACTCCCCATCCCAGCAGCAGGAGTTGGGGGGATGGCTGAGGATATCCAAGCCACATGCACCAGAGTGGGACGGGGTGGGTCCCCATAGAAAACACGGGTTGTTACTAAAGGAGGAGGAATGATGTCAGGCAGACAAGAACAGTAAATACCCTCTTACACCTGTAATTTGGCTGCTGTGAGTTTGGTGCTGGCGATGCTGTGGGTTCATGAGTTTTGTTAAGATGACTCAAGAATATGTTGGAGGAAAGGAAATAGTCAATGATGGTCGGTCCACAAATACTATCTTCAGGAGGAAACATTAAACTTACTGCTGATCAAAAAGCTTTTTGTCTCTAGTTTGGATACTGAAGGGTTGTTTCTTGTATAGAGTGAGAGGGTTTACGGTGTATCTGACTGAAAAGAACAATTATTTAAGGCACTTTCGTGGCATCGGCATCACCTGGAGGGTTTGTGAAAACCTAGACGGCTGGTCCCACTCCCAGAGTTTCTGATGCAGTAAGTCTGGGTGGGACTCAAGAATTTGCATCTTTAACGGGGTTCCAGGCGATGCCGATTCTGCTGGTTCACTTGGTACTACCTATTTAAGGCAAAGGACTTAAACATACCACTTACAAGGAAGGAAGAGAGGGACGGAGGGAAATAGTCAGTGAATCAATGAAAACATTAAAATATATTCAAACTTCATTAGTAATTGTCTTGGTTATCTAGTGCTGTTATCTATAACAGAAATACTACAAGTGAATGGCTTTAACAAAGAGAGATTTATTCTCACACAATCTGGGACTAGAAGTCTGAATTCAGGGTGCCAGTTCCAGGGGAAGGCTCTCTCTCTAGCGACTATGGGGGAAAGTACCTGCCATCAATCTTCCCCTGGTCTAGGAGCTTCTCAACGCAGGGACCCCAGGTCCAAAGGACATGTTCCCCGCCTGGTTCTTCATTTTTGGTGGCATGAGGTCCCCTTGTCTCTGCTCAATTCTTTCTTTTATATCTCGAAAGAGATTGACTCCAGATACAACCTAATCTTGTAGATTGAGTACTGCGTTCTTAACATCACAGAGGCAGGATTTACAACACATAGGAAAATCATATCAGATGACAAAATGGTGGACAATCACACAACACTGGGAATCATGGCCTAGCTAAAGTGACACACATTTTGGGGGGACACAATTCAATCCATAACAGTGATCAAACATATTCAAATGAAACCAAAAATAGCATCTTATTTCCGTCTATTTGGCAAAGTTTTATGAAATTGACTGAACTCAGCGTTAAGTTTTAGGAAGAGGCTGTCTCCTACGCTGTTGTTTAAAACCGTATATCAGTACAACCTTTCTGGAGGGCAGTTTGTGTACATGTATCAAAATGTAGAATGTGTTTGTGTTTTGGCAGTACAATCCCCCTTCTAGGATTTTACACTAAGAAATAATCATATATATGTGAAAAGGGGTATATGTAGGGTTGTTCATCACTGTTGGGTTTATAATGAGGAATAGTGAGCCCCCAAATATCCCTTCATGGGAACAAGTTATGTAAATCATGTAGAGACCCAAAAAGGAATGTTACGCAGTGATAAGAAAGATGTTGCGGGTACCATGAGATGAGAGAAAACTGGAACACTTGGGATCTGCAGGGAGGCAAATTCCAAAGAGGGATTCCTTCTTCTTCCCCTGGGAAGTGGAGGGCTATGATGGAAGCAGGAGGAGCAGCAGACAACCACTCACCAAGCAGAGGGCAATATGTGATATTTAAACTCCATTTGTGTGAAAGTATCTGTATCTCTCTACCTACCTATCTGTCCGAATAACTACATGCTTGTATATGTAAGGAGTCCCTGGGTGGAACAAATGGTTTATTGCTTTCCTCCTGCCTGAAAGGTTGGAGGTTCAAGTCTACACAGAGGCCTTTCAAAACCCTGTGGAGCACAGCTCTACTCTGACACACTGGGGTCCCCATGAGCCTGAACTAACTCTGCAGCAAGTGGCTTGGTTTTGTGTGTGTGTACGTATGTAAGAGAAGCATTTGGAAGGTTTTGTTTTCATTCAGTCACCAAATATTATTGAGCAGGCAGAACAAGATAGACAAGATTCTTTGTGTTCATGGAGCTTACTTCTAGTTGGGAAAGACAGTAAGTAGAAAAATATAAATGATTTGATTCCAAATGTAAAAAGTGCTTTGGAAAATATAAAAACAGGGTATGTTACTTACCAACATTTTAACAGCGACTGTGTCTCAAATGGAGCCCTGGCTAGTTAACCACTGTTTGGCTGCTAACTAAAAGGTCGGCAGTTCAAATCACTCCTTGGAAGCCTTATGGGGCAGTTCTGCTCAGTTCTATAGGGTCCCTATGGGTCGGAATTGACTCAATAGCAACGGGCATATCTCAAATGCAAGTTTTCATTTCTTCTTTGTACTTTTCTGTGTTGTCAGAAAGTTTTTTCTGGTTGGGAAGGAGAGGAGGGGAGGGGAGGGATGGGAAGAGGCAATCACTAACTAGATAGTAAACAAGTGTTAACTTTAATGAAGGGAAAGACAATACACAACATAGGGGAAGTCAGCACAACTTGACCAAGGTAAAGTCAGAGAAGCTTCCTAGACACACCCAAACACCTTCAGGGACCGAGTTACTGGGGCTGAGGCCTGAGGACCATAGTCTCAGGGGACATCTAGGTCAATTGGCATAACATCGTTCATAAAGAAAATGTTCTATATCCTGCTTCGGTGAGTAGTGTCTGGGGTCTTCAGAGCTTGCAAACAGCCATCTAAGATACATACATTAGTCCCATCCAGTCTGGAGCAAAGGAGAATGAAAAAAACCAAAAACACAAGGCAAGTATTAGTCAAGGACTAATGGATCATATGAACCACAGCCTTCCCCAGCCTGAGCCCAGAACTAGATGGCGCCCGGCTACCACCACGGACCACTCTGACAGGGATCACAATAGAGGGTCCTGGACAGAGTTGTAGAAAAATGTAGAACAAAATTCAAATTCACACACACACACAAAAGACCAGATTTACTGGTCTGACAGAGACTGGAGAGACTATGGCCCCTGGACACCCTGCTAACTCAGAACTGAAGCCACTCCCAAAGTTCACCTTTCAGCCAGAGATTAAACAGGTCTATAATACACATGAGAAATGTGCTTCTTAGTTCAATCAAGCATAACGAGACCAAATGGGCAACACCTGCCCAAAGGCAAAGACTAGAAGGCAGGAAGAGACAGAAAAAGTGGACAAATGGACCCAGGGAACCCAGGGTGTAAGGGGAAGGGGGGAGAGTGCTGACCCACTGCGGTGATTACAACCATCATCAAAACAATTTGTGCATAAATTTTTGAATGAGAAACTGATTTGCACTGTCAATTTTCACCTAAAGCACAATAAAAATATATAGATATATATTTTTTCAAAGACCATGATGCTTAACGTAGCCCACCAGGCCCCAGGTGATCTGTGTTTTCTTGCTTTACCAACCAAAGCTCCACAATTCCCTCTCAAAGGCTTTAGCCACAGTTGGTTAAAGCGGAGACACCTTCCCTTCTGAGCGTCTCAGCACAGACGGTTCTCTCTGCTGGGAACACTGTTACCCCACACTTCACCATCTGGGCTAACTTCTACTCATCTCTCAGGCTCAGCGTGTCACCTCCTCAGAGTGACTTCCCTTGACTTCCTGACTTGCCTCCCCTGGTCCTCTCTGTATTTGTTTCCTGTGGCTGCTGCAACAAAGTACCACAAACTGGGTGGCTTAAAACAATAGAAATTTATTGTCTCACATATTCAGAGGCTAGAAATCTGAAATCAATGTTAGCAGGACCATGCTCTCTCTGAAGGCTCTAGGGGAAGACCCTTTCTTGCCTCTTCCTAGCTTTGCTTGGCCTCTTGCAATCCTTGGCATTCCTTGGCTTGAAGCAACATCATTCCATTCCCTGCCTCTGTCTCCCCATGGCCGTCTTCCCTCTGTGTTTCCTGTCTCTGTGACTCTTCTCTTTTATGAGGATACCACTCAGATTAGATTAGGGCCCACCCTACTCCGGTATGACCTCATGTAAACTTAACTGATGATATCTTCAAAGACCCTGTTACTGAACAAGGTCACATTTACAAGTATTTGGGGTTAGGACTTCAACATATCTTTTGGGGGACAAAATTCAATCCATGCCACTCCCTGCACCCACCCCTTACTTAGCCTTCTTATTGCTCCCTTCAGTTTCATGTTATACATGACAGCTTATAAGCTACATGTTTATGTTTGCTTACTAATGGGGGCGTGAGCCATATCTGTTCTATTCAACACAATGTTTAGTAGCACCTGGCCAAGCTTGGTCATTTGGTAAACATTTGTAGAATGAATGAATGATTATATGTATGTATGTATGTGTTATTTTACCTTAAGCAATAAAGGTATTTTAAAATACTTTTAAAACAAAGCACGTGATTTGCATACAGAACTCTTTATTTTATGAAATAATTCATGTTTCCTTTTTAAATGAAGTGAATTTTGTGGGGGAAGTCATATCTCTGTTACATATACCAGGTGTGCACATTATCATTTCGGATTGGGGAGAAAGTCTGGAATTCCAATCACCCACCCAGGAGTGTGGGTGCGGCCTTTGGTGCCTGAGTAACCTTCCAGCAGTCATGGCGTCTCATCTGATAATGAGGGTATTGAACTCAGTGATCTTTGACAAAAGTTCTTTCCAGCTAAAAATTCCTGTGGTTCTGTGAGAACTGGGATGGATGCTTCAGTTAAGAGTGAGTGGTTTATCATTTGTTCAGAAAACAATTTAAAATACTCTCTACTCAGTAGCTATTTATGCCTTGGCCAAATGAAAAAGAAAATACACATGATATTACTGTAAAATACATGATGATATACAGGGTACGAATAACCTCGCTTATGGTAGCTCTGTAAGATAACAAAACAAAATAACTTGACTGATTATGAGTCCATAGGAAATAGTTTCTAAAAAAGTATTTTGTGGGGGAGTGCTGGAAGTTGTCACTGATACCAATGGTGTTAAAGGCAAAGAACAACAGCGATTAATTCATTTTTAGAATAAAAGTAGGCCAGTTATTGGAAACCCTGGTGGCGTACTGGTTAAGTGCTACGGCTGCTAACCAAGAGGTTGCCAGTTTGAATCCGCCAGGTGCTCCTTGGAAACTCTGTGGGGCAGTTCTACTCTGTCCTATGGGGTCGCTATGAGTCGGAATTGACTCGACGGCAGTGGGTTTGGTTTTGGGTAGGTCGGTTATTATTTATTTTTCGGTTTGGAAAGATACTCATTTTTATTAGAGGTTATAGTATTTATGGAGCCCTGGTGGTGCAGTGGTTAAGAGCTGAGGTGCTAACCAAAAAGTCGGCAGTTTGAATCTACCAGCCACTCCTTGGAAACCCTATGGGGGCAGTTCTACTCTGTACTATGGAGTCGGAATTGACTTGACAGCAATGGGTTTGGTTTTTGGTTTTGGATAGTATTTATGGATTTATAAAATCATATTCTTTTCAAAGAAATCTCCCTCCAAAAAGATAATATCATTAGCACAGTATCCAAATCTATTCTGCCTGGAAGACTTAATCTTTGTAGGAACCTAAGCATTGAATCCCTCCACCCTTAGCTTTTTTGTCCATACCTGTCATCTTTAAACATGTACCTGCCTAATTTCCAGGAAGGTAGTGTCGCAGCTCAAGTCATCACAACAGAGGGAGGGGTAGTCTCTGTCCTGTTTTCAGGATCGTATGCCTGCTGATCCACTCGGCAGGCTTGAGTCTCACAGTTGGGGAGTTCGTGCCCTTAGGAAAAAGATACCACTGAGATACAAGATAACCGTTTCAGGAAACCTTAATATAATCCTATTCACAACGATGTGGAGTTAAATTTAAGGTAGGTTTGTCATGGACTGAATTGTGTCCCCCCAAAATATGTGTCAACTTGGTTAGGCCATGATTCCTAGTATTGTGTGGTTGTCCTCCATTTTGTGATTTTCCTGTGTTATAAATCATAATCTCTGCCTGTGGTTAAAGAGGATTAGGGTGGATTGTAACACCCTCGCTCAGGTCACATCCCTGATCTAATGTAAAGGGAGTTTTCCTGGGGTTGTGGTGTGGACCACCTTCTATCTTATGAGAGATGAAAGGAAAGGGAAGCGAGCAGAGAAGGGGGACCTCATACCACTAAGAAAGCAATGCCAAGAGCAGAGCTCATCATTTGGACCTAAGGTCCCTGCACAGAGAAGCTCCTCGTCTGGGGATAGATGGATGAGAAGGCCGACAGAAAGAGAAAGCCTTCCCCTGGAGCTGTCACCATGAATTTGGACTTTAAGCCTACTTAACTGTGAGGAAATAAACTTCTCTTTGTTAAAGCCATCCACTTATGGTATTTCTGTTACAGCAGCACTAGATGACTAAGACAAGGTTCTTCCCATACTTCCACTGAAGGAAGTTTAGATGCTGAAATGCCCCAATGGAGGTTATATTGTTAGTGTGGAGGAGAGACTGCTGTAACAAACAGACCCAATGATTCAATAGCGCAAGAAGATAGGCTTTTATTTGTCTCTCACCTAACAGCCTATCAACAAGCACAGCCTTGCTCGGGCTCCTCTGCCTTAATGCTCCACCATCTCTCGAGTCTCGAGTATGGTCCTCCCTCCACTTAGTAGAAGATGGCTCACCACCATGTTGCACATACAACTTGTACTCGCATCCCATCAGTGAGAACTGAGTCACAAGGCCACACCTACCTTCAGAGAAGGCTGAGAAATGTGACCTCTAATTGAGTGGTCTTGGTCCAGCTAAAACTCAGGGGGTTCTTTTACCAGAAGAAAGAGGGGGATAACAAATATGGGGGGATATGAGACTCTACCACTGTGCTCTTGTGGAAAATCCAAGGATAAATGTGCCCTGGGCACACAGTACTCAAGAGACATTAGTTTTTCTTTGTTTTTCATTTCTATCTTAATTAAAAGTATGTGCGTGTGCATTTTACCCTGATACAGAACAAATGAGATCATGATTTATGTTTACAATTTGAGTAGGACATATCATTTGACACTTTTATGAAGCTTCCAAAAGTTAAATTTAATTTCCTTTTGGGGAGATCCCATATATCACTTGCCATTGAGTTAACTCTGTCTCATGGTGACCCCGTGTATGTTAGAGTAGAACTGTGCTCCATAGCTGATTTTTTTAAAGTAGATCACGAGGCCTTTCTTCTGAGGTACCTCTGGGGGGACTCAAACTTCCAACCTTTTGGTTAGCAGCGAAAAACTTAACCTTTTGTGCCACCAGGAACTTTGGAAAGATAAAAATCCATTGCTGTCGAGTTGATTCCAATCATAGCAACCCTATAGGACAGAGTAGAACTGCCCCATGGGGTTTCCAAGGAGCAGCTGGTAGATTTGAACTGCCGACCTTTTGATTAGCAGCCGAGCTCTTAACCACTGCGCCATCAGGGCACCTTTGGGAAGATAAGGGAGGTCAATATGACCTCCTCTCCCCAATAAATCAATATTTTCACTTATGGAGATGAAGCCAGCTGGGCACTCCTAGCCACAAGGACCTCTTTTGGCCCTTTGGGCCGAATTGAACTGACCATGAAGCTAATGAAACTTGAGATGTCCTCACTTGCATAGACCCCTTCCTAGACCCCCAGAAGGCCCTTAGCAATGTGTTCATATAGTCCTTTTATATTCTTTGATGATACAGTGAAAGAGAGCTCCCCAAATTGTTAAGCTTCCTGCTCCACAAAATGGGACCTTGGCAACCTGTACCATGCCTCCATTCCCCACTGAGTCTCACCACGGTTCCCACTTTTTCCTGTATGGGAAAAGGCTCCTCGTAGTCCCGTTTGCCTCATCAGCATAGTTTCTTAGAATAAACTACCCTGAAGGGAAGTATACCAGAAGAGACAGCCACCCCAAAGAGAGAGCTGTTAAAAGTCATCCTTTTGCCTCTCCCACAGTAGTGCACCTTTTATACCCTGGCCCAATTCTGTGTGTCTTTGAGCATTCGTTCTCACTTGCATCAGTGGGGAGGCCCTGGGAAAATCTCCCTTTTTTGGGTGGCATCTTGACTCTCCAGGCAAATACTTTCCTGTAATGAGGATTTCATCCTTTGACCACCAGGCAGTCATTTCAGTTAGATCTGCAGCTGCCCGTGCCACTGATTCCTGCCAGGCATTCAGTGCAGGGCACCCCCTGCCTGGAGTGGGGAGCACTGCTATGCCTGCTGTCCTCCCCTTTCCATCTACCAGGTCATCAAAGCTTGCTTCTTGTTGCATGAATTCCTGGCAGGTCTGGGTTCTCTGTGTAAACGCCCCTTTGGTTGGAACTTCCTTGTAATCGCTGGAGGAAGAAGAATCTTCTCTTAGTTCCACTTTCAGAATTCAAAAATTAGTCCTTAAGTCCAACTGAAGCATTGGTCCTGGAGCGGAGCTTCCCCATATGTGGGTGAAGAGAAAGGGAAGAGGACGTAGAGTGAGTGATGCAAATATACACAAACACGTAATGTTGCATGCAATTTCGACGACATCGGTATCTTCTGAAACCCTCTAACAGCGTTGGCTCTAGAGGTTGAAAATGTAGCCAGTTGAACTGGTGGGGAAAGGAAGCCATAATGACAATAACAATAACACCTTCCTCGTGAAATTGAGGGAAGAGGGATGGGTCTTAAATGAGATAATTCATGTAAAGTGCTTAGCATGATGACTAACACTTAGAAAGGAATCCGTAACTGTTAGCAGTTATCATTGTTGACTTCTTTGTTGGGGTTTGGATATTCTTCCTGCTTTTCTTGAGTTCTTTAGGCAACAACAATACTAACCTTTGGCTGCTGCTGTTCTCCCCAGCCTGTTGTTTGCCTTTTACTTTGACATCCAGATTTACTTTTTTTTAATGTAGCCAAACCTGTGATCTCTATTTTTTGTATGTGATTTCACTCATTACTTCTAAGTTTGGACCGTCATCCTTCCAACAGAGCTTTGACAGATTCTGTTGCTTCTAGACTGTTTTCTCCCCATGGTTTGATTTTTATTATTTAACCATCTAATCCATCTGGAATTTAACTTGGTATATGCTCTGAAAAAATTAACTTGATCTTCTTTCTGACTGCCAACTAATTATTTCCCAATCATTTATTAAATAATCCCCCCTTCCCTAAAAAAAAAAAAAAAAAAATTTTTTTGTTTTTTTTTCCCTACTATATTGTAATATTTTTGTTGTTGTCGAGGGCTGTAAAGTCGATTCCAACTCAGTGACCCATGTGACTAAAATCATAGAAATGCCCCACAGGGTTTTCTTGGCTGTGATCTTTAGGGAAGTGGGTCACCAGGTCTTTCTCTCACAGAGCTGCTAACTGGGTGGATTTGAACTACCAACCTTTTTGTAACAGCCAACCACGTAACCATTGCACTACCAGGACATCTTTGAGGAAACACTGGTGGCGTAGTGGCTAAGTGCTATGGCTGCTAACCAAATGGTTGGCAGTTCAAGTCTGCCAGGCGCTCCTCGGAAACCCTATGGGGTATTGCATAGGGTCAACCAGGACATCTTTATCATGTAATAAATTCCTATACCGTATAAAGTCTTTTTCTGGGTTTTCTGTTATGTTTCACACAACAGGGAGCTGCCTGTTTTTGCACAAATGTGTCTTAATATCTTATGGGACTAACCCCCTTCTTAACTCTTACTTGTTGTTTTTTAAATCCAAAATATGCCCACCAGTTTATTTTTCTAGACAAGCATTTGAAAGATATGGATGAATTCTAATAAAAATCCCCTAAGAATTTTGATTGAAACTGCATTAAACACACAAGGTAATTGAGTCATATTGCTATCTTTACAATATTTAGTTTTACCACCTTGGAACATTATTATGTCTTTTGTTTATTCAGTTAGTCTTTTAGCTTTCTTTGTGAGGAAAATGAATGATGTATTAATATTCAGATTTTTTTTTTTAACGCACATAAAAGCATATGTTTCCCATTTCCCTGCTTTTTCTTACAACAGAGCAGTTAAAGAATATATTTTCTTCAATTCTCACACACAGATAGTTTTAGGACCAAAATATGGCCATTAAGCTTTGCTATAAGAAAAGCTGGAAGTGACAACAGGCTGTGTATCATCCTGTGGAGTTTGCTTCTTGGTTTCCCATCTTTTTATCTCTCAGAAATGCAGCGAGATTATCGGTCACAAGCACATGCCTAACTATAATGAAATCCCCTAAATCCCATAAAGAAGAATAAGGTGGAGGGGGTGGTCTGATTATTTTGGAACGCTTGTCATGGCTCTCCTGGGTAGACACTTCTGTCCAAAAGCTTCTACCAGTGAATTTCTGCTGCCCTTTCTGACCTCCTTCCCAGTGTGTTAACGTCCAACTTCTTAGTGGCAATGTTTAATAAATCAAAAATGGGGACATGTGATCTCCTGAGGCCTCACAAATACATTAAGAGGACAATGGGATGGAATACTTGATGTCAGGAAGGTCTAAGAAAATCTGGACCATATGATCAATGTACTTCTAGTCTTTAAGGATGCATCGTTGGATAGATTTGTTTCAGAGTTGTTTTATTTTGGAGGTGGGGTAGGGATGAGGGAACAAAATGGCTGTAGGGGGAGTAGGATTCCATTTCAGTTTCTTGAATTCTCTCAACTTCTTTAACTCAAGCCCAAGATTCCACCCTTCCCTCACCTTATGTGATCAAAGTACAGTAGATATTTGAAATTTGCAGTAATATTTCCTATTGGGAAACTTAAATTCTTAAACAACTTAGAGTTTCAAATGGCTTTCTTGTCTGAGGGTTTTCTGATTTGGAGGGCCTACCTTCTTGGTGGTGCAATGGTTCAAACGGTAGGCTGCTAATCAAAAGGTTGGTGGTTCGAACCCACCAGCTCTGCGGACAAAAAAGACCTTGCGATCTGCTCCCATAAAGATTACAGCCTAGGAAAACCTATGGGACAGCTCTACTCTGTCTTATACGGTTGCTATGAGTTGGAACCAACGGTACACAACAACAGCAACGTTCTGCTAAAAAAGAATGGGAGGGGGAGAGTGTTGACATGTCGCGGAGTTGGCAACCCATGTCACAAAACAATATGTGTATTAATTGTTTGGGGAGAAACTAATTTCCTCTGTAAACCTTCATCTAAAGTACAATAAAAAAAAAAAGAAGAAAATAAATGAAAAGAAGTGGAAGTTCAACAGAAGAAAACAAAATGTGCTTAATCAGTAACACCAATTTTACAAGATGATATTCCAGTTTAATAAGATCTGTAAATACAATAATGTTGTTTAGCAGGAAAAACGAAATGTGTATCTACTGAATAGAAGGTATTTCTAAATTTAAAGATGGTTCACTTTTGAAAGTAGATCCTTGTACTTATTTTTGGTTTGCTTGTTGTTTTCAATTTCCAATTTGGGATAGTTGGTGGGAAGAATTACGGATAACATTGGGCTTATTTTCCTTAGTTAAAATAAACAGACTGACCTAATTCTGTTTATATCTTTTGCACTCAACAACTGTTTTGTTAACACTCTTATATCCCAGGGTAGAGAACTGAAGTCTGTTTTCTTATAAAGTCAATAAACATAGAGTCATGATATTTGATGAGGATGAGAGAGAAGCTTGTAAGACTGGCTCCTAAATGACACTAGTTTACTGTAAGGCTGTGTGGCAGTTCTGTTGAAGACCTGATGTGTGACCTAGGTTAAATCAGTCATAGGCTGAATGGCATACTTCATTTTTGTGATACAGGGTAAGATAGATCAGAGGGTGAATCTGAAAAGAGTTGTCCACCAAAGCAAAGCCTGAGTTGTCCACCAAAGCAAAGCCTGCACAAAGCCCCAGGTAGGGAGCTCTACCAAGTCTTTAACCGATGCAGTTTGGATCCCTGTTATTCTTCTTGGAACTCTGCGAGAGTATTAACTATGGACATGAAGTCTGACTGTCTTAGTTATCTGGTGCTGCTATAACAGAAATACCACAAATAGATGGCTTCAACAAACAGAAGTTTATTCTGTCACAGTTTAGGAGGGTGGAAGTCTGAATTCAGGGCACCGGCTGCAGAGGAAGGCTTTCTCTCTGTCAGCTCTGAGGGAAGTTCCTTATCATCAATCTTCCCCTGGTCTAGAAGCTTCTCAGCACAGAGACTCCAGGTCTAAAGTACACACTCAACTCCTAACTCTCTTTTCTTGGTGGTAGGAGGTCTTTGTCCTCTATGCTTGCTTCTCTCTTATATCTAAAAAGAGATTGACTCAAGATACAACCTAATCCTACAGATTGAGTCCTGCCTCTAATCCTTCCTCGTTAACATCATAAAGGTAGGATTTATAAAACAGGAAAATCACATCAGATCACAAAATGGTGGACAACCACACATATTAAGAATCATGGCCTAATCAGGGTGACACACATTTTGGGGGGCCACAATTCAATCCATAGCACTGACTTTTCTCTTTTAAAAGATTAGAAAGAAGCTTCTCTTTACGATATACTCTTCAGTATAAATGTGTAGAGGGGAAACCCTGGTGGCATAGTGGTTAAGTGCTACAGCTGCTAACCAAAGGGTGGTCAGTTCGAATCCACCAGGTGCTCCTTGGAAACTCTATGGGCCAGTTCTACTCTGTCCTGTAGGGTCGCTATGAGTCAGAATCGACTCGACGGCACCGGGTTTGGTTTTGGTTGGTTTTTATAAATGTGTAGTACAACTGCCCCGACTTGTGTGTGTCTGGGTAGTAGAGGGGGGATTAAATTCTATGGATGATTATAGTCTATAGGTAAAGAATGACTGTAACATCTGATCTTGGAAGGTTAAGACTGTGCTGTCAACACATTTGAATATTGTCAGATGTTATTATTGGCCACGTTGTCTTCTACAGACGTGAGCACGTCCCTTGCTGGTTAAACTGAGAGAGGGCAGAAAAGCAGGTAGGGTGGCCATAAGCCTTATGTTGGCAATGGCAGTTCTTCACTGATGGAGATCATTGTTCCTACTAGTGACTTTGCAACCTGTGCCAGGTAAGGGGGGAGCCAGGCCTGTAGCAGCACCAGACTGAGAGGGGTCTGATGATGAATTCCATCTAGCTGTTGGAATCCTATTGGTGATGCCCAAGCTACAGTTTGATACAGTGCAAAGAGTACTGAAAGGGAGGAGACCAGGGCTCTAGATTCAATTCAGACATTAATTAGCTTAGCCGTGTGATGTTAGACAAGTAGCGTGCCCTTTCTGCTGTAATTACCTCATCAGCAAATTGAGAATGATAAAACCTGCCTTTCCTACCTGAGAGAGTTATTGTAAGGGTCAAATGAAATAGCTCGAAACTGTTAGAAGGGCTTTCTTTATGTAAGGTACCATTATCTTCATATCTTAGAGACCTTCTTATTTAAATATTCAAGAAAAAAAGCTGAGGGTTGAGGGTGTTTAGCCGGGTGAGTGGACAGAGAGTATTCAGTGGTCAGGTTGATGGAGAAACCATACCAGGGAATGCCCCACTGTGTCTTGGTAAACTTGCCTAGTAGACAGATGGCTCTCAAAAAGGAGGACGGGGGAGTGGAGGATGTTCTGTTAAGGTTCCATCAAGTCACCTAAACCGAGTTGTCATTTGGTGTTTTGGTTTCGTACGGGCCAGTGCTTTTTCTAAGGGCTTCAGAGCTGCCAGTACTTCCAGCTGTATCATCAATCTGGCAGTATTTGCCAAGAATAATTAGGTGTATATTTTGCTTATCAAGTTCTTAGGTTGTTAGAAAATATAGACAAGTTAAAAAAAAAAAAAAAAAAAAACCCTTGCTCTCAAGTCAATTTCGACTCATAGTGACCCTATAGGACAGAGTAGAACTGCCCCCTTGGATTTCCAAGGAGTGCCTGCTGGATTTGAACTGCCGACCTTTTGGTTAGGAGCTGTAGCTCTTAACCACTAAGCCACCGGGGTTTCCACAGACAAGTTACACAGGCTTTTCTGTACCACTTGATGTTTGTTTTCTCAGTGGTTACTTCTTTAGCTCTGTGATTCCCTACTGCTGTCCTGGCCCTCCCCTCCCCTGCTGCCTCCTCCGCTCCCCCAACACCGTGTCATAGACAAGTGCCCTCTCATCTCAGCTTTCTCAGCAGTAGGGGTGTTCTTTCCCTTCCATTGGGAAAGCGATCCCATTGTGCTTGGATTGCTTATGGCACTGGTACTTGTTGGACAAGTGGTGTGAAAGAGGACACTAATTCCAAATCTGCTTCTCTCCCTTCTCTGGGCCATGTAAAAACCAGTTGCCTTCGAGTTGATTCTGACTCATGGTGACCCCATGTGTGTCAGAGTAGAACTGCTCCATAGGGTTTTCAGTAGCTGATTTTTCAGAAATAGATCACCAGGCCTAAAAAAAAAAAAAAAATTTTTTTTAGATCACCAGGCCTGTCTTCCGAGGTACCTCTGGACTGATTTGACCCTCCAACCTTTCTGTTAGCAGCTGAGCACCTGAACTGTTTGCACCACCCAGGGACTCCCTTTGGGGCAGGGAAAATAGCAGATTTACAGTTCTCCCAGGCTTGCCTCCTTCCATCCCTACCCCCAAGCTGTTGCCAGCTCAATCTTTCTGAGCGGAAATGTTACTTGCTTAAAAACCTGATGACTCACTCCCCTTTGCCCCTCCAGCCTGCATAGGCCACGTAGGCACATGGATCGATTTTGTTTGGTCTGCATGGTGTTGGCCTCCACAAGGCTTAAGAACAATTTAAATTAGTAACAACATTAAAGATTGGAAGATTTCTTAGAAAATCCAAGATTTTGGTTTCTCTTGAAAAATTGTTAGATGGTAACAATGGACAATATGGACTGGGTAGGCTGCCCCTCGGACGTGCAGCGATCTCTTGAAACCTCAGCGACCACGTAGCCTTTTTGTTCCCTCACCTTATCTAGGTAGGCCTGTGTGTGCCCCTTTTACAGGATTTAGTTCTAACAACTTAATGGGGGTACGGGATCCTTCACAGTTAGGCCCCACCCTCCCTCTGCCCCTAAAAAAAACTTCCTGCCAATTCCCACATGGATTCCTATAGTCTCTATACTACTAAGTGAGTAGTTGTTTGCCTGGTTGGTTTGCTTATTCTTTGTTTATTTTTTTGACTGAAGGGACCATTCTGTAGACCTCTCTGGATCATGGATTAGAGGCCAGGTGTGTGTATTTGTGGAGTGTTTCAAAGGTGTTACATTTTAGATTTTCATCGTGGATTCACCCAAAGGTTCTGTGAAGGGGAGAGAAGCAGAGGGAAGAAAGAGAACAGAAGGGGCCGTTTCTGTGCTTAAGGTCACTTCCAAAGCAAATACAGTTCATCTGGTTACTTGGTCATGTATCTGCAGACATTCTGCTCTGTGAAGCTGTGGTAGTTAGGAGCAGCAAAATGGTGGTTCACCTTGGTTAGGATATCTGTTGTCAAAACATTATTGCCCATTCTTTCCCCAAATTACAGGAAAACTGATATATCAGCTTGCCTCATTACCTGTATTTCTGGCAAATAAAATCAGTGCAAGCGGTTGAGTGGTTCTTTATTTCATTGTTGCTCACGTTAAGTCCAAGAATTGGCAGAAGAGTGATTTTACTGTAGCTTTAGCTTCAAAATTTTGCTGTATAGGTGGGGCTTTGTCTTATTGGGACCATCACTGGTCTGGGCCCTGTTCTCTACTAGTTCAGAATTTAATTTTCTCAGCAGTCAGGCTTTTGGAATTCATGTCACTTTAGCCAAACTCACTAGGACTATTTGTAAACTAGGATAATCATTTATCATACATTGGTTGAACAGCTACTGAGTGTGTGGCCCTGTGCTATTCTCTGGGGAAACAAAAATAAATCATGCAGATGACATGGCCCTTGCCCTTTAGAAACTTACAGTCCCAAAGTGGGACAGATATATGAACAGACACCTTATACATGGTGTGCTAAGTGTAGGGTGACCTTACATCCTGGTCTGCCTGGGACACTGCAGGTTTATGCCTTTTGTCCTGTTGTAACTATTAAGAGTACAAAACTACTGAGGGCCACAGCAAAAGCCTCTATGAATGAATGAGGCATAGAAATGTTAACAGAAAGGCAGAAATCAGCCTGATTTCCCAGAGTAGACGCTGCTGGGTGAAGAAGGCTGTTAGGGCAATTAAGAACTCCAAGCTTGGAGGGAGGGGGGTTGTTCCAGGTGTGTGCAAAATTCTGCAGGCAAAAAGGAGATTGTTCTGGAAGCAGCAATTTGTTGGTTCGAGCTAGGCATTTTTCTGAATTTTTGTGATAAACATTCCCCAGGGTACACGGTAAAAATACAGATTTTCAGATCTTGCTGGTAATCTGGATTCATGGGTCTGAAAAAAAAATTTTTTTTTATGGGTCTGAGAATCTGGTTTTTAAGACGCGCCCCCAAAGCAGAAGGCATATTACCACCAATTCTCTACCAATTGCGGTTGCGACTAGGAATACAAATGAATGGGAGTGGGGCGGGGGGGAGGCAAAACAAGATGACAGCACTAGTCACAGGTCAGCCAGGCAGGGGTGACCCCAGGTGAAAAAAACTCTCACAAGCCAAACCAGTTGGGAGATTAACAATAGTTCCAGGAAAACAGGGAGTGACAGAACTATGTCAATCACAGTAGGGATACAAAGAAATGAAAAGATTGGAGAACTATTCAGGATGAAGAATGAACGGGATTTAGTATATGCCAGCTTATGATATATTTCCAGGCAACAGGGCATTTATGTCAAATATAGAAACCTGGGGAGACCACAAAATCATGAGTTTTACTTGGTGAGCATAAACCTAAAGAAAAAATAAAAAAAAAATAGTTGAATAGTTTTGTGGTACATTTCATCTGGATCTAAAGGATGATTCCTGCTTATTTCACAGCTCTGTCATCCCTAGAACACTCATGACAGTTGTGTTTATCTCTGAGAAGGAGCTGGGTGAATTCTCAAGCATCCAGACACCCTAACTCTTTCCTTTTTTAGGCTTCAAACACATGCCTGCGTTATGGCAAGGCTACCTGCCAAGTCTTATCTTGCATTATTTTTGCTTTTGTTTTTCTTATCGAATGTGTATGACAGTCGAGATTCGTCAGCAATATGTGTGCCAACCCGTTTCTGGGGAGACGGTCAGTCTCTTGCAATTTCAGCATGACCTTGTCCCCAAATTCTAGAGCTGCTCTCTCTGTGAGAAGCTGCAGCCGCCTCACAGATCCACTGCAACTCTGGGAAATCATAGATAGTAACAGTACAAGAAACAGGCAAGGAGGTCTTTCAGCCTTTGAAGTTGCCGAGTTGGTGGTTCTGAGAAGAGTAATCCCTAAACAGAACATGAAGACAATCTGAGGAGAGCTCTGTGTGTCCCTTCAAACGGAAAAAGTGTTTTTATATTTTTAAGGCTGCCTTCACCAGGCCTGTTGACAAACCAAGTCAAAAATCAAGTGATGCAAAGACTTGGGAGTTATGAAAACGACGCCTCAAAAAGGAGAATGGGACACCGACCAGACTGTAATTTCACAGGGGTAATTTAGCACCGTTTACCCAAGACTGGACAACTTCAGAGCCTCCAGGAGTGCGGTTTGGGGAGGCACAAGGCATCTTAAATTCCAGTCCTTGGCCACTAGCGCTCGTAGAGTTGCTGAGAGATTTCCAAAGCCTGGGAGTGCTAGGGTGGAAGATGACCAGGCTGAAATCTTCCACCCTGTCGGTACCAGCCAGGGGAAAAAAACCAGTCAACAGTGGCTCCAAAGCCTTTTTTATAAGGGGCTGAACTTTTGTGCGATCCAACATCAGCAATACGTCATTAAGTCACTGTAACGGAATGAAAAAACAAAAAGGGAAGGAGGAAAAGTCCAGCGTGCACAGACTCAGAAAATGGATTTTCCCCGCCCCTGAGAAGCACAGTGCTGTCGGGGTCGCCCGAGTCCTCTGCCCGCTCCCAAAGTCGCAGCCTGGAAGCCCCTTTCCCGCAGTCGAGTCGCAACCAGCGCCGCGCCGCGGCGGGGGGATCCGCTGGGAGCATCGCAGACTTCAAAGCGCCGGCGCCGCCGCCGCCCCCGTCCGCGCGCGGAAGTAGTACGGTCCGAGGGGGCGGCTCCTGGGGCGCGGCTCCGGCGGCAGCTGATGCGCGCCGGGCCGGCTAGGAGGCGCGAGCCGGAGACCCGGGGACCTGGAGACGCGGAGACGCCGAGGCCGAGCCGCCGGGCGCCGCGGGCCGGAGACCTGAGGCCCCAGCAGAGGCGTCTTCACCGCGGGAGAAACCCGGCCCGGAGACGGCCGCAGCGACTGGGAAGGAGGACGAGGAGGAAGCGGCGCTGCGTGCCGGCGGAGAGGAAGCGCTCCACCCGCGCACCCGACGGCGCTCGTTTAACCACATCCGCGCCTTGGCTGGAACCGCTTAGGGGCGCCTGTCACCGGTTCCCTCCATTTTGAAAGGGAAAAAGGCTCTCCCCCTTCCCCCCCCTTAGGACCTGGAGCCGGAGGTGCCGCGTTGATGGCGTTCAGCCCTTGGCAGATCCTGTCCCCCGTGCAGTGGGCGAAATGGACGTGGTCTGCGGTGCGCGGCGGGGGCGCCGGAGAGGACGAGGCCGGAGGGCCCGAGCGAGACCCCGAGGAGGAGGACTCGCAAGCCGAGACCAAATCCTTGAGTTTCAGGCAAGTACACAGCATCCCTGCCGAGATGCAAACGTGCTGCCATCCATTCACCCGCGGCTCGTTCTGTGTGCGTGTGTGTGGTCGCCCACCCGCGTAACCGTGTTCATGGCAATGCTACGTCCCTGCCCATAACCAGGTCCCCGCTGTGCAGTCGAAAGTTCAGGGTGTTGTGTCCTCCCGTGTATTTCTTTCCTCCATGTCAATATGAGCTTTCTGAACCCAACCCAGAATCTGCAGCGTCTCCGCGTTCCCTTCTGCCTCGGTCACTTTCTCCAAGCGTCAACCCCCCAGCCCCTGCCTCTGCACACAAACACACACGGGCGGTTCCTTTGATCACATCTCGTGGAACTTAGAACCTTCCCTGTGGGGAAGAAGTCGCCCCCTGGCCCTTCAAGGCCCCGCTGTGTCCCAAAAAATGCAGCCCTGGTAAAGAAGGTCGCGTGATGACAGGCCCTTGGCAGCTGGGGAGAAATGGTGGTCTCTGCTAAGCTGTCATCCGTGTGATTGCGGAAGGCAGGTGACAGCACTCCCAGCCTGGGGCCGAGTGGGTTCCAAACAGGTAGAGGCCTGCTGAGGAAAAAGGCATCATGGCGAGAATTGGGCGGGGGTGGGGGATGAGAATTTTTAAACCTGTAGGAAATGGCTCTTCGGAGGAAAGGAGTCTGTTAAAGCGCTTTTGGGGGGTGTTAGAGGGAGGGATGACTTCAAAAATAAACGGTGCTAGAGAAGAGCTCCAGAGGATCGAAGAGATTTCAGGGAGACAGGATGCCCGGCTGAGAAACCCAAGGAGGGCACCGCTAGGAAACCGTAGCCAGCAGCCTCGGGCAGGGTGATCCGTGCCGAGGACCATTTGGATGTAAAGTTAGACAGAAAATGCTGGAGTGTGGCCTTTGTGACTATCTAGATTATAAAGTGTCAGAAATACCGTTGAAAGTGGTAATTCCTCGTTTTTCCCCCTTGGCAGCTCGGATTCTGAAGGTAATTTTGAGACTCCTGAAGCTGAAACGCCGATCAGATTGCCTCTCAAGGGATCCAGGGATTCGTCACTAGGATTGACAGGGCCTGGGGCCAAAGCCCAAGGTAAAGACAAACTTTCATTTTCTGCCTGTTCGGCTTTAAAGTTTTGAAAAATGTGCATGGGCGGGGGGGGTGCGAAGTGTTAATTTAGGACCACTGAAAAGGGTTTGGATTGTTTGACTCCTTACTCAGAAAGAGCTGTTTAGAGCTCCTGGGTTATTTGAGAGTTCCTTCTTTTTTTAAAGAGTGTGATGGTCACAGGCTTTCTCCCCTGAGTAGGGTTTATGTGTTTGCATTGTAAGATTATCATTATCAGACCTTCTTGCTGGGCCCTTCCCCTTTGCCCCTAAAGAACAAAACTTAGCTGGTAGTAATGCAGGGGTGGGGGTATGTTTAGATATGGCTTCACAAACCTCAGGCTAAGTCACTCCTTAGGGGTGTGGCTGGAAACACAAATTTTAGATAAGAATTGAGTTTTAAGGTAGATTCTGAAGAGGCTGTTTCGGAATGGCTTACCTCTCCCTCTTCCACGCAGGGATGAGGGGGAACCCCTTCAGCCCGCCTAAGAAACCCAGGCACAGATATCCCCTCCTAGCCCAGCCCAGCTTTGTGTCTGTCCTTCATCTATAGAAGCTGCTTCACTTAATTAGTGGAAACCTTTTTTTGTCACAAAGCCAATTTTGAATAAAACGTCACCTCTCCTGATAGGAATCATTCATTCATTCAGTAGAGTGCAGGGATATAGCAGTGCACAGAGTCCTGCTCTCGCTGAACTAACATTGTGAAGGGAGGTGGACCTTTTAAGGGTTGAGCAAAATATATATGTGAACTTATATTGGGTGCTATGGAGAAAAATAAAGCAGGGGGAGGGGGAGTAAGGAGTATGAGGTGGGAGAAGGGAAGCATGGTTGAAAAGGTGAGTTAAGTGGAGATATGAAGGAGGATTGAGGAAGCAAGCCTCGTAGATTCTCAGGGAAAGAACTTTTCATCCAGAGAGAATGGCATCTGCAAAGGGCTGAGGCAGGAGCAGCCTGCGGGCAGTGATGCCAGGTGGTGGGAGGGTGCCTGGCATGTGTGAGGACCAGCAAGGAGGCCACTGTGGCTAGAGTAGAGTGGCAGAGGGAAAGCCGGAGCCGGAGAGAAAAGGGCAGGTCCAGATCACACTGTGATGAAGATTTGGTTTTCCTTCGGGTTGATGGAAGACACTGGAGAGAGCCGAGGGTCTGTGCGTTGACTTTATTTGTAAAAGCTCACTGGTTATTGGATTGAGGAGGGACTCTGGAAAGATGTCCTTTTTAAGGGGTTTCTCTTTTCCAGTGTCCGTCACTGTCACCCAAGAATGGCACAGACAGCTTGCAGTTACCAGTTAATTTTTGAACTATGACTTTCTCTCCCCACAGTGACTGTATTTTATTGCTTGATAACTTCTTCGCAAGTTGCATAGGGAAGTCTAGTCACTTTGGTGAAAGGCTTTATGATGGAGCTGGAATTATTGGCAGAATGACAGCAACTTGTTGTGGTTTGGTTTTGTTTTAAATTGAGAGCTCCTTGCTGGGTCTCCTTTGCTGAGAATTCAGCAGCACCCCAACGTGTCCTGGGCTACTTTCTTGCGATTGTTTTAGGCAGGATTGTGGCTGCTGTGAGTCGGAATTTGACTCAACGGCAGTGGATTTGGCTTGGGTTTGGGGATGGGAACAGGCAAGTTTATATATAGGAGAGCTTGTGGAAATCCTGGTGGCGTAGTGGTTAAGAGCTATGGCTGCTGACCAAAAGGTTGGCAGTTCAAATCTACCAGGTGCTCCTTGGAAACCCTGTGGGGTAGTTCTACTCTGTCCTGTAGGATTGTTATGAGTCGGAATCTACTCGACAGCAACAGGTCGTGTTTGGAATCCTTTGCTGTGTAATACTGTCAGTGACCGAGAAGCCACTTGTTCTTCGTAGCGTCCCTTTTCCTCTCTCAAGCTTTGCAGATCAAGAGGGAGATTTAACAGCTTGAAAGGAATATTTTGTAGCCTTCCCATTAAATTTAAATGAAGTTCATAAAACACGTGTTAAGTAGCTCTTTGAAAGTGTCTGATTTGCCCCTCAGGTTGGGCAACTTCTTCTTCCCCATTCCTTCAGCTGGTGGACTGATTCACACTGTCAGATTTTTTAATAATTGAATAGAGCCTGTATGACCTAGGCCTCTGAAGCCACAGAGACCTAATTGTTGGGTTCTTCTTGTACCACTTACTCAGCATCTTAATTTCTGGTAATGTCTAGCTCACACTCTCCTTTTCGCTATCTGTAAACATTTTCCTTAGAGAGTCATGGAATCTGTAAAGCTCTGTGGAGTAGTTTATGGTTGAAGACCGTGTGCATTTGGGGGAAGAGAGGATGTAGGGTGGTGTGGTGTGCAGGCAAGGAAACAATTTAGGGTTTTTTAAAAATAGGATGATTTCTCACCAGCATCTAGAGCCCAACATCTAGAGGTGGTGTGGAGTCCTGTTGATCACCATGTCATGCATACGTGGTAAATGTGAAAATATAACCAAATCACAGGTCTGACCAGGAAGATTTCAGTGGGCAAACATTCCTTGACAGGCAGTTCTTGTTGAAGTTTAATTCCTGGAGCTGGATGGTTCTCCTTCCTCCCAAATTACTGATTGTGTTACTCCTGATAAAGCTGTTGTTATTGCTAGTTGCTGTTCAGTTGGCTCCGACTCATGGTGACCTTATGTATAACAATGAAAAATTGCCCAGCCCGGTACCTGTGGTTCCAGAACGTGGTTGGACAGCAGGTATAGGTTATATAAAATTATATCTTCTGGATGGAAGTAGTCCCGTCAGGATTTGGAGTTAATATATGTCAAAGGTCCCAGTTTCCTGGCGTATAACCAGTGAGAAACCAGCTGTTGTCTAGTCGAGTCCATCTCTTGGAGACCCCATGTGTATCAGAGTACAACTTTGCTCCATAGGGTTTTCAATGGCAGATTTTTCAGAAGTAGGTCTCCAGGCCTTTCCTCCAAGGGCCTCTGGATAGACTTGAACCTCCAGCCTCTTGGTTAGCAGCCAAGTGTGCTAACCATTTCTACCACCTAGAGACTCCTGCCATATAACGGCCTTCAGTGTATGGGCTGTGCCGCAGGTATCATACCCCACAACCTCCCACCCCAACCTCTCCCCCTAATTCTTTGAACTCTGAAAACATCTAGGTCTGTTTTGAAGTTACTTTTCTTTTTGCTGGAACTTTTTGGGGATTTACAGCATCTGAACTTTGACTGTTCCTAAGACAGTATGCCATTCTAGAAATTAAAAAGTGGATAAGGTTGTGGACTTTTTTTTTTTTAAGTCATAGGTAGAAGCAGTTTTCAGAATAATTGGTAAAATAAAACTCTAGCCAAAGAAAAAAAGAAAGAGGTGCCTTGAAAATACCAGACTTATGACTGTCAAGTTTGGACTGGTTGGTTTTTTGCGCTGTCTACCTCCCAGCACTAAGTGACTTTTAAGCTGCTGCCGTTGTTACTGTGCTTGCTTTTTGCTGGAAAAGGTTATTGCTGAAGAACTACGACTTAAGGAGAGCAAGGACTTTTGGGAAAGTACAATCCTGCTCATCCCTCTTTTTTTTCCCCGTGGTTACGGGTGACTTAAAACAAAGCATCAGGGATTGTCAGCTGTGGTTTTATCCAGCTGTTTTAGTCTGCAAAAACTGATTGTACTCTACTACCTGGGGACTCCCCCCCCCCCCAATACATGCACACAATTTTATTTATAGATTGTTGCCTTTTGTAGAGAAAGCATCTTAATTCATTTGGAAGCTCTCCTATCACCCTCGGTAAACTAGTTAAACCTACCCAGATTGATATGTTAATTGGATGCATAGGTGTTTCAAAGACACACCTTTGGAAGAGAAGGAAAGAGGTAAACAGGATCAATCCACAGATATTTACTGTTGGAGGCCTTGTGGGGAAGACAGAGCTGTTGACACAATTTTGGTAATCTAGGTCAAAACCCACCAGACCCATTGCCATTGAGATAATACCGACTCATAGTGACCCTGTAGGACAGAGTAGAACTATCGCATAGGGTTTCCAAGACTGTAGTTTTTACAGGAAGCAGACTGCCACATCTTTCTCTTGTGGAGTGAATGGTGGGTTTGAACTGCCAACCTTTTGGTTAGCAGCCAAGTGCTTAACCACTGTGTACCAGGGCTCCTTAAAAGCCCCTGACTCCCTAGGTCAGGGATCAGCAAACTATGGCTGGAGGGCCAAATCTGGCTAGCTGTATGTTTTTGTACAGCCTGCAAATTAAGAATGGGTTTTACATGTTTAAATGGGGAGAGGGGGGATCATAATAATTTCTGACACATGAAAATTAAATGGAATTCAAATTTCAGGGTCCATAAATAAAGTTTTATTGGAACACAGCCTTGCTCACTTCTTTAGGTGTTGTCTGTAGCTGCTTTTGTACTGGCAACCGCAGAGTTGCGTAGTAGCAACAGAGACCCAAGGGCCAGCAGAAGCCCTAAAATATTTAGTGTTTAGCTCTTTACAGAAAAAATTTGCCAACCTTGAGCACAGACCCATACTGATGACAATTTTAGTAAGAACTTAAAAAGTACTTCAGAATCATGACTTAAAAAAAGAGGTGGCAAGGCTACAGCTGATTAATTAACAGATGAACTCAGGTGCTAGGTGCCATTTGTGGAGGACTGTATGGTCTGGCTGTTTATCTCCTTTGCAAAACAGAAATGATGTAGTAATTGGTCTGACAATGTAGCTGATTTTTAGTTGACCAAGAGCCCTGGAGGGAAACCCTGGTGGCACAGTGGTTAAGAGCTCGGCTGCTAACCAAAAGGTCGGTAGTTCAAATCTACCATCTGCTTCTTGAAAACCCTATGGGGCAGTTCTACTCTACCTGATAGGGTCGCCATGAGTCGGCATTGACTCAACAGCAACGGGTTTTAAAAGATCTAAGGTGTTAAATTATTTAAAAAGGAAGTTAGAGAAGAATGGGGAAAATCTGAAATCATTTAATACAGACACAAATATGTAGAGTAGACTTTTTAAAATGTAACTGGGTATTTGAGAATTTGTAATTTTGTTGTGTAGATCTCTTAGGAGGTTGATGAGGGATATTTATTGAAAAATTTTAGACAGTACCTATATAAGAACTAGAATGGAGACCTTGTTAAAATCTAAGTCTTAATTTTCAATTTTCAAGGTTCTCGGTTATGTGTATAAGCAAAATACTGTGCAACTTTTTCATTAGGTACATATTGAAGTGTTCCTTTCAAATCTATGTATAGATTGGCCTAGGGATTTATTCTGATATCTCCCCCGCCCCACCACCTACACCAAACCAAACCAGTTGCCGTGCAGCCGACTCGACTCGTGGCCACCCCACGTGTGCAGAGCAGAACAGTGCTCTGTAGGATTTCCAAGGCTATGACCTTTCAGGAGCAGATCGCCAGGCCTTTCCTCCCAGGTGCCTCTGGGTGGGTTCAAATTGCTAACCTTTCCGTTAGCAGTTGCGTACTTAACCATTTGCGTCACCCAGAGACTCCTTGTCCACAGCACAGAGATTGCTTTCTGAACTTTTCTAGAAATAATGAGACTAGTTAGGACCTTTGATGTTACCTAGTTCAATAGCCCAGCCCACGTGGCTCCCTTGACCGCACCCCAGACTAATGCTTTGATTTTATTGTGTTATATTTTGATGTGGTTGGCTCTTTCACTGTTTTATTTCATTTTAAGATAGTTAAGGCTTGCAAACCTCGGCAGCATGGTGCAGTCCCATATTTTTCATATAATATTTTTAGCTCTCAACTTGGAGATTCCAACTAGTGAGTAAATGGGATCAGAGCTACACTTTCTTTGTTGCCCTGTTTATCACAGTGTAAATGAGCCACACTTCCGTATGCGTATGGTGCTCCATGCAAAGAGAATGTCGTCTTGGAGAAAAAAGTTTCAGCAGAGAATGTGCAGAACCATAGAGAAGCAACAGTTTTTGAATGAAAAACTTGAGGAGAGGGGACACAGTCTACCTACAGAAAGGAAAGACTTTAGTAACTGTTAAAGCAGTGTTTTTCATTTAGGATGAGTAATTCAGCACTTTTTTTAGAAATATGATGATGACTAAACTCATTTCAGAAGTGCACTCCCTCGTTTTTGATGGTTTCTGGTGTCAGAGGCGTTTTCCACCCATGCTGTTTGGTGTGTTTGGTAATCCTTCTAAAATTATGCTGCCACGGTTGGATGCTGCACCTGAAAAATGGGTGTGGTCTAAAGCCGTTTAAACATTTAAATTAAAGGGTAGTTATATGGTGGCGAAGTGGTTAAGAGCTCGGCTGCTAACTGAGAAGTCAGCAGTGTGAATCTACCAGCTGCTCCGTGGGAGAAGATGTAGCAGTCTGCTTCCTTAAAGATTACAGCCATGGAAACCCTATGGGGCAGCTCTACTCTCTCCTATAGGGTTATTATGAGTCGGGATTGACTGGAGGGCAACAGGCTTGAGGTTTTTTTTTTTTTTTTTGGATAGTGTCTTTTTCAATTGACTAAGATAGAAAGGAGGAAACCCTGGTGGCGTAGTAGTTAAGTGCTATAGCTGCTAACCAAAAGGTTGGCAGTTCAAATCCACCAGGCGCTTCTTGGAAACTCTATGGGGCAGTTCTGCTCTATCCTATAGGGTCATTATGAGTGGGAATCGACTCGATAGCAATGGGTTCAACATAGGAAGGAAGCCCTAGTGGCGTAGTAGTTGAGAGCTACGGCTGCTAAGCAAAAAGTTGGCGGTTTGAATCCACCAGGCGCCTCTTGGAAACCTACAGGGGCAGTTCTCTTCTGTCCTATAGGGTCGTCGTTATGAGTCGGAATCCACTCGACAGCAGTGGGTTTAACATAGAAAAGCCTTGGGGTATAAACGTAGGGTAGCGGTGGCACGGTGGTAGTTGTTGCCTTCCAAGACACCGGGTTTGATTACCTGCCAGCGCACCTCAAGCGCAGCCACCACCCGTCCGTCTGTCAGTGGAGGCTCGCGTGTTGCTAGATGCTGAACAAGCTGCAGCAGAGCTCCTTTACTAAGACAGACTGGGAAGAAAGGACTAGTGCTCTACTTTGAAAATCAGCCAGTGAAAATCCTATGGGTCACAGTGGTCAGATCCCATTGTGTATGGGTCGCCATGAATCGTGGAATGACTTGATGGCAGCTAACAACGACAACAAGGGTATAAGCCATTTTGTGACAATCCTAAATTCAGATTATCCACCCAACAGCCATCTCAGTGGGGATTTAATAATTGAGGGTACTTAGCTGGCAGGTTACTGTAAAAGTTGGGCTTAGGAAGTGCTTGATGCTTGGAAGTTCAAGATTTCATCCTCGTCTTAGTGTGTTTATGAGCCTAATTTTATTAGTTGACACAAATATGATTGGATTCCCAGGGATTAGGTTGATGGCAGCTGAACTCAAGGGAACAAATAACGGCATGGAGTATTTTAATTCACTAATGAAAAATATAACCTGTCAGTTCTCTTTGGCAGATACAGATACTCTCCTAGCCAGTCCAGGTACCCTCTTTTCTATGTCTGTGCTAGAAAAAGAGCCATAAATTATTGATCTCCAGCTTACTTGTTATGGCTCCTACCCAGCAGGCCACCAGCTTTCTGTTTTAACTATATTTATTGAATATATTGGGAGCAGGTAATTTTATTTTTTTAACATCTAATGTGATTTTTATAACAACGATGATATGAGATAGGATGCATGTGGTTTCCATTTCACAGAGTAGGAAATTGAGGCTAGAGCCTCGACTGCTAGTAGTGGAACTGGGTCTTGAATTCAGCTTTGAAGATTGTAAGTCCAGAGCCATTTGGGACGTATTATATAGCTTTTCTCCCCAGGGAATTTATGAATCTTTTCACTGTCCAAAGAGAAGACTTAGCCAGGAGGAAATAATTCTTAAAATCTTCCCAGAGCAGGGTGTGTGATGGGGGAAAACATCTTAAGTACCCTGTTAAATTATAGTAATTAAAAAAAAAAAAAGCAAGGACTACGTCTTCCACCTGTGTTAGCGCAGCACATGTAGTGTGTGAAGTATAAAATACATTTTAAGAATTTAGAACATTGGAAGTTTTTGCAGCACAATTTAGATATAGAGTAGTAACCCTTTGCCATTTAGTCAGTTCTGACTCATAGCAACCCTATAGAACAGAGTAGAACTGCCGCATAGAGTTTCCAAGGAGCACCTGGTAGATTCGAACTGCCAACCTTTTGGTTAGCAGCCATAGCACTTAACCACTACATCACAAGGGTTTCCATTATAAGGAAAAAGTAATAAAAGCAAAAAAAAAAAAAATCATTATTGGGTAAGCAGTACAGTTGGATTGAAACCATTTTGCTCCCTTTATGGTTAGCTCCGGCTCATCGATGAGGAATAAGGAAGGGCTGAGTTCAGCAATAGCTTTTGCTTTCCCCCTCCACCCATGACTCAGATCAGGTGTGAGCGAGGAGAGGCAGGTGCGTGGACATGTGTGCAGCCTTTTGGGATTCTACACCTATTTGTAGGTAGGAAGAGGAGTTTTTAAGAGGACTGTATTAGTTATTTATTGCTATATAGCAAATTACTCCAAAACTTCACAGTTTAAAACAACATTTTTCTCATATAGTTTCTGTAGGTTGGGAATTTGGGAGCAGCTTAGCTGGGTGGTCTGGTGCAAGATCACCTATGAGGTGACAATCAAGACGTTGGCTGGGACTGCAGTCATCTGAAGGCTTGACTGGGGCTAGAGGCTCTTAAGGTTGTTCACTCACATGTCTGGCAAGTTAGTGTTGGCTGTTGGTGGAAGGGCTTAGTTCCTCACCATGAGCACCTCTCCAAGTCTGCTTGAGTGTCTTCCCAACATGACGGCTGTCTTCCCAAAGCAAGTGATCCAGGAGCAAGCAAGATGGAAGCTGTAATATTTTTATGACTTAGCTTCAGAAGTTACACTCTTCTTTTCATAATATCCTTTTGGCTACACGGGTCAGTCCAGTGGTGTGAATACCAGGAGGCAAGATTCATCGGGGCCCATCGTGGAGATTGTCCATCACAAGACCGTTGTCTACTTTTTAAAAAACTTTTACTAAAAGATATGATTTCATATTCTGCAAGGCTTTTTCATTACCTTCTTCCTTTGGGGCCTCCTTCGTGCAGGAGCAGAAGTGGCGGGAGAGATGACTTTGTCCTGGACCAGGGTCGTTGTGCTTTTCCAAGGCCTTTCTAGCACCCAGTACATTGGCTGCCGATGCTGTGTCTGGAGCCCCTCTCTTGCTGAACGTCCTCCCCTCTTTTTCTTAATCTGGCATAGTCTCCCAGCATTGTGGGGTCTGTGTGGGCGGTTCTGCTTTCTGAGAGGCAGTTGGTATTTTGAATTCTACAGTAATTATTTCTGAAGAGATGCACATCATGGTTGTTTGGCAGCAACAGATTGAAGTTGCACAATTGCAGATCCCTGCAAAGGAGTCCCATCTGTTAAGCACGGGCTCTTTCTCCCCTCCTGTCTGTGCTGGAATAGTTTGGGAATGGAGAAGTCCTGTGGGGAGGGCCTTCTATGATTTCTCTCTGTGGTAGGGGATTTCTACTCTATTTGAAATGTAACCTCAAACAAATCCAGATGGTTCCAAAACCCATGAGCATTCTCTTGAGTGAGAAGAGAAGACATCTTTGTTGGACTTGGCTTTTCTGGAGAAGGCTTTGGCTTCCTGGCTGATGGACGTTTCCTGATTCTTGGGTCCCACCGTCTTACTTTAATTGTAATCCTGGCCTTCAGAGGATAGAGTTTGAGTCTATTTAAATAAAATAGCCTCAGGCCCTGATTGGGGAATTCCATATGCTCTCCTCATCCTTAGTAGCATTTTCAGTTTATCAAAGGGTTTTCCAGATTTTTCTTTACCTGTATAGTCTGTGTTTTAGAGTGAACATATCTCAGGAGTTAGACATTTATCTCCTCAGAACAGGTTGGCAGGCAGCTAACGCCCTGTCTCTTACAAAAAACAGTTAAACTTGCCTCCCTTTGCTCCTGAATGTTTTAGTTCGGTGGTTTTTTGGAGGGTAGGGAAGGAAGGGGTTTGAACACTTGGTATGTACTCTATCAGGGTGTGCATGTGTGTGTTGGTGGTGGCAGTATTTTTCTGTTTTGGGTGGTGAGACCTCTTAAAATTAATTATGGCGTGTCTGAGAGAATGTTCTGCCTTTTCCTGCCTTGGCTTACCCACTTGGAACCCCCTCCTCCATTCCCATACTTCTGGGTGGCCTGGGGCCCCCGTTGCTTGTCCAGGGAAATGTGAGCTATGCAGCCCACACCCTTAGGCTCTACCCAGCATGCCTAGAAAGGGCCTTCTAAGGTTGTAGCCTGGTTCCTTCCCCTGACAGTACACTGCGTCCACTTCTACTCTATTTTAAGACTAGTGCCCCTGACTAAGTGGTTAAGAGCAAACATACCTAAAACACATTTCAACTTGGTGGGGAATCAGAGGGACTGGTAACTCAGAGACATGAAACTGAAAAAAACCTTTGAATTTTGGACCCTTGCCTAAATGCTAATATGTACCTTATTAATAGTCTCCTCAGGTCAGACCACTTTAGCAGAAAGGGAGAGCCCATGACTCAAACATGGGAGAGTTGTGAGTGGGAGGCATTCATTTAAAGGAGTTGGGGGCTTCAAGGAGAAAGGGTCCAGTGAAGAAAAGGGAGTGTACATGCACCCAGCTGCTGGTATAAACTGAACAGCAGCGGCAGCATTTACTACTCGTGTGCTTTTTTCTGCATAAAAAATGACAATCAGGTGAGAAGAGAGTCCTTTATCATTGGTGCCCACCGATTGAACACCAGCCATCTTTGAGCACTTGGTCTCTGCTTCTGTGATACAAACAGGAATAGGGAATTAGGCCCTGGAGGATCTCAGAGCCTGGAAGGAGCTAGTCACGTTCTGTTTTCCAGGCCTCTTGGCTTCCCCAGAAGTTTTAGCAGCAAGAAACAGGGAACGCACGAGGGAGGACTGAAATAAATCAAATGTTAAAAATTAAAAAAGCTTCCCCCCCTCAAAATAAAGTCTTTTGGGCCTAGTGCTCATCCTATCTCAGGAATGGGTCATATACTTGGCTAGGTCTGTTGTAGGAGAGAAGGGTGATATCATTTTTTCCGCCTCTCTCTGTAAATAGAGTTTATCTAGCACATTGTGGCTTCCTCAAGAAATTACACATCCCAAGTGGATGTGATGGCGAGCCCTACCACCTATCTCAGGTGTGTATCCCTACACGTGACGCACGTAAGAGATTATTGTTAAGCATTTTCTGAAATGTAAGTCTATGGGATGTAGTAGAACATTTTATTAGAAATTGTGGGACGCTGCTCCTGCTCCGTTAGCCCTCTGAGCCTCCATTGTCTCTTTTTTTAAAAACAGCTTTATTGAGAGAAAATTCACATGCCCTACAATGCACCCATTTGGCTTGTACAATTTAGCGGTTTTTAGTGTATTCATAGAGCTGTGCAGCTATCACCAGAATCTCATTTTTAGAACATTTCTGTCACCCGTGAAGGAATCCCTCTACACGTTAGCAATCACTTTCCATTCCTCTCCCACCCCAGTCCTAGGCAACCATGAATCTACCTTGTGTCTCAATAGATTTGCTTATTCTGGACATTTCATGGAAGTGGAATCGTGTAATAATACGTGGTCTTTTGTGACTGGCTTTGTTCACTTACCGTGATTTTTCAGGGTTCATCCATGTTATAGCCTGTATTGGTACTTCATTCCTTTTTTTGCTCTTTGCCAATTAATATTCCATTGTATGGATATGCCACATTTTGTTTGTCCATTCATTAGTTGATGGACATTTGGGTTATTTCTACCTTTTGGCTGTTATGAATAATGCTGCTATGAACATTCATGTACAAGTTTTTAGATGGATCTATGTCTTCATTCCTCTTGGTATATACCTAGGAGTGGAATCGCTAGGTCATGTGATAACTGTTTAACATTGTGAGAAACTGCCAAATGGTTTTCCAACGTTGTGAGAAAGTGCCAGATTGTTTTCCAAAGTGACTACACCATTTTACGTTCCCTCCAGCAGTGGATGAGGGTTCCAGTTTCTCGACATCCTCACCAGCACTTGTTATTATCTTTTTGATAATAGCCATCCTAGTAGGTGGAAAGCTATATCTCATTGTACTTTTGATTTGCATTTCCCTAGGAGCCCTGGTGGCACAGTGGTTAAAACGCTCAGTTACTAACCAAAAAGTCAGCGGTTCCAAACCCACCAGTTTTTTTGCAAGAAAAAGATGTGACAGTCTGCTTCTCTAAAAATTTATAGCCTTGGAAACCCTGTGGGGCAGCTCTACTCTGTCTTATAGGGCCATTATGAGTTGGAATTGACTTGATGGCAATGGATAATAAGGCAGTCTATTCAAATTTGTTGCCCACTTTTTAATTGGGTTATTTTTTATTCTATTTTTGAATTTTAAGGGTTCTTTATATATTCTAATACAAATCCCACATTGATACATGATTGCAGATGCTTTCTTACATTCTGTGGATTGTCTTTTCCCTTTCTTAATGATGCCATTTGAAGTATGGAAGTTTTTAATTTGATGAAGTCCAGTTTATTTTTTCCTTTGTTGTTTGTGCCTTTGGGGTCATCAAAGAAGGCTTTCCTTTGTGACCCATGGTTACAAAGATTTACTCCTATATTTTCTTATAAAAGTTTTATTTAGGGCTATGCTGCATTCGAGTTAATTTTTGTATGCGGTGTGAGGAAATGGCCCTATTTCTTTTGCACATGGCTGTCCAGTTGTTCCAGCATTACTTGTTGAAGACTCTTTTCTCCATTGAATTGACTTTGCACCCTTGTCAAAAGTCAATTTACCATAAGCATAAGTGTTGATTTCTAGACTCTCAATTTTGTTTTATTGATCTATATGTCCATCCTTATGCCAGTACCACACTGACTTTATGACTGTAGCTTTGTAATAAATGCAGCCTTGCTGAACTTGTTTATTAGTTAAAACAGTGTTTTGGTGGATTTCAAATTTTTTATACACAAGATCATGTCATGTACAAATGGAGTTAATTTTACTTGTTTTTCATTCTGGAAGCCTTTTTTTCCTTGCTAGAACCTTCAATATAATTTTTAATAGAAGAGGCAAAAGTAGACATCCTTGTCTTGTTCCTGATCTTAGGGAGAGAGCATTCAGTCTTTCACCACTAAGTATAGTGCTAGCTGTGGGTTTTTCATAGCTGCCCTTAATCAGGTTGAGGAAGTTCCCTTCTATTCCTGTTTTTATCATGAGAGAGCATTGGATTTTGTCAAATGCTTTTCCTGCAGCCATTGAGATAATCATGCTTTTTTTGTGTATTATCCTATTGATGTGATGTATTACATTAATTGATTTTCAGCACTTAAACCAACCTTGAATTCTTGGGATCCATATTTATACCCACTGCAGAGAAAAGTGACTCAGTGAAATGCACAAATTATCAAACAGTGACTTTAATATCACATGCAAGCAAAATTTTGCTGATGGTCATTCAAAAACAGCTACAGCCCCACAACTACCACAGCCTTCATCAGACTGAGTCCAGCACAACTAGATGGTGTCTGGTTACCACCACCAGCTGCTCTGACAGGGATCACAATACAGGATCCTAGACAGAGCCAGATAAAAATGTAGAACAAAATTCTAACTCACATAAAAAAAAAAAACAAAAAAACAGACTTACTGATCTGACAGAGACTGGAGAAACCCCAAGAGTATGGCCCCCAGATACGCTTTTAGCTCAGTAATGAAGTCACCCCTGAGGTTCACGCTTCAGCCAAAGATTAGACAGGCCCATAAAACAAAATAAGACTAAGTGGGCACACCAGCCCAGGGGCAAGGACAAGAAGGCAGGAGGGAACAGGAAAGCTGATAATGGGGAACCTAAGGTCGAGAAGGGGAGAATGTTGACATGTAGTGGGGTAATAAAAATAAAGAAAAAAAAAAAAAAAACAGCTACAGCCATACATCAACAGAGAACTGCCAAAGATCAAGCTGGATTCAGAAGAGGACATAGAATGAGGGGTATATTGCTGATGGCAGATGGGTCTTGACTGAAAGCAGAGGATATTTTCTCGTGTTTTATTGACTACATAAAGGCATTTGACTGTAGATCGTAACAAAGTATGGATAACATTGAGAAAAATTGGGAATTCCAGAACACTTAATTATGCTTATGCAGAACCTGTACATAGACCAAGCGGCATTTGTTGGAACAAAACAAGAGGATACTGTATGGTTTAAAATTAGAAAAGTTGTGTGCACCAGGTTTGTATCCTTTCACCACACTTACTTAATGTGTATGCTGAGCAAATAATCTGAGAAGATGGACTATATGAAGAAGAACGTGGCATGAGGTTGGGAGGCAGGTTCATTAACAACCTCCGTGATGCAGATGACACAACCTTTCTTGCCGAAAATGAAGAGGACTTGAAGCACTTACTGATGAAGATCAAACACTACAGCCTTCAGTATGGATTACATCTCAACATAGAACAGAAATTCTTACAACTGGACCAGTAAGCAATATCATGATAAATGGAGAAAAGATTGAAGTTGTCAAGGATTTCATTTTACTTGGATCCACAATCAGTGCCCATGGAAGAAGCAGTCAGGAAATCAAACGATGTATTGCATTGGGCAAATCTGCTGCAAAAGGCCTCTTTAAAGTGTTGAAAAGCAGAGATGTCACTTTGAGGAGTAAGGTGTGCCTGACCCAAGCCATAGTATTTTGAGTTGCCTCGTACGTATGCAAAAGCTAGACAGTAAAAAAGGAAGAATGAAGAAGAATTGATGCATTTGAATTATGGTGTTGGCTAAGAACATTGAATATACCATGGGCTGCCAGAAGAACCAATAAATCTGTCTTAGAATATTAACAACCAGAATGCTCTTTGGACACGTTATCAGGGGGGACCAATCCCTGGAGAAGGACATCATGCTTGGTAAAGTAGAGGGTAAGTGAAAAAGAAGAAGATCCTCAGTGAGCTGGATTGACACAGTGCCTGCACAATGGGCTGAAACATACCTACTGTTGTGACAATGACACAGGACCAGGAACTTAACTTTTCTGTTATAAATGGGGAAATTATGAGTTGGAACCGACTCGACATCACCTAACAACAACAACAACAGGTCAGGGAAGGAGTGGAATAATATACCAGGTGTGCTAACGAGAAGCACCAAGTATGGGAAGATGAGCGCAAGTGCCCATGTGCCTGTTCTATATGTTAGATTTGCTGGTAAGAGGAGATAGCTCTTTTATTTAATGTATTTATTAAGTTGCTGTTGTCAAGGACACCAAAAGGCTAACACTAACACGTCTTTCCACTGGGAAATGGTTAAGGAAAGATGGTGCTAGTGTTGTATAACTTGAATGTTCAGTGGCATCCCCTAGAAAACCGCACTGTCCAATATGGCAGCCACTAGTAAACGTGGCGATTTAAATTTAAACTAATCAAAATTGAGGGAAAATTCAGTTCCTTCAGTAGGAGGAAATAGAATATGTGGCTGATTGCCTCCAGGAACAATTACCGCCTTTGCCATGAAACTGGAAGAACTGGATGGTACCTAGCTACCTGTCTTAGTCATCTAGTGCTGCCATAACAGAAATACCACAAGTGAATGGCTTTAACAAAAAGACATTTATTTTCTCACAGACCAGTAGGTTACAAGTCCAAATTCAGGACGTCAGCTCCAGGGGAAGGCTTTCTCTCTCTGTCGGCTTTAGAGGAAGGTCCTTGTCATCAATCTTCCCCTGGTTGAGGAGCTTCTAAGGTGCAGGGACCCTGGGCCCAAAGGACGCGCTCTGCTTCTAGTGCTGCTTTCTTGGTGGTATGAGGTTCCCAACTCTCTGCTTGCTTCCCTTTCCTTTTATATCTTGAGAGATAAAAGGTAGTGCAGGCCACACCCCAGCGAAAATCCCTTTACATCCGATCAGGAATGTGACCTGCGTAAGGGTGTTACAATCCCACCCTAATCCTCTTAACATAAAATTACGATCACAAAATGGAGGACAACCACACACTACTGGGAATCATGGCCTAACCACATTGACACATATTTGGGGGGGGGCACAATTAATCAATGACACTACCATTACTGAACATTTTGATCAAAGATTCTACAGATGAATCCTGATCTAAAGGGGGGGAAATACAGAACAGAAGTTTAAAATTTTCATAGGATTTGACTTTCTGGAGCCATTGAGACTGGGTGAATCTCCAAAACTATTGCTCTGAGATATCATTAGACCTTGAGCCAAAAATACCCTCTGAAATCTTCATTAAACCAAACAATAATTTAGCTTAGACAGTAAAGAATGTCTGCCTAGAGCATTGTGCTCTTTTAACGAACTATCTATATGGGATCAAGTTGAGGATGGCAACTTAAATAAATCAGGCAGGAAGCTTGAGGCACTGAGTTTATGTTAATGGGGGAGGAACAATTTGGAGGAGGGTGAGAATGGTTGCACAACTTGAAGAATGTACTCAATGTCACTGAATTGTATATGTAACAATTGTTGAATTGGTGTATGTTTTGTTGTGTGTATTTTTAACAATAATAAATAATTTTTTTAATTAAAAAAAAAATTCCAGTTCCTCTGTCTCAGTAGCCACATTTCAAGTTCTCACTAGCCACATGTGACTGTTGTTGTGTGCTGTCGAGTTGTTTCCTATATGATAGAGTAGAACTGCCCCATAGGGTTTCCTAGGCTATAATTTTTACTGGAGCAGATCACCAGGTCTTTTCTCCTGCAGAGCAGCTGGTGAATTTGAACCACTGAACTTTTGGTTAGCAGCCAAGCACTTAACTACATGTGGCTACTGGCTGTCTTATTGGACAATGCAGATTATAGAACATTTTTGTCATCCTATATTATAGAGTAGACCTGCCTCATAGGGTTTCCTAGACTGTAATTTTTATGGGAGCAAATGGCCAGGTCTTTTCTCCTGCAGAGTGGCTGGTAGGTTTGAACCACTGACCTTTTGGTTAGCAGCTGAGCATTTAACTGCGTGTGGCTAATGGCTGTCCTATTGGACTGCTCAGCTTATAGAGCATTTTTATCATCGCAGAAAGTTCTTTTGGACAACATAACCCTCAACCACTCAGCACATGTTTTAAAAAAGTACCCATTTCCAGGTCCCTTCACTAGACAAACTAATTGAGAATCTCTGGAGTAGGACCCAAGAATCTGTATTTTTTAAAGAGCTCGTCAAATTATACAGATGTATTTGCAAATCATTGAACTGGATGCCTCCATCTCCACAGGAAGGTCTGTCCTTCCATCTGTCTGTCTTACCAGCCACACCTGCTCTTTCCACCACCGCCTCTCCACAGCCAGCTCACTCTTCCCCTCACACTCTTTTTTGCTACAATCTGTGTTCTTCCATTTTTATTTTTAGATTGTCTCTGCCATTTACTACAGTTTTACACTTACCGTTGCAGCCAGAATTTGATTGCCCTTCCCAGTTCTCCTCTTGGAGAAGTGTTGTGTCTGATTGCATCACAGGTCACTGTTAAGTTGCCTCCACCCCTTCTGTGACAGGCAGTGTCTTTGGGTCATTTCCTGAAAACAGTTTGGAAAAGGGATTGAGTGCGTAGGGCACCGGCCTGGGGTGGGATGGGAGAGGAACATGAGGCTTGTTTCATTTGTAGTGTGTCTGTGTTGGAGGGAGAAGGCACTTGTCTTGAACTTTCCAGAAAGTTCCTACATACGTTGTATGTAGTATTTGAAAATCACCTCAACAATATTACTTATCATCGACAAAAACTAGAAAATATTTATAAAAGCAAATGAGACAGAAATGTGTCCATACCAGCCAGAGTATGAACTCAAGGGATGTACTATTAAAAATATTGGTGTACATTCTTCCAAACTTTTTTCTAAATAGTCTTCTGAAAAATGTAAACATATAGGAAAACAGAAGTATATAATGAATTTCTAGATACCCATCACCAAGATATAACAGTTAACATTTTGCCATATTTGCTTTTTTTTTTCTGAAGTATTTAAAAGACACGGCGTATTTCCTAAATACTTAAGTATGCATCTCTAAGAAATAAGAACATTTTCCTATATAACCATAAGGCCACTATCATACCCAATAAAGTTAACCCAACTGATATCATCTAACCCAGGCCGTGTTCGAATTTCCACCACTTATTCCCAAAATATGTTACCATTGGATCCAAACAAAGGCCATATTGCGTTTGGTTGAATTATGTCTTTTTGGTCTACTTTAATATATTAATCTATTCCCTCCATTCCAACTCCATGTTTTTTCTCTACATCACATTTGGGTTAAGGCAGAGAGTCATTATTTGTGCTTTGTCTCATCTTTTGGATTTGTCTGTAGCCCTCATTTTCTGTAAGCTGGGAATTAGGTCTAAAAACTTGGCTAGATTCAGGTTATATATTTATTTAGAAAAGTATAAAGAGAATAAAAAGGGTACATATTTGTACTTTCAGAAAAACTCCTGCGCTTTCCTGCTCTTCCTCTTTCTTTCTCAGTAGTTAGAAAATTCAAAAGTACAGAGAGCTTCTTTCCACTTTTCCCCAGATTCAATCACTGATAATTTTTCCTGTCATATAAGCGTAGTATCTTTATATGTTTAGATTAAATTAGGTCTTATACGTTACATACTGTTGTTGACCTTCCTTTTTTCAGTTAATGTGTCTTAGAGATCCTCCCGTATTAGCACATCCAAGTCTTTCATTCTTTAGCGTCCATATAACATTCCATTGTAATGTTGTACCTTAAATTATCTGCCAATGCCTTATCGATACTTCATAATAGCACAAAAAGTGTGTGGAAACCACCACTACAGCGAACTCCCTCATCCTTGTATGTGTGTGTGTTTGGCCCCTTTGTGCTAAAATAAATTTCTAGGAGTAGAATTGATGAGTTAAAGGGTCTGTTCATTTTCAATTTGATACCAAAACCAGAAACCAAACCCGTTGCCGCCGAGTCAATTCCGACTCACAGTGAACCTATAGGACAGAGTAGAACTGCCCCGTAGGGTTTCCAGGGAGCCCCTGGTGAATTCCAACAGTCGATCTTTTGGTTAGCAGCCGAGCTCTTAGCCACTACGCCACCAGGGTTTCCACCAGTTTTGATAGGTGTTGCTAAATTGCCCTCCTAGAAGGTCCCACAATATACATTTCTACAAAATGGCTGAGCATGCCTCCTGGCACCTCTCTTAGCTGCTGTCATTAGATGTCATCAATATTTTAATTTTTACAAGCCTGATGGGTTAAAAATGGTATCCTGTTTATTCAATTGTGTGAATGTGAGCATAGTTTTCAAATACTTTTTGATCATTTAAATAACTCCTTGCCTGTTGTATCCTTTGTTACATAGAAATAAACTTCAGTTGCTCAGTGGAAGGCACAGTGTCTTTTAAGATGGCAAGGGGGAGGAGGATTTATGGTCAGGTCAGGGCGTTCTACCTGTTTGTAAAGTGCTGAGACGTGAGATTCTCTCAGTGTATTCTCTCTGTAATTCTTCTTTTGATCACATGAATTTTTGTTTGTAAAATGTTCAACCACCAGGCACAGTAGCCAGTGCTCAGGGTCTTCCTTCTCTTCCCTCACGTTGTTCTCACACTTCCTATCGGATCTTTAAGTAGTCTTGTGGGAGGAACCTTATCTGGTGTAAGGGGGTGAGGTTTCCTGTACATCTGGTATGTGGGCTTGCAGATGTGTTCCTCACAATATCTGACCTACAGATGAGGCCAACCCAAGACTTGGTTCACCAGGCAGGCTAGTAATTTGGCTCCCCTTTCAAATCAAATGTTCTGTAAATATTCTTCTGTTATTTAGAGGGAAGGAGTCCCTGGGTGGTGCAAACAGTTAACATATTTGGCTGCTAGCCAAAAGATGGGTGGGTTGGGTCCGCCTAGGAGCATCTTGGAAGAAAGGCCTGGCGATCTCCAATTCCAAATCTGATTCCAAGACATGAACCATTGAAAACCCGGTGTATGGAGCACACTTCCACTCTAACACACGTGGGGTCGCCATGAGTCAGAATCGACTCCATGGCAACAGTGTCTGAGTGCTGGTTTAGAGGGAGAGAAGAGCTTGATTAAGTAAAGGGTGGGGAGGGCTCTGCAGACTTAGAGCCTCCTCTCTTACCCAGATTCTGACTGTTCCCTGACTGCGTGCTGAGCTCCGTACAACAAAGCCTGATCCACCTCCACAGAAGAAAAAAATTTCCTCAAGTTTGTTTCTGGGAATTTGATTCCCTTTTCCAAACTGTCCACCCAAGCATCCCCACCACATTAAGTATGCTGTCAAGACCATTCCCCCCCACCAACTTACCTTGCAGTGATGTTTCCCCCCCACCAACTTACCTTGCAGTGATGTTTAGTGCCTCTTAATGACTGGTTCCCCAGCTGCCGACTGGTCCACCCTGTAATCCAGGCTTAATGTCAGCATGTACAGCATGAAATGACTGAAGTTTGTTTAAACAAACCTATTTGAATTTGTGTTTTAAAGAATGTTTCCTCTCTAAGATTTAGTCTACACTTAAGATTGCTAAAAATATTGCTTGCAACACTTTCCTTTTGAGTATCCTCAGAGGTGACAACTTTTATTCTTCGATGTTAAGATTTTTTTTTTTCTCAGTAGCTTAAGAGCTTTTAAACCCCAGTATGATGAGTGCTGGGCTACTAACCAAAAGGTTGACAGTTTGAACCCACCCAGAGACACCTGGGAAGAAAGGCCAAAAACCGTCCTGGTGGCGCAGTGGTTAAGCACTTGGCTATTAACCCAGAGGTCAGTGGTTCAAAGTCAACAGCTGTCCCGAGGGAGAAAAACGTGGAAGACTGCTTCCGTAAAGATTCATGGCCTCACGGACTAATGGACCACAACTACGACAGCCTCCACCAGACTGCATCCAGCACAACTAGATGGTACCTGGATACCACCACCTACTGCTCTGACAGGGATCACAATAGGGGGTCCCGGTAAGAGCAAAAGAAAAATGTAGAACAAAATTCTAGCTCAAAACCCTGGTCTGACAGAGACTGGAGAAACCTCAAGAGTATGGCCCCCAAACACCCTTTTAACTCAGTAATGAAGTCACTCCTGAGGTTCACCCTTCAGCCAAAGATTAGACAGGCCCATAAAACAAAACGAGACTAAATGGGCACAACAGCCCAGGGGCAAGGATGAGAAGGCAGGAGGGGACAGGAAAGCTGGTAATGCAGAACCCAAGGTTGAGAATGGGAGGATGTTGACATGTCATGGGGCGGGCAACCATTGTCACAAAACAATATGTGCATTGCTTAATGAGAAACTGGTTTGCTCTGTAAACCTTCATCTAAAATACAATTTTAAAAAATTAAAAAAAAAAAAAATTTCAGTCTTTAATCTGAGAGCAACTAAAGGGTTTTAAACAGGGGAAGATATCAGATTTATATTCTGAACAACTCACTTCGGGCCCAGTGTGGAGAAGGACTAGAAGGGGGTCAAAATGGAGCAAGTAAAACTGTTAGCATATTGTTCTGGAGTCTTGGACGGGGGTGGTCCTAATGAATACGAAGTGAAGTAGACAATATTTGAGAGAGAAAATAAGGAGGTAGAATTGATAAGACGTAGTGAGTGCTAGACTGATATAAAGGAGGAATCAAGGATGATTGATAAGGTTCAGCTTGTGAAGGTTTAGCAAGCTAGAAGGCAGGGGTGCCATTCAATGAGATTCAGGAAGTATTAGCAAAAGTGCTTGAGGGCTGTGCAGAAGGAGGTCACGGGCTTGGCCTTGGACATGTTGAGAGCTGTTTTGGAACTTTCAAGTAGAGATGTTAAGTAGGCTGTTAGAGACGAGGATGGGTTGGGAGTAAAATTTGACATAATTGATGACATGGATGTAGACATGATTGTCTTAAAAGTCGTATCAGATACTACATAATTACGAGCTATGATCTCCATTCTACACTTTTATCTTTGAGTCTTAACATATTTTAAATCTAAAATTTTTATAGGGGTTTTCTTAAAAAAAAAAAAAAACCTAAAAAAGAATAATCCAGTTTAAAATAAAACCTGAATTTTAACCATCTTTTTAAATTAAAAGAGTAATATTATTGGTAATGTCATCACAGCTACATATAAAAACGTCCAAGCATTTTAGAAATGTATATTGAAATATTTATGACATGATACCTGGAATTTGCTTTAAAATACTAGGTCAGCTGGCGTAACAAAATTTATTAAGAAAATGTTCTGCATCCCACTTTTGGTGAGTGGCATCCTAGGTCTTAAAAGCTAGTGAGCGCCCATCTAAGATGCCTCAATTGGTCCCAACCCACCTGGAGCAAAGGAGAATGAAGAGCACCAAAGATACAAGGAAAATATCAGCCCAAGAAACAAAAAGGGCTGTATAAACCAGAGACTCCATTAGCCCGAGACCAGAAGAACTAGATGGTGCCTGGCTACCACCAATGACCACCCTGACAGGGAACACTACAGAGATCCTGAGGAGCGGGAAGAAAGCGGGGTGCAGAACTCAAATTCTAGTAAAAATAGTCTGACTGAAACTGGAGGAACATCAGAAGACATGGCCCCTGGACTCTCTGTTCTGAAGCCAGCTCTTCAGACAAAGAGTAGACTGGACTGTAGATATAAAATGGTACTTGTGAAGAGTGTGCTTCCTAGTTCAAGTATAAAAAAAAAAATCAGGAGACTAAATGGGCAGCTCCTGCCTGGAGGCGAGATGAGAAGATGAAAGGGACAGGAGCTGGCTGAATGGACACGGGAAATCTGGGGTGGAAAGGAGTGTGCTGACATATTATAGTGATAGCAACTCGAGTCACATGACAATATGTGTATAAATTTTTGTATGAAAACTAACTAGAGCTGTAAACTTTCACTTAAAGCACAATTAAAAGAAAAACAAACAAAAAAAACAAAGCCAGACCTAAAAAAAAAAAACAACTTAGGTAACAAAACAAAAGGAAAAAGGGGAGATAATGGAAGCAAGTGTGGCAAAATCTTGATAATTATTTAATCTCGTCAACAGGAATATGACGGTTCTTATGTATAACGTTGGAAGCTGATTATAATAAAAAATATATTTTTTTTGTTGAAGTACACAAGTTCTCTACCGTTGGCTCCTATACATTTACTATCACTTATTCATAGGGTCCCTGGGTCCCAATACGTCAATTCTCTGTATTCTTTCTCCACTAGCTTGAGATAACTGAAGGGGAAAGGGCAAGGTTAGAGACGAGGAAAGTACGGTGCTACAATGCTACCAACATTCAAGGGTCCCTCGGCTGCTCCCTGAAAGGTTGGTGGTTCCAGTCCACCCAGAGGCACCTCAGAAGAAAGGTCTGGTGATCTGATCCTGAAAAATCAACCACTGAAGACCCTGTGGAGCACAGTTCTACTGTGATACACATGGTGTCACTATGAGTTGGAATTGACTTGGTAGCAACTGGTTGTTTTTTACCGACACTCAGATGTCAGGAACAGAACAGGCCCTTTTCCTTTCTACCTCCTGCTCTCCATATCCAGCCACTTCTTGGGGTTCTTTTTTTTTTTTTCCTGTTAACCAGACTCCTTCACCATTAATCCCATACCTCCCAAAAACCAATAGTTAACCTATAAGAATCCCCTTGCATTTAGCTCTCGCCTTCTAGCTTTCTATCTCAGCCCCAATCTTCCCCATTTCTGGGTAGTGCCTTCCTGTCCTCCACATCTATCCTCCCATTTTAGAGCCTGCCTTCTCCTCCCCCTCTCCATCAGCTGCTGTTACCAGGCTGAGGACCTGACACTCTAGAAACAGAGCACGTACTTCACAGTGCCAGAGGAAGGGGCAGGGCAGCCTGAGAGCTGGGGAAGGAGGATGGAAAAGGAGCATATATCTGAGTGCAAGACAGAAACTTTAACCTGACCCTGCCCCAGCAACTGTCCTCGGACACCTGTAGCTCTTGTGGGCTAAGGAGGGTCAACAGCTGTGACAGTCCCCACTGCCATCCCCAAACTGCTACTCCCCTCTGGGATTCTGGACCTAAAAGGAATAGTACCAGAAGTGGAAACAGCCCAGAGGGCCTATCTGAAGTTCAGCCCATGCTCTCCTCTTACTGCTATCTCTGCTCCTGCATCCAGGCAAATGGCAGGGAATGAAGAGATTTAAGCAATGTTTGGGTGAGCCTTACAGGCACCTTATCTGATGCATCATAAAACATGCCATCCTGCCACGGGTGGAATGGAGAAGAAAAACAAACGCCCCTTCCCTGCCTTCAGTCCCCCAGCCTGGGCAGGCAGCTGAAGGAGCTCCGGCCAAGAAGGCTCCCTGCCCAGTTCTTTCTTGGCCAGCTCAGACCAGATGCCAGGTGAATAAATTTGCTCAGTTCTACCGAGTCACTGCAGACCCCACCTTAATCTAGTATCTTCAGTCACCAACAGAAAGTCCTGTCGGGGTGAGAAAGAAGAGGTTGGAGATGATTGCTCATTTAGTTAAACCAGTTTTGGGAGTTGCGAGAATAGAAACAAGGTGGGGGGGGGGAATCCACATAAAAAGGAATGTTTGGGTAAGATATTTATTTGTATTTATACGGTAACTCAGCAAGGGTCAGTACTAGCTGATTGCATATACCTACCACCACCATTAGCTGCCTTCAGGTTGACTCTAACTCATGGTGACCCCATATGCGTCACAATAGAACTGCTCCATAGGATTTTCAGTGGCTGATTTTTCAGAGGTAGATTGGTGAACCCAAACCTCCAATCTTTGGGTTAGCAGCTGTGTGTGTTAAGCATTTGCATGACCCAGGGACTCCTGCACATACCCAGAGCTGCCCTAAAACAGAACCCAGGTATCAAGTATCACACCACAAGTCAAAAGTAAAATACCCAAATTCAAGGGAGGCTCCAGTTGCCAACCAACCCTTTCATCTGAAAACTCGATTGCATAACTAACCTACCTCCATAGAACCTGCCACATAGACAAAAAAATCCTGTATTCCGTAAAGCTTTCTTCTAGGTGCTGAAAAGTTCCCTCTGTGTGCTGAGATTGATGAGTCTGGACAATACCAACAAGCACAGCACTTCCTGGTGGCCTGGTGATTAGATCAGTAGATGAATTTAAAGCAAAACAGAGGAAATCCAGAAATAGACCAACATTCCCACTTTCTGCCACATCTGCGGCTGTTAATGGATCGCTTCCTTTCCATTATCAGCCTTCCCTAAACCAAAAAGGTTTTGTGAATCGCCCACCAATGCTCTAAAATCGTAGATGCCTTTTATACTTAGTATAAAGACTGTTTTCATTTAAAAAGAGGTTTCCCTTCCCTCATTATAATATTTTTAAAAGAAAGGGTCTCGTATGCCAGAATTTTGAAGATTGAGGTTTAACAGCTTAACGCTGGTTTTGTGCTTGGATATGTTGAAAATCTGCTGGGTTAAAATGTAAGTTTATAAAAACCTGGGAAGTCTTCTGGGAGGGAAAATGTCGTTATCACTGAAAAAAATTTTTTTTCACTAAAATAGTTTTGAAACTCAGAGAAACGTATTCAATTAACATAGAGAGCCTACTTGGCTAGCTCCTTTCCCATGTATAATCTCATTTAAGAGGAGATAAAGCAGCAAACCACTTTGAGAAACAAAGCTTATGACACCAGATTTTCCATTATTCTCAAATATGCTTGACTTCCCACAAGTCTATTAGCGAATAACTTTTTGGCAAAATATTGTCTGCAAGCTGCTTTTCGATCTGCCCATCACTTGCTCTCCTTCAGCTACACAAAGTCCCTTTTAGGGAGTTCAAAATACCTGACTTAAAAAGTAAGAAAGTTGCCAAAATTTGCACAGGCCTCCTTTGTCTTAGAGACATATAAACTCGGCTTCTCTCTGACCTCGAAACCCACAAACAACATCTCACATTGAAGTCTAAGATACAAGGTCGGACTCTTAAACAAAAAAACCAAAAACCAAACCCGTTGCCGTCAAGTCGATTCTGATTCATGGTGACCCCCGTGTGTTACGGTGTGGAACTGCTCAATGGGGTTTTCTTGGCTGTAATCTTTATGGAAACAGATCGCCTGGCTTTTCTTCCGTGGCATTGCTAGGTGGGTTTGAACTGCCAACCTTTAGGTCAACAGACAACTGCAAACCATTTGCACCACCCAGGGATAAGCAATAAACCTTAAAACAAAATCTCAGAACTCATACATGCAAATGAATGTTTTTAAGAGTTATGCCAGGAACAGTTATTATATAAACTTTTCAGGAAGTCCACAAAGACCCTGAAACTGAATGAAAAATTGTATCAGTGGATCGTATCCTGGGGAAGAAAACCCAAAGCCTTCTTCGTGGTCTGACATTTAAGCTCCAGAAGACTTCCTCATGTATTTCAATACTATTGTGGATTTTTAATTTGGGGACCACTTTTAAAGCCCTCAAAAGGACTTTGTTATGTTACAGGACTTCGGTCACCCCTTTAATCACCACACCAAAAAAAAAAAAAAAAAACCCATTGCCATAGAGTTGATTCGGACTCATAGTGACCCTATGGGACAAAGCAGAACTACCCTACGGTGTTTTCAAGGCTATGAATTTTTTTTTGTTTTTTGTACTTTAGATGGTTTACAGGGCAAACTAATTTCTCGTTAAACAATACGCATGCTGTTTTGTGACACTGGTTGCCAATTCCATGACATGCCAGCACTCTCCGCTGCTCAGCCTTAGGTTCTCTATTACCAGCTTTCCTGCCCCCTCCTGCCTTCTCATCTTTGCCCAGTATTTAGTCTCATTTTGTTTTATGGGCCTGTCTAATCTTCGGTTGAAGGGTGAACTTCAGGAGTGACTTCATTACTGAATTAAAAGGGTGTCCGGGGGCCACACTCCTGGGGTTTCTCCAGACTCTGTCAGACCAGTAAATCTGGTCTTTTTTTGTGAGTTAGAGTTTTTTTTCCTCCAGCTGTGTCCAGGACCCTCTATTGTGATCCCTGTCATAGCAGTCGGTAGTGGTAGCCAGATACCATCTAGTTGTGCTGGACTCAGTCTGGTGGAGGCTATGATAGTTGTGGTCTGCTAGTTCTTTGGATTAATCTTTCCCTTGTGTCTTTGGTTTTCTTCATTCTCTCTTGCTCCAGATGAGGTGGGACCAGTGGAATGTCTTAGTTGGCCGCTCACAAACTTTTAAGACCCCAGATGCTACTTACCAAAGTAGGATTAAGACTGAAATTCTTAACAAGACCTGCTAATATGACTCCCTTCCACTTTTCCAGCCTCAGTTCATCTTCTCATTCATTCAGTAGTTATTTAATTAACGTCTGTCTTCCTTAGTAGACTCTAAGCTGCATGAGAGCTCAGACCTTGTCTTTTTTGCTTGCTTTTATATCCCTAGTGCCTAGCACAGAGCTCAGTTCATAAAAATTACTCAGATATTTGCTGAATGGCTGAGTGAGTGAATCAGTGAATGAAATGGATGTGTGAACCATCCAGAAAATGTTTACAGATTACAGTTTAAAGAGTGCCACCATTTAATTGTTGTAAATCTCTTAGATGTCTATATCCTAGAGGCTTTGAAATCAAAGGGACCTCAAGAATCTTTTAGCTCAAACTTTTTGTCATTGAGGAAACTGAGGCCCAGAACGCTGAAGTGACTTGTCACTATTGCTCAGGCCCTCTGACTGCTAGTCCAAACCCCATTTGTAATTGAGTCATGGTTCTTTATGCAGGTCCAGAAGAAATTTAGAAACAGAGAGTCAGAAAAGGCCTTAGGGCCCTGCCTTTTCCTTGGGATGGAGCTGTTCTTCACCATTCCTGATGGATAGAGAGCCAGCTTCTCTTTTGTAAATTTTTGCATTTTTGGTTGGTTCTTTTCTTTCTTTTTATTTTAAATTGTTGTAGAAATATCTATAACACATTTGCCAGTTCAACATTTTTCAAGTGTACAGTTTAATGATACCAATTATATCCATCAGATTATGCAGTCATCACCCTCTAAGGACCCTTCACTGCATCCTACCTTTGCCTTCCGAAGCCACAATGACTCTAATCCCTTGGCTTCAAGCAGTCTTTCAAATTTTCGAAGACCTTATCCTGGTTTCTTAGTTGGTTGGTTGGTTTGTTTTTTGACTAAACAATTAGTCAGAAAAATGGTTTTTTTGACTAATGGTTTACAGACGTGACTGTCTTGATCCACATTTATCTAAGGGCATTCATTTTGTCCCATGATTTTTTAAGAGAAGGCGTTCAGAACTGAATTCAGAATCCCAGGTGTTACTTGATCAGGGGAGACTCCAGGGAAACTATTTATTTATTCTGGCCATGAAGAGATGAATCTAAGTCATGGTCAAGCACCCAGGTCCTGGAGTTGGGCAGACTTGGGTTTGCTTCATGGTTCTGCCGTTAATTAACTACTCTGCTTTGGAGACTAAACCTTCTTCCTTAAATTGAGCCACAGGCTCCAGATCTTTAAAATGAGCCCATAATGCTGTTGTTTGCATTAAATAAGATAACCTAGTTGATGCTGCCTGGTCCGTACATGCCCTCAATATATTTTAGTTTATATTGTTCTCCCTGATGTTTTTATCTGTTAATGTGATCTAAGATGCCATTTGCTTTGCGCCCATTTATATTGCCATGAGCTACATCGAGCTTGTAGTCAACTGAAATCACACGTGAAAAAATGCTTGAACTGTTGCTTAGCCAGGCCTCTCCATCCTATACTTCTGTGGCAGATTTGTTTTCCTCTGGCCTGCTTCTCAAGGACGTTGCACTGGACTTGGCGGTAACGCACATCCTGTTATATCACAATGCTTTATGTGTCTGTCTCCAAATAGGCAGCATCCGGTTGATCTCAGAGTCTTAGGACTTGACTCGTTGAGCTCCCTGTGAGCTTTATTTTGGTTTAGATACATTTGCTCTCAAAGGGTAGAAACCCACGCAGACTAGCTCAAACACAGATTATTAAGACATAGGGGAATTTCATGGAAATTAAGCTCAAGCAGTATAGGCAGGCCTTTGTGGGAATTGAAAAGTCATCAGGCCCCTCCATTCTGCATCACTTTCCTGTTGGCATGGCATGGTCTTCTCTCTCCATCTTACCCTGCCCTCCACCCTCAGGCTCTTACAAATTCACTTGTCCTAATTCATATTCTTGAGAGGGAATCTGATTATTATTTTAATCACTTAAAACCAAAAACCAAACCTGTTGCCATCGAGTCGATTCCGACTCATAGTGACCCTTTAGGACGGGGTAGAACTGCCCCATGGGGTTTCCAAGGAGCGCCTGGCGGATTTGAACTGCTGACCTTTTGGTTAGCAGCCGTAGCTCTTAACTACTATGCCACCAGGCTTTCCTTAGGTAAAGCAAATAGAGCTATTTAAGGAAAGACAACGAGACCATAGGTCTGCTGCAGAGTGTATTAGTGCCATGTTGGAATTCCATAGAGTAAACGTGGTCTGCGGGACCGCTTAGACCAACAGCTTAGGTGAGGGATTCACTGAGACTGTTCCCAGGCACCGCCTGATGCTTTCAGGGTCGGGATTTTATGCAGTGAGCAGATTTGAATCTCTGGATGTTAAAAACACAAGTATTCCTTGTTCCACAGGATACAATTTAAATAATAGGCCCTTTCAAAATCGAATGGAAAAACCACCCTGGCCAGCTCAGATTCACCTTTCTGTAGACCTAATAACTGAAAGAACTAAATTTAAAAATTGATTTTAGAAAACAGATCCATAGCAAAGGAAAAGAGCTAATTATAGTCCTGCCATGACCTTTAATAGAGACTGATTAATTTATGGTCAATATAAATATTACTTTAGGGAGAGGCCTGGTGGCACAGTGTTTGAGAGCTCGGCTGCTAACCAAAAGGTTGACAGTTCAAATTCACCAGCCACTCCTTGGAAACCCCGTGGGACAGCTCTACTTTGTCCTGTAGGGTCGCTACGAATCTGCATCGACTCAGCGGCAACGGGTTTGGTTTGGTTTTGGTTTATTACTTTAAGTAGCCCTGGTGGCACAATGGCTAAGTGCTTGGCTGCTAACTAAAAGGTTGGCGATTTGAGCCTACCCAGCAGCTCCAAGGGAGAAAAGCCCTGGCGATCTGCTCCCTTGAAGATTACGGCCTAGAAAACCCTTTTTTTTTTTTTTTTAAATTGTACTTTAGATGAAGGTTTACAGAGCAAACTAATTTCTCATTAAACAATTAGTACACATACTGTTTTGTGACATGGGCTAGAAAACCCCCTGGGGCAGCTCTACTCTGTCACATGGGGTCACTATGAGTTGGAACCAACTCAATGGTACCGAACAATGACAACAAACATTACTTTAAGCAAATCCAATATGTGAAAGATTTATACTAGTACTTCAGATGTGGGGTGTTTATTTTGCCAAATCCATTACGATTTATTTAGGTGGCAAGTTTTCCAAGTACGTCAGTTTGCATTTGTAGAAGAATGATTTAAAGAAAAATTTATTGGGTAGGGCATTGAAGGGGTGGGAAGCAAATAACCTTTATTGAATGGCTACCACATGTTGTATACCACTTATTCTGTTCATATTAGACAGTTTTGTAGGTGGAGACGTGGAGGCTCAGGGCAGTTCCTTGCCTTGTTGGGAAAGACGAGTGGAGAGAGTGGCCCTTCTGGTTGTGCCATGCCTCCTGCTCTTGCTGGGCACCAGGTTAAAGACTTTAAAATACCGCAGCACCACCTCCCCACCCACACCCCACAGGTGCTTAAAAATCTGTCCCATGCAGTGGGATCACCTGTAGTAAAACTGAGGAACACTGACCAAAAAAAAAACCAAACCAGTCACCACTGAGTTGATTCCAACTCATGGCGACTCCATTTGTGGTCTGAGTAGAACTGTGCCCCATGTGGTTTTCAGTGGCTGGTTTTTTGGAAATAGTTTGCCAAGCCTTTCTTCCAAAGGTGCCTCTGGATGGACTCGAACCTCCGACCTTTAGGCTAGTAGCTGAGCATGTTCACCATGTGACTACCCAGGGACTCCTGAGGGGTGCTGAAGCTCTCTTTAAAAGGTCGTATGTATCGGTTTCTAGAAGGCCAGTTCATTCCTGAATATTTCATATCACTATTTTTAGAGACGAACGTTCCCTTTAGCTGTAGTTTCAAAGTCCCTAAGCAGGGAAACTTTTTGCAGAGAAAATATCATGCATACGCTAATATATCACAGACGATAGTAATATTTCTTGTAGCTGTAAAGATTCAAAAGAGTAATCTTTTTTTAATGAGACTTAGGAGATTGAAAAATACAAAATAATTAAATCAGAGTCTAATTAAAATCTAGCTTATTTTAGGAATATTTGGGTTATATGTTATTGAGAGAATATTGATTTACACAAGCCAGTAGTTGTAAATGGTAAGTCTGTTTAAAGTGCCTAGCCCTTGAGAATATGCTTTGATTAAACAACTGTTCTGGAGGCCTGGAAGAAGAGCAGAAGGAAATTTATGTTTCACAGTTGAGTTACTACAGTATTTAGTAACTAATCTAATTTCTTAATTTGTAAATGTAAAATTTAGAGAAAGTAGATAAAGTGGTATGTCATGAGTTTAAAGCTTTTCAGTAGAAAATACAACCTTGAGATGTTTAACAACGTCATTGTAAGAAATCTCAGATACCTTAGTGGCTAATCTGTATTACATATTCTCTGTTTCAAGACAAAATTCTTCTTTTTCGTATTGAATCTAAACTCTAAGTACCCGAAGTGAAAATAGGTGATAATTCTGTTTACTTTGATGTTGTCAAGATTGACTTTTGCACAGCTGGCTCATGCCAGGGTACGAGCAGGCACTGTGCAAATGTGCCCAGACCTTGCTTGGCTCTTAGGTGAGCTTGTTACACATACACACAGGGATATTTTGCAACAGTGGGTGTTTGATGCTGTGTTGTTTGTCACCCTATCCCCCTTCCCTGAATCAGCACACAGAAGCAGTAATGTTCATAGGAAGTCCATGTATATGAAGAGAGATGATAGGAGGATCTGCATACATGTACACACGTACACACATCAGATTGTCAGTACACTTAAAATGTTCCTGTTTAAACTATATGGGATCAAAGTGACAACAGCAACATGAAAGATTAGGTGGGAACTTCAGGGGGCAGTAGAAACCCTGGTGACGTAGTGGTTAAGTGCTATGGCTGCTGACCAAAGGGTCAGCAGTTCGAATCTGCCAAGCGCTCCTTGGAAACTATGGGGCGGTTCTGCTCTGTCCTGTAGGGTCGCTATGAGTCGGATCGACTCAGCAGCACTGGGTTTTGGTCAGGGGGTAGTGAGTTTATGTTAATGGAGAAAAGAACAACTCAGAAAAGGAGGGTGAGAATGGTTGCATGACTCAAAGAGTGTGATCAGTGCCATTGAATTACACGTATAGAAATGGCTGAATTGCTGTATGTTTTGCTGTGTATATTCTCAACAACAGCAAAATAAAATTAAAAAAAAAGTTCTTGTTAAAATTTTGTGCACAATGCAGTTGAGTTTTTTCAGTTTTTATTATAAAGTTTCAAGACTAGAAAAGAGAGAAAATAGCACAATGGGAACTTCCATATACCCATCCCCCCCATTCAACAGTTATCAAGATTTTGTTCTTTTACTTTCTCTCTCTCTTTCTCTCTTTATCCTTTTGAAGTAAATTCCAGGTATCATACATTAAAAAAAAAACCCGTTGCCATCGAGTCAATTCCGACTTATAGCCACCTTATAAGACAAAGTAGAACTGCTGCCCCACATGGTTTCCAAGGAGCGCCTGGTGGATTTGAACTGCCAACTTTTTCGTTAGCAGCTCTAGCTCTTAACCACTATGCCACCAGGGTTTCCATCATACATTGAGAACTTTTAAAAAATTATATACTGAAATGGCAACTGTTTTGTTACATACATATTTACCGCACTAAAAAATTATACTTTTTTTTTTTAATACTGTAGTTAAACATACATTTAAAGACAACCTGAACTGGACATTTGTAGACTACCTGAAGTGTCTCTGCAAAATAGTTTATGAGCCACTACCCAATTCCAGTCATAAAGGAGCCAGGTGAAAAGATACGTGAATGCCTTTAAATACTGGTCCAGTGGTGATTGGCACTTTGATCCTGGATTACGATTAGAAAGTAGGATTAGAGGGTTAGACCAGGTCATCTCTGAATTCCCTTTTAAATCTTGAGATGCTATGATAAAACCACTTTACTCAGTTTTTGCTGCTATTCAGTTGTTATTTCAGATATGTTAAGTCAGGAAAGCATTATCTTTGTGCTTTAAAGCAATTCTCTCATTTACACCTTCCTAATTTTTTTTTTAATATTTGCAGCATTTCTCCTAATAAGACCCCAATTAAAAGAGATTTTTTTTTACTTTTCACAAGTGATGGAGAGAAGATAATCATTGTGTTTTCCTGGCCCAACTTAGAGACAAAGGTCATAAAGAAAAAATAACTGTTTATTGTTTTATAGTTTTGTGTCCAAGTAAAATAACAGCTATTTGATTTTAAGACCATTTATGGATCTGGTTTTTCAAACTAATTTTTTTTTTTTAATTTCGGTTAGTTTTTAGGTCTACAGAGAGATGATTCTGAGCTGGTCATAGTGGTTTTTCAATTTAATTTTGAAGCAGCTCAATCGTTTAAATTATTTTCTGTGAAATAGGGGATACTTGTATTTTTTAACTTACAGTTGAAAACTTCACAGAAGAACTGGATGGTGCCCAACTACCATCACTGGACATTTTGATCTGAGATTCTGTAGAAGAATCCTGATCAAAGGGGGTAAATGCAGAACAGAAGTTCAAATTCTCACAGAATCCAGATTTTCTGGAGCCATGGAGGCTGATGAATCCCTGGAACTATTGCCCTGAGATAATCTTTAAACATTAAACCAAAAATATTCACTCAAATCTTCTTAAAATCAAAAAATAGTTTAGCTTTACTAGTAAAGAATGTCTGCCTTGAGTATTGTGCCCTTTTAAGATTTATCTATATGGGATCAAATGGACCACAGCAACTCAGAAGATTAGATAGGAGACATAGGGGCAGTGACTTTATGTTAGCGAGGGAGACAACTCAGAAAAGGAGAATGAGAAGGTTGCACAAATCAAAGAATGTAATCAGTGTCACTGAATTGTACACGTAGAAACTGTTGAATTAGTATATGTTCTGTGTGTATTCTCAACAACAACAAAAATAAATTATAAGAAAAAAATTTTGTTTACTGTGTGAAATTCTGACCCTGAAAGCCTTAGGCAGTTGATGTCTAAAGATTCCTCCAGACCAATTTTAACCTATGAAATTTTGACATTGTTTTTTTATTAATATATTTTGCGGTAGACCGTGATCTATTCAGTCTTTTCCTAGATAGCTCTATTTGTTATAATTATTATTTGTATCACTTGCATAATGAACCATATACCCATTGAGGTAGGAAATTTTAATTTTTTTAAAAAAGTTTTTTTTTTATTGTACTTTCAGTGAAGGTTTATAGAGCAGACTAGTTTCTCATTAATTAATGCACATACTGTTTTGTCACATTGGTTGGCAAACCCATGACATGTAGAGATTCTCCCCTTCTTGACCTTGGGCTCCCCATTACCAGCTTTCCTGTCCCCTCCTGCCTTCTTGTCCTTAGTCTTGTTTTGTGTTGTGGGCCTGTCTAATCTTTGGCTGGAGGGTGAACCTGAGGAGTGACTTCATTTCTGAGCTATGAGGGTGTCCAGGGGCCATAGTTTCAGGGTAGAAATTTTTATTTTACAGTGTAGTACCAGCTGCTCTCTTTGAGGTTGTAGCGCCATCCTTGCTGAACATTAACCAAACCAGCTACCATTGAGTCAGTTCTAACTCATGGTGACCCCACTGAATGTCAGAGTAGAACTTTGCTCCATAGGGTCTTCAGTGGCTGACTTTTTAGAAGTAGATTACAGGCCTTTCTTCTGAAGTGCCTCTGGGTAGACTCAAACCGGCAAACTTTCAGTTAGCAGCCAAGCACATGAACCGTTTGTACCACCCAGAGACTGCTGTGCTGAACATTAGCAATAATAGAAACAAAGGGCGTAGAGCTTATAGTTAGTATATGTGAATTCAGGTAGTGTAGACTATTAACCAGTGTCAAAAAGATAATTCTTTAATAGGCTTTTGTGTTTTGTTTTAGAATCACAAGAAGATGATGAACAGTTGGTAGCAGAAGTGGTTGAAAAATCTTCATCTGAGACTTGCCCTAGGCCCTCAGAAAATGAGGTACCACAGCAGGCCATTGCTTCTCGTTCACTCAAGGATTTCAGAGAAGAGCCTGAACACGATCCTAGCAAAGTGTCCATAGTGAGGCCATTTTCAATCGAAACCAAGAATTCCACAGATGTCCCAGCAGCTCTTGGAGCAAACACACCTCATGGCTTTGTAACTGCAGTCTTGGAGGAGGCTGTGCCCTCCAGAGCACCAGAAGCCATCCAGGACAAGGCAATGACAGAAGGCAACATGGGGGTTACACTTGAGGCTTCCGCAGAAGCTGATGTGAAGACCCGAAACTCCCGTTCAGAGTCGGTACCCAGCAGAAGCAAGCTAAGAAAGCCCAAGCCTGTCTCTCTGAGGAAGAAAACGATTAGCGGCGAGTTCTCAGAAACTGAAACTGTGGTGGAGGGCACCCCTCTCCCCAAAACATCCTATCAGGTCAGTCTTGATGAAACGGAAGAGAACACACATTCTTCTTTGATCGGAGGTGCCAGGATCCAGAAACCTTCCACTGAAGTTAAAGAAACCTCAAGCACTCCCGGCAGTGACACCAATGACTCGGGGGTTGAGCTGTTGGAAGAGTCAAGGAGCTCACCTCTGAAGCTTGAGTTTGATTTCACAGAAGATGTGGAAAATGTAGAGGTCAAGAAAGCCCTTCCAAGAAAATTTGGCAGGAAACTGGGTACCAAACTGACTCCCAAGACACAGAAAGATGACATCAGTAAACCAGTGGGTGCCAAAGGTGTAGAACAGCCTACAGACGCCAAAGCAGAAGATACTCCTATCCCCTACGCATCTTCAAAGCTGGATCCTAGTCAGTGGGATAACCCCGACTTTAATCCCTTTGGGGGCCACTCCACTCTGCAGAACTCCCCACCCCTCTCCTCTAAGGGCTCCTATCACTTTGACCCAGATAACTTTGATGAGTCCATGGATCCCTTTAAACCAACTACAACTCTAATGTGCAACGACTTTCATTCTACCACTGGTAACCATGTTAATGAGATCTTAGAATCACCCAAGATGGCAAAGTCGCGTTTAATAACGTGAGTGGCGGTGGGTGCTGGGTGTTGTGTTCTGTGTATTCTCTGTGGGTTTGGCAGCCAGCTGCTTTTGGTTTTGGGAAGCCGAATTTATCTTTGAGGTGCAGCAGGTCAGACACAAAGCTTGTAATTTTATACTGGGGTCTTCGCTTTTTTGACTAATTCTTATGTGGAATCAGAAGTTTCTATTTTAGATTCCTGCCTTGTTTTGAATGAATCCTTGGCCCTTTCCCTCACCCACCGTGGGTAATTTTTCTGTTAAAAAAAAAAAAATGGGAGAAAGGGATAGATAAAGATTTGATGGTTTTCAGAAATCCTAACTGGGCTGTTCAGGAATCACTGTATGTACAAAATCTGAGTATCAGTGGTAGCCATCATATTCAGATAAGACAAAAATTCCAAGCCTATAAATTATGTGTTTAGCATCAGTAGGAGGGACTAGTCCCTGGAGGAGGACATCATGCTTGGTAAAGTAGAGGGTCAGTGAAAGAGAGGAAGACCCTTAAAAAGATGGATTGATATAGTGGCTTCAACAGTGGGCTCAAACATAACGACTGTGAGGATGGCACAGGACGGGGCAGTGTTTCGTTCTCTTATACATAGGGTTCGCTGTGAGTCGGAACTGACTCGGTGGCACCTAACAACAACAACAACAGTAGCAGGTGGAAAATGATCTGAAAGGGCCTCCCAGAAGTCTTTCCACTTAAACAGAAAGCTGTAATTTTTGTTGAAAACAAACCTACCACTGAAAGTTAGTGAGCTTTCTTATATCTCTTTGTGTAGTGTCTGGTTCCATTAGTAATGATGTTAATTTCCGTTAAGGATCAGGAATGTTTAAAATGAACAATTAAATCTGATAAATTAGTCAGTCAGTCTTCTGTTGTCCGTGTGCCTGCCCCCCCCGCCCCCGCATTATTTCTCCAGGAATCTGGAGCCACTTTTTTTGCATGGTCCATAGAATTCTCAGAGTGATCACATAGGCCATACTTCCTGTCAGGTTTTATTTTAACTTTGTTACAAAGTTAAAGCCATTGCTGTGTAGTTGATTCCGACTCATAGCCACCCCACAGGACAGGATAGAACTGCCCTATAGGATTTCCAAGGCTGCAACCTTTACAGAAGTCAACTGCCACATCTTTCTTCCGTAGAGCAGCTGGTGGGTTTGAACTGCCGACCTTTCTGTTAGCAGCCAAGCACTTTAACGTCTGTGCCACCAGGGCTCCTCTGTTAAAGGTTATCTTATCACAAAACTTGAGTAGGTAACAATACGTCCTGTTGTACCCCGGTGACTTTCTACCAAAAATTAGATATAAAGAAGGACCAGCGACATGGGTGGTGAAATATGAAAAGGGAGGATGAAAAGAAGTACCATGTAATGTGTTTTTAGTTGTCACTATAGATAGATCCCTAGATGGTGTTAAATGGTAGACCTACCCACATGTGCCTTGAAAGAAAGGCCTGGCCATCTGTTTCTGAAAGGTCACAGCCTTGAAAACCCTATGGAGCAGTTCTGCTCTGCACACATGTGTTTGCTGTGAGTCGGAATTGACTCAGCGGCACCTGGTAGGTACTGGTGTAGATCAGCTGGGGAAGTGCTTTCCAGCATCAGTATAACAAAAATGCTGGATGGCGTGGTGAGATATATGGGAGAGAAACGGACATACATATCCAGACGCTTAAAGAGAAGTATCCACGTCAGGACCAAGAAGGTTGAACAGTGTAGGAAGTTGTTGTTTTGGCAACACCAGAATAGCGCCCAGAATGTGAGTTAGGGAACTGCAATGTCATTGGGAGCTCTTGATCTCTTCATTGAGTTTTGGTTATATATGAACAGTTAAACAGTAGTTGGAGAATATTATTGATCAGGTATCTTCAAAGTGCTGTCTTGCAGCTTTGAAGGTTAGTTAGCTATGTCTAGATAGTACTTGGTGTATGTGCTGGGCACATAGCTGTCTTGGTGCATCTTCACCTAATTACAGGGTACTTCTGCCTACCAGGAGCCCTGGTGATGCAGTGAAGAGCTACGGCAAGCTATGGCTGCTAACCAAAAGGTCGGCAGTTCGAATCTACTAGCTGCAGCTTGGAAACTCTGTGGGACAGTTCTACTTTGTCCTATAGGGTTGCTACGAGTCAGAATCGATTCAGCAGCAATGGGTTTGAGTTTTTTTGTTTGTTTTCTTCCTACCAGAGGACTCACTTGGGAGCCAGCCTTTAGTTGTATGTTGGTAGTATATAGACAGGGCATTTGTGCTTGTGAATATACCAACCAGAACCAAACCCATTGCCATCAAGTTGATTGTGACTCATAGCAACCCTATAGGACAGAGTAGAACTGCCCCATAGGGTTTCCAAGGAGCACTTGGTGGATTCAAACTGCCGACCTTTTGGTTAGGAGCCATAACACTTAACCACTATACCACCAGGGTTTCCATGCTTGTGAATAAAAAAAAATAGATAGGATTAAATCTGGGCCAAAGGAAGGGAAATGTAGCCTATGCTTTGTTTTTAGTACCAAGAAGCACCCTCCCCCAAATCCTACCTCCTCACCTGGTAGCATTTTACTCCTGTTTTGTTTTTGGTGATTGAACGTCTTCATTTTTTATCTTTTTAACTCTCGTGCAATCAAAACTCTTGTCTCCTTTTTCTTTCTACACCGAGGGATGCTAGACGTCTTGTATAACACTGATTTTCGTTAGCAAATCCTTTCATTTGTAGGAAAGACAGGAAATGAATGTCCTGTGCTGGATCTAGCGGGGAGTTAACATTCCATTAATTAACGATGTGTTTGTGTGACTTTTTAAAGAATACATACAGTTGGCCTCTCAGGCACTTCTGTAAGACAGGGGTACTGTAATATGATTGCGATTTTACGGACCCAGTGAGATAAAGTATGTGAAATCATTTTAAGTATCTTAGTGTTACACACGTGCAGTAGATAAACCGAAAACCAAACCCACTGCCGCTGAGTGGATTCCGACTCATAGCAACCCCATAGGACGGAGTAGATCTGCCCCATTGGATTTCCAAGGCTGTAATCTTTTTTTTTTTTTTTTTTAATCTTTATGGAAGCAGACTGCCACATCTTTCTTCCACGGAGCAGCTGGTGGGTTCAAACTGCCAACCTTTTGGTTAGCAGCCAAGCATTTAACCACTGCGCCACCAGGGCTCCTTACAGTAGATAAAAAAAATATATATATTCAGATATATTTTTATTTATGCATTGCCTCTGATCTGAATGACTAAACGTTTAAGAGTGAATGTACTCAGCAGTGAAATATTGTTTTTATGTATTTACACATTTGGAAGCTTACTTTGCACCTACAAGTCTGTGTGGTATTTCTGAGTGTTTCTACCACTCTCTTACCCGGATAGAAGTCTAGGCTCCTGGTAATCATTCACTCATCAGTGATAACATGCATGAGTATGCCATTTTTAATTTGTATCTCACTTCTTTAACTTTGCGACCTTTACATCTACCAGACTAGAGAGAAATATTCCGGTCTTCACACAATTTTTTTCTCCATCTGTCTGTCTCTTTCCTGTCTTAATTTTGTTGGTGCCTCAGGACTACTGAACAAGTGAAATTTCTCTGTTTTCTGTTGTAAGTACTCTTGCCCTTGTTTCTCTTTGTCTCTGGGACTGTTGGTACCCTTCTCTCTGACTTGTACCCAGACCATCTCTCCATAGCATGTGGCTTCCATTTCTGAATGTGATCTGATTTTTTTTTTTTTGCATTTCATTTGCCACGTCATGAGTCAGCTTAGCCTTGCAATTGTCTGTACTTAAAGGAGTGGAGACCAGCCCACCTTAGGTGTGAGAGCTTGCGCCCCCTGGCTTGGAACGCATCACATGGCACTTGGGTGAGACCAAGTGCTGGCTGGCCTGGCCCCAATCCAAACATCATCATACCAGTGGTTTGAGGGACTCTTCTGCTATTTTATGTTGGAAATAACTGGCTTTTGAGATAGGATAAGGTTGCTGGCTTGAGCAGGGGATAAATTTAACTGAATCAACCCAATTTGTGTGGCAGCAGCGGGTGGCAACTTAGTAAAGAGCATTAGGGTAAGGAGACCAGGAACTGGTAGGCGTGCACATTCTGGTAACTGAGTGCTTCTCTTTTGTTTCTCACAAAAGAAAAAAAAGTTGTGAACTATATATATATATATATATATATATATATATATACACACATATATTTTTTTCTGGTCAGTGTGGTATTTTCGTCAGCAATTTTAAGTTTGTTAAAACAACAGAATCAGAATTAGTCCTGTGATGACAGATTATGTCCTAGTCTAAAAATCACAGGTGGTCTGTGCTTTCCCCAGTTCTGGGCTTTTCAGAGTACATGGCGTTCAGCTTCCATCTTGTGACTCCAGGGGGGTGGTAACAGTTTACGCAAATACTTTTATTTTTTTCCCTTTCTGTTGACCACAGCTCTCCTCTGTTAGCATATAGGTCTAGACTGAGCTGTCTTATCAGACTTCTGTGGCTTTTAGGACAATAAAGGATTTTTAAAGAATCTGGTCAAGCGTGATGATTTTTCTAATGAATGTCAAAGCCAATCAAGTAAGGATCAGATGAATGAACCTCTAAAGATTCTGAGGCCACTTTCTGAAAGGCTTTTGATGGGGCGTAATTAAAAACTATTGGGGTCAGAGGACTGGTGTGTGACATCCACAGAAGCAAGCAAGGTGGCCATTTCAGAGAACGAGCTGAGCTGTAGTGCTTTGGCTTACCCTATCCCTTGGGAGCAACAGATTCAGAGACATAAAAGGTGTCCCCATGTCTATTATGTAGCCGTCATGATTTGTGCGGTGCTGTATGCTTCGGCTTCTATCTGCACATACCGCTGCCTCTGCTCCATCTCATGCCTCAGAACTTGTCCACGTGAACCCACACCAACCTGTTGATTTTCATTCCAGGAGTGGCTGTAAGGTGAAGAAATATGAAACTCAGTCTCTTGCTTTCGATGCATGTTCTCAGGTAAGTCTGTGCCTCGTACCGGAATGTCTCAGACTAGTGGTCCGCGAACGGGGTCGTGAAGACGTTCCTCTCGGTGTCTGAGTACTGAGCTTTAAGAGAACCAATTTCCAGACCCTTAATTTCCTATAATGATCTGAGAAGGCATCTTGAGGACAAGGGAACCCTTCCACAATTACCCTTTCCCCACTTTTTTTTTTTTTAACGTTCCTTCTCACCCAATCTGAATCTCACTATGGTGTATCAACACAGCGAGTGAAACCTCAGGGGCACCAAGCAAGGGAAGATTTGAAATGTTGGTGCAGGATCTTAAGAAAGTGATCAACTCTGATGACTGAATAGCATTTTTTTTTAAAGTCAAATGGTTTTCTACTTCACTGCTTTCAACAAAATAGGACGTTAGTGGTCAGCTGATAGATCGTTAAAACAATTTCTGATGATAGAATTTTTTGGTACGTAACTTGAAAAGGGGTTCAAAGAATTGAGAGGCATTTCTGTTACAAAACTTCTGTTTCACCTGTTTGTTTATGTAAATAAGAGTTCTTATTGATTATAATTATAAAAATGGAAACTGGGGATATAATTGATGCTAATTCTTGCTTCTTTCTAGCAATAAATACTATTTGTCATTGGCTGAACCCATGAACTAATCAGGAAACACAAAAACCAAACACTCAGGCCCATCCGATTGCAGTGAGATCCATTTTTAATAAAAATTTGCTTTTGTGTTTGATAGTACTTACCGATGACACTAGGTTTTTTTTTTTTTTAATACTTATCAAAACTTGCAGTATCTTTTTTTAATTGTATATTAGTAATTATAAGGATAACTCTCCAGAAGAAAAAAATGTGAACACTTTGACACTTATGGTCTTAGAATTAAAGTTTATAAATTTAATGAAAATTAAAATATTTAAAAAATTTTAAACAGAAATATAATAGGGAGACCTTTAAGAGACTTTTACACACACGAATGTATTTCATTAGGATAAATTCTTGATGGAAGTAGAGTGGAAAAGGAATGATAAAATTTCTCGCTATCAAAGAACGAGGTATCGAATCGCTAGATTAACTGGTTTACATTAAGAAAGGCCAATGTTTAGAATATGCCAGAAATTACATCTTTTGCAGTTATATAACTTAATGCTGAAAAAGGTTTAGATATCACTTGACGTACAATGCGGTACATGAATCTTTAAAAAAATATATGTGTATAGGAGGTATATGAGCAAAAAACTTAGAAAACTACTCTCTTGAACGACTTAAACTGCTTCTGTATAAATTTAGAATAGAAAAACCCCATATTTAAATTATAGAAATGGGTTCTAAAAAAACACAGTATTTTATGATTGAAAGATTCCAGCTTCTCTCCTTACTTCTTACCCATATCCACAGTTAATTGTGTTGAATATCTGGGTAGCCCCTTTGCTCCATTCCTGAGATGTCTCTTTCCCCCATTGTTTTCCCTACGAAAAGGCAGTGTATTTTTTTTTCTTTTTTTAATCATATTTTATTCTTTTTTTTGGTGAAAGTTTACACAGCAATTTGGATTCCCAATCGACAATTTCTACACAAAGTGTTGGGCGACATTAGTTACACTTTCAAAGTGTGTCTGCATTCTCTTTAATTGTGTTTTGGTTGTTCTGTTTCCAGTACTCTAGTTTCTCTGCCCCGTTATCTTCTCATCTTTGCTTTAGAGTAGTTGTTGACCTTTTGGTCTCCTACAGATAGTTTTTTAATGGAGCCCCTTATTCAAGGGTAATATCCTAAAAGGTAGCATCTTACTGTTGCATTTCCCAGGATGAAGAAGCAGTGATCTCCCAGATTTCCGACATTTCAAATAGGGATGGCCATGCTACCGATGAAGAGAAGCTGGCGTCCACTTCTTCTGGTCAGAAGCCAGCCGGGCCTGAGGTGAAAGGTGAGCCAGAGGAAGACGTGGAGTACTTTGAATGTTCCAATGTTCCTGTGTCTACCATAAATCATGCGTTTTCATCCTCAGAAGCAGGTATGGAAGCATGTCGTCATCTTTCTAACGTACATAAGCATAGAAATTTCTGACAGCCTAAAACAGGAGGTACCTTAGAGAGATTAGAGAATTGAGTAAATTGACAGGTAGATTTAGGATGCTGATCTGTGCTGCGCTTCTTACTTTACCTAGAAAAAGACACAAAGGGGTCTCATGGAAGTACTGGGGACATATGGATAAGTGTGGCGGGATGTCCAGAAGACACTGATGTAAGATTGCTTGAATTTCCTTATAATGTTATTTGAACGTGGCCATATCATAAAGCATAGTGGCCTACAAACATGTTGTACGTTTGACCTTTTTATGATTATTATGCTTATTGTTTTACTTACAGAAATTATATAATTTTTAACAGGTAGAGTACCTTACCGTGTGCAGGCATCGTCCTAAATGTTTTCTGTGAGTTACTCATTATTCCTCACTTGTTGTTGTTGTTGTTGTTAGGTGCCATCGAGTCGGTTCCGACTCATAGTGACCCTGTACGAAACATTGCATGGTCCTGTGCCATCCTCATAATCGTTGTTATGCTTGAGCCCATTGTTGCAGCCACTGTGTCAATCCATCTCGTTGAGGGTCTTCCTATTTTTTGCTGACCCTCTGCTGAACCAAGCATGATGTCCTTCTCCAGGGCCTCGTCCCTCCTGATAACATGTCCAAAGTATGTAAGACAAAGTCTTGTCATCCTCACTTCTAAGGAGCATTCTGGCTGTACTTCTTCCAAGACAGATTTGTTCGTTCTTTTGGTAGTCCTTCTTCTTTGGTCAGCCTTATTCATTGTCCAGCTTTCGCATGCATGTGAGGCAATTAAAAACACTTGTGGCTTGGGTCAGGCACACCTTAGTCCTTAAAGTGACCTCTTTGCTTTTTTAACACTTTAAAGTGGTCTTTCGCAGCACATTTTCCAAATGCAACAAGCCATTTGATTTCTTGACTGCCGTTTCCATGGGCTTGTTTGTAGATTCAAGTAAAATGGAATCTTTGACAACTTCAGTTTTTTCTCTATTTATCATGATGTTGCTTATCAGTCCAATTGTGAGGGTTTTGTTTTCTTTATGTTGAGGTATAGTCCATACTGAAGGCTGTGGTCCTTGATCTTCATCAGTAGGGCTTCAAGTCCTCTTCACTTTCAGCAAGCAAGGCTGTGTCATCTGCATAATGCAGGTTGTTGATGAGCCTTCCTTTAATCCTGATGCCTCGTTGTTCTTCATATAGTCCAGCCTCTTGGATTATTTGCTCAGCATACAGATTGAATAAATATGGTAAAAGGATACAACCCTGACGCATACCTTTCCTGACTTTAAACTACACTATATCCCTTTGTTCTGTTCGAACAACTGCCTCTTGATCTATGTACAGGTTCCTCATGAGCACAATTAAGTGTTCTGGTGTTATTCTTTCCCCCATTTTTTAGAGAAGGAAAGTGAGGCACAGAAGTTGAATAATTTGGACGAGGTCACTTAGACAGCCAATATTAGAACTAGAATTCAAACCCAAGCAGTCTGATTCCATGGTTTTTTAACCACGCTTGCTAAAGTGTGAAAAGATTGTTTTCATTACATTAGGTATTATAAATATTATAATAAATATTATAAATGGGGTCACCTTGACTTGGAATAGACTCGACAGCAATGGGTTTGGTTTCCCCTTTTTTTTTTTTTTATGTAAATTTTCCTGTTCACAGATACGGTGGATTGAAATTGACCCCTACCCTGTAAAATCCTTCTTAACGTTCTGATGAGGAACCTGGGCTTGCCTGGGCTGAACCCTCTTGCCGTTGGACTCTTCAGAACATTCTAGAGCTGAGGCCCTTTTCTAGATCCCAAGTTACACTTCTGGCCTTAAACATTATTTTTTAACTCACATCTTCTTGAGCAACATAATGTAATTTGAGGCTTCATACTTAGAATTTTAAAAAAATTTTATTGTGCTTTAAGTGAAAGTTTACAGATCAAGTCAGTCATACGAAAATTTATGTACACCTTGCTGTATACTCCTAGTTGCTCTCCCCCTAATGAGATACCACACTCCTTCTCTCCACCCTGTATTTCAGTGTCCATTCAGCCAGCTTTATACTTAGAATTATTAAAAAATATGATCAGCCATCAAACCAAGGAAGCAGATGAGAAGTCAGGACTTTGAGCAGGGTATCCATTCACGCCCCCAGGTGTCAGTTTCCCATCCATCAATTAATGTGCCAGGTTCGTTCCAGGTTTTTCCCAAAGTGACTTCCTACTGTGACATCTTTCCCAAAGGCCTTGTTTACCATTCACCTTTATGCCCCTTCATATACCAGCTACTTGGGGTTAATCCTGAGGACTCTTGTAACTATAGTTGTTTCTTCTATTTGAAATGCTGTTCTTTGCCATCTCCTGTGAAGTTTCTGCCCACCCTTTCAGGCCTATCTCAGCTGTTACTTGGATCCCACCATCCTTTACGCTCCCACCACGTTTCTTCCCACAGTTCCCATTCCACAGAACCTGCGCTGTCTATCAATTATAAAAGATCACTGTTCTAAACTTCCCGAGTTTAGGGACTATGAGAAGTTCGTCTCTGAATTTCTTCTGATGCCAAATAGATAGCAGGTATGTGGTAAATATTTGCTGAATGAATTATATTCTTCCCCGCTAGGAGGAAGTTCCTTCAGCAGGAGCTTACAGAACTTGGGTTCTACTATGCTATCCTCAAAGTTAGTGAACAGCTGAGTTAGTATTGCCTTGGAGGTGCTCACCATCTATGGGTGGAACAGATTTAAACAAGCTGTTACACTGTAGCTGATTACGCCATATCACAGGAGCAAGCAGAGGCCATGGTCATGGGGGTGGTTGCTCCTGGCCGGTTACATAGATGTGTGCCAGGGAACAAGAATCTCACACGGGTTGAAAGGAACGTGCCATGTTGGTAAAATGCCCCGTAGCTTTATGTGAATACAGGGCACATGGGAAATGAGGTTGTACTGAGGAATTTGGGCTCGATCCTGCGGGGATGGGGGAGCAAGGCTCTTGAGCAGGTGAGTCATGGTCACATTTGTGTTTTAAATAATTGACAGCTAGTGCACTAAAATAGTATTTAGTTATTGCTGTGTAGCAGTGGGGGTTTTTTTAAATGGGTTTTTATGTGGAAAACTGTAGCTTTAAAAGTTTGTATACTTTTTCATATTTTTAAATGTTCTTCGGTAAGTACATAGTCCTTTAATTAGAGAAAGCATAGTGTTGGGCTTTTTGGTTTTGTTTTTTGGTTCCCTCTGGTGGTAGAGTGGAAAGTAGACTCAACCTGTCGCTGTAGAGTCAATCTCAACTAAACAGCGACTCTATAGGACAGCGTAGAACTGCCCCATATGGTTTCCAAGGAGCGGCTAGTGGATTTGAACTGCCAACCTTTTGGTTTACAGCGGTGTTCTTAAGCACTGTACCGCCAGGGCTCTGGAGGTTAGGCCGTAGGCAAGGAAACCAGGTTGAAGGGTGTGGGGAGAATAATGAATTTAGTTTTGCAGGTGTTGAAATTCAAAGCTCATATTCTTACCTGCTACATTAATTAGACTGAGAGTACCCTTTAGGGCTAGAATTTAAATTCACTTAGACTTGGTAATAAAATAGCATTCAGTGTTACGGTGTCTAACTTTCTGATAAAATCCCATGGTTAATACAGCTCACTTGCAAAACTTCCAGTGCACACAAGGGGGCAGCCTTGCTGTTCTTCCTGCCTAAAGATGGCTGGTTGGTTTATGGCTGACTGCACTCCTTTTCAGATATTCTGGGCTTTTCACATTGAACAGTGGTCAGCAGAATGTCAGTGCTCCTTTTAAATTCTTGAAATGCTTTTCATGTGTTCGTAAGCATCACTTTGGCTTGCATTGGGATTTTCAAGAGTCTTCTACTAGAAAGTAAAAGAACCGACATCTTGGGATAACCATAAAAATGACTGTCTGTGTTTTAGGCTTAGAGAAAGAGTCGTGCCAGAAGATGGAAAAAGATGAATCTGCCGTGCCTGTAAGTCCCTAAACTGGGGGTGGGGGTGGGTTTCACTCTTTTTCAGTATTTGTTTTGAAGCCTGTATTAATTTGCTAAATAAATTCTAGTCAGTGCTAGATCATTGGGATAAAATATAAATAAAACCATTCCTCCAGTTGTGTGGCTCATAGTGTGGTCCTGCAGTATCCTGTACAGTAGCCGCTAGCCACGTGTGGCTGTTGAGCGCTTGACCTGCAGGAAATCCAAAAAGAGATGTCTTGTAAGTGTAGAATGCAATCAGTTTTTGAAGTCTCGGTACAAGAAAAATATCTCTTTAATGATTTTTTATATTGATTACATTTTGAAGTGATAGTATTTGGGCTATATTGGGTTGAATTTTTTTTTTTTAATGTGGCTACTAGAAAAGTAAAAATTACATGTGCGTTATACTTCTGTTGAACAGCACTGGTAGTAGATATAAAATGCGAACCAATAATAATACCACAGGGTGAATGTCATAAAAGAAGAAGAGTGTTCCAGGGGCTATAGGAGCCAGGGTGGCCACCTGTGTGGCAGGTATTGGAAAGGCTGGATTTGAGCTAATTAAAAAAAAAAAATTCAAATTTTCATTTTGAAATAATTTTAGACTTCCAAAGATAGCTCAAAGAATTCCTTATACCTCTCATCCATATGCCTGAAATGTGAACATTTTACATAATCACAGTACATTTATCGAAATTAATTAATAATGATACAATAAAAAAAAACTGTTGTCATTGAGTCGATTCTGACTCAGGGAGACCCCATGTGCTACAGAGTAGAACTGAGGTCCATGGGATCTTCATGGCTGTAATCTTTACAGAAGCAAATTGCCAGGCCTTTCTTCCGTGGTACCAGTGGGCAGGTTCAAACCATCAACCTTTTGGCTCGTTGCTGAGTGCAAACTGTTTGTGCCACCCAGGGGCCTTCAGTGATACAATACTATTATCTAATCTATAAACCTTATTCAGATTTTATCAATTGTTCCATTAATATTCTTTTTCTGATGTAGGATCCAATCCAGGATCACACACTTTGATTTAATTGTCCTGTCCTTAATCTCTTCTAATCTGGAACAGATGTCTTTCATGACCTTGGCACTTTTGAAGAGTACTGGCCAGCAGTTATCCTTCAATTTGGGTTTGTCTAATGTTGCTTCATGACTAAATTCACGTTACACACTTTTGGCACGAATACAACAGAATTGATGTTGCGGGTGTCAGCACGTCCTGTTACTGGTGGAGCTGAGTTCGATCACTTGGTTAAGGTGGTGTATACCAGTGTTCTCCATTTGAGCTAAGTCTTAAAGGAAGAGTAAGGGTTTGCTAGGCAGATAAGGTGAGAAAGGGTATTCCAGATGGAAGAATTGGCCTGTGCAAAGGCAGGAAGTAAGAAAAAGCATAGACTTTTTAGGAAATTGTAAATATTAATAATAACCTCAGATGACCAGAGGAAACCATGCAATGGCAGACACGGCCCCATCATCGGGAGCCGTTCATGACAGAAGCAGTAGGGAGCCCTTGTGGGGTTTTAAGTGGGGAGCAGTGGGATCAGTGATAGTGCAGAAGATGGGATGAAGGCTTGATGATTTTGGGGTCATATGGTGGCTGGGGTGAGGGGGAGAGGAAGTTGGTGAAGCCTACTCAAGTTTCTGTCTAGAAGATCCGAGTGGTCAGTGTTGCTGTTAACCAGCCCCAGGGGGGAGCCTTATTTCCGCAGGTGCCATCACTACACACCTAGTTGCCTAAGCCACAACCTGAGAACTTTGTCTCCTCCCCTCTCACCCCTCCCTTTATTCCCACAGACAAGATCAGCAAGATCTTTGGTTTTTATATCCAGAATCTATTGTAAATCCATCTACTTCCCTCCAACCCGTGACCACCTCCAGTTTTTTTTAAACATGGTGGCAGTTTCCTAACCAGTCTCCTTGTTTTCAGGCTCATTCTCGGTTTCAGCCTTTTACATAAGCTGGGGTGATACATTTTAAACACAAAATCGATCTTGTTACTCTTTACTTAAACCTCTTCATTGGCTTCCCTTGTTTTTAGGATAAAGCACAGACTTGTACTCTTACTGTGGCCCGTACACAGCTTTCTGCACTGGGACCCTGGCACCCTGCCCAGCACCAGCTATCCCCTGTCTCCCTCACGCACTGGAAACCCACCTAGCCATACAGAATTCCCTTCACTTTAGTGAACCTGCCACTTTGGGTCATCCTCTGTTCTCTTTGCCTTCCCTACTAGACTATAAGCTTGGCGAAGGTAAGGAACCATGACTGTCTGCTTTGTTGCTGTACCCCAGCACCTGCCACAATAAACATCCATGAATGCAGGACTCAGTAAATTAGGAACATACAAGGGGGAACAGAATTGTAGAAGTTCATTTTTAGGTAGGTGGCTTTGAGACATGCCTATATCCAATAGGCAGTTACAAGTGCGTTGCACTGACTCAGAAAGGTCTAGGTTGGCAGAACTATCTTTGAAGGCCCTCAGGACACAAGCAATAGTTGAAGCCCTGAGAGTAGATGAACGCATGCTTCACGCCTTCTTTATCTTGATCCACAAGAAAACGACATTTTGTATCTTGACCCATACCTATGTGACAGACATATCAAGACATACGCATTTAAATATTTACAGAACACAAATTTCACAAAACTATATCTATCTGTCTTCATGTGACTCACTCTGTTTTATTCTTTTAATGTAGGTTGTTTTCATGACTCACTAATAGGCTATGATGTCCAGTTCAAAAAATATTTCCCCAGAGGAGGTAGAATGAGTGAAGCCTGAAAGGCAGCCGCCTGGCCTCTCAATGGGTGGTTGGAAGAGGAGCTGATGGAAGCCTAGTCAGGAAGTCAGAAGGAATTGTACACACACATGCACGCACACACATAGGGAATCGGGAGCTTTATCCCTTCATAAGAGCCTCACCAATTAGTGACATTTGTTTCAGGATAAAGTCACTTTTGCCTAGAAATTCATTTGACTTTTCATTTGATTCTCTCTTGGGAGCCAGGTCAACCGGTCCCAGCACATCCACTCAAAGAACTTTAACCCTAGATTTCCCATCGCTGAGATAGAGTGATGCCCGTCATCCCTTCCTGTAAGAGGATGGAACGCCACTCCGCACCACCAAAAGCAGCCTTGGGAAACAAGTCCCTTTGAAATTTTCCAAGTACCATGGGAGTGCTTCCTGCTAGTTTCAGTGTGTAAAATCGCAGCAACAATCGAAGAAGAGAGTGTCGAGTGGACAAAGAATCTGCGTGGTAGCAGATTCAGGTGGTTTACCTGATACTCGAAACAAACTGGTTCAAATCCCTGATCCCCAATGTATTCATGCATAAAATTTGCAACACCCGTCTGCCTCACGAGAGTAGTTGGGAGGATAAAATGAGATGATAACACAAAACAGTAAAACTGTAAAGTGCTAGGCTGGTGTAAGGTGGTGTAATGTTGTTGGGAAAAGTGGGACTGAGAGTGAAAGAGAAGAGACTTGTCTCTGGAACCAGCAGGTGAAAAGCATGTGTGTGTGTGTGCACGTGCGTGCGTGTACGTGTATATACCTTTTGAAAGTAACTCAAGTTGAACGTCCTGAAATAAGTTAATTTCTACTTCTATAGTATGTTGGAGAAATTAAAGAAATCTGTTTAACCTAACAGGAGCCTGGGTGACACAAATAGTTTGCACTCAACTACCAACCAAGAGGTTGGTGGTTCGAACTCACCCAGCAGCTCCACAGGAGAAAGACCTGGCAATCTGTATCCGTAAAGATTACAGCCAAGAAAACCCTTTGGAGCGGGTCTACTCTATAACACAATTCCATGAGTCGGATTCGACTCCACAGCAGCGGTTTTAATCTAGCATTTACTTTTTAAAGCCTTTCTGTGTTACTTTGACCCACATTCCTGTCACAGTCCCGTGCTGTGGCTGGAACAAAATAAATATGGCCAGAGTACAGTAAGTGGTGAGGAGTAAGTCTCATCTTGCTTTTCAGATGTTATTCTACACCCTTTTTCACTTAGGAGCCAAATTTGCATTTTTAAAAGAATTCTTAAACTTCTTAAAGTTGAATTCATCTGGATTTTCCAAGTGTGCTTCTTTGTTATAGAAGTGGTGGCGGGGTGGTACCGCCCCAGTGCGTTCAAGGACAATGATGGGGTGAGCGCACTCTGCACGCGGGCGGAGACAGATTAGTGATGCTAACTCTCCCACTACAAGGACATGAGCACAGGTCACTAGCTTTGTGGCATCTGTGCTCAGTGTGAATTTGCAACCCGACAACATTGAGCTCTACTGTCTACAAATAGGCCTTTATTGGCCCTAATTTGTGAATGCCTTATGGGACATGGAAAAGAATTACCAGTTGTCACCGAGTTGACTCTGACTCATAGCGACTCCATGTGTGTCCCAGTAGAACTGTGCTCCATAGTTTTCAAGCGCTGACTTTTTAGAAGTAAATCATGAGGACTTTCTTCTGAGGTGCCTCGGGGTGGCCTTGAACCTCCAACTTTTCAGATAACAGCCCAGCGCGTTAACCATTTGTACCATCTAGGGACTCCAGAGAAGGTTTAAACTCGTTCCAAACCTGTTGCAGTCAAGTCAATTCCAACTTATAGCGACCCTGTAGGACAGAGTAGGACTGCCCCATAGAGTTTCCAGGCAGTGGTTGGTGGATTCAAACTGCTGACCTTTTTAGTTTGCAGCCGAGCTCTTAACCACTGCACCACCAGGGCTAGAGAAGGATTAGATCACATGAAACTGGACCCTTTTGGAAGGATGTAATTAATTGATTTAGCAAGTTTTTATTAAACACATACCCAGCCCAGGATGAGATGGATGGGCCAGTTCTCTGTAATAGTAGATTCTCTAGGCTTTCTTCTCTCTGATAAACAATATAAAGGAGTAAGGAATGTAAAAAATTAAATCCTCGGGGACTGGAAAATGTGGCTATAGTAAGGACCGGCATAAATCTCTCGTAAGCGCTGCAGAGTTGTGAGGCTTGTACAGTGTGGCCAGGCACAGGATGTGGTCAGGAGCACATGCTTCTCTGGACTCAGTTGCCACCATCCAAGGTCTGACCCTCCAGCTCCGGCTCAGAATGACGCTGCGTCTTCTGGACACCGTTTTAGTTGGCATTAAGTTTCTGCCAAATGAGCAGGCAGATTGAATTCATTTATTCCTCCAACAAATGTGTGATGAGATATTGAACTCAAGAATAGACTTTGATATTTTCTTTACTAAGAAGAATCTTGGGAACTTATTTACCAATTCTTGCTACCATGGCGGCCATGCGAGGCACAGGGAGGCTGCTTCCTAGAGTTGATTCAATTTGGGGATTCTGACTTAGAATGATAAAAACCCACAAAAGACTAATGTTAAAACCAAAAAAAAAAAAACAAAAACCAAAACCATTGTCATCGGGTTGATTCCTACCCATAGTGACCCTATACGGCAGAGTAGAACTGCCCCATAGGGTTTCCAAGGAGTGGCTGTGGATTTGAACTGCCGACCTTCTGGTTAGCAGCCGTAGCACTTAACCACTGCTCCACCAGGGCTCCAAGTTAACTGTATTAATTCATAATTGGAAATGTAACCACAAGTATGAACCAGTGTGTCAGCTTGACCTAGTACATTTTCTCCCTGTAGGCAAGTTACATGGGAGCAAGAGTATGAGAAAGTTGCCAGATGAGAACATGGCCCAGGAAGTTAATGAGATGATTCAGATGTCCAGGAGTGTACTGGTTATTTGTTGTTCTGACAAATTACTCTAAAACTCAACAACTTAAAGCAGCAAACCTTTATTACCTCAGAGTTTTTATGGGTCAGGAATCTGGGCACGGCTTAGCCGGGTGCCTCTGACTCAGGGTCTGTTAAGACTGCGTTCAAGGTATTGAAGGGGCTGTGATCCCTCTGGGCTCCACCTGGGGTGGATCCTCTTCCATGCTCACTCGTGTGGCTATTGGCAGATATATCAGTTCTCTAGGGCTGCAGTAACAAAATACCACGAAGCGGATGGCCTAGCCCAGCAGAAATTTATTGTCTCACAGTTCTGGAGGCCAGAAATCCAAATTCAGGGTGTCGAAAGGGCCCCGTCCTCTCCAGCTTCTGGTGGCCCCAAGTGTTCCTTGGCTTTCGTCACATGGTGTCCTTCCCTTTGTCTGTCTCTCTCTGTCTCTTATTCCCTTTTATAAGGATGCCATTCAGATGTGATTAGGACCAACCCTGCTCCTGTATGACCTCGTATTAACTGATAACCTCAAAGACCTGATTTCCTAGCAGGGTCACATCCACAGATACCAGGTGTCAGGACTTCAACATAAATTCCTGGGGAACACAATTCAGCTCATAACAACAGATCTTAGATCCTCGCTGGCTGTTGGCTGAGACATCGGTTCCTTGCCATGTGGACCTTTCCATAGAGTTACTCACAACCTAAGGAGCTCTGGTGGTGTGATGGTTAAGCTCTCAGCTGTTAACCTAAAGGATGACAGTTTGAACCTTCCAGCCATTCCACGGGAGAGAAGTCCTGGTGATCTGCTCCTGTAAAGATTACAGTCTAAGAAACTCAGTGAGGCTGTTCTGCTCTGTCATATAGGATCACTGTGAGTCGGAATCGACTCGATGGCACACAACAACAGCACTTACAAAATGGCAGCCAGCTTCCCTCAGAGCGAGAGGGTAAGAGAGCGAGCAAGATGGAAGCTAAAGTCATTCTGTAACCTCATCTCAGAAATGACGTTCCATAATTTTGTTGTATTCTGTTCTCTAGAAGCAAGTCACTAAGTCTAACCTACACTCAGGGGGAGGGGATCACCCAAGACGATTAACTGGATGCAGGGAATCCATGGGGGTGATTTTAGAGGTAGCCCACCACAAGTGGCTTCTGGCTGTAGTGATAAATCTATCCCAAGGCAGGATGTCGTGGGAGGGAAACCTCAGACTCCTGCTGGCATGGCGGGCTGCCCTCCCCAACTGTGGCTGGAAGTGGGCACTATTAACTTAAGACTTTTTCCATTACCTTTTAAAGTGCTCTGAGCCAGGAGTTTCTATATTGCCCCCCTGGGTAAGGTTCACGGGCGCTTGGAAGCTTGGTGCAAAAATTACGTGGGTTTTTTTGAGCATTTTCTAGAGACAGGGTGAGTCCATAACGACCTTGAAAAGTTCAAAAGCCGCCATTTTAAGTTGACTGTGGACTTTCTGTCCAGTCTTGATTCAAACACAGTACCATAGAGTTGGTTAATTATAATCAATAACCAGTTGTTCTGTTACAAGCACGTTTAACCCTGCCTCCCTGAGATTGTTCCCAGGTCACCATGGCTGCATTTTAGGTGTTTCCAAGCTCTTAGATCACACATTTATACAGGAGATTCATTTTCTTAGGTGGGAGGAAATAAGCCCAAAAGATGGCTTTTAGGAAGGAAAACAGTACAGAGTGCAGGTTCCTATGAGAAACAAAATGCTAACCCAGCGTGGCAGTCTGGAACCCGAGTTTATGAGAGAAGTGAACCAGTACATCGGAATATGAAGTGCTGCCGGAAGTGGGCCCGCTGACTGGCAGGGAGCAAGAGCCGAACACTTAGCAGAGAGGAAGGGCCAGGAGACAGAAGTGCAGTCACAGACCTTGACATACATGTGGCCATTGTGTTTAGGGGCAAATAATGGAGTGTCACAGGCTCGCAGCACATCACTGCAGAGCAGTTGAGGTTCCTGATGGGCCTGAATCGCCTGGGGGGCTGGGGGGATTCAGCTATCCTTGCCATTCCTGCCTCCTTATGCCTGAAAGTTAATAATAAAATTTTAGAAGGATTCCCATCCAAAGTAGCTAAATAAGAAATACACGCAAAGCATCAATAGTTAAAGGGAACAGCTGCCCCTCTTTTGAACAATTTATTTTCATGGAACACATCACCCCCAGAAACCCCCTGAATAATGAAACGTTAACCATGGGGCTTTTTCTTTTATGCATGTGATTCTTTGACCTCCCCAAGAGCATGTGTTTGCGTGTGTGTAAATATGCAGGTAAAAAAGCATTTGCAATTTTAACATCTTTTACGTGTACGATTCAGTGACATCTCTGTGAGCTTTTGAATAAAAAGAAAACATCTCCTGGCTATCTGTTCAACAGAAGCTAAGACTACCCTGATGTTCATTATCGTTAGATAGTATTGTAACTAGATCCCTCCCCTCAAACGTGTTTTTAGAGGGTATGATCAGCTTAGTAGCGAGGAAGCCATAGAAGGGTATGTAAGGTTCCGAAGCTGGAGAGTGAAGGTGTTAAGTGTGACCTGTGCTCCCTACACACAGGGGCTGGTGGAGTCCTCTGCAGAGAAGGCACCTGTGTCTGTGGCTTGTGGAGGTGAGAGCCCCCTGGATGGGATCTGCCTTAGTGAGTCAGATAAGACAGCTGTGCTCACCTTGATAAGAGAAGAGGTAAGGTGTTTCTTGTTCTGTCTGCTTATCGCTCCATTTCTTTGTCAAGCCCATGTTCCGGGGGTTAGATTTCATCTCTGTTGGCTTGAGTTATCCTGGGCTGCAAGTCCTTACTTCCTGCAGTTTGTTTAGCACCTATAGTGGGCTCCCTGTAAAACCTGGCCTTGCTGCTGCAGTCAGATGTTCGGTACCCAGGGAAAAGCTGTCACTCTGAAAAAGTTGTACACATTTTGCACCCTCCGTTGTCTTTGGGAACCCTGATGGCACAGTGGTTAAGAGTTTGGCTGCTAACCAAAAGGTCAGCAGTTCGAATCCACCAGCAGCTCCTTGGAAGCCCTGTGGGGCAGTTCTACTTTGTCCTATAGGGTCGCTATGAGTTGGAATCGATTTGATGGCAATGGGTTGTTTTTTTTTTTTTTTGGTTTTGTGTTTTGGCCTTGAAGTTTTATGTATCTAATTTTGCCAAGTTTACTCACCTGTAAAACCAAATCAGTGGTTTCATTTTATAGAGAAGATCTGTTCGTGCCTAAAGGTTCCTTGAGTTCTAGACTTGCAGTGATATAAAATTATTGCCAACTTCTACCATCCTTTAATTAAACAGTCCAACTCTTGAATTCTGGTATTGTGCTTTTTTTTTTTTTTAAATTGTGATTTAGGTGAAAGTTTACGGAGCAAATTAGTTTCTCATTAAACAGCTAATACACCAATTGTTTTTGTGACATTGGTTGCCAGCCTGGCGAAGTGTCAACACTCTCCCTTTCTCCACCCTAGTTCCCTGTTTCCATTTGTGCAGTTTTCCTGTCCCTTCTTGCCTTCTCATGCTTGGTTTTGGGCTGGTATACCCGTTAGCCTCATATACGTCATTGAACTCTGAAGCACGTCCCTTACGTGTGTTATTGTTGGCCAGTATTGTACTTTTTGAACAGCCTCCGTTTAACACAGATGACCGCTGGGCCTTTCATAGGTGATCTGAAAAATATAAAGACGCCATTCTGGGCTATCGCTAATCAGTTACCACTTTCTCCCACGTGTTTCTGTGTTATATGTTCGGTTTGTCTGTTTCTTGATGATTACGCCTTTTATTAGAAGGTAATTTCCTTGGTGTAGCAATTTTATTTTTACGATATGATGAGAATAGGTAAGTACCTCTCATATAGGTCTTTTAAAGCTTTATAAAATAGCATTAGGTTGGCAATGAGGGGTGTCAGCTAGTTCAATTGTCAGTACTTAGAAGCACTGGTGAGGAGGCCCCCAAAATCTTGGAAATGAGAAAAATAACATTGTCTTCCTACTGAGAGTTAATGAGGTGACTCCTGATGTAGCAAAGCAAAGGTGTACCTCTTTACCTGAAACAAACAGGATGGGTTCTAGGTTCCTAACATCTGGATCAAAGGCACCAAAAGAAAGAGCGTACAGATCAGGGAGAAGCAGGGTAACTGTACAGTGCTTGAGGCGGCTTTGACAGGGCTATCCATCCAAGCCCTCCAGGGGAAAAGGACCTTGAGGTTGTCTTAGGGTTCTCTAGAGAAACAGAACTAGTGAGATATATGGATATACAGAGAGAGATTTATTTCAATGGACTGGCTTATAGGATCGTGAGGGGCTAGCAAATCCAAAATCTGTAGGTCAGGATTCTGTGGGCTTGTGCCCCAAGATCCATAGGTCAGACGACAAGAAGCGTGCAAAGTTGAGGGAGAGAGACATTGAGTTCTGCCAAAATATATTTATTTACGACCTGGAAGCAGACCATACTCTAAGGAACTCCCCTTTCAACTGATTGATTACATTATACTAGGTTACATTATGGAAGGTGATTACATTATGGACAGTGATTATGGAACAGCAACTAGCCTAGTGTTTGGCTAAACCACTGAAAACCATAACCTGACCAAGTTGATACATAAAATTAACCATTGCACCAAGCAATCAGAAATCTCTACAGAATGTGCTGGTCATGGCAATGCTCACACTCTGATTTTGTGGCAGTTTTATTTCTAATCATAAATAGATAAATTGGTACTCTACCATCTACATTAATGTGACTTGGATTAAGGTGAGTCTCTGCCAGGCAGGTGGGTCTGCTCCTGGTGTCCTGCCATATTCAGGGTTCTGGGCCTATGGAGCAAAAGGCACTTCGTCCCATGATCTCACTGTAACCATACTGATTAAATCCCCAGGGACATTCCATCAGTGCAGTAGTTCAGATTTTTGTTTCTTTCATTTTCTCAGCACCCCAGCTGTACTTTTTAGTCAAATTATAAAAGGCTGCCATTTTGACATTAGGTACCCCAATGTCTAATGCGTCCAGTTTGTTTTGCATAAGACCAGTTTTTATTTACAGCTTGAGTTTTTGTATGAAGTTGTGTTATTGTGGACATGTGTGTCTTGTGATGAGTTTTTTTTTCATATGTAGCTGTTAAAATGAACTGTTGCTACTGTGAGATGGATTTTAACCAACCTGTTAAAGGTTCCTTTCAAATGGCACTACTTTAGAGACATTCCAGAATTTGCTTCTTATTTGGGGGGCCTTGTGGATAATGTACAGATTTTAAAATAAATATTGTTGCTAATTTGTCCTTTTCTTTGCATGTCCTTGCTCCATCTGGGGTATAGGCTCACTCATGTGATTTAACTTGGATTTTTTAAAATGCCATAATTATTAAACAACTTGTTTACAGACAGATAAAATAAATGTATTCCAACCAAAATTCACAGAGGCTGCAAATAGCACTTAGGATTGTCCTGGGTGATGTCCTGCTTACTTTTACCCTGGAGGCTTCGTTGCAGCATCCCATGTGGCTGAGAGTATATTTTTCCAAATGTTTATAGCATCAGATATAGCTGTTGAGGTTTTATCTTCCGAATATAGATTGAATGTCCTGGTACGGGTCTGGTTGTAGGTCGTTTCTGGGTTCCAGTCTCAAATCCAAACTGTCAAAATAGATTGAGTAGGTAAAACCAGGTTTTGTCTCTATTATAACCTAGATAATCACTAAAGAGATTGAAGCAAATGAATGGAAGAAAAAATACGAAGAGACCCGACAAGAGGTCCTGGAGATGAGGTTAGACTTGAGGTTTGGGACGGCGGGTGGATACCTTTATGCATTATTCAATTTACTACAGGTAAAGTGGTGAAATGTTTGTTTACTACAGAGCCAGCTGTTGAGAGCTTGAGGGCCTTGCCATTTGCACCTTGCTTTGTGTAATTGATAATGCCATTTCATGAGTTATTGCTGGCAGGTGCTGTATTCAAATACTGTAGCTGATCTTGGGTTAGTCAGAACATTAAAAGTAAGCAGAACACCATATAATTCTTGCCTTTTGAAAAGAATTGGCATACATATATACAAAAATGTCTATTTGAAATGCAGAGTAATACGATTTATTGGTAACTTCTATTATGGCATAATGTAATTCATAATACTTTCTTAAAAATTAATTTTAGATGTTGTTGCTGTTAGTTGCCATCGAGCCAAATCAGACTTACAGCGACCCCATGTGACAGAGGAGAACTGCCCCATAGGGTTTTCTAGGCTGTAATCTTTATGAAAAGGAGCCCTGATAGCGCAGTGGTGAAGCACCCGGCTGCTAACCAAAAGGTCGATGGTTCAAACCCACTAGCCGCTTTGTGGGAGAAAAGACCTGGTGATCTGCTCCCATAAAGGTTACAGCCTGGGAACCCACTGGGGCAGTTCTGCTCCGTCCTGTAGAGCGCTGTGAGTCAGAAGAGACTTGTCAGCACACAACAACAAACAAACCTTTACAAGAGTAATGGTAGCTTCAAATTCCACACCCACCAAATAGATGGTAAAAGCCTGCTAACGAGAAACAAAACTGACTGACTTGAAATTGATAACTTCTTATTTTTCTTGCTCAATCCTTAGAAAGGAAAGTTATCAGCTGGGCAATAACTCAATATGGCATCAAAGAAGAGAAGAAAACAAGTGTTCATAATTCATCTCACTTGGCAGTCAGCACTTAAGTGATTAAGAAACATTTTAAATATGCTCACCGTAATTTTTGGCTTTTATATTGAGTGTTTACTGGTGTAGGGCTCTGTGCTGGGCTCCTGGAGAGTAAGGCACAGCCTGTGCCTTGAGGGAACTCACAGTAGACGATGTAAGGGTCTAGTTGTTGGATGCAGTGTAAACAGTGGCAGGCACCACAGGAGCGGCCCGAGAGGAGGGGGCGATCATTTCTCCCTCAGGAGATCACAGGGAACAGCCCGGGCACTGGGTAGGGTCAAACATCATTGCTCCTCTTCATCAGAGAAAGGTTAACACCAGGGGGCGAGCTGTACAGCCTTTGAGTAAGTGAAATGCTTTAGGAATTAAAAAAAAAAAAAAAACCCAATGCTTTTAGGAATTAGAACAGCAAGATAACACGTAACAGAATCAGAGGGAATGGAGTGCCTGAGAATGTGGATGGGGCCGGGAAAGCCTAAAGTCCGATCAGATCTCTTAGGAAGAGCTCCGCTCCACAAATGTCATTAATTTGTAAACGATTGATTGGGCTAAGTGGAATTAATCTGTTGCCTTGAGATATTCAAATAGGCAGAAAGAAAAAGTGAAGGCAGTTGTTTCTATTAATAGAATAGAACGAGTGTTAAACAGAAAATCTTCAGAAGTACTTTTTTGGGCTTTAATAAATCTTATATTAATATTAAAAAAAAAAAAAGGAGCCCCAAACCAGATATAAATGGGTTATGTGAACTTGGATGGTCAGTGTACATTAATGTGTTTAATTGTTCAGGCTAGCATTTCTCTAACTTTCATTGTCCGGAAATCCCCATCTGATGATAAATTCTTTTTTTTCCTCTTATTTAGGAAAATTGTGGCTGAATATGAAAAGACCATTGCCCAAATGATTGGTAAGGAGAAAATTTGCTTCTAGGATTCTAGCCATAGAATCCAATGGAGGCTTTTCAGATTAGTATACAAACTTCAGCATGTTGATGGGTGATAGCTAGGTTCATTTTAGAAGATGGCAGACACTTTAATTCTGTGAAAAACCCTACTCCCAGTACCCAGAGTTCGAGGACTTCGCCACATCGTGAATATCCCTGGGACAGAATCCCTTTGTGGTACAGTGTCCTTACCTCAAGGAGCCCTGATGAGTAAGTGCTCGACTGCTAACCAAAAGGTTGGTGGTTTGAACCCACCAGCCACTCTTCAGGAGAAAGATGTGGCAGTCTGCTTCCATAAAGATGACAGCCTTGGAAGCCTTATGAGGCAGCTCTACTCTGTCCTGTCAGGACGCTGTGAGTCAGAATTGGCTCCGCAGCGATAGGTTTGGTCCCTACCCCAGTGCAAGTTGCACTTTCCCTGCATTATACCCGTCGGTGCCTTTACAAAGTGACTGTGGGTGATCCTCCTGCATTGAACTTAGAGCCTTTTCTAGCCAGTATTGTAAGGATTGACTCCTTAAGTCAAAATCCAGTCTTTCTGCACATACACCCTTAAGTGATAGTCTCTGCTGCTCTCAATACCAAATGTCTTCTCAACATTGGGCTTTTAGCACAGCTGTTCCCTCTTCAAGAGTCTGAGGGGTGCCAGTGGTTAAGTGCTTAACCACTAACTGAAAGGTTGGGGGTTTGAACCCACCCAGAGGTGCCTCAGGAGGAAGGCTTGGTGATCTGCCTCCGAAAGGTCACAGCCTGAAAACCCTGTGGGGCAGTTCCACTCTGCACACATGGGGTTGCTATGAGTTGGAATCGACTCAACGGCAACTGGCTTGGGTTTTGGTTTGGTTCCCTCTCTGTATAATACTCTTCTCCTGTCCTCAGTTCTCAGGTCTCTGCTCACATCTGCCCCTGAGAGAGGTCACTCCATATAAAACAGTGACTCCCACCCCTTTTGCCCTCCTTTATTTTTTTTTTTTCAATATCACAAACTAGAATGAAACCCGTAAGAAGCAGAACCACTGAGAACAGTGCTTAGCCCATGGAGGGCAGCCATTGACTGTGTGTTGAGTAAATATGTCATTACTGTTTACTCCTGATTCACAGAAGATGAACAACGGACAAATATGACCTCTCAGAAGAGTTTCCAGCAACTGACCATGGAGAAGGAGCAGGCCCTGGCAGACCTTAACTCTGTGGAAAGGTCCCTTTCTGATCTCTTCAGGAGATATGAGAACCTAAAAGGTGTCCTGGAAGGGTTCAAGAAGGTGGTGTGTCATTTTCCTTTTGCCTTCTTGCTAGTATCTTTTCTTGGTAATGATTCTTCAAACGTATATACCAAAGGTGTGAGTTGCCTTTTAAATTGAGGCTCAGGGCCCCCATTGGCCTTGCATCTTCTATTCTAGTAAGACTGGAGACTTTTTCTTTTCTTTTCTGTAATCGTTCAGGCATCTGGCCCACTGGGCGGCAGGTCTTTGTTATTCTTCTGCTGGGTCAGGCCCATAAACCCCAGACACCGGAGCGTGGCATGGAATGTAAGAAATGGAACGTTGAGAACTCAGGAGAATTCCAGAAATGTTCTTTTTGATAATCCATCAGTCCAATGCTAGGAAAAGTATTACTAAAGATTTCAAGCTACATTTTCTAGAAGAGACTAAGTGGTTTTTGGTTGGGTTTGGTTCCCTCTCTACGTAATTCTCTTCTCTGCTCATTTCAAATTTAGATATACATGGACATATTCCTTTAATTTAGTTGCACACTGTCTGTGAGACACATTTACAGCAGGGAGCGTTCTTTATTTTATATTAAAAGAAAAGTGAGACTAGCCAATTTATCTGAGAATCTGATTGCAATTCAATTTTGAATAACTTCCTCCCTAAAGTAGATGTATTGGGGGATGGAAAACATTTGAAGACAGATAGTGGTGATGGTTGTACAACATGGTGATTATAATTAATGTCACTGAGCTGTATACTTAAAAGTGGCTAAAATGCTATTGTTTTGTTATATATATTTTACCACAACAAAAAAAAAAACTTAAAAAAAAATAATAAAGTAGGCGTATTGGTTTAACTGAACTATATGATGTTGAAAGTTAATTACCTGGAAGAAATTACCTAGGATTTCTTCAGTGAGAGTTATGTGCGATGGTTTCAAATGACCATGGAGTATAAGTTAAAAGCATCTGAATTAATTAGGCTCTTATTTTTTAAAAATGGAAACTCTGATACGTGGTATATTACTGATAGCAGAAAAATGAAATGACCACTTTTGTTTTAAATTATTGCCTTGGAACAGAATGAAGAAGCCTTGAAGAAGTGTGCTCAGGACTACTTAGCCAGAGTTAAGCAAGAAGAACAGCGCTATCAGGCCCTGAAAATCCATGCAGAAGAGAAACTAGACAAGTAAGAGCTTGGAAATAGGAATTTCTTTTGTCGCGATGTTGCGGGAAGATTGACAGAGGCCAAAAAATTCACTCTTTTGCAACTCCAGGTTGCATTCGTGTGTGTGTGTTTTATTTAACTTTTCGAATAGATAACATCTCCACATGGTTCAAACATTAAAAAGTATAAAAAGGTATATACAGGGTCTCCTTTCCACCCCTGCCCCCCTTCCACTGGGCTCCTCGCTTATCCCCCATCCCAGGTAATCACTATTTTAAGTTTCTGCTTCCAGGTATACTTTCCCCCTCCTTTTGTATACAGAGAATAGCACACCTTGCTTTTGTTCATTTAGCAATATATTCTGGTCATCTTTCTATATCAAGAGCTTCCTCCTTTTTTTTCTTTTTTTTTTAATACCTGCATGGTATTCCACTGTTGGAATGGATCCTGTTTTTTTAACCAGTCCCCTCCAGCTGGACATTCAGGTTATTTAAAATCTTTTGCATTTACAAATAACACTGCAGTAAATACCCTTGTGTAATTGTCATTTTGCATGCGTGTGAGTTATCTGTGTAATAAATACCTAGAAAATTAATTGCTGGCTAAAGGATATATAAACTTAGAAAATGAGGAGAAGTATGGTGAAATTACTCTCATGGGACACCGATTTACATTCCTACCAGTGATACATGAGAGCGCCCGTTTTCCCAGTTGCTCTGTCAACCGGTCACAGTTGTGGTTTTCTGCTGTTATAGTTTTGATTTGCACTTAAAAGTGAGATTGAAGATATTTCAGCGGCTGTTTGTTCAGTTGCTTACCTTACTGTGAGGGCCTCTGTTTATTCTATACCCATTTTTCTGTTGTCGGTTTGTTTATTTACAGCTTCTGGATTTCCTGTCATAGTAACGAAGACCTTTCCCAGGCTGGGTATAAAATGAACTCCCTTGTTGTCCTGCTGGGACTTGTTGGGCTTAATTTTTTTAAATTTTCAAATCCAAATACATTTAGAACTTATCCCAGAGTAGGGTGTGAAGGATGCATCCAACTTGATTTTTTAACTAAAAAGTAATACATACTTGCCTAGTTTGCCCTCTTTCTATTTCTAAAAACTTTTAAGTTCCCGTTTCCCATTTCCAGTTCCCAGATGTGTTATTATTAAAGGTTGACTGTATATCTTTCCAGTCTTTGTGCCCTTACAAATAACTGTGCAGAACAGTTCAGGACTTTTTTTTTTCCCCTCAATTTAAAAAAAAAAATATATGATACTGGAGTCATATAAATTTCCTTTTTCCTTTAACAGGTATTTCATGGGCATCTTTCTATGTCAGATCAGATAGCTCAATCTAATTTTTAAAAATAGATTATAGGACTATGCCATTCCTTTATTGATGGGCATTTAGGCAGTTTCATATGTATTTCCATTGTAAATAACGCTACAGTGAACATCCACGTGCATTCACTATTGTGCCAAGTGGGAGTATTGCTGTGGACAGACCAGTGGAAGTAGAACTGCTAGGCCCCAGGCATTACATATTTGAAATTTTAACGGTTACTACCACATTGCCCTCCACCAAGACGGTGTCAGTTTCCATTCCTGCCATCAGCATGTGAGCCTGCCCATCTCCCTGGGTTTCAACCAGCACAGGACAAGATCATCCATGTTAATTTTTGCCAATCTAAGAAGTTAAAGAAAAGCTTTACAATTTTCATTTGCATGCCTGTGATGACTACTGAGGTTTTAACATCCGCTCATTAGTTATTTATCAACTGACACTTAAATGTTTTTTAAATTTTTGCTTTAGCATCTCATTAATAAAATCACTTCTCTAAGTTTATGTCTCACAGATGTCAATGGGTAGTATCCTGACTCTTTAGTTGCAGTAGTCCACATGATCCTGCCCTCTGTTGTACTGAGTTAAAAAAAAAAAAAGTAAGGCCCCAAAACTATGGCCCCTGGATGCTCTGCTAACCCATAACTGAAACCATTCCCGAAGCCCACTTTTCAGACAAAGATTAGAAAGGCCTATAAAACAAAAAATAACACACGTGAGGAATGTGCCTCTTAGTTCAGTCAAATATATGAGACCAAATGGGCAGCTCCTGTCCAAAAGCAAAGATGAGAAGGCAGGAAGGGACAGAAACTAGACGAATGGACACAGGGAACCCAAAGTGGAAAGGGGGAGCATGGGGTCACATTGTGGGAATCACAACCAGTGTCACAAAACAATATGAGTATAAATTTTTGAATGAAAAATTGTAAACTTTCATCTAAAGTACAATTTAAAAAAATTGAAACCCACTTAAAAAAAAATCTAAGATTGTTGTAGAAAATGCCATATGACTCCATTTTCTGCTGAAATATAAGTTTTGAAGCACGTTGTGCCCTTGAGATTGATTTTACCATTGGTTTTATACCATGGAAATTCCTTACCAGTTGTGTATAGAGTGAATATTTATTTATTAATATTGAATTATTTAGATCACTGATTCCCATTTTTCCTGCTATCACTAAGTCTTTTCTCTTAGGTCCATGTGTCATAGATGTCGGCGGTTAGTACCCTGACTCTAACTGTGTCTGATGGCTAACCGTGTATTTTTTGGTCTCTTTATTCTCCAAACAAACCACCATAAACAGAGCCAATGAAGAAATTGCTCAGGTTCGAACAAAAGCAAAGGCTGAGAGTGCCGCTCTCCACGCTGGACTCCGGAAAGAGCAGATGAAGGTGGAGTCCCTGGAAAGGGCCCTTCAGCAGAAGGTACAGAAAGGGGTTTGGTCTGGACGACTGCAGAGATGTTTCCCCCTCAGCGATGGGCCTCACTGGTCTTTGGTATACTTAGCTTATAATGGATGTGGATGAGTGATTGAGACACGTCAAGCCAGCTCCTTTGTAAACTGAGTCAGGTGGAGACAAACAAGATGGTCTCCCCTGTGTTCTATAAAGGCAGACCCATTAAACTCCCAGGAATAGTATGTGGGAGTCAGCCATAGGCAGGGTACAGAGAGGAACTTGTGTTTTCCTGAAGTTCAGAAGCAGACACTTCTTAGTTGGAGTCGAGGCCAGTTTTTTTCCTTTCTCTTCTTTGTTTTTATGCAATACATAGAGCTGCCATTTTCCCCCTTCATTGCTATAGGTCTCTGGTTTTCAATCGGGGTGATTTTGCCCCCAGGGAACATTTGGCAGCACCCGGGGGGTGTATTTGGTTGTCATGACTGGGTGATGTCACCTAGTGGATAGAGGCCGGGGTGCTGGTAAACATCCTACGATGTACAAGATAGGTCTCCACAACAAAGACTTACTTGGTTCAGAGTGTTAATGGTGCCATGGTTGAGAAACTCTGCTGTAGATAAATGGAAACCAGTGGTAGCAGCTATTTCTCACTGATCCCCAGTTTTTAGAATTTCTTCTTTGTATGTCCCTGTTGTTTTTCTTACTGTGTACTAGTGCCTGTGAGGTCCATTCAGCTAGAGAAGGGGTTTTTATCATTGGGTTGGATAACTCCTTGGGGAGCTCAATGAGGCTCCAGAATCCTGGGTCGCTGGGGATGCCGACATGCTAAGACCCAGATACTTGTAATTTTTAGCAAGCACCCCCAGGTAATTTCTGTGATAACAAAGAAGTTTGGGAGCTAAGAGGCTCAGGGACAAGCTTCAGAGGTTTGGTGACCACATCCATCCCTACTCAATTTAAGCATTTTTTTTTTTTTTTTTTTTTTTTGAGGATAGGCACTTTTCCCAAGGGAGAAATCTTATAGCATTCATTTCCTTAAAAGGGTTCTATCCTTGGATGGTGCAAACAGTTATGTCCTTGATTGCTAGCCAAGAGGTTGGTGCTTTGAACCCACCCGGATATGCCTCAGAAGAAAGGCCTAACAATCTGCTTTGAAAAGGTCACAGTCTTGAAAACCCTATGGAGCAGTTCTACTCTGCACACATGGGGTGGCCATGAGTCAGAATTGACTCGACGGCAACTAACAACAACATGATGTAGTGAAAGTTAAGATGGGTAGAGCCATTCTTGGAACTGTTTAGCTGTATGTAATGGCCTTCATTTCAAAAGACAGAGAGGCCTGCATAAGTGTGTCATTTGTCTTTCAGAACCAAGAGATCGAAGAATTGACGAAAATCTGTGATGAGCTGATTGCAAAGTTGGGAAAGACCGACTGAGTTCCCTGTTAGTCCAGCAGATCTGCATTCGGCTGCTTCCCTCGTGACCACAAGCATCTTGCCTTAGCCAGGAATAATTGCCCCTTTACAGAGAAAAAAAACTAAAAAAAAAAAGCACATGCCTCCTGCTGCCTGTCCTGCTTTGCTGCCGGCACGACAGCTTGGAGAATCCCCGAGTCCTGCAGTCAGGAAAGAAGGCGTCCGGCAGTGTCACGGCTCTTGTCCTAAGGCCCAGTTGAACGGGCTGCTGAGTTAGGGTTTGCGGTTTCTCCGTCTTTCGTCTGTTTTACAGTCATCTCTAATTTTCAAGGGTGTTAAATTTGTGATTTTGTGACTACTGTTTGGGGCCATCTCCTATCCACACCATCTTGGTTTTTTCTGTCTGTGACCTATTACTTAATCTTTCGAATTTAATTTTCAACATCCGGGGTTTTATTTGAAGAGAGAATTTGGCCTATTGTTATCTCTAGTTTATAACAAGAAGAAATTCTGTGCGCCCGTTTACACATACACACACATTTATATATGCTATTCTTTTTCTTTTTTGTCTCCTGAAGCATAGTCAAATAAAAACTTCTCTAGAAAAGAACCTACTCCCAGAAATGTAAAGCCCTGTTTTGAAATCGAGTCTTGGCTCAGAATGCCAACTTAAGAATTTGGGGGATTGAAGATATAAAGATCCCAGGCTTGTGTCTTTCATGATTCATAAGTCCAGACTCAAACGTCGCACACATTTGAGAAAGACTTTTTCCCCTCATATTTTGTTGCCCTAGTATTTGGATGCTCTTAGCTTTGGCGAGTGTGGCCTTTTTGGGATTAGTCCTCAGCTGAAAGTAGTATCTGCTTTCTGTATGAACAGCAGCGTGGGACTCCCTCAAAGCTGGGGTCTGACCAGTCTATCTAGAGCCGTGTGTCCCCTCTGCTTCCACTGGTTGAAACAAAAATCAACGTTTAATCTTTATTATCTTTCTATTTAAAATATGTGAAGAAAATCTGCTTGTAAAAGGTTTAAAAAAAAAAGTTTTTTTAAATTTTATTTTAGGTCATGTTTAATTTAAAGGTACTGTAGGCCCATTAGCAATTATAAGGTAGAAAAAGTTACTTTTTCTTTTCCCACAAGCGTGATGAATTGTTCTCCAAATATTTTTTTAAAAGCAAAAAATCCTTTAAAACTTAAAATAGTAGCAATTTTAACAAAACTGGCAGGAAAAATGCAAAGGACTCCAAAAATCAGTGTATTTAAATATCTTTAAACAAAGACAACTTGAATTCTGGGAGCAGGGAGTGTAAGAAGAAGGTCCATACTAACAAAGCAAAGTTCCTGGAGCTTTTACTGGACTCAGTAGAGAATGAGGGGGACACTGACGCCACAATGACAATTTTCCATGTAATGGTAATGAACTCCCTTCCATTTGATAAAGACAAAGCCAAATCCATGCAAATTTTTTAAAGCACTCTTTTGTCTTAATCTTACGCCCTGAAGGTCTTCATGGTGGTATGCACTCTATTCACTGCTACGTGTAAGTTTTCCTACTTTTCTGGTAAACCTGTTGCATGATCCAGCTGCAGCAATGAATTGTGCCTAGTAGAGAACCTCTGTAAATCTTAAAAAAAAAAAAAAAAAGACTTTTTCTTTAGCAGTGTACTGTTCACATGGGTGCAATCTTTAGCCACAGGAAAGTCAGTGTCTTTTAAAACTCCAGAAGTCATGTTTTACCAATAAGCTTTAATCACAGTTGGTGCTTAGGCTGTATTTTAAAGCCTATTGTCTTAACATTTTGTACAAAAAAGAACAACAGCAGTTATCTCTCGTTGGAGAAGTGACTTGACAATCATATGGACTTTGAAAGCAGCTACTCTGGCTTAGTGTGAATGCCATACTGTCAGATACAAGTGTGTCCAGCTGGTGTAACTGATTTCCTCTTTTAGCCATGGCCCACAACTCCTAGGGAAATGAACTTTGCATTCTGCAGAAGCATTACTAAACCCTTTTTTGCGGCTGTGTGTTCGGGGTATATCCATGCTTGCTTGTTTTGTGTTGATCTGTTTTAAGCCTAAAAGACTTTTCGTGGTCTCCATTCTAAATCCATAGTCTTTTTTTTTTTTTTTTAGGTTTATTGTGTATTTAAAAGGTAGCTATGTGTTATAACAAAGATGACGACAATCCCTTCCTAACGCACTGGTAGAAGAGACCCTTAAAAAACTAGACCCTAGGGAATGAAGTTGCTGAACAAGGAATACAGAAGGGTCCTTGTTAAGGAATATTTGCCACTGGCCTCTCGGCCATGACCATTACATGGAAATGTTCTTAATTCTAATTTAATAGATGGATAGTTTCCAGTAAGAATGAACAGGTAGCTTGTACAGCTGGGAAATGGGAAACTATGCTAGGCAGAATGAAGTACGTTTGTTTATTTTTCTTTAAAAATAAGCAAAACAAAAAAACTTCGGCACGCTGGAGAGTGAGAATATAGTCTAGGGTTTTGCTTCGGAACAAGTGGGGGCCAAATTACTTGTTAGTTAAGCCATAATGACCCTGTTGCAGAAGTGCAGAAGGAAAACGTAAGGAAGTCACTGTCTTACAGAGTGGTTTGGGGGTATTAGGTGAATTTGCTGAAACTCTGGATCCAGAGGCATTTCTTTAGTTTTTGACTTTGCCAGAGTGTGGCTAAACTTTATCTAACCGTATTTTAATTGGAGAGTTTGATGTAAGACAGACGGAACGTTTTGTTGTTTGGTTGGCTAGGTAGTCAGTTACAGCCAGACCTCCAGAGATTTACTTTATTTGGAGACGCTCCTTGAAGCTGGTGACCTGCCCAAACCTTTTGTTCTGTAAAACTCTTCTGGAATTATTGAGAAGCCTGGTTTTCTCACGTGGCCCCTGGCTTCTTCAGACCCAGCCAAATTAGGAAGTACAGAAACACATGATGGTGAAAAGCTCTGAGGATTTGGCAGCAGTCCAGGATGGTATGGACGCTAAGGGAAGGGTTTGCATTTCATTTTAGAGGTTAGCTCAAGTTGAATTTTCTTTCTAGCCAGTGACCCTTTCTACCTCTCCCAGACTTTATACAACTTACACACAATTACCTGATATTTATTAGACAGCCCTAAATTAACTCTGTCTAACGGCAACGATTTTTTCTTTTTTAGTTATGAACAGGGAGGATATATACTGACTTGCCCCCTAAAAGCAGTCATATTTGAGCTTCACTTTTAAAAAAGATAAGGGCTCGATGGTGGCTCTAAAGCCCAAAATGAAGTTTTTAAAGAGCAATTGTAGGTCTAGTGTACGTTGAGTTAGAAATGATTCAGCACACCGTTTTTTTAGTGGAGAAGCTCTGGAGCCAATGTTTTCTTTCCCTTTTGGTCTTTGGCTACAGTTGGCTACTGTCTCGTGAATTGTTCATGGCTGTTGTTTCTTCTGCGTAGTTTTGTGACTGTGTGAGCCTGCTCTCAGACTTAGATGTCTTATTTTACCCCCTTGTTGGAAAGAGAAACCAGGTGTTGAAAGATTAAATGATTTAAGAAAGGATTTTAAAGTCAAGATGTGCATATTCTGAAGAATTTAAAAGATAGATTATTTGCTTATTAAAGAACAGATATAGTTTGGGAATCCCAATGTGTCAAGCCAAAGGTCCAAGAAGTCATCTACTTCGAAGATTTTAATAAATATTTTAAACGGAGACTTCTGTCCAAAACAGTTTGATTGGTTTCCAGACTCGGGTTATTTTTTAAGAAACAATTCACCATTCAAACCTTGAGTCTCCCACATAGAAAAGGGTAAAGTAACTGCTATACTAGACTCTTCTCTCCAGGGTCCTTCTCTGGAAAACAATATACACGGCAGCATTCTACAGTGAAGACTGACTCCCTAGTGCCAGAGCTTGCGTCCTGGAGACTAAAGATTGCACTTTTCGTAGTTTTTGTCCAAATGCAATCCCATTTCTGTGCCTCTTCTTAGCATGCAGTTAGATTTGGACAAACAAGATTCCTAAGGAATGACTTTATTAACTATAATATGGTTACAGCTATTATATATGTATATATATTCTGGTTATAGTTCTAATGTGGAGATGTTGCGTGATGCTGGCCTGTGGCAGTCTGTAATGCTTTAACTCATACGGAGAAGGCCAGGCTTGGAGCTGAGGTGTGGCCTCACCTTTCCTGTATTTAGTCTTTGTTTAGAGCTGTAAAGATGCCACTTTTCCCCTCTGCCTTCTGGTGGCATCGGAAATATACTCCAAAAAGTATTTCCAGATCACACTGCTAACCAATATTCTGTATTTATGAATAATGTTCAAATGGTCTTACAAAAACGTGAACTCTGAAACAACCTCACTGCAGTCCAGGTACAGGGCAGTCTGTAGGTCACCACAGCTTCAGCCTCGCTCCTTCGCACCCACTAGGATGGGATCCAGGCATTTGTTTTAAATCTCAGAGGCAGCAGTAAACGTTTCTGTGTTGCTGTTAGCAAGTGTGTTTGCCACTAGATGTCCATATGTACTAATGTGCCAATAAGTAACGTGAATTGCACATCTGCTCCCCTTGCGCCCCCACGAGTGCCCTGAGGTGTGTGAGGAGCCCCTCATCCGGAGCAACGGGCGCCATGTTGACTGCTGCTATCGAGATTGTTGTGTGGAATAATCATTTGCATAAATTTTATATGCACAATAATTTCCCTTTTTATATGTCAGATAAATATTTGTAAAAGTTACACTCACACAAATGAAATTATTATAATGATTACTAATATATTTTTTCCATGTTTCATTGCCTGAATAAAGACTGTTTACCACTGTTAGATTTGGTGGTGTGTGTGTGTGTTTGTTTCTCCCCACCTCCGGTTATAAACCGTTTTATCCCTGACTGAAAATTTATGGTGGCCTCGCTTTTATGAGCTCTTTTTTTTTTTTTTTTTTCAGTCTAAAAATAGGAAAGATGACATTTCTGCTATACTCATTTTGTGGGGTTTTATGCATTTGGTTGGGTGTGTAATTAAAAGCAAAACAAACTCTGGAATTTAGACCTTGCCATATAAATTTCCATGTCTCTGCATCTGTGCAAACAAAGTTTTTAGTTGGGTGCCTCTTGGGTTTGTTCAGAGACTGGTTGTCTGCCCTGGCCTTTTTCAAGTCAAGAACCTAAGTCAACCCAAGTGTCCCGACTCGTTGAAGGAGACACAGGGTAACCCAGAACTGTGTAAACGTTGTAGAACAGCCCACAGAAAATAGTTGACATTTTTTGTTACTTCTAGGTTAATACCAGGAAAGACTTCCAATACTGGCCAGACCAACTCTTAAGGAGGAGGGGGGTTGGCAGGGAGTTCTGTGAGTCGTATTACAGGAAAAGATAAGAGAGTAGTCAAGGCTTCATTTTACAATTTGGGGATCCAGATAGGAACCAAGTAAGGAAAATCAGAGCAGTGTCACTTTATTCCTGTTTGTCACATCCTAACACCGTGCAGCCTATGAAGTTCCTAAAGGAACGTTTCTCAGTAGCATGTTCCTGAACTGGCGGGAGCGAATCCTATACAATCACTGGGAGGTGGCACTGCCTTTTTTTTTTTCCTTCCTTTATTGTGCTCTAGGTGAAAACTTAACAATGCAAATTAGTTTCTCATTCAAAAATTTATACACAAATTATTCTGTAACATGAGTTGCAATCCCCTCATTGTGTCAGCACTCTCCACCTTTCCCTTTCCACCCTGGGTTCCCTGTGTCCATTCCTCCAGTTTTCCTGTCCCTTCCTGCCTTCTCGTCTTTGCTTTTGGGCAGGTGTTGCCCGTTTGGTTTCATACTTGATTGAACTAAGAAGTATGTTCCTCACGTGTGGTGGTGTTTGTTTTATAGGCCTGTCCTAATCTTTGGCTGACAGGTGGACTTTGGGAGTGGCTTCAGATCTGAGTTAGCAGGGTGTCTGCGGGCTGTAGTCTCCGGGATTCCTCCAGTCTCTGTCAGACCAGTAAGTCTGGAATTTGTATGAATGAATTTGAATTTTGTTCTACATTTTTCTCCCTCTCTGCCTGGGACCCTCTATTGTGATTCCTGTCAGAGCCATTGTTTGTGGTAGCTGGGCACCATCTAGCTCTGGGCTCAGGTCAGTGGAGGCAGTGGTTCAGGTGGTCCGTTGGTCCTTTGGACTAATATTTTCCTTGTGTCTTTGGTTTTCTTCATTCTTCGTTGCTCTGGACAGGATGGGACCAATAGATGTATCTTAAGTGGCCACTCACAAGCTTTTAAGACCCCAGACGCTACTCACCAAAGAGGGATGTAGAATTTTTATGTATGAACTGTTATGTCAGTTGACCTAGATGCCCCTGAGACCATAGTAGGGTTTTCAATGGCTGATTTTTTTCGAAGTAGATAGCCAGGCCTTTCCTTTGAGGTGCCCCTAGGTGGACTGGAACCTCCAACTTTTTGGTTAGTATTAATGCTTTGCAGCACCCAGAGTCTCAGTAGGCATTTAAGGTCCAATCAAAACCAAATACCTTTTTTCTACATTCCTTTATTTAACAAATTCTGATGCGTTTGCAGAATTTAAAGTGAAATACGCAGTTTTCTGAAGGATAGTTACCTAAAGAGAAATTGTTTTCAAATCTGATGGAAACTTCATTTAAATAGGAATGACACACCAAGCACAACTTTTTCCCAGAAGAAAGCCATTCTTTTGCTTCATTTCTTAGCCCCGCTGTGAGTTGCAGGTTATTTTATCTAAGTAAATTATGGACCTGAAAATGGGGATACAGTGGTGCACACGAGACAAGTCTAACTCCAAAACAGGATGAAGGGGCATGAATTGTCAAGTTCTGTTGCACAGACAGTGCTAATGGAGCCCTAGGAAGAGGGAAACTTATAGGAAGGCCATGGAAACTGGTTAGAGCACCAGATGGTACTGAATAATGTGGACTCTAGGCTCACTGTAAGTTCAGATGCCATCTTCTCAGTTATTTCATCTCCCTGGGCATCAGTTGTTCTAACTCTGGGGATGATAGTTCTCACCTCATAAGGTTGTTAGGACAATTGCAGCAATAATGCTCCCATAGTGCCAGCTCTTTGGTCCTTAATAAATGATAGTGGTTGTCATCACCTAGAACTTCAAGCTTAAGAAATTTTCAAGTGATGATTCCCCTTGAGAGCCATATATGATTTTTAAAATCAGGTTTGTTAGACCTTCATCTCAAAAACAAAACTTTGACAACTTGAGAGTTACGTACCTTGCTCTTTTATTTGAGATTGGTAGGAGGTAGAGGAATGGAGGATAATCTTAAGACAGAGATCCTCAAAACGAGGTGAGTAAGCTATTAAGTGGGGAGAGGAGATTGCATCCGTGTATTCCAGACCACGTCAAGACTCCCCAGACCTGTGCCGGCCATGGAACACTAGGTTTCTGTGATGATGGTTTTCTTCTTTGCAGTTTGGTAACCATGGGAATATATATTCAAAAACAGACTGAAAATGTAACTCAGTTAACAAATTCACTTTTTAGCCAATTCAAAAGGAAAGGGTAACTGACATTTGAGTCCCCGTGTGCCAGGTGCCTTTACAAATACATTACAACATAGTGCGTTCACCAGATTGTAATCAACAATGCCATATAGGTGGATTTTTTTTTTTTTTTTAACTAATAGAAAAAACTAAGGCTAACGTAAGATCATTCAGTTACCCAGGAGGATGGAGCTGTCGTTTGAACCCAGGTGTTTTTGATTCCAAATCCCATTTTCCTTAAGGCCACTACATGTTGGGGCATACTTTGGGAATATATTCTTCAATAATGCAAAGGGGGATTTTTTATTCCCTAAATGATTTTTCTTGCTCTTTCCTTATCTCAAATGGGAATATTTCAATGAATATTAGAGAAGCCTTTGCCGAATTATGTCACCAAAGTTCATTATTTTGGGAATATGAAACCTAGTCAAATAAGCATAATTAATTAGGATATTGGGAAGGCATTGTTGGGGTGAAACAAAGCTCCAATTCTTTCTTTTACCCCCCCTTTTTTTTGTTTTTGGTGGGAAGAGCTTTGGCCTGGAAGGCTAGCACCTGAATTCTAGTCCCAGTTTTTGTCAGCTGCATTGGGCAGGTCCTTAACTTCCTCAGTTGAACCAAATATGTCAGAAGGTCCCTCCTTGTGATTTTGTGATTTAACAAGTCTCCCAAAAGTGCTGCTAACCACAAGGCAAAATTCCCCCAGTTTCCCTTTCAAAATCCTTCTTGAAACATCTGTCTTGAAATGTGTTGACAACAGCATGCTTGCCATGAGACAGTATTTAGTGGTCAGAGAGACGATGTAGCTAGCTACCCCGTAACACACAGTAAGGGCAAAAGCCTGGGCGTAAACTCAGAACCAACACCAACTCCAGGCTCTCATTTTGTCTGCTGGACTGCTCCTCTCTCGACCTCCGTTCCCTTGTTCATGAGATGAAATATTTGGATTATATTCTCCAAACCCTCTTCCAAGGAGAACGCCATTGCAGCAACTAGACCATCATTCCTATGATTGGACGCATGTTAACATTTCCCGGGTAATACACCCACAGACTCAGTTCAGTTGGACACCCTGTGAAGATGGCCATCCATTTCTGAAAATAAATTGACAAAATGTGTAAATTTTTAAGATGTGCGAACTCATAATCACAAATATTCAACTGTAAGACATTGTCTAGACTTGGAAAAGCCTTTTTTCCCTAGACATCTAAAATGACAGCATAATTAGCTAATTTGGCACATTCAGGCATAATCACAACATTTTACTAAAATTTTAAAAAGAGTCCAGACAGCCCTCGTTATGATACTCAGCCATGAATGTATCTTTTATTTCAGTGACTGCCTGGAACTTAGGGTAATTTGTCTTTTACGAAGTCCCGGGTTTTCCAGACAGTTTTTTTCCTCCCTCCCTTTTAATTGATCTTTGATCATCACGAATTTTCAGTAAAAATCAGATGTCTAAAATATAATTTTACTTCCTGCACTGGCTTCCAGTGCAAATGTGTGCAAATGGTCACTGGGGGGCTCCACTCCCACAGACTACCTTGTTTTTCAAACTGCCACTCAAATCCCATTTTAAACCCATTGCCCTCAAGTCCATTCTGACTCATAGCAACCCTATAGGACAGAATAGAACTGCCCCCATAGAGTTTCTAAAGCTGTAATCTTTACAGAGGAGGAGCTCTAGTGGCACAGTGGTTAAGAGCTCAGGCTGTTAAACACAAGGCTGGCAGTTCAAATCCACCAGTCGCTCTTTGAAAATCCTATGGGGCAGTTCTACTCTGTACTGCAGGGCCGATATGAGTCAGAATCTACTCGATGGCAATGGGTAGTCTTTACAGAACCAAACTGCCACATCCTTCTCCCACGAAGTGCTGGTGGGTTCAAACCACCAACCTTTTGGTTAGTAGACAAGGCCTTTAACCAGTGTGCCACCAGGACTCCATAACCCCATTTTAGAGAATATGAAATAGATGATAACAGAAAAGAGCTACTGTTTAAGGGTAAATAGTGAAGGTAAGTACTTACTGTTTCACGGAACTTTTATTTCATGTACTGGGTTGCAATTTTAAATGTCTTGGGCTGGGGTGTGAAAAGTTTGGTGTTTTTTTTTTTTTTTTTAAAGGTTGAAAGTCACTAACCAAGGGTTGTTGAATCAGTCAAGGGCTTTATGGGAGTAAAAAATAACTGAAGATTCCAGTCTCCATTTTTAAAAAGTAAGCTACGGGGTTAGAACACTTAGCAACCAACAACCACAGTTTATGGTAACTTGAAGAAATCAGAACTTGAGAACAGGAACATGAAGCTGCTTTCAGAAAACAGGACATCATAAAAATTCCTTTCAGTGCTCAGTGGAGAAGGACAGAAGAAAAGAGGAAGTGAGGAGGGGAACATAGAAAGAATAAATGCAAAATTCTCTTTCCTGCCCCCATCCTCAGCATACCAAACTCTTCCTCCTCCCAGGCACGGCAGAGGGCAGGCTGCTGAAGGTCAGTGCCCATTTTGGTTTTGCTACCGCTGCTAGAAACTAGCCTGACTCACATTTGAAAAAGTGCAGCCTCAGTTGGAAGCAAGCATTCTCCTTGCTTACAAATTCCTTTTTTTTTTTTAAATGTGATTTAAGTGAATGTTTACAGAGCAAATTAGTTTCTCATTCAACAGTTAATACCCAGATTGTTTTGTGACATTGGTTGCCAACCCTGCGATATGTCAACACTCTCCCCTTCTCCACCCCAGTTTCCCTGTTTCCGTTCGTCCGAGTTTTTCCATCCCTTCCTGCCTTCTCATCTGTGCTTTTGGGTTGGTGTGCCCATTGTCTCATATACATGATAGAACTGTGAAGCACATCCCTCACGTGTGTTGTTGTTGACCCTATAACTATAGACCTGTCTAATCTTTGGCTGAAAGGTGAACCTCAGGAGTGACTTCAGTACTGAGTTAAGAGGGTGTCTGGTGGGCCATAGTCTCAGGAATTCTCCAGTCTCTGTTAGACCAGCAAGCCTCATTTTTTTTGTGTGTTTTGAATTTGAATTTTCTTCTACATTTTTCTCCCACTCTGTCCAGGACCCTCTATTGTGATCTCTGCCAGAGCAGTTGGTGGTGGTGATGGTAACCAGGCACCACATAGTTGTTCTGGGGTGTTTGGTGGCAGCCATGGTAGATGTGGTCCATTAGTCCTTTGGACTAATCTTTTCCTTGTGTCTTTGGTCTTCTTCATTCTCCTTTGCTTACAAGTTCTTATACTTAATTCTCTTTACACAATTATTGTTTTTAATTTTATTTCATTTTTGGTGAAAATATACACATCAAAACATGCTCCATTTAGGCAAAAGATATGAATAGACACTTCACTAAAGAAGACATTCAGGTAGCTAACAGATATATGAGGAGATGTTCACGATCATTAGCCATTAGAGAAATGAAGATTTCGTCTCACTCCAACAAGGCTGGCATTAATCCAAAAAACACAAAATAATAAATGTTGGAGAGGCTGTGGAGAGATTGGAACACTTCTACACTGCTGGTGGGAATGTCAAATGGTACAACCACTTTGGAAATCGATTTGGCGCTTCCTTAAAAAGCTAGAAATAGAACTACCATACGATCCAGGAATCCCACTCCTTGGAATATATCCTAGAGAAATAAGAGCCTTTACATGAACAGATATATGCACACCCATGTTTATTGCAGCACTGTTTACAATAGCAAAAACATGGAAGCAACCAAGGTACCCATCAACATCAACGGATGAATGGATAAATAAATCATGAGATATTCACATAGTGGAATACTATGCATCGATAAAGAACAGTGAGGAATCTGTGAAACATTTCATAACATGGAGGAACCTGGAAGGCATTATGCTGAGTGAAATTAGTCAGTTGCAAAAGGACAAATATTGTATAAGACCACTACTATAAGAACTTGAGAAATAGTTTAAACTGAGAAGAAAACATTCTTTTGTGGTTACGAGAGGGGGGAGGGAGGCAAGGTGGGAGGGGGTATTCACTGACTACATAGTAGATAAGAACTACTTTAGGGGAATGGAAAGACAGCACACAGTACAGGGGAGGTCAGCACAATTGGACTAAACCAAAAGCAAAGAAGTTTCCTGAAGAAACTGAATGCTTCGAAGGCCAGCGTAGCAGGGGCAGGGGTCTGGGGACCATGGTTTCAGGGGACATCTAAGTCAATTGGCATAATAAAATCTATTAACAAAACATTCTGCATCCCACTTTGAAGAGTGTCGTCTGGGGTCTTAAATGCTAACAAGCGGCCATCTAAGATGTATCAATTGGTCTCAACCCACCTGGATCAACGGAGAATGAAGAACACCAAGGACACAAGGCGATTACGAGCCCAAGAGACAGAAAGGGCCACATGAACCAGCGACTACATCATCCTGAGACCAGAAGAACTAGATGGTGCCCAGCTACAACCAATGACTGCCCTGACAGGGAACACAACGGAGAACCCCTGAGGGAGCAGGAGAGCAGTGGGATGCAGACCCGAAATTCTCATAAAAAGACCAGACTTAATGGTCTGACTGAGACTAGAAGGACCCCGGTGGCCATGGCCCCCAGACCTTCTGTTGGCCTAGGACAGGAACCATTCCTGAAGCCAACTCTTCAGACATGGATTGGACTGGACAATGGGTTGGAAAGGGATGCTGGTGAGGAGTGAGCTTCTTGGATCAGGTGGACACTTGAGAGTATGCTGGCATCTCCTGCCTGGAGGGGAGATGAGAGGGTGGAGGGGGTTAGAAGCTGGCGAAAAGGACATGAAAAGGGAGAGTGGAGGGAGAGAGCGGGCTGTCTCATTAGGGGGAGAGTAATTGGAAGCGTGTAGCAAGGTGTATTTGGGTTTTTGTGTGAGAGACTGACTTGATTTATAAACTTTCACTTAAAGCACAATAAAAATTATTTAAAAAAAAATGTTCCATTTAACAATTTCTACACATACTATTCAGTGACATTGGTTATATTCACATTGTTCAGAGTTGTTTAATTCAAATCTAAGTTATAAATGTTTGTAGAAGTCATGAAAGATCTCTTATTTAAATCTTGGGTATATTTGGGTGATTTTCTTCTACCCACCAATTGCTACCAAATTAACCATGAGCAATTAATATAGGTGTGTTAAATGAATAAGTGACTAAGTCACAAGATTACCACATATTTTCAGAAGTGTGATAAAAATTTAAAATTGAATCCTAGGGTTTGAATTCAGGAAATATGGCTAAGGAGAAAACAAAAAGATTCACTAAAATGTCACAGAGATAGAAACCAGAGAATTCAAGAGGTCCAGTAAAATAAGATGGGTCAGTTGAAACAACCACCAGCTTTTCTAAACATTCTAAAACTTATTTTGGAATAATTTTAGATCCACAGAAAAGTTGCAAAGATTTCTCTAAACTTTGCTTTTTCTTTCGTGGTTAGCTCTCTACTTCCACCCTTCCCTGTTTCTTATTTTTTAATTTTATTTGTTTTGTTGTTGTTTCTGCTGAGAATACACACAGCAAAACACACACCTTCTGAACAGTTTCTACATGTACAGTTCAGTGACACTGATAACATTCCTCAACCATTCTCACCCTCCTTTTCTGAGTTGTTCCTTCTCCATTAACAGAAACTCATTGCCCCCTCCTCCTAAGGTTCCTATCTAATCTTCGGAGTTGCTGTTGTCAGTTTGATCCCATATAGATAGATCTTAAAAGAGCACAGTGCTCAAGGCAGACATTCTTTACTAATTAAGCTAAACTATTGTTTGATTTTGGAAACCCAATTCACATAGTTGCTAAGAGATATGGCTGTTAACTGAAACATCGGCAGTTTGAATCCACCAGGCACTCCTTGAAAACCCTGTGGGGCAGTTTGACTCTGTCGTATAGGGTCGCTATGAGTTGGAATCAACTCACAGCAACGGATTTGGCTTTTAATTTTACCCAGAACAGATCCTGCTCAGCACAGCTTCTCCTCAATAAAGACACACAGAGGTGAGGAGGGAGAAAGAGTGTTTATTGCAAGCGAGGAGGCAAGGAGTAAGGAGGGGTATACCTCAAATCAAGCTCCCAGAACAAAGGAAGACAGAAACTTTTATACAGTCTCTCATAAGGAAGTATATACAAACATTATGGACTACATAGGTTATCATGGCGCGCATGTGCAGTAAGACAAATTGCATTTTTTTCTTTGGCACGTAGGCAGGTAAACTGGGCTTGAGCCACACCTGGTGCTTTCAGGACAATGGACAGGAGGGGCAGGTTCCCCTTGGTCCGAGTAGCTCCCAGTTGAGCCACAGGCATTGCCATCACCTAAGGTTTTATTTGCTAATGGACAGGAGGAGCAGGTTCTGCTTCACAATTGCCAAGCAGCTCCTGGCTACACTGGCTCTCATCAAGTCCTAGGTAGGCGCTAGGGGGAAACAGCTATCTTTCTCCTTTTCTTGCTCCATTTCCTTTGCTCCTCCTACTCCTTTTTGGGCATGACTGTACTTGTGTTGCTGGGTACTTGTGTGGTCTGTTGCATAAAGGGACAAGGAAGGAGAATGAGCCCTTGACCCCTACTTTGAAAGCAAGCATTACCATGGTTACAGTTAGGTAGTGGTATCATTGGCAATCGCTTTTTCAGTAAGATATGTTACTTACACACAAAAAAATTTTTAAGCTATAAAAGGACAAAGTGATACTTGATATTTTACCTTAGATGAAAGAAAGGCCCCCTCCTTTTCCTGCTGTACCTCCTATGCAAACAGCTTGAGTAAAAAGGTCCCTGGTTGGAGCAGATTGTACTAGGCTGGTAACCAAAAGGTGAGGTCGTTCAAACCCACCCAATGGCTCATTGGAAGAAACAGGCCTGGCAATCTGCTACCCATAAAGATTGCAGCCAAGAAAACCCTATACAGTAATTCTACTCTGTAACACGTGGGTTCTCCTAAATCACAAAAGAAGAACAAAAACAAAAGCAACAACAAAGAATCAAGTTTTGAAGAGAGCTGAGTTCTCTACACACTGCAGCTCAGGGCCAGTTACTTATTAAAGTGACCGCGGGCCACCTTCCTCACCTACAGAACCAGGAGTTAAGACTAGCTCTGTGACTCCATGTTCTTTTCGAAAAGTACACATGTATTTAGGCATGCCACCATTTAAATTTTTTTTTTTAAAGCTTGAGCTTTTTTTCCCCAATGCTTGTTCTGTTTTCCTTCTTATTCCAGACATGTTCTTCTAACGCACCTGTTCTCCTCATTCTATTGGTCATAGTCCTGCATTGAGAAATGCTACTTTTTGTGGAATTCTCGTTTGAAAGTCCAGCTCTTCCAAATGAGCCCTAAATGAAGTCATTTCATACACACAAGAAAAGAAATGAAATTACAACCCCCTAAGCAAAAAACGTGGAGCCCTTGTGGCGCAGTGGTTAAGAGCTCACCTGCTAACCAAAAGGTCAGCAGTTTGAATCCACCAGCCTCTTCTTGGATACCCTATAGGGGCAATTCTACTCTGTCCTGTAGGGTTGCTATAAGTTGGAATGGACTGGTTGGCAGCAGTTTTTTTCTTTTTAAGCAGAAAAGATAACTACAACTTTGCAGGTGTAATTTCAGTTACTAAGTGTTCAGGGATGCTTGCTCTTCAGCCAGGTAAGGGTTCATGTCCTGGAGGCAAACACTTTTGTTCCACCTGGGAGACAATGAGTGAGGGGGAGAGAGGCATGTCCACCAGGAGGCAAAGTAGGCAAAGCATCTGTAAATTCCAACTGGGTCCATTTCAATTCTGCAGGTAGATCAAATCCTGGGCTTATCTGTACTTTTGGAATTGATCTGTCATTTTCCTAATTCTGGAAAAAAAAGGAAAAGACCTATGAAATTGATCAATGCCAATGTAATAGAGTCCTGGGGGTTTCCATGAGCTGGGGAACTGGGCGGGGGGCAACTCGGCAGCTAACAAGAACAGTTTTTCTAGCTTGCTGGGAGAAGGTATCGTTTAATGTAATTCTGGGTGCTTTGATCAGCAGATATTATCTAGATTTATTTATAATTCCAATGGAAACCCTGGTGGCATAGTGGTTAAGTGCTACTGCTGCTAACCAAAGGGTCAGCAGTTCAAATCTGCCAGGCGCTCCTTGGAAACTCTATGGGGCAGCTCTGCTCTGTCCTATAGGGTTGCTACGAGTCGGAATCGACTCGATGGTACTGGGTTATTTATAATTCCATTCTGTTCTCGAAAGGATTTAAGGAAGTTTTCAGGCTATATATGAAACCATCAGTGTCACTTAAGAGTTCATTGAAGAGTGATTATGACAAAGGACTTGGTTGATGCAGTTGGGACTGATTACTGCCACCCTCCCTGGCCCCCCATGACAGACTTGGCCAAGCCAGTCATCATTCTGTCATTACTACAAACTGAATCTTTCTGAAACGATTTATCAACTCACTCTCCCTTTGCCTTTATCCATCTTATTGTTAATTTGACAAACATATTTTGAACACCTATTATGAAATTGGAATCGATTTGACGACAATGGGTTTGGGTTTTCTCTTGTTTTTATTATGAAGTAAGGACTAGATTAAAGGTTATATGAATAAGGATAATTCTTGCCTTTAATATGCCCAGTGTCTAACCCAGGGGTCGGCAAACTATGGCCATGGACCAAATCCAGCCCAGAGGCTGTTTTTGTATAACCTGTGAAATAAGAATGGTTTTCATATTTTTAAATAGGTGAGAAAACAACCAAAAGAATAATAATATTTTGTGTAATGTGAAAGTTATATTAAATTTCAGTGTCTGTAGATAGCTGTCTTGAACCACAGCTATGTTTATTCATTTACATATTATGTATGGCTGCTTTTAGGCCATAGACTTGAGTTTCTGTATGACCCACAAAGTATTTGTTTTGTATTTATTATCCCATTCTTTACAGAAAGGTTGCTGACCGCTGCTCTAATTCTTTCATTTATTTAACTAATCTGTTGACTCCTTACTATGCTCTTTGTGTTGAAGCTCTTGGTGCTTGGTTCTTCTGTTCTTGGTGCTAGAATTACAAAATTCCTGTCTTCATGCATCTTACATTGTGGAGGGAGAGGAAGTTCAATGAAGGAGAGAGACATGAACAACTATAGTGTACTGAGTGCTATAATATAGATAATAACAATAATCACTAACACTTAGGTGCTTTCTATGCCTCAAGCACTACTCTAAGGGTTTTACATTCATTAAATCACTTAATCCTCACAATAACCATATGGAGGGATAAAAAATAATTTTTGGAAGACGGTATAAGCATGACTTCGATACAGATAGAAAGCGTGAATACATGTCAAAGATTTTATTTAACTCATTAATTGATGAGGGAACCAGTACGATGTTATAACTGGTACAAAGGAGGATTCAAGAGCAGAGACACATAGAGAATAGGGAATTCTGAAATAAATTTAAAAACACCTGCAAAATAGGTCTGTCCTCAGGGCAATAATCAATTGCATTCTGCTTCACACAGTTCATTTGCATTAATATCAGTTTTCTACAATTTACATAGATCAAGAGGTAGTCCTTTGAGCAGAACAAGGGGATACTTCATGGTTTAATGCGAGAAGAGGTATGTGTCAGGGTTGAGAATTGGAGCTAGGCAGAGGATGGGAGCCATTCACCAATTCTTTTATATCCAAATTTGCTTTATTGCAGTTGTGTGTTATGGTGGGTTTTATAGATTCAAACCTAGAAAACTTAACTCTGGGGCCCCACTTTCAGCTACAATGCCTAGACCGCGCCACTACTCTAGTTCCTAGTTTACCTATGTTTTCTAACAACAAAGAAATAAAAAATCAAATTTCTTTCTCTTTCTTATGCAGAGCAATTTGGGATTCCTCCATTTGACTTGTCTTTCAGTCTCTTTGTTCCACCTTTTCGTAACTAAACGTCCCTTCAAGATATTTTCCTAAACAACAAAAAAAATTCCCTCCTTCAGAGGGATTCCTTAAGAGAACTTTAAAACAAAACAAAACAACAAACAAAAAAATCTAAACACTGAGAAAGAACCTCAGATCCACTCGAATTTAAGATTTCAAAGCAATCACTTTCAAACATTGTTGCTCTCAGTATTAATTAGAAATAACACATATCCCTTAGTGATTGAGAAGCACTCCTCTGATTTTCTAATTTCACATGTGTTAGATTATAAGTAAATGGTAAGATTTAAGAGTATTGTTTCTGCACTTGCCTCCTCACAGCTGAAAAAAAAAAAGCTCCTGACAAAGGCTTCTTGGGAATCGCAGACTAAAAAGAGACTTTTCTCCTAACCTCCTTCTTGGAACTTGGTATCACAGAACTATCCTGGGATTGGTCAAGTAAGTGTTTCTCCACTGTCCTCCACAGCAATGGTTAATGACCTTTGCCAGAAAATGTTAGACAGTTGTGGTATGACAGGGAACAAAACCCAGGAGGAGCCATGATGGGGCCCCCACAGCGAAATACTTAGAATGGAATGCTTTGTTTCTTAAACTTAGGAAGTTGTCTGGTCTACCTTCTAGCCTCTTGTTTTCTTTGCAAAAGTGAGATCCTGAAGGACCACAGCTGCTATATGACCTCAAGTGACCACCTCAGTTAATTTCTTAAACGAGTGCCGCTATTTTTAATGGTGCAGAAAAGATCCAGTCTCTTTTCTGGGTTGTGAGTGCACAACCACTGGGCCTCTAAACCCTGCTCTGCTGCTAGGAGAGAGCTAGGTTAGAACTGTGCTGAGTAGCTTGAAATACTAGAGTAGCAATAGAAGAAAATGACTAATCAAAAGCTCCCCTTCATGTACCTTACTGATAAAAGAAATGTCATTTTTTGCTGATCAGAGAATGTTACTGCCAGAAGGGCAAAACCTTTAGGTGTTTTCTAGCTCAACTTCCTTATTTTACATATGAGAAACATGGATAGCAAAGTCACCTGTCCAAGGCCACGTAGTCCTGACAGTGTTAGGGCTATTACTTAGGTATTCTTTCTACTCAACTATGTTACCTTTCTGAACACACAGAAGAAAAATAAAGCATGTTTCTAAGTTTTAAAGAGGAATGCTGGTCCATTATCCTGATAATTATATTGTAGTCTATGTGAATGGCGCTCCCTGTAGTTGTGAAATGTCCAGCCTATGCAGCTCTTCAGGGTAGCCCTGATAAAGGGGCCTGTTTTAAAACTGAGGGATAAACAGTCTGTAGAAGGAAAATCAGATCAAGTTAGACAAAGCTTTCAGTGGTAATGTTAGAAGAAGAGACATGAGGAGAGATTACTCTTTTGGGCCTATTACAAAGAATGATTGAGGTCTTACCTCAAGAAGAGAATGTAATGTCTTAGTCATCTAGTGATGCCATAACAGAAATACCACAAGTGGATCGCTTTAACAAAGAGAAATTTATTCTCTCACAGTCTAGGAGGCCAGAAGTCCAAATTCAGGGTGCCAGCTCCAAGGGAAGGTTTTCTTTCTCTGTCAGCTCTGGCGGAATGTCCTTGTCATTAATCTTCCCCTATTGAGATGCTTCTCAGCGCAGGGACCCCAGGCCGAAAGAATGTGCTATTATCCTGACTCTTGTTTCTTGGTGGTATGAGGCCCCCATGTTTCTCAGCTCACTTCTCTTTTTTATATCTCAAAAGAGACTGGCTTAAGATACAACCTAATCTCGTAGATTGAGCCCTACTTCACTAACATAATTGCCTCTAATCCTACCTCATTTAACATCTTAGAGGATTTGCAACACATAGGAAAATTACATCAGATGACAAAATGGTGGACGATCACACAATACTGGGAATCATGAACTAGCCAAGTTGACACACATTTTGGGGGGACACAATTCAATTCATAACATTCCACCATTTGGCCCCTCCAAAATTCATGTCCTTGTCACATGTAAAACATATTCACTCCCTCATATTATAGCAAAAGTCTTAACTCCAAGTCCAAAATCCAAAAATTCATCTTCATGTGTGAAATCTAGAATACAAGTTATCTGCTTCTAAAGTACAATGGTGGAACAGGCACAAATAGTTTGCCTGCTTTACTGTTTGTGACTGCCAGGCTCCTTTAAGCCACATAATTAGAAAGCTCCTCCCCTTTGCTTAGCCTTGGTGGCTGTCCTCTGCCTCACTCTCCGCCTAACTTTTGGTCCAAGTTTTCTTTTCAAAGCTACTTCTGACCTTCCCACTGATAGAACCTTCCCACTGATAGCACCTGCACAGAGCTTAAAAAAAGCATTTTGATTCTTCTGGAATTCAGATTTCTGGGTTCATGGAATTGGGGCAAACTACTCAGGCCATCCGCCCTTAGGTATCCTTTTGAACCTTGTAGAAACTGGTTCCCTGGAGTCAACTTCAGGTCAAACAATAGCTTAGTAAGCAGTTTAGCAGAGAGCATTTGGCCTTAGGCATTGGGTTCTTTTGGAAAATTATCTTTGTTCCACCAGTTTAGAAGAGCAGTAAGTCCAGGGTCTGACTTGAGGCTATTTTAGGATATGTTAACATGTCATTGGTGACTGTTTCTGTAACCTGCCCTGTGCTGTGGTAGCTGTCTCTTGAGAAATTAACATACAATGATCTATATAGCCCACTTTCACTGTCCCCTCTTCGAGCAAATATATTGTTACACCAATTTTCGGTGTTTCTCTAAGCAATTTAGGTTTTTGACAGAACAAATACTGGATGAGGATGGACTTACTTCCTGACGTACACTCACTTCAATTCGTCATAGCAGGCCTAGCTTTGGCTGCAGCCCAGGGGAGAGAATCTTGAGAACTGGAAATTTCAAAACGCTGGGGGAAATATATTTTAACCAACAGTCGAATCAGTTTGAATCTGAGTTATTGAGAAATGGGGAAGTTGATGAGTGAGAGACAGCTGAGCTGGAGGTAGTGCAGGGAACAGGATAGGAATCAGTTTGACTGGGCGCTTGAGAGAAGTTTTCTTAAAATGTGAAAATAATTTTGCAGAGGAATGTTTACCCAAAAACTAATCTAAAGAAAAAACAACTTACACACCAGAATCTAAATGTCACTTGATCCCCAGGGGGAATGAGTTCAAAAGTTAAAAGGAGAGGGATCCTTTCCAACTATTAAATATATTTTTTTTAAAGGCCCTTGTGGGTTTAAATTGGTTCCAGGAAGAACACAGGCCCTCATCCCAGGGGAGGTGTCTTTGCAGATGCTAATAGAAGGGCTGAGGAGCTAAATGTTCAGAAAGGAAATGGGGGTGCTGGGTGCAAAGGACATAGAGGTCAGCCAGAAATAGTCTGTCAATGGTGGTTTTAGCTGATAAATTCAGCCAGATTTTGAGATGAAGCATTTGGAATGGCAGAAACTCCCCCCGGGGTCCTTTTTTGTTTAGCATACCTTCCTGGCCATTGGAGTTCACAGAGAGTGATATCACTCAAAGAACTTAGAAAGCACTTCCAAGTTTTCTAAGGCGCAATCCCATGAATGGAAAACAGTTCTGCGGGTTGGTTTTGAAGAGTCATAAATAAACCCCACTGAGCAGCCTTAATAAATGTGCTGCCTGAGCAGTGTAGAGGAAGTCGAAAATGCAACCACCCAACTGCAAGCAGCTCGGCGTCCCTGGAGAAGACAGGGGAACAACCAGGTCTCCTGATTCCCAGCCTAGTCCTTTTATTATACACTTGATACTATGGTATGTAAGTCAACCCTTTAAATATTAAAAATAGCTTTAAAAATGACCAGTTCCAGTTGTCATCGAGTCAGTTCTAACTCATGGCAACACCATGTGTCAGAGTAGAACTGTGCTCCAGAGAGTTTTCAGTGGCTGATTTTTCAGAAGTAGATTGCCAGGCCTTTCTTCTGAGGTACCTCTGCATGGACTAGAACCTTCAACCTTTAGGTTAGCGGCCAAGCATGTTAACCATTTGCACCACCCAGGGACTCCTCAAAAAATGAAATTGACCTGTATGCTAAGTACAGAATGATAAACCTACTATTCTTTAAAAAAAAAAAAAAAATTACATCACAAAAAATCTAGATTTTTCTAAGCTAAACTTTTTGACCGTTTGGAAACCCTGGTGGCGTAGTGGTTAAGAGCTATGGCTACTAACCAAAAGGTCAGCAGTTTAAATCCACCAGGTGCTCCTTGGAAACACTATGGGACAGTTAGTTCTACTCTGTCCTATAGGGTCGCTATGAGTTGGAATCGACACGATGGCAACAGATTGGGTTTTTGTTTTGTTTTAAAGATATCAAGTCAAAAGGTCCTGACTGAGATGCTGCCACCAGTCAGGAGCCTGGGGAACCATAAGGTATGGGACTGGTGGGTAGCCCACCCTTATGGTACTGTCATTTCAGAAGGTTCCTTCGCCCTCTGCAAAACCTCCAACTTCCTCCCCTTGGCCGTGGGACCAGTGCCTAAAGTTTTACCTCTAAAGCTTCATTTGTATGCTTCTGGACACACCTTTGCCACTTTGCTTCAGGAGAACAAAGGCTGGAGGAGTCAATTTTACTGCAGGCGACTTAAAGGGGACACTGGGACATCCATCCACCTCTCTCCACTCCCTCCCTTCATCTTTACCTGCAGCCTATATTCCCCAGTCGTTTTGTATCAGAATGTCTCCAGAGTAATTAACTAATCCAGCACATGTTCTGCTACCACTGAGTGTTGAGCGCTGTCACTTCAGTCCACAAACCTTCACCAAGCTCCTTCTGCAGTCCAGGTGGTATGCTAAATATTAGGAACCAAAGAGCACAGTCTTGGTCCCTCCATAGTCCGGAGGGAGGAGTCAGAGAGTAAACCCCAGATGACAATTCTGGTAATAAGGGCTGTCTGTTAGAGGTTAGAGGTTCAGCAGGATGTTATGGGAGTTCAGGGGAGAGATGCATACAAAGAAGGGGAGAAGAGCTCAGACTTACTTTGCTTGCAGGAGTCCCTGGGTGGTGCAAATGGTTAACCCACTAGGCTGCTAACCCAAAGGTTGTCAGTGGAGTCCACCCAGAGGCACCTTGGAAGAAAGGCCTGACAGTCTACTTCTGAAAAATCAGCCATTGAAAAACCTGTAGAGCACAGCTCTACTCTGACATGCCTGCGATCACCATGAGTCAGAATCGACTTGTACAACTTGGCTTGGAGGACTAGTAGGGGGTATTCCTGCGGGTGGGATGCAGGTGAGAAGGGACAGAGGAAAGGACACTCTGAGCCCAGGAAAAAGCAAGTGAAGAGGGACAGAGGTGAGAGGGGCCGTGTCTGGTGAACACAGTAGCAGAGGAGTGGCAGGAAAGGAAGTTCAAGAGAGGGGCAGGGGTCAAATCACGGAGGGTTTGCAAACCATGCTAAGGCACACAGGATTTTGAACATGGCCGTGAAGGAAACAGGGAGCCATTGAAGGCTTTTAAGCAGGAGGCAGAGAGGATCCAATTTCTGTTTTAGAACAATCACCCAAGTTGGGGTCAGGGGAATAGACGGGTGGTGAGGTGAGCCTGGAGGCAAATTAGACTGGGATCCCCAAGTGGTTTCTCAGCAACCTTTGTTCCACTTTAGCAACTTCTAAATTCTAGAGAAAGTGGGTCCTATACAGAGAGCGTGGGGGGAATGATCCCTCTGAGAATAATACCACAGAGGGGCTCTCCACAGTTGTCTCTACACAGAGCTGAACCTATTTCCTAGGGCTTTTCCTAAACACGCAAATAAAGAGAACCGGAGATATTTTTAACACAACTGATGAGAGTGGCTCTCAAAACGTGGTTCCCCCCAAGGGTGCATCAGCATCTCCTGGGAACCTGTATCAAAACCCAGTGCCCTCGAGTCGATTCCAACTCATAGCGACCCTATAGGACAGAGTAGAACTGCCCCATAGAGTTTCCAAGGAGCGCCTGGCAGATTTGAACTGCTGACCCTTTGGTTAGCAGCCATAGCACTTAATCACTATGTTACCCGGGTTTCCAGGAACGTGTAAGGAACACAAACTCATGCGCCCAACTCCAGACCTGGAAACTTTGGTGACGTAGTGGTTAAGGGTTATGTCTGCTGACCAAAAGGTCGGCAGTTCAAATCCACCAGGTGCTCCTTGGAAACTCTATAGGGCAGTTCTACTCTGTCCTGTAGTGTCACTATGAGTCAGAATCAACTCGACAGCCATGGGTTTACTCCAGACCCACTTAATCTGAAACTCTGGGGCCCAGCTGCTGTGTTTCAACAAGCCCTCCAAGTGATTCTGATGCACAGCCGAGGTCTGAAGACCATAGCCCTATGGTATTGCAAACTCAAAGGGGCTATGTAGCAACGTTCATCACTAGACTTAGGATTTTGGTGTTTTTTGCTTTTAGAGAGAAAAGCTTCAAGCCTATCCAAAGTCGCCACTAAGGAGGTTAGAAGTTCCATGTGACAGGCCTGGAACCATTATGATCATCATTTGTTTAATGAAATCTAGCAAAAGCTTTTGAGAAAACCCATTGCCGTCAAGTCGTTTCCAGTTCCTAGCAAACCTATAGGACAGAGGAGAACTGCCCCGTATGGTTTCCAAGGAGCACCTGGTGGATTCAAACTGCTGATCTTTTGATTAGCAGCTGTAGCTCTTAACCACTATACCACCAGGGTTTCCTCTAGAGGGTGGGGATAGAGAAAAAAGGCACGAGCTTCCTGCCTACTGTAGGATCACCATCATCTATATCAGGCATGTTTTAATGCCAATGGTGGTCACTTATGATAACCCACTTCAGAGTCCACAGGGCTTACTGAGCACCAGGTTTGCACCTAGCTCTGTGCCCAAAGCTTCTTCCCACAAGTGATTTACTATCTAGTTGAGGAGTCAGAACTTGAACCCAAGAAGCCATCAGAGTCACCCAAGGTAGCACATAGTCATAGACTAAATGGGTGATGAGGCTCAATAGGCCTTATAGGCTCGAGGATCCTACTCCAGCTCTGTTCAGATGGCCTTCACTTTCGTTCCTTTCCAAGGCCCTGGCTTCTTTCTTTCCTTTTTCTTAATCCAGGTAGTGGCAATTACATTCCATAAAATATACAATACACCCTCTTTTATCTCCCTTCTCTCTTAACCTAGCAGCAGTTTCCTAGCCTGCTTTTCAAAGACTCCTAAGGGACTGTCAGGCCTACCAGATCCCAAATACTGCCAGTGTGAACCTTATTTCCAAGGAATTTGACTCATGCCCTCCTACCCCCCAGGACATTAAGTTATATATCCCCAGAGAAGAGCAGCTGGCTGCACCTCTGGAGCTACTGAGGAAGTTATAACGTTTAATGGTCAACCATTCCTAGGAATTCAGGCCTCCTTGGGTTTGTCCCATCAAGGTGGGGAAAGAAGTTTTTTGGTGTCTTGACTTCAAGAACTCTAGCCTTTAACTCTGGTCCGGAGCACTGACCTCCCTTGTCTATCTCCCACAGAGCGTTGAGAATAGAGCAAGCCCTGTATTGACAGACAACTCTAAGGAGGAAAGGCAAGGTCTGTTCTATAAATAAACTTTCTGCTCCTGGATGATGGACTGTCCTCACAACTCCCACCCCCAGTAAGCCCTGTGACTTCGGCAGAACAGCCTCCAGCCAGGGGATTAATGCAATCACAAGGTCAACAATAGATACCCTGGTCCATAAATACTCCTGGAGAACTTTAGTCATTGAATGGGAGCCAGGAGGGGAAAGAAAGAAGAGGGAGGAGGGGAAGAGAGCTGGAAGCCTATGAGGGCTAGCCTGAAAATCTACAGTTAGAAAAAAAAAAAAAAGTATTTTCTTCCATAATGTGAAAACCTATGCAGGGAGTGTAGAAGGGAGGGAATAAGACTAATCCCCACAAAAGTTCTCTTGATTTTAGGTTGGTGTCTTAGTTACCTAGTGCTGCTATAACAGAAATACCACAAACAGATGACTTTAAAAAACAGAAATTTGCTCTCACAGTCTAGGAGCCTAGAAGTCCAAATTCAGGGTGCTAGCTCCAGGGGAAGGCTTTCTCTCTCTATCGGTTCTGGGGGAAGGCCCTTGTCATCAATCTTGCCCTGGGTCGAGGAGGTTCTTAGCACAGAGACCCCAGGTCCAAAAGACATGCTCCCAGTGCTTCTTTCTTGGTGGTATTAGGTCCCACTCACCTCTGCTCAATTCTGTCTTTTATATCTCAAAAGATATTGCCTCTAATCCTGCCTCATTAGCATCATAGAGGTTAGAATTTGCAACACGTAGGATAATCACATCAGATCACAAAATGGCAGATAACCACACAATCCTGGAAATCATGACCTGGCCAAGTTGATACACATTTTTGGTGGACACAATTTATTCCATAAGAGATGGTTAGTCTGAACCTCAGAACACAGGTCTGTCCCCAAATTCTTTGTAAAAAGAAACCCAAGAGCTGGTAGTACCAGAAATTTTAGAATCTCTATAGTCGGAATTGACTCAAGGGCACTGGGTCTGGGTGATTACTGGAGTCAGAATCAATCAATAAAAGCTCAAAGAGTGCCAACAGATATTGGTGATGATTGTCCGACATGATTAAATGTAATTAGTGTCACTAAATTGTACACGTGAAGAATCTTGAATTGGTAAATGCCTTACATGTATCTTTTTTTCTTTTTCAAGATGTCCTTTTTTATTGTATTTTAGATGAAGGTTTACAGAACAAACTAGTTTCTCATCAGTTAGTACACACATTGTTCTATGACATGGATTAATAAACCCATGACATGTCAACACTCTCCCTTCTCAACGCCGGGTTCCCTATTACCAGCTTTCCTGTTCCCTCCTGCCTTCCAGTCCCTGCCCCAGGGCTGGTGCACCTGTTTAGTCTTGTTTTGTTTCATGGGCCTGTTCAATCTTTGACTGAAGGGTGAACCTCAGGAGTGACGTCATTACTGAGCTGAAAGAGTGCCTGGGGGCCATACTCTCAGGGTTCCTCTAGTCTCTGTCAGCCGGTAAGTCTGGTCTTTCTTTTTGAGTTAGAATTTTGTTCTATGTTTTTCTCCAGCTCTGGCCAGGACCCTCAATTGTGATCCCTGTCAGAGCAGTCAGTGGTAGTAGCCAGGCACCATCTCATTGTACTGGACTCAGTCTGGTAGAGGCTATGGTACATGTGGTCCATTAGTCCTGTGGACTAATCTTTCCCGTGTGTCTTTAGTTTTCTTCATTCTTCCTTGCTCCCAAAGGGATGAGACCAGTGGAGTATCCTAGATAGCCACTCACAGGCTTTTAAGACCCCAGATGCTACTCACCAAAGTAGAATGTAGAATATATTCTTTATAAACTCTGTTATGCCAACTGAGCTAGATAATCGTAATAGAGAGATTTTTATTTTTATTGTGCTTTAAGTGAAAGTACAAATCAAGTCAATCTCTCATACAAAACCTTATATACACCTTGCAATATTCTCCTGGTTGCTCTCCCCCGCATGAGACAGCACATTCCTTCTCTCCACCCTGTGTTTCCATGTCTGTTCAGCCAGCTTCTGTCCCCCTTGGCCTTCTCATCTCCCCTCCAGACAGGAGCTGCCCAGATAGTCTCATGTGTCTACTTGATCCAAGAAGCCCACTCCTCACCAGTATCTTTTTCTGTCTTGTAGTCCAGCCCAATCCCTATCTGAGTAGTGTGTTACATATATCTTTAACAATAAAAAATATATATATGTTCATTGCAGAAGGCTAGCAAAATATTTTTAAGGTATTAAAACATGAAATAATCAATAGAACTCATTGTCTCCTTGCCCAGACACCCCATCACCAAAATTCACAATAGCTCAAAAAATGAAAAAAAGTGTAAATCTGACTTCATAACACAGATGAAATAAACCCAAAAGATCAAAAAAAAAAAAAAAAGTTCAAAGGAAAAATTCTTGGCACATGTACGTGGGGGATCTCAGACAAGCAGGTGGAGAGAGTAGAGCTACGGGGTTGATAAAACTGGGTAATAGTTTATCTCGTCACCTTGATTCAATGACCAACAGAGCAAGGAGATCGTTTGTTGGGGGGCTTTTCTGTGGGTTTTGAGGACCACAAGTTCTCTCTTAGGGCATACACGCTTTGGGTGTCACAGGCAGATGAAAACAACGGGGAAATGTAATCAAGAGAGGAAAAGCTCAGGGTCGGAGCAGGCTGCCTAATAGCACTGCATCTAAATAAAGACGGCCAGGATGCTCTGGTGACAGGGCCACAGAGCTGATGTTCTGCTCAAATTCTGCATTTTCACCAGACACAGGGGAGGACAGGGGGTGGGCCGGCTCTACTGTCAGCAGCAGAGACAACTTCCAGAGCAGCTTGGATGAATCATCTGGCACACACACACACCCTCAACATTTTTAAATATGGATGATGGGGTGGGGAGATGCCAACTAACAAAGACTGGATTTTGGGTACATGATTCTTGGATCTGGTGTGTCTAATTCTGTCTTCAATTATTGAGTCTTTGGTCTCTTCTAAGGGAGACTCTGAGGGGCTTATCTAAAGAAGAACTACTGGGAAGCTTATGTTAGAAGGTAAATATCTCAGTTATTTATGGCGATGTGGCTAATAAACAATATATTAGTTAATTGTGACATGGTTACAAATGTCATTAGTATCTTTGTTTCACTTTTTAAAATCAAGGTTTAGGTTCTGAATTCCAGCTGATTTGTGTTTCTGGTTGATGTACAGAGAAAAGACAGAGATCCCTGCCTGCCCTTCCCCCACTCCTTACTTGGTACCCACCTTGGAGACAGAACGTTGTGTTGGGTTGACAATAAACCAAACACCAAACCCACTGCCATCAAGTCGATTCTGACTCATAGCGACCCTAAGGACAGAGTAGAACTGCCCCATAGAGTTTCCAAGGAGTGTCTGGTGGATCCAAACCGCTGACCTCTTGGTTAGGAGCCATAGCACTTAACCACGATGCCACCAGGGTTTCCAACAGGTATGGCAAATTGTACCAGTTTTTGTCTACAGAGAAAAACTGTAGAATTAAATTCCTTGTTTGCCCTTGGGAAGATAAGTTCTACCTCTGCAGAAAATAAGGTTAAGGAAGAGTGTGATCAAGCAAATAGGAATACAAGAAACTCTCTTGTCTTAAGAGGCTCAGAGGGCAGAAAGTCAGCTAAAAATAGCTATAGATGAATTTTCTGGAGCAATTGGAACTATCTGAATATAGACTCTATATTAAATGTTATTTAATCAGTATTCGATGCCTTGCTATGATTTAAAAAGCTAAAACTTTTAAAACCGTTTAAATAGTTTAAAACTATTTAAAAAGTAAAACATATATTTAGTTAAGAGTTCATTAATGTCCAGGGAACTGTACGGGCCCCTGCTCTGAAGACACTGCGTTTTATGTATCAGATCAGACTGGTGGGTGAAGAAGTTCATGTATTGCAATAGAATATTACCCAGCCATAAAGAGAAATGAAGTCCTGGTACATGCTACAGCATGGATGAACTTTGAAAACATGCTGAGTGAAATAAGCCAGTTATAAAGGGACAAATGTTACATGATTCCACTTTTATGAAGTATCTAGAATAGGCAAGCTCGTAGTGACCAAAGTTTATTATTCATTACCAGCGGAGGGAGGGAGGGAGAGGAAAAGGGAGACTCACTGTTTAGGGTATACTGAGCTTCTGTTGGAGTCCTGGTGGCTCGGTGGTTGAGAGCTTGGCTGTTAATCAAAAAGTTGGCAGTTTGAATCCACCAGCCACGCCTTGGAAACCCTACGGGGCAGTTCTAGTCTGTTCTATAGGATCGTTATGAGTCGTAATTGACTTGGCAGCATTGGGTTTTTGGTTTGGCTTGAGCTTCTGTTAAGCATGGTGAGGAAATTTGGAAATAGATAATGTTAATGATTGAATAAAATGATAAACGTAACTAACATCACTGAACTGTGTATGTTAAGAATGTTGAAAAGACCAGCAATTTGTTACATATACATTTGTCACAATAAAAACAAAACAAAAAAAGAAATGAATATGGAAAACAAAAACAAAAAAACCCATTGCTATCGAGTCGATTCCGGCTCATAGCAACTCTATAGGACAGAGTAGAGGTGCCCCCGTAGGGCTTCCAAGGAGCGCCTGGTGGATTTGAACTGCCAGCCTTTTGGTTAGCAGGTATAGCTCTTAACCCCTATGCCACCAGGGCTTCCAGTGTAAGGAAAGTGGGGGAAAAAAGGTCAACTGAAATTTTGTGCCTTTAAGTGAGGAGAAACACGGACTTAAGCTTCACCAAGAAGTTGCACATTGTTTGCTGTTTAAGGCCAAATCAAATCACTGCAGTTAGGATTTATGGAAGGACGGGCCCTCATAATTTACAGCTTGATTCAAAGTTTGAAGTCTTTCTTCAGAAACTGGTAATGGTCACATTTCATTGGACCCCCAGCCAGCTGCTCTCGCTCTATTAAGAACGGTTGCCTGTGACCCTGGCGCAGGCGATGATGTCTTCTTGGTCAAGCTCAGAATAAGCCACCGCAGCTGCAGCTGTTTGGGGAGCAAGAGGGTTTACTACCATTGGTCTTCCTCATGAGCACTGTGTTCGCCGTCGGTGTCTGATTATGACGTCTTTCAGTCAGAACTCGTAAGAAAAAAAATCAGTGACAACAGTTCTCTGGCCCCAGGACAACAGACATGCACAGTGCCAGCTGCTGAACACATTTTCCATGGTCAGCAAACCTTGCCACCTCTCGGTTCTCCAGGTCTGCTTTGTGCCACCTTCTTCTGTGATGCGGCTGCTGACAACGCAGGATTGGCACACATCCTGAATGTATTTCCTCGTACACGGCAAGTGCTTTGAATAAGTAGCATTTACTCATTGAACACTTGGCAGAGTCATTTTCTGATTTGCTTTTGGTTCATCTTCATATGTGGCACAGCCCATGAGAAGCTGACGAAAGCTGATTGGAGCTACATATTGACCTTAAACATCCAGGTCAAAAGATCCTGAAAAAAAATAACAGCATTTACTGCCTGTAACACACAATCCAGCCCTTGACTAAGATAGATAGATAGATAGATAGATAGATAGATAGATAGATAGATAGATAGATAGATAGATAGATAGATAGATAGATAGATAGATAGATAGATAGATAGATAGATAGATAGATAGATAGATAGATAGATAGATAGATAGATAGATAGATAGATAGATAGCTGATAGCTGATAGCTGATAGCTGATAGCTGATAGCTGATAGCTGATAGATAGATAGATAGATAGATAGATAGATAGATAGATAGATAGATAGATAGATAGATAGATAGATAGATAGATAGATAGATAGATAGATAGATAGATAAAGACAGACACGCACATAGATGCCATCAAGCCAACTCTGACTCATAGACATCTTAAGTAAAACAGAACAAGACATTTCCCAGCCTTGTGTCATCTTAATGATCACCAGTATGTTGGAGTTCATTGTTGTGGCTACCATGATAATCCATCTCACTGAGGATATACCTCTACCCCACTGGACCTCTACTTCACCAAACATGATGTCCTCCTCCAGTGATTGATCCCACCTGATGGTGTAACCAAAGCAAGCCAGTCGGACAATGTTTTTTTGTGAGCCATAAGGTTTTCATTGACTAATTTTTGGCAGGCCTTTCTTCCTAGTCTGTTTTAGTCTGGAAGTGCTTCAAAAACCTGTCCACCATGTGTAATCCTGCTGAAATTTTGAAATGCCAATCTCATGGCTTCCAGCATCACGGCAACATGCAAGCCATCACAGTACAACAACCTGAAAGATGGGTGGTGGACTTGATTTTATAGTCCTAGATTATTTTCTATTTATGTCTGGCACATCAGTGTGTCAACTGACAAATATCAATTAGTGTCTTCTATGGACATAGTTATTATCTCCCTTCCCTGAATCTACAGAACAAGTTATTTATTTCTTTATTCTCCTCTACCTATATTCCACAGTGCTGATCACTGAGCAGGAAATTATAAAGTGACAAGTTCAATCCGCAGTGGTCCTTCATCCAGCAGTTAATGGACCTCCTCGTACCATCTGTTGTTGACTGAGCACTACAGAGACGTTCCACGATGTTGATGCTGCAGAATGCTGAGAGGGAGCTGACAGGTAAACACAAAACAAAACAAAATGTGTCTCAGAGATATTTTTACCTACTTCAAACTCTTTCCCAGTTCCATCTTTACCAGTCAGGGTCAACATGCTGGTGCTGGGAATGGTGAGAATAGCTGTAGCTCAAAGACAGGTAGACGGGCTCTAACTCTCATCTTATATTTTCATTAAAATTCTTATTGGGCTTCAAGTGTCTGTGTTCTTGTTCCTTTGGCAGAACTGTCATGTGTATTCTAAATATGCAAACTGGGGGAAAACTTGTTCTTTTTATGCAATATAGTATTCCAAGCTCTATGTTAAGCAAGTGATAGAGAATAAATATGAATAAGAAAGAATCTCATGTGAACAAGGGAAGATTCATATAAACAGAGAAGTGCCATGAAGTGTAAAATTTGCTAGAAATTTGTCCAGTGCACAATGAGGACACAAAGGCTTGAATGGGCCATTTTATTTGAGGGATGGTGATCAAGAAAGAGCCCTGGTAGCACAGTGGTTACGAGCTCGGCTGCTAACCAAACAGTCGGCAAGTCGAATCCACTAGCTGCTCCATGGAAACCCTATGGGGCAGTTCTACTCTGTCTATAAGGTCGCTATGAGTTGTAATCAGCTCAATGGCACCAGCTTTTAACGGATCAAGAAAGATTACACAGACAAGGTGGCATTTGATCTTTGTCTTGAAAAATTAGTAGCTTTTTGTCTGATAGAGGGGTAGAGAAGAGCTGTGCCCAGAAGAGATGTATCATGAGTAAAGTCACAGAGGACTTCCATCAGGGGATCTGGAGGTCACTTGATGTGGTCAAAATAAAGGGATAAGAAAGCACAGGGATGGAGAGAAATGTGGGGCAAGATCGTGAAGGAGTTTGGGTGTTATTCTTCAGGTAATGAGGAGCTGTAGAAGATTTTTAAACCACAATCAGATTCTTGTCATAGAAAGATCAACAACCTGGCATCCAAGATGAGGAAGGACTGGAGGAGTAGGAGAAGACCTGGGGAGACATGTCACACTCTTTCTTAAAACCTTTCTAGAGTTTACAATAAAATCCAGACTTCTCATTGCCCAGAAGGGCCCTTCCAACTTCTCCTTGTCATCTTATACCACTTTCCATCTCAGGAGCCCTTTGCCAGCTTTTCAAACATGGCAAGCTCTTTCCCACCTCAAGTTCTTCACATTTATTTGCTGTTTCTCTGGCCTTTAGTGCTTGTCCTTGTCCCCATGATTACTTCCTTCTCAACTATTAAGTGTCAGTCTAAATCTCACCTTCTTCGTATCAGATAGGTCCATCATATGACTTGGATATATTGTAAAAACATGATTCTTTTGTTTATTTTATTATTGTCTCCTGTTCCCTTAAATATGCTTCATGAAGGAAGGGATCATCCCTGTCTCATTCAACAACATGTCCCTAGACCCTGGCAAGTCAGTACATTTTTGCAGAATGAATAAATGAATGACCAAAACAAGATATGATTAGCCCCTGAACTAAGGTAGTGGGAATGGAGAGGAAGAGTTGGATTGCAGAGATGTGAAGCAACTAGAATCGATGTGGCTTGATGACTAACTGGTTGTGGGTGGTGAGAAAGAGTAAGAATGATATTTAGGTTTCTGGCTTGGGTAACTGGGTGGATGGCTATGCCGTTTACAGAGATAGGGAATACAGGGGAAAGAGGTTTGGGGGGGGTGTAAAAATGATGTAGTGAGGATATCTAACCTCCGCTAACTTCACAAGGATCTTTCGTTCTGCCAATAAGTGCCTGGGGGCACCCTGCTCCTCCAAGAAGCCTTCTGCCCAAAGGTTCTCAGCTCTCTTGCTCTGTGGGTCTGCCCACCCACTGTAAGTGCCTTACTTTGTGGGCCAGGAAGTCTACTGAGCCATCTCACACGTGTCTCCTGGTTCTGTTGCTGCCCTTTCTCTGCCGCTGTTTCTTGCCGTCTTGTGCTGGTGTTACAGCTCTCTCTCTGTTTTCTGGGTCTAATAGGTTTTCACTACAGGGATCCCAGGTCCAAAGGACACTCTCTGCTCCTGTCTCTTCTTCTGGGTGAGTAAGATCCCCTCTTTCTTTCTCTGGGATGGCGCATTTTAAGCATAATGGGTTGGCAAAACTGATTAATCCCCTCGTTAGGGTTCCATATACCTTATTTGCACGGTCCCACCCACAAGGGTGCCATGTACCTTATTTGCTTATTAGCAAGCTGTACAATCCCCTTGGTGGGCCACAAGCCCCTTATTTGCATAGCCCCACCCAATCATTTGGCAAGAGTTATAAGACCATGGCTAGAAAGGCCATATAAAAGTGATTCACCGCATAGTAGGGGGCGAAATCAATTAGGTCAGTTTTTAATTGATTAAGTTTGGGACATTCAAGGGTAGAAGACCAGAAAGCAATTACATATAGGACCTAGTGTTAAGGAGAAAGTGTGGGCTGCAGGTGCACATTTACGAGTTGTCAAAATATACAGCAGTTGAAGCCAAAGGAAAGACATCAATTAAACAGAAGAGGGAAAGGGTATAGTTATGAATGGGAGAAACAGAAGATGAGCACAGATTCTGAGAACACATCTCCCATGTGGACAGAAGGAATGTCTGATGGCCAAGACTCCGCAGACCTTCCCCATGACTTCTAGGAATGGTTGTTCCCATGATGGCATAACTCAAGAGAATTTTCCAGAGGGCTGAGTGATAGACGCTTTCCCTTGCCTTGCCTCTCTAAGAAAAAAGAAATAAAAGGTTTCAGTCAACCTGTGGGCCAGCCAAGGAAGAAGTACAGAACAGTTTTATCTACTGTGCTGAACATTTGGGCAGGGATCTTATCAATACAGTAGGTGCATGTTACGGATTGAATTCTATCCCCCCAAAATATGTGTCAACTTGGCTAGGCCATGATTTCCAGTATTGAGTGGTTGTTCATTATTTTGTGATGTGATGTAATTATCCTATGTGTTGTAAATCCTAACTTCTACGATGTTTATGAGGCAGGATTATAGACAGTTACGTTAATGAGAAGGACTCAATCTACAATATTAGGTTATATCTTGAGTCAATCTCTTTTGAGATATAAAAGAGAGAAGGGAGCAGAGAGGAAGGGGACCTTGTGCCACCAAGAATGAAGAACCAGGAGGAGAATATGTCTTTTGGACCTGGGGTTCCTGTGCTGATAATTGTCCAGACCCAGGGGAAGATTGAAGACAAGGACTTTCCCCCAGAGCCAACAGAGAGAAAGCCTTCCCCTGGAGCTGGCACCCTGAATTCAGACTTCTAGCCTCTATTCTCCTAGACTGTGAGAGAATAAATTTTTGTTTGTTAAAGCCATTCACTTGTGGTATTTCTGTTATAGTAGCGCTAGATAACTAAGGCAGTGTGCTTGAGACCAAGAAAGAACCAGATCCTTAGTCTAAACAATGTGGTTTCCTTTCTGAAGTTACTCCCTGTGAGTGTTTAAGCCACTGGCCACCTATCCAATTCTCTGTTTTACTTTTTTATATAAAGTTTTATTTTATAACACTAGTCTAAACTCATTAAAGAAGAAAGGAGGATATTAATAACCATCATTATCATCTTAAAAAATACAATTGACTTTTTTCCTTCGAGGTTTCTTTTTTCTTTCTCCATAAGCTTTACAAAGCACAGTCATAATCATCTTGCATATACCAAGTTATATCTTGCTTTTTTTTTTTGCTAACCATCATCTTGTAAGCATTTTTTTTTTTCCCATGCAGCCTCAGCGTTTTGATGACTACTTACTATTTGTTCCCTATTGTTGAACAAGGCTGTTTATATATATATTATTTTCTATTTAAAAAAAATATAACGATCAAAATCATTATGTTTAATTCTTTCTCACCTGTACTTCAGATTATTTCCTTTGGATAGATTTCTAAAAGGGGAATCACTGGACCAAATGGTATAAACTTTTTAAGGCTCTCAAAAATTGCTTTCCTCAGAGAATGTAAAAATTGGCACTACAAGAGTCCACTTAGAAAATGTTTTAAAAATAGGTAACTGAATCAACTATGGATTCTCTCCAGCTGCATAAAACAGATAATCACCTACAATGGCTTAACCCAGTAGGGCTCTCTTTCTGTGGCTTAAAGTGAGGCCCAGAGGAGGTAGACCAGGACTTGCACAATAGCTCATGACATCATCAATGTCCCAGGCGCCTTTGTTTCTGCTCTCCCATCTTTAACCATCTTCGGCATATAGCTTTCATGTTCACAGCCTTTGCATTTGCTGTTCCCTCTGCTTCTTACCTCCAGCCCTTGGTTGGCTCCCTCACATCCTTCAGATTTTTATTCGAACCTCAGATTTCTCAGTGAGGCATTTCCTGGCCACTCTACCTAAAACTTCTCCCTTTCCCTTTACATCCTATCATCTTTTCCTGTTTTGTTTTTTTTTTTCTCCTTGTTAGTGCTTGTTGTTGCTGTTAGGTGTTGTCAAGTTGGTTCCAACTCATAGTGACTCTATGTACAACAGAAGGAAACGCTGCCCAGTCCCACACCATCCTCACAGTCGTTGCTATGTTTGAGCCCATCATTGCAGCCACTGTGTCAATCCATCTTGTTGAGGGTCTTCCTCCCTTTCCCTGACCCTCTGCTTTATCAAGCATGATGTCCTTCTCCAGGGACTGGTGCTTCCTGATAACACGTCCAAAATATGGGAGACAAAGCCTTGCCATTCTTGCTTCTAAGGAGCATTCTTACACTTACTGTTATTTAACCTATTATAATATCTTCATTATTTGTCTTGTTTGTTTTCTTTCTCCTCCCCTGGAATGTAAGCTCAATGAGGGCATGGAGTTTGCCTATTTTGTTCATTACTGTGTGTATATGTTTATATATACTTTTGCCCTCCGATAGCTTCTGCTTTATTCCATCTGATTAGATCATCTCTACTTCCTTTCTTCAGGAAAGACTATGCCCAATATGACTTTCCCCCTTTTTCTTTCTTTCCTTCCTTCTTCCTTCTCTCTCCCCTTCCCTTCTTCCTTCTTTCTATCCTGCATATTGTGAAATGGCTTACTGAAGGTTGTACAAAAATTTAATGACGAAGCCAGAAGAACCTGAACCCTGAGTTTTCTGCCCTTTCTTCTATTTCTAAACAAGAATGCCATTGACTCTTAAGAATTAGCCTAATAGGTTTAGAAATATGGTTTGCTGGTTGAAATTAGATTTAATAAAGCTTTCGAAACAATTCCAACAAGGCTGTATTTTAAAGTTAGTAGTACAGTATTTCCAAATCCTTTAGTACATTTCTGGGGAGGTGGGAGAGAAAGGCTAAGTGTGCTTGGTCTGCCGTTTTATGTAATTCTTGATTAATCCTGAACCTAGTTTTCCAAACTTTCCTTACAAGGTGAAGAGAATCTATGTAGTAACTTAACATTTATGTAAAACAGAAAAGAAAAAATACGTATTAGGATTTACTTACATATGCACAAAACATCCCTAGAAGGGCTATCAATGGCGATTATGGGGAAGACAAATGAATGGCTGGGGGCAGAGGTGGGAGAGGTGGCTTGTCACCATGAAACCCAACAAACAAACTGATAATGTCAACACATTGTCCACATTGTGAAATACTCAGTGCTTCAGATGTGAAATGTTACCCATCACAAGTTGTGGGAAGTCCCCACATGAGATGGCCCCTGCCCATCCCTCTGACCTTATGTCCTACAAACTTCCCCTTGCCGGCTGTGCTCCAACAAGGGCCTTCTTCTGTCCTTGAACAAGTAGAACTCAGTAAGTACTCAAGGCCTTTGGCTTGCATTCCCTTTACCTGGAACCCTTTTCCCCCAGATGTTTGCAAGGTTTACTCCTTAACTTCATTTGGGTCTCTGCTCAAATGTCACCACTTCAGAGGAATGCTTTCTTAACCAGCATATTTCCAGTGCACTCCTGATCGCCCTGTTACTCTCTGCTCCTTTCCCCACTCTGTTTTTCTTCATAGTACTCATCACACTTTTATCACTTATATGTTTTCTTATTCACATAAGCTGTATAAGGCAGGAATTGTTTTCATCACCACTGTATCCCAAGCACCTAGAACAGGCCTGCCACAAAGGAGGCACCCAATAAATATTTCCTGAATGAATTAATGAGCGTATGAATAAATTCCATCAAAAAGCTTAATGCAAGGCAGTATTTTTTTTTTTTTTTATCGAAACTGCCTAGCTCAGGAAGGACAAACAGGTTCTATTCATTTGCCAGCTGTGGTCAACTGGGAGAGCTGTTTGGAAGGATGTATTGAGAAGATTCAGAGACTGACTCAGGTGAGGAGAACTTTGTGGTCATTAGTGGTATGAGCCATGGACACAGGAGGGGAAAAATGGCACATGTGCCTCACAACTGCAACTCCAGATTAGCTGGTAGGCTTGGATAAGGCAAAAGCAGCCAGATAAAGAGGATGTAGAGTCAAATGTTTATTTTGAATAATGAACTTGAAAAACATGACTAACTCAAACAAACAGTAAGATAATACTCTCATATCAAAGTACATACATTCACTTGCTGGCATTGCTTAGTGGTCTGGACCAAATGTTCAGAAAATCTTAAACATCGATTTATTTTTGAACAAAATTATTTGATTGGCTCCCAAAACTGATAGAAATTATATTTCAAATCATGGGTTTTCAGTAATTCAAGGAATGTAATCAAAATTAAGAATTGCAATAGTCCAATAAGTGAGAAAATCAGGATTTAAAAAGAAAAAAAAGCAAGTTAATTAGATTTCGAGTATTGGGTGGGACTCCTGGTTACAAGGAACAGAAATGGACTCAGCTTAAGGAAAATGGAGGCTTTGATGAAAGGTTCCTGGAACCTCACCTGGAGTTTTTACTTACTAAGATTTTTTTTTTTTTTTTAAGATGTTAGATGCCCTAGGGCTGTAGGGAACTAGTGGCTCAGTAGCCCCTAGAACTGTCTCCATCTTCCGTTTCTTCCTGCCTGTGGGCTTCACTCTTCAGAGCAGCTTTCTCCACCAGCCAGCCGTCGATAGTCCCCCACACACGAGGGTCTGGACGTTTTTATCCAGCTCTAATTTGAAATAGGAGTCCCTGGGTGGTGCAAAAAGCTAACATGCTTGATGGCTAACCTAAAGGTTGGAGGTTTCAGTCCACCTAATAGCACCTTGGAAGAAAGGCCTGGCGATCTACTTCCAAAAAATCAGCCATTGAAAACCCTGTGGAACACAGTTCTAATCTGACACACATGGGGTTGCCATGAGTCAGAATCAACTTGAAGGCAACTGGTAATTTGAAATGTCCCAGAAAAGCAGACTCGTTAGCCAGACTTGGGTCACAGACTCATCCCTGGATCAAGCAACTGAGCCAGGTGGGTGGGGCACCATGGCCAGTCCAATTAAAACAGGTATCTACTTGGAGACCAAGCACCGGTATCTGGGAGGCAGAGTTACATAAGAACATGGAAGCTTTCCTCTGGAACCAGAACTGGGGAGAGAGAAGGAGCATTTCTGAGGAGCACTGTCATGGCAAGAGGGGCCTCCTCCAAAGACCAGGTGTGTACACGTGTATTGGGCAGACTAAACACTCTAACCAGCTCACCATAACTCATCAACTTCTTTCCAGATTTCTCTTCCTCCCACCTCATCCCCTCCCAGCCCTCACACCAAATGCTCATTGGCTTTTTTTCCCACATAGTTACCAGCGATCTTGTTCAAATTCAGTGACTGATGAAAATAATACTGTTATTTTTTTCTGGAATGATAGAGTCATTGCCCTAGATACAAATTGTGGAGGCAGATGGAAACTTCCACTGAAGTCACCTGAAGTGAAATGGGCAGAGGTGCTTTTTCTTCATGAATTATTCTGTCCGCAGTTTACCTGCACGTTATTATACGTCCCTTTCATGTCTGTTGCCTGGCTCGGCCCTCTGCCACCTGGTGCTGTCTATTATTCCTCCTCTGATATTTAACAATGCCACTACAATTCGGGCCCTCCTCTTTCTATAGGGTGGCATCAGGAAAGTCTAAAACCACGTGGGCCCCCCAGCAGCTTTGTCAATGTTCCAGCTTATACTTAACCATCATGACTTCTACACTAGAAGGATCTGTAGTAATCAATCAGCTGGCCCAATCCTTTCATTTTACATGGGGAGAAAATGAGGTTAAATGATAATACTTGACTTGCTCAAGGTCACCCAGGGCATTTGTGCCAAAGCATGGTAAAGTCTTGGTATTTTCTGGTTCCTGACTCAGTGATAGGAGTCCTTGCATGGCACAAATGGTAAATGCTCATCTACTAGCTGAAAGATTGGTGGTTCGAACCCACCCAGAGATTCCTGGGAAAACAGGCCTAGTGATCTGCTTCCAAAGGTCACAGCCTTGAAAACCCTGTGGAGCACAGTTTTTCTCTGCACACTTGGGGTTGCCATCAGTCAGAATGGTCTCGACAGCAACTAACAACAATTCAGTGGTGTCTCCAGGAACGAGACAAGGCTACCAGTGAAAAATAGAAACAGGGTGGTGGAGAGAACCACTGAAGCAGTTCCTCTGGCCCTTTAACCAGAGCTGCAGCTCCAGCTCTCTTAAAATAAATGCACACCTTTCAGTGTGCAGGCACTGTGGGACCTCTCATCATGACACACTGGGCCTTCCCCCGGGCTCTTACTTGTTTGCTTGTTCAGCAGACTGTGACTGAGCCACTATCACGCTCAGTGGGGACTGCAAAAAAAAAAAAAAAAGTTATTGTCCCTGCCTTCAGAGTTTTCAATCTGTTTGGGGAGAAAGGTCATAAATAATTAAGTGTAGAATACAAGAGCTGTCAGAGAGCAGGGCATGATGAGTTTTCAAACAGGTCGTAGAGACCAGAGTAGCCCAACACTGGCCTTCTTCTTTGCAGTTTTTCTTCTCATCCTTATATACAAAAGGAAATGTAATAAAAATTTCCTCCAAATTCCGTTAGATACCCGCAAGTCTTTTCCAGTTTACACTAGTGGTTTTATTCCCATTACTGTTGAGTCAATTCCGACTCACAGTGACCCCATAGGAGAGAGTAGAATTGTCCTATAGGGATCCAAGGAGTGGCTAGTGGATTCAAACTGCTGACCTTTTGGTTAGTGGCCCAGCTCTTAACCTCTGCACCACTGGGCCTCCAGTGGTTGTAGAAGTAGTACAATTATGGAAAATGTATAGACCTTCAAACCAAACCCTTTTCCGCTGAGTCATAGCGACCTTATAGGTCAGAGTAGAACTGCCTCATAGAGTTTTCAAGGGATTCAAACTTCCAACATTTTGGTTAGCAGCGGCCATAGCACTTAACCACCATGCCACCACGGTTTCCATATAGACATTAAAAAAAAAAAAAAGACATTAAGTGCCAGGAATTCGGAGGACAAGAAGAGGTAGAGTGGGCCAGAAAGACTCCACTGTGGAAGGAAGAGTTGAAGGATACTCTGATTACCATTGAAAGGGGAAGCCAGGCACCCTGAGTGTCTCATTCAGCATACAAGAAACAGATACTCCAGCAGGACAGGGAGGGAACTAGGACGAGAACTCAGAATGCCTGTTCTGTTGATTTAAAAATTACCATTATCAAAGCAATACATGCATACACTTGAAAAAATCAAATAGTACTACAAAGCTTACAATGAAAAATAGCAGCTCCCTGCTTTGATCCCCCGCCTCATCTGAGAGGCAATCCTTTAAGCTCTCTTAGCTATTTCTTGTGCTTTTAACCTTTTTAGTTTCATATATCATACTTACGCTGTTAGTTCTTGATTTTTTCCTTCTCTGGACATCTTACCATGGAATATGAGAATTTAGCTCTCTTACCACTCTACCTTCTGGTTATGCAATAACAATTATTAAGTCAATATTTAATGTGTACATTATTATTTATGTGAACACTGTTCAGAGAAGAGGCAAGTGGTGTATTGGAATTACTTTTTCTTTCCTATACAACCTTTTGCTTTTCCTAGAATTAATCAGTGCCTCTTTGCTCTTGTTGTTTAATTGGTTTTCGATTCACCTGTTGTTAAACCGTCTTCCAACTTTCTGGAATTATAAAATTCTTCTTAATAAATGAAAACACATCAGGCGATCTCCAGTTTCTTACTTTCTTTGAATGTCTTCAAGAGAGCAATCCTGAAATTCTGTGGGAGCAGCAGCTCCGATATGGGCTGCTTTTTCTCTAGGTTTGATGCATAGCTGTTATTCTGAAACTTCCCTTCACCTTCATCCTAGAAATTCCCTTCACCTCTCTCCTGTGTGAGGCCTATATTTTCCAGGAAACTTCATCTTATTTTGTCTCCCTTTTGTTTTAGAGAAGCATAACTTCTAGTGGCTTATTGAGAAAGGGTGAATAGGAAGTAAATTTTTTGATACAATGTGTCTGAAAGATACTGTATTCTGTCTTCATGATTAGTTGATACTTTGGTTGGGTATAGAATTCTAGGTTATAAATTATTTTTCCTTCAGTATTTTGAAGGCCTTGATCTTTTTGTCCTTTAGATTCTAGTATTGCTGTTCAGAAGTCTGATACCATTCTGATTCCCTGACCTCTGAGTAGGATCTGTTTTTTTCTCTTGGGAAGGTTTTGGGGTCTTTATCCCCAATGTGCTACAATTTCATAGTGACGTGTTTTGGTGTGGGTTTGTTTTCATTCACTGTGTTGGGCACTTATCGGACCTTTTAATTTGGAAACTGATGTATTTCAGTTCTGGGATTTGATCTTATATTATTTTCTGTGTTCTCCTATTTTAGTATGCTTATTTAAAAAAAAATTTTTTTTTTTTTTAAATAATCACTTATTTAACAGATACTGAATCTCTTGGATTTGTATCTTTTTTTTTTTTCATCTTTTCTGTTTTCCAATTCTTTGTCTTTCCGTTTTACTTTCAGTAGATTTCCTCAACTTTATCTTCCAACTCTCCTGCTGATTTTGTTTTCTGTCATCATATTTGTAGTATCCATGAATTCTTTCTTATTCTCTGAATGTTTTCTCTCTTTAAGCACATCCTATTATTTTTTTTTAAGTGAAAGCAGTATCTTCTTTTACCTCAATATGATACTCGTTTTTTTTCCCCTCCTGCATTGTCTCTGTTTCTTCCAAGTTCCCACCTCCTCCCCCTACCACCCCACCACCTTTTTTTTTTTTTTTTAATGGTTTGTTTTGGCTTACTTTTCACGTTGAAGGATTCCCTCAAACGTTTGATGGTCCGTTGCTGGTTGGTCCATGTTTATATGTGAGGAGCTAAGAATCTATTTGAAAGTGTTGTGCACATGGTTTGAGAGGTTTGAAGACAGGTTGGCTGCACCAAAGCCATTGCACTGGGAGACTAATATCTGATTCTGTAGAGTTTTTCTTTTCAGTTGCACAGTTTCCCATGAGAGTAATCCTGTACCTTCCTGCTTGGGGGTGGGGGTAGGAGTTGAGGAGGTATAAGCCTGTTTTCAGGAGTCTTGGTGGTGCAGTGGTTAAGCATTTGGGTGCTAAACAGAAGGTCAGCAGTTCGAACCCACCAGCTGCTCCTTCCTTTCCCTTTCTCCCTCCCTCCCCCTCCCTTTCTTCTTTCCTTCCTTCCTCCCTTCCTGCCTCTCAGAATTCTGTTTTTTTCTATTTGAGAATGTCATTTTTCCTTCCTTAGAGGACATCAGGAAGGCTGATAATCTCTATTCTGTCATATATTTTGAATATAAATAGCACTTTGGACTCTGTCTGTAATTTGAACATGTCACATTTCTGCAATAGACTCAAAAACACTAACAACCCACCCAGTCTGTGCTTCTTAATCCCTTCCCATCTGTGTACTTGATGACTGTCTTTGAAGTAGAGTGTTTGCCTTTCACCCAATTCAGATCTGGCTACTTTTGTTCAGAGTTTGAGTTCCAGAACATTGGTCCAGGGAACATAGTCAGAGAAGGGTAAAGAACATATACTTGGCCAGACAGAAATGGGGCCAGGGTGAGGGTGGGAACAAGTATTACTTAACTGATGAATGAAAGTTAATTCAATAAACATGTATTGAGTCTGCTATGTTCCAGGCACTGGGCTAGGTAGAGGAGATGTAAAGATAAATAAGATATTCAGAGTCCAGTGGGGAAGAACAGGTAAGCAAATGTAACATAATGTGTTAAGTGTACTTCATACTCAACAAACATTAACTTAGTGTCTACTGTGTATCAGGTGCTAAATTAGGCACTCTCATTTTATTTATTCCTTCGAATAACATTGTATATTGGGCATTATTACATGCATTTTAAAATAAGGAAACTGCCAAAGCAGAGGACTGTACTATGAGTACAGAGAGGTGAGACCCAATGATACCTCTTGCCCAAGGGATACTCGCTGTGCTCAGTGGCCCAGGGTCTCTGCAGAAATGAAGCTCAGAGGCTGAGGTTGGTGCAGAAGATCCTGCCTGAAACTGTTTCTTCATCCTTGGACATCACCCTTTTTATCTACTCCCACCCAACTCCAAATCAAAGGAGAGGGACTCATGTAGAAACCAAGGGAGAAAGCATGCTCTTCAGGTAATCAACGATTTTGGGGGGCACTGGCTTCAGCATGGAAAGGAAGAGAAAAAAAAAACCATGAAAACCACAGGAAACTCTTAGGTGTACAGTCCTTTTCTCCTTTCTCATTTTTTCCCCTTTCCTTTTTTCTTGGCAATAATAAAAATTTACTGGAGTCTCGAGATATTAGCTCAGGAATGGCCATGATGCCCGGAGGAGGGGTTGGGGGGAACCTTAGGTCTAGAAAGATTTTTTAGAAAGAAAGATCAGCAGTCCCACAGAGGACATCAAGGGGATCACGTGGGTGAGTTGGAGAGAGAGAGAGAGAGAAAAAAAAAAAACAATGTAACTCTCTGAGTTTAATCAGTTTCTAAAACTCTGTCTTTGAAACAGGAACTTGTCTTGAGTCTCTTGAGCTGAAGGGCACAGGCCTTGCTTTCCTCCTTCTCAGTCACCTTGCCCTTTCAAGCTGTGGACCGGAGGTGGCTTCCACTGGCTGGCGAGTCGTCCTTTTGGCAGTGAGCCCATGTTCTTCCAAAACCAGGGGTGGGGTAAGTGAAGGCTGCAATCAACAGGGGCTTGCTGGGGAATGCTGTCACTTTGGTTATTCTAAGGACTAGGTAGAGAAGGCTCTTTGGTGTGGGGTGGGGTCTGGACTCCCCACATATTAAGAAAAGGAGGTGGGGGTGGGGTACAGACAGAGATTTTACCAAATTACAGATGGAGCTGACTACAGCCAGAACAATTCCCAAAAGAGGTCCTCCCACACCCACAGGAAAGCCAAAAAGAGCCTTGAAATTCAAATTATTTTTGGTGCTTGGGAGATGAGAGGGGAGTGAGAGAGGGCAGCGGTAGGAGGTAGGAACTGGAGGGGGAAGAAAAGAAAACAAGGGAAAGCTTGGTCAGAATCTTTTCTAAGGAACAGCTCAGGACAGCGCCAAATATTATAAGAAATGGAGTTGGACTTGAATAATATTTTAAAATATATGTCCAGGGGCTAGATGATGGAGAAGAATATTCATGAACTTTATATAAATTTGGTTTTTCCCCTGAAAGAATTTGCTACTGTGGCCTCCCTTTTTTTATTAGCCTCTATTTTTGAGATTGGGAGCCCCAGTGGTGCAGTGGTTAAGAGCTCAGCTGCTAACTAAAAGGTTGACAGTTCTAATCCACCAGCTGCTCGTTGGAAACCCTATGGGGCAGTTCTACTCTGTCCTACAGGATTGCTATGAGGGTTTTTTTTTTTTTTTTTTTTGGTATTTTTGAGATGACAGGACAGAGGTGTTTTGCCCACACTGTACCCACCCACACACTCAGCTCCTCTCTAACCTCTTTCATTGCCCTGGTTTCCTCCAAAAACTTTCCTCCTCTCGTGATTGTTTTCATTTCTTTTTGTTTATGCTTACATTTTTGCTTGAGGTAAGAAGGATGGAAAAAGAGGAATAAGGGAAGGAGTTATGACGATAAAACGGACATGGTAAAATGGACACCGTTATGAGAGGTGAAAAGGCAGTGAATACATCTGAGACATTTGGTAGAACGAGAAGTAAAAAACCTTTATTAGAAGTACTTTATCCTTTCTAGGTCTTGGTTTTTCTCATCTCTTAAGAAGGATGATATGGATTAGATAGGGTTGCCAGATAAAATGCTCCATACCCAGTTAAATTTGAATTTCAGAAGAAACAGTGCATATTTTTTTTAGTGTAAGTATGTCCCAAATATTGCATGGGACGTACTTATATGAAAAAAGTATTCGTTGTTTATTTGAAAATCAGATTTACCTGGGCATCCTGTATTTTTATTTGCTAGATCCAGCAACTCTAAGATAACCTTGAAAGGTGACTTTTAGCACTCAAAATCTGACATTACAATTTTGTGTATTTTAGGCAATTCTTCTTAAATCACCTTGTACCAGTGGTGTTCAAACAGTGGGCTTGCAACCTTCCTAAGGGGTACACAGTTTTAAGGGAATCAATTTCCAGACCTGCCGAGATAAAGTGAGGGCCAGGTTTCATCCTGGGTCTCTGTCCCCACCTCTCGTTTCACGCTGGCCCTCTCCCACTTCTAAAAAGGAAAGGAAGACATTACCCCAGGTTACAAAAACTTCCAGGGACCAAAACAAGGGACAAATAGAAACATTTGTGTTTGTGTTGAGAAAGCGGAAGTCTCCTATAATTGAGATACAAAAAACTTGGCAGTTGAGTTGCCCACTGATAGATCATTAGTGTAATTTTTGAGGGACAATCTCAAAGCGATGTTGAAAGAATTGAATGACGCTGCCAAATACGGCCCTAATAATAAAATTCAAGTTCCCTAGAAAAGATAGGCTGGTTAATTTATATTCATAGGCAATTCAGTCAGTCCAGGCCCCCTTCGGAAGACAGATGCCCAGAAATATGTGCCAATTTTCCTTCCCTGTCCTCAGCCCTGGACATTGTCATAACAAAACTCCTCCCAGTTCCTTGTATTCACTAATGTGAACGAGGTTTCTCAGAGCTTACTTAAATTCATAAAAATGAGAAATAGGGATAGTATTGATGCTGAACACAGCTCAATCTAGTAATAAGTAATATTAATTGATGGATGTTGTCATTGTTAGGTGCCATTGGGTCAATTCTGACCCATAGGGACCCCATGTGACAGAGTTGAATTGCCTCATAGGGTTTCCTAGGCTGTAATCTCTATGGAAGCAGATTGCCAGGTCTTTCTCCCATGGAGCTGCTGGCGGGTTCGAACCTTTTGGACAGCAGCAGAACGCTTAACAGTTGCACAAGCAGGGCTCCTTAAGTGATGGATACTCGAGTTAAATCACATAATATGTTACACATCTAAATATATAAAAATGCATACATTAAAAACCCTATCCTCATTCATCTCATTAAGATAATTTCCAACAAAATTTTACTGTGTTATGTTTAACAATGAATAAAACACATTATGTTGTGCTAACAAGTGTAATGATAATCTAAAAAAAAGTTTCAATACTTACAGCCTATGGTCACAGAGTTTCTTTCTTTCTTTTTTTGTAAATTTCCATTTTTATATGCGTTCTTATTTCAGAGAAATAGGACAGGGTAACCAATAAAAGATGTTCAAGCATGAAAATATATGACTTTTGGATACATTTCTTTAGGGGGAGAGGGGATTAAAATATAGTTCAAGGAGGGAAGGGAATGATTTAATATTTCTGATTGTTAAAGAGGAAACCCTGGTGGCATAGTGGTTAAGTACTACAGCTGCCAACCAAAAGGTTGGCAGTTCAAATTCATCAGGCGCTCCTTGGAAACTCTATGTGGCAGTTCTACTCTGACCTATAGGGTCGACTATGAGTTAGAATTGGCTCAATGGCAACGGGTTTGGGTTTTTTTGATTGTTAAAGAACTGCTTGTTCACTTTAAAAAATGAAGGTTTAGTGTCAAATTACTGCGGTACTTAGATTGTACTGGATAGCTTTAGAAGAGTGATGTAACAGTTTTATTTGAAAACATGATGCTAACTATCTGCAGGCTACGTTATTTGCAACCACCAAACCAATGATGGAAAGTTCTAGATGTCAAATTAAAATGCATGGAGGGATACAAAGTTTTTCAGCATTTTTAGGGGGTGAAGTGAGCAAAAGTTTGAAGACCTTATATTACGTTCTTATTGACTTAGCAGCTCATAATTTCCAAGTACTTCACAACTGTGAGCAATAGAAATTGTTCTACCTACAATTCAAAAGATTCTTAGCCCAGAGTTCTTTTTACCTTACTACGCTGCCCATCTACTCTGAACTGGGTGGTAGTTACAGGCTCGGTACAAGGGCTTAAATTGGAGAAACCAGAAATAAATCAGCCCCTAGACCTTGTGGCTGAACTATTTCAAGAATATGCAGTTACATTTCAGTGGCCATGATTTGACTCATGGTGTACTCAGTAACGTATAATAAAAAACCCAAAACCCAAACCCACTGCTGTTGAGTCGATTCACAATCACAGTGACCCTATAGGACAGAGTAAACTGCCCCATAGGGCTTCCAAGGCTGTAAATCTTTTTTGAAGCAGACTGCTACATCTTTCTCCCACAGAGCAGCTGGTAGGTTTGGAACCAAAAACCTATCAGTTAGCAGCCAAGTGCTTTCACCACTGTGTCACCAGGGCTCCCTAACATATAATCTACAAGCTACATCCTATAGGACTTCTACTGTACTGCTTACATTTCATCTTCTGAATATAGGAAAGGCATACTCATGTAGGGGTTTTATAGTAACTAACGGAAATAATCTAACCAACCCTGAAGTGAATCTTATCATAGGAGAGGGATTTTCTTCCATGCCTGGGAAGGTTCCAGTAGAGTTTCTCCAAGTAATGTAACTTTCCTTTTTGAGGAAGGTAGAAAATGGATGGAAGCAACCATATGCCCAAATGGCAGGGTCATGCGCCTGGGGGAAGTGATGTAACAGAGATTGTAGCAGTTGATGGGGAAGAAGAATGAAGCACTGCTCCTTGTGTCAGTGCTAAAAACTAAATGCCAGTTCATCACAGTCTAAGTACTGCCAACCACAATATGTGAAACTGCTTACCCAGTGTGCGGCACGTATAAATCGTGATGCCTCAGTTATCCAGGGTCGAAGGATGTCTCGCCACAAGTGAATTTTGGAAATAGACAACTTATCTATGTAAGTGTAAAACTCTCATAATATTTTTTGTAGTTTCAATTTTTTCCTTTCAACTTTTCATTTATTTTTGAAATTGTGCTTTAGGTAAAAGTTTACAGAGCAAATTAGTTTCTCACTCAACAATTTATACACAGATTGTTTTGTGACATCAGTTGCAATCCACACATTGTGTCGCCACTCTCCCCTTCTCTGCTTCAGGTTCCCCATGTCCATTTATCCAGTTTTCCTGTCCTTGCCTGCCTTCTCGGCTTTGCTTTTGGGCAAGTGTTGCCCCTTTGGGCTCATATACTTGCTTGAGCTAAGAAGCACATTCTCCATGTGTGTCACTGTTTGCTTTAAAGTCTTGTCTAAGCTTTGGCTGAAAGGTGAACTTCAGGAGTGGCTTCAGGTCTGAGTTAGGAGGGTGTCCAGGGGCCACAGACTCAGGGGCTCCTCTAGTCTCTGTCAGACTGGTAAGTCTGGTATTTAAATTTCTTATTTTGAGATCACTGGAGATTCACGTGCAGTTGTAAGAAATGGTTCAGAGAAGTCCTGTGTACCCTTTACCCAGTTTCGCCCAATGGTAGCAGCTTGTAAAATTATAGTGCAATATCACAACCAGGATGGTTGACATTGATGCAGTCAAGATACAGAAAATCTCCATCCCACAAGCATCACGCATCTTTCCCTTTTATAGCCACACCCACTTCCTTCCTGCCCCTACCCCTTAGCCCCTGCCAACCAGTTCTTCATTTCTACAATTGTGTAATTTCAAGAATGGTATATAAATGGAATTATATTTGAGATTGGCTTTTTTGACTCAGCATAATCTTCTGAAAAGTCTTCCTGGTCGTTGAGTATATCAACAGTATGTTCTTTTTTTATAGCTGAGTAGTATTCCATGATATGGATGTAACACAGTTTAACCATTCACCAGTCGACGGCCACCTGGGTTATTTCGAGGTTTCAACTATTACGAACACAACTGCTATAAAGATTCAGCTACAGGTTTTTGTGTGACCCTGAGTCTTCATTTCTCTGGCAGAAATGCTGAGGAGTAAAATTGCTGTTGCATGTTTAGCTTCTTAAGAAACTGCTAGACTGTTTTCTGGAGGTGCTATACCATCTTATATTCCCGCCAGCAATGTACAAGTGAGCTAGCATCCTCACCAGCCGTTGGTATTGTCGCTGTTTTTTATTTTAGCCATTCTGATAGGTGCATGGTGATATCTCATTGTGGTTTTAACTTAGCATATGTTTAGTTTATGAAATTTTCCTTTTTACAGAGTTTTCATTTGAAAAATCTTTGCTGTGGACACTGAGCAATCAAAAGTTATTTTTTTTTTATTAAGATGAAAATACATAACACACTGGTACACAATTTTAACACATGATACAAAGTTTTAAAAATATAAAAGAGCATGAGTGACTCATAAGTCTCTTATCACCCAATTCTCCTCCCCTGAGGCCACCACTCCTACTGACAAAACTCTTTCTTAGGCTAAGCCTGTGAAACTTTCCACCTTAAACACAGACGCTTACCACAGTTTCACCGCTTCTTCCTATCCCGAGGTCACCACCAAGAATGACGAAGATTGTCTCGAGTGCAGACAACCCCTGGGAATGCTTTTAAATGTTTCTTTCTCAGTGTGTTCCCTTTCTGAACATTGGAATAATCTGAAGAGTCATTTACTCTTCCACCCTCCCCCCGCCCCAACACCTTCTCCATTCTCCTGTCGGTTCTAATTTCCTGAGGGCTAGGAAACCAAATAACTGGGTCTTTTAAAATTAGATATTAACTCAGAGTCCATAAGCCTAAGAAAGGTTTTCCTCAATACAGAAACTTTGGCTACTCAGCTGCCTTTCCCTTCTTGCCTTCTGAGTTTGGAGTTCTGCTCTAGAAGTGAAATTGCCAGAGGGGTGACCTCCAGGTCATGGCCATGTTCCTGCATGTGTCTTTGCCTCGAGCCACTACTGTGACATCTTCAGACACTGGAGGGTACATCTGGCCATTGATCTAATTAGAGCACCCACAACATCATTAAGTATTAGATGTAAGGATAAATTTAGCTTATTGTTTAATTGTAAAATGAAGGTATTAAGCTGGATTGCACTTAATTCTCCAGACTAGTGCTATACTTAATTTTAATAGAGTTTGATAGACATGTGGAGTCATTAGACAAATTATGATGAAATGTGAAAGAAGATTACTGAGCAAATTACCTGTCTCCAATGACTCATGATGAGTTTCACTAGTACTCAGAGTTCAAGCTGCTGATCAGGTTTTGTGTATGTTTTCCAGTGGCAGGCGATTTAATGTGAATGGATATAAAATTGGCTAATTTTGTTTTGAAAAAATGTACCCATGGACTGGCAGGTATTTTTAAATTGAGGATGAAGTTAGCTCCATGGTTTTTCATCACAACGCAGCTGTGAGTTCTCTATGTTTGAGATAAAAACTATACATTTACTTTTAAAACAAGCTTTTTTCTCTAATCATAAAATAAACACATGCTTTTATGAAAGAAAACTTGGAAAACCCAGAAATAAAGAAGATTAAAAAAATCACCTGTAACAAACCTAAAGGGGCACAACAGCCCAGGGACAGGGACTAGAAGGCAGGAGGGGACAGGAAAGCTGGTAATAGGGAATCCAAGGTTGAGAAGGGAGAGTGCTGACATGTCGTGGGGCTGTTAACCAATGTCATAAAACAATACGTGTACTAACTGTTTGATGAGAAACTAGTTTGTTCTGTAAACCTTCATCTAAAGTACAATAAAATAAGATCACCTGTAATTCCACCACTCAGGGATAATTACTGTTAATATTTTTAGGCACGTCCTTGCAAAACTGAGTATTTTTACTATTAAACACACAGATACATTGATTATCTCTAGGGAGGAGAAGAGTGTGTCTGGGGGACATGGGTGGAAGAAATTATTGCTTCTCACCGTTACTCTCGTACCTTTTAAACTTTGTATTGGATGCATGTATTTCCTATTAGCAAAACAATGGAGGACAGAAATCCATATCGAAACACCATTTTTGCTTTTGTTTTCCAACTTTTCTAGTGTTCTGCTTGTTTTGAAAGCCACTGACATAAAAGCCAACCCACTTCACAGATTACGATAGGTATCTCTTGGAATAGACTAGATAAGAGTTCCTTGTAGCTAACGACTTTGACTATCTTCACCCACAGGTATTACTAATAGTAACCCACATGTGGGCTTGTGGTTCCTGGGTGGCGAAAACAGTTAAGCACTCGACTAGTAGCTGAAAGGTTGGCAGTTTGAATCCACCCAGAGGCACCACAGGAATCAAGCCTGATGATCCGTTTCCAAAAGGTCACAGCCTTGAAAACCCTATGGAGCAGTTTACTCTGAGCACATGGGGTTGCCATGAGTTGGAATTGACTCGATGGCAACTAACAACATGTGGGCTCAGTGCTGAGGAAGCAGATTATATAACTAGTCTAAGCAAAAAATGAAGTTAAATATAGCGCTAAAACGTGGTCATGGGTCCAAAGCATTCTCTCTCGCTGGTTCCACAGTTCTTCCCATAAAACCATAGGGCATGGCTGGGGATACAGGAATCCTAGCGGTACACTGCGCTTATTGAAACTGACATAAAAACAATGCAGTCAGCATGAATCAATAGAAATGGTGCATTTGGCCAGCTGACTGTAGTTTCTGGGGCAGGAGGCACATGCAGTTTTGAGGTTTATATTAGTGTTAGATTTAGCAATATAGTCATGTTTCCTGAATTTTGTTACTAGGAAATATATTTGGTGTGTGTGTATGTTTGTATGTATATCTATATCATCTCCTGTTTGTATTTTACGAGTTTGATTTTATAAATAAACTTTCAGATGTGCCATCAGTCTTTTAAAAATCTGTTTTGGCTTAATTACTATCTTTTACTGCTGTTTTCCTCACCCTAAAACAGAAATTGCTGAAATTTCTTCCACTTTCCATTTTTCTTCCTCCCAGCCTCTGAGAACCTGGGCTGAGAGCTATCCCTGGAGCAGGGATCACTGAGCTAAGATTTAGAATCATGGACTCAGTTCACAACTGGCTATGTGATTCTAACAATGTATTTTTTTCCTTAAAACCTAAATTCTTCCATCTGTCTCAAGAGATTAATAATCTATACTCCTGTGAGAGTAAGAAGAAAGAATAGTTAATAATTTATTGTGTAACCTTAGCTCTTGATAACAAAGGTTTTAAATGAAATACAAAGATTTTTTTTTTTTTTTTTTTTTTTTATAATAACTTTTATTAAGCTTCAAGTGAACGTTTACAAATCCAATCAGTCTGTCACATATAAGTTTACATACATCTCACTCCCTACTCCCACTTACTCTCCCCGTCTTGAGTCAGCCCTTTCAGTCTCTCCTTTCTTGACAATTTTGCCGGCTTCCCCTCTCTCTATCCTCCCATCCCCCCTCCAGACAAGAGTTGCCAACACAATCTCAAGTGTACACCTGATATAATTAGCTCACTCTTCATCAGCGTCTCTCTCCCACCCGCTGACCAGTCCCTTTCATGTCTGATGAGTTGTCTTCAGGGATGGTTCCTGTCCTGTGTCAACAGAAGGTCTGGAGAGCATGACCGCCGGGATTCCTCCAGTCTCAGTCAGACCATTAAGTTTGGTCTTCTTATGAGAATTTGGGGTCTGCATCCCACTGCTCTCCTGCTCCCTCAGGGGTCCTCTGCTGAGCTCCCTGTCAGGGCAGTCATCGATTGTGGCCGGGCACCAACTAGTTCTTCTGGTCTCAGGATGATGTAGGTCTCTGGTTCATGTGGCCCTTTCTGTCTCTTGGGCTCTTAGTTGTCATGTGGGCTTGGTGTTCTTCATTTTCCTTTGCTCCAGGTGGGTTGAGACCAATTGCTGCATCTTAGATGGCTGCTTGTTAGCATTTAAGACCCCAGACGCCACATTTCAAAGTGGGATGCAGAATGATTTCATAATAGAATTATTTTGCCAATTGACTTAGAAGTCCCCGCAAACCATGTTCCCCAGACCCCCGCGCTTGCTCCGCTGAGCTTTGAAGCATTCATTTTATCCCGGAAACTTCTTTGCTTTTGGTCCAGTCCAATTGAGCTGACCTTCCATGTATTGAGTGTTGTCTTTCCCTTCACCTAAAGCAGTTCTTATCTACTGATTAATCAATAAAAAAACCCTCTCCCACCCTCCCTCCCTCCCCCCCTCGTAACCACAAAAGTATGTGTTCTTCTCAGGTTTACTATTTCTCAAGATCTTATAATAGTGGTCTTATACAATATTTGTCCTTTTGCCTCTGACTCATTTCGCTCAGCATAATGCCTTCCAGGTTCCTCCATGTTATGAAATGTTTCAGAGATTCGTCACTGTTCTTTATCGATGCGTAGTATTCCATTGTGTGAATATACCACAATTTATTTACCCATTCATCCGTTGATGGACACCTTGGTTGCTTCCAACTTTTTGCTATTGTAAACAGAGCTGCAATAAACATGGGTGTGCATATATCTGTTTGTATGAAGGCTCTTGTATCTCTAGGGTATATTCCGAGGAGTGGGATTTCTGGGTTGTATGGTAGTTCTATTTCTAACTGTTTAAGATAACGCCAGATAGATTTCCAAAGTGGTTGTACCATTTTACATTCCCACCAGCAGTGTATGAGAGTTCCAATCTCTCCGCAGCCTCTCCAACATTTATTATTTTGTGTTTTTTGGATTAATGCCAGCCTTGCTGGTGTGAGATGGAATCTCATCGTAGTTTTAATTTGCATTTCTCTAATGGCTAATGATCGAGAGCATTTTCTCATGTATCTGTTGGCTGCCTGAATATCTTCTTTAGAGAAATGTGTGTTCATATCCTTTGCCCACTTCTTGATTGGGTTGTTTGTCTTTTTGTGGTTGAGTTTTGACAGAATCATGTAGATTTTAGAGATCAGGCGCTGGTCGGAGATGTCATAGCTGAAAATTCTTTCCCAATCTGTAGGTGGTCTTTTTACTCTTTTGGTGAAGTCTTTAGATGAGCATAGGTGTTTGATTTTTAGGAGCTCCCAGTTATCGGGTTTCTCTTCATCATTTTTGGTAATGTTTTGTATTCTGTTTATACCTTGTATTAGGGCTCCTAGGGTTGTCCCAATTTTTTCTTCCATGATCTTTATCGTTTTAGTCTTTATGTTTAGGTCTTTGATCCACTTGGAGTTAGTTTTTGTGCATGGTGTGAGGTATGGGTCCTGTTTCATTTTTTTGCAAATGGATATCCAGTTATGCCAGCACCATTTGTTAAAAAGGCTGTCTTTTCCCCAGTTAATTGACACTGGTCCTTTGTCAAATATCAGCTGCTCATACGTGGATGGATCTATGTCTGGGTTCTCAATTCTGTTCCATTGGTCTATGTGTCTGTTGTTGTACCAATACCAGGCTGTTTTGACTACTGTGGCTGTATAATAGGTTCTGAAGTCAGGTAAGGTGAGGCCTCCCACTTTCTTCTTCTTTTTCAGTAGTGCTTTGCTTATCCGGGGCTTCTTTCCCTTCCATATGAAATTGGTGATTTGAAATACAAAGATTTTAATCCAAAGCTATTAATGATTTTATGAAAATGCACCAGACATTCTCAGCACTTGCTGTATGCCTTACAGACAGTAACTCACCCAGTGCCAACAATGGTATGAGATCTGTTATCCATTATCATCATCTTCCCCATTTTATAGAAACACAGAGAAGTTAAGTAACTGGCTGTATAGCTAATTAGCAGAAGAGCCAGAAGTCAAACCGAGGCAGCTTGGTGCTAGGATCCACATCTTAACCCCTCACTATGCAGTCACTAACTATGAAATTGCTGCATCCTCATTTATGATTGTATCACTTCCTTGCTCAAAAAACCTCAGTGTCTCTTTAAGCCTCATGTAATAAGTACAGGGAGTACCTGGGTGTGCAAACAGTTAACGGGCTTGGCTGCTAACCAAAAGGTCGGAGGTTCAAGTCTACCCAGAGGTGCCTTGGAAGGAAAGCCTGGTGATCTACTTTTGAAAAAACCAGCCACTGAAAACCCCATGGAAAACAATTCTACTGTGACCCACATGGGGTCACCATGAGTTGGAATTAACAGCAACTGGTTTGGTTTGGTATTAAGTACAGACTCCTTAGTTTAGCTAAAGACCCTTCAACTACCTTTCTTTCCTCTTTTGCTTCCCATCAAAATCCCTCACACATCCTCCCCTGATCCAGCCGAAGTGTACCATACCGGTCATGCTTCCCTGAGTAGATGTCATGTTTTCCTGCCTTTATGCTCTGCCCTTGGTCTTCTCTGTATGTGGAATCTACCTATTCTCGCCTCCCTTTTGAGGTGCAGCATCCTACCTTTGCTTTGAGGTCCTTGTCAAGATCCTTCATACATTTCCTCCTGCACCTGTCAGTCCCAGCTGGTTGTGGCCTTCCTGCAGAATTTCCCTCTCCTCTCCTCTGTGTGTATCACTGTCTGGCTTTTATGACAGTTATTTCTGTATATGTTATATTCCGTCCATACTAAATGATGAGCTCCTGGCAGGTTTCAATATGATTTCATTTCTTATAGTTTCAAAATTTTGTATTAAAATGGTAAATAATTTTTCATTACCAAATATATACATTCCTATCACACAAAAAAAATTAAATATTATGAAATACATCTCTTAGAAAGTGAAAATCCACCATTATAACTACCTCACCTGTTCTGAGGTTAACCGTCTGGGATGTATACTTCTGGGCCTTTTCAGGTAATAAACATGTATAATTTTTATTTACAGAAATGGGATTATACTTTACATACAGTTCTGTGCCCTTTTTTTTCCACTTAAAATATCTAGTACTTTTCATACAGAGCTCTATCTCATTCTTTTCTAACAACTGCGTAGTATAAGAGTATATGGATATATCAATATTTACCTGTTTAATCACTTATTGATGGGCATGAGAGTGATTCCCAATTTTCACCATCATTAAGAATGCTACACATACACCCATATGACTTTCTGTAGGATATCCTTGGACATGGATTTGCTAGGTAAAATGGAATGGAAATTCTAAATGATGATAAAGATTAAAAATGTAGACAGGAAAGGTGCTTTTTTGCCTTTCTCTAACCTTCACAAGGTTTAAGACTGCATCTACCAGTATAGCTCAGTAGCTGAGAAAGCAGGCAGGCTCCAGCCTAGGTTTGTATCCTGGCTTCATCTCTGTGCTTTAGTTACCTCATCTATAAAAAAAAAAAATTAAAAAAAAAAAAAAAATGGGGAAAATAATGGTACCTTCCTCCCAGTAGAATTGTAAGGCTTAAATGAGATAATACAATCCAATCTCAAAATAAATTAGTATTGAAACCAATAGCAATTATTTACAAAATGACCAAGGAATCCTGGTAGTACAGTGGTTAAGTGCTCGGCTGCTAACTGAAAGGCCCAAGGTTCGAACCCACCATCTGCTCCAAGGGAGAAAGTGTGGCAGTCTGCTTCCATAAAGATTATAGCCTTGGAAACCCTATGAGGAAGGTCTTCTCTCTCCTATAGGGTTTCTAGGAGTTGGAATTGACTTGACAGCACACAACAACAACATAACCAGCTAGAATTAGAGAGTTCAATCTGTGGCCTTGGAACAGTTTATCTCTGGAAAATTAACTGGCCTGAACTGGAATCAAACCAATGGTCTTGACCTCTTCAGTCCCACATTTTCCCAACCGAACTCAAAGGTCCCAGCTGCAGCTTGGTACCTTACATAATGGGTATCTCTGAGGACAGAGAACAACGTACTTCCCTGGAGGGTTCACTGTCTGGGCCACTGAAGGTTATTAGGTCACGTACTTAACTGGCCATTAACCTTGAAAATGAATAGAAAGTGCATAAATAAAGGTCTAGAGTAGACTAGAATGTTTCTGTTTAGATTCTTAGGTCTGGGCCAGAAGTCTCCACCTACATTGGAAGCTTCTATGCCAATACTGAAGACTCTGGGGGTAATCAACCCTGGGTTCTGGAACCAACTCTTGCCACTAACCAGCTGCAAAACCTTGAGCAAACTGCTGAATCTTCTTCTTTTTTTTTTTTTTTTTTTGGATTTATACAACAACGGAATTGAAATAGCTGATAGGAGAGATCCTTTTTGGACACTCCTTTCGTCACAGGCAGAGCCACATTTTCAAACAGCAGTGCTGTTTATTACACTTAAAAAAACAAAAAAATAAAAATTAATGTGTAAAATTAGGCTATGAAAATACTTTCAAAATGTGTCTGTCAAGAAATGGCAAAAGGATACAGCCAAGCACAGCCTCAGTTGACACTGGCTCTGTGGGGCTTCAGAGATGGTTGTGGGGGGCACTCTGAGGAAGCCCCGTGGACATCAGGAGAAAACTGTCTTCTAACTGGGGCCAGGTCCTAGGTCCTAGTCAGGGGCAAATGTGGTAGCAAATGGGGCTCCCAGTAAAATACGGGCATCGTCCAAAGTGTGCTGACGATCTTCCCCCATCCCAATATACTCTTACCCTCCCCCACTGGAATCAAACTGTACCTATCTTCTATGTCCTGTGTCAAAGGCCCCCTTTTCCTTGAGAGCCTCGGCACAAAGAGATGTCTTCCTTCTCTAAAAGGCAGATAGATGACACTCATTTTCTCTGCCATTCTCCTGGCACTTGCTGCATGGTTACAGGGCTGCCTCAACCTTCTCCTAGTTACATTTGTTTCCCCTCAATGAGATCGGGAGCCTTTCATTTCTCTTGGCCTCCCAGGCATCCAATACAGTAGGGCTCAGAACATATTTGTGGCTCTGTGACTGAGTGACTCAGGCAGGCCTCACGGGAGTAGAATTTTATGCATTTTAATATGAACCATACCAAGAAAACTGAGACTTCTACCTCATTGCTCCTACTGGAAACCATCAGTTCCAAGCTGATTTGCTTGGAGCTGGATGGAATTTTGTTCCTTTTCACATCAACATCCATAATCTAATTTTTAAATGTAAAAACATTTACATAACACCGATTTCGTATTAAACAGTAATCTAAACGCTTTACAAATGTTAACTCCTTTACTCTTCCTAACAACCCAGATGTAGAAACTGAGGCACTGTCCAGGGATCAAAGCTAATGCGTGGCAGACCTGGGATTCAAACCCAGGCAATTGGGCACCAGAGAACACGCTCTTCCACATGGCTATGTTGCATAAAACTTATATGAGTGGCAAGAATCTTGATGGGGGGGGGGCGGGATTGATGTTGATGTATTTTTTTAGGGGAAATATATTTTTCTTGTGTCCCCCTTTCCTTCCTCATTCAAAGTAAAATCTTTTAAAGCAAAGCTTTTTTTTTTCACACCTGAGAAAACGGCGTAGCTCATTTTTGCTTTGGCAACCGAGATGAAAGAGGAAACTTGTGTGGTTTCATCACTGGTACTTTTGGGGTGTGTGCTGGACGTTGTCCTCTGCCTTCCTTCTGACCCACCTGGCTCCCAGGTCCACTCATCCCCCAGGTTTTGTTGCCTCAGCTCTGGGAGACTTTTTAGCAATCTATCCTTCCCCTACAATCTCGAGATCTGGACCAGCCTTCCCGTCAATCCCTCTAAATCCAGTCCTTGTTCAAGAGAACCTCAAGGGTCTTCTTAAGCCCTTCTCTTTCTCAAAGCCTCCCAGGGCTCAGACCTTATTAATAACTTCATTTGCATCAGAATTAGGGTACAGCATGTCAGGGTCTTCCATCGCGGTGTGAACCCCCTACATTTATATGTTTTCACATGCTGTGTGGCTGACATTATGTGTATTAAATATCTGTCTCCCCACATGGCAGGCCAGCCTCAGAACCTGACAGACCTGCCATTTATTAACTATGGGACCCAGGGCAAATTACTTAACGTCTCTGAGTCTCGGTTTTCTCATCGTGAACGGGATTGATACTCCTAGGATTGATGCGTGGATCAGAGAACATGACGCAGGTGCGGCGCCAGCACACTGTCATTCACTTAGGTTCCCCCTTGGCAATATCGACTTCATACACGCTTGTCTGTTCCCTATTTTTCCCGGGCACCATTATGCTCTGACGGCAGGAAGGGTGTTTGTGCTCCACACTCTGAAATTTTCCTATAAGCCCCGTTAGGGCGTTAAGGCTTCCTGGACTCTCAACACCTTCAGGACAACCCGGAAGAATCCGCTCTTCTTCTTAAATCTAACTCCTCGGCCCCAGAAAGGCTAAGAGCTCAGGTCCTGAGGGAGGCCCGGCTAAGTCGCTGGGTGGGGCTTTGAGAAGAAGAAATCGGGTTAAAAAAAGGGACACCGAGCTCCCGCTCACCTCCTTTCTTCAAGGATTCTTCCCCCACCCCCGGCTCCCTTCCCGCTCCGGACACCTGCTGCCTGAGCTCGGCGTCCGAGGCAGGGCCGCCCTCCGCGTGGCCGTCTCAGCGGCCCGGGTCCCACCTGCGCGGCCGCGGGCACCCGCGAGGTCGCCCCGGCGCGCGCCTCTGGGGAGGCCCGGTGCGCGCCCTGCCCCCGCCTCCCCCGCGCAGCCCGCGGCTCCCGGCCGCGCCCCCTCCCAGCCCGCGGCGCCCCGACACCCCTCTCCTCCCCCGGCGGGCTCCGCGGAGCATTGTACTCACATCCGGGGCTGGGTTTTGCCTTAATGCGAAACGTAATTAACCCGGAAAAAAGAGCCGAGAGACAGAAGCGAAGGTGGGGACAAGGGGAGGGGGAGAGAGAGGCACCGAGAGTTTGGCAGCGAGAGAAGGAAATCCCCCGAGAGCGGGGGACCCGCCGGGCCGCAGAGGCGATGCCCACCCCGATGTAACCCGCCCCGCCCAAGCCCCGGCCCCTGCGTGGCGGGGTAAGTTGGGAGCACTCGTGGGCCGCGGAGCAGAGGGGCGCCGGTGGGCGCGCGGGGGCAGGCGCTGGCTGGGGGTGCAGGGGGTGCCCGGGCGGAGGAGAAGCGGCAGAGGGGTGGGGAGGGCGCGCTGCCAGGGTGGCTGACGGCAGAGGGGGAGTCGCCGCTGTCCCCGCCGGTCTCCTTTAGCCCCCAGGAAAGCCCAGAGGGCAGCCCCTCCTCCAACCTCCTGGAGCGTCCGGGGTGGCGGAGGTCTGCACGCCGGGGGTCAGGTCGCGGGGGTGGGGCTACGGGGAGGGTAGGGGCGTTGTTCTGCTGAGCTGCATTTTCTCACGTTTGCAGCCGCGAAAGTTCTCTGCGGGTGCTGGCGCTGGGGCATCGGCCCCGCAACGACTGCCCGGGCTGAGGGTAGAGAAGGAGAGCAGAGGACGCCCCAGGCAAGTCCCTCGGGCTCGGATTGGGCCTTGGAGACTTCTTTTTTTCAAGGACACCTACCCCTCCTTATGAAATGACAGGCTTGGAACGCTCCCTTAGAGAGACCCCGCCTTTCCTCTGGGACCGGAGTCTTAGGATGCATTGGGTGGGAACTAGACAGCGGCTTAGGGGGTCTCCTTGTTTTGTTCAGCCTGGTCCCTGGGCTTCTGCGGTTCCAGGTGGGGGGGGCTAACCTGGAGGAAGCTGTCCCAAAATGCAGGGTAGCTGTCAGATTAGGAAAGCCCCTTATTAAAGAGGGGAGCGCTCTCTCTCTCCTCCCCTCCCCCACTCCTCTTCCTCCTCCACCCTCCCCAACTTCTTCTTCACCTTACAAGCGTGTCTTTTCTCCTCCAGACCCGAAGGCTGTTATTTTCGTTAGAAAGAAGAAAGGCAAGGGGAAGAAGAGAGGCCTTGTAGGTAGGAAAAGTGTCGGGGCACGTCCACAGAGGAGGCGCCGCAGGGCCAACTTGGAAGCGCCTTCCACTTCAGACTTACCATCTCCTTCCTTCTCCCCACCCGCCGCCCCCCACCCCCCGGCCATCCCAGACCTCAGCCTTTCCCTTTAGGCTTCTTTCCTTCCTAGTTTGCATGGGTTCGAGATGTATCTTCCTCTTCTAACGCCTTCTTCTGCCCCTCCTCCTTTCTTTCTTTAGGACTCGCTCCAAATGGGTTTTTTTCAGAGGCGAGTTAACAGCAGAGAAAAGCATTCTACCAGGAGCCAGCTGTGGCTCTTGGAGGCATTTCAGGGCTGCTCCGTGATGGTTGCATTCAGGGCTGAAGTTTCAATATTGTACTAATGTTGTTCTTAATTTATCTGAGCAAGTCCCCCTTTTTCTATCGGGGGCAAAGCCTCCAGAAACAGTAAAGCCAAGATCTTGAAAGAATAGAAGGCTTTGTTTTCTATTTCAGATGCATTCAGTTGCCATTTACTGAGCAATAAGGACAGGAAGGGCTGTGATGAACAACACACAGTCCCTGTCTTCAGGGGGCCAGAATTCTGGTGGAGAACACAGGCAGTACATGAGTACCTGGAACCCAAAGTAGAGCACTAAAGCAGAGATGGGGTGTGCTTGGGGAAATCAGAGGAGGCTTTTAGAAAGCATCATCAGAAGGGAACAGCCTTCTCCAGAGAGCTAGTGTGCTTTGCAAAACCAGAGGGTTTTTTTTTTTTCAAAGCATCATTTCAGATGCTAGCTTTCTCCACTGTGTGCCATCTGAAGGCTGGTGACCTTTGCCACGACAAAGGCCTAGCTTGTAGTCTAGACCTTGTGGCCAGCCCAATGTACAACATGTAGTAGGTGCTGAGTAAATATTTGCTGAATGAATGAATGAATGCAGGCGTGTGGGTTGTTTGTACTTGTCCTGACAGGAGAGAAAAGAACAGTGTGGTAGTGTCTTATAGAAAGCCTGGAGAAGTTTGGTCCACCCAACTCCTTCATGGGGACTTACTTAGGAGCTTGCCTTTAGATCTTTTGCTCTACTTGTCTACTTGTAAGTTCCACTTTTTACAAATTTTCTGTGGCACTACTAGTGCAGTTTTAGCTAACTGGTAATGGAAGCTTTACTCACTTCACAGATGGGTAATCAGCTAGGTATTGATTTGAAAACCTTCTGCCAGTTTGGTAGAGAATTTTTGCAAGCCCTTTCCCCCCGTATTGTTGGTACTTTCTAGTTCTTTCTTTTCTATAAGGAAGTAGGGCTGGCAAATCGCAACATATCATCATAGAGGGCTGAACTGTGTTCTGTGACCAAGGTCAAAATGAATTTTGAAGATATGCAAGTTTTAATGGGTGTCCAACTGGGGAGAGATTCTGCAAAAGGGGAAAGGGAGAAGCATCAGCCCCTTCAGCCAAGCCACCCTGAGCGGCCCTGCTGTTTGCTTGCTGGGTGTTTGCTGAAAGTACTGGAACTCCAGGAAGACCCAAGCAGCAGGAGCACAGTCTTTATGGTGTGCATCCAGCTGGCATTTCATTGATTTCCTTGAGAGATGGGTGATGCCCCTTTAAAAGGCTAGATGCCTCAAATTTGATTTTGTTGTGGGACCACAGTGCAGTCAATATTCCTTCTTTACTAAGATGGCTGGGGCTCTATTCTGACGGGTATAGACATAGGGCTTGGAAATGAAGATATGGTTGCTGGGACTTGGGCTACTCTGCCTCCTCTCTCTTCCCATCGTAAGCATTTTGGGTTGCTTTACTTTCAGTTTCCCATCAGTCTTAGTGAGCTGGATAGGACCCTGGCAATCTAATCTGTTAGGCTTTGGAAAGGAAGGAAGCAAAGCAAATATTATAGTGTAACAGCCTATGGGAAGAGAAGGATCCTAGCCCAGCCCGATGTAAAGCCATGACTGAGGCAACGATTTAGACAGGATGGTGCTGAGAGGTAAAAGGAATGGAGTCCCTTCCTGCTGGTTCTGAGGAGGCCTGTGGTTGGTGCATTGGGACTGTAATTGGAAGAGCCCGTTGACCTTTATTCTTATCTTGGTGTGCTCTGGTTCCCCTTCCCCTTGCTGTTAAGCTTTTCCAGCTTTTTTGGCTTTACAACTTATCTTCCTTCTTAAAGTCCCTTTTCTGCCTTGACCCTGGTTGATTGAAGTGACTTGCAGCCGATTAAAGGCTGCACTGGGCTCTTGGAGGTCCAAGCCCTGCTGGGGCAGGAGCTCCTGACACTGCCTAGTGTTGGCAAAAGGCTTTCAGCGTTGTGTCCATGGTGTGCCTTCCTGCCCATAGAGGCCGGCCAGCTGTGATAAAGAGGCAGGAAGCAAGGTTCTCTTGTCTTCGTGCTCTTGAGAAATACTGCAGTTAAAGTGTAAAGGCTGGGGACTTGCTGTCTCAACAGAGAAGACTCGAATTTCACCAGTTAATTGCAATGCTGTGCTCTGTTGTTGCGATTCCCCCTAGGGCGAAGCAAGAGGCAGCTCTAGGATCCCTTCCCTGGAACCTGATAAGCATGTTGAGTTCCATTAACTTTCAGGGAACCCTGACCAAGATGGAGCATCTGGACCTCTTTGGGTTTTTTAATCTTTTGGAGGAGCTACAAAATGTGATGGTTGTTCATGTAGAGAGAAGTGTAAGGTTGTGTATGCCTTTATTTGTGAGAGTCCCAGTATCATATTTGCCCTTTGCTAGCCACAGTGATCTTAGGTCACAGCTTTTCTCTAGGCTCATTGATATTTGAAGAGTAGAGATGCCTGTGCAGCCACCTGCCATGTTAAGCAGCTTTGCAGTAGCGGTAGTGGTTAGCATGTACTGTGTGTTAGGCACTTCACACATACACGCACATCTTAACAACAACAGTATTTACCCAGTGCTTGCTCTTTACCAAACCCTGTGTGAAGCCCTTTTCACACAATATTTAATTTAATCCAGGCAGCAACCTTTGAAGTAGGTGCTTCCATTCTGCAAATGAGGAAGTAAGCCCAGAAGAGTTCAGTTACTTGTCTGGTATTTGAATCCAGGTCTGTCTGACTCTAAAACCCACACTCTTTCACTTCACTCTTCTGCATCAATGGGTAACCGAAATCAGCACACCCTTTTGAATGGTCATCTTCTTGCAAGAGTTTCATCAAAAGCACTCATGCTGATGCCTGTCACCTCCACAACTTCCTTACCACACCCAGCCCATCCTCTTGCCCAAAGTCAAGAGCACATGCCTTTAGACAGACACACTCAAGCCAGGTATGGTTTCCACCTGGCATTTAGCAAAAGGCTAGTAGATCAGAGAAATAATGATGTCTTTATTTTCCTACTGCCTATGTCTTAGTGCCTTCAGATAACTTGCAGGTTGACACGGTCAAGTTTAAAATGAAGATTATAGTTCTGGGACTTGTGTAGCTGTTGTTAGGAAGCCATATGGTGAAACTGAATTCACCGTATCTTCTAATTGGGAGGACTTTCACAATTCTGGAAGCTGGAGATCTTAGTTTTTATAGGCTGTTTATAAACCAGATGTGGCCGCTTGCCTGCCCTGGTGATCTCTATTGTGGAGATGGCCTAACCAAGCCTTCAGCCATGGGTAGGCTCTAAGAACCACATTTTCTTTGAGTATAGATGAGGCTGTTTGTTGTTAGGAGAGGTCGTGAGTGTTTAAAATACCTTTTTTTGTTATCTTAATTTTGCTGGTATCAATTTTCAGTTAGTCTTGCCTTTTCCCTAATCTTTTTTCCCTTAAAAATTCCTTTTGAGTATCTCTTGCCTTCCAGCCAAAGTTCGAGGATCCGGTGGGAATTGGGCACCCTTTCTTAGCATCCCCATTTCTGTAGATGTTTGCATTCCTCAGACTGCGGTTCTGTTGGGAACATGCCTTCAGTACATTCCCTTCTCTCTGACATTATTCTGCTTTCTTTGCTTGCCCTTAGACTATTTGGAATTTGCTGTTATGATGGTTTCAAAGTGCTGTGATACTATACCAGTAGGAAGTAGATGTTCCCACACGTCCTAAGTTATAATTTTTGGTGCATGCTCAGTGATGCATTCTGAAATAGCTCTTTGGTTTTGTTTTTTACGGGACAGCATTGTCAAGATGCACCATGGTGCCACAACGCACACTTAGATATGCTCTCGTCTGTACGGACGCGAATTCTGTTCACATGGTCCATACGTATTGTGGTGGTAGTTGAGTGGCTATTTTAACCTCTACCCTCCAGTTCCTATCTGCTATATAACAGTCCTCTCAGACCTCTGATGTCATTTCCTGATAAACTTTCTCCTGTTAGAAGTTAGTAATTTCCTGTTGGTATCCCTCTGGCTCGCCACTGAAGCTGCTATCTCCAGCTTCTGCCTTAGCAGGGGTAACAGGCCTGGAGATACCCTTCCAGCTTACCCAACTACATGTCAAGAAATGCCATCTTGACTGTTTTCAGGAGCAAAATCCCTGAAATTCTCTGTCCTGCCAATATAAAGTACTATGAAAGAAGAATTTCTAAATATTAAAACAAATTTTTTATTTTCATATTTGAACCCTCTGAAGTTGTAGTAGATATTTTATAAGAGGGTCAGTGCCATTTAAGGCTTTAGGGTTACCTTTAGGGTCATCTGTGTTATCACTTTACCTCATTTTTATTTACCTCGAATGTGTCAGAACAGTCAGGCAGATGAATCTCTCTTATTTCACTCTTTGCTGTGTCTGCAAACTACGTTGTTGTTGTTGTCAGTTGCTATTGAGTTAATTCTGACTCATGGCGACCCCATGTGTACAGAGTAGAACCGCTCCATAGGGTTTTCAAGGCTGTGACTTTTTCGAAAGCAGATCGTCATGCCTGTCTTCTGAGGCGCCTCTGGGTGCATTCGTACTGTCAACCTTTCAGCTAGTAGTTGAGCGCTTAACCATTTCCACTACTCAGGGACCTCTAAACTACAAGCTGTCTTAAAAATTAAGAGGTTCAATACAGCACACTGCAGATTTCATGACTTAATAGCTCTACGTTGTTGTCCTTTGGTGTTGTCGAGTCGGTTCCAACTCAGCGATGGTACACAACAGGACGAGACACTGCCTGGTCCTGCGTCATCTTCACAGTTGTTGTGTTTGAGCCCATTGTTGGATCCACTGTGTCAATCCATCTCGTCAAGGGTCTTCCTCTTTTACTCTGACCCTTTATTTTACCAAGCAATGACCTTCTCCAGGGACTGGTACCTCCTGATAACATGTCCAAAGTACATGAGACAAAGTTTAATAGCCCTATAAAAAATAAAAAACAAAAGAAAGAAAAAAAACTATCCATCTGTTCATTCATTCCTCCAGCAATTTATTTTAAAATGTCAACCTTATCTCCCAAGTTCCAAGCCGAAAAACTCCACAGCGGGTCCTTGTCAGGGTCCCTGTTTCCCCTCCCTAGAGCCATGGGGATGGTGTGGCAGAGGAATGTAGGCATTGACTTGGGACTGAACGTTCATTTGGCCCCAAGAACAGGGCCTCCCTTGAAGACCAAGAGTAAGGAACCAAACCGGCAGGGGAAAGAATGAGAATTTCTAAGAGGATGTTGCAATAGGAAGTAAGAAACCCAATAGGTTGGAGACTGCTAAAGCCCTCTGGGCAAGTACCTGACTCTTGGGTAACTGATATGTTGGGTATTTATTAGATTTTAAGACTTAGAAACACTGAAACAGTTCTAAGAGAGCTATAATTTAGGCAAGGTCTTTGGTTTTGGACTCTGGAGAATCGAGAAATTTATTCTCACTTCAAAATTTACACCATAAAGTTGTGTGTGTATGTGGAATTAAATAGCTTTCCCCCGATAAATAAAGTAACACAAATGCCCTGTAGAAAATTTTGGAAAATACTGTACAGAAAAATAGTAGAAGAAAATAAAATTAAATAACCCAAGAGACAATAACTATTAATATTTTCGTGAATGTATTTCCAGTCTTTTTCTATTCACATATAAGAATACAAAAATAATTGGATGATTGAGACTATCAATTATTTTATATCTTAAAAAAAAGAAATGATATGGTAAGTTTCTCCCTAGTTTATTAGAATTTACTTGAAAACTTAATTTTTAAATGACTGTGACTGTCCCATAATTTATTTAGTTAATCTGTAATCATTGAGACATTCAGAAAATTTCTAAATTTTTGTTAGTATAAATTCTTGTCTTAGTTATCTAGTGCAGCTGTAACAGAAATACTGCAAGTGGATGGCTTTAACAAAGAGAAATTTATTCTCTCACAGTCTAGTAGGTTACAAGTCCAAATTCAGGGTGTCAGCTCCAGGGGAAGGCTTTTTCTCTTTGTCGGCTCTGGAGGAAGGTCCTTGTCTTCAATCTTCCTATGGTTGAGGAGCTTTTCAGGCACAGGGGCCCTGTGTCCAAAGGACCCGCTCTGTTCCCGGTGCTGCTTTCTTGGTGGGTATGAGGTCCCCAACTCTCTGCTTTCTTCCTTTTCCTTTTATCTCTTGAGAGATAAAAGGTGGTACAGGCCACACCCCAGGGAAACTCCCTTTACCTTGGATCTAGGAGGTTACCTGAGTGAGGGTGGTATTACAATCCCACCCTAATCCTTTTAACATAAAATTATAATCATAAAATGGAGGACAACAACTCAATACTGGGAAGCAAGGCCTAACCAAGTTGATATACACATTTTTGGGGGGACGAAATTGAATCCATGACAGTTCTATTTGCAGTTGCCATCTTTTTACTTATCTTTATTTGCTTCTCTGTTCATTTACTTGGATGGAATCCTAGAGTGGAATTACTGGGTCAAAGGGTATGAACATTTTTAACACTCTTGTTACCTATAACCTAATTGCTTTCCAGAAAGGATCAAACTCCTCTCCAGGGTATTTAAGAGTCCTAAGAAAAATTTTCAGTACATATTTGTCATGAGCAGCAACCTTTCCTTCTTAGCCCCTCTGGTACTTCTGTCTCTTGTCAGCTGTCGCTTTTATATTATGAGCCTGATAAAGGTGTCAGTTGGCTCAGTTCCTAGGGCAGTTTTGTTCTTGTCTTGAATCTTCTATGGTGGAACCTAAGGACATTGAAATGGGCAGTAAAGGAGATATTGTTGGCAGAGATACTTCAGAGTACCCCTCATCTCATTTGGAGGTAGGTACCCATTGACTCTGCCTTTTATTTGGCTGCTTCTGGTAAGCAGCCAAACACAGGCCAGGAATTTCAGTTTAATTGCCATTTAACCCACTGTCTTAGTTATCTAGTGCTGATATAACAGAAATGCTACAGGTGATGGCTTTAACAAACAGAAGTTTATTCTCTCAATTTAGGAGGCCAGAAGTACGAATTTAGGGTGCCAGCTACAGGGGAAGTCTTTCTCTGTCGGCTCTGAGGGAAGACCCTTATCATCAATCTTCCCCTGAGTCTAGGAGCTTCTCAGTGCAAGGACCCTGAATCCAAAGGATGTGCTCCGCTCCTGGTTTTTCTTGCTTGGGGGTAATGAGGTCCTTCTCCTCTCTGCTCACTTACCTCTTTTATATTTCAAAAGAAATTGACTCAAGATACAGCTTAATCCTGTAGATTGGGTCCTGCCTCATTATCATAACTGCCTCTAATCCTGCCTCATTAACATCATAGAGGTTAGGATTCACAACACATAGGATAATCACATCAGATCACAAAATGGTGGACAGCCACACAATACTGGGAATCATGGCCTAGCCAAGTTGACACACATTTTGGGGGGACACAATTCAATCCATAATGCCCACTTTCTGCTGCTGATCAGCGGGCAACTCCATACAAACTCACTTTTTTCCTCCGAGTTTCACTTTTACCATAAATGAAATATTAATTTACTTTCATTTGCAGCACATACTCAGGAATTTATATTCTACTGAAGAAATACAGATCATACCCAAAGTCCCACTTTTTTATTTTGCTTTTCATCAAAATATAGAGTTATTGTTTGGATTATTTGGGGCCATGTTTTGGCTTAATGAGTACGTGAGAGAGGGAGACAGTGAGTGATTGACTGATTGTGTACACATACATTTGGTTTGCATTTATCGAAGTCCAGCAAGGAAGATGAAGTAGGAAACAAACATGAAAAATGCTCAACCTCACTAGTCATTGTTATGTATTGGAAACTCGCAACAGTTTAAAATAATGAGAATATTCAGTGTTTAATATCAACGGCACTGGGTTTTTTTTTTAATAAGATTATGGTGATGGTAATAATGGTTGCATTGCAGATACAGAAAATATTTTTAGAAAAAAGTAATTTTATAATAGGTCTCAGAATTGTAAAAGATCATAGCCTATGATCTAGTCATATTGTTACTTGAAGTTGATAGTTTCTGTGTAAAGGAAGAAACAAAGATGAAAATGAATTTTAGCATTATTTATAATAGTGAAAAATGAGGTATAACCTGTCTAATCACAGGGGAATGGTTAAGTAAATTGTAGTCAATCCAGTCCAGTCACGTTATGCAACCATTAAAAACAATGATTATAAAGACTACATAAACTCAAACCAAACCCGTTGCCCTCGAGTTGATTCTGACTCATAGTGACCCTATAGGACAGAGTAGAACTGCCTCATAGGGTTTCCAAGGAGCAGCTGGTGGATTCGAACGGCATGCCGATCTTTTGGTTAGCAGCTGTGCTCTTAACCGCTATGCCACCAGGGCTCCTAAAGACAATATAAACAAATAAACAAACAAAAAAAAAACCCATTGCCATCGAGTCGATTCCTACTCGTAGTGACCCTATAGGACAGAGTAGAACTGCTCCATATGGTTTCCAAGGAACGCCTAGTAGATTTGAACTGCTGACCTTTTGGTTAGCAGCAGTAGCTCTTAACCACTACACCACCAGGGTTTCCATAGACTATATCATGGAAAATGTTTATGATAATTTTAAGTTTAAAAAAGGCTGATTATCTAAGTGGACAGGGCATGAAGAAGCAAGCAAAAATGAAAACAGTTGGTTAGGGTGATTTCTTAAAAAAAAAAAAAAAATTTTGTTGTTGTTGAGAGTATACATAGCAAACATACACCAATTCAGCAGTTTCCACATGTACCATTCTCTGACATTGATTACATTCTTTGAGTTGTGCAGCCATTGTCACCTTACTTTTCTGAGTTGTTCCTCCTCCATTCATAAACTCACTGCCCCCTGAGGTCCCTGTCTAATCTTTCAGGTTGCTGTTGTCAATTTGATCCCGTATAGATAGTTCTTAAAAGAGCATAATGCTCAAGGCAGACCTTTTTTTACTAGTTAAGCTAAGCTGTGGTTTTGAGAAGACTTCTAGGGCTATTTTCAGTTTAAGGCTTAAAGATTATTTCAGGGCAATAGTTTTAGGGGCTGGTTAGAGTGATTTTTAAACAGCATTGTTATATTGTGAGTTTTGCACTAGAAACAAAACACTAGGGAGGTTTGGCATGCTCTGGAAAGATACAGTGCTGAGTGGGTTGGACCTAGGTCTCTTCCAGCACAAATACTCTGTGTTCTTTGTCAGCCATGTGTTTTGATGGCTAGGAAGCAGCTTGCCAGATGGTTTCATTATGGTATAGAGCAAAGGTGAAGGAGCTAGTTAGAGGGGTACCCGGTGCTCTAACCCAGCATGAAGGCTTTCCATGTTGCAGCAGGAGAAGAGGGAGTCATTGCGGGGTACGGGGGTGGGGGTGGGGGAGCAGCTCTTGGAACAAACCACCAGATGTGTTATCATTCTCCACCCAATATTTTTACTTTGGGGAACTCAGTTTAAAATAAAATTTAAGGTAACAAGTGATTTTGGGAGGTCAGAAACAAGTTAAAAGTATATAACCTGAGGAGTGTTTGTGAGGGTTGGAAAGGACATATTGGAGTTTTGCCTTGGTCTTGGTAGGGGAATTTTGGGATGATAGCATGTATGGAGGAAACCATGGTGCCATTGTGGTTAAGTGCTATGGCTGCTAACTAAAAGGTCGGCAGTTCGAATCCACCAGGCGCCCCTGGAAACTCCGTGGGGCAGTTCTGCTCTGTCCTGTAGGGTCACTATGAGTTGGAATTGACTTGATGGCAGTGGGTTTGGTTTTTTTTTTTTTTGGTTTAGTGTATATATATATATATATATATATATATGTACACGAATTGCTAGCACCCATGTTTCCTCCTCTCACTCCCCAGTGGTTAGTGGAGGCTGGGTATAGGGTGGCAGAGTTAATTGTATTAGGGGACCTTCCTGTAAAAAAAAGACAAAGAGCCAAGGAAGACTTAGAAGATGATGGTGACATGGTCTAAGAGGCAAGAAGAGGAGCTTTGGGGGGATGGGGTAGCAGGCTCTCTCCTGCCAAGTCTTAGCAGCTCTTTTGACAAGGGGTGTACAGATGAAGATCAGCATAAACTGTCAGAGGATTCAGGCTTGGGACTGAAGGTTTGTGTTTTCTGCACCATCTTTTTGAGTATTTCACTTCTGTGTGGGTCGACTAGTTATAACCACATTTCCGTGTGATGCTCGGCTCTCCTGCGGCTGATCCTTCCTCCCACCTCCCACATTCTTGATGAGCTCTGTGACTCAGCTGCTTCTCAGGACATCTGAACAGCTTTTTTTTTTTTTCCCCTGAGGCTAGAACCATAGTTAGGAGATGTCGTAACCAGAATTCTTACCATTACCTTTCCTTTTGGTACGTGATAGTCTTCTCCCACTCACGGATCTCTGCAAATGGGAAGCCCCCTCAGCAAAGGTATATTTTGGGAAGGGGGTTGTGGAATGTCTTCCAGCCTCTGACTTGAGAAAAAGACAGGCAGTGGTTAATCCTGTAAACTGAAAAGGGAAAATTGGAATGCCAACATTCAGTTATACACCATGCTTACCAACTGGGTCCAAAGGTAGTCAGCTTTGTTATCACAGGACAGTTTATATACTTTCTCTTGGAGCTGCCAGAGGAATAGCCACAATGCTGCAACCCCTGAAAATCTGTCTCTGTACCTGGGCTGGCATCAAGGGAATTCGCCTAGTTTTCTTAGGGGGCAGGTAATCTCCTTCACCCTGCTTAGACAGCTGTGCATCCTTCCTGACCAAGCCTTTCTACATGGAACCCTGCTCCCTCCTGATTCCCTGTGGGGAAGCAGCATCCCTTCTTTAGGATATGAACCCTCCCCCAACCGATGTCAGGCCCATCCATCTCCTCCTATCTCTTCAGTCTGCTGGAAGACTCCTAGCTTCAATTCAGGGGAGAGACTTCAGTTCCTCCTACAGCGTTTGTTCCCAGCTCTTGGCTTGTGCCCATCTCTTTCCCTTTCCGGAACTCAAAATTGCTCCTTTGTGAAACTGGAGCTGGAATAGGAAGCTTAGTTTGGGAAGGTGCCGAGAAACAGGGCATCTGGCTGCAAGTGTACTGGTACCTCTAAGATAAGTGATGCTGCTTTGTGCAGGGTGTTCCGCCCCTCCCCACCCCCACCCATGCCATTGTCCCCCACTTCCGCTATACTGCTACTTCCTTCTCCTCGGCCATCTTTTTCAAACCTCCTCTTTCCACTTTTTTATCCTCTTCTCGCCTCCTCTTTTGCTTTTGGAAAGTCTGGTGGTGTAGTGGTTAAGTACTATGGCTGCTACCCAAGAGGTCAGCAGTTCGAATCTGCCAGGCGCTCGTTGGAAACTCTATGGGGCAGTTCTACTCTGTCCTATAGGGTCACTATGAGCTGGAATCGACTCTACAGCAGTGGGTTTCTTTTGGTTTTGCTCCTTTTGCTTCCCTTTTAGCTCCACTGTTTAGTCTTTCTCTTATTTCTCTGTTGCCTTTATTCTCTGTCCCCTATCATTACCCGGAGAGTAACCATGGGATCTCCTGACTCATCTTTCTCCTGGCTGAGTTGTCTGCCCCAATTGGGATTCTAGACTGGCCTTACCTAGAATCAAGGAATTCATTGATATCCTTCTGTGGAGGGCTCTTTTTTTCTTGGGGTGGCCTCTTAACTCTGCAGGGTACCCTGTAGAGGTGGGAGACAACAGACCACATCATCAATAAAACCCTTAGAATTAGCCTGATCTCATGGGACTGTGTCTCACTGCTCTGTGAGACTTGCCCCCTCTGGGTCTGGGAGACTAGAGGTATGGTATCTCGGTAGCTTACTTGCTACCCTTGTGTTGTGGTGTGGAGAATGGCCTTAAGCCAACTGTCTTGCAACTTGGCTTGACTGTAGAATAAGAAATTGATGGGCTTGGCCCACTGTAACTTTGCTTTGTTGGAGCCAAGCAGAGCCCAGTGGTAGGTGGTATCTGCCCTTGAAAGTCTGAATGTCTTGTGGTGTTTTCTAATTAATGAGCAGTTAATTAATTCTAAATAATTAGATAATCAAGTTGGGTGTATCTGCTTGCTGAAAGGGCGGGGGGTGTGGGTGCGGGGAACAGAGCTTCTGCCCTTTGCTTTGGCTCCTTGGAGAGACCTCAGGAAATGACAAGGAGAAGCGAGGCTGACTTGAAGGTGCTGCTCTTCTCACATTGGCAGAGAGCCTGTTCTGAGTCAGTGAAAGTTGTTCAGGAGCTGGGACTTTCTTCTGGTCCCTCATCCTTTCAGTTACAGGTGGCTTCTGGATAATAGCAAAGTGAGTGGAGTGGTACTAGGGCTAAGGGATGTAGTCCTGCCTCAAGGTTCCAGGAATTCCTTAAATTTAATTCTTTGGCACCTTCATGGGGCCAGAGGGGCTGCCCTTTCTGACTAAATTCCTGGCAGAGTTTCATCCAAGTATTTGAATTGGAGCTTAAATTGTCTTTGAGATAGTTTCTTCATCTATTAAATTGGTTAATGACTCACTTCACAAAGTTTTTGTGAACAGTCTTAGTAATGGTCACTGATTAAAAAAAAAAAAAATTATGAAGTGCTAAATGTGTGCCAAGCACGTAATGCTCACCAAAATCTTATGAGGTGTTGGTACTATTATTTTCCCCATTTTACAGATGCAGAAACTGAGGCACAGAAAGGTTAAATAGTTTGTGGTCACACAATTAGTAAGGGATCAGAACCTGAACCCAGGACACTGATTCAAAGTCTAGGCTTATGTCTTCTACGTATGTAAAGTGCCTGACACTGTGCTTGACATATAGTAGAGCCTCAGTAAAGTTAGTTGACTATGTGTTCATGGATTTTGATGACTACTTGTGGAGTTGATAGAGGTTTCGAGGGTCTGGGTGGGGTGGAATGTTTGGTGCTTAGGAAAGGAAGTTGGTGAGAGCGTGTCTCAGCCCTGCTTCCTGCAGAGGTGAGTCAAGCCAGAGAAGTTCCTCCGGGGCTTGCTTCACCCTCCTTCTTACCAGCACCTCCCTCCTACCATGCAGGGTGATGTGAGCAGAGCCCAGGAATGCCTTATGTGGATCGGCAGAACCGAATCTGTGGGTTTCTGGACATCGAGGAGAATGAGAACAGCGGCAAGTTTCTGCGAAGGTACTTTATTCTGGACACCCAGGCCAACTGCCTTCTCTGGTACATGGACAACCCCCAGGTGAGAGGCTCAGTGGGAAGGTGCAGGGCGGCTGGCTGCCCATCACTGTCTGGGAGGAATGCATACAAGATTAGCCTGAAGGCCTTCGTCTACCATGAACTGCACGTACCTGGTAGTCAGTAAAGAGGGAAAAACCCCACACCACACAAACACACACCACACACACACCCACACTCACAAAGAAAGCCGTCCTAGATCTTAACTGGTGAGAAAGAGGCTCATCTCTCCTGACCTGGGATCTAGTTTTTTTTTTCACACTCAGGAATTCAGCACTTGCAAAAGTCAGGCAGAGGCCAGACAGACTATGTTCAGGTTCCAAGGCATGGTTTGTTTCCTCTCACCTCTTTTGTAGGGCCTTGGCCTGGTAGCCACTCCTGCTCTTCCAGTCTGGGACACCTCCCTAGCAGAGAATGTGACCTGGTTCTCTGAGCCGGACAGCTGTTGGACTTCTTTGGTCTCCAGAATCAGAGAGTCACAGAATCCTGGGTTGGAGGTGACCTTGGAGGTCTTCTAGTTTTGCTTCATTATGCTACAGTTGAGAAAAATTGAGTCTCAGACATTAGAATTGACTTAGGTGACTACTTAGCATTTTGTGAAGGTCAAGCACAAAGGAGGGGGGCCTCCTAAGTTTTATTGCTTTGCCTAGGGGTCCCTGGAGTCATCACTAGTCTGGAAAAAAGTTGCTCTACCCACGATTTAAGATGCATAGTTGGTGCAAACCATTTGTACACAGCCGCTAACCAAAAGGTTGGTGGTTCAAACCCATGCAACAGAACCGTGAAAGAAAAGGCCTGGTGATCTGCTTCTGTTAAGATTACAGCCAAGAAAACATTATGGAGCAGTTCTACTCTGCACGTGTGGGGTCGCTATGAATCGGAATTGACTCGATGACAGCTAACAACAATAATACTCCTGATACGGGATCGCAGGTCTTTTTTTTCTGGCATTGTGTGTACTGCTGGCTCTCTCCATCCCACTTACCTGCAACAATTTGGTAGGATGAGACCCCCTGCAAAGACTCGTGTGGCCCCTGAACAGCAAGATCGTGGGTCATGGCCTTGCTGGTGAGGGGAAGAGATAAGGGCTGGGATCTGGCTCTGGCTCAGAGGTTTGGAGGAGAGGAGAATCTGCGTGTTGGGGGATGGATTTGTACGTTAAGATGTGACTGTGAAAAAAGAGTCGTGTGAGTCTCTAGGTCTTAATTTGGGGACTAATTCTCTAGAGGCATTTGATATTTGTCCTGTGGATTTGATGACTGAGAGAAAAAGCTACAGATGCAGAAAACATACTCAGGAAGTCAGTTGCTGCTAATCACCTTCTCAAGGAAAGATTTAATCCTAAATAGAACTGCGTACCAGGTTTTCCTACCCCACTTTTCAACTCCTGTCACTGATAAACCTTCTGTTGTTTACTTTTCATTGAATTGCTGAGTATTCAGAATGAATCCTTCCCATGGACCCAGTTCTACCCTTGACTTAGCCAGGAGCTCTTGCTCCTTATACAAGTAGCCCCTGACTTTGGACGTATTTGACTTACCATGAACCACGTTTATGATCATCTGTTTTTTTTTTTTTGTACATGTTACGGTTAGTAATACATACTACATACAGTGTTGCAGTGCGTGATATTACCATTCTCAGATGTTCAGCGTTATGGTTTACTCTTCAAAACACTGCTATACAGCAGGCTATGAAAACTTAAAAAAAAAAAAAGTGGTATTCGTCTTATGTCAGAACCGATTTATGACAGAGTAGTCCTGGTAAGTCAGGGACTACCTCTAATGTTTTGGTCTTGGGTTTGCCTTCAGGCCCTATTGTGTTGTTTTCCCAGCCTTTATTGTCCTCAGCTGCCCACAGTTGGGTTTCACCTAAGTTCGTGAGGAAATTTCCATTGTGAAAGGAAGTAGCATTTAAGGTGCCTCATCTCCATTGTAGGAAACCCTGTGACATAGTGGTTAAGTGCTATGGCTGCTAACCAAAGGGCTGGCAGTTTGAATCCACCAGGCGCTCCGTGGAAACTCTATGGGGCAGTTCTACTTTGTCCTACAGGGTCGTTATGAGTCGGAATTGACTCGACAGCACTGGGTTTGTTTTTTTTTTTTTTGTATCTCCATTGTTGGAGGAACTTGAAATTATATCCTTGTTGTCAGTAAACTTGGCTTCTGGCATTTCAGGGATAAGCCCTGAGTGAATTATGGTATCTGGGTCTTTTCATTCCTTTTCCTGTTCTCCCTCTTTGTGTACCTTTTCCTACACACCTGCCAATGGGAACGTGTTTTTGTAGTGATAAACCTGTGTAGCTCCATGCTTCCCTACTATGACTATATCAAAAACCCAAACCCACTGCCGTCGAGTCGATTCCGACTCATAGCAACCCTAAGGACAGAGTAGGACTGCCCCATAGAGTTTCCAAGGAGCGCCTGGCGGATTTGAACTGCTGACCCTTTGGTTCACAGCCGTAGCACTTAACCACTACACCACCAAGGTTTCTATACTTAATCCAAATTCTCTTTCTTGGGGAATCCTGCCCAGTTGTTAGCTACCTCCCCTGAGAGCTGGACCCTCCTTCAGACCCTGACTACAGGCTGAGTGTCTTGCTCTCAGTGACAGATCACCCAGGACCACAGTGACACACACCGTCTGTTGGATCTAGAATGTTGCCAACTGTTAGGATTTCCCTTGTCCTTTCCTGCTTTCTGACTTGGCTGCTGCTTGGTTCTAGAACTTGCACTCAACCTTGATGCTGTGCCTTGGGTTGCCTTACTGGGGTGTCTGAGATCAGCCTCTGCAATGTCCACTCTGCCAGCTGAGTTCTCAGGATGCTCTTTGTGTTAAAGGCTTCTTTGAGTTTGAATTACCAAATACATCTTGTGGCTCCTGCTGGAGATGCATTTTCCTAGGAAGCAGTAGATTTTTAGCTTGCTTGGCATATGCCTAAAGAGGGAGATTCTTTTTTTTTTTTTTTGGCTTTAACAAAGAGCAGTTTATTCTCTCACAGTCCAGTAGGCTAGAAGTCCGAATTCAGGGCGGTGATTCCAGGGGAAGGCTTATTCTCTCTGTCAGCTCTGGAGGAAGGTCCTTGTCATTAGCCTTCCCATGGTCTGGGAGCAACTCAGCACAGGAACCTCAGGTCCAAAGGACGCACTCTGCTCAAAAGGGGGATTCTTGACGTGACATAGCAATAGTTCAAAACATTTTACTTCCGCAGTTACAGAATTAACCCTTCTTGTTAAACACAATGACCAAGCCACCTCTCCAGACTTGAGAATGGATATTTTGGTAAGATGTAAAATGGTTTTAAAACCAAAAACCTGTTGCCATCGAGTCGATTCCGACTCATAGCAACCCTATCGGACAGAGTAGAACTGTCCCATAGGGTTCCCAAGAGGCAGCTAGTGGATTTGAACTGCCGACCTTTTGGTTAGCAGCCAAGCTCTTAACCACTATGCTACCAGGGCTCCAGAATAGTATTAGAAATTAGCTAACATTTATTACTATGTTCTAAGCACTGATCTAAAGACTTTATAGGGTTTTCATTTCATTCTGACAGCAGTCTAATTGGTAGGTATTATTGTCCTCATGGAGCCCTGGTGGTGCAGTGGTTAAGAGCTCGGCTTTTAACCAAAAGTTTGGCAGTTCTAATCCTCCAGCTGCTCCTTGGAAATCCTATGGGGCAGTTCTACTCTGTCCTATAGGATCTCTACGAGTTGTAATTGATGACAACGGGTTTCGTTTTGGGTTTATCATCCTCATTCTAAAGGCGAGGAAAGTAAGGCAGAGAGAAGAAACTTGACCATGGTTACATAACAAAGAAGTGGCAGAGCCAGGGTTCAAACCCAGGCAGTCTGATTCTAGTTCCCCGGCTATCGTTATAGGTAGTGAAAGAGTCCTCATAGGGCTGCTTAGGAGAAAGGAAACCCTTCCAAGGAAGTCTCAGATTAAGAAAAAGAGACCAGAGGGCTCTCAGAGCTGGGAGGTTCTAGAGGGCAGGCAGCTCTTTGCTTGCTTGGCATATGCCTAAAAAGGGCAATTCTTTTTTTGTTTTGGCTTTAACAAGGAGAAGTTTATCCTCTCACAGTCCAGTAGGCTAGAAGTTTGAATTCAGGGCTCCGGCTCCAGGGGAAGGCTTTCTCTCTCTGTCAGCTCTTGTCATCAGTCTTACCTTGGACTGGGAGCATCTCAGCGCAGGAACCTCAGGTCCAAAGGTGGTTTTTCTTTTTGTCCAGTGTCCAGCATTTGATAAATGTGTGTTCACTCAATGAATGAATGAACAAATGAACAAACTAAAGTGGGATAGATGAAGCGTCCGTCAAAAGGGGGACACTTAGAAATTAGGACTGCCTGACACCCCCACCTGGATTGGGAACAGGGCCTAAACTGGAATGAAAACTCTTGCAGAATGGGCCAGAGCTAAGAGTCAGGAGGAGATTGGAGGTGACCTCTAAGAGCAAACCAGGGGTTAGGTCTGTCCCTGTGAAGAGAGGTGTGGGAAGTTGTGTTTGGTCACTGAATGTCTTATTTTTATAGGGAAAAGGAGGTATCTGATATGGTATATTAATAGGCAGAGGATTTTATGAACCCAGGTCTCTTGTCTTTGCCTATTTAAGCTGTATATAGTTGATGCTCATTGCTCATATTTATTACTGTTGCTACAGCTACTATTACAATCATGCACTGCATAACGTCTGTTCGGGCAATGTCCGACCGCATGTACATCCGTGGTCCCGTGATTTCAGAAATCCCAACTGGAGAAGAAGACGTAGCTGACATAACCGAATGTAGCCAGGAGGGAGCTGCCACCTTTGCCCTTGGACCAGTTCATGCTTAGGAAGCCTCCTCTGGGCTTACCTTGAGGTCCTAGACCTCATCCTTAGCGAAATGGGCCTGCAGGGCTGTCTGGGCCTACAAAGGGCCTAACACCTTCCTGCAGGCCCCAGAGCCTCACCTAAAGGCCCAGTCCCTGGGCTCCACTAGCTCAGCACTTGCCCTCATGCCCCAAGGATATAGCCACTGACCTGGGCCTGGACCATGGCAAGCAGAACTCTGGGCCCTCCCTTTCCCTTGGTAAGGAACACATCCACTGTCTCAGAGTTGCCATAAGAAAGTAATACGGTGTTTGCCAAACATCCAAATCATGTTGCATCCTATTTGAATGTATCGTGAATGTTAAGTGAGCATGACTGTGTTACTACTAATTGCAGCTGATATTTACTGAATGGTTACCATATACCAGCCACTGTTAGAAATGCCTTATGTGTATTATCTCATTAAATCCTCTTGGTAACTCTGGTACATCGGGACCATTATCGCTGTCATAGTACAGGTTAAGAAACTAAGGTGCAGAGAAGTTCAGGAACTTCGTTCGAGGTTGCATAGGTGGTAAGTGCAGAGCTGGAGCCAGGCCCGTGTGACTCTGGAGCCTGCATTCTTCACCTTGTCTACATCTTTCTTGCTGCTGATGGTTGTGCTCAGCCCTGTGCACGGTCCTGTAGAGGATGTGGAAAGGGAATTCAATCAGGTCTTTGCCACTGTTTAGTTGAGATGAAAACAACATACATGAAATTATAGTGCTGCTAATCCCTGTTCATCTTCCTAACAACGTAGCTCATCATTAAGTTGAGTGGCTCAGTTGCCAGTGTATTTGTGGGAGGAGGGAGAGTTGGGGTTTTCTCCTGCCATGGCCCATGAGGGAAAGATGGAGGTGGAGTCTCATATGGAAAGTTCTCAGTCCTGGGAGACAAGAGGTCAAGGTTGCAATCCTGACTGTGCCACTAAATTGTTGTATCTCAGATAGTTCCTTTATTCTCTCTGGGTTATGGGCACTCTAGGTGATCCTTAAGGAGCCCTGGTGGCACAGTGGTTATGCATTCTACTGCTAACTGAAAGATCGGTAGTTTGAACCCATGAGCTGCTGCTCCTCGGGTGAAAAGACCTGGTGACCTGCTTCTGTAAAGATTATGGCCTAGGAAAGCCTACAGGGCAGTTCTACCCTATTGCATGGAGTTGCCATGAGTTGGAATCAGCTTGACGGCACACAAGAAGAAGAAGTGATCTTTAACATTACTTTTAGCTCTTCAGTTCCTGAAGGGCTAAGAACAGAGACAGATCCTGGAGTTCAACACCATTATTTAACATGTATTTACTGGACATGTCCTGTATGCCAGACACCAGTCTAGATGCTGAGGCTACAGCAGTGAACAAGATAAAGTCTGCCTTCATGGAGCTTACCCTGTAGATAGGGAGACAGATGATCAAATACAATGTTGTAGGGAGAGTTGTGGGACACCCCTTCATGGAGAAGGTGACATTCAATCCAGATCTTGAAGATGGGTGAGGTAAGGTAATTGTTGCTACAAAGTATCCATGTTTGTAGAGCTCTTTATGGGTCTTGAAGTGTTTTCACTTACAGTCTCTCATTCGATTTGTTATGCGCACTCTGTCATAAGCAGAGATGAAGGGAAGGAGGAAGGCATTCTAAATGAGAAAAACAATAGTGATAATGGGAACACAGGCAGGATCAAGGAGAGAAGGGAAGCTGACCTGGTTAGAGGAGTGTTTAAGGTTGGATTCTTCAGAAGAGGACCCTGAGATGAGGATTCAGGCTCAGACTAGGATTTGTTGGGCAAGTGCTTTATTGAGGGGAGGGAGTGAAACAAGGGTGTGAGCTTAGGCAGAAGTCTTATAAAGGGTAGGTTCCTTGTGGGAACTCTTGAGTAAGTTATACCTCGGAGTTGTCCAAAGGAAGCTGGCGTTCATATTCCCTCACTGACCAGTCACAGGTTCCAGCTCTACAGATGTGGGCAGAACAGCTCCAGTTGCCTGAAGGTTACACTCTGAAGAAGAGCTGCAGATGCTGGCCATTGAAAACACACCAAGATGGCAAAAAGATTGTCTGAGGGGGCCGGGGAGGGCAGTGACAGTGTCTGCCACCAGGACATACAGTGGGTGCTGTTAGGGATCAGAAGGCAGCATGGGTCAGGTACAGCCTTGAAGGTCATGAAGGGACAGAATTTGGAATCGATGTGGTAAAAAAGTAGGGAGTCAAGCTTCTTGAACACAGGCAGTGGTGACATTAAATGAATATAGTATGAAACCCATTAGCTAAAAAGGACCCCTATAAATAGAAAGTTTCAGTATTGTTGATTAAGACCACTGATTTGGCAAATGAATTCAAAAATCAATCTGATGCTGATATCAAGCAAACAACTCTTAAATAGAAACAAACACTGACTGGATTTTCCTTAAAATATTGCTCCAATATATGGCACTAGCAATTACTTTAATTTAATGTTGGCCCCCATCATGATAGAAGAGATGAAATTCCTTAATTAGGGCAGCTCTACTTTATTACAGTGACCTACAGAGTCACGTACTACCTTTTAGTTGCATGGCAACACTTAATGTTCCAACCTTCGAATGCCCACATGGCTAACCAATTGCAAGAGAGAATTATATGGCCCTGAACAAAATATAAACAGAAGCATAAAAACAATATTGCATGAGATTATTCTTCTTGTCAAATTTATTTCCTCTGTTTTTCTGAAAAATACTTAGATGCTCTTACTCTCCAAAGGTCATAATGTGAATTCTGGATCATCAAAATATCTAAAAGGGTTGAGTGCATCTCTCCTGATAACTCAGCTCCAACGGTTGAAAGCAATTCTTTCACTGATAGGGGCAAAGAGCGTAGCAGTGTTGACAACAGAATGGATATTTGCGTGTATTTTAGTAGAAAGAAGACAGAAGCGTGGTCGGAAATTATACTAACGTATAGCATATAATGGACAATACTGTTGTCTTAAAGGTTAGGTGAAAACTGGTGTTAATTTAAATTACATTTTCTGTTTTAGAAACTTCTCTTAGCAAAATTTGCTGAAGTTTCCAATATTTAGATTTTTGCACCATCTGTTTTAACATGTTAAAATGCTAAAAGCCAATAAGATAACTTTCTGTGAATAATAGGCAATACATGTACATGGTACAAAATTAAAAATGTAGGAGAGTATATATAGTGTGGCAGGTGTCTCCCGTCTCCCCAGTTTCCATCCTCAGAGACAACCAATATCACCAGTTTCTTATGTAATCATTTTCTGTATATACAAGTGTTAGGATATTCAGCAATTGTTTAGGCAAAGAGTTTTTTTTTTTTTTTTTGGACAGTGTTGTAAAACAAGCTATTTAGTAGGGTCAATGTTTTGCAGATTTTTGCATGTGGGAGTAGAGGAGTAGGGGGGAGGAGGAGGTCCTCACGGCAGTGAGTTTCCAGGGGGAGCCGTCAGAAGCTCTGAAGAGGGCAAGGGATCCAGTGTTCAGCCACAGGAGATTGAGTGGGAACATGTTTGAGAGGCTCAGGATATCAGGGTGGCCCATAGTCATCATTGATTGGCTCATGAAGTGTCTCCATCAACCTATTGATTTACTTCTTGGGGGATTACAAGTCAGACAAGGTCATCAGCTTCCATGAGGGGTGAGGGAGGCAGGGCTGGCGGGTGCCTAGTGAGAGCTCACAGCACCGCAGAACTTTTCTTGGCTGGGCAGACCACATCTTCCTTCTCGGTGCTGGGAACCAGCTACTGGTGAGTCAGCTGCCACTCCTGGTGGCCTCGTGTGTCAGAGTAGAACTGTGCTCCCTAGGGATTTCTTCTTTTTTTTTGAATAATATTTTATTGTGTTTAGGTGAAAGTTTACCCAGCAAATTAGATTCCCATTTAACAATTTTTATACAAATTGTTCTGTGACATTGGTTATAATTTTCCCAATGTGTCAGTCTTCTCATTATTTCCATCCCATTTGTCCTCTTTCCACTGATCTAGCTTCCCTTCCCCTCTTGGCAAAGAGTTTATAATTCACAAATCTGTATAATAATTGATACACTAACTACCCACATAGACACATGATTTCAGGGGTTGAGTGGAGCTGACTGACTTGCTTTTGTCCATGTTGCATTAGAGTATGAATACAGAATCCTCTGGGGAAAAAAATCCCCAAAGAAAATATCAAGTGACTGATTAGTACTTTTACTAAATGCAGATTCTGCTAAGGATAAAATTATTTAAAGTTTTAAAAATTAAAACGATGCATGAGCTTTTTGAGAGTTAACATAAATTACTGTAAGTGCCATTTTGTTTTATGTGTTTTCTCTAGTAGTTTTATTTTTTAAACAACTCTTGTCTTTATAACAGTATATACTTTTTCTGAATTAAAAACCATTAAACGCTGTTCAAGAAGCACTTGGGGACAGTAGGGAGCCCTGCTGGTGCAGTGGTTAAAGGGGGAGCTATGGCGACCTATGGCTGCTAATCAAAAGGTCGGCAGTTTTGAATCCACCAGCCTCCTTGGAAACCCTATGGAGCAGTTCTACTCTGTCCTATAGGGTCACTATGAGTCGGAATCAACTCCATGGCAGTGGGTTTGGTTTTTGATTTTGGGGACAGTAGTGCTTAATAGTTAGTACTAAAACTACTTACCATTAAAGTCCAAGCAGCTAAAGAAATAGAAGCAAAGCAAACCCGTTGCCATCAAGTCGATTTCGACTCATAGCGACCCTGTAGGACAGAGTAGCCTGCCCCATAGGGTTTCCGGGGAGCCGCTGGTGGATTCGAATCGCTGACCTTTTGGTTAGCAGCCATAGCTCTTAACCACTGCTCCGCCTGTGGAGCCTCTGATGACTGTTCTAGGCTTTCTTAACATTTGTCTTTGGTTATATTTTTGCTTTAGATTTTAGTAAAAGCTTTAGATTTTAATTTTCAACATTTGTTTAATATATTACATCAGTATATTTATATACAAATGTATATTATATACAAAAGAATGTCATTTTATTATTATTAACATAATGTCTCTAAGGCAAAGCAGATGTCTAGGGTGGTGGTGGGTGGGAATGAAGAAGGAGGCAGAAATTTAAAGGCCACTATGAAAGGAACTCTGGTGGAGCATTAATTAAGTGCTTGGCTGTGAACCAAAAGGTTGGCGGTTCAAACCCACCCAGTGGCTTCACAGCAGAAGGATTTGGTGCTCTGCTTCCGGAAAGATGGCAGCCTTGGAGACCGGATGGAGCAGTTCTACTCTTTAACATGGGGTTGTTATGAGTTGAAAATCAACTCGATGGCACCTAACAACACAATGAAAGGGAGAGGAATCCCTCGGTGGTGCAAACGGTTAATGTGCTTGGCTGCTAACCGAAAGGTCAGAGGTTCAAGTCCACCCAGAGGCACCTCAGAAGAAAGAGCTGGTGATCTACTTCTGGAAAATCAGCCATGGAAAACCCTGTGAGGAGACCCTGGGTGGCACAAATGGCTAAGTGCTCAGCTACTAACTGAAAATTGGTCGTTTGAATCCACCCAGCAGCGCCGTGAAAGAAAGGGTGGCGATCTACTTCTGAAAGATCATACAAAACCCTGAAAGAAAGAAAGAAAACCCTGTGGAAAACAGTTCTACTCTGACACACGTGGGGTCTCCATGAGTGGGAATTAACTTGATGGCAATTGGTTTTTAGGAAGGAAGAAAATGACAGGCTTGGCGACTGACTGAAGTAAAATAGCTAAAAGTTCAGTAAGTTGACTGGGGAGAGAATGTGGGGCCACTGACAGAGATGGGAGTTGGGAGGGGAGCCAGTCAGTGGTGGAGAGGAAATGACATACTGAGTTTGAGGCAAATGTGCAGGAGGCTGAGTGGAAGAAAGGAGAAAAGGAATGGCTTATTGAATTTAAGGCTTTAGAGCATTCAGGTGGCCAAGAGTTGCTAGGTTATTGGAGTCTTGAGACCTGAAGATATCCAGGAGATGGTGTAGAACCTTTGACTGTGTCTTTAGGTCACTATCACCAGGGTTGGAAGAAGGGAAGTAAAGGAGCTGGGAGTGTTGGCTATGTCTTGAAGCCCATCCTGGCTGAAGCAGGTGGTGGCGTATGTCAACTAGAAACAGACATCCAGATAATAAAATGAAAACAGTAAAAGAACACAGCAGTTTGTGACATAGAATTGACTTCTCATTAAGGGAAAGATTAAATACATATTTGGAACTGGAGAATGGGGAGAGTGGTCATGGCCTTTCACGATTCCTCAGGTTAGTGTCAGGAAGTAGAACTACAGGGTGGTGGGAGGAGATGTGTTTGACACCAGAGCAGTGAGTGAAGCCCCTGCTCAGGTCACCTGGGAATAAGCTGGTTACTTCTCTCTTGGCTATTCTCTCATGCCAGGGGGAGAGTTTTGGAATGTGGGCCAAAGGGACTTATGCTCCTCCCCTCCATTCCCATTTCGCAGCTCTTTAGGTAGGTAAGCCCTTTCCTGAGAATCGCTTTGGCTGTGGCTTTTGCAGTTTTTGTGGTTTCAGCTCATGGGCAGCCATGTTGGTCCATGTCCTCCCTATGGGGTTTCCATGTATATTCTCTTCTCTCCTTCCTCTATTTGTTAACTAAGCTAGCTTTTTTAATCCGCCTCCATGTCTTCTAGGCATCCTGGGGGTATATACGAGAAGATAAGAAGGCAACAGCATCTGTCCTTTCCCTATTCCAATCTCTGAATCCCTGGTCACTTGAGGTTTGGCACCGAAAAGCCAGTTTGACTAGTTTCTGCCCTGCCCAGCTTGGGCAACCATATGGAGGCTCTTTTGGTATAAGCCTGCTGGTCCTGCTCCTGTATTTACCTTTCATTGATAATCAACTCTTAAATAATGAGCAGGTTCTTGTACCTTTGAAAGATTGTCTCACGGGAGGTGGCATAGTAGAAAGGAAACTGCATGGGATTTAGGAGTCAGAAAGGCTTGGGACTGAATACTGGCCTAACTACTTACTACTCATGTGACCTGCTCAATCCTTAGTTTCTTCATCTGTAAAATGGGATTGTTAGGATTAAGTGACAATGTGAGAAATTTTCTAGCAGCATGCCTGGCACATAATAGGCTTTAAACATATGTCAATTGTCATCTATCTCAAGTTGTGCTTTACTAAAGCACTGGGCTGGTAGTTAGGAGTTATGAACTCTGTCTTTATTCGGGCGCCTTGGGGCAGTCATTTCCCCTGATTGAGCCTCGGAGGACTCGTGGTGAATAAGGAAGCTACAATACAACCTGTGAGGCATCTTTTAGTGCTGACATCCTGTGAATTATGAATCTCTGGTTAGGTATCCTGGTGGTTTCTGTGTTCATTGGTATTCTCACTAGAAGACGAAAAGGGAGCAGAAGACACATGGTAAGTTTTTCTACTTCAACAAGATATAATGTTGCTTTTAGATAAAGGCTTCACAGGGAGGTGTGTTACATCTGTGTTTGGCCATCTCAGTTTCTTCCTTGGTGATGGAGATGAACAAGCCTTTCTACACATGGTGAAGGCCGTCTCCTTCAACGTCCTCAGTGGAAAGAAGAGGACTTGAGCAGAAAGCAAGGCAGAGTCTTCATAAAAACATCAGTCATTTAACAAGAACCTACTGTGTGCCCTACATTGTTCCAGAAAAATTAGAAGTCCAGGAAATGTACAGTTTGCTCTGGGCTTACAGACATCCTCATTCATGACTTGCTGTCAGCCGTGCATGGCACAGAATTGTCCTCTCCCAAGCCACTGCCTTCCTCTTCTCTTCCTCCTCCCTATTTACTGCTGGTACAGCCACCAGGGTTACTCTGGCTGCTGCTGTCTGGGCGTGGCCCTTTCTGCCACTAGGTGCCGTGTCAACACTGCTGTGTCAACAGGACCAGTCAACGTTTACAACAGTGGTCCTCAAAACAGTGGAACCACGTGGGAGCTTAGAAAAAGTACAAATGCATTGGCTCTATCTCAGATCAATGAAAACTCTGAGGATGAAGGATGGATATTAGTTTGTTTAAAAATCTCCTCAGGTGATTCACGTACACGGCCCCTCCAGAACTTCATTCCCATCAACCTCTTCCTCTACTCTCCGTCGGCTCAGATGCTTTCATCGTAGGTGCTTCCTGTCCCCTTTCCCAGCCTATTCCTTACCTTTCTCTCTCTAAATCCTTGACCCCATTTTAGTTGGGACTCATTCCTTTCATGCCCCCTCCACCCTGATTCCTGTCCCACCCTGCCCCTGTCCCAGGCCATGGGAACTGCTAACTCAAGTGGCACATGGCTCAGGCATTAGAGAGAGACCCATTCTTAGCACCCAAGTTCAAACATGTCTTCCCAAAGGAGCATCGTTTCTCAGTGGTGGATAGAAGCTGTGTAGGTTTTCTGGTACATTATGAGCTTAGCAGATTTTTATGGACTGGCTTGGAAACTTAACCACCATGCAGATAATGTTTTCATGTAAAAATTGAGGAGTCTGCTGTATAAAGCAGTGCAATTCTATTCATGTTCTCAGTGTGCTTAGGATCTAGTTCGAGAGAAGAGACTTATACCCATGGAAAAATATACTCCAGGACAGAATCCAGGGCTAAGTTTTGTCCTACAGACCAATGGGTCTCAAACTTGGGCATATTTAAGGATCACTTGGGAGCATTTAAAAAATATGCGTGCTCTGACCGCATCCCACTTGATTCTGGTTCAGTGTTCTTGAGGTGAGGCTTGAGCCTGGGCTTTTTAAACAAGATCCCTGGGAGGTGCTGATGCACACCAAACTGGAGAAGATTCGTGAACACAAAATCAGAGACATGGGAGGTCAGTGCAGGCTGGAGTAGGTGGAACACGGTCCTGAGTGTCACCTTTGTCCTAGAGGAGACAGTGCCGTGATCAGGAAAGGCAGATGTGTTGGACGCCTCTTCCCCAACTCTGACATCCTGCCTCTCCCTAGGTGCTGTTTCTTGATGTTCCTGCCTAGACATCTGGCTGCCTTGGCCCTTGGCTCAGGCATGTTGGCACATTCCTCCTTGATCAGGAAGTGTCTGCCTGGGGCTGCCAGTGTGCCATCCAGGCAGTGGGCTGCCACCATTAATCTCCTAGGTCCAGTAATTAGAGTGGACGTGGAGCCATCACTTTGGATCAAGTCTCAGGGATCCTGGAGCTGTTTGCTCCTGTGTCATGCATTTCCCTTCGAGTGGGGAGGAAGGTGGCAAGGGAGTGCCTTTTTAGACGATCCATCCATCGTCATGTTTTCCTGGCTTCTTATGGTCGAGAGGAGGTACATATTAGCCTAAGAGCAGATTGTGGGTGGGGCGTGGGTGAGGGGGGTAAGGACTCCACACACTCCCCTGGGGTAACTGGGCCTGGAGAACTGCTGCTGTGTTTTGTTCTCTGAACTAGGAGAGCTTGAAGGGAGGCAGGGGACTGAGGGTGGAGCAGCCCCCGGGGTGGAGAGGATGAAGTAGTTGAAATCTGATCGCTCGTATCTGTCATTACATGTGGGTTAGTGTCAAAACAGCTCCCCAAATCCCACTACATCACTCATAATTCCAGATAGGACTCTGGAGGCCTTTGGGCTGTGGTTTGGAGTGAGGAGAGTCAGTTGTGCAACAGCAGCCCTGAGACTTGGCATTTGCATCTTGTAATTAGTGTAGTAGGAGGGAGACAGACTAGCATATAGCCATATGCTAGGCTCTGTCTCTGTTTCCGTGTAATTCTCGCAACAATTCTGTGAAATAGGGCTTATTATCCCCGTTTTATAGGCAAAGAAACTTGCTTACGGTCGTAGAGTGATTGATGTCATAGCGAGACTTCCAGCAGCTCAGGCTTTCTAAATTACACCATGCTGGTCGCATCCAGAGCCTTGACGCTGAAGCCAGGAGACCCAGCTGAGCTGTAGTTCAGGCTCTGCCGCCTACTGTTTGCCTTTGGATAGGTCCCCTCACTCATCAGTCACTTTCCTTAACTGCAAAACAAGGTGGGGGGTGCAAAACAAGGTGAGGGGCGGAGCAGGCAGATGCTCAGCCTCCAGCAGAGGCCTGTGGCTCCATTTGTCCCTGGGGCGCTTGGCTGCAACCTGGGTGTAAGGACTTGCCCTGCTTTTAGCCGTCTAAGTGTGCAGGCAGAGCTGAGTCTTTGCCCAAGATGGTTAGCTTTCCCCTCTAGGGCAGTGTCAGTCTGGGGAGCTGTGGCTCCTTTTTGAACTCAGATTTAGGGGCTATAAGGCATCTCTCTCTTCTACCCAATACAAGTTTCCTAAAACAAAACATAAAAAAGCAACTTATTCTGTAGTCTCAACTATGTAGTTAAAAAAACCTGTAAATCAGAGCATCCTGTTTGAAATGCTGATGTGGCTACTCAAAGGCAGTTTTTTTTAGATGGATCCCCTTATTTGCAAAGGGAGGGAGGTGGAGTATATGGTCCTAGATGTATCACTGAGATTCTAGGTTTTCAGAATCCCTTTATATGGTGTTATTCCCATCCAGAGAATTTCACACATTTAATTAGCTTCAGGTTGATGTATGTTAATTTAGATAATTATGGCTAGAAGGACTCTTCCCTGTCATCTAAGAAATTTCTTAAGGGGATTCGCCTGGGATGACAGGCCACTGAGACACACTGGTACCAATGAGAACTTTCATTGTTAATCTTTTGAGATATTTACTAAGTTTCCAACTTTCACCTCCATTTATTGCTCTGAGATGACCCCAGGTGATGCAGTCTTCAAAGGTTATTCTTAGAGGCTTATTGCAACCATTTAAGAGGTCACCAGAGATTCTTGGAGTGAATTTTCCAAGCGATAAATGAGAAACGCCAAGGCTGTAACTTCTAATTTTGGCCGTTTCTTTGGTTTGTTATCCTCCCTGTGTCTGTTACTGCTTTATCTCTGACGATGGAAAAATTAGAAACCCAAAGAGGTTATGCCGGGGTAGAGGCTATTGCCAGACATGGTGCCTCTGAGTTCCTTGCTGCTTTCGTTGTTGTTGTCAGTTGCCATCGAGTCGATTTCAACTCATGGCAATTCCATGTGTGCAGAGTAGAACTGCTCCATTGGGTTTTTAAGACTGTGACATGTCAGAAGCAGGTCACCAGGCCCGTCCTCCGAACGCCTCCGGTGGGTTTGAATGGCTAACTTTTCAGTTGGTAGTCAAGTGCGTAACCATTTGTGCCACTGGTACATCACATGTAATGTCCTATCATGTATAAGCATCACTTCATTTGCTACTCATAACAGTTCTGTGAGGTGGGCTGAAGAGTTATATTTTTTATTTGTTTTGTGTGAATTTATACCCTATTTGTTATGAAAATAATTTGAAAAGTCATAAAACAGGAAAAAAAATACTAGCTAACACTTGTTGCGTGTCTCCTATATACCAGGGACTGTTCCAAGTACTCTTAAATGTATTAACTCATCCTTACAACTGCCTTATAAAAAAAAAATTAAATTTATTTATTTATTATTATTTTTTTTATAAAGGTAGGTATTATTATTATTCCTACTTTTAGAAGAAAAAACTGAGGCTCAGAGAGGTTAAGGACTTGCTCACTGTCAAGTGGTGGAGTACACACTTTTAACCACAGAACTAGAGTATCTCTGTATAGTAATAAAGCCAGGGGTAACGTTAATGTACAGGTATGCATACCATAAAAATCCTGTGGCAGGAATTGTTACCACCATCTTATAGGTGAGGAAAGGGAGCTACAGAGTGGTTAAGTGACTTGCTCAAGGTTGCAGAGCCTATAAGTGGCCTCAGCAGAACTAGAATCTTGGTCTTCTGTTTCGTAGTGCTGTTTCCACTTCCTCACATAACGTTCTTCTTAAAAGAAAAATATATGTCTTTCAGAACCTGGCAGTTGGGGCAGGAGCCGTTGGATCTTTGCAGCTGACCTACATCTCGAAGGTAATGTTAGCCTGGAGCTCCAGGAATTCATGTTCTCTAAGTAGGTTTAGTATCTAAACAGGGAGCAGTGTCAAATCCTTTGGGTGTTAGCATTTGGGAACGTTGCATGGACGTTGAAGTGCTCTCCTTTCTTCAAGTATTGCCTGTGGTAGCTTTGCTGCTGACCAGGGGCGGTTGTAATGATGATTTGCAAATTCTTAGAGGGTGGGGCATCTTTACTCTTTAGGCCCATCAGTCAGCAATGCTCCTAGCTCCCAGTAAAGGAGATATAGGTGGTGGTTCAGCTGGGGGAAGGACCTTTTTGTAGTTGGGACAAAAAAGAACACAAAAACAAAAGAAATCTCCAAACTGTAAAGAATTCTCTCAAAGGGTAACAAATTTAAACAGGAGCAGCTCCGAAAGAGTTGGGGCTTCACTGGAATTTTATCAGTCACCTGGACAGCATTACTGCGGAAGGAAGGCTAAGAATACCCAGAGAAGGTGCTCCTATGTGCCAGGAAAACATTCAGCAGTCAGATAACTGCCTGAGAGGCTGGCTGGCAGGCTGACCAGCCATCATCTATCAGTCCCTCTTCAGTGTGGAGACCTGGGGGTAGGGGTTAGTTAGTGGTGCCCACGAGTAGCTGCTGAATTCAGCTTTTTCAGGAGGCCCTCCCTGGAGTCAGCACCCGTGTTGACCTGTGATGCCGCGGTGATGAAAAGGCCGGAGACGTAGAGCCTCCCCAGAAAGAGGAACTCTTTGTACAGTGAGGAGAGCCAGGTGGCTCCCAGCCAGCACTGAACTTCCGGAACTCCTGCTCCCACCACACACCCCACACTTCAGGCCTCTTGGGGGCCTCTGCTTCCCTGTCCACCCTCTCTCATCTTCAGCGGGTTGAGACCTGGGAGATCCCTGAGCTGAATGTCTCCTGACTCGTTTTTATAGCAAGCTTTGGGAATCTTTGTGTTTGGCCCGCAATCTTAGCTGGTCTGGGAGCTGAGACTGAGGAGATGGACCAGGGGATTCTGGGGAGGAGAGGCCACCTTTAGCTGAGGGGCAGGCTGCCCCTGTGCCTGTAGGCTGCAGGCACAGCTGCGTACAAAGGCAGAAGATGCAGGGCAGTGTCTGAGCAGATTAGAGAGAGGAGATAATAACCTCAGGGGAAGGGGGGAGGGCCTTCCAAAGTACAGCTTTGGTAGCACAGCTGCGGGCAATTTGTACTTGCCTTGTGGTAAGAAATGTGGCTCCCTCGCCAGGCCAGGCAGGCCAGAGGTCTGGGGCCCTGCCCTCCCGCCCCCTCTCCTGTCCTCATTAGGTCATTCCTCTGGAGGCTTGGAAAACAAGAATTGAGAGAGGGGGCTGCAGAGAACCTTGTTATTAATAGAAACCAAAACCCCCTCCTGTCGGAGAGGGTTTGGGAATTTTTTTTTTTTCGTGAGGGCGGAGTGAATACAATCTCCTGCTGAATCATGATTTATAAATGCAGCTCAGATGAGGGCTTTTAGAATTCTCAGCCTCATTTAGAAAGGATGGACCTGCCTCTTAGCCCTTAGTGGGAGAGGCAGGCCTGAGTGGGCATGCAAAACCCACAGCTGCCACCAGGTCAGGTTACATAGAGCACAGAGCCTTTAACTCCTGCCTGATCCACTTCCAGAAAGCATGGGCTTTCCCAGAAGAACATTTAGCCATGGTAAAACTAACTGGTATCAAATTCAGCATTTTAGGTTATTTCAGAGGAAAACGGCTTCTTTCTTGCTAACCCCTCCATTTTCCCTAACAGAGTAAAGCATTTAACCACAGTGCCAGACAGCCTGGCTTGTGGTCTTTGTATGGTCTCTCTCTTCAGGGCTTTCTCCTCCATAGCTGTCTCCTGAGGGCAAGTGTTGGGGAGCTAGGGAATGGCATGTGGTCCTGCAGAGAGGCAAACAGAGATGAGAGGGGCTGTCCTGATGCCATCCAGGGTATCAGTGGCGGCAGAACCAGCTCTTGGGCAAACTAGAAAATAGTTGAAGCTGGTCTTCAGCACCACCTACCCTCCCACTTTGCCTAATTGCCCTTCTCTTGCACCCTGGCTACCCCAACCCTAGCTTGTGTCTTATTTTGTCAGGGCCTTGCCCAAAGCTAGGCGTCATGAAGAACCTCCTAGAGCAGTGGTTCTTAACTTTGGGGAGGTCATGGATCCTTTTTAGAGTCTGATGGAAAGTGTGGACTCCTCCAGGTAAATATATGCACCGCCCTGATTTTGCCTGTCATTCCAGGGGGCTCATGGACCTCCTGAAGCTGGTTCAGAGGTCTCCACCTTAGAGCACCTGTAATCTTACCCTTAGGTGGCTGCTTATTGCTCTGTTCTTTATGCCACCTGTGGGGCAAGGTCACCCTGGATATTGGGGCAGAGCTGCACCAGAGCTCCAAGACCTATGTTTTGCTGCTGCTGCTGCTGCCGCCGCCGCCGCCACCTCCACCGCCACTGTCGCCTCCACCGTCACCGCCACCGCCGCCAGTGGGGCCCCAGCTCCACTTTGGGCCAAGGGTAGACAGGGTGGGGCTGGCCTTAGCAGTGCCCTGCTGCTGCTGTGTTTGCTGCTCCTGGGGTCTGTGTTTGATCTGAGAAGAGCAGTTTTTTGAGAGTCTGTTGAGCTATGGTGCATCCCTGGCTGGGTCACTGTACCTGTGCCCATCCCGTCCTCACATCCCTGACCTCTCAGTCAGCCAACCACTGTTGTGCGTGCTTGCCCCATGGGTATGGGACAAATTGTAGACATGCCACCTCTGGGCACACTGATGGTTACACCTAGTGCCCTCACTAGAGTCAGACTGTCAGGTGTCCTCACCCCTGCAGCCACACTTCTTCACGAGGAAGGTCCCCAGGTGGCACAAGCGGTTTGTGCTGACCTACTAACCTAAAGGTTGGCAGTTCAAACCTACCCAGTGGCACTGCAGAAGAAAGTCCTGACCATCGGCTTCTGCGAAGATTGTTATTGTTTGCTGTTGAGTTGATTCCAACTCATGGCCACCCTACAGGACGAAGTAGAACTGCCCCCTAGGGTTTCCCTTGCTGTAATCCTTACGGGAGCAGATTGCCAGGTCTTTCCTCCCTCAGTGCTGCTGGTAGGTTTGAACTGCCAATCTTTTGGTTAGCAGCCAAGTGCTTAACCATTGTGCCACCAGGGCTCCCTTTTGTGAAGGCTACGGTCAAGAAAGCCCTATGGAGCAGTTCCACTCTGGAACACATGGCATTACCCTGAGTCCGAATCAACTTGACAGCAGTGGTTTTTTTTTAATGTCTGAAAAAAAAAGTCTGAAGGAGGCTATTAAAGTCTGGCATGATGATTAACATGTGGTGGGGATGGTGGTAGAGTGGGATTATACCTCGCAGCGGGTAGGAGTTTGGCTTCCACGATTACTGGGATTTAAGGGAGGGGCCAAAGCTATAGCCCCATAATAAATGGAGATCCTCACCTTAGCTCTTCTCTCTGAGCATCATAGACCCAGGTAGACATAATTTCATTTTCCTCTTTTGCCATTCTGTGTCTGTAAGTAGGAGACTAGTATTTTTACTCTGGCTATATTAATTGGGAAGGGTTTTATCCTTAACACGCAGTCATCTGGGGCAGAACTGATACCCTGTTAATTCAGTTGCTTTACCCAACATTCTTTACCATCCATGGGTATGGGGCAAATTGTAGACGTGTATACACACACTCACACATACCCCTGATGGAAAACTGAACAAATGTGTAAAAATCAGCCAACCAAAAGAGCCAGGCATTTTCCTTGAAAGCTTCGGCTCCCATAATAAGCACATGGCCAGCATTCTCCATTATAGGCTGGTTGATAAGCAGCAGTCAAAGTGGACCATTTGTAACCCAAACAGGCTGAAAAGCATTGATGGCAATGCTCTAGTCAATAATAAATGCCAGTTTCTCAGAGAAATGGCGATTCTCCTAGTAAGCCAGAGGAGAATTTTGAAGTGCTCAGCCTTTCAGTGCCATCCCAAAGCTAAAAGTAGAAGGGGAGCCATGATATAAGGCGGCTTCTGAGGGCCAAGATGGCCAAGACAGTTTTGTGGGGTGTTGCACAATGATGGTCAGGGATATAAAGAAACCAAGGTCCGGGCAAGTGGGAGTTTATGGACAGAGGACCTGCAAGACTATGAATGCTAAGGGACAGAGCTAGGAAATGGGTCACAACAGATCAGAACATCAGATGTAAGCAGGCAAAGACACACACTGTGGTTCGGGTTGCAGTGGGGGTCAGGAACCCAGGAAGACAAGGTAGTATGGAGACCAGGGCTATTATGTTCTGGAGCTACAGTGTACAACACAACACCTGTGTGTTGTACAGGCATGACTGAATTTGGTCTGGGTTGTCTGTATTTGGACTCAGGATGTGTGGGCCCACCTTTGCTTAAATCTTCATTTTTTCAGGACTATTTAAAGACTTTCTTGGGCCCTATGCCCTCTACCTCCCATCACAGTAAACATATCAAAATGCATCCACATCCCTCATGAAATACACTTGTTTTGCTGTAAAATATTTGAAAAGATTTTAATCATTTTGCTTTTGCAATTATTTGGCTCTGAGTAACTAATTTATGATCAGCTGAAATTTCTCAGCAATCATCTTGCATACGTGAGGATTCTTGTGAACTGAGAAAATCTGAGCTACTAATTATTTTCTAATGTAATGAAATTTTTGTGAATTTTCAGTGAAAAAAATGAATGAAGTTGACTTAATGTGATACCTTGCAGACATTTTAATTAAATACTTGTCAATGAGGTTGGTAGAATGTCTTGCAGATGTATAATAAAGTACTACTTTTGATTGTCCCATCTTCATTTTGTATATTAGAGGCCAGGCATTTTCTTTCTAAGTCTCAGACATTTTTGTAAGCCTCTGAGAAGCTCATGGGCCCTCAACATTTTGCCCTTAATGCCAAGTGGACAAAATGGCCCTGCCTGTATTACTATGTGGAGTGGGACTTTAAAAGAAAATATGGCCATCAGAAGCTATAAATAGTCCTTCCTTGATGGAGCAGCTTGACAGGGTGGGTTAAATGCTTTACACGCACTATCACATTTAACACTCATGATAACCCTATGGGAACATGATATTATTAGCCCTAATTGATAGATCAGGAAATAGAGGCCACACATCTGGGAGACCTGAGATTTGAGCCTTGGCTCTCTTACTTCAAAGCCTAGGCTCTGTTGTCTGTCCTTTTGATGTTTTATAGGCCTGCTGCTTCATTTCCCCTGTTGAATATTTGGAGCAGTATTAATTTTGGTTATTAAAGGAATCTGGGCAGGTCTGTCGGAAGAGTTTAGAGCCAGGAGCGAGAATCTAGATGAGTCACTCATTAAAAAAATACCACCAGTTGCTTGACCAGGGCAAAGCCATAGAAGTCATAGAAGCTTCACAGACACATCCAAACGCCCTGGGAGACCGATCTACTGGGCTGAGGGCTGGAGACCATGGCCTCAGGGGACATCTAGATCAATTGGTATAACATAGCCTATAAAGAAAATATTCTACATCTGACTGTGATGAGTAGCCACTGGGGTCTTAAAAGCCTGCAAATGGCCATCTAAGATACATCTACTGGTCCCATCCCGGCTGGAGCAAAGGCAAATGAAGAAGAATAAAAACACAAGGGAAAAATCAGTCCAAAGGACTAATGGACCACAACTATCACAGCCTCCACTAGACTGAGCCCACAACAACTAGATGGTGCCTGGTTACTACCACCGACTGCTCTGGCAGGGATTACAATAGAGGGTCATAGATAGAGTAGGAGGAAAATGTAGAAATTCAAATTCACCAAAAAAAAAAAAAAAAGACTAGGCTTGCTGGTCTAACAGAGGCTGGAGAAGTCCCAAGAGTATGGTCTCGCAGACACCCTCTTGACTCAGTTCTAAAGTCACTCCTGAGGTTCACCTTCCAGCCAAAGATTAGACAGGTCTATAGGGGCAACTCATAGCGACCCTTTAGGACAGAGTAGAACTGCCCCATAGAGTTTCCAAGGAGCACCTGGTGGATTTGAACTGCTGACCCTTTGGTTCACAGCTGTAGCACTTAACTACTATGCCACCAGGGTTTCTATGAATTGGAATCGACTCAACAGCACTGGGTTTGGTTTTGGTTTTGGTATAGGGGCAACAATAACACACATGAAGGACATGCTTCATACATAATTCAATCGTGTGTATAAGACTAAGGGGCATACCAGCCCAAAAGCAAAGACGAGAAGGCAGGAAGGAACAGGAAAACTGGACAAATGGAAACAGGGAAACTGGTATGGAGAAGGGGAGAGTGTTAACGCGTCATGGGGTTGGCAACCAATGTCGCAAAACAATTGGTGTGTTAACTGTTTCATGGGAAACTAATTTGCTCTGTAAACTTTCACCTAAATCACAATTAAGGAAAAAAGAAACCAAAACTCTAATATATGGTGATAGAAGTCAGAATGGTGGTAACCTGGGGAAATAATGACAAAGAGCGGAATTAAAGGAAGCCTCCTGGGTGTTGCAGTGACTGATCTGTGTGGTCGTTAGATTAAAAAAAAAAATGAAAACCCATTGCCACTGAGTCAATTCTGACTCATAGCAACCCTATAGGACAGAGTAGCACTACCCTGTAGGGTTCCCAAGGAGCAGCTGGTGGATTCAAACTGCCGACCTTTTGTTTAGCAGCCGAACACTGAACCATTGCACCACTAGGGTATGTTCAATTTGTAAAAAATCATCAAGCTATACACTTACAATTTGTACACTTTTCTATATATGTGCTATATAACAATAAGAACGTTTAAAAGAAAACTAGTCCCTCAGGGAAGAATAGAAGTTGAACACAAGGCAAAAATGTGAGAAGTGCCATAAAAAGACTACAAGTGAAATACTATAGGGTTAAATAGGGAGAATATATCAGGATGGAAGAAGTCCTGGGAGGTAGAGTTTTTGGTTTGTCTAGGAAGGACAAGGGTGAGATGGGAGAGGGTAAGAGAGGGGCATTTCTGAAGAGCGTGAATATCAAACATAAAGATACAGTACATGCCCCAAACTGACTGCCGTCGAGTTGATTCCAACTTGTTATGACTCTGTAGGACAGAGTTAAACTGCCCCATAGGGTTTCCAAGGCTGTGAACCTTTATGGAAGCAAACTGCCACATCTTTCTCCCATGGAGTGATTGGTAGGTTCAAACCACTGACCTTTCAGTTAGCAGCTGAGCGCCTTAACCCCTGTATCTCCAGGGCTCCTTTACATGCCCAAGGAACATCAGATATTCTAATTTGGCTGGAGTGTCAAGTGCAAGAAGGACAACACTGAGAAAAAGACTAGAAGATAGGTTATCATTACGTTGTATAAGGCCTTGAAAATCAGGCTGAGGAATCTATAATCAAGAGGAAGTGGGAAGCCATTGAAGGTTTTTGAGCAGGTTATCCCTTTGCAAGGCTAAACAACTGGCAGTAGGAGGGCAATGTAGGAGCCGAGGAACTGGAAGCAGGGTAATCAGCAGTCTATCTCAAATGGTCTAGGAGAAGGACCTGAGGACTCAAACTAGGTTGGAAGCATTAAGCATGGAAAAGAGATGTTGAGCGCAGATGTCAGCATAGAAAAAGACTTGATAGGATTTGAAGACCCAGTTGGTCGTGAGAGCGAGGAAGACGAAACAGTCGAAGACAGACACCAAGATAGGCTGACCAGAAGGATTATGGTGCATGTACTGTGAGAAAACTCGAAACTAACCTTTTTATTTCCCTATATTCTGTCTCAGTTAAACTTTATATTTTCCAGAAAGTAAATAAATAAATAAAATGGCACCAGTTGCCATCAAGTTGATTCCAACTCATGGTGACCTCATACGTGTCAGAGTAGAACTATGCTCCGTAGGATTTTTAATGGCTGATTTTTCTGAAAGTAGGTGTCCAGACCCTTCTTCCAAGGTACCCTTGGGTATACTTGAACCTCCAACCTTTAGATTAGTGGCCGAGAGCATTAACCATTTGCACCATACAAATGGTTAACCATTGACCCAAGGGTTTTCTTCAGCTCCTGGCTTTTAATATGTTTCCTGTTAAAGCAGAAACCATTCCTGGGTCCCCTAAGTGAGAACGAGTAGGTGAATGTCCTTGGCTATAAGGGAATTGAGGGAGTGGTATCCAGGTGAGGGTTATAACATGAAAAACTCTAGCAGTGGCTGTATGACAGTAGCTAAGAGACCCTGGGGAATAATGCTTATCTTTCCAGTAGAAATTGGGGGTCTAGAATCTTCATGTAAATAGTCTCCAGCCTAGGTCACATGAAGGTAACTGCCTCCTTAGAAACCCCAGTTATAGTAGCAGAAGCCTGCTCTAGGGAATTTCAGTCCACATAGAGAGTGGTCACATAATCTTTGTAGGTATATGATCAAATATGTTTTGCTTTTTTCATCCCTTTAGTATATTTGAACTCACATATAAACAAGTGCTTTACATGGGTTAAATGCTTTACATGCGGTATCACATTTAGCACTCATGATAACCCTGTGGGAACATGATGTTATTGGCCCTAACTGATAGATCAGGATTTGGAGGCCACACATCTGGGAAACCTGAGATTTGAGCCTTGGCTTTCCGACTCAAAAGCCCAGGCTCTGTCATCTATCCTTTTGATCTTTCATAGGCCTGCTGCCTCAGTTCCCCTCTTGAATATTCGGACTCGCATATACACATACTCCCATATTTATATGCAAGGGGTGGGATGGAAAAAGCAAGGTGAAATAAAGCAATAGGAATATTAAATATTTCCTTTTTTCTCAAAAAATTAAACATAAATTACCATATCAAAAGAAAACAAACTCCATTGCCGTGAAGTCGATTCCGATTTACAACGACCCTCTAGGACAGTGTAGAACTGCTGGATAGAGTTTCCAGGGAGTGGCTGGTGGATTCAAACTACCAACTGTTTGGTTAGCAGCCATAGCTCTTAACCACTGCACCACCAGGGCTCCTAGATTACCACATGACCTTGGAATTCCATTCCTGGGCATATACCCCAAAAGACTTGAAAGTAGGGACTCAAACGGGTAGGTTGTACACCTGTGTTCCTTGTAGCGTTATTCACAATAGCCAAAAGATGGAAATAACCCAAGTATCAACAGATGAATGGATAAATAAAGTGTGATAGATACATAAAATGGACTATTATTCAGCCATAAAGAGAAATGGAGTTCTGATACATCCCATGACATGGATAAACATTGAAAATATTACGCTGTGTGAAATAAGTCAGATTCAAAAGGACAAATGTTGTATGCTCTCACTTACGTAAAATACGTAGAACGGGCAAATGAACAGATACCAAAGTTTATCAGTAGTGACCAGAGGTGGGTGGAAGGGGGAAAGATAGTTATTGTTTAAGGGGTGCTGAGTTTCTGTTAAGGGTGATAAAAACTGTCGGGAAACAGCTAGTGGCAGCGATTGCACAACATGGTGAACGTAATGAATGTCACTGAATTGTGCGTGTAAAAATGGCTGAAATGGCAAATGTGTTGTTATTTATAGCCTACCACAACGTAAAAAAAAAACTTCCTCTTTCTTATGCCCTTCCTTTATAAATACATAGGTGTGGTCTCTGATTACATCAGCCCCTCTCTGAGCATGTGGGAAGTGCTTATTTTCATGGTTAAGCAGTCAGGTAGATATAGAAATCGATCAGTGTATCTAAATGTAGCAAGTAAATTTGGAGTAGAGCTTGGAATCCCCCATGTATTTGTAGCAGTACCACCTTCAACCTGGAGAACTGTTGAGGGAAGGGGTCAGTGGCTGGGAGAGGAGCAGAGTCATGCTAGTGGGAATGGTGTCAGTAAAGGGTCAAAGAGAATTTTGTCACAACCCAGTGGCTTTTGAAAGTGTTTTTGCAAAGGGGAAGATTAACACAGACATAAGATAGTGGTTCTGTCTCTGGGGTGATGAGGATTCTATCAGGGAGGGGCACACAGAGAGCTTCTAGGAAACAGGGCTGATAATGGCCTATTAATCTGGCTGGTGAGTGTGGGGGGTGAGGGGGTTTTCAGCTTATTCTTTAAAAACGTACACATGTGTTTTATACTCCCTTTTTTATATATGAGAAATTTTGCAATAAAAAATTCAAAACGTGCATTGCAACCCTGTTGGAAATGCATTCATGCTTCTTTTATTTTTATTTGATTTAGGTGAGCGTAGCTACCCCGAAGCAGAAACCAAAAACTCCATTTTGCTTTGGTAAGTGGTACCGAGCCAGAGGGTGGGCTTCCTTAACACTCACACGTCAGCTTCCTCTTTTGCATGGGAACAGTCCTGTGATCCCATGTGACCATGCCCTGTGTGTCTGAGTGACTTAAAGCACAGTGATGTTCCTGGGTCTCCAGTGATACTGCTTTTCTTGGTCTCCCTGCAAGGATTATTAATAACAAAAAGACAGAGAGGTACAGGGACCAGGAACATTTCAGTTTTTCTGACTCTACAGGTTTGGGTGCAAAATATCTGCTAGAAGTTTCTGGGAACCCCTATTTCAGAGCTGAGTAATGGTATGCTCAGGGAAGATAGAGACTTAGGTGGGGTTGGGGGAGAAGAGTGGGAGTGTCAGGAAGGGACTGATAGAAAGGAAGAAGTGTTCTGTTGAGGGTTCAGGTGTTGCCAAATGAGTGTTGGTGGGTGAAGCAGGGAGCAAAGCCACTCAGTAGATACCGCAGGGCATTGAATCAGTATTTATTTGGCCCCTACTATGTTCTCACAAGAAACCCTGGTGGCATAGTGGTTAAGTGCTACAGCTGCTAACCAAAGGGTCAGCAGTTCAAATCCACCAGGCGCTCCTTGGAAACTATGGGGCAGTTCTACTCTGTCCTATAGGTTCGCTATGAGTCAGAATCAATTGAATGGCAACGGGTTACAGGTTATGTTCTCACAACTGTACTAAGTGCCATGAGCAAATGCTAAGAAATAAATCATGTATGTCTATGGTGGCTCTGAATGGAAGCTCCAGGAAGGCAGGGATTTTTCTGTTTGGTCACTGCTGTATCCTCAGCACTTAGAATGATTCATGGTACATAGTGAGTGCTCAATAAATATTGTTGAATGAATAAATGAGCTAATGAATTCTATTTACCTCCTGATGCTCACCTCTTATGTTATGGTTCAGTGTTATGCTAAAAGAATAAAATGGTCCCTTGTGTGACAGTCTGCTCTCCCAGCTTCAGATTGGTTCAGAATTCTTGGGTGCCCTCATTCTCCCATTTCTTTCAAATATCATTGCCAAGCTCAAAAAAGCTCTCATAGATTTTGTGGTTAGCAGATCCAAACAAAAGAAAAAAAAATTTTATGAACTCAGAAGTAAATTGTGGAACTATTGGAATTCTCAGAGGAAAGAGCAGATTCAGAATGAGGTCAAGGTCACAGATTTTATCTCCAGAAGCTTTGTTCCATTTCCCAACCACAAACAAGACTCCTAATCCAGGCCAGTTGTGCCAGTGGAAACAAGGAGCACCTGATCCAAGCTTATATATGTATCATCAGTATAAATCTGTTAGCACCGCTCAAAGAGCAGTTCAAGGATGTGTCTTGTTGATGGCCGACTAGCAGCCTCGCCACCACAAAACAGCACACTGAGGCTGTTTTTAATGTTGTTAGGCATTAAATGGAATGGCCATTTAATGGCCAATGGAATAATCCATGCTTTTAAAGGTGGGAGAGAGGTCATTTGTGGCCTGCAGCTTCCTAAGTATTTTTGCACGTGACATAGCATCATGGGAAATTTCTTGATCAGCTTTGAGGACTGTCCACCTTGTTAATTAAAACCCCTTAGTTTCCTTGAAGTCTTGTTGTACTGCATGTATTCTGACCTGGAATTTTCTTTCTTCCTCCCCTTGACTTTTGCAGTCATCAATGCTCTCTCTCAGAGGTATTTTCTTCAAGCCAATGACCAGAAAGATCTGAAGGACTGGGTTGAAGCCCTGAACCAAGCCAGCAAGATCACTGTATGTATGGTTCCTTCTCCTTTCTGGAAGGAGTGCCTCTTAGGATAAGGCCTGTTGGGGTGGGGAAGAACTCCCCGACCTTGTCTTGCACCTTGACTGTTTAACCACAAGTTGAAATGAGTTTGAGTTTGAATCAAGTTCAAGGGGAAGTTTATGGAACGTCTACTTTGTGCTTCCTGGGAGGGCTCATGGTCAGTCATGTTTTGGCTAATTCTGGGATGCTGATTCAGAATGTGGTGGGATTGGAAAATGGATTGCTGACTATGAGAAGTAAAATAATGGGGAAGAACTTATGAGGAGGGAAGCCAGGACTTTCCCTGGCTTCTTACTTTAAGAGGTGGCCTGGAGGATTAGTCCAGGCCATCCACCAACCCATCCTAAAAAAGCCTTCCATTTAAAAGTATCACCGAACCAGTTCACTGATTATTCTGATTACTCTTATTTTCCTTGACTTGGCTAATGAAGAACCCTTTTCTTCTTCTTTAGGGGGGGAAAAAAGGGAGAAGGGCAGGAAGGAGGGAGAGGGAAAAATGTATGTGGTGGTAAAAATTAGGCCTTTAATGCCAGACTTACAGTTTACATGCTGAAAAGGTTGATTTTCTATATCATGGAGTCAGATACACATTCTAGTGACTTTTCAGTTACAACAACTATGTGCTTAGGCAAATTATTCTCCCAGATACCTCAGGGTTGCCGTAAATAAATTAATAGAAGAAACCTGTACACCTACTCAGTTCTCATGATGCTAGACATAATTTAGGCATCTAAGCAAGCTTTACCTGTTAGCTTATTACTCTGATAAACCTTGATAAACCTGTGAAAAGAGAAATGGAGACAGAGAGGAAGGAAAGGAGGTTGCTGCTAACTCATGTACTTACGCATGCTAAACCATATGCTTGTGTCCACACTTCAGAGTTCAGTGTTAATTTTAGTAAATGTTTTCTTTATTCATGTTGGCATCTTCACCCTTCTGCATCTTCCAGAGTTTGGGAATTTTCTTTCAATGTCTGATTATTTTTGTTCAGAATTTCCTTCTGATTTCTGCCTGGCGAACTAGGCTAGACAGCCTACAAAACAACAGGGAGGTGCTTCTGCCTTTCTTTTGTGCCTTGAGCAAAGAGCTGCCCTTAGTAGGTAGTCCCTCATGCCTCCTCTCTGGCCCGGTGGGCAGTAGTTACCCTCTGGGCTATGTGAGAGGGAGGGAGCATGATGGTGTCCGGAGGCTAGAAGTTCAAAGCCTCCTGGAATGTCAGAGCCCCCTTCTGAGTCTCCACAATTTCCAGGGTCTCCCTTTCTTTCCTTTGCTGGGTTTTTGTGTCTCAGCATTCCTCCTCAGACATTTTGGGGGTTACAGAGATGAAAGAGGGAACAGATAATGTAGCGAGCCAAGTTTTTACATGACGTGGCATTCAACTTTTGCATCACTCTTTAGAGAGACGTTTTACTGCAGTCTTTTAGGTGAAGAATATGAAGATCTCAGAGTCTTGCCGAAGGTCAAGAGGTTAGTAAATGGTAAAGCTGGAATTCAAACCCAGGTCCACATGACTTCCAAGGCCTATGAGCTTAGGAACTTATAATAAATAATAAAAAAAAGTAACAGTTGTAAAATATATTAGAGATTACACACCATTTTTTTCTTTTTTTTTTATTGTGCTTTAAGTGAAAGTTTACAGCTCAAGCTAGTTTGTCATATGAAAATTTATTATACATGCATCGTTATGTGACCCTAGTCGTTATTCCTGTAACGTGACAGCACACTCCTCCTTTTCACCCCACATTTCCCATGTCCATTCAACTGGCTCCTATCCCTTTCTGCCTTCTCACCTTGCCTCCCTACAGGAGCTGCCCATTTAGTCTCATGTACTTATTTGAACTAAGAAGCACACTCTTCACAGTATCATTTTGTGTCTTATAGTCCAGTCTAATCTTTGTCTAAAGAGTTGGCTTCGGGAATGGTTTTAGTTCTGGGGCCATATCTTCTGGGGTTCCTCCAGTCTCAGACCATTCAGTCCAGTATTTTTACTAGAATTTGAGTTCTGCATCCCACTTTTTTCGTGCTCCACTGGGACTTTCTGTTGTGTTCCCTGTCAGGGAAGTCATTGGTGGTAGCCGGGCACCATCTAGTTCTTCTGGTCTCAGGCTAATGGAGTCTCTGGTTTATGTGGCCCTTTTTGTTTCTTGGGCTAACATTTTCCTTGTGTCTTTGGTGTCCTTCATTCTCCTCTGCTCCAGGTGGGTTGGGACCAATTGATGCATCTTAGATGGCTGCTCGATAGCTTTTAAGACCCCAGATGCCACTTACCGAAGTGGGATGCAGGACATTTTCATAATAAACTTTCCTATGCCAGTTGATCTACATGTCCCTTGAAACCATGGCCTCCATACCCCCGCCCCTGCTACTCTGTCCCTCAAAGTGTTTGGTTGTGTTCAGGAGACTTCTTAGTTTTTGGTCTAGTCCAATTGTACACACCACTTTTTTATACATGACTTCATTTTAACCTCATAAAAACCTTCTTAAGTAGGAGGGGCAAGTACAATTACCCTCATTTATAGATATAACCAGCAACCAACTTTTTGCCGTCAAGCCGATGCCAACTCATAGCTACCCTGTAGGACAAAGTAGAACTGCCTCATAGGGTTTTCAAGGACTGGCTGGTGAATTTGAACTACTGATCTTTTGGTTAGCCACCGTAGCTGGTAACTTCTGTGATGAGGAAATGGAAATGCCAAGGAATTAAAGTAACTTGCCCAAGGTCATGTAGTAGTCATGTAGGAGCCAGAACAGATCCAGTTTTTCTACATTTAGATCCTCTGTTTATTTTATGATAAAGTCATTGAGTCCTTATGATTGAAGAAAATGATTGACACATGATATTTGAAGAATTGGGTTCTCCCGAAGAATCTCAAATGTTTCCTATATTAGTTTCCTAGGGCTGCTGAAACAAATCACCAGAAACTTAGTGGCTTAAAACAACAGATATTCTTTCACAGTTCTGGAAACTAGTCATAGTTCTGGAAACTAGAAGTATGAAATCAAGGTGTCACAGGGCCATGCTCCCTCCAAAGGCTCTAGGGAAGAATTCTTGCTTGCCTCTTCCTAGCTTTTGATGGCTCCTTGCAATTCTTGGCATCCTTGGCTTATAGTTGTATTATTCCAATCTCTGCCTCTTCGTCACACGGCCTCTTACCCTGTGTGTTTGTGTCCTCTCCTCTTATAGGGACCTCAGTCATTGGATTTATGGCCCCCTCTAATCTAGTATGACCTCATCTTAACTTGATTACATCTGCAAAGACCCTATTTCCAAATAAGATCACACTCTGAAGTTCTGGTACATGAATTTTTGGGGAATACTATTCAGTCCACTATATTTCCCAAAAGGGTGGAAAATTGAGTAGCAAAGGTAAAGCACAGCTTCCCCCAACAGATTGGATTATTCCTCATAGCAGTCTGGGCATGCCATTGGCTAGAAGGATGAGTTCTTGATTTTCTTGCATTGTAGGTGAGATTCACATGAATCTCCCTTATCAGAGAGCACTCCCTAGGTGGTTGGAAGAGGGTACATCTTTAAAAAAGCCCCTGGGATATGGACAAACCAAAAAAAAGGACCTGGTTTTCAAGCTGTGAAGCATTATTTTAGCTGAGTCTTTCTTTCTCTTTGCCATTACCAGTTGCTGTCCAGTTGATTTTGACTCAGGGCAATCCCATGTGTGTCAGAGCAGAACTGTGCTGCATAGGGTTTTCAATGGCTGATTTTATTATTATTATTTGAAAGTAGATCTCCAGGCCTCACTGGCTGATTTATATTCTCATTAGGAAGTGGAAATAGTTTAGAAAAGCTCTGAGTGGTTGGAAGTAGCCCACAATGTGGGGATGTGGGTGGTGACCACCAGTGGTTTGCTACGTTGGTTGACTGGATTCTGAGAAGAAACACAACAGCCAACCTTCTTGGTTGGTCCTTTTCTGGTCACTGGGAACTGCAAAAGGCAGTTTTCTCCTCCTTAGCTGGGTTTTAGGAACTCATTTGGGTCTTTTGAGGTCTGAGGAAATTTTTCCTATTTCCTAGTGGTTATATCACTGAACACTCCAGCAATAATCAAAGCCCTTAAGAATTCCACCATGTATTAGTAAAACTCAGAGAACGTTCCAGAGTGTGGCTTGTTGGTTAGTAATATTTAGCAATGGGTAGTTAGGCAGTCCTGGGGGCAAATTACTTAATTTTAATGAGCTTCAGTTACCTCATTTATAAAATGGAGAAAATAATGCTTACTTGATAAGTTTGCTGTAAAGATTAGAGATAATGCAGTAAAGAGCTTAGCACATTGCCTGGCACTAAATGGGACCCCAAGGAAATGGTAAGTGCTGTTATCTCTCAGAGTGCTGGTGGTATAATGGTTAAGTGCTCGGCTGCTAACTGAAATGTAGGCTGTACGAACCCACCACTCGCCCCCCCAGGAGAAAAGATCTGGTCCTGTAAAGATTACAGCCTAGGAAGCCCTGTGGGGTAGTTCTGCTGTTTCCTATAGGGTCACTATGAGTCAGAATTGACTTGACGGCATCTAGCGGCAACAACACAACATGGTCTCTTGGGGGCAGTGGTGGTTCAGTGGTAGAACGCTCCCCCGCCATTTGGCAGACCTGTGTTGGATTCCCAGCCAATGTATCTCATGTGCAGCTACCACCTGTCTGTCAGTGGATGCTTGTATTCTGCTATGATGCTCAACAGGCTTCAGTGGAGCTCCCAGACTAAGACAAACTAGGAAGTAAGACCTAGCGATCTACTTCCAAGAAATCTGCCAAAGAGAACCCTGTGGATTACAGCGCTCTGATCCACGCCGATCATGGGGATGGTGCACGACCCAGCGGCATTTTGTTCTGTTGCTCAGTATGTCCTCATGAGTTAGGGCTGACTAGACGGCAGCTGACAACATCATCGTCATCTCTCAGACAGCCAGAAGGAAAAGAGAATGAGGATTCTCATCCACTTGTGTACGTAAACTGAGCGCTCAGGCCAGGAAGAGGGTCTCGTCTTCTTTCTGGGGACCCAGCGTAATCACAGGGGTCTTCCTCCTTTGGACAGAAACCAAATGGTGCAGTCTTGAGTCCTTGTCTTTGGCAGAGTTTTCACATAGCTATGGCTCTTCAAAAGGTCTAGATTCTTATCAGTCCTGAAGGTCTTACTGACACTGACAGCTGTAGAAGTGGAACAGGACTTCTCATTTCCTTGGCAGATAGAAGCAGGGTCTTTAGTTCCTGTGAAGAAGAGGCGCCATGATGCTGTGGAGGACCCGCTGGTTGGGATTCAGGGTCTAGTCTCAGTGCAGTTAGTAGTCATTTGGGCAAATGACTCGACTGTTGGGGCCTCTTTTTTGCTTGTTTTTTCATTACAAAATGATTTCACCAGAGTTTGCAGACTGTAGTGTAAATGATTGAAGAGAGCAAGGAGGAGGAAAAACACCACCATAAATGAGAATAAAAGGCGACTGACCTGTGACCATGGTACTGGGGAGAATGGAGAACGGTAGGGACTGTGGTAAACTGAAGAACATTGTTTCCCATTGGAAGAGGGAACTGCTGTTTAGCTAGAAGTCTGGATTTTGATGTGAAATATCTCAATTAAAAAACACACAGCGCAGGACAAACAACACGATTTGAGCATATTCTGCCTGTGGGCCACCAGTTGGCTGCCAGCTTGTAGCCTCAGACCTGTGGTCTCTCACCCAGTCCTAATGAGCTATAAAATTCTGCGATTTTTTTTTCATCAGCCATGGTGCTGTAACTGTCAAGGACAAACAAATACAACTTGTTCTCCAAAAAGGGCTGTGTTTGTAAGTGGCAGCATCATTTGTAAGATATTAAATATTTTACAGTTCTTCTATATTTTCATTTGTGTTTCTGGAATTTTTACACTTATATACTCTAACAATTGATAGGAGCCCTGGTGGTGCAGTGGCTAAAGCACTCGGTTGCTAACTGAAAAATCGGCAGGTCTAACCCAGCAGCGTCTTTACAGAGGAAAGATGTGGTGGCCTGCTTCCATTAAGGTTCCGATCTTGGAAATCCCATGGGGGCAGTTCTACACTGTCCTGTAGGGTCACTATGGGTTGGAATTGACTTGACGGCACCCGGTTTTAACATTTGATAACCACAACAACTTTATGACACAAATACTAATTCTTAGTCTCATTTTACAGATGAGACAATTTAGGCCTACTCAGAAAAAAACCCAGTGCTGTAGAGTCGATTCCAACCCAGCCTAGAGAGGTTAAATGATTTGCCAAAAGTCATTTAGTTAGTTAGTGACAGGTCAGCAATTCTAGCCAGGCCCCCTGGCTCCCAAGCTCATGTTCTTCTAATATTCTCCTTCTCATATTCAGCATGTGTTTTGAGCTGTTCGACCTGCCCACCATGCTCTTTCTTCCTTCTTCACGTTCCTGGTTCCTTTTCATCCTCCAGGTTACTGTTTCAACATCTCCCCCACTGGAGACCTCCCCCTGACCACTCTAGCATTAGTTCTTCTGCCGTTCTCTATCTTGGATTCTGTTTATTTTCTTTATGGCATTCATCACAATTTGTAACTGTCCTGATTGGGTTGTTTACTTACATGTTTTGTTTTTTTTTTAATCAGTTTCCCCTGCTAGCAGGGAAGTGCTGGTTCATAGTAGATGCTCAGTAAATGTGCTGAGTAAGTGTGTATCTGTGTGTGTGGAGGTGATTGCTGGCAGAGTCCCTCCCATTCAAATATGGATTAGTGGAAGGGGTGGGGAAGACAAAGGTGTCTTACTGTAATTTGGCTCCACATTAGCTTTCTTCACCTCCCCTCCCTGCCCTACTATTGGCTCCCCCCTTTTCCTGTGCCTTTTAGTTCTTGTTGACCATGCCACCATTTTCCTAGGTACCCAAAGGTGGGAGCCTACCCCTGGCTACTGAAGTGATCAAGAGCCCGGCAGTCCCTCCAGCCCTGGAGAAGAAGCCACAGGTGGCCTACAAGACCGAGATCATTGGAGGGGTGGTGGTACACACACCCATTAACCAGGTGCTGGGGCTTGGGACTGCAGGGGGTCATGATGGCATGCATGGTAGTGTCTTTGGTGTACCCCATGCCATGCACAGTACTGGACTGGAGAAGAGAGTGATTTGAGAGGAATGGAGCTAGTGCAGATGGGGTGGTCAAGAAAATACAGGGCAGGGGTGAGTAATAGTAGTGCAGAAATTGAGGCCGTCTTCTCTTGATGTGTGGTCAATACATAGGAGATGAGTGTTTGTCAAAGCCCATGGGAAATGGTGCTGAGGAAGACAAGGGAGGCTGGAAATAAGCCGCCTGTCCTGCCTCCCATTCGTGTGCTTATCCCCTCCTCTGGTTTGCTTCTCTGTCCTTCCCTCTTCCCTGGGTCTCCCCAACCTCTCTGAGCATTGTTCTGTGAAAGCACACAGTATGGTGCCTGATGGGAGCAAAGTAAACGTTTATTTTCTTGTTTATTTTTTCTTTGACTAACAGAGGGGCAGAGAGGCAAGAGGCTTGGCCAGAGGGGGTTGGGTGGGGAGTGTGACTGGGTAGAGGAGCGAGAGGGAGGTGCTAATCTTGACACTGTTGCCTTGTAGAATGGTGGGGATGGGCAGGAAGGGAATGAGCCAGGGTCCCACGCCATCCTTCGAAGGTCTCAGAGTTACATCCCCACGTCAGGCTGCCGTACTTCCACCGGGCCTCCCCTCATTAAGAGTGGCTACTGTGTGAAGCAAGGGAATGTGGTGAGTGTCAGCACAGGGGCCGGATTGGGATTCTGGTGACTCCTCAGAGCCAGTGGGCGTGGAGGTAGTAGAGGGAGAGGAGATTGAGAAGAGGAGCTCTGGTTCTCCATGCTAGCAAGAGCTCAAACCATTAAGAGGTTTGGAGCCATACAGTCTCCCAGCATGTCAGAAATATCATCCCTGATATGGAAAAGCCTTTGCCCTCACTGAGTGTGGGAGCCTGACTTCCATGGTACTGGGTTCCCCAGGAGACTTGAATTAGAACACCCCTCCAGAATGCTTGGGGCCCCTTCCTAATGTCCTGCCTCTTTATTTTTTATTTCAGCGGAAGAGTTGGAAACGTCGCTTCTTTGCTCTCGATGACTTTACCATCTGCTACTTCAAGTGTGAACAGGTTTGTAGTAGCTTTGGGGCCCTTCTCAGAGGTCATGGAAACTAGGACTCATGAGTACACACCCACGTGAGCATGTTCATGAGTAGAGGCGTGGGCACACACACAGACTTCAAAGGCAACTCTGTCTTATCTCCATCCATCCTGCATGCACATCTTTACAGTGATATTAAAGTGGCCTTAACTTCCTCCCTACCTCTATGCAGTGAGCTGCTCTGTGGTCAAAGCCACAAAGAATTGTCTTAGATTTTTCTTTTTTTCTCTTGATGATTTAGTTTGAAACCTTGGCTTGTTTGCCAGTCTGGTTTTAGCCAACCATCTCTGATAAGAGAAGGGCATCTGCCAGCTGGTCTGGGTTGTGGCATTCTACAGACAGACTGACTTACCCATCTTTCCATGTTTTTTCCACCAGGACCGAGAGCCACTGCGCACCATATTTCTAAAGGATGTTCTCAAGATCCATGAGTGTCTGGTCAAGTCTGGGTAATTGTTGTCTCTGCTTTTTCTTTTCTGATCAGAACCCTTATTTCTCTTCTGAAATGTTCATTTACTTCCCTATTGAGATTCTAGTCAAAAGTCCTCTCCTTCCAAGAGCAAGGGATGGGGCCTGACATCTATTGGCTGACTCACTGCCTCCGAGCTGACACAGTTGTGAGATCACACTGGGCAAGTGTACCCTATTCTCATTGCCTCCTTCTGGCCCCTTCAGAGATGAGCCAACATCAGTATTTTCTGATGGAGAAAAAGGAGGAATATAGAAACGAAGGAGAGAGTGGCGTTCAGATGCTTCACAGGTGTTAGAAGTGGGTTCTCACTCAACGAGAGGCCTGGGGTTCAGCGGGGAGACCGTGCCCTTAGACCACTGACTCCTCAGCATCTGTTCAGATCACTGCTTATGCCCCTGCCTCTTCCCTGAGCTCCTTATGCCTTTTCTTTTCTCCTCCTCTTGACAAAGTCCTTAGTGTCCCATTAACACAAGGATTATTCACAGCAGCTCTGGGTTACTCGTACTGGGCAGGAAGAACAAGTATTTTTAATGTGTTCCTCTTTCCACTAGAGAATGGTTACCTTTCATGTGCCACAGGTGCATAGGACAAGCTTGGGACCTGGGACCCCAAGATAAGAGCTCTCCCATATCCAATACCAAATACAGATGCCATTAGAACTAAGCTATAGCACTCCCAAGTGTACCTGGGCATCTAGGAATCCTCATTCTGGTCCTCAGTTTGTAGTCTCTAGGGACTATGTGTTTGTGTGTCAGTCTCTCCATCCCATGGATGGTGCCTGCAGAGCCAGAGTCATCAGGGAAGCTACTAGCAGCAGGCAGACTGCTCTCTCGTGAAGCTGTCCATGGTAGGCATCGGAGGGTCTTACGTGAAAGCAAAGACTGACCCAAGGAAGCAGGGACTGAAGCACTGTACTGAGTCTTACAGATGCCAGTTACAGAGTAAGGAAGATTAGGAAAGTTCCCAGTGCTAACTTACAATTCATGAATGTAGCTATAGATGGAGATTCCAGAAATGTGGTCCCAGAGGTTGGTAGTTGGGCGAGGCAAGGTTGGGCCTCACTAGATCTCCAGTAATCCTAGATTGCTCCTGGCCCTGTCGACCCTGTAGGGCCTGTCAGGCCACCTGGACATGTTGGGGTGGTTTAGGGAACTAATATAATGTTGAATGCTCAGCATGCCTCTGACTCCTTAAAGCTTTAACATGTCCAGACCCAGATGAAACTTGGAGAGTAAAAGAATTAATTTGTTGAAGACCAGCAGAGAAGGAAGTCCCCAGGGCTCTGCAGCTTCCAGTCCTGTTAGACTACGTGGCCTCCTGCTAACCCAGCCAAGGCCACATTTGAATCGAAAGGCACCATGTAGGCTGAGAAATGGATGTGAAAGGGGTGGAGATATCCTCCCCGCTTTCCTTTCATTTTCTCAGTAGTTGATTTTGTGATTGTATATATGTGTATCAGTAGTTTAAAAGGTTACATTTTAGCCAGAAAGAAAATTATCTCTATTTAGAAACTCAGAAAGTAATAGTAATAATAATAATTAATAAAATGTGTTCCCAGTGACATGCGTGCCAGATACCTTATGTACCTTATAGCTGATCTTTTCAGTGACCAGTTGGATAAGGTAGCCCTCTGCATCTCTGTATTATATTTGGGGTTACAAATGCTCACGAAGTTTGAAATACTGTCCCCCAAATAACTTTTCCCTAAATAGAGTCATGATTTGGTCCCAGGTTCGTCTGACTCCAGCCTTGCTGTTACCTCGTATGTGGATCCTTGGTCTCACACTTTTCCTTTGCCTGGATGCTCATGTCCCTGGCCCAGCCCCTGCCATTTCCTTCCAAGTCCTCATTCATGAAGCCAGCCCTGCCCGTGACCAGTCCTTTCTTGGAATTATTCTAACTCTTGGCGAGTAACACATAGTCTAACATCTGAATGTGTAGCCTTGCATTGTTAAGCTCTTTTTTGGGGGTAGGAATTAGTTCTTTCATTCCTTATATATTCCCAGTGGTGAGTGGATACGCACAGCAGGCATTTAACATGGTACATAATTCTGGCTGATGTGAGGTTTGCTACTTAACATCATCTACTTCTTCCTTGCAAGAAGTTGGGATTCCACTTACAGAGCCCACACCCACTTTGAAGCACTTAAAGCCATCTACTCTCCCCTTCCTGTTCTCCTCTTCAGCTTCCTGTCTTCCATGCCCAGTACCATGAGGCACAGAGAAGAAACTTAGTGAAGTTGAGATTGCTGCTTGGGTGGAGGAAGGTTTTAGAAATTGGAAAGTTGGCTTCCTTAGTAGTGGAGTAATTAAAATCATAGGCTCTGGAGTCAGACATGGGTTCAGACCCTGTTTATGCAACTTACTAATTCAGGCACCACTGTCACTTAACGTCTCTGAACCTGAGTTTCCTTGTCTATAAAATGGGGAAAGTCATACCTGCTTTCTTGGATTGTTGAGAAGATTGAAACAATACACGAAAAAGCACTTGAAATAGTGCTTCATACAAAGCACTTCATATGTCTTAATACCTGTTGCCATCGAGTCAATTCCGACTCACAGTGACCCTGTAGGAAGAGTAGAACTGTCCCATGGGGTTTCCAAGGAGTGCCTGGTAAATTTGAACAGCTGACCTTTTGGTTAGCAGCCGTAGCTCTTAACCACTACGCCACCAGGGTTCCCATATATCTTAGCCATTAAAAAAAAAAAGAAAACTGTAGAAATTGAGGGGTGTGGTGGATATTAGGTAGGAGGTTTTGGAGGAAAAGGTGCATAATCTTGTTAGAACTAACAGGGAGGTCCATGATGGCACAGCCTCCTGAGACCTCCTAGAAAATAAGGCCAGAGGAACCCATCAGTGTTTTTAGGGGCAGGGGCTGAAGGAGAAAAGGCCTGGGAGACCTCCACCCTCCTTTTTTTATGATGGAGGGCACTAGTGTCTTGTCTTAGGACAAATCAAATCGTCAGTGTGTGCGCCAGCATGCCTGGTAACGTTCTTTCTCTTTCTCTGTCTAGTGATCTCTTAATGAGAGACAACCTCTTTGAAATAATAACGAGCTCCAGGACCTTCTACATACAGGTAAAGTGCTCACTCGGAGAAGACTTTAAAGTTCCGTGTCTGTGAACGGTGTACTCATAGGCGTTGGCCTTTCCTTTGCTTTCTCTTTTATTTTTGTTCGAAGTTTCTAGGTGGTAAATTTAGCCCCCAGTAGTCAGTCTGAAGTCCCATTTTATTCTAAACAGGATGTTTGCCCAAAACCTCTCAACCATATAAATCACAAAAGCAGGTTGAGCCACCATGCTGGGGAATGTGAGTTTGTACCAGCTGCTCTCAGCTGCTGGGCTCCAACTAAGCAGAGAAAAGGAGAACTGGTCAACGATTTCACTTCTCCTTTGCAGAGTATTTATAAGCCCAGTTATGTGTGTGGACATCACTGTGTGCGGAAGGACAAAAGCACAGAGGGCCCTGTGCAGGCACCAGGTGCAAAGCCCAGCTGCACAGAGAAAGCCATTGTTTGGGCTCTGACGGTTCAGTTATCAGAAGCTTCTTCCCTCCACCCACGGCTTTGGAGTTCTCCCAACTCTGAAAATCATAGGCGCTGGAAAGGCAGATTTCCAACCAGGGCCGAGACTTTCAGGCTAAAGCGCTAGCAATCCGCAGAGCATGCCCAAATTCATGCAGCATTATGGTAGTATTGGATTTCACCTCTAGTGGTGCAGTGGTTAAGCGCCCAGCTGCTAACCCAAAGGTTGGCAGTTCAGACCTACGTGCTGCCTTGCAGGAGAAGGATGTGGCAGTCTGCTTCTGTAAAGACGACAGCCTTGGAAGCCCTATGGGGCAGTTCTGCTCTGTCCTATAGGGTCGATATGAGTTGCAATTGACTTGATGGTAACAGGTTGGTGTTACAATAGACGGGTAGTGTGTTGTTTCAAATGTGAGGCTCCCCAAGCAAAGCTTTTCAGGGTTCCCAGTTCTCTTCTCTGCTCCAGGTGTTTTTCCCCACTTAGCACCCTCCCTACCACAGTGAGCCGGGTCCTCCCTCATTTCTTGGGTAGCAGCTCTGGTTGTCTGGACTACTCTGAGCCTATCCTCCTGCCTGAGCCCTGCAGACATACTTACAGCCTTAGTCATCTGTGGGTTTTATTCATTCAGACAAGCGCATGCCATTCAGGAAGAAATGGCATCAGGGAGGCTTGGAAACAAAGGAGCTGTGGAAAGGGCTGACATGGGATTGAGAGCCACTTATTCGCTGTTACCGTTGACATTCAGGGACAAGGATTTAAACTGTGGGCACAACAAAAGAGTTTCCAGTTCTTGCATTCAACAGATATTTGTAAGCACCCACAGGGTGCCAGGCATTCTGCCACATGCTGGGGACCCTGTGTTACACAGGACAGACCCTAAAGAAGGAGATGCAGTCAAATAAACAGGCAATCAAACCAGTGTGATGAGGGAAGAGGCTCCAGTAGGTGAAGTACAGGGAATTTCTTATGACAGTGAGACTATTCTATAGGATACTGTAATGGTGTTTGTCAAAACCCATAGAACTTCACAGCACAAAGAGTGAATCTTAATATCTGCCAGTTTAGGAGGCCAGGGGATCACAGGATGGAATGCATCCTAGGGCAATAGAAAACGAACAAAAGAACAGCGTGAGTGCAGGTTGCCCTGGGAACTTCCGGAAGGAAGACACATCTAAGCTGTTTCAGCTGGGGAAAGAGTGTCCCAGGCAGAGGGAACCGCGCATATAAGAAAAGCTTAGAGACAAAAGAAGCATAGAGCACAAAGAGGCTGGAGAGCTAAGTATGGTGGACCCATAGCCTTGTATGTCTTGTTAGAGAACTTATATTTTATCCTGAGAGTGAGGATCCTTAGCGATTAAGCTAGGGGAGTGACCTAACCAGATTTTCCCTTTCAAAATATTACTTGGGCAACTTAGTTAATTCTCAGAGCCTTTGATTTTCTCGTCTGTAAAATGGAGATGATGACTTCAACCCTGGCCCTTTTAATGATATAAAAAAACCAAAGGCCCTTTGCCATCAAGTTGATTCTGGCTCGTGACAACCCCATGTGTTATAGAATAAACTGCTCCGTAGGGTTTTCTTGGCTGTAATTTTTATGGAAGCAGTTTGCCAAGTCTTTATTCTATGAATCTGCTGGGTAGGTTCGAACTGCTAACCTTCAGGTTAGCAGCCAATTGTAAATTGCTTGCACTGCCCAATGCAATACAGAGCACAGATGAGAAAAGGTGTTCTGAGTGGCTCTGACTCTAGTAACAGAAACTAGAGAGATCAGTTCGAAGACTGGAATAATTGAGATGAGGGATAAAGGAAGTCTAAACTAGGATGGAGGGAGAAAAGTAGAAAATTCGAGAGATTTTAAAAAGGTAGACTTTCTAGGACTTGGGAGTTGGGTGGTTTTGGAAGTCAAAGGAGAGTGGAGAGAGAAGGATAATGACCAGATTTTAGGCTTGAGCCTCAGCGTGGCCGATGGCAACAATCACTGCGGTAAGAGCAGGGGAGGAGGTACTGTTGGGGGGAGAGGTAAGGTTAGCGTGGGGGGTTCTGAGTTTATAGTGCTTGTGGGACATCCAAGGAAGATTGGATATACAGTGCCTGACACATTGGTGGTACTAAATAAATACTTGTCAAATGAACAACTGACTCTGCTAGTTAAGAATTCAGGAGAGAGCTTTGGAGTGGAGATAGTGATTTGGAAGATATGAAACTCATCCAGAAAATGTTCAAGACATTCTACCATCTGCATGAGTATGTGCACATTAATCAGAAGCTTCTGATCACTTCTATTTTCGTTTGTCTTCTACTCCTCACATTTCTGGTATACCCTGAATAAATAAATGAGTGAATAGACAAATATGTTAAACTAAATCAGCAGTTACCAGACTTGTTGGTCTCAAGACCCCTTTATACACAAAAAATTTTGAGAACTGCAAAGAGAAATTTAAAGAATAGTTATTAATTCATTTAACAATAGCAACTGTAAACCCATTACATATTAATATATGTAACGTATTTTTAATGGCTGGCTTAATAGGAGACAGCAGGATTTTCATATCTGCTTCTGCATTCAGTCTATGGCCATATGTGATTTTGACTGAAGCAGATGAAGAAAATAGGACCTCACTCAGATGCATATTTGGGAAAAGTAGGAGTATTTTAATAGCATTTTCAAACAATTGTGAATCTTCTTAATTTGATTTAACACCCAAATTTGACAAATTATAATTTCTTAATGGTTAGGTAAAGCGTAGAATAGGAAACCATGTCAGTCAACTTCCATATTCGTATATTAAAATCCATCGGTCAGCTTTGCATCTTGAATGGATCCTTTTTACCCATACATGATTTTATAGCATTTTGTAATTCATTGCTTCAAAAACCATTGCATTTGGAAATAAGTGATCTCTGAGGGAGTATGTAGATCTTTGGAATGTTGACACGTTTTATTATATAATGTAAAAAAAAGAAAGATCACCCTTATTAACATCACCACCAGTATCATCAGGAAAGTCTTCAAGTATGGAAAGCTGCCAAGTTTTCTGAAATTCTAAGTTTTATTTTGAAAGTTCAAAATTTATCATGGTCAAAAAAAAAAAAAAAATCTGTCCTGATTTTCCTTGATATAACAGACTTATTTCATTCGTTTTTGAGAAAGAGCCTGTCAGATACCTAATTCTGAACAAGCTTGACTGACAGTTTGTCTGTCAGTCATTTGTTCCAAGTAAAAATTGTGTTTCATGGAAGAAGGGAAAGAATATAATGGCGTTAAGGTGTTCCGGCAGTTTTACCCACCATTGCGGAAGTGACGTTCTGACCCGCTTCTGAAGGTTGTGCTCAGTAAATCTGCGAGAAAAAACCCTGCATCCTTGGTACCTAGGAAAACTAGACCAGAGGTGAAATAGGGAAGATGTAGGTGAAATAAACAAACTCTTTGGGCAGCAGAAAAAGTTCTGGGCAACAGAATAGGTCTAGATTCTGACTACTTAGATATTGGTCATTTACTTGTAACATTTATGTGTTGTTTATACCCTGTGATCCCTCGCATTGTAGTAGTCTTTTTCTGTTAATAAAGAGCTACCATCCACCCAGAGGTACCTTGGAAGAAAGGCCCGGAGATCTACTTCTGAATGATCACAGCCTTTTAGAACCCCGTGAGCATCGTTCTACTGTAAAACTTACGGTGTCACCATGAGTTGAAATCAACCTGATGGCAGCTTTTTTTTTTTTTTTTAATTGAACACTTAGACGTCCCAGGCACAGTGCTAAGCATTTTACAGGCAGCATATTATTGAATTCTCAGCAGTCTATATGGCCATCTCCATTTTAAAGAAACCGAGTCTCTGAAGGTTAAATTTTTTGTCTGAGGTCGTATTGTCGGATTGACTGGGAGGTACCAGGTGCTGAAGCAGAACCCACTCACTTGTGTCCTTTAAGAACACCCTGGTCTGCAGATGCATATGGGTGGGGAGGGGAGAGAATGGGGAGTTACTGTATTTTTACAGAAATAACACACGCCTTCTACATTTGTTTGCCAACCACATATACTTCCCCACCTGCGCCTGGGGACTGGATTTTTGTTTGGGGGTGATGACAAACCGTTTTGGAAATGGATAGTGGTGACGGAGACACAGCATGGTGAATGTGATTAATGTCATTGAATTGTACACTTAAGCGTGGCTGAAACAGCAATTTTTTTGTGGTACGTATTTTACCGCAATTAAAAAAAAAAAAAAAACAGCCTGTTCCAGAACCCAAGATATAGAGGATATGACCATAGTCAACCAGAGAAGTTCAATTTTTTTTTTTTTTGTATCAGGAAAGACCAGCTTGTGGTAACTGGGCGCCTTGGCAGATGGATCATGGTGACAGTGTTGCAGGATCTAGTAATAATCAGATATCTAAGCAGGCAGAAAGGCAGGCGGTATCAGCAAGCTCGTCAGCAGGTTGGCAGTTCTCAGTTCTGGGCAAGAGTTCAAAATGAGATTTCAATCCCTGGGATACAAAGTACTGACTGACAGGGCAAGGCAGGGGTCACCATTTCCCAGTCTTAGAGGGTCAGGGGTATTAAGGCAGTTTATCAAGAGGAGGATCAGTTATTTGAAATGACAAATGTGGTACAGACTGGTCTTGGTGACTTGGCATAAACCCAGTTGTCAGACTAGGGTGCTATAAGAATTGCAATATGAGAACTCAGAAGTGAGTTGCAGGTGTTGGACTAATTGAAAAGCCAAATCTGTTGGGGTCAAACCCAGTGCTGTCGAGTCGATTCCGACTCATAGCAACCTTATAGGACAGAGTTGAATTGCCCCAAAGCTTTTCCAAGGAGCGTCTGGTGGATTTGAACTGTGATGTTTTTTGTTAGCAGCCGTAGCTCTTAATCACTATGCCAACAGGGCTCCAAACTTTTTAAATACCTACTGTTGAATTTAGCCTAAAAGGTGAATGACATCCCTGGAACCGTGCAGTATACAGCTTAACACCATCATCTATAACAGGGGTCTGTCTGAAGATAGGATTGTTTCTTGGGAAGAAGGCAAGGGTTATCAGCTGTTGGGAAAGGAGACTGCAGTGGTTGGAAGTAGAATGAAGAAGGAGCTGCCTAAAATTTTTGGATAGGGGCAGCGGCAGTAACCAGAGGTGGATACCAGAAGTCTTGCGTTGATGGCCTCTAGGATTCATTACTTCAGACCATTGCAGGCTGTACAGTGCCAGGCTTACAGTAGGTACTCAGTAAAAGCTCAGTGGACTGCAGTAAAATAGCAGCCCGCGATTATTCTTTAATACCCCTTTCCGCTTTCACCTCGAAAACTGCCCTCAAAGACAGAAGCCCTTTTTCTTTTGAACCAAGCTTTAAAAACAAATGCGCGTGCACGCACACCAGGAGGAGATGAAGGAATGAGCTTGGCACTTTCCTTTTTGTTCCGCTGAGTTTTAAGCATTTTTTTCTCTTAATAGGTCACCATGGTGTGGTTGGGGTTCAACTCTGTTTTTAACCTCTGGTTCATGAAGCCGCTTGTGTGGTTTGAAGATATTTTTGAGATTTTGATGAAAGCTAAGTACATGCTTTCCATAAAAGATAGATACATGCACACACCCCCAATTTTTTTTCATATAACTTTTAGGGTTTCACTGAGTTGTTTCCAGTCAATCCTGTTCTTAAAACTACTGATGGAGGTTGTGATCTTTAACTCCAAGGTGACTTTTGCAGGTTAGAGTGCATACAGCAATATTCCATTTCTTTCCTTGTGGAATCAATTATAATACCTGCTTATCTATTTGAATAATTTTTAAAAATAATTTTTAAAAACACTTACCAGAGGCTAGCTTTTATTTTCCTGGCTGTGGTTAACGCACTTGGCTGCTAACCAAAAGGCTGGCAGTTCAAACCTACCAGCTGCTCTGCAGGAGGAAGATAGGGCAGTTTGCTTCTATAAAGATTTATAGGCTTGGAAACCCTACTGGGCAGTTCTACTGTCCTGTAGCGTTGCTGTGAGTTGGGATCAACTCATTGCAGTGTTTTTTTTTTAATTAATTATTAAATGTTTTAATGAAGAGATTTAATTATTTTATCTATCATATTAGCAAAGATTAAAAATTTAATATCCAATTATAGCAAGGGTGCACATGAAAAAAATCATATCGTTGGTAGATATGTAAACACAAATCTCTGGTCATATGTAACAAGTGCCTTAAAAGAATATACACTCTTTAATCCAGTAATTGTCCTGGGTACTTAGGAATCATAAGTATGAAAAATGCTTTAAGTACAAAGGTGTGCATAGCAGCATTACTTATATTAGAGAAGAATTGCAAGAAGTATAAATGCTTAAGAAGAGAGGATTGGGTGAGAAAACCATGGTATATCCACTTGATAGACTATTATGCATCTACTAAAGACGTTTGCAAAGATGTTTGATAACAGAGCAATATACTTGGTGTATTATTACCTGAAAAAATCAAAATCAAGATTTTTATATATACGTATATATATTTTTTAAGGAAAACAAAGATAAATGAATTGGAAAAAAAGACTGGAAAAATGTCAGTTGTTAATCTGTCAGGTTTTTGGAGGTTTTAGGAGATTTTAATTTTTTATCTTGCAGCATTCTGTTTCCTATATATTATCCTTAATGAGCACTTACAACTTTAAAATAGAAAAAGGAAAACAAATTAATAAATCTTACTAGGTAGTCATCCAAGAATAACGGTTTATATTGGGAGTCTTGTGCTTAAGTCTACAGATGTTTTCTGTGATTTTAAATTTTGTGTTTCAGTGATTGCTGGCTGAGTGAAGACACCAAGGCTTGTCGTGTGGTAGTTCCTAGAGGCGAGGTAGTTAAAGGACAATCAGATATGGCCTGTAGTTTGTGGGGTAACATCTGACATGGTGGGGGTACTTTACTAGGGTGGTAGAAGGAATAGAAGTAGTTTAACGCCCCTGGGAATTGATTACTGGATTGTCATCATGGGGGATTTTCCAGTCTGTTTAATGGAAATGCCAGATCTCCTGTGTAAAACTGATGCGAGAGATATTTGTCTCTTCCTCAGCTCCCATCTCGATCTTTCCCCCTGCCTTCTAGCATTCTCCTACCAAATCATCTTCTGTTTCCCTTAGGAGGGAAATCTCTAATAATGCTTTGGTACAAATTGTCTTAGTTATCTAAGTGCTGCTGTAACAGAAATACCACAAGTGGATGGCTTTAGCAAAGAGAAGTTATTTTCTCACGGTTTTTTTTTTTTTAGTAGGCTAGACGTCCAAATTCAGGGCATCAGCTCCAGGGTAAGGCTTTTTCTTACTGTTGGCTCTGGAGGAAGGTCTTTCTCATCAATCTTCCCCTGGACTAGGAGCTTCTCTGTGCAGGCACCCCAGGTCCAAAGGATGTGCTCCGCTCCTGATGTGGCTTTCTTGGTGGTATGAGGTCCCCCTGTCTCTCTGCTTACTTCTCTCTTTTATCTCTGTAGAGATTGCCTCAAGACAGAACCCAATCCTGTAGGTTGTGCCCTGCCTCACTAACACAACTGCCACCCATCCTCCCTCATTAACATCATAGAGGCAGGATTTACAACATACAGGAAAATCACACAATATGGGGAATCATGGCCCAGTCCAATTGATACACACATTTTTGGAGGGACATAATTCAATCCATGACACAAATGATCAATTTAATTACCTCCATCTCATTCAAATTCAGACTAAGTTTTTTTGCTTCCCTTATTTGATCCTGATGATTTGATCCTTTAAGGTAGGAATTATTTGCAGTTTTGAGAATGAGGAAACTGAAAAAAAAATTATCAGTGAGAGGGCAGCACATGGTGGAATTTAAGACTTCATTCGTGTCCCTCAAATCATAGAATAATAAAATAATAGTAACAGCTAATACTTAGGGAGCCCTTACTTTGTACCAGGCACCGTTCTAACTGCTTTACATAAATGAGCTCATCGAATTCTCCCAGCAGTTCCATTTGCAGACTAGGTTAGCTCTCATCTTAGTAAAGTATTGCCTGGAAGACCTCCAAGATTCTTGGAAACCTGGCCATGGTTATCTTTTTGGACTAGGATGGATTTGCCTTTGTCTTGGGAAAACAGCAGGCTGTCAAATAACCGGAAAGAGTCAAGGGAGAGAGAGCGCCTGGGTCAAGGTGCAGCTGTAGTGTGTGAGAGAGGCGTTCACTCAGGCACTCGTTGCTACATCCTTTTTGACCTAGTGTGCCGGGGTATGAAACTGTTTGCCTTGCAAGTGTGTCCTGCACACATCTAACCAAGGAGGTTTGTTCTAGGTGACAGGAAAGGGGTGGGGATGCAAGTTTGAGATTAAAAAAAAAAAAGGTTATGTCTTATCTTGATATAATGCAAAGAGCAGGAGTCATTTCTGGGATGTGGAAAGTGAAGGGTAGAAATTGAGGACTTTGCTGGCTGGACTGTGGCGTCTGCATATACATATATGCACATGCATGAAAATGCACCCTTGTGTGTTTGCATGAGACTGTTTCTTAGGGGAGGGTGCAGTGGGACAGAGGGAGGTTAACAAAATGTAAACTTTTGGAGGTCAGGGGTTCAATCCTGGTCTTATCTCGTGCCTGCACCTAATGCAGTATGTGACACTGAGTAGGGCACTTAGTAAAGGCTGACTACAGTTCAAGTGCCGTGGAGTCAATTGTGACTCATTGTGACCCTATATAGGCAGGGTAGAACTGCCCATAGGGTTTCCTAGGCTGAATCTTTAAGAAAGCAGATTGCCAGGTTTTTTCTCCCGTGGAGTGAGTGGTGGATTCGAACTGCTGACCTTTCCTTTAGCAGCCAAGTGCTTTAACCATTGCTCTGCCAGGGCTGCTTACTTGAGCTAAACCCCTATAAAGCTGGAAACTGCTGAGAACTCAGATGGCTCCAGGCTCCCTTGGTATGTCACATTAAGCTGTTTGCATTTCCTTCCTATCTTCACAGAGCTGCTGCTGCCCCCTTCTGGGGTTGGTGGGTTGTTACTGATACTTTTTAACTTTAGTTTGTCCTTCATGTTGTTAAAAACTTGAATCTGCAAATCCAGCCACTTTTGAGGCCTGGATGGAGATTCGAAACACACCCGAGGTCTTGCTTTGACTCCATCGGTAGCTTGTGTTTTGAGAGAATCCCTGTTTTTGGAGATAATACATAATCAAAGGGATTTGCAAGGAGTTTGGCTTTAATGGGGCTGGGGTTGAAAATGGGATGACTCTGTTGAGGTAATTCTAGTAGAAAGATGACTGCATTGAGAATCAGGAGAACTCAAAGCTAGATCAGCTATACAACCTTGAGCACTGGTTTTCTGGGCATCATTTTTCTCTTTTGTAAAAGTAGGGGAAACCCTGGTGGCATAGTGGTTAAGCTCTACAGCTGCTAACCAAAGGGTCAGCAGTTCGAATCCACCAGGCGCTCCTTGGAAACTCTGTGGGGCAGTTCTACTCTGTCCTATAGGGTCGCTATGAGTTGGAATCGACTCGACGGCACTGGGTTTGGTTTTTGGTTTGGGTAAAAGTAGGAGGCTGGACCAGGCTAGTTGTTTTCCAGAGGGGATGATGGACTTCAACAAGGGTGGGGTTTAGGCACCAACCCCTTCCACCCCCAGCCTCTCTTCCACTTCAGAAGAGTTCCCTTTTAAGCTATTTTGTATATTGAGTGTTGTCTTGGTTTCCTGCTTGCTGCTGTAACAAAAATACCAGAAGCAAGTGGCTTTTAAAGAACAGAAATATTTTTTCTGTTAGGCTCAGGAGACTAGAAGTCTGAATTCAGTGTGTGGCTCTAGGGGGAGGTCTTCATTGTCTATTTCAGCTTCTAGTAGCTGGCAATCCTTGGAGTTTCTAGGCTTTTAGATTGATCTGCCTCCATCGTTATCAGATTGAGTCTGTCTTCTCCCTCCTTGTCTCTGTGTCAGCGCTGCTCCTATAACCCAGAAGTGACGAGCTGTAGGACGCACTCTACACTGATATGGCCCCATTAACATAAGAAAGAAAACCCTCTTTCCAAACATTCATAGGTATACCCCTTACCCTTGAGTTGATTCTGGCTCATTTCGAACCTGTTCCAACATACGTTTTTTGTAATAGGTATCAAATAAGATTTTGCAGGAAAAAAATTATCCTCAAAAGTTGGAAAGCCACTGGACTAGATGGTCTCTGAGGTCCCTTCCAGCTCTAATAGTGTGATTTTATGAACTGCAAAACTGAGTCAGAGCTGAAAGCTGAAATAACAGTGCAAAAAATCTGTCTCTATAATGCTGCGGATGTTTTGCAGGCTGACAGTCCCGAAGACATGCACAGCTGGATTAAGGAGATTGGGGCAGCTGTCCAGGCCCTCAGATGCCACCCCAGAGTAAGTCACTTCCTTTCTATTGCACGGTTAGTGTCAGCTTAGAGATGAATTCTCCTTGAGTGGGCATGTCTTATTTGGTGATGTAGGCAAGCAGCCCCGTCCCTGGATGCAGCTGAAGCCCCAAACTGTCGTGTTTGTTTTTCTCGTTCTACTGATTTGGGCCCAAGTTTTTATTTTCTGTTTTTTGGTTATGGGAGGAGGTGAGGTAGGTTTAGGTAGAGATGCAGAGTCTTTGATGTGTCCTGCAAGTCTCACTGGCTGGCAGATCTTGACACCAAGGTCAGACACACCTGGAGTAAATTCTGATGAATGTATTTGATTTATGTAGACAAGGGTCGCTGGGCTCACAGGGTGGTATTCTGGGTTGGTGCTTTTCCTGGGGCTCTGAGGGTAAACAGTGTCAGGCAAAAAAAAAAAAAAAAAAAGCCATTACTTTTCTTTGCCTCTTTATTTTTCCAGGAAATGTCCTTTTCTAGATCGATTTCTTTGACTCGACCTGGAAGCTCCAACCTCTCAGGTGTGCCGAACTCTATTGTGTACAGAGGGCGGCCACCTGTGGAAGAGAAAAAACCCCTCTGCAAAGCCCCTTCTGCGGCCTCCTCCTGGCAACCCTGGACACCTGTCCCCCAGGCCAGGGAAAAGCCGCTTCCAGCTGAAGAGACTCCCGAGGACTCTTTGTTCACACCTCGACTTGGGGAGAGCAAAACTGCTGGGGTGTTGCTGAGCTCCCGGATAAGGCATAGATCGGAGCCCCAGCACCCTAAGGAAAAACCATTCATGTTCAACCTTGATGATGAAAATATACGGACCTCTGATGTGTGACAAGGCACAGGGCCATGGGAGGGAGGGAGGAGTCAAGAGAAGGAGGCCATGAACTGGTTTCTCTACCTTGTTGGGGGACACTCAGAGGCACTCATATTCCTGTGGATTCTCTGTGGGAGGGGCCCATCCTGCAGGCATTTTTTTTTTTTTTTTAAATATCAATGCAGAGTATTTAATTTGGGAAAATCAGTAGGTTAGACCTGTAGATATGCTCAGTAGAGAGCAGGTTGCCTCTCACTGACTAATTCCAAGGTCTTCCTGGTGAGGGGTTATTTTAATACCTCCTTTCCAGAGGAGGTTGGGAGTCCAATTTCACCCCTAACCAGATTTTATTTCCTTGTCTTTGTTTTTGTTTCTTCATTTGGTTTTCAGGCCAGGTCCCAGCTCTTAGGCCAATCATCTGGTTTTATCCTATTCCTGTTTATTGGCCGAAGTTTGACTGTGAAATAGGAGGGGGTGGTTACTGACCCCACTGAAACGAGGTGGTAGGGTCAGTGGGAGACTCAGCTTGACTGGGATCCATTCTGAGGGAGGTCTCAAAGCCTGAGGGGCAGGGCTAGAAGGTGCCCCTCAGAATGTCTACTTGGGCAGACCCCCCCAGGGGACCTCAAAAGGGAAGAGAAAGGTACCTTTTGTCAGGTATGGGGAATAATTCAACCCTAGTACATCATCAACAGTTTCAGAAATTACTTTTGTTCACTTCTAGATGCTCTTTTCTAGAAGTCCAAATACTGTAGAGTCCTCATTGGGATGTGAGTGACAGACCTACCCACCCAGTTTCTGTGTCAGGCCCCAAGGATGGGTTTATCAGTGTTAAGTGTTATGGTTGTTGAGAACATGGATTGTGTGGAAGGCTGATGAGTGTGTGATCAGTCACATGTGTGATAAGTGAGATCTCTTAGTTCAGAATTTTACATTAGCTCTAAAGCAGGTGCTGTGAAGAGATGGATTATAGGTTGTCCAGTTAAGCTTTTTTGGTCCATGTTTTCCAGGCAGGAGAAAAGATCTATTTTAGCAAAGATTATCTTGAATCCTTGCCTCACAGCTCTTCTCTATATGGGCCATTATTAGTCTAATTTTAATTAGTCTGTATTTTATATCCTGGTAGATTGGCTTTCTTTTTATTCTTTGTGTTGCCTTTTGAATGAAATCTTGTGCGCTTGCATGATCTAACCCTATAATCTCATGTGGTTCCATGTATTTAACAGTTAAGAGATACAAAGGTCATCTTGAGAGAGATTTATTTTTTAATAAAATAGAAACTGAGTCTCGAAACATTGACTTAGAGATGATGAGTTGCTGGCTAGCGATTTGCCAGGTAGAAGAGCATAGGAGATTTGAGTTTCCCACCTAAATTTTAGGATATGCCTTCTTCCATTTGACGGGAAGATACTATTTTCTGTGTCCGTGGAAGAATTTGTCCATCCAGTTTATGTGAGAAATTGCAACCAGGAACTTACTGGGGTTCCCTATAGGGAGAGAGACCTTAGCGCATTTCTGTCTATAATTTGATCAGCTAGATCAATCATATTTTTAAATTAGAAATTAATGACTAGAAGAAGAGACTAAAGGAAACACTTATCTATATAAATTCCCTCTTCTTGTGTCCACATTTAGTATAGAGGCTGAAAACACTTGGTCAGAAAATTCTTAGTAGCTTGAGAGGAATCTTCTTATCCTTCTTTTAGGCTGTATCATATTGATGTCTATGTCACGTTGAGAACTTTTCTTGATACTACTGCATTGGCACTATCCTTAATTTAATGATCTTGGTATCAAAAAGGGAAAGCTACTGCTGAGTCAGTCAGTCTCTCTTCTACAGATTCTAGTATACTTTTTTTTTTGTCAGAAATGCTTAGTTTGTGAATTATTTAATTATGTGTGATTGAGATTACAATAAACTTTGAGTAGCCTGATTTCAAGAAGCCATTCCATATTCTTAAAGCCCCTTGCCTCTGGTTTTACCTTTAAATTTTCTTCAAGAAAAACCTTTGGGCTTGGCAAAGAATTACACGGTATGTGATGTTGAACTAGTGAAAATAAATTAGGAACTTTTGCTATCTCTCCAAACATTCATTGATTTATGGCAGTGTCATCTTTTGGGATTTAAGCTATGAAAAATCTTTTTTAATATACTCTCTGCTAGATTACTGCTAAATTAATTGGCTATTTATAGTAAGCTGATGTTTCGTATTCAGTAAAGTCTATTTTGCAACTGTGTGAAATTAAGCAGACTTATAAATCCAGATTGTATTATCTTGATAGAGGGAAAACAAGGACTCTAACTGGCAAATACTTGGGAATTTCAAATGGCAGCATTGTTAATGTAATTACAACATCAAACATAATTATCTTCAGTGAAGCCGTCTAAAAGCGTTCACGTTCCCAAACCTGATTTCAGAATTCCTTTTTTTGCCCATGTTTTTCACCTTCTGGCTAGTTTCACACCGCACCTGTTAATGTCAGTACACATTAGCCAGAGATGCTGCCTATACAATCAAAGCACTTGGTTTTAAATGGAACCAAATGGGAAAAATAGAGTGGGTATGCAGTACAGGTTAGCAATTAAATGCACGGGCTCTGGAGTAAATCTGAGTTAACAATAAAAAGGAGTCAGAAAAAGTACTGCAGTTTCTTCATGGAGTAAAAACCTTCACTGAGCTGGGCTGTTTCCATAAGGCTTTTGAGCTGGTTCTTGACCCATCACGTATAATAGTATTTCAGGTGGTCTTCTCTATAGTTGAACTATTTACCAGCCACCACTCTTGAAAGCGTTGAAGGACTTGCTTACTCAAAGTCAGTTGATGGTTGGTAAACATAGTTGGCTCTTTGCATTCTGGAAACCCTGGTGGCGTAGTGGTTAAGTACTACGCTGCTAACCAAGAGGTTGGCGGTTGAAATCCACCAGATGCTCTTTGGAAAACCTATGGGGCAGTTCTACTCTGACCTGTAGGGTCACTATGAGTCAGAATCGACTGGATGGCAGTGGGTTTGGTTTTGTTTTTTTTTTCTTTGCATTCTGTGAGATGTCACAAGAGTTCTGTTAAGCAGTACATTGTGTAGAGAGCTCTTAGGTCAAAATCCTGGATTTGCACACCTATTTCTGAGTAGAATGATGAGCTCTGGTGAGAAAGAGTAGATTTAAGGTTCAGTGTCTCCGTGCACTTGAAACAAAGGGGTTTTTCCTTCCACACTCTGATACGGGGTAAAATGACCCAGTGAATAAATAGCAGATTAAGTCTTTGAGCAGTGGGATTTGATAACGTTTGTTCTCACAGTTAATCAGATAACAAACAGGCACATGGAGGTAACAGCACTTTAGAAATTGAGTTTCCCAAATCAACTCCGTTTATAAACTTTGAACGTGTCAGAAATGGACCGGCTTATTAAACATTTGCTGCCGGCATCACTTTTTTTTTTTCCCTATTCAGTTTTTCTCTCTTGTCTGCGTTACTGCCTGCAGCAGTCAACTACAGTCTCCCGCTAGAGTTTGAATAAAGCTTATGTCCGGCAAAAACATACCGTTTGAACCCCTCTCCCGCTGCTTGTGATGGTGTGGCATGATTCTGTTTTGAACCAGTCTGCTTCAGCTGTGAAATGCACTCGCCCTAAGCACTGAGCTGAGTGCATGGAAACTGTTATGCTTCTCATTTTATGTGATCTCCTAATTGGTGTGTAGCAAAAAATAATTTTCTAAAACTGTTTTGTTGCTTGTTTTGTAATAAAACCATGTGAAATACTGAAATATATATGGTTGTGTGTCTTCCTAACGCTGACCTCTGTCCGTGGGTGGGTGATCAGTCTGTTCTCATGATTGGTTTTATGGATTTCCTGCTCAGGCTAGGGCTACGGTTCTCCCTTTATTGCCTGGGGGTGGGCCTGGCCCCGGGGCAGAAGCAGGGGGACATAGCTGGGTGGGGGTGTGAGGGGCGTGTGTGTGTGTGTGTGGAGAGGTCTGCCAGACTCTGCCCCTTAAATCAGGGAATTGGCGGAGGCGACACCCTGTTCAGAGGGACTGTTGCTCTTTTTTAGAGCTGTTGCGGGTAGAGTGAAATAACTGGAAAGGTGGAAGGGAAGAAGGAAAGGAGCAAGATTCCTAGACCTCAGCGGCGGCCAGCTGGGCTCGGGCACTTCCTCCCGACGTGGTTGCTGCTGCCCCCGGTGCCTGTACACAGCGTCGAGGCTAGGAGATTCAGGACCTCGCTTCCCTGCCCCGCGGCTCCGATGCGCTCCCCCCCGCTGCCCACCTGCCTTGCGGGGGTGACTCCGGTGCTGGACCACTGCCGCTGTTGCCGCGTCTGCGCCGCGGCCGAGGGCGAGGCCTGCGACGGGGCGCGCAGACGTCCCTGCGCGTTGGGCATGCCGTGCCGCGCGCCGTTCAGACGCGAGGGCCTCGGCGGCGCGTGGCTCGGCACTTGCGGCTGCCCAGCGGCGGGCGCACCTACCCCAGCCTGTGCGCGCTCCGCGCCGAGAACCGCGCCGTGCGTCCCCGCGGCGCGCTCCCGGCCGTGGCGGTGCAGAAGGGAGGCCGCCGGGACACAGGCGAGCGGAAAGCCGCGCGGGCTCCCGGGGAACACTTTTTCGAAGTTTCTTAAGGAGCGTAAATAAATATTACCCTATTTCAGTCTCAGAGCTGGCCGCGGGGTCCTCCCTGAGGCTCTATTTGCCTCCAGTTTTTGTTCCTGATTTTCATTACTCCTGATAGGTGCTTCTTTACTGGTTCCCACGTGGTTTCTTTCCTTTTTCCTCTCCACACTATTTGAATGCCCTCTTCCCTTAAAAAAAAAAAAAAAAAAAAGCTTTTTTTCCAACGAGGGATGACAGGTCTGGCCCCTGTGAAGCATATCTTTACGGAACCGCAGTGAATAAATAGGCGAAGAGACAGAAGAGAGGGAGGAGAGGGAAAATGGAGAGGGAGGGAGGAGAGAGGGACTGAAACGTTTTAGATACGACACTGATATGGTAAGGGAGCGAGGGTTCCCACCGCCCACAAGAGTGGAGCATTTCTTCACAGGGATCCGAAGGGCAGGCTGGCTCAGGAACAAGGACGACTTCATCGCCGCTGTGGTGGAGAAGGTGGCGCCATCTGTGGTTCACTTGGAGCTGCTCTTCAGGTTAAGGAGGTAGGAGGAGGACGCCAGCTACCACAGCTGTTTCTGGGTGCCTACCCTGCTCTCTGGAAAACCTGGTGACGTAGTGGTTAAGTGTTAACGGCTGCTAAGCAATGGTTGGCAGTTTGAAGCCACCAGGCGCTCCTTGGAAATTCTATGCGGCAGTTCTACTCTGTCCTATAGGGTTTTCATGAGTCGGAATCGACTCGACAGCAACGGGACGGGACCCTGCTCTCCGCCCTGCGCGACTGCGTTGTAAGCATCATTTAATCTTAACTGCAGTGAGGAAATCCAGGCGCAAAGAGGTTGAATAACCTGTTCCAGGTCGTTTCGCCCAAGAGCTGAGGCACAGGGATTCTGACTTCCAAATCTGGGCTACTCTTCTGCCCGTGGGTGGCTGGTGTTTCTCCCTCATCTCTCGCAGACAGAACTTAGTCAGATGTAAGAGCTAGAAGTCACTTTATTGGTGGTCTTGTCCAGCCCCTTTGTTTTCATGGAAGGAAACTCAGACCCAGAAAGGGGGATTCATTTGCCTATGTCACACCAAGAAAAGAGACCAAACCCGTTGCCATGGAGTCGATTTCGACTTATAGTGACCCTGTGGGACAGAGTAGGACTGCCCCATAGGGTTTCTAAGGAGCAGCTGGAGGATTTGAACTGCCAGCCTTTTGGTCAGCAGCCAAGCTCTTAACCACTGTGCCACCAGGGCTCCCCTATGTCACAAGGACAGTTAATAGTGAAACCTAAACCAGAACCCAGACCTTTGGACTCCCTCCTTGCTTTGGTCCTCGATACTGTGTCATCAGGCCCCCTTTTGCCTGTAGTATTATGATGAGGTTAGGCTTCTTTGAAGAAGAGGGCCTGCAGGTTTCTGTACTGACCAGCTCCAAAGAAGGGGGGATGTCCCTGGAAACGTAAAGCTGGAACCAGCTTTCAATGTCTTGCACTCTAGAACAAGAGACAGCAGGGCACTGTACATGGCAGAGCCCATTTACATAAGGGGAAATGAAAACACAAACAGGGAAGAGGAAAATGTCTGAGAAAACCGTGACAGAGGTGTGTTTAATAAATATGAAGTCCCTCTGATTTTCCTGGCCTTTGCTTTAACGCTGTTGTCTTGCTGAGACAGGTCACCTCTCAGCACTATGGACATTCCTACACGCAGTGGCTTTGGGTTCATAGTATCTGAGGATGGGCTCATTGTTACCGACGCTCATTTCCTTACTAAGCAGCAGTGGATCCAGGTGGAGCTCCAGAATGGGGGCCAGTATGAAGCCACTGTCAAGGACATTGACTATAAGCTGGACCTTGCTTTGATTAAGCCCGAGCCAAATGTGAGTATTTGAGGGCTGAATCAGAGTCTGGATACTTGGGGAATTTTATCAATTTGCTGATATTTTCTCCTTCATCCCACCCCCACACTATCTTTTCTACCCCGTAAATGCTTTTTTTTGTTTGTTTGTTTCCTTTCTTTGGTGTTCTTTACTTATTATTAACATATTTTTGGTTAATTTTCTTCCATGCTTATCTGTACTTTGATAACAATTTCCAGAAGTTTTTTTTTCTCCTTCAAGTCCTTCTTCAGTAGATGCTGTTTCTGGGAAACGAATTTCTCTGCTTCCAATATTATACCAGAATCATTTTAATTTCTCAATTATTGTAAATTCTCAAAGCTGGTAAGGAATACATTTTTTTCCTTCAAATTTTATTTATTTTGTTGTTGTTGTTAATATAGACAGCAAAACATACATCAGTTCAATAGTTTCTACATGTACAGTTTAGTGGCAGTGATTATATTCTTTGAGTTGTACAACCATTCACACCTTCCTTTTCTGAGTTCTTGCTCAACCATTAACATAAACTCAGTGCCCCCGTAAGGATCCTGTCTAATCTTTTGAGTTGTTGTTGATTTGATCCCATACAGATAGTTCTTAAAAGAGCATAATGCTCAAGGCAGACCTTTTTTACTAGTTAAGTTAAACTATTGTTCGGTTTTAAGATGACTTCAGGGGGTATTTTTCATTTAAAGTTTAAAGACTATCTCAGGGCAACAGTTTCAGGGGTTCATCTACCTTCCATGGCTATAGAAAGTCTAGAGTCAAGGTGAATTTTAAATTCTGTTGTACATCTTCCCCCTTTTGATCAGGATTCTTATATGGGATCTCTGATCAAAATGCCCAGTAATGGTAGCTGGGCACCATCCAGTTTTTCTGGTCTTACAGTAAAAGAGGCTATTAGCCATGCGTTCCATTTCATCCTATTCCTGACCAGTGGTGTCACTAGGGGAGTGCAGGGGGTGCAGACCACACCGGGTGACACTTCAGAGGGGTTGACACCAAAATGACTATAAAATTTTTGTGCAGAGTTTCAGCAGAAATTTATTTTTTATAAAAATATCCTCATAGTTAATAAAAATATTTTTCATAAGCCCAGTTTACATGTATCAGTATACCTACAAGGCTAAAACTCTATGCTCATTTACTTTTTGAACCTTCTAATGTGCTCTGGTCAGAGATGTCGTTATTACCCAATGACAAGGACACTACGAATCATGTAGTTTCATCCGCATGCATTACAAGTATGCACTGTTGGTGTTTTTATGTTTTATGTCGGCTTTTCTGGTGTTTTAGCTACAATATTGTAAGTAGTCAGCATGGTCTGGTATAGGAGGAGGCCCATGGACGGGGTGACACCAACCCTGGTGACACCACTGTTCCTGACTCTTCTTCCTCCGTTGTTGCTCCAGGTGAATAGAGACCAATTGTTGTACCTTGAACAGCCACCTGCAAGCTTTTAAGACCCCAGGCACTAGGCAACAAACTAGGAGGTAGAACAGAAGCACTGAACACGTTATTAGGCCAATTAACTGGGATGTTCATGAAATCCCGACCCTAAACCTCCAAAACAAGGAACAAAATCCCTTGAGGTGTTTGTTGTACACAAGCAGTCTCAGCAGAGGAATACTTTTTTTTGTTTGTTTTTTTCATGTTTTCTTTATTATATATGCCAACCCCAGTTTTGTGTCTGTATTGAGAGATGATTTATGTCCTTTGGGTTGTAATTTTAAAGCAAAAACTGGATTTTGTTGTCATATATGTAATTAAAAAAATTTTTTATTTACAGTAAATTCTGTAAGAGATGGAACTTGACAGAAATGCTTTGTTTTTTTCAGGTCTTGAAAGTTTTCTGCCTTTGACAGGGTGCAGTCTTACCACTTTTCTGTTGCTCATTTAATGGAAGATATTTCAGTTTTCCTTCTCTGACAGGTTTCCGGTTTATACAGGTTCTGGCTTTCTCAGGTTTTACTGTATTTTGTTGTTGAGAATATACACACCAAAACATACAACAATTAAACAGTTCCTACATGTATAATTCAGTGGCGCTGATTACATTCTTTGATTTGTGCAGCCATTCTCACCCTCCTTTTCTGAGTTGTTCCTCCAGCATTCACCAAAACTCACTGCCCCCTGAGGTTCCTATCTAATCTTTTGAATTGCTGTTGTCAGTTTGATTCCGTATAAAAACCTGTTGCCATTGAGTCGATTCTGACTCACAGAGATGCTGCAGGACAGAGTAGAACTGCCCCGTAGGCTTTCCAAGGAGCAGCTAGTGGATTTGAACTCCCGACCTTTTGGTTAGCAGCCAAAAGTTTAACTGCTGTACCACCAGGACTTCTTGATCCCATATAGATAGCTCTTTAAAGAGCACAATGCTCAAGGCAGATATTTTTTACTAGTTAAGCTAAACTACTGTTTGATTTTAAGAAGACTTCAGCTAAGGAATACTCTGAGGTCCTTGCTAAGCTAAGTGTGGCTTCACATCAGCACCATCGACATCATCTGAGAGCTTTGCAGAAATGCGGGGTCTCAGGCCCCACCAAGACTGACTGAATCAGAATCCATATTTTAATAAGAGCCCCAGATTATTTGTGTGCACATTAAAGATTGAGAAGCACCATTCTGGATGATCTCCTTTCTGTCGTTACTTGTTAACTGTGACTGTAAACTTTTGAGCTGGAATGGTACTAAGTAAACTGGTAATGTCAGATTCTGTGCATTAGTTACTGCATTGGTGGTTAACTTATAGGCGTTTCTACAAAAATCATTTCAGATCTTAGAGATGATACTGATCACCTTAACTAGTGAGAGTTTGTAGCTGGAATTTGAGAAAGAAGCATAAGGCAGTGGTAGAATGTGTGTGGGTAGGTGATTCTTAGATTATAAGTGCCAAAATGATAGATATTATGTCATATATGTATTATACACAAATTTGGTTGATTTATTCTTGATCTGTTCATCCTGTCTTCCTTATTCTCCCTCACCCATGTACAGACTGACCTTCCTGTATTGCTGCTGGGAAAATCATCTGACCTTCGGGCTGGAGAGTTTGTGGTGGCCTTGGGCAGCCCATATTGTCTGCAGAACACGGTGACAGCAGGAATTGTCAGCAGCACACAGAGAGGGGGCAAAGAGCTGGGGCTGAATGATTCAGACATGGATTATATCCAGACTGATGCCATAATTAATGTAAGTCACTTAGGAGGGCCATACTCAGCCCGTAAGATACTGACAGTACAATGAGAAGAAAACCTCAGTGATCTCTTTTTCCCTTTGGCCTTTTGGGGATCCAGAGTTCAGTTAGATCCTTAAAGAGGTATAGAATGCCCCGTTGTTAGAGTTCTGCCTGTTTGATGGGATAACTGGGATCCATGATATTGGGTGGTCTCTCAGGGTATGTCAGAGAGGTCCACTGCTGTGGTGGTCCTTTTGCTGCTGTTCTAGGCCTACACTGACTTTGGTATTGGTGATGGTGGGGACACAATTTTGCATGCCTTGGAGGAATAGGGGTTCACTACAGCAGGCTGGGAAATCCTGGTGGTGTAGTGGTTAAGTGCTACGGCTGCTAACCAAGAGGTCGGCAGTTTGAATCTGCCAGGCACTCCTTGGGAACTCTATGGGGCAGTTCTGCTCTGTCCTATGGGGTTGCTATGAGTTGGAATTGACTTGACAGCTGTGGGTAGAACAGGCTGCTTTTGGTAAATTTTAGGAATTAAGTATAAATGACGAGAAATGCATTTATTAACCTTACTGATGGTTTTCTTTTTTTTTTTTTAATTCACCTTTTCAGCATGGGAACTCTGGGGGGCCTCTGGTGAACTCGGTGAGTGGCCACTTTCCTTGTTGCTTCATGTCTTTTCCTAACTTTCAAAAACTTTACAAATTCTCTGATGCAGACATGGCTGTCGCTCCTATGTAGAGATTTGTGGAACGAGGCTTTCCTATTCTTTTTTTTTTTTAATAACTTTTATTAAGCTTCAAGTGAACGTTTACAAATCCAATCAGTCTGTCACATATAAGTTTACATACATCTCACTCCCTACTCCCACTTGCTCTCCCCCTCTTGAGTCAGCCCTTTCAGTCTCTCCTTTCTTGACAATTTTGCCGGCTTCCCTCTCTCTCTATCCTCCCATCCCCCCTCCAGACAAGAGTTGCCAACACAATCTCGAGTGTCCACCTGGTATCATTAGCTCACTCTTCATCAGCGTCTCTCTCCCACCCGCTAACCAGTCCCTTTCATTTCTGATGAGTTGTCTTCGGGGATGGTTCCTGTCCTGTGTCAACTGAAGGTCTGGGGAGCATGGCCGTCGGGATTCCTCCAGTCTCAGTCAGACCATTAAGTTTGGTCTTTTTATAAGAATTTGGGGTCTGTATCCCACTGATCTCCTGCTCCCTCAGGGGTCCTCTGCTGTGCTCCCTGTCAGGGCAGTCATCGATTGTGGCCGGGCACCAACTAGTTCTTCTGGTCTCAGGATGATGTAGGTCTCTGGTTCATGTGGCCCTTTCTGTCTCTTGGGCTCTTAGTTGTCGTGTGGCCTTGGTGTTCTTCATTTTCCTTTGCTCCAGGTAGGTTGAGACCAATTGCTGCATCTTAGATGGCCGCTTGTTAGCATTTAAGACCCCAGACGCCACATTTCAAAGTGGGATGCAGAATGATTTCATAATAGAATTATTTTGCCAATTGACTTAGAAGTCCCCGCAAACCATGTTCCCCAGACCCCCGCACTTGCTCCGCTGACCTTTGAAGCATTCATTTTATCCCGGAAACTTCTTTGCTTTTGGTCCAGTCCAGTTGAGCTGACCTTCCATGTATTGAGTGTTGTCTTTCCCTTCACCTAAAGCAGTTCTTATCTACTGATTAATCAATAAAAAACCCTTCTCGCACCCTCCCTCCCTCCCCCCCTCGTAACCACAAAAGTATGTGTTCTTCTCAGGTTTACTATTTCTCAAGATCTTATAATAGTGGTCTTATACAATATTTGTCCTTTTGCCTCTGACTCATTTCGCTCAGCATAATGCCTTCCAGGTTCCTCCATGTTATGAAATGTTTCAGAGATTCGTCACTGTTCTTTATCGATGCGTAGTATTCCATTGTGTGAATATACCACAATTTATTTACCCATTCATCCGTAGATGGACACCTTGGTTGCTTCCAACTTTTTGCTATTGTAAACAGAGCTGCAATAAACATGGGTGTGCATATATCTGTTTGTATGAAGGCTGTTGTATCTCTAGGGTATATTCCTAGGAGTGGGATTTCTGGGTTGTATGGTAGTTCTATTTCTAACTGTTTAAGATAACGCCAGATGGATTTCCAAAGTGGTTGTACATTTTACATTCCCACCAGCAGTGTATGAGAGTTCCAATGTCTCCGCAGCCTCTCCAACATTTATTATTTTGTGTTTTTTGGATTAATGCCAGCCTTGCTGGTGTGAGATGGAATCTCATCGTAGTTTTAATTTGCATTTCTCTAATGGCTAATGATCGAGAGCATTTTCTCATGTATCTGTTGGCTGCCTGAATATCTTCTTTAGTGAAATGTGTGTTCATATCCTTTGCCCACTTCTTGATTGGGTTGTTTGTCTTTTTGTGGTTGAGTTTTGACAGAATCATGTAGATTTTAGAGATCAGGCGCTGGTCGCAGATGTCATAGCTGAAAATTCTTTCCCAGTCTGTAGGTGGTCTTTTTACTCTTTTGGTGAAGTCTTTAGATGAGCATAGGTGTTTGATTTTTAGGAGCTCCCAGTTATCGGGTTTCTCTTCATCATTTTTGGTAATGTTTTGTATTCTGTTTATACCTTGTATTAGGGCTCCTAATGTTGTCCCAATTTTTTCTTCCATGATCTTTATCGTTTTAGTCTTTATGTTTAGGTCTTTGATCCACTTGGAGTTAGTTTTTGTGCATGGTGTGAGGTATGGGTCCTGTTTCATTTTTTTGCAAATGGATATCCAGTTATGCCAGCACCATTTGTTAAAAAGGCTATCTTTTCCCCAGTTAATTGACACTGGTCCTTTGTCAAATATCAGCTGCTCATACGTGGATGGATCTATGTCTGGGTTCTCAATTCTGTTCCATTGGTCTATGTGTCTGTTGTTGTACCAATACCAGGCTGTTTTGACTACTGTGGCTGTATAGTAGGTTCTGAAGTCAGGTAAGGTGAGGCCTCCCACTTTCTTCTTCTTTTTCAGTAGTGCTTTGCTTATCCGGGGCTTCTTTCCCTTCCATATGAAATTGGTGATTTGTTTCTCTATCCCCTTAAAATATGGCATTGGAATTTGGATCGGAAGTGCGTTAAATGTATAGATGGCTTTTGGTAGAATAGACATTTTTACTATGTTAAGTCTTCCTATCCATGAGCAGGGTATGTTTTTCCACTTAAGTATGTCCTTTTGAATTTCTTGTAGTAGAGCTTTGTAGTTTTCTTTGTATAGGTCTTTTACATCCTTGGTAAGATTTATTCCTAAGTATCTTATCTTCTTGGGGGCTACTGTGAATGGTATTGATTTGGTTATTTCCTCTTCGGTGTTCTTTTTGTTGATGTAGAGGAATCCAAGTGATTTTTGTATGTTTATTTTATAACCTGAGACTCTGCCAAACTCTTCTATTAGTTTCAGTAGTTTTCTGGAGGATTCCTTAGGGTTTTCTGTGTATATAATCATGTCATCTGCAAATAGTGATAACTTTACTTCTTCCTTGCCAATCTGGATACCTTTTATTTCTTTGTCTAGCCTAATTGCCCTGGCTAGGACTTCTAGCACAATGTTGAATAAGAGCGGTGATAAAGGGCATCCTTGTCTGGTTCCCGTTCTCAAGGGAAATGCTTTCAGGTTCTCTCCATTTAGAGTGATATTGGCTGTTGGCTTTGCATAGATGCCCTTTATTATGTTGAGGAATTTTCCTTCAATTCCTATTTTGGTAAGAGTTTTTATCATGAATGGGTGTTGTACTTTGTCAAATGCCTTTTCTGCATCAATTGATAAGATCATGTGGTTTTTGTCTTTTGTTTTATTTATGTGATGGATTACATTAATGGTTTTTCTGATATTAAACCAGCCTTGCATACCTGGTATAAATCCCACTTGATCAGGGTGAATTATTTTTTTGATGTGTTGTTGGATTCTATTGGCTAGAATTTTGTTGAGGATTTTTGCATCTATGTTCATGAGGGATATAGGTCTAAAATTTTCTTTTTTTGTAATGTCTTTACCTGGTTTTGGTATCAGGGAGATGGTAGTTTCATAGAATGAGTTGGGTAGTATTCCGTCTTGTTCTATGCTTTGGAATACCTTCAGTAGTAGTGGTGTTAAGTCTTCTCTGAAGGTTTGGTAGAACTCTGCAGTGAAGCCGTCCGGGCCAGGACTTTTTTTTTGTTGGAAGTTTTTTGATTACCGTTTCAATCTCTTTTTTTGTTATGGGTCTATTTAGTTGTTCTACTTCTGAATGTGTTAGTTTAGGTAGGTAGTGTTTTTCCAGGAATTCATCCATTTCTTCTAGGTTTTCAAATTTGTTAGAGTACAATTTTTCATAATAATCTGAAATGATTCTTTTAATTTCATTTGGTTCTGTTGTGATGTGGTCCTTCTCATTTCTTATTCGGGTTATTTGTTTCCTTTCCTGTATTTCTTTAGTCAGTCTAGCCAATGGTTTATCAATTTTGTTAATTTTTTCAAAGAACCAGCTTTTGGCTTTGTTAAGTCTTTCAATTGTTTTTCTGTTCTCTAATTCATTTAGTTCAGCTCTAATTTTTATTATTTGTTTTCTTCTGGTGCCTGATGGATTCTTTTGTTGCTCAGTTTCTATTTGTTCAAGTTGTAGGGACAGTTCTCTGATTTTGGCTCTTTCTTCTTTTTGTATGTGTGCATTTATTGATATAAATTGGCCTCTGAGCACTGCTTTTGCTGTGTCCCAGAGGTTTTGATAGGAAGTATTTTCATTCTCGTTGCTTTCTAAGAATTTCCTTATTCCTTCCTTGATGTCTTCTATAACCCAGTCTTTTTTCAGGAGGGTATTGTTCATTTTCCAAGTATTTGATTTCTTTTCCCTAGTTTTTCTGTTATTGATCTCTAGTTTTATTGCCTTGTGGTCTGAGAAGATGCTTTGTAATATTTTGATGTTTTGGACTCTGCAAAGGTTTGTTTTATGACCTAATATGTGGTCTATTCTAGAGAATGTTCCATGTGCGCCAGAAAAAAAAGTATATTTTGCAGCAGTTGGGTGGAGAGTTCTGTATAAGTCAATGAGGTCAAGTTGGTTGATTGTTGTAATTAGATCTTCCGTGTCTCTGTTGAACTTCTTACTGGATGTCCTGTCCTTCTCCGAAAGTGGTGTGTTGAAGTCTCCTACTATAATTGTGGAGGTATCTATCTCACTTTTCAATTCTGTTAAAATTTGATTTATGTATCTTGCAGCCCTGTCATTGGGTGCATAAATATTTAATATGGTTATGTCTTCCTGATCAAATGTCCCTTTTATCATTATATAGTGTCCTTCTTTATCCTTTGTGGTGGATTTAAGTCTAAAGTCTATTTTGTCAGAAATTAATATTGCTACTCCTCTTCTTTTTTGCTTATTGTTTGCTTGATATACTTTTTTCCATCCTTTGAGTTTTAGTTTGTTTGTGTCTCTAAGTCTAAGGTGTGTCTCTTGTAGGCAGCATAGAGATGGATCGTGTTTCTTTATCCAGTCTGTGACTCTCTGTCTCTTTATTGGTGCATTTAGTCCATTTACATTCAGGGTAAGTATAGATAAATAAGTTTTTAGTGCTGTCATTTTGATGCCTTTTTATGTGTGTTGTTGACAATTTCATTTTTCCACATACTTTTTTGTGCTGAGGCGTTTTTCGTAGTAAATTGTGAGATCCTCATTTTCATAGTGCTTGACTTTATGTTAGTTGAGTTGTTACGTTTTTCTTGGTTTTTATCTTGAGTTATAGAGTTGTTATACCTTTTTGTGGTTACCTTATTATTTACCCCATTTTTCTAAGTAAAAACCTAACTTGTATTGTTCTATATCGCCTTGTATCACTCTCCATATGGCAGTTCAATGCCTCCTGTTTTTAGTCCCTCTTTTTGATTATTGTGATCTTTTACCTATTGACTTCCATGATTCCCTGTTATGTGTATTTATTTTTTAATTAATCTTAATTTGTTTGTTTTTGTGATTTCCCTATTTGAGTTGATATCAGGACGTTCTGTTTTGTGACCTTGTGTTGTGCTGATATCTGATATTATTGGTTCTCTGACCAAACAATATCCTTTAGTATTTCTTGTAGCTTTGGTTTGGTTTTTGCAAATTCTCTAAACTTGTGTTTGTCTGTAAATATCTTAATTTCGCCTTCATATTTCAGAGAGAGTTTTGCTGGATATATGATCCTTGGCTGGCAGTTTTTCTCCTTCAGTGTTCTGTATATGTCGTCCCATTCCCTTCTTGCCTGCATGGTTTCTGCTGAGTAGTCAGAACATATTCTTATTGATTCTCCCTTGAAGGAAACCTTTCTTTTCTCCCTGGCTGCCTTTAAAATTTTCTGTTTATCTTTGGTTTTGGTGAGTTTGATGATAATATGTCTTGGTGTTTTTCTTTTTGGATCAATCTTAAATGGGGTTCGATGAGCATCTTGGATAGCTATCCTTTCGTCTTTCATGATGTCAGGGAAGTTTTGTGTCAGGAGTTCTTCAACTATTTTCTCTGTGTTTTCTGTCCCCCCTCCCTGTTCTGGGACTCCAATCACCCGCAGGTTATCCTTCTTGATAGAGTCCCACATAATTCTTAGGGTTTCTTCATTTTTTTAAATTCTTTTATCTGATTTTTTTTCAGCTATGTTGGTGTTGATTCCCTGGTCCTCCAGATGTCCCAGTCTGCATTCTAATTGCTCGAGTCTGCTCCTCTGACTTCCTAGTGTGTTGTCTAATTCTGTAATTTTATTGTTAATCTTTTGGATTTCTACATGTTGTCTTTCTATGGATTCTTGCAACTTATTAATTTTTCCAGTATGTTCTTGAATAATCTTTTTGAGTTCTTCAACAGTTTTATCAGTGTGTTCCTTGGCTTTTTCTGCAGTTATCCTAATTTCATTTGTGATATCATTAAGCATTCTGTAAGGTAGTTTTTTATATTCTGTATCTGATAATTCCAAGATTGTATCTTCATTTGGGAAAGATTTTGATTCTTTTGTTTGGGGGGTTGGAGAAGCTGTCATGGTCTGCTTCTTTATGTGGTTTGATATGGATTGTTGTCTCCGAGCCATCACTGGGAAACTAGTTTTTCCAGAAAATCCGCTAAAAAAAAAATGCAGTCAGATCCCTATCAGAGTTCTCCCTCTGGCTCAGGCTATTCAGATGTTAATGAAGCCGCCTGCGTCCAGTCCAAATCCCTGCAGGACGGTTCCCCGGCTTGGACGTTGCTCTTTCTGCTCCAAGACCAGTCACTGCCTCCCGGGGACTTCTCCTACCGGCTGCATCCCACGTCGCCCGTGGAACCGGCTGGTCCCCCTCCTGGGGTTAGTTCAGGGGGGTGGAGCAGCTCTCTGTGCTTGTGCCGTACCTGACTGGTACGCTGGCTCCAGGCTCTGGAAACAATCGCTGCTTCCCCGTATTAGTTCGTTCTCCGTCTCTAAATCTGTGTTTGTTGTTCAGGGTTCGTAGATTGTTACGTATGTGATCGATTCACTTGTTTTTCCGTGTCTTTGTTGTAAGAGGGATCCGAGGTAGCGTCTGCCTAGTCCGCCATCTTGGCTCCGCCTCGGCTTTCCTATTCTTGGATCTTAAATAAGTGGTTAGTAAAAATTTAAGATCTGTGATGGATTTATCATCCTGGCGTGTGATTTCATCCAACTGAGAGCCACTAGGGTTCTGGCTTCCTGTGAAGTTTTTCTCTCCTACATGATTTCTGTTTTCATTGGGTAGTTACCAAAGTCCTGGGTATCAAATCCAGATTTATGACAAATGATCAATTGTACCATATAATGTAGACCCTTGCAGACCCCCTGCTGCTACATGTGAAGAACTAACTCTTAACCAAAAATGCTAATTGCATGATATGCCTTGTCCAGCTTTTTAGTCTTAACCTGCTTGTAGGTGAGAAAAAAAGCCAAAACAACCATCCGTTGCTCTGTCATGTATTTTACACTTCAACTTTTATCCAGCTTCTCTGGTGGAAATGCCAGGGTTTCTAGTTGTCCAACACAAGTGAAAACATAAGGGAGCGCAATGATGTTTGACATTATCTGTGATAATGCTGAGTCCCTCTGAGCTGTTGTTTCTGGTTCCTCTTTGAAAATTACACTTGTATTTAGGAAGATGAGTTGTGTGTGAAATTACAGAGTGTTTTTGTTTATTACATGTAATTTTTTGTACCTGCCTTCCCCATTAGACCATGAGTATACTAGAGTTGGAATGAAATGCATAGTGTCAGGCCACACCTCAGACCTACCTCTTCCGTTACCTATCAAAGTAATGGCTAAAGGCTGATGAAGTACTTAAAAGAGGAAAATGTTTCCCACTTAGCAGATCTTTGTTCCCTAATACCAGTTTTGCTAATTCTTCTGAACAGTTACATTGAAGTGTTGCAGGAATTCAACAGCTTCTTTGCCTTTTCCATCTTCAGTTTTAGTTTTATTTAAGTAATAAAAAGGCAAACACTTTGTTCTTTCATTTGTGACGACATACAAACTGGCTCCCTTAAAAAAATAATACTTGTTTTTGTTGTTGAAAATGTACACGCAAAACATACATCGATTCAACAGTTTCTACAGGTACAATTCAGTGATACTGATTACATCCTTTCTGGTGTGCAACCATTCTCACCCTCCTTTTGTGAATCCTTCCTCCCCCATTAAGATAAACTCACTGCCTCCTAAATTTCTTCTCCAGCCTATAGAGTTGCTGTTGTCCATTTGATCCGCTGTTAGTTCTTTGAAAGAGCACAATGCTCAAGGCAGACATTCTTTACAAATTAAGGTAAAGCTAAAGTATTGTTTGGCTTAAAGACGACTTGGGGGGGTTTACTTGGTTTAAAGTTTAAAAAGGCTGAAACATTATTTCAGGGCATTCAGACTCTATGGCTCCAGAAAGTCTAGATTCCCTAAGAATTTGATGTGGTTCACCTTCAAAATCAGTGTAATTTAGAGAAAGAAAAAAATGAGCTTGACATTAAAAAAGAAATGCCTCGGCAACCTTGATCTTCTGACTTTTGCACTCCTCAGGTCCCCTCTCCCAGCCCTATAACGTGACATCCTCTAGCCCTTCTGTATTCTCACTCTACATGACTAGCTTCACACCTTCCTTTACTTGTTCTGGTTTTGCACTGATCAGTTTGCACACAACTCGTTGACTGAATGTCTCATCCTGTTCCAGGATGGTGATGTGATTGGCATAAATACACTGAAGGTGACAGCAGGGATCTCTTTTGCAATTCCCTCAGATCGAATTCGACAGTTCTTGGAAGAGTTCTATGAGCGCCAGTTGAAAGCTGAGAGGGTTAGGCTTTTTTGATACCTCTTGTGTTTCACAAAGGTCCTCAGGTGGTGTAAGTGGTTTGCAAGTGGCTGCTAACCTAAAGGTTGGCAGTTTGAACGCACCCAGTGGTGCCGTGGAAGAGAGGCCTGGCAACCTGCTTCTGTAAAGATGGTTGTTGTTAATTGCCATCGAGTCTGCTCTGACTCATGACGACCCTGTGTGTGCAGAGTAGGACTGGGCTCCAGAGGGTTTTCAAGGCTGTGACTTTCCACCAGGCGTCTCTTCTGAGGTGCCTCTGGGTGGGTTCAAACCACCAGCCTTTTGGCTAATAGTTGAGTGCTTAACAGTCTGTACCTGTAAAGATTACAGCCCATGGAGTAAAGAAAACCCTGTGGAGCAATTCTGCTGTGTAACACATGGGGTTGCTATGAGTCAGAATCGACTCAACGGCAACAGGTTTTTTGTGTTTTATAGACGTACTCAATCTTTTGTAAAGGAGACGGTTAATTGAATTCTCTAGAGTACTGGGTCACTTGTGCCCAGCTCCTCTAATGCTGGTTTGGGGTGCAAAATTGGTGGATTAGTCACAAAAACCAAGCATGAGTTGAACCCAGGATTATCTGGTTTAACCTACTATAGAAATGAAAACTCCTGGGCTGGAGGTGGAGGTGGTGGGTGGGAAGAGTGTATGTGTTAATGACAAAGGTTTTTCTGAAGCAAGTATCTCATGGCTGACAGCCTGAAAGGGCAGCTATACTAGTCGGGATATTGTGTGACTTAGGTGGCTTTTAATCTATGCTAAAAGGAAAGAAGTTTTTGTTGTTAGGGACATGATAATTCTCCTTTCTTCTAGGAAAGGTTCTTTCACAGAAGAAATACTTGAGTCTGCAAATGTTGCCCCTCACTATGAAGTAAGCATGCATTTAAATATGTCTGGGTTGTTTTTCAGAAGCAAAAGCCATAGCTGGACAGTCTTAAGAGGGCAGCTAGCCCGTTTGGACTACAGGTAGGTACTCTTGTAACTGTAGGCCCTACTTGTCATAGCGTATGTACCTGCCTCTGCTTGCGCCAGCATTAACTATGCTTTTCAGCAGCCTCTTTCACTATGTCTATGTTTTATAATGTCCAATGGTTCTAGGCTCCTGCACAGAGAATCACACCACCCCCAGGGAAGAATAATTGTCATTGGCTTGATGCAATCCTCATTGGCTATTGACCAGGACAGATAAGAGTCCTACTAACACTTAGAGGCTTTTATGATGGCTCAGGTGGACTAATTAATTGTGCCTCTTAACCTTATGAGAAGGTTCTCTTAATTTCTCTTAGCCTTCTGCAAGAATTGAAAAGGCAGGATCCAGATTTCCCTGATGTGAGTTCAGGGGTTTTGTATATGAAGTGATTCAAGGAACAGCTGCTGAAAGGTAAGAGAAGTGCGAGACTTTGCCCAGCCTCCTATGTTCTTTCTAGATGGGTGCCCTGGTAACCGTCTGTAGGATCTAGACTTATGCTTCCAAGTCTGGTGGCCACTGCTCACGTGTGGCTATTGAGCACTTGGAATGAGCCTAGTGCAACTGAGTTTTAAATTTTATTTAATTTTTCTTAATTTCAATTTCAAAAATGGGAACAGAGTGAAGTATTTTTTCATTGTACACAACTTCACTGTTTTGGAAGGGCTGCATTTCACTTTAATCACTGCATCGTGGAAGATGTTGTATAGTAACACATCCAGCAGGTATGTTGTTTCTAGTGGATTTCAAAGACTTACATGAAATGGAATGTAAAATGCCTCATTAGTAATTTTTAAATGTATATTACATATTGAAATGATAATATTTTGGATATAATGAGTTAAATAAGATAATTTCACTTGTTTCTTTTTACTTTTTTAAATGTGGCTACTGGAAAATTTAAAATTACATATGTGGCTTGCATTTTATCTCTGTTGGACAGAGTTGATTTAGACTCGTGCATTTGTAAGGGCTTTATTTTTTTGGATGGGGATGGTTCTCTGTAGCTCAAGAAGAGTTCATGATATGATAGCGTAAGTTTAATTTTGGTAGGAATTCCCAAATCTAGCCTTTTTGATACCTTAGTTATTAACAATCAGAAGAATCAAGAGGGCTGGAGACCCATTTTTGTAGTTAAAGCCAAAGTTTTAGTACATTTAAATATTTTTAAGCACTTTTCCATTAAACTTGGATGACAGTACCAGAGACGAGCACTAATACCTATTGCTGTCAAGTTGATTCCGACTGCTAGTGACCCTATAGGACAGAGTAGAATTGCCCCGTAGGTTTTCAAGGCTGTAAATCTTTATGGAAGCAGTCTGCCACATCTTTCTCCTATGGAGCCACTGGTGGGTTTGAACCACTGACCTTCTGGCTAGTAGCCAAGTGTTTAACCACTGTGCCACCAGGGATCCTTCCGAAGAGCCCTAAGAACTGTGAAGTGAAGCAAAGGCTAGAGCAGCCCAGAAAACAGTTCTTCAGCTAATTTTACTGATGTTTTGAGACATTTATACTAAGTAAAGAGGTGGCTTGTCCTATAGATATTATTTTCTTGGGTCTGTCGTCTTGTACTTCTACAATATCCCTCACTCATTGTTTTTGTTTCTTAAGAGCGCAGTAATCTGTTTAGATTATGTTAATTAACTCCTTTTCAAGGGGGAAAGAAATCATAGGGTACTAACTGTTCAGAATAACTGATAGGTCTCATGTTACTAAATGTGGCTTGTCACAGGCTTTTCCAGACTTTTCTGGTTAGTGTCCTCCCCCACTTCCTTATTTTTAACTTCTGGTTCAAGGCCAAAAGTATTTCTTTCAGCTCTTTAAGCCCTTGCTTCTCAAAATGTGGTCTGTAGCCCGGCAGCATTAGCGTCACCTGGAGCCTGTTAGAAAAGGAGACTCACACGCCCCACCCTACATCCGCTAAATCAAAACTGCATTTTTAACAAGCTCCCCAGGTGATTTGTATGCACATCAAAATGTAAGCATTACTGCTCAAAACCACTGATAAACAGATTCATTCTTTCTTTCATCACGTATACCTAATAATAATAATTACATTCCTAATAGCTGACACTTATTAAGCACTCAGGTACCACTTTAGGTGTTTTATACAGTCCTGTGAACACCCAACAGTCTTATGATGTAGATATTATTTTACAGAGGAAGTAGCCATGGTACAGAGAAGTTAATTACTGTGTAGAGTTTCACAATCAGTCAGAGAGCAGAGATGTGCTTCAGCTTCTGCTCTTAACCCCCGTATTACCCTGCTTCTCTTGTTTCCAAGTGGAAACCCTGGTGGTATAGTGGTTAAGTGCTTAGCTACTAACCAAAGGGTCACCAGTTCAAATTTGCCAGGCTCTCTTTGGAAACGCTACAGGGAAGTTCTGCTCTGTCCTGTAGGGTCACGATGAGTCAGAATCTACTCGATGGCAAAGGGTTTTTTTTTTTTTTTTTTCTTATTTCTGAGGGGCGGAGGGATTTACTGGCAAGATGGAGTTTCAAGTCAGAAAGACCCAGGATCAAATTTTACAAATATGGGGCTGCTGTAAGATGGGCTGTGAAATCCCCTGGAGCACAATAATCCTATTTCCCATTATAAAATTACTATCCTATTAGAATCATGTGTAAGAAGGTTACTCCTTCCATACAGCGGATTTGGTTTGGAATGGGGAGTTTAGCTTCTAATCTCACTAATCTCCAGCACACCCTGGGTTTTACAAGCAAAAGACAACAGTCCAGACAATATTTTCACCAGATGGTTATACTACAAGTTACTTAACGCTTCTGTACCACAACTGCTTCCACTGTAAAATAATACCTATGGCATAAGGCTATTATTATTATTATTTGGTGGGGGTGCACACCATCCCAAGTCATCTACCTGAGCTGTCCTTGTTCTAAAAGTTTCTCCTGCTTTTAGTTAGTTCTACACTCAAACTTCTCTTCACATTCTGTTGCTTTAAACCCCGTTTCTCCAATCTGTTTATCAACTGCACATATATTGATACTCCTGCCACATTATTATTCTTTCTTGGGCCCCCCCATTTCTCTTAGTATTTCCTGGAGTCATTTAATTTGATGGTTTCTTTTACAGTGTATTGTCACCTTAAAGACAAATTATCAGCATGGTTACATATTTATTGTGTTTCGTATTTGGAGCTGGTTTGTTTCTAGAATATATATTCTATGTGAGGTAAATCTATTGGAGACTGAATGTAATCACAGCTTTGGGGGAAATGAGCCTAAAACCAGAGCCCTAAACATTTAGACTTACAAAGTTTAGACTGATCTATAGTGCAGCTCAACACAGTCTCCAGTTCTGTAAACTATGAGTGAAGATGGGGCAAGAAAGTGGGCTGTCAAAATCAAACTGATCAGAGTATAACCGTCTGAGGGAAAATGTATTGTTTGGACTGTTCACTTTTGCTTCTAAGACCTGGGGTGTGTTTGAGGTTAATAGAGGCCAGTGATTAATAAACTCCCTGTTCCAAACCAAATCCATTGTATGGGAAGAGTCAATTATTTACACACGATTCTGGTAGGGTAGTCACTTATGAAGGTAAATAGGATTGTTGTGCTCCAGGTGATTTCACAGCACATGTTAAAATAGCTCTTTATATTTAGAAGAATTGAGTACTATCTCTGGCTTCCTGGTTTGTATGCTTAATGCCAGCAAAATAGTGCCAAAAGAGATGGACATAAAATTCTAGGTGGGGATAAGCTTTTCTTCTCGTTTCATGGTCTTTTTATTTTTCTTCCTCCCAGCTCTGGGTTGAGAGACCACGATGTAATTGTCAGCATAAATGGGCAACCTGTTACCACTACAACTGATGTTACTGAAGCTGTTAAGGGCAATGATTCCCTTTCCATCGTGGTTTGTTGGAGAAGTCCAACTTTGATCCTGACAGTCGTACCTGAAATAATCAATTGAGCATCTTGCTTTAAAGAGAGATGATCTAACAAAACCAAAGCTGTATTCCCTGGTTGGTACAGAAGGTATGCCAAGGATGGCAAGGTGTTTTCGGCGCTCTTTTTTACAAAGAAAAATAAATGCTTTAAAATACACCCACATGTTCAGGGATCATTAGGTTGGGGGTGTGGTACTGCTGCTGAAAAGCCTGACTAAGCAGAATGGAAGGATGTGGTGCCAGGAAGTCTGGGAAGCTGATAAAATTGTATTTAAAGATAAACAATGGGAAAACAGGCCTAGTTCCTAATTTAACCTGGAGAGAGGGGCTTCAGTATTTTAAAATTCCTCTATTGCCGCAAACTCAATATAACATATACATACAAATAGATCTACCTACCAAATATTAAGAAACATCCAGAATTCAGAATGCAAGGGAAATAAAGTTTTTAATAATATTCCTTTACTCAAGTCAGTTTTTCAGGTTGTATCCCGTGTGACCAGCATTTGTGTTTACAGAGGACAAGCATCTTTTTAGAAGTTGAATTGAAACTGGCAATAGCAGATGGCTACACTGGACTATTACTTATGATTCTTAAGTTATCATCCATCATTCCAGCAATGGAAACAACTTTGGTCTCCAATAGCTTTTCTGACTGTGGGAAGGGCTTGTGCTATAAAACAGCTTCTTTAATAACTTGCAGACTTTTAGCTTTTTTACCCATCTCTTCCTCCTGGTAACATTAGTGATATCATGTCTCAAAGCTGCCAAAGTCTTTTTTTAAAGGAAAAGAGCTTTTGATGGGGTTTGTGAATATTCTTAGGGAGTTTAAAAAAAAAAAAGTATAAGATAAGGCAAGACTTATGACTTAAAGTAAAATATTATGTTGAGAAATATTTTTTAAGTTCTGTTTTCCAGGCTTCTGTTAGAGGTAAGATTTTTTTTTTTTTTAATATGGCAGCCTTGAGCCCCCTTAAATTCCATACAAGATTTTATGCGTGTGTGCATTTTTCTAGGGAGAGGGTCCAGGTTTTTTACAACCCACGAAAATTTAAAAATATGCCTTAGAGTAGACAGATTATGAATGAGAGTCTATAAATTATTACTGTTATAAGCAAGGTTAAGGTCAGTGTGGTGTAGAACCTTTAGGACAGAATAATGTTTTAATCTTTTACACAACTGCCACCATTTACTAATACGAGAATAGAGATCCTATTAATCAGGGATGATAAAGCTGAAACTTTTAGGAAGGCTGCTACAAAATGATACAGCTATATGCAGGGAAATTAACCGTGATTCTTGCTCTTTAAGCCAATTATTATGAAACTAAAGTGTCTTCTTTGAGCCATTTTACCTTATTTCTACACTTTGTAAAATTTCCCAAATAGTAGGCTCTTCGTTTGACTTGTCCACAAAGTCTACCTTGTATTTTACGTTTAACAGTTCTTTCCAGCTTAGGCTGCAAAGGATGGAAACCAAGTCTTTAAAACCAAGTACAGTTTGGAGCAATTCCTTTTATTCACAGTGATTTGGGATTGTGAAACTTGGCTGTATCTCTTTCCCTGTGACTGAGGGCTGCAGCCCACGGTGGGAGTTGTTGGTACTGAAAATGCACTGTTTCTCTTTGCCTCCATAAATCACATCTTAGCTCTACCCTTGTGTTCAACATCCACTAAGTAAAAGTCTATTTTTTTTTTCCAAGGAGCACGAGGCTCCTCACCCTATCTTATCTAATTGTGAAGTTTAGATTTTACAGTTACTTGTATGAAATCTTTTTTTTTTTTTTTAATCAGTCTACAACATAGGCTCTATAAACTGGTAAAGAGTACTAATTTTTAGATGGGAAAATTCTGTCTAGAAGAACAACTCAGCTAAGACCTATGTTTGATACTGTTGGCTTTCAAAACTTAACTGGAATGAACAAGTCACTGTACTGCACATACTGCCTCTGGAGCCTGAACAGTGAAACAAAAGAGTTTACTAACAGTTCATTTCAAATGCCTGGTTTTTAGCCAAACAAATTTAATTTTGAATTTCACTATACCTACCGAAAATACCCATACAACTTTCCAGGCTGGCAAATTTTCTTCTGCAATGTAAATTCAGAAAGTCAGAATTTCAGTGTGAATTAAAATCCACGGCTACTTCCACTTTTGATGAAGATTTTCCTGGCTCAGCTTCACATCTCTTCTGCAGGAAGTCTCTGGGTCACAAAAGACACATGGCTAAAAACCTTCATTTCCTTCTCCTGTTGGGTTTACCCACTTGTTCCAAAGGGCCAAGATACAGCAACGTAAAGAGAGAGAGGGTACAGAAACATCATCTGCAACTTATAAGTGAGTCACTATCCTTTATATTTTGTCCACGAGGAAAGGTAGAAACTTGATTCTCACAACACTGTTTGCATGTCATTTCTAGTCTGCAAGGTAAAATTTGGGTCGAAGACCCGAAGTCCAAAGAAGCTTTCCCAACCAAACCCATTCCCTCCCAGTGAGGGAAAGTAATAGTCAGGTCTGATATCAAAGGTGAGTTTTGCGCCTGTAGAGATGAATTCAGAAGACAGAGCATTCACCTTGCCTCCCTGGGCCACAGAGCAGCTCTTTTTAGTAAACAGTGCACCAGTTGCTGCCATCGCTCGGCATCAGCCCTCCAGTAATGAGCAAAATAAGGTCAACGAACCACCAAATCCCAAGTCCTCCAAGTGTCAACAGCTTTCCTACTGCTGTGCCAGTGTGTCCCAGGCAGAAGCGGTCCACTCCAAAACAACCCAGGAAGAAAGAGTAGAGTAACGTGGTTATGAAGTAGTGTCCCGTATACCTAGGCAAAAGGAATGAAAAGAACGATGTTTTACTACACAAACATAAATTTAACGTAAGTGAAAAGATGGCGAAAAAGTGAAAAGCAGTCCCTCTGGGGTATCTTACCCCCCCATCTTCCCTGAAAAGAAAATCTCTCGATGGTCTAGGGTTCCAAAAGAGTACTTGCTAAGATAGTGGCTTCTGCAGAGTTGGATAGGAAATCATGAAGCACATTTGCACAACGGGCATCCTGGTGGGAGTGGCGTCTGGGCCCCTCCCTCTCCCCCATACCGGCTCCATTCCTGACGCTCAGGGGTCTTCTAAGGAAACACTGTCTTTTCCGTAGATGAACGCTAGATTTCCAGATAGCCTTCCTGCTGTTTTGTAATGTCAGCAGCTAAAAGCGAAGACTGCTTCATGAGGACTTTTGTCCTTACCCACTGTGATGACGTTCGATTGCAGCTGCTCTAATATCATCAGTAAACATAACCATAGGCTCTGACCATTAGCAGATGCTATGAGTAAACTCTCTGCCTTCAAGTGGAACTTGCAGAAATGACCCTAATCCTTTAAAACCAAACCAGCTGCTGTTCAGTCGATTCTGACTCATGGTGACCTCATGTTTCAGAGTAGAGCTGATGCTCCATAGGGTTTTCAGAGGCTGTGACCTTTTGGAATTTGACCACTGGGCCTTTCTACAAGGCACCCCTGGGTAGATCTGAACCACCAACCTTTCAGATAGAGGCTGAGCACTTAACCATTTGCACCACCCAGGGACTTCTAATCCTTTATGATGAACTGATTTTCAGGGAAGAGGAGCCCACACTTTTCATAATAAAACCTTTATCCCTGAAATACTAAGGCCATTTTCACAAGGTTTATGACTATCATAGGAATTTTAGAGGTAGATCATCTGGTCCAACTCCTTCATTTTGTAGATGAGGGGACAGGGACTCTTGTTTGGAAGAGACATTCAGAACTCATGATCTCTGGTCTCAAGTCCAGTGTCCTCTCTACTGTAACCATACTGCCCCCACCAATGGATTATGCACAGTAGTAATCATTTCACTTTAACACTTAAAACACCAAAAAACCAAACCTGCTGTCATTGTGTTGATGGCTCCACCTTTATCCAAGTACCAAACCAAAAAAACCCATTGCCGTTGAGTAGATTCCGACTCACAGCGACCCTACAGGACAGAGTAGAACTGTCCCATAGAGTTTCCAAGGAGTGGCTGGTGGATTTGAACTGCCAGCCTTTTGGTTAACAGCCGTAGCTCGCCATAGCTCTTAACCATGACGCCACCTAGGCTCCATCCAAGTAACAACTTCTCCAAAGTAATACTTACTTTATACAAGGTTTATTTTCTCGTAGGAAGATCCTAGAACCAGCGCACTCAATTCCATCTAGGGCCCGGCACTGGACTGCAGTGTGCTCCACATCGCTGTAGGCCTGACCACCGAACTGTGGGATAACAGCCCAAAAGAGAAAACCCACTGAAATCAAGTTAACGTAAAATATATCTTTATATTCATTAGTAAAAGCTGTCTCAGGGCTACCATTACTGTAACAAGGTTGGGGTAAACTGTGTGTGTTCAAGAGCAAGAGATTTAGTGATTTTTAGATTAATCCACCCTAATTGTAGAATATTTTCAATAAACTTTTTTTTTCCTTCGTTTTGACTGGCTTCTTCAGTAATAAAGTAAAAAAATTCATCGTAAGTTTTATTAAATATCACTTAGAATAAAAACTAAAAATCCAAACCCGTTGCTATCGAATTGATTCTGATTCACAGTGACCCTACAGGACAGGGTTGAACTGCCCTGGAGGGTTTTCCAAGGAGCAGCTGATGGATTTGAACTGCCGACCTTTGGGTTAGCAGCTGAGCTTTTACCTTCTGTGCCACCAAGGCTCCACCATTTAGAATAAATGAACACAATGCTTAATAATTCTACATTTGCAGGAAAAAGGGCACATTACTGAGCATTTGGGAATGAGTTAAAAAAGTCGGTGTGTACTAGAGATCTGTTTTACATACAGTATAAGTTGAAAAAATTAGGAAAGAATTCAGGATATCATCTGATTCAGGAGTTTATTGAGTACTAAAAATTTAGTACAAAATATGTTTCCCCATGACTCTCTAACACCTAGCCAAGTTTTGACTTGCATTATGCAACGTAATATAACTTAACGGTGAGTTCATGGCAGGGCAGCAGGAACATGAACTTCATTGGTTTTTGGGAGACCAACTAGAAGGCGTGTCCCCACTTTAGGAGTATTATTAAATGGAAGTGAATGGCTTCTTTCCATTCCAAAAGGCCACTGGTACCAAAGGCTTCTTTTGGAATACTTTATACCAGGACTGGCTGCCACTGAGTCAATTCCGACTCATGTCGACCCCATGTGTCAGACTAAAGCTGTGCTCCATAGGGCGGCACAGTGGTTAAGAGCTCAGTATTTATTACCTCCAAATGCTCAGTAATGGGCTCTTCCCTGCAAATGTAGATTAAGCATTGTGTCCATTTATTCTAAATGGTGGAGCCCTGGTGGCACAGAAGTTAAGAGCTCAGCTGCTAACCAAAAGGTTGGCAATCTGAATCCCCCAGTTGCTCCTTGGAAACTTTATGGGGTAGCTCTACTCTGTCCTATAGGGTTGTTATAAGTCGGAATTGACTTGATGGCAATGCGTATACATAGAGTTTTTGATAGCTGTTTTTTTGGAAGCAGATCACCAGGCCTTTCTTCTGAGGCATCTCTGTCTGGACTCGAACCTCCAACCTTTCAGTTAGCAGCCAAGTGTGTTAACTGTTTCCAGGGACTCCTGGAATGCTTTAGCCTCCTACAAAGACATCTACTGATAGACCCTATCTGTGTCCTAAGGATATGATGGAACCTGCTTGTCTGGTGAAAAGGGAGGTCATTTGAAAAAGGGGGCTTTGCCCCAAATGCATGTGTAAGAAAGATACTGCCCAACTCGTCATCAGTTTTAGAAAATGGACAGTCTTTCTCTTGCCCTTATAGGAAAGTACATGCCTTGAAGTATAGTCTGCGGTGACATTTAAGCTTGAAATCTGTCCACGTCAATGGCTAAAGGAATCCAAGACAGATTACTCTTTGCATCTAGGTAGTTCTGGCACAAAGACTACTCCTTCGGCCACTGACCCTGGCCATGCTGGAAATGCCAGTAATAGTCATTCTGATGAAATTCTACAAAAGAGTAATTTTGTGCCCTTTATACTCTTCTATAATAACACTTAACCAGTGGTTAAGAGCACAGCTGCTAACAAAAGGCAGTTCGAATTCAGCAGCCACTCCTATGGAGCAGTTCTCTGTCCTATAGGGTTGCTATGAGTTGGAATTGACTCGATGGCCATGGGTTTGGTTTTTTGGGTTTTACTTCTCTACAGAAGAGTTTGCTTCTAAAACAAAACAAAAACCCACCTTGAGACAACCATAGCCAAGTTCCTGGGATGCAGTTGTATTTCCAACATGATCCACTGGGTCTTCACATTCTATAAATTCATCAGGTCTGTAAATCACCAGGAAGACGATCATCCTCATCAAATGGTCTTTGCAAATTGCTGTTTGCTTGTACATAACCACAACAGGCAGGAGACATTTCTTTGCCAAGTTTTCTGGGGCTTAATTTCACCCTTCCCCAAGCTTAAAGGTGGTGTCAGTTAGATTGATATACAACAGGTCAAAGAGCCTCCAAATGACCCTTTTACTGGGGGTGGGTGGGGTTGTTTCTAGTCCTATTTTTACATGGATTCTAAACACCCAGCCCCCTGCACCACGTCCAAGCCCAAGTACTGGATTCTGCCTAGGCTTCATTTCTTCCCTAGGCAAACTACCACAAGGTTAAAAAAAAAAAAAAGGGCAAAATTTTAGCCATCAGAGTCCCTGCTCTCTGTGCATTTGTCAAAAGCTTTTTCTCATTCATCAAAGAGATGTTAATAAATGGCTTGGTTTTGCAATGGTAAGGATATTGCTGTTAAGTGCCTTGGAGCCAGGGACAGGTCGTTTATTTACTCCATTTCTGCCTTACTCAGTACCAGCACCTAAACAGCTAACACTTCATGAATTCTCCTTTGGCTCAAGGGTGCAGAACAGACAAGGCACAACCTCATACCATTCTTCCAGATACTATATGATGTCATTCTCCCTAGTCCTCCTTTCTCGGGGTTGCAAGGGATCTGCCACCCACACACAAGCTTTTCCCCTGCATGGGTGAGAAACCTGTCATATTTACCGCTCGCGTGTTGACTATCAGGTTGAGGATCTGAAAAAAAGCAGCCTCCCCTCCCCCCACCCCACAATACCCATAGATCCCTGGCCCCATCTCCATCTCCACCCGCCTCGACGACTGGGTAGCTTACAGGTAAGAGCAAAGGATGACTGGAGAGTGGGGGTCGCCATATTCCCAGCTCGGGGCGCCGGCGGAGCCCTCCGGATGAGCGGCGCCAGAGGATGTGAGCTCGGGCTCGTAGGTAGTATTTTGCGAGTGGCTCCGAGATACGCAATGCAGCAGAAGTAGATTCCCCAGCAGTAAAGCCGCCTGGCCGCACAGAAGTAAGTAACTCACCGGGCAACCACCCAGCACCATCTTCCCAGGCCCAGAGGCGGAGACCCGGCCTCAACCACAAACCCAGGCCGGCACCGCCGAACCAAGCCTTCAGCGGCCAGGCCTCTCCGCGCAGCCCCGCTCCTCGCCGCCAAACAGCCAATGGGCACGCAGCTCGACGCTCCGCCTCACCTCCGTTAACCAACCAGAAAAGGCTGAGCGGGTGGGCGGGGCCGAGCCTCGTTTCCGCTTTTCAATTCCTAGTCTAGGCTTCGCGCTCCTCCTCTTTCGTTTCCTCCAATCGGTTCCTTCGACCGGAGAAGTGGGGCGGTACGAGAGTAAAGGGGGCGGGGCCGGTAGTGAATGGGCGGTGCCAACTAGTCGGGTTTCTGCGGCCAGTTTCGAAGTCCCTTTATCCCGCCGGGGACTGGGTTTTTCTTACGTCAGCGTAGAGAGGTCGGGCGCGAGCCGGGACCTGGAGCCGAGTTGCGTCAGTGCCGCGCGCGTGCTCGTTCCCGGGGGCGCCCATTCCGGCCAGCCCAGGGGCCCGGGTAGGGTTGGGAAATGATGGAGGAGGCGGAGGCAGAGGCGACCGAGTGTTGACTGGAACCTGCGGAACCAGCCGAGATGGGGTCTGGCGCCGGCTCGTCCTTTGGGACTCTCCGCCTCCAGTGGCTGCTGTTGTTTGGCCTGCTGGGTCCAGTCCTCGGTGGGGCGCGGTCAGGTGGGTGTCTGCCCCCAGGGCCCTGACAGGTCCTTTGGGGTTGCTGTTTCCTAGGGTTGGGGCGCTCGGAGTTCACCGTGGTGCCCGGGAGTGGAGAGGCCTGGCCTCGAACCGGATCCGGGGTGGGAAGGTGAAGGCGCTACAAATGTGTGTGGACGCTGCTGAGACCTGAGGCTGAGGGTCTGGCACCCCAAACCTGGCTTCTTCCCACCGTTCTCCTATCTGGGCTCCCTTTCTCCTCCTCCTGCTTGGCGGGAGCATTTTACTGTGCGCCCCGCTCGCATCCCGCGCGGCGCCGGGTCCCGCAGACTCAGTCGGGACCACTCGGAATCAAACACTGACCTCGGCGTCTGCTGAGAGCCCTGGAGGCTGGGTGCACTTCCACACTGTGTGCAAGTTTAAAATGCTTTGAGCAAATTGAGTTTGATCTTGGCTGTAGAGTTAATGTCACTTGGAAAGAGACGGGGAGATGAAAGTTTTGCATCAGGTTATTATCTTGATTGGAGATTTTTGTCGTTCGTTTTATTAGCGGAGCCATCAGTGGGTCCACAGAGCTACACTGAGCGATGGAATAAAGGGGGAGACTAATTATTCTTGGATCATTTTCTTGTTGTAGCAACAATATTTCTTTTTGGAAACTAAGTGCTACATTTTTATAGCCTAACAGCCTTTTATCTGTGTTTTTGCTGGGTTTGCAATGTCAGCGGACAAATAATTCCTGCCCTGTTTAAACCACAGGATTAGCACAAGAATTATATCATTTGTGTGAAATTGTTTTTGGTCTGGAAAACTTTCCTTGAATACGTAAGGTATTAGAGATGCCGGAACATAGTGGAATCAAATGAACACTCCACCTTCTTTTGGGAAACGACATCTTTATTAAATTTGGCTCTTGTATTAAAATATTGTTTTCATGCTTGCATTTTCTCTGTCAATGATACAGTATAATGTAGAATAAAAAAATTAAATCATTGCTTTGAGAGACGTTCAAAGACTTGATGAAAGATTTCAATATAGGACACCTGACTTTCAGGAAACTGATTACATTTTTTTTCCTTCTTTGGCTTATTGTTTTTAAATTAAGTGAATAAGCCTCACCCAGTGTGGAAATTTTACTGAGTGGGAAGCTACCTAATCTTTTGTGGTTTAGACTGTTTACTAAGGTATTCTACATGGTTAACATTTACTGGTATTTAAGGTGAAGAAGATTATATATCCGGAGGTTTGGTAATCCTTGATTCCATGTGTTTGTAAATATAGATAAGACTATATTTTTAATGTTAATGTATATGTCAGTTATTATATGCTAGTGAGTTCAAACTGCTGACCTTTTGGTTAGCAGCCAGGCGCTTAACCACTGTGCCACCAGGGCTCCTTCATGTTAATTATGACATATGTGCAAATATGGGATATCCTTATGGTCTTTAGCTGTGGCTTCAACAGATTGTTATCAGCCCCTCACTGAAGCATATGTATGCTTTAGAAATTTATTGAACTACTAAACACACGATGCTCAATGCTGGCAGAGGGCAAAAGGGTGACCAAATGAGCTGGGTGATTGTTGGTGAATCTTACAAGCAAAATGGTAGGAATGCATTCTAAGCAGAAGAAAGAATTTTTACAAGAGTATGAAGGGGTAAAAGAACTTGATTTTAGGGAGCGATGAGAATGTCTATAAGCTCCAGCCAGTCTGTGTAAAAGAGAGGGATGGAAGCTAAAACTAAGGTAGGCTGGCACCAGCTGGGAAGCCTTCTATTGTCAGGCTAAGAAGTTTGGACTTCACCCTGTAGTAGTTCTTTGGGCAGTGAAAATTTTTCAGTAGGGGTGTGACATATCCTGAATTGTGAGATAAGTGGTAGCACAATTGAGGACAGAATATAGGAGGGGGAAGCTGGTGGCTGGCAGACCAGTTACAGTTAAGAGGCTTTTGTAAGAGTACACGGTGAGTCAGTTCAGTTTCCCTAGGGGAATGTTTTTTTAAAATCAGCTGACTAAATTTTTGTAATACAGGATGTTTAAAACATGCATTGAAACATTTCCCGCTAATAAAAGAAATTTGAGGACTCAAGTACCACCCACACATTAGTTATACGAGGAAGTTTTGGTAGGACTTTCATTACCACTTATAATGTGTCAATGAGGAAATACAGGATAAATTCCAAATAGTTGACTTAACAGTCATTTTTTTTGTACAACAAGGACAGACAAAGGTAACTTTGTCAAAAGTAAGAGGGGGAGTCAGGCATGAAACCTCTTCTGATTGTCTCATTTAAGGTAGTAATTATGATGCACATACTTAGAAATTTACTTACAGAGGACTGGTATTTCAAAGGAAATGGGTTAGAAAGTTTACTCATGGTGAATCACACTAAACAATGAACTATGTCATAAGAATTTGACTTTCGGTCCATATTAATCTTGTTTTTAGATGCCAGCAAATTATTTGAATTTGATCTGTTTGTGTTTGTGCTGTATAAGAGAATATAGTCTTTTAAATTTAAAGATAGTTTGGTTTTTAAACTTTTAGTAAAAAACAAAACATTTACAATTAGAGTATGTATGACACAAATAGCTGAACCCCCAAGTAGTTTTCAAAAAGCACTTAAAATTTTTACCTTACCAATTTGACTTTATACCATATTTATATTGACTAGCTCTTTGTTAAAAATTCAGCTCTCTTATAGAATTCTTAAAAGATGCAGACTCTAAGTGACTAAAAGCTTATTCTCAAAAGGTCCACAGCTCAAATATATAACATAGATAGCCTTACGATTTTTCTTTTTTCTCGTTGTTGTTGTTAGGTGCCATTGAGTCGGTTCCAACTCATAGCAACCCTACAGGACAGAGTAGAACTGCCCCATAGGGTTTCCAAGGAACAGCTGGGGAATTTGAACTGCCGACCTTTTGGTTAGCAGCTGAGCTCTTAACTACTATGCTACCAGAAGCCTTGGAGTAGTGCCGGTCTTTGAGTCAGTACTTTGGGACTGCATCATAAGTGAATCTTGTCCTCTTAGTATATTAGTAACCGGTGGTGTAGTTAGTTGTCATCGAGTCGATTCGACTCATGGTGACCCCATGAGTGCAGCGTAGAACTGCTTCATAGGGTTTTCAAGGCTATGATCTTTCGGAAGTAGACAGTCAAGCCTGTTGTCCGAGGCACCTCTGGGTAGGTTTGAAATGCCAACCTTTTGGCTAGTGGTCAAGCACGTAACCATTTGCACCGCCCAGGGACTCCATGTCAGTAACCACATTTTGTTTATTCATCCACTGAAGGGCACTTGGGTTGTTTCCATCATTTTGCTGTTGTGCATAGCGCTGCAGTGAACATCGGCGTACATGTGTCTGTTCCTGTTCCTACTTTTAGGGTATATACCTAGGAGTGAGATTGCTGGATCATATGGTAGCTCTATTTCTAATTTTTTGAGTACTCTCCGTACTGTTTTCCATAACGGTTGTATCATTTTACATTCCCATCAGTAGTGGCTAAGGGTTCCGGCCTCCCCATATCCTTGCCAACATTTGTTATTTTATTAATCTTTTTTTTTTAATCATTACCATTCTATTAGGGGTGAGGGCTCCGTAGGTTTGTCCATAGCTGATATTTCAGAAGCAGATAGCCAACGCTTTTCTTTTGAGGCGCCTCTGGGTAGACTCAAACTGCGAACCTTTGGGTTAGTAGCTGGGTGTGTTAACTGCACCATCCAGGAACTCTGGTCTTTTTGTTAAGATATATTTATTGAATACCTCTTCTATCAGTACAGGAAATACACGATGGCCTTCTTGGTCTGAAGTCTGTTGAAGGAACTTAATTCTCTAGGGCATTAAATTTTATAGAGGGTTGGTATTTTTCCCAAAGAGGCACATAAAAACAAATGACAACAAAAATGTCCCTTTTTAAATGTAAAGACCGGTAAATGTATATATATATATGGCACTCAAAAAAATGTAGGACTATGGGACATAGCAGTGGGAATTGCCATTAAGTAGTTTGAAGGTAGTTATTTATACGTGATCTATATTTATTTCAATGAAATGGATTGACACAGTGGCTGCAACAGTGGGCTTAAACAAAGCAACAATCGTAAGGATGGTGCAGGACTGGGCAGTGTTTCACTCTGTTGTGCATAGGGTCGCTATGAGTTGGAACTAACTCAGAGGCACCTAATAACAAGAAAGTGTATTTATTTGGGATTGGCCTTGTAAATAGAGTGAAAATATGTGACTTATAATAACAACGCTTTACAGATCTAATTACATCAATTTCTCTTCAAGAAATAATTCAAACAACAGAATTACCTTCTCTAATCCCATTATGTATGTGGAGCCCAAGTTTACTTTATATAGTGAAAGAACTTAAAAGTGGCTATTTGCATAATAGGCAGGAAGGAAAGTAGAAGACCCATAGTTGAGTCTTCATGCCTGTTTGCTGTGTAGAAACCTCTTAACTAATTTCCCGCTCCTACAGGCCTCTTGTGAAAAATATACTTAGAAGCCTCTAAAACACAGTACATAAAAAAGAACTAAAAAGTTAGTAAGAAGTAACACTGGCACCTTTTCCTTTCTTTTACTAAGTTCAGGCCACTTTAAGTTTTATGTTTCAACTTGTATTTTTATGTTCAGCCCATGTTTTCTAGTAATGTGATTTTGTCGGTGTGCTTATTATGTCGTATTCTAATACAACAGTTTGTATCTTCCATTGATTTTATTGTAGTAAGATTTTTATTTTCATTGTATGCTATAACTTTATGCCAGTGGTTGTCCTTTGGAGGAGATTTTGCTCCCCAGGAGACATTTGACAATATCTGGGAGATATTTTTGGTTATTACAACTGGGGATGCTACTGGCATCTAGTGGATAGAGATCAGAGACCACTAATAAGTATCCTTGCACAGGACAGCTCCCCACAATAAAGAATTTTTTTGGCCCTAAATATAAGTAGTGCTGAAGTTGAGAAACCACGCTTTGCACAAATTATTCTAATGCACTTCTTTCCTAGTAACTGGGAAAAATGTTATTTTGGTACCCGTGAGAAGGTGCTACTAATTGGAATTAAGTAAAGTAAGTGGAATTTGGGGAAGGTCTGTCCAAGGTATAAACAGAAGAGAGAGACAGAGACAGAGAGAGAGCAAAAACAAAATCAAAACAAAAACCCCGAGAACTAGAGATAAGAAAGGCATTAAAAAAAATATATGGGGATGAGGATTTTCATATAGGTAGTGTATATTATTTTTGAATGACATATCCAAAATATGTGCATTCGTTATGTTGTTTTAGAACACTTTATGGCATAGCTTTAATTCAATAATGGGTCCTTGGATTTCAAAACCAAGAAGTTACTGCGTTGGGAAAACCATACCCACAAATAAGTCTGTTTAATTTTATAAACAGAGTTTTATTGTGGTGAAAAAAGCATTTTGCAAAATGGGAAACACAGTGCCAGAATAATCTGAACAAAGTGCTTCCGGGGGAAAAAAATTAACATGGTGGGGTGGGGGGTGGGAGGTGAAAACCCTGGTGGTGTAGTGGTTAAGTGCTACGGCTGCTAACCTAAAGGTTGGCAGTTCAAATTCGCCAGGTGCTCCTTGGAAACTCTATGGGGCAGTTCTGCTCTGTTCTACAGGGTTGCTATCAGCTGGAATCGACAGCAACGGGTTTGGTTTTGGTTTAAGGGGGGTACAACTGGGCCATTTCTGACTGGTTAACATTTACTGAGTTGCAGGTGGTCTTGGTTGACACCTTTGCAAGAGTTGGCCTCCTTTGCAAGGGTGGTGTCTTAGACTGGGTTGTCTAGAGAAGCAAAATGAGTGAAGTGTATAAATATGTATGTATAAAGAGATTTATATCAAGGAAATGGCTCACATGGTTCTAGAGGCTGTAACGTCCCAAGTACATGGCTCAGGATAGATGTTTCTCATGATTCATGTAGCCACAGGGGCTGGTGAACCGAAGATTGGCAGGTCAGGAAGTAGGGCCCTCGCTTACAGGCTGCGAAGATTGATGAGTCCCAAGATCAGCAGGGAAGACACAGGTAAGCTGCTAGCTCAAGTCCCAAGAACTGGAGGTCAGATGAACAGGAGCCAGCTGCAGGATCCAGAACGAGCAAAAAGTACACAAGCCTTGTCAAGAATGTCCTCTTATATTCAATGCAGGCCACACACCCAAGGAAACTCCCTTTCAACTGATTGGCTGCTCACAGCAGAACCCATCATGGGGGTGATCACATATCAAATCTGAACAGGGAAGTGATTACAACATTATATGAGTGCCAAAACTCTGAGAATCATGGCCCAGCCAAGTTGACACACAATCTTAACCATCACAAGTGGCTACAGGTGACAGGATCTGGCTGACCATGAGTTCCCTGGATCATTTAAAATATAGTTATACAGAACATTGTAAAGGGATCAGAAAACAAAAATTTCAGCTCTACAGGAAACTTGATTTAGCCACATGTTTAACATCTTGTCTAACACCTGTACAGGTCTGAATTATTTCTTTTTAACATCAGCCATTCCTAATCACAAGCTTTACTTTTAGCAGAGTAGGGTAGGTAAACCACATTTTTCTTGTAGAAATTGTTTGTTATGTAGGTCAGGGTACAATGGGAAATGTTTCATAGATTCATCATTGTTCTTAATTGTTGCATAGTGTTCCATTGTGTGAATATACCATAATTTATTTATCCACTCATCCGTTGATGGACACCTTGGTTGCTTCCATCTTTTTGCTATTGTAAACAGTGCTGCAGTGAACATGGCTGTGCACATATCAGTTTGTGTGAGGGCTCTTATTTCTTTAGGGTATATTCCAAGGAGTGGAATTGCTGGGTCATATAGTAGTTCTATTTCTAGCTTTTCAAGGAAGCACTAGATCGATTTCCAAAGTGGTTGTACCATCTTACATTCCCACCAGCAGTGTATAAGTGTTCCAGTCTCTCCATAGTCTCTCCATAGTCTCTCCAACATTTATTACTTTGTGATTTTGGATTAATGCCAGCCTTGTTGGGTTGAGATGGAATCTCATTGTAGTTTTGATTTGCATTTCTCTAATAGCTAATGATCATGAGCATTTCCTCATGTATCTGTTAGCAGCCTGAATGTCATCTTTGGTAAAGTGTCTGTTCATATCCTTTGCCGATTTTTAATTGGGTTATTTGTCTTTTTGTTGTTGAGTTTTTGCAGTCTCATGTAGATTTTAGAGATCAGTCACTGATTGGAAATGTCATAGCTAAAAACTTTTTCCCAATCCGTAGGTAATCTTTTTACTCTTTTGGTGAAGTCTTTGGATGAGCATAGGTGTTTGATTTTTAGGAGCTCCCAGTTATCTGATTTCTCTTCTGGTGTTTGTACACTGTTACTAATGTTTGGTATACTGTTTATGCCATGTATTAGGGCCCCTAACATTGTCCCTACTTTTTCTTCCATGGTCTTGATTGTTTTAGATTTTATGTTTAGGTCTTTGATCCATTTTGAATTAGTTTTTGTGCATGGTGTGAGGTATGGGTCTTGTTTCAGTTTTTTGCAGATGGATATCCAGTTATGCCAGCACTGTTTGTTGAAGAGACTGTCTTTTCCCCATTTTACAGACTTTGGGCCTTTGTCAAACATCAGCTGCTTATATGTGAATGGATTTACGTCTGGATTCTCAGTTCTGTTCCATTGGTCTATGTATCTGTTGTACCAGAACCAGGCTGTTTTGACTACTGTAGTGGTATAATGGGTTCTGAAATCAGGTAGTGTGAGACCTTTCACTTTGTTCTTCTTTCTCAGTTATGCTTTACTTGTCTGGGGCCTCTTTCCCTTCCATATGAAGCTGGTGATTTGTTTCTCCATCTCATTAAAGAATGTCCTTGGGATTTGGATCGGGATTACATTGTATCTATAGATCGCTTTGGGTAGAAGAGATATTTTTACAATGTTGAGTCTTCTTATCCATGAGCAACGTATGTTTTTCCACTTAAATGGGTCTCTTTTGGTTTCTTGCAGTAGTGTCTTATAGTTTTCTTTGTATAGGTCTTTCATGCCTCTGGTTAGATTTATTCCTAAGTATTTTATCTTCTTAGGAGCTATTGTAAATGGTATTGATTTGCTGATTTCCTCTTCAGCATGCCCTTTGTTGGTGTAGAGGACTCCAACTGATTTATGTATGTTTATCTTGTATCCTGATACTCTGCTAAACTCTCCTCTTAGTTTCAGTAATTTTCTTGAGGATTCTTTAGGTTTTTCTGTGTATAAGATCCTGTCATCTGCAAATAAAGATACCTTTACTTCTTCTTTGCCAGTTTGGATGTCCTTTATTTCTTTATCTAGCCTAATAGTTCTGGCTAGGACCTTTAGCACAATGTTGAATAAGAGTGGTGATAAAGGACATCCTTGCCTGGTTCCTGTGGAATGCCTTCAGACTCTCTCCATTTAGGATGATGTTGGCTGTTGGCTTTGTATAAATGCCCTTTATAATGCTGAGGAATTTTCCTTCTGTTCCCATTTTGCTGAGAGTTTTTATCATGAATGGGTGTTGGACTTTGTCAAATGCCTTTTCTGCATCAATTGATAAGATCACGTGGTTCTTGTCTTTTGTTTTATTTATGTGATGGATTACATTGATTGTTTTTCTAATGTCGAACCATCCTTGCATACCTAGTATAAATCCCACTTGGTCGTGGTGAATTATTTTTTTAGTATGTTGTGAATTCTACTGGCCAGAATTATGTTGAGCATTTTTGCATCTAAGTTCATGAGGGATACAGGTCTCTAATTTTCTTTTTTTGTGGTGTCTTTACCTGGTTTTGGTATCAGGGTTATGTGGGATTCATAGAATGAGCTTGGGAGTATTCCTTCCTTTTCTATGCTCTGAAATACCTTTAGTAGTAGTAGTGTTAGCTCTTCTCTGAAATTTTGGTAGAGTTCTCCAGTGAAGCCATCAGGGCTAGGGCTTTTCTTTTTTTGGGCATTTTTAAATTACTTTTTCAATCTTTTATTTTGTTATGAGTTTATTTAGTTGTCTACCTCTGTTTGTGTTAGTTTAGGTAGTAGTGTGTTTCTAGAAATTTGTCCACTTCCTCTAGGTCTTCAAATTTGTTAGAGTACAATTTTTCATAGTATTCTCTGTTATGATTCTTTTAATTTCAGTTGGGTCTGTAGTGATATCGCCCATCTCCTTTCTTATTTGAGTTATTTGCTTCATCTTCTGTTTTTCTTTCCTCAGTTTGGTCATTGGTTTGTCGATTTTGTTAATAGTTTCAGAGAACCAGCTTTTGGTCTTGTTAACTCTTCCAATTGTTTTTCTGTTCTCTATTCTGTTTAATTCTGCTCTAATTTTTATTATTTGCTTTCTGCTGGTGCCTGAGGGTTTCTTTTGTTGCTCTCTATTTGTTCAAGTTGTAACAATAATTCTTTGATTTCGGCCCTTTCTTCTTTTTGGATGTCTGCATTTATTGCTATAAATTGACCTCTGAGCATTGCTTTAGCTGTGTCCCAAAGGCTCTGATAGGAAGTGTTTTCATTCTTATTGGATTTTATGAATTTCTTTATTTGTCCTTATTTTCTTCTATAATACAGTTGTTTTTGAGCAAAGTGTTGCTCAGTTTCCATATGTTTGATTTCTTTTCCCTGTTTTTTCTATTATTGACTTCTAGTTTTATGGCTTTATGGTCAGAGAAGATACTTTGAAATATTTCTTGTTTTGGATTCTGTTAAGGCTTGCTTTATGGCCTAATATGTGGTCTATTCTAGAGAATGTTCCATGTGCACTGGAAAAGAAAGTATACTTGGATGCTGTTGGGTGGAGTGTTCTGTATATGTGTATGAGGTCAAGTTGGTTGATTATGGCATTTAGCTCTTCTGTGTCTTTATTGGGAAACCCTGGTGGCGTGGTGGTTAAGTGCTACGGCCGCTAATTAAGAGGTCAGCAGTTCGAATCCACCAGGCGCTCCTTGCAAACTCTATCGGGCAGTTCTGCTTTGTCCTATGGGGTCGCTATGAGTCAGAATTGACTTGATAGTGGTGGGTTTGGGTTTTTTTTGTGACTTTATTGAGTTTCTTTCTGGATGTTCTGTCCTTCCCTGAAAGTGGTATGTTGAAGTTTCTTACTATTATTGTGGAGCTATCTCGCTTTTCAATCCTGTTAGAGTTTGTTTTATGTATCTTGAAGCCCTGTTGTCAGGTGCATAAATATTTAATTTGGTTATATCCTGTATTGTCCCTTTAATCATTATATAGTGTCCTTCCTTATCCTTTGTGGTAGGTTTAACTTTCAAGTCTGTTTTGTCAGAAATTAGTATTGCCACTCCTGCTCTTTTTTGATTGTTGTTTGCTTGATATATTTTTTTCCATCCTTTGAGTTTCAGTTTGTATCTTTAAGTCTAAGGTGTGTCTCTTATAGACAGCGTATAGATGGATCGTGTTTTTTTAATCCATTTTGCAACTCTCTGTCTCTTTATTGGTGCATTTAGTCCATTCACATTCAGCATGATTATAGATAAGTATGAGTTTAGTGCTATCATTTTGATGTCTTTTTTTGTGTGTTGTTGACAGTTTCTTTTTTCCACTTAATTTTTGTGCTGAGTAGTTTTTCTTTGTAAATTGTGTGTTCTTATTTTTCATTGTTGTTGATTTTGTTTTTGCTGAGTATGTTTTTCTTGTATTTTATTTTGATGCGTAGGATTGCTAGTCTCCTTTGTGGTTACCTTAATATTTACCCCTATTTTTCTAAGTTTAAACCTCACCTTTATCTCCCTATATTGCCTTGATTTCCTCTCCGTATGAAAGGTGTATGACTACTTTATTTAGTCCCTCTTTATTGATTTAATGTTGTCATCTTTTATATAATAACATCAGTGATTCCCTGTTTTGAGTGTTTTTTTTTTTTTTCAGTCTTGGTTTATTTTTGTGATTTCCCTGTCTGGGTTGATACCTGGTTGCTCTGTCCTGTGTTCTAGTGTTGGGTTGATATCTGATATTATTGATTTTCTAACCAGAGAATTCCCTTTAGTATTTCTTGTAGTTTTGGTTTTTGCAAATTCCCTAAACTTCTGTTCATCTGGAAATATCTTAATTTCGCCTTCATATCTGAGAGACAGTTTTGCTGGATATATGATTCTTGGTTGGCCATTTTTTTCCTACATTACTTTATATATGTCATCCTATAGCCTTCTTGCCTGGATGGTTTCTGTTGAGTACTCCAAGCTTATTCTTATTGACTCACCTTTTTAGGTGACTTTTCGTTTATCCTTGGCCACTCTTAAAATTTTCTCTTTATCTTTGGTTTTGGCAAGTTTGATTATAATATGTCTTGGGGACTTTTGGGATCTACCTTGTATGGGGTTCAATGAGCATCTTGGATAGATATCTTCTCATCTTCCACAATGTCAGGGAAATTTTCTGCCAACAAATCTTCAGCAATTCTTTTTGTATTTTCTGTTATCCCTCTCTGTTCTGGTACTCCAATCACTCGTAGGTTATTTCTCTTGATAGAGTCCCACATGATCCTTAGGGTTTCTTCATTTTTTTAAATCCTTTTATGTGATTTTTTTTTCAAATATATTGTTTCCATGTGTTTTATCTTCAGTCTCACTAATTCTGACTTCCATTTCCTCAATTCTGCTTCTCTAACTATCTACTGAGTTGTCTAATTCTGCAATTTTATTTTTAATCTTCTGAATTTCTGATTGTTGTCTCTTTGTGGTTTCTTGCAGCCTATTAAATTTTTCATTATGTTCTTGAATAATCTTAATTTCCTCGACTGCTTTTTCTGTGTGCTCCTTGGCTTGTTCTGCATTTTGCCTAATCTCCTTCCCGATGTCTTGAAGAGTTCTGTATATTAATATTTTGTATTCTACATCTGGTAATTTCAGGAATACATCTTCATCCAGAAGATTCCTTAATTCTTTGTTTTGGGAGTTTGTTGAAGCAATCATGGTCTCCTTTATGTGATTTGATATCGACTGTTGTCTCCAAGCTATCTTTAAGTTATTGTATTAATTTATTTTGTGTATGCTCATTGCGTCTTAGCTTTTTGCTTTGTTTTGTTTTGATATACCCAAATAAGCTACTAGAGTGAGCTAACTTGATTATTGGAGCCTTTGAAGCACTACTGTCCTGTCACCAGATGGCTAGAGCTGTTACCAGGTATATGAGCCTAGGAAGCCATTCTCTATTCTTGTGTAGATTCAGCTCAGGCGTCCAGGTGGTCGGTCACCTAGTTGTGGTGCAGGCTCTCACCTACGATCTTAGAGGATCAGTGGTGATTGGTGTATGCACAGGTTTCCAGTTGCAGCAGGTGTCACACTCTGAGGAAGGAAGGGGGTTGACAACCTTCCCCCAAGTGTCTGTGAGGAAGGCACGTGCCTGTTCTTTAGAGCGCTCTGGTAGGTGGGCTCTGCAGCAGTACCATAGGCACCCAGTGCTTTTTATTGTAAGGACTAGGAGGTACCACTTATCCTTGGACCCCTGTCACGGGTGGCTAGGTGGTATGGGTGGAGCCACCAGCCCTCTAGCCCCTGCTGTAGGTAGGTGAGGGCCCTGTTTAATAGGCAGAGCATTGTCAAATGTCAAAAACCCGCCTCTCCACCACACAGCTGAAACAGTTACAGTCAGACCTCAAACAGATATGCCCTTGCAGTATAACAGCAAGATCCTATCTGCTGTAATGGAGCCACCTGGATCCATGCAGGGGTGAAAGGTAAAATCTGTACACCACTTGTGCCAGGATAGGAGCCGCTGAGTCGGGAGGGTATTTTTCTTCCATTTGTTAATTTGTTCCTTCTCCAAGACCATGAGAATGACTCAGGAAGCACAGCAGGACCTATCTCAGGCCCAGGGAAATCAACCGTTACTGAATCCAGCTGGGGCAGAGGGAGGAGGGATCAGATAGATGGGAGAATTCTTTCTAAAGGAGGAGTTACTAGATCCATGCAGTAAATTGGACAAAATCACTTATCTTGTGCCGAGAACGCTGTTTTATCTCAGATTCTGGAGGCATGTGTAGATTCTGTGCACTGGTTCAGTCCTGCCGTGGTTGCACCAGGGGGTTGGGGTTGTGCCACCTCGCTTGCCTTCTTTTGCTGAAGCTGCATCCTGAACACCACTGTCAGCCCCACTGTGCTTGCACAAGGGGATCAGGGATGTGCCACTTTGCTTGCCTTTTGTTGAAGCAGCTGTGTCCCCAAACACTACCACCAGCCCCACAGTTGCACCAGGGAATTGGGGTTTAGGTGCTTCCGCTGACTTGGCAACTCCTCGCTGCTTCTTCACTGTCTCTCCCTCCCCCTGTCACTCAGTCTGATTTCTTAACTTTGCCTTTGATGATCAGGGTTCCTAGCTTATCATATATATAATTGATTCACTTGTTTTTTCGGGTCTTTGTTTTAAGAGGGACCACCAGAAGCATCTGACTACTCTGCCATCTTGGCTCTGCCAGCTACCATGCCATTTTTAAGCACAGTCCTTTGATGATCACTTACTATAGGGATGTGAACAGAGCAAGGCCCAATGAGAAGGAACAACTTGACAGAAAGCAAGCTTCCAACCAAAGTGTAAGGTAAAACTCCTCTGTATAGTCAGTTTCTTTAAGGTACATAACATGTTGAACTGCTAAAGGAGTAGTTGAATGATTACAGAGATTTGGGAAACATTTTATAAAACATTTGATTATACAAATAATTAGTACGGTAAAAATTGAGAAAATTAAACCTGCTTGTAGTATAGAGCAAAAGTAACATGTTATATTATTGGGGAAACAACTGAAAAATCAGGTTCAGGATCAATATATAATTTTTTTTGTCAAATTTTTCTAAGAATTTGTTCTACTTGACTGAAGCTATTGATCTAGGTGCAGCATGAGGTGTGCTAAAAGGAAATTTTTTACTGATAAAACTGTTTTAAACATGGTAAGTATTAGGCATAGGGCAATGACCTCATTAACTTGTATTAAAAGTGAGCACTTCATGGGATCATATTGACTTGAGGTGATATTGTAATCAAAAGGAAAATGGTAAAAGTATGAAACAGATTGTAAAAATATTGGCAAAACAGAAGACTACAATAACAAGAAAACTTGAAACAAAAAGAACCAATATGAATTCTAATTCTTGATGGTTAAAAAGGAATATAATTTTTTTTTAAAGTTGTGTTTATAAAAAGAGGTCTGGGCTCATGAGGAAAAATATATTAAAACAAAGAATAATACTTCTTAGTTGAAGTTTAGTGGCAGTAAAGAAAAGGATTAGGATAATAAGAAAACAAATTCTAAATATTTCTACAGTTAAATTCTTTACTATTCTAAAAGCTTAAGTTTATAGAACAAAAGTTACTTCAAAAGCAATGATAATTAAAAACTATTAAATGTATAAAACAAAGCTGGGCTATTTCAAATGAAAATAAAAAATAGGGGATAATGTAATAGCATAGTAAGGCAATAGAAGTGAGAATGATTACAAGTAAGAAGTAGATTGCAAAGGTATTATAATTATTATTCTAATTGATCAAACAGTAATTTTAAAGGCGAGAATCATTACCAATTGTTAGAATAAAATTGCCTTTAGACAACAACAAGTGTACTATTGAGGCTGTTATTACTTGGATAGAAGGGCTGAGAATTATATGATAAAAAGGTAGTAAAGCAACTAATATTAGAATAACAATAATGTTTTTCATTTAAAGGAGAAGAAATAAAAAAAAATTTAAGAACGGAGTAAAATGCAGTTCAACGATTTCAGGTTTAAGGAGGTTTTGATACAAGCCTAGTGCTGGAATCTTGGGAGCATAAGCAGCCTGCGCCAGATGTCGTTTATTTCTTGTCCGAAAAAGAAATGTTTGTATTTCAGTCCAAGTCTCTTAGGTGGCTGGAGGGTTAGTTAGATGCTTGAATTTTAGTCTTTCAGTAGGCTGGCAAGTCTAAAAGATTTGTTCTCTTTTCAATAAGCATAGTCTCCAGACTAAATAAAAGATAATTTAGATATAATTGGCTTTTGAGTGTCAAATGCTTTTTTGACCTGTGAAGAGTACTTTTCTAAAGTAAAATTAAGTATGACTGTTACAGTGTTTGGTAATAATAGAAACAATGAGAAAGATTCCAAAGCAAAGTAGTGGTAATTAGCCTTAAGAGGAAGATTAATTACTCATGCTATTAGTTAAGGAAGGATTTAACATTAACGATTTCAATAGTGATATAGATGTTCTTTTGTGCATTAGTAAGGATGTCAAAGCCTGTTTGCCTTTGAAGAACTATTTTTCTTATTATGTTATCATTTGTTAATTCATTATTTCAGTAATACATTTTCTTCAAATTTATAGATTTTGAACTTAACATAATAGAACATTGAATATTAGTAACATTTTCATACAAACCTTATAGTTTACTCAAATCTATGTAGTTAATTTTTCTTCATATAGTCCTAGATCAGTAGTAGTTCAAGATTTTTATTAGTTTCTAAAATCTTGATTTAGTCCAATAATATTCATATTTTAAGTATTATAGCTCTTTGCATAATTCTGATATAGTCTAATTTGTTCAAAATATTTTGATATATCTGTTGATAGCAACTTAAAATATTCATAGTTAGCTTATAACAATATTTCTTAAAAGAATTACAGAAGCCGTGTAAGACCAAATTTTAAACAGAAGAAAATACCTTTAGACATAATGATTATTCCTATTTCTTACTTTCAGATATAACTTTTAATAGTCTTAACACTATATTACTGTGTACTAATACATTTGAATAGTAATAATTTTATGAGTAATGATGTTAATTCCGTGTAGTATTAAAAAAAAAAAAAACCCAAACCCATTGCTATTGAGTTGATTCCAACTCATAGCAACCCTATAGGACAGAGTAGAACTGCCCCATAGGGTATCCAAGGAGCAGCTGGTGGATTCGAACTGCCGACTTCTTGGTTAGTAGCCAAGCTCTTTAACCACTGTGCCGTCAGGGCTCCAGTTAAACTAGGACCAAGTTAATAAGTAAAATTATGTAGCACATTTCATATAACATATTAATTAAAAATTTTTAAAGTACTTATTTCTTTATAAAACAGAAACAAATATTTTTTGGCTTTTTATGAAATATTAATAACATTTAGAAATTAAAACTTATTAAATTAAATGTATAGTTGCAGTACATGGGAATTTTGATGATATTAAATAAATTCCTTTTTAATAAACCTTTTAAAATCCTTGTCTATTATATATTCTTTATAATGTACCTCTTTACGTGATAAAAATGAATATACTTATTGCTAGACTTAAAAAAAATGGAAATCTTTTTTTTTGTGGTAAAAAAACAGCCCTTATATTATAAACATAATGGTTGTTAGAGGATATTTTGTCTCAATAGTCTATATTGTTTATCTTATTTCTTTGGCAAGCAATTTAGCCTTTTATCTTCTTATTAATAAAAGTTACCCTTTTTCTTTAAATAAAGCACATTTTATATAATGTTTAGCATAAGTTACTTAGAAAGGTTTTGCTTTTAAGATAGACATAAAAACTTTTGTTAGGCTAGGATTTGCATTAAAACTCTTATTAATTTATTTAATTTGTATATACACATATTATTAAAACAATTAGGATAATACCATCTAGATGTAAGAAATTATTTACCTTTTCTTTCCCATGCTTAATAGGATCCTGTGGAGAGGCAATAATTTAAAGGCCTTGTTGTATCAAATAAACAATTCATCTTTTTTAGTGCCCCTTTTAAAGTCTTTCATCGCTATTGAAGGCTTATCTCATGGCTCAAGACAAAACAGAAACTTAAACCCAAAATGAGCCAAAAATCACATGAATTTATTCACCTACAACAAACAAAAATTCTATAAATTTAATTGTCTGTGGAACCAATTAAAAAATTTTAGGCTTAAATTCACCCTCAGATAAGACAAACATGGAAAACTGGGTGAGGTTGAGTCTTAAAAAAGCAGAATATAGGTCTACACGCAGCAAACAACTTCTTCTCTTAGTTAATTTAGGAATAATTTGAGGTCTTTGTGCTTATGAATGTCCATTAAGTTTAAAAAAATTTCCTCTGGACTGTAGACTCCTTGAACTATAGACTCATTTTATTTAGATCATTTATTTTCTTGTTTTCATGGTAGGCCAAAGAATTTGGGCTGCCTATGAAACTATTTTGAGAAACCGTGGGTGTTTGGAGGGTAGAAGTTGTTCTTGTTCAGTGGCCCTCTTTATTGTAGTTTTAGTACTCCAATATTAATTCAAATTTGTAAATTTTTTTCATTGACAGTTATGATAGTTTTTATTCCTGGTAACTCAAAAAGTTGTTATGTGATCGGGCGGGGCCAAGATGGCGGACTAGGTGGACGCTACCGCGGATCCCTCTTGCAACAAAGACTCGGAAAAACAAGTGAATCGATCACATACATAACAATCTACGAACTCTGAACAAAAAACACAGACTTAGAGACGGAGAACGAACAAATACGGGCAGACAGCGATCGTTTTCAGAACTAAGAGCCAGCGTACCAGGCAGGTGACCTTCGGAGCCCGGGCTGGGGCAGAGCCCAGGGGGGCAGACGACACAGACAAGGGGCCCAGCCCTACCCCCCCGAACCCATCCCGGGAGGAAGTCTAGCTGGTTGGCGCGGGCAGCGTAGCGGCGCAGCCGGTGGGACAAACACCTGGGAGGCAGTGACTGATCTTGGAGCGGGGAGAGCAGCGTCCCAGCCAGGGAGCCATCCCGCCGGGAGTTTGGCGGGAGGTGGGCGAGGCGCGAGCGTGGGGATCACCTATATTTCCCTAAAGCGACCCCGGGGGGGGGCGCCCAGATGTTCGTGAGGGCCACGTCCACCCAGTTCGCGTGAGCGGTGTGGCACACCGGAGGGAGAAATCCCCGGGAGGAAGTGACTGTTCTTGGAGCGGGGAGAGCAGCGTCCCAGCCGGGAGCCGTCCTGCTGGGATCTTGGCGAGAGCGGGCGGGGTGTGAGTGCATTCCCCTGAATAGACCCCGGGGGCGAGCCCAGCTGTTCGTGAGGGCCATGCCCACCCAGTTCGCACGAGCGGTGAGGCGCACTGGAGGGAGAAATCCCCGGGAGGAAGTGACTGGTCTTGGAGTGGGGAGAGAGAGCAGCGTCCCAGCTGGGGAGTCGTCCTGCTGGGATCTTGGCGAGAGCGGGCGGGGTGTGAGCGCATTCCCCTGAATAGACCCTGGGGGCGGGCCCAGCTGTTCGTGAGGGCCACGCCCACTCAGTTTGCGCTAGCGGTGCGGCGCACTGGAGGGAGAAATCCCTGGGAGGAAGTGACTGATCTTGGAGCGGGGAGAGTAGTGTCCCAGCTGGGGAGCCGTCCTGCCTGGATTCTGGCGGATGGGGGCGGAGCGTGAACACGGGGATCAGCTCTATATTCTGTGGTGCTACACGCCTAGCTCTCTGATCCCTCCCCCACCCTCCCCAGTCGGCTTCATTAACATCCGAATACCCTGAGCCAGAAGGAGAATTCAGATAGGGATCTGACTGCATTTTTTTTTTAGCTGATTACCTGGAAAATCTCGTTTCCCAGTGATGGCTCGGAGACAGCAGTCCATATCAAACCACATAAAGAAACAGACCATGACAGCTTCTCCAACCCCCCAAACAAAAGAATCAAAATCTTTCCCAAATGAAGATACAGTCCTGGAATTATCAGATACCGAATATAAAAAACTAATTTACAGAATGCTTACAGATATCACAAATGAAATTAGGATAACTGCAGAAAAAGCCAAGGAACACACTGATAAAACTGTTGAAGAACTCAAAAAGGTTATTCAAGAACATAGTGGAAAAATTAATAAGTTGCAAGAATCCATAGAGAGACAGCATGTAGAAATCCAAAAGATTAACAATAAAATTACAGAATTAGACAACGCACTAGGAAGTCAGAGGAGCAGACTCGAGCAATTAGAATGTAGACTGGGACTTCTGGAGGACCACGGAAGCAACTCCAACATAGCTGAAAAAAAATCAGATAAAAGAATTTAAAGAAATGAAGAAACCCTAAGAATCATGTGGGACTCTATCAAGAAGGATAACTTGCGAGTGATTGGAGTCCCAGAACAGGGAGGGGAGACAGAAAACACAGAGAAAATAGTTGAAGAACTCCTGACACAAAACTTCCCTGACATCATGAAAGACGAAAGGATATCTATCCAAGATGCTCATCGAACCCCATTTAAGATTGATCCAAAAAGAAAAACACCAAGACATATTATCATCAAACTTGCCAAAACCAAAGATAAAGAGAAAATTTTAAAAGCAGCCAGGGAGAAAAGAAAGGTTTCCTTCAAGGGAGAATCAATAAGAATAAGTTCAGACTACTCAGCAGAAACCATGCAGGCAAGAAGGGAATGGGACGACATATACAGAGCACTGAAGGAGAAAAACTGCCAACCAAGGATCATATATCCAGCAAAACTCTCTCTGAAATATGAAGGCGAAATTAAGATATTTACAGATAAACACAAGTTTAGAGAATTTGCAAAAACTAAACCAAGACTGCAAGAAATGCTTAAGGAGATTGTTTGGCCTGATGACCAATAATATCAGGTACCAGCACAATACAAGGTCACAAAACAGAACGTCCTGATATCAACGCAACTCAAACAGGGAAAGCACAAAAACAAACAAAGTAAGATTAATTCTAAAAAATAAATAAATAAACAAAATAATACACATAACAGGCAATCATGGAAATCAATAGATAAACGATCACAATAATAAAAAAGAGGGACTAAATATAGGAGGCATTGAACTGCCAGATGGAGAGTGATACAAGGCGATATAGAACGATACAAGTTAGGTTTTTACTTAGAAAAATAGGGGTAAATAATAAGGTAACCACAAAAAGGAATATCAATTCCATAACTCAAGAAAAATGTAACGACTCAACAAACATAAAGTTAAACATTATGAAAATGAGGATCTCACAATCTACTAAGAAAAACGTCTCAGCACAAAAAAGTATGTGGAAAAATGAAAAGGCCAACAACACACATGAAAAGGAATCAAAATGACAGCACTAAAAACTTATTTATCTATAATTACGCTGAATGTAAGTGGACTAAATGCACCAATAAAGAGACAGAGAGTCACAGACTGGATAAAGAAACATGATCCATCTATATGCTGCCTACAAGAGACACACCTTAGACTTAGAGACACAAACAAACTAAAACTCAAAAGATGGAAAAAAATATATCAAGCAAATAATAAGCAAAAAAGAAGAGGAGTAGCAATATTAATTTCTCACAAAATAGACTTTAGACTTAAATCCGCCACAAAGGATAAAGAAGGACACTATATAATGATAAAAGGGACAATTGATCAGGAAGATATAACCACATTAAATATTTACGCACCCAATGACAGGGCTGCAAGATACATAAATCAAATTTTAACAGAATTGAAAAGCGAGATAGACATCTCCACATTTATAGTAGGGGACTTCAACACACCACTTTCAGAGAAGGACAGGACATCCAGTAAGAAGCTCAATAGAGACACGGAAGACCTACTTACAACAATCAACCAACTTGACCTCATAGACTTATACAGAACTCTCCACCCAACTGCTGCAAAACGTACTTTTTTTTCTAGCGCACATGGAACATTCTCTAGAATAGACCACATATTAGGTCATAAAACAAATCTTGGTAGAATCCAAAACATCGAAATATTACAAAGCATCTTCTCAGACCACAAGGCAATGAAGCTAGAAATCAATAACAGAAAAACTAGGGAAAAGAAATCAAATACTTGGAAAATGAACAATACCCTCCTGAAAAAAGACTGGGTTATAGAAGACATCAAGGAGGGAATAAGGAAATTCTTAGAAAACGACGAGAATGAAAATACTTGCTATCAAAACCTCTGGGACACAGCAAAAGCAGTGCTCAGAGGCCAATTTATATCGATAAATGCACACATACAAAAAGAAGAAAGAGCCAAAATCAGAGAATTGTCCCTACAACTTGAACAAATAGAAAGTGAGCAACAAAAGAACCCATCAGGCACCAGAAGAAAACAAATAATAAAAATTAGAGCTGAACTAAATGAATTAGAGAACAGAAAAACAATTAAAAAAATTAACAAAGCCAAAAGCTGGTTCTTTGAAAAAATTAACAAAATTGATAAACCATTGGCTAGACTAACTAAAGAAAAACAGGAAAGGAAACAAATAACCCGAATAAGAAACGAGAAGGACCACATCACAACAGAGCCAAATGAAATTAAAAGAATCATTTCAGATTACTACGTAAAATTGTACTCTAACAAATTTGAAAACCTAGAAGAAATGGATAAATTCTTAGAAAAATACTACCTACCTAAACTAACACATTCAGAAGTAGAACAACTAAATAGACCCATAACAAAAAAAGAGATTGAAACGGTAATCAAAAAACTTCCAACAAAAAAAAAGTCCTGGCCCAGACGGCTTCACTGCAGAGTTCTACCAAACCTTCAGAGAAGACTTAACACCACTACTACTGAAGGTATTTCAAAGCATAGAACAAGACGGAATACTACCCAACTCATTCTATGAAACTACCATCTCCCTGATACCAAAACCAGGTAAAGACATTACAAAAAAAGAAAATTTTAGACCTATATCCCTCATGAACATAGATGCAAAAATCCTCAACAAAATTCTAGCCAATAGAATCCAAGAACACATCAAAAAAATAATTCACCCTGACCAAGTGGGATTTATACCAGGTATGCAAGGCTGGTTTAATATCAGAAAAACCATTAATGTAATCCATCACATAAATAAAACAAAAGACAAAAACCACATGATCTTATCAATAGATGCAGAAAAGGCATTTGACAAAGTTCAACACCCATTTATGATAAAAACTCTTACCAAAATAGGAATTGAAGGAAAATTCCTCAACATAATAAAGGTCATCTATGCAAAGCCAACAGCCAATATCACTCTAAATGGAGAGAACCTGAAAGCATTTCCCCTGAGAACGGGAACCAGACAAGGATGCCCTTTATCACCACTCTTATTCAACATCGTACTTGAAGTCCTAGCCAGGGCAATTAGGCTAGACAAAGAAATAAAGGGTATCCAGATTGGCAAGGAAGAAGTAAAGCTATCACTATTTGCAGATGACATGATCGTATACATGGAAAACCCTAAGGAATCCTCCAGAAAACTACTGAAACTAATAGAAGAGTTTGGAAGAGTCTCAGGTTATAAAATAAACATACAAAAATCACTTGGATTCCTCTACATCAACAAAAAGAACACCGAAGAGGAAATAACCAAATCAATACCATTCACAGTAGCCCCCAAGAAGATAAAATACTTAGGAATAAATCTTACCAAGGATGTAAAAGACCTATACAAAGAAAAGTATAAAACTCTGCTACAAGAAATTCAAAAGGACATACTTAAGTGGAAGAACATACCCTGCTCATGGATAGGAAGACTTAACATAGTCAAAATGTCTATTCTACCAAAAGCCATCTATACATATAACGCACTTCCAATCTAAATACCAATGTCATATTTTTAGGGGATAGAGAAACAAATCACTAATTTCATATGGAAGGGAAAGAACCCCCGGATAAGCAAAGCATTACTGAAAAAGAAGAAGAAAGTGGGAGGCCTCACTCTACCTGATTTCAGAACCTATTATACAGCTACAGTAGTCAAAACAGCCTGGTACTGGTACAACAACAGGCACATAGACCAATGGAACAGAATTGAGAACCCAGATATAAATCCATCCATGTATGAGCAGCTGATATTTGACAAAGGACCAGTGTCAGTGAATTGGGGAAATGATAGTCTTTTTAACAAATGGTGCTGACATAACTGGATATCCATTTGCAAAACAATGAAACAGGACCCATACCTCACACCATGCACAAAAACTAACTCCAAGTGGATCAAAGACCTAAACATAAAGACTAAAACGATAACGATCATGGAAGAAAAAATAGGGACAACCCTAGGAGCCCTAATACAGGGCGTAAACAGAATACAAAACATTACCAAAAATGATGAAGAGAAACCAGATAACTGGGAGCTCCTAAAAATCAAACACCTATGCTCATCTAAAGACTTCACCAAAAGAGTAAAAAGACCACCTACAGATTGGGAAAGAATATTCAGCTATGACATCTGCGACCAGCGCCTGATCTCTAAAATCTACATGATTCTGTCAAAACTCAACCACAAAAAGACAAACAACCCAATCAAGAAGTGGGCAAAGGATATGAACACACATTTCACTAAAGAAGATATTCAGGCAGCCAACAGATACATGAGAAAATGCTCCCGATCATTAGCCATTAGAGAAATGCAAATTAAAACTACGATGAGATTCCATCTCACACCAACTAGACTGGCATTAATCCAAAAAACACAAAATAATAAATGTTGGAGAGGCTGCGGAGAGATTGGAACTCTCATATACTGCTGGTGGGATTGTAAAATGGTACAACCACTTTGGAAATCCATCTGGCGTTACCTTAAACAGTTAGAAATAGAACTACCATACAACCCAGAAATCCCACTCTTCAGAATATACCCTAGAGATACAAGAGCCTTCACACAAACAGACATATGCACACCCATGTTTATTGCAGCTCTGTTTACAATAGCAAAAAGCTGGAAGCAACCAAGATGTCCGTCAACGGATGAATGGGTAAATAAATTGTGGTATATTCACACAATGGAATACTACGCATCGATAAAGAACAGTGACAAATCTCTGAAACATTTCATAACATGGAGGAATCTGGAAGGCATTATGCTGAGCGAAATGAGTCAGAGGCAAACGGACAAATATTGTATAAGACCACTATTATAAGATCTTGAGAAATAGAAAAAACGGAGAAGAACACATACTTTTGTGGTTACAAAGGGGGGAGGGAGGGAGGGAGAGGGTTTTTTATTGATCAATCAGTAGATAAGAACTGCTTTGAGTGAAGGGAAAGACAACACACAATACAAGGAAGGTCAGCCTAATTGGACTGGACTAAAAGCAAAGAGGTTTCTGGGATAAAATGAAAGCTTCAAAGGTCAGCGGAGCAGGGGCTGGGGTCTGGGGAACATGGTTTGAGGAGACTTCTAAGTCAATGGGCAAAGTAATTCTAATATGAAAACATTCTGCATCCCACTTTGAATTGTGGTGCCTGGGGTCCTAAATGCCAAGAAGCGGCCATCTAAGATACATCAATTGGTCTCAACCCACTTGGAGCAAAGGCAAAGGAAGAACACCAAGGCCACACGACAGCTAAGAACCCAAGAGACAGAAAGGGCCACATGAACCAGAGACCTACGTTATCCTGAGACCAGAAGAACTAGTTGGTGCCCGGCCACAATCGATGTCTGCCCTGCTAGGGAGCACAACAGACAACTCCTGAGGGAGCAGGAGGCCAATGGGATACAGACCCCAAATTCTCATAAAAAGACCATACCTAATGATATGAATGCGACTAGAGGAATCCCAGAGACAATGCTCCCCAGAACTCCTGATGGCACAGGACAGGAACCATCCCCGAAGACAACTCATCAGGCATGAAAAGGACTGGTCAGCGGGGAGGAGAGAGATGCTGATGAAGAGTGAGCCAATTAAATTAGGTGGACACTGGAGAGTGTGTTGGCAACTCTTGACTGGAGGGGGGATGGGAAGATAGAGAGAGAGGGAAGATGGCAAAATTGGCACGAAACGAGAGACTGAAAGGGCTGACTCAATAGGGGGAGAGCAAGTGGGAGAAGGGAGTATGATGTATGTAAACCTACATGTGACAGACTGATTGGAATGGTAAATGTTCACTTGAAGCTTAATAAAAATTAATTAAAAAAAAAAAAGTTATGTGGGAGTTCTTAGTCTCATGAGTTTTCCATTTCTTGTTTCTTTATGGCTTAAACCAATTATTTTAGATTAGATGGACCTCCCTTTTGTTTGATTATTATATGGATGAATTAGGGAGCCTAGGCTGGTAAGTTTGAATAAAAATTTTAAATTCTCTCTAGTAAGTTCTTTATGAAAAAGGGAAGTTTAGATAGAGTAAGCAATTATTGAAGGGACAGAAATAGGAACTGCCTCTGAAAAAGCAGAGGGAAACTACCTATTACCTTATATTGCTGTTGTTAGTGAAGACAAAATTTATGTAAGTAACATTAGTATGAGCAATGTTTGTGTGAAATTACTAGGTGAGGCTGTCTTCCCTAGCCAAAAAAAAAAAGAGGACTGACAAAACAAAATGTAATAGAATGATTTTCAAATAACTCAAAAGTAAGATTGCAGAGTTTGACTTGAGACATTAGTCACCAGTCTGTGCTCTCTTGTGACCTGTGGAAGTGATCTTTAAAATTAGCCCTGGGGACTAGAAGGCATGCGGACCTTAAAAATTGAAAATAACTTTGCAGCTAGTTTTTTTTTTTTGCTAGAGAAGCAAAAGTTAAAAGAAAAATTTTTCTGCCATTTAAAAGTGAAAATGATTAGTGGCTGCACATTACCTCTGTCTAAATAGATACTAGTTGGAAACATTCAGAGCTCTATAGAGCTCTGAATATATCACTTGTTGAAATATTAGATTCTAGCCCTGCCATATAGGTCCTAGTTCTGAAGACTCAGCTTCTGAAACCCCAAACCCTAGTTTTGAAAATCTCATGTTTTAGTCTTTTAGAAAAAGTTTATTGTGCTTTAGGTGAAAATTTATAGTACAAGTTAGTTTCTCACTCAAAAATTTATACACAAATTCTTTTGTGACGTTGGTTGCAGTCCCTGCAATGTGTCAGCATTTTCCCCTTTCCCTTTACACCCTGAGTTCCTCATACCCATTCTTCCAGTTTTCTTGTCCCTTCCTGCCTTCTCATCTTTGCTTCTGGGCAGGTGTTGCCCATTTGGTCTTGTGTTTGATTGAACTAAGATTCACGTTCTCTATGTGTATAATTGTTTGTTTTATAAGCCTGTCAAATCTTTGGCTGAAAGGTGGCCTTTGGGAGTGGCTTTAGTTCTGAGTTAGCAGGGTGTCCAGGGGCCATAGTCTCAGGTGTTCCTGCGTCTGTCAGACCAGTAAGTCTGGTCTTTTTTTGTGTGTGTGAATTTGAATTTTGTTCTATATTTTTCTTCCTCTCTGTCCAGGACCCTTTATTGTGATTCTTGTCAGAGTGGTTGGTGGTGGTAGCTGGACACCATCTAGTTCTTCTCGTCTCAGGCTGGTGGAGGCATTGGTTCATTAATCCTCTTGACTGATATTTTCCTTGTGTCTTTGGTTTTCTTCATTCTCCTTTGCTTTGGATGGAATGGGACCAATAGATGTATCTTAGATGGCTGCTCACAAGCTTTCAAGACCCCAGATGCTACTCACCAAAGTGGGATGTAGAACATTTTCTTTATCAATGACTGTGTTATGCCAGTTTTTCTAGATGTCCCCTGAGACCATGATGCCCAGTGCTCAGTCCCAGTAACTTGGTTCCTCAAGGTGTTTGGATATGTCTCTGAAGCTTCTATGACTTTGCCTTGGTCAGGTTTTGCTCATTTCCCATATATTGTGCGTTGTCTTTCCCTTCAGTAAAGGTAACACTTGTCTCCTATCTAGTTAGTGCTTTCCCCTCCCCACCCCCACTTCCCTTGTAACTGTCAAATATTGTTATTTTTTCTGTGTGTAAACCTGTAATGGTTACGGTTGTGTGTCAGCTTGGCTGAGCCGTGATTGTCAGTGATTTGATAGTTGTATGATGGTGTGATCACTTCCATGATGAGATTTGATATTATGTGATTACCTCTATGATGGGATCTGCTGTGAGTAGCCAGTCGGATGAAAGAGCGTTTCCTTGGGCATGTGGCCTGCATTGAGTATAAGTGGAAATTCTGGCAAGGCTTGTGGCTTTTGCTTGTTCTGGGTCCTGCAGCTGGCTCCTGTGCATCTGATCTCCGGTTCCTGGGACTTGAGCTAGCAGCTTACCTGCAGTCTTGCCTGCCAATCTTTGGGATTTGTCAATCTTCACAGTTTGTGAACAAGAGCCCTGCTCTCCGACTTGATGATCTTGGGTTCGCCAGCCCCTGTGGCTACGTGCATCAGGAGAAGCTTCTATCCTGACCCACAAACTTGGAACATTCCAGCCTCTACAGTTGCGTGAGCCATTTCCTTAATATAAATCTGTCTCTTTATATTTATATGCTTTAGTGGTTTTGTTTCTCTAGAAAACCCAGCCTAAGACAAAAGCTTTTCTTGAGTTTTTATAATAGTGGTCTCATACAGTATTTGTCCTTTTGAGATTGACTTATTTCACTCAGCATAATGCTTTCCAGATTGTTGTGAGGTGTTTCAGCATTCTTCATTGTTCTTTATCATTGCATGGTATTCCATTGTGTATCATAATTTGTTTATCCATTCAGCTGTTGACGGGTACTCACGTTGTTTCCATCTTTTTGCTATTGTGGATAACACTTCAGATGGTTGTGCATATGTCTATTTGTGTGATGACTCTTATTTCTCTACGATATATCCCTAGGAATGGGACTGCTGGATCATGTGGTGTTTCTATTTCTAACTTTTTAAGGAGGTGCCATATAATTTTCCTTAGTGATTGTACCATTTTACATTCCCACCAGCACCGCATAAGAGTTCCAATCTCCCTGTAACCTCTGCAACATTTTTTTTTTCTTTTTTTGTGCCAGTAATGTCAGTGAGAGATGCTATCTCATTGTAGTTTTGATTTGTATTTCTCTAATGGCTAATAGGAAACCCTGGTGGCGTAATGGTTAAGAGCTATGGCTGCTAACCAAAAGGTCAGCAGTTAGAATCCACCAGGCGCTCCTTGGAAACCCTATGGGGCAGTTCTGTCCTCTAGGATTGCTGAGTTGGAATTGACTTGATGGCAATGGGCTTTTTTTGTTTGTTTAATGGCTAACGATCAGGAGCACTTCCTCATGTGTCTTTTAGCTGCCTGGATATCTTCTCTGGCGTCTGTTCATATCCTTTACCTATTTTCTAGTTGGCTTATTTGTGTTTTTGTTGTTGAGGTGTTGAAGTATTCTATGGATTTTAGAAATTAGACCTTTGTTGGGTATGTCATAGCCAAAATTTTTTCCCCATCTGTAGGTTCTCTTTTTACTCTTTTGGTAAAGTCTTTTGTTGAGCATAAGTGTTTAATTTTTAGGAGCTTGCAGTTATCTAGTTTCCCCTCTGGTGTTTGTGCAATCTTAGTTGTGATCTGTGTTGTGTTTATGGCATTTATTAGGGCCCCTAGCATCCCTGTTTTTTCTTCTATGATCTTTATTGTTTTAGATTTTATGTTTAGGTATTTGATCCATTTTGAGTTAGTTTTTGTGTATGGTGTGAGGTGTGGGTCTTGTTTCATCTTTTTTACAGGTGGACATCCAATTTTGCCAGCACCGTTGTTAAAAAGAGTGTCTTTTCCCCATTTAATTGACTTTGTTCCTTTGTCAAATATCACTTGCTCATAGACAGATGGATTTACGTCTGGGTTTTTGATACTGTTCCTTTGGTCTATGTGTCTGTCGTTTTACCAGTACAACTGGTTTGACTACCATGGCTATATAATGGGTTCTGAGATTAGGTAGCATCCAGGGCTGCTTTCCTCTCCATATAAAGTTTGTGATTAGTTTTTCTTTCTCATTGAAGAATGCTGTTGGTATTTGGATCATGATTGCATTGTATCTGTAGATCACTTTGTGTAGAATTGAAATTTTCACAATGCTGAGTATTTCTATCTATAAGCCTGATAATGTCTTTCCATCTACGTAGGTCTCTTTTGGTTTCTTGCAGTAGTGTTTTATTTATAGTTTTCTTTGTGTAGTTCTTTTACGTCCCTGGTTAGATTTATTCCTAAGTATTTTATCTTTTTAGGGCTATTGTAAATGGTATTGTTTTCCTGATTTCCGTTTCAAAGCTCTCTTTGTTGATGTATAGGAATCAAACTGGTTTTTGAATGTTGATCTCGTATCCTGCTACTCTGCTGAATCTTTCTATTAGTTCCAGTTGTTTTCTTGTGAAATCTTTGGGATTCTCTAAGTATAGGATCATATCATCTGTGAATAGGGATAGTTTTATTTCTTCCTTTCCAATTTGGGCACCCTCTTTTTTCCTTTTCTCGCCTAGCTAGGACTTCTAGTACAATGTTAAATAGTAGTGATGATAAAGGGCATCCTTGTCTTGTTCCCCTTACCAGAGGGGATGCTTTCAGCCTCTCTCTGTTGAGAATGATTTTGACTGTTGATTTCATATAGAAGCCATTTATTACGTTGAGGAACTTCCTTTCTATTCCTATTTTATGAGAGTTTTTATCAGGAATTGGTGTTGGACTTTATCAAATGCCTTTTCTGTGTAAATTGAGATAATCGTGTGATTCTTTTCTTTTTGTTCTATTTATATGGTGGATTATGTTGATTGATTTTCTAATGTTGAACCATCGTTGCATACCTGGTATCTTAGTTATCTAGTGCTGCTATGACAGAAGTACTACAAGTAGAAGACTTTAACAAACAGAAATTTATTCTGCCTCAGTCTAGGAGGCTAGAAGCCTGAATTCAGGGCACCAGCTCTTAGGGAAGGCTTTCTCTCACTGCCAGTTCTGGAAAAGTTCCTTGTCATCAATCTTCCCCTGATCCAGGAGCTTTTGAGCACAGGAACCCTGGACCTAAAAGACACATTCTGCTCCTGACCTTTCTTTCTTGGTGGAATAGGGTCCCTCTCCTCTCTGCTCAGTTCTCTCTTTTATATCTCAAAAGTGATTGACTCAAGATATAGCTTAATCCTGTAGGTTGAATCTTGCCTCAGTAACATAACTGCCTCTAATCCTGCCTCATTAACATCATAGAGATTAGAATTTGCAGCACATAGGATAATCACATCAAATCACAAAATGGTGGACAACCACACAATACTGGGAATCATGGCCTGGCCACACTAATACACATTTTCGGGGGTCACAATTCAATCCATAATACCTGGCTCTGGTATGAATTCCACTTGATCATGATATCATTTTTTTGATATGATGCTGAATTCCGTTAGCTAGTTTTGTTCAGAATTTTGGATCTATATTTGTAAGAGATATTGGTCTGTAATTTTTTTTAGTTCTGGTGTTTTTGCCTGGCTTTGGTATCAGGGTTATGCTGGCTTCATAGTTTGGGAGTATTCCTTCCTTTTCTATGCTTTGAAATAGTTTAAGTAGTACTGGTATGAGCTTTTCTCTGAATATTTGGTGGAATTCTCTAGTGAAGCCATCTGGGTTGGGATTTTTTTTTGTTGTTGGGTTTTTTTTTTTTTAATTACCTCTTCATTCTTTTTTGTTATGTGTTTGTTCAGATGTTCTACCTCAGTTTGTGTTAGTTTGGGTAGGTAGTGTGTTTCCAGAAATTTTTCCATTTCCTCTAGGTTCTCAAGTTTATTGGAGTAAAATCTTTCATAGTGTTCTGATTCTTTTTATTTTAGTTGAGTCTGTTGTAATGTCTCCCATCTCATTTCTTATTTTGGTTATTAGCTTGCTTTCCTGTTTTTCTTTTGTCAGTTTGGCCAATGGTTTGTCGATTTTGTTGATCTTTTCAAAGAACCAACTTTTGGTCTTGTAGATTCTTTCTATCATTTTGCTATTCTCTGTTTTATTTATTTTTGTTCTGTGTTTATTATTTCCTTTCTTATGATGACTGTAGGCTTCTTTTGCTGTTCTCTATGTTTGAGTTATAGGGCTAACGTTTTGATTTTGGCCTGTTCTTCTTTTTTGATCTGTGCATTTATTGCTGTAAATTGACCTCTGAACACTGCCTTTGCTATGTCCTAAAGGTTTTGTTATGGTGTGTTTCATTCTCATTTGATTCTAGGAATTTTTTTATTCCCTCTTTGATTTTTTCTATTGTCCAGTTGTTTTTAAGCAAGGTGTTATTCAGTTTCCATGTAGTGATATTTTTCCTTGCTCTTCCTGTTACTGATTTCTGTTTTTATAGTGTTGTGAGAGAATGCTTTGTATTATTCCAATGTTTTATATTTTATTGAGGGTTGCTTTGTGGCCTAAAATGTGATCTATTCTGAAGAATGTTCCATGTACGTTGGGAAATAATGTATATTTTGCTGCTGTTGGGTGGAGTTTTCTATACCTGTCTATGTCATGAATTGAATTGTGTCTCTCCAAAATATGTGTTAACTTGGTTAGGCCATGATTCCCAGTATTGTGTGGTTGTCCTCCATTTTGTGATTGATATAGTTTTCCTATGTGCTCTAAATCCTAATCTCTACCTGTGGTTAATGAAACAATATTAGATTTTATTAAAGAGGATTAGGGTTGGGATGTAACACCCTTACTCAGGTCACGTCCCTGATCCAATGTAAAGGCAATTTCCCTGGGGTGAGTTCTGCATCACCTTTTATCTTACAAGAGATAAAAGGAAAAGGAAGTGAGCAGAGAGGAGGGAACCTCATACCGCCAAGAAAGCAGAGCTGGGAGCTGAGTGCATTCTTTGGACCAGGGGTCCCTGCACTGAGACGTTCCTTGACCAGGGGAAGATTGATGACAAGGACCTTCCTCCAGAACCAGCAGAGAAAGCCTTCCCCTGGAGCTGATGCCTTGAATTTGGACTTCTAACCTAGACTCTGAGAAAATAAATTTTTGCTTGTTGAAGCCATCCATTCGTAGTATTTCTGTTACAGCAGCACTAGGTAACCGAGACAGTCTATTAAGTCAGGTTGGTTGATTTTTGCCTTTAGATCTTCTGTATCTTTTTGAGTTTCTTTCTAGATATTCTGTCCTGAACTGAGAGTGGTGTGTTGAAGTCTCTTACTATTAATGTGGAGCTGTCTGTTTCTCCTTTCAATGGTTTTAGAGTTTGTTTTACGTATTTTGGAGCCCTGTCATTGTGTGCGTAGATATTTATTAAGGTTATGTCTTCTCGTTTGATAGTTCTTTAATCATTGTATAATGTCCTTTCTTGTCTTTTATTGTTGATTTTGACTTAAAGTCTATTTTATCTGAGCTTAGCATTGCCATTTCTGTCCTTTATTGGTTACTGTTTGCTTGATATGTGTATTTTTTTCATCCTTTGATTTTTAATATATCTATGTCTTTGTGTCTAACGTGTGTCTCCTGGTAGACAGTATATTGATAGGTTATGTTTTTTATCCATTCTATCATTCTGACTCTGTATGGGCACATTTAAACCATTTACATTTAGTGTAATTATCAATAGGTGTGCGTTTATTGCTGTCATATTGCTGCAATTTGTATGTGTGTGTGTGTGTGTGTGTGTGTGTGTGGTGCTGATGTTTTCTTTGTTCCTCGTACTTTCCTGTGCTGAGTTCCTTTTGTTTGTGGATTTTGTTTTCTTTTCTTTCATTATTATTGATTTTGTGTTTACTGAGCCTTTGTGTTTTTTTTATTTTTTTTTATTTTGATGAGTAGGTCTGTTAACTTTCTTTGTGGTTATCTTGAAATTCACCCTTATTATCCTAAATTTAAACCAGTTTTTTATTACGTGATATCAATTTGACATCCACTGCATTTGATAGTTTTATACCTACATCATTTTCTCTCCCTTTATTGTTTTGACATTGTCATCATTTATAGACTGGCATTCTGTTTCCATGTTTTAAGTCTTTTAGCTTTGTGTTATTATTGAGAGTTTGTTACCTAGGTTCGTATCTTGCTGATGCTGTGTGTCCTAGTAGACTCCAGTTGTTGTCTAATGTTGGCTTTCTAACCATAGGACTCCTTTTAATATTTCTTGTAAGTTTGATTTGTTTTTTTATGAATTTCCTTAATCTCTGTTTATCTGGAAATCTTCTAATTTCACCATCATGTTTGAATTTTTCAGGATGTTATTTTTAATGTGCAGTCTTTTTTCTTTCAAGACTTTATGTATGTGATCCCATCACCTTCTTTCTTTGTCTTTGGTTTTGGCAAGTGTGATTATGATATGACTTGACTGGAATTTGTCAAACTTCTTGGGTGGTTATCTTTTCATCTTTTATGATATTTGGGAAGTTTTCTGTCAGCAAATATCCAACAACCTTCTCCATGTTTTCCATTTTCTTCCCTGTTCTGAAACTTCGATCATGCTCAGATATTTGCTCTTGATTGTGTCATTCATTATTTTGAGGTTTTCATCATTCATTTCTCTGATTTTTCCTCAAAGTGGCATCTGTGGATTTGTCTTCAATCTCACTGATTCTACCTTCTGTTGTTTCAAATTTGCCCCTAAAATCTTGTATTGAGTAGTCCATTTCTGAAATTTTGTTATCTTTTATATTTCTAGTTGCTGTTCATGTATAGTTTCTGATTGTTTATTTATTTTGATGTTTTGCTTTTGTATTGTTTTCCTGAATTCCTCTGTTGCTTTGTTTGTGTTTTCCTTTATTTGGCTGTTTCTGTTGGTTTTGTCTGTGTGTTCCATGGCTTTGTATACTTTTTCCTTGGTTTTGTCTGTGTTTTCCTTGGTATCTTTCCTGATCTCTTGGAGATTAGTCATTTGAATTCCATATCAGGTACTTCCACTGACTTTTCTTCTACTGGAAGTTTATCTGATTCTTTATTTTGGTCATTTGCTGGAGTCATCTTGTCCTGCTTATTTATTTATTTTTGTCCTGCGTTTTAAATATGTTTTGATATTGTCTGCTGTCTCTGAGACATTGAGGTATTATTTTCTTTATTTATTGATTTTATGTTTTGGTTTGTCAGGGCAGACAGGCCAGGCATGCTTTGCTCCTTGCTCATCTGTGGGCACAATAGCTTTCAGCACCTTGTCTGGGAGGGCAGGGCAACAGCAGGCAGGACAAGCCTGCTTTGCTGTACCCTTGATTGGCAACGTGGATGATGGCACACTGAGTGGACACCATCTACTTCCTGAAGTTGGTCCAGCAGTGTGGGAGCATTCACAGCCCCTCGCCAGATGGGTTTGGGTATTGGATGGGAAGTGGTATGGGTTTTCTTTCCACTGTTCCAAGTGGTGGGAGGTGAGTGTCGATAATGGGCCTGGTGTGTTGGCAGGCCTGTGCGCCAGGGATGCTCTAGCTGCGATGGCATGGTGGGGAGCAGCAGGAAGCAGGTGAGGTGGTGAATGGGGCTAGGTCGAAGGGTGAAAGAAAAGGGGAAAAATGGCCTGGTGGGAGCCAGCGTGCTGGTGTGGAGTGGACCTGGGGCAGTGGCAAGCTGGTCTGCTGGTGATCCTCTAGCTGTGGTGGTGCAGCAGGGTTCAGCAGGAAGGGTGGAGAGGCAGAGTACAGGGTAGATGGGAGTGGGCAAGAAAAGGAAGAAAAAGAAATAGAAGAAAATAATAATAAAAAACTGGCTGCGCGGTGGGAACCAACTAGTTGGGGTGGTGTAGACCAGAGGGCTGGTGGGAAGGGAGGGGAGGTGATGTCTGGGGCTATGTGGGAGGGAGAAAGAAAAAAAAAAGCAAAAATAAGAATGGGGAGATGGGGGCAGGCTGGACCTAGGACAACGGCAGGCTAGTGGCTCTTTATCCACAGTGGTGCAGCCACGGTCAGCGGGAAGAGGGTCAGTGGCATACTGGGCTAGGTGGGAGGGAGGAAGAAAGGGAAAGAAAAGCCATGCAGTGGGAGGGGGTGAGGTGGGCTAGGGGAGGGCTTCGTACCGTGCACCCCAGTAGTGGGAGCTGCCAGGATGGGAGGGTTCTTTCAATTACCAGAAGGGTGAGGGGTGAGAAAGTTTGTTTCTTTGGTTACTGGGTGCTCTGTCTCCTGTTGGAAGCTCTGTGAAGTTGCCTTCCCATACTCGCTGACCAGTGTCATTGCTGGCTCTACTTTAAGATAGTGATACGGTGCTGTCTTAGTTGGCAGTGAACCTCCAATCTGTATCTTTCCTTGTTCTCTTTTCTGTCAGTTTCTTCTTCCAGTCAGTGTTTGATCTAGTTCTTTGTCCCTTCATTTGATGCTTAGGGTCTAGGATTGATGTTTGTATCTGTTTTACTTAGTTTTTTGGTCTTTGCTACAGAGGGGCAGCATGGTGCATCTGTCTGGGGTGCCATGTTGGCTCCACCTCCTCAAATTCTTGTTTTGAAGGTTCAGCTTCTGAAGATTCAGGTGCAGAAGTCTCGGCAGGATTTATAGATAGCAAACCAAAAGCAAAGGAGACAGAAAGAGAAGTGACAGGCCCCTGATATTTTGATTTTCTAGAGAGGCAGTTTTACTTTCCTGTTTTGGATGCCTCCTGGTACCAGTTAAAAATGTGATCTTTATTTTTTAAATTTATTGCACAGGAAAAAATTAGACATGTCAGAAGTTTTCCATATGGGTTGTTCATCTTGTTTTGCATTTGGGGCATTTGTCCTTTACTCTGTTTTTCTCTCTTAAAGATAGAATAAGTGTGCATATGAATTTTAACCTGCTCCAGAGACTTTAAAGTCTAGAAAGCACACTGAAAGCATACAGAATGGCAAATGTCTAGCTCCGGTTTGTGTAGCTCGAGTTGTTCCCTGCATCCAGGGAAATGAAAGTATGCTGCAAAAGTGAAACCACATCCTGCATCAAGACTGAAGCTACAGTCTTGTTCATCTAGGCACAAAACAGGCAAATTAATGAACAAAAATAAAAAGTTAATTTGGGGAGGTCAGAGGACCCCGGAAGAGGCCAAGTATTTTCTGAGTTATGTTTAGTTAGATTATGCCATTGGCTTAAAAAAAATGAAGAAGTAGCAGGACCATAATGTTTTCTCATGAACTGTGCAGGATTCCGCAAGGGGTATTCTCCACTTTTGGATTTGTTATTGCCTATTCAAGTGGTGGAACCCCGGTGGCATAGTGGTTAAGTGCTACAGCTGCTAACCAAAAGGTTGGTAGTTCAAATTCACCAGGCGCTCCTTGGAAACCCTATGGGACAGTTCTACTCCGTTCTATAGGGTCGCTATGAGTTGAAACCGACTCGACGGCAGTGGGTTTGGTTTGGTTTTTGGTATTCTCCTGGTAGACCAAATGCACACACCAAAACAAGGTAGGAGCACTACCCCTGATTATTGCTTCGGGATCAGAATCCAAAAACACTTGAGATTATGCTGCTACCAAAATCTCAAGTTTTAAGGACAATTTTCTCTTACAGCGTCCTGGTAGAGAGAGCTCAAGACTCGCAAATCAGTAAACAGCACTACTGGCAGGTTTCTCAGGGTTACAATAAATCCAAATTACCCCAAGGTGCCTGGAACTAGAATTACCTTCTGTGACCACCCCGAGACTCAAGAGGTAGAATTACCCCCTATAGAATTTAAAGCAAAGGAGAAAACAGATCCAGGCTGAATAAAAATGAAAGCAAGTTAACAATGATAAAAATAAGCTAATAATAAAAAACTCAGTTGAGCCTCAGACGCAACAGGCAGGATTTCAAAGTTCCTAGAGGTACTCACCCAGCAGCCCCTAAAGGACTGAAGAAAAAAGAGAGTCCGATCAAATCAGTTGGATCCAGAGCTTGATTTTTCCAGCTCTCCAGGGCCAGCTGGAGGAAGTCACTTATGGATCCCACATTTTCTTACACCAAATGTTGTAGTGGAAAAACCATGAGCCTGTTTAAGTTTTAAACAGAATTTTATTATAGTGATAAAAGCATTTTGCAAAATAGAAAACACAGTGCCAGAATAATCTGAACAAAGCCCTTCAGGGGCTGCAGTAAAAAAGAAGCTTAGGAAGGAAAAAGCTGCACGTAAGGGAGGTACAGCTGTAGCATTTCTGATTGGTTCACATTTACAAAGTTGCAGGTGGCAGAGTCTCAGTTGATACCTTTGTAGGAGGTGGCCTCCTTTGTAATGGTGGCTACAGGTGACAGGATCTGGCTGTGAGTTTCCTGGAACATTTAAAATATAGTTACAGAACATTGTAAAGTGATGAGAAAAACAGATTTTTTAGTGTGTCTAAAGAACACTTGGCTTAGTCACACGTTTAACATCTTGTCTAAAATCTATACAAGTCTGAATTATCTCTTCTTAACATCGGCCATTCCTAACCACAAGCTCTTCTGTTAGCAGAGTAGGGTAGGTAAAACCACATTTTTCTTGTAGAATTTATTTGTTATCTACATCAGGGTAAAACGGTTAAGTTTACAGGCTGCATTACATGACAGAAACTGTATTTAGAAATCTAAAATTGAGTCACTTAGGACAAGGAGAGATTTGGCCTAGACTTTACCCAGAAATCCTAGTCTGCCAGGAGCCTTAGTTTTGGATTGTTCTTCCTCACAGTCAATACTGAATAAAGGCTGTCACACAAAAAAGTGATTTAGGGTGCTATAATTTTGAGTCTTTTAAAAGTAAATGATTAACTGTTATATATATGTGTTATATCATTGGTGTGATGGAACACTTTTATATGGCCTTTTTAACCATGGTCTTGTAACTCCCATCAAATGATTGGGTGAGAGTATGCAAATAAGGTACTTGTGTCCCAACAAGGGGACTGGACACTTTGCTAATAATGCAAATAAGGTGCATGGTACCCTTGTGGGGCTGGGACCATGCAAATAAGGTGCATGGGACCCTAAGGAGCAGATTGGTTAGTTTTACTTCTGCTAGGTATAAAAGAGAGCCAATCCCAGAGCAGAGGGGGAAACCTCACTACCACCAAGAAGAAGAGACAGGAGTGGAGTGTGTCTTTTGGATCTAGAGTCCCTGCACTGAGAACCTCCTAGACCCAGGAGACAGAGAGAGAGAGGAATAGAGAGAGACAGCACATCACCAGAGACAGCGCATGACGGCGAGAAGCACCAGCAGAGAAATGGTGGCAGCAGAACCAGGAAACTGGTGTGAGATGGCGCAGTTGGCCTCGTGGCCCACAGAGCAAGGTGGTTATAGTGGGCGTGCCAACCCATGGAGCAAGAGAGCTGAGTGTCTTTGGTCAGAAGGCTTCCTGGTGGAGTGGGGTGCCACTAGGCACTCTTCAGCAGAGCTAGGCTTGCAAACTCATGGAGCAAGACAGCTGAGTGCCTTTGGGCCAAGGCTTATTGATAGAGTGGGGTGCCTCTGGGCACTTATTGGTAGAACCCAGCAGAGAAGTAGGGAGTGCCATTGGAAGGACAGCTGGTGTCAGCATTGGTAAAATGGTTGGAGAGAGGAGGTATGTCTGACCTCTGCTTCATAGGAATCAGCCATGAGCTGATCTCTATTCTCCCCCCTCGTGAAGTTAGACAAAGAGGTCAGACGACAATGCTGCTGCCACGCCATTTTTACGATTTCAAACAATTGTCCTTTAAAGTGAGAAGGAAGGAAAGAAAGTTGTATCTTATATTCCCACCTTGGGCTTTTAGTCTTCTCTGGCAATCTGAGTAAAAAAGCCATAGAAGACAAAAGACTTGGCTTCTAGTGCTGACCTGAAATTAGCCATGTGACCCTATAAAGTCACTTAATCTCTTTGAAGATGAGAATTCTTTACTTGCCTGCCCACTTCTAGTTGTCCTCTTTTCTGACACATTTCTTTTTCTCTCTGCAGTTGGCTTTTAAGTTGTTATTTAAAAATTTCAGTTTTGTTGCATACTGTTTAGGTTTTAGTGTATCAATTGTCTGAGCCTATCAACATTTGTATTCATGCTGCAGTAATCTACTTAAAAAATCTTTTTATTTTGAAATATATATTCACAAAGGAGCCCTGGTGGCATAATGGTTAAGGGCTCAGCTGCTAACCAAAATGTTGACAGTTCGAACCCATCCGGCAACTCCATGGGAGAAAGACCTGGCAACCTGTCCCTATAAAGATTACAGCCTAGGAAACCCAATGGGGCAGTTCTACTCTGTCACATGGGGTCACAATGACTCAGAATTGACTTGATGGCACTAACAACATATATTCATAGGTACAGTTGTGCTCTGCATAACATCCCTTTGGGTAATATCTGGCTGCGTCTATGTCCATGGTCACATAAGTTTGTTTTTTACAGGGAAAGCAGCTCTCTTTTTGTTCATTATTTCCCCCTAATGGTTTTAGCTTCCAAACTCCCAGAGTGAAAGAGCAGTGGGGCTTCAGGGAGCACCCCAATCCTTGTAGTGCCACCTCCTCTGCCTGCCTCTTCTTCCTCCTTCCCCTCCTCCTAGCTTCATTCACCTGCCCAGCAGCTGTGCAGCCATTCATTCCAGGCACAGGGCAGCGCCTGCTGCAGCTTCTTTGCTCTGGGCTCTTGCAGGCTTCTGGCTGTAGGCGGCGCTGGTGGCTGCACATGATCAGGAAGTGGACGCATCAACAGTGCGGCAGCAGCCAGGACCACCACCCCTAGCTGTGCCCTCGCATCTGTATACCCGGTCCCCACCTGGTCCCCACAGCCACCTCTCTGCACATGCCGTGTGCCCCCCAACCCCGTGCCCATATGTGCATATAGTCCTGATTCAGCTGCTGATGCAGCCCCTGTCCGTCCCACAGCTGCACATCCAGCAATGCTGGCCTCCTGTATCCAGTGGATGCAGCTCTTGGGCTTTGTTTGGTGGGCTCTCATAAGGTTTTAATATAATAGGCTTTGGGGGAGGGGTTGGTTCGTAACTACCGTTTGTAAGGGTTCTGCTTGTATAATGTGGTATTCGCACAGCATCCAGATTGCATAACGTCATATTTTGCAGAACATATCTTGGATGTTAAGTGATGCGTGACTGTAGCTGCAGAAAGAAATATGGAGGAGGATTTACTTTTTTAAAAAATTGCATATTGCTTCTAATTTGTTACCTACTGAATGTATTTTGTCTATTCCTGCCACCACTTCTAGAGTGACTGTGCTAGTAATTGAGCAAATTACAATTATCCAGAATGAAAATATTAAGGATAATATTTAAACTTGTGCTTTTAGGAATTAGAGATAACTGAAGATCATTGAAGAAACCATGGTGGTGTAGTGGTTAAGAGCTACAGCTGCTAACCAAAAGGTTGAGAGTTTGAATCCCCCAGTTGCTCCTTGGAGACCTACGGGGGCAGTTCAACTCTGTTGGAAACCCTGAGGGCGCAGTGGTTAAGTGCTACGGCTGCTAACCAAGAGGTCAGCAATTCCAATCCTCCAGGCGCTCCTTGGAAACTCTATGGGGCAGTTCTACTCTGTTCTGTAGGGTCGCTATGAGTTGGAATTGACTTGACGGCAGTGGGTTTGTTTTTTTGGTTTGAAGATCATTGAAGATTTTTTATTCTGGGTGAAGAAATAATTCTGTACCTCAGTTAATTTAAAATTAGGACTAAAGATGTTTCTACCTAGTGATTTGAAGCCTGAATCTGTTAAGGCCATGGATTTCTTTTGCTATGGTCCCCAATTGGTAACTCCAGCTATCTGAATGATATTGACAGTGGTATGTCTTAAATATGCCTTGAATCAGCCCACGGTTGCTTTTGTGAGTATTAGAGTCCATTTATGGTGATTTTATGTAATGGCTTGAAGATATATTTAGATAATATGCCATATTATAAAGATATAAGGGGTTGAAAGATACAGAGTTTGAGAGCTGTTAATATGGCGATTCAGTGGTAGAAGTCATGCCTTCTGTGTGGGGAGACCCAGGTCTCATTCCCGGTGAGTGTACCTCATGTACAGCTACCACCTGTCTGTCACTGGAGGCTTGTGTGTTGTTATGATGTTGAACAGGTTTTCAGTGTAGCTTCCAGACTGACTGACTCGGAAGGAAGGCCTGGTGATCTTCCAAAAATCAGTCAGTGAAAACTCTATGGATTATAGTCTCCAGCGGATCATGGGGATGGGGTAATACCAGGCAATGTTTTTTTTTTCCATTGTGCATGAGGTTGCTCCATGAGTCTGAGGTTGACTCCAGGGAAGCTGACAACAACAATAACAAGTGTGAGATGTATTGGATAGGACGTATTTTATGTTTTCCTGTTTGCATTTTATCTTTTTTTAATCCTCAGGGGGACCAAGCATGGACATTTTTATTTACAAAATGTTGTCTCGGGAAAATGTAGATGTGAATACTTCATATTAATCTGTATTTGAAGAATCTGAGGGGAATAGGCAATTAATGAGCGAATGAACTTACGGATCTGAAGGGGGAGGATGTTGGTACAGTAAGGAGATCAGTGAAGTAGGTATCACAGTGGTCTAAATGTGAGGTTGTGAACAAATGAAATGAAAAGGAAGGGACTGTTGGGAAGGATGATCAATACTTTAGAACAGTTTATGTGGTTTTTATTGAAGAAGTACTGTTTTTTCTCCTTTTAATTTCAAAATTAACACAGGGGTTGCAAAGTACGTATTCATTGTAAAAACAAATTCAGACAATACAAAATATAGAGGTGTGGGAAATAAAAAGTCCAAGTCCCATGCCATTGGGAAATGCTGGCGGTGTAGTGGTTAAGTGCTACAGCTGCTAACCAAAAGGTTGGCAGTTCCAATCCACCGGACGCTTCTTGGAAACTCTATAGGGCAGTTCTACTCTCTTGTATAGGGTCACTATGAGTTGGAATCGACTTGACGGCAACAGGTTCTTTCTTGGTTTGCTCATGTCATTACTCCCTGGTTCTACTCAATTGCAGTAACTATTTAAAACTGTTTGGTGAGCTTATTATATTTATATATTTCTTTATGATATTGGTAATATCATATATATGATATACAGTGTAATCGTATAGTATTTTATAAATAATTTAAGCACATGGTGGTATAAAGTGGAAAGTAAAATTATCTCTCCTCCCTCATCCTGCCGTCTATATGTAACCACTTAAAAATTATTTTATTATAGAAATTTTAAAACATATGCAAGAGTAGGGAGAAGAGTGATGAACTCCTTTGTACCCATAACAAGTTTTAATCCTATTCCATGTGTATCTCCTTCCTCAAACACACACCGGATTATTCTGATGCAAATCCTAGATTAAAAAAAAAACAAAAAACTGTGGCCATCAAGTCGATTCTGACTCATAGCAACCCTATAGGACAGAGTAGAACTGTCCCATAGGGTTTCTAAGGAGTGCCTGGTGAATTTGAACTGCCGACTTTTTGGTTAGCAGCCACAGCTCTTTAACCACTGTGCTACCGGGGTTTCCTAAATCCTAGATAGCATATCATTTTGTACTTGAATTTTTGGAATAAATCTCTACAATTGTAGGGTTTTTGAAATGGCACACACACACACACACACACACACACAAAAAGGCAGAAAGGAAAATAAAAAAGAAAACCTTACAATAATCTTACTACAACAAAAAAAATTAGCAATAATTCCTCAAGTTCATCAAATATCTACATAGTATTAAAATTTCCATGACTGTCTCAGAATTAGTTTTTTCATTTGATTTATTTGAATTAGGATCCAAAGAGATCCATGTATTACATTTGGTTATAAGGTTCTTTTGATTTATAAAAGTCCCCTCTTCTTCCTTTTCATGGCAATTATTTGTTCAAGAAATTTCTCTTAATGAACTTACTTTCTACACTGATCCACTGAGTGGAAGGTGTAACTCTGCCTTTCCTTGGTATTAGAGTTTGTGTATGCCATCCTTAAGCCTCCTCATACTGAGTGTGATTTTAGTATATAAAGATAGACGATGATGTTGTTCGGTGGTGTTGAGTCGATTTTCGATCCCTTGGAGCTCCATATGACAGAGTAGAACTGACCCATAGGGTTTTCTAGGCTGTCATCTTTATGGGAGCAGATCACCAGTCGTTCTCCTGCAGAGACACTGAGTGTGTTCGAACCGTCAATCTTTTGGTTAGCAGCCGAGTGCTCAACTGTTGCTCTACTAGGGCTCATTATACAGATGTATAGAGATATGAAATTTTCATCCATGATCCTTAGGTACAGGCCATCTACTTCATCAGGTTCTCCACTGAAAAAAACTTCCGTGCTGTTGGTAGTGATACTGGAAGAAAAAGAAGTTGTGTTGGGCTTATTGAGACTGTGTATCAGACTCCAACATGATGTATCTTCCTAAGGAGTTTGTATGGGAAGTTATGATTGTACTCAATTTTTGCCCAAGTGATGATTTTAGAGCTCAAACTCTACTTAAAATGTGGGTTCACTGTGTAATAAACTGGACAGGGCTGGAATTGGGAATAAGTCTGTGTGACTGTTTTAAGTTCTTCACTGTTAATAAATTTTATCTAAAGGTTTTGTTTCTATGATGGATTAATGGCAGTTTGCAGCAGTTGCTATGTTGTTGTGTATGTATTTATTAGAATAAGCCCATTAGGCATTAAAGGTGGCCTTCCCATCTTACTGTTCCTGTTCATTTAGTAGGTATTTCAGTACTGTGTCAGGAGATGTCATTCATGCTGGGTGGGAAATGGAAGATGAGTGTATGATGCTAGGCTTCAGGATGCATTCCTTCCATCTCCTCAGCAAAGCTCCTCCTCTTTTTTCTCTTTGGTTCATATCTTAAGATTTCTTTTGAAAAAAAGGTTTGAAAATGATTGTATATTTATAAAAAAATACCCAAACCCATTGCTGTCGAGTTGGTTCCAACTTATAGTGACCCTATAGCACAGAGTGGAACCGCCCTGTAGGGTTTCCAAGGAGCAGCTGGTGGATTCGAATTGCCGACCTTTTTGGTTAGCAGCCAACCACTTAATCACTGTGCCGCCAGGGCCCCGGTGTATATAATATATACAGAAGAAAGCCTATTGTTTGGATCAAGGTTGACACCCTTTTTTTAAGATATATTTTCTTTCCTCATACTTATCCAGTATATTGCTGTTTTCATGTAAAACTTTATATAAATAAAACTATGTATATATGTTTTAATATGGGAATGTCATGATTTTTTAGTAATTTGAACATTCAGGTTTTGATTTTTATTGTATTTTGGTACTGTGTAGTTTTCCAGTTTTCACTTGTTATATCACTTTTATAATTTCATTTTCTATAGGCTTTCAACAGACCTCACGTCTCTCTTCTTATGAAATTATAACTCCTTGGAGGTTAACTAGAGAACGAAGAGAAGCCCCCAGGCCCTATTCAAAACAGGTAAGTTATATCTTGATAAGAATGTATTGTGTTTAAATTTTCCTTTTTTTGTTGTTGTTGTTAGCACAAGGTGTTATTTTCAGTATTGATTGGTTCAATTTTTATTACGTTAATTTTTTATGTTTTTAATTTTATTATGTGAATATTAATGTTGGCCAATGGTAATACGGTACCACATGGCAATGATGTTCATTGGATATTATTCTAGTAAAAACAACATATTGATCCTTAGTATCTGTCATGATTGAATTGTGTCCCTCAAAAGTACCTGTCGACTTCGCTGGGTCCTGATTCCCAGTATTGTGTGATTGTCTACCATTTTGTCATCTGATGTGATTTCCCTATGTGTTGTAAATCCTGTTACTATGGGGTAATGAAATGGATTAGTGGTAGTTATATTGATGAGATCTACAAGATTAGATAGTGTCTTAAGCCAATCTCTTCTGAGATATAAAAGAGAGAAGCAAGCAGAGAGACATGGCTACCTCATACCACCAAGAAAGCAGTGCTGGGAGCAGAGCGTGTCCTTTGGACCTGAGGTTCCTAGACGGAGAAGCTCCTAGGCCAAGGGAAGATTGGTGACACGGACCTTCCTCCAGATCCGACAGAGAAAGTCTTCTCCTGGAGCTGACACCCTGAATTTGGGCTTGTAGCATACTAGACTGTGAGAGAGTACATTTCTCTTTGCTAAAGCCATCCGCTTGTGGTATTTGTTATAGCAGCACTAGATGACTAAGACAGTATCTTTGTTCTTAAGAGAAAATGGTCAGCTTGAAACATAACAGAATGAAATAGTTGTAAAATAGAATTCTAAACAGGGTAAGTGCTGGTTACATTAATTTTTAACCCTTGACAGTGATTTTGTTGCAATAGAATTAACCACACTTAGTTTGTGATAGGATATTTTATCTCCATGTACTCTGGAGAATAGTAGTGTGTTACGTGCATGTATTTCATACCTGGGAATGTTTATCTAAAAGAGAGTTTTGTCTTCATGCTGGAATAAACTTACTGTGCTCTTAATGTAGTAACCAATGCAGAAAAGGTATTTTTTATGTGTATTTTATTTTTTATATGTATTTTTTTGCTTATTGCAAAGTTTGCTCAGAAATAGTATATTTGTACTTCAGGTGGTTTTACACACCCTTCAACTTTATAGAAGTATAATTTAACTTGTATGCTTTTTAATCATTTCAGTGACAGATAATGAAGAATATAGTCTAGCTTATAAACCTCTGAATTGCTGATATACTCCTAAGTATGAGGTGGTTTGCAGGTTGTTAAGCTGGGTCACAGGTGTTAGCCTGGTTTGATCATCTAATGTATCCTAGTAGGCACAAAATGTTGGACTTTTCATGATGGAAGTAGTCCAGTGTGATCAACCTGCCATCAGGCGCCATACCAAGCGCTGTGTTGGTCTCTGCTGCTGGCAGATTGGGCACTCAGCAGTGGCTGTAGCCAAGCTGGCCTTCGTGGATGGAAGTCCATGTTGCTGAGCCCATGCATAATCTCTGTCCTTGCCATCATGGCCACTTTGTTCATGAGCCTATTGGACAATGACAGGAGTGGCTGGGGAGAAAGGCTGACTGGTATCCTCAGAAAGCGTCATCCTATCCACTTGATTGTTAAAATTCTCTGCCTAGGTCACTCTTTGGTAAGCATTCATATGGAACACAAATATCTTCACTTCTTTGGCCCATTCAGAGAGGTCTGTCCACATACCTCTCCCCCATGCCTCCTTGTCTCCAATTTTCCAATTGTGTTCCTTCCAAGTCCCAGACCATCCCGCCAAACCATTAGCCACAGCTCATGAGTCAGTGTATGTGATGGTTAAGATTGTGTGTCAGCTTGGCTGGGCTGTGATTCTCAAGTGTTTTGGCAGTTGTATAATGTCGTGATCATTTCCCTGTTGAAATTTGGTATGTAATCACCCCCGCGATATAATCTATTGAGTGGTACTGGTGGGAGCAGGGCCTGTGGTGGCTCACTGCCCCCTCAGCCTTCATCTCTCTGCCCCCCTCCACCTAATTCCTTCACGCTTGCCTTGCTGGGGCTTTTGCTTGTTCTAGACTCTGTAGCTGACTTCCGTTCATCTGACCTCTGGTTTTTGGGACTTGAGCTAGCAGCTTGCTTGCCAATCTTGAGATTCGTTGATCTTCACAGCCTGCTACAGCCTGCTCTCTGGCCTGCTGATCTTGGGTTCGCCAGTCTCTGCAGCTACATGAATCAGCAGAAGTTTGTAACAGCCCTGCTTTCTGGCCTATGGATCTTGAGTTCACCAGCCCCTGCTGCTACGTGAATCAGGAGAATTCTCTTTCCTGCCTCTACAGACTTGGGAAGTGGAAGGTGATGTGACAGAAGTGGAGACCATGGGCATTTGGGCTACACCTTCATGCCAGTTACTTGTGCCTTCAGGTCCTGCTTAGACTCGATCTCCTATATACCACTTCCATTTGATGATGGAGTGCTGCTGTGCACACCCAACTTTTTGGCTCTGTGGATCAGACAACACCCAGTTCATGACGGGCAGCTTGGGCTGCATGGTGAATTGGTGGCCCAAGGTGAAGCATTCAGCCTCTTTAGTAAGGCCCAATAACAAGCCAAAAGCTGTTTCTCAAAAGGAGAGTAGTTATCTGCAGAGGATGGCAGGGCTTTGCTCCAAAATCCTGGGGTCTACACTGTGATTCACCAAGAGGGGCCTGCCAAAGACTCCAAACAGTGTCTCTATATACTACTGACATTTCAAGCACCATTGAAACCCCCAGATCAAATAGCCCAAGTGGCAGAGTGGCTTGCATGGCAGCCTGAACCTATTGCAGAGCCTTCTCTTGTTCTGGGTCCTACTGAAAACTAGCAGCTTTTTGTGTCACTTGATAAATAGGCCAGAGTATCACACCCAAATGAGGGATACCATATTTTTATGTAAGTAATAGGCATCTTCTACATTTGTTTGCCAACTGCGCGCTCTTCCTGGGAGGTATTTTTGTAAGTGCTGCCGTGCCAATTTTTTTTACATGTTGTTGTAAAAGAATTAGTGCATTTACAAAAATACCTTGTGGGAGGAGGGAGCAGTTGGCAAACAAACGTAGAAGGTGTGGTTATTTGCATAAAATATGGTATGCTGTCTCCAAAATTGAAAGCGACCCGCCAGGCTTTGTGCCTCTTTTTTTGTTGTAGGAGGGGCTGGATGTAACAACTTATACTTTACTTTAGAAAGAATATGTCTACATGCTCCACACCACTGGATCCCTAGAAATTTTGCTGAGGTGAAAGGCACCTGAATTTTTGTCAGGTTAATTTCCTACCCACTATCAAGCAAATGTCTTAACAATAAGTCTAGAGTCACTGATATTTCTTCCTTACTAGGTCCAATCAGCATAACGTCATCAATGTAATGGACCAGTTTGACATCTTTTGGAAGGAAAAGGTGATCAAATTCCCTGTGGACTGAATTATGACATAAGGCTGGAGAGATTATATACCCCTGAGGTTGAATGGTGAAGATGTATTGTTGGCCTTGCCAACTGAAAGCAAAATGCTTCTGGTGTTCCTTCAAAACTGGAATCTAGAAAAAGGCTTTGACCAGATCAGTAGCTACATACCAGGTACCAGGAGATGTATGAATTTGCTTAGGATTGGAGGAAAACTCATTGGCAACCTGTGATATGCAGATGACAAAACCTTGCTTGCCAGAAGTTAAGAGAACTTCAAGATCCTCTTTTGTACTGATGAAGATCAAAGACTACAGCCTTCAGTACGGATTGCACCTCAACAGAAGGAAAACAAAAATCATCGCAACTAGATCAATGATAAACAGAGAAAAGATTGAAGTTGTCGAGGATTTCATTTTACTTGGATCCACTATCCATACCTATGGAGCAGTGGTCAGGAGATCAAATGACGTGTTGCATTGGGCAAATCTGCTGCAAAAGACCTCTTTAAAGTGTTGAAAAACATAGATGTCACTTCGAGGACTAAGATTCACCTGACCCAAGCCTTGATATTTTCAATCGCCTCAGATGCGTGTGAAAGCTTAACAATGAATAAGGAAGACCAAAGAAGAATTGATGCCTTTGAATTATTGTTTTGGTGAGGAATATTGAATATATCATGGACAGCCAGAAGAATTGAATAAATCTATCTTGGAAGAAGTACAGCCAGAATGCTCCTTAGAAAGCAAGATCGTGAAACTTTGTCTCACATACTTGGACATGTTGTCAGGGAAGACCAGTCTTTGGGGAAGGGCGTCATGCTTGGTAAAGTGGAGGGTCAGCAAAAAAGAAGAAGACCCTCAACAAGATGGGATTCGCACAGTGGCTGCAACAATGGGCTCAAGCATAATGATTGTGATGATGGTGCACGACTGGGCAGCGTTCATTCTGTTGTACATAGGGTCACTATGAGTCAGAACCAACTCAATGACACCCAACAACAACACCACCACCATGGAACCTCCATTCTAGTAGAGAGGAAAGACAATAAATATATTATTCATAAAATATTTATGTGTATAATATAGTTATGTATATTACTTATGTATTAATTATATTAATATGTTAAGATTGAAGTAAGCACTGTAGAGAAGATTAAAGCAGGAAGAGGGATTGAGGGTGCAGGAAGTGGGAGCGGGGAAAAGTTACGTTTTTAATAGGATGGACTGGGAAGGCCTTATTGAAAAGATGACTCTTGAGCAAAGACCAAAAGAAGGGGAGTGAGCAATCCATGCCGATATATGGGGGAAGAAGACAATATCATAAACCAGTTCCTACACTGTTGGAATTCTTCTCAGTGGAGGTGACAGTGATGGCTGTACATCGTATAATTGGCCAAGAGTAGGTAAGATAGAAAGGCATTTGCTAAAACTGTGGCAATGGAAAGATCTTGGTGTTTTTGTTGCCTCCATGGAAATTGAAGTAGATGAAATCGTTTTCAGGTTCTCACTGAGGATGTGGACGTAGAATGCCAGGATTTAGAACTTATTCTAAGTCTTATAAGTCAGAGAGGGAGGGTAATGTTGTTACTTGGCAAAGTATTAAGTCAGGAAGCAATAGGAAAAATAGGCACTCTGATAATATTATTGAGTTCTTCCATGGCTTTCTTTTTTATTAAAGAGTTAAGATGAAGGTGAATCTCCCAGTTCTAGAAATCACATTAAGCCTTTGTGGCTAGTGAAATGGTGAGTTGCTGGGAAAGTTATTTCAGAGGTGTTTGAGGTGGTGAAAAGAATCCCATGTGCTTGAGGATGTGTAAGTTACCTTATATTAATTCGTTGGCTCTAAGTTACCATCAATTGTAACGCACTGTTATTTTATGTTCAGCTAATAAAGAAATGAAAGTTCTGCCGAGTAGACTGATGTTTCTTTGTACAAAGCATCCTGATTTCAGAGATGTTAATATGGGGGAAAAAGTGTATTTTAGCATTGAAATTTGGAAGTTGCATTGCAGATATAAAGTCATAAAGAGTCTGAATTTCTTTTTACTTCGGATAACTAGAACTAGGGATAATCTCTTGAAACTAAGAACTTCATCTCATAGTACAGATAATAAATGCCTGGATTTGAAAAATAACCTCTGAAGTTATAGCTGAATTAGAAATGAATTTAAGAGTTTAGATAGACATGCAGGTGATTTTGGCAATAGGTAATTTATTTATTTTGCACTTCTTTAGAAATTTTATTTTGTTGTTGATAGTATACACAGGAAAACATACTAATTCATCAATTTCTACACGTAGAATTCAGTGACATTGATTACATTCTTTGAGTTGCGTGACTGTTCTCACCCTCCTTTTCTAAGTTGTTCCTCCCCCATTAACATAAACTCATTACCCCCTAAGTTTCTATCTAATCTTTCAAGTTGCTGTTGTCAATTTGATCCCAGATAGATGGTTTTTAAAACAGCATAGGGCTCAAGGCAGACATTTTTTACTAGTTAAACTAAACTATTGTTTGGTTTTAAGAAGACTTCCAAGGATATTTTTGATTTAAGGTTTAAAGATTATCTCAGGGCAATAGTTTCAGGGGTTCATCCATCCTCCATGGCTCCAGAAAGTCTAGAGTCAGTGAAAATTTGAAATTCTGTTCTACATTTCCCCCCATTTGATCAGGATTCTTCTACAGAATCTTTGATCAAAATGTTCAGTAATGGTAGCCAGGCATCTTCCAGTTTTTCTGGTCTCATGGCAAAGGAGGCAGTTGTTCACGGAGGCAATTAGCCACACATTCCATTTCCTCCTTCTCTTCCTGGCTCTCCTTCTTCCTCTGTTGCTCCAGGTGAATAGAGAGAGACCAGTTGTTCTTGGGATGGCTGCTTGCAAGCTTTTAAGATAAGCAATAAATTAGGAGGTAGAAGAGAAGCACCAAACTCATTAGGCCAATTAATAGGACTATCCCAAGAAACCATGACCTCAAACCTCCAAACCAAGGAACCAAATTCCATGAGGTTTTTGGTCGTACACAAGCAGCCTCAGCAGCTACTTTTTTTTGTCATTGTTGTAAATATATCCATCACAACTTTTGCTACTCTGGCTTTCAAAGTGTTCAGTTTATTAAGGAAACTTCTTTGCTTTTAGTTTAGTCCAGTTGTGCTGACCTCGGCTGTATCGTGTTGTCTTTCCCTTCACTTAAAATAATTCTCATCTACTATCTAATTAGTGAAAACCCCTCTCTCTCCCTCCCTCCTCTCATAACCATCAAAGAATATTTTCTTCTCTGTTTAAACTATTTCTGCAGTTATTATAATTGTGGTCTTATACAATATCTGTCCTTTTACAGCTGACTAATTTCACTCAGCATAATGCTGTCCAGATTCCTCCATGTTATGAAATGTTTCACTGATTCATCATTGTTCTTTATCAATGCGTAGTATTCCATTGTGTGAATATACCATAATTTATTTATCCATTCATCCGTTGATGGACACCTTGGTTGCCTCCATCTTTTTGCTGTTGTAAACAGTGCTGCAGTGAACATGGGTGTGCATATATCTGTTCATGTAAAGGCTCTTATTTCTCTAGGATATATTCCAAGGAGTGGGATTGCTGGACCATATGGTAATTCTATTTCTAGTTTTTGAAGGAAGCGCCAAATCGATTTCTAAAGTGGTTGTACCATTTTACATTCCTGCCAGCAATGTGTAAGTGTTCCAGACTCTCCACAACCTCTCCAAGATTTATTATTTTGTGTTCTTTGGATTAATGCCAGCCTCGTTGGAGTGAGATGGAATCTCACTGTAGTTTTGATCTGCATTTCTCTAATGGCTAATGATCGTGAGCATTTCCTCATGTATCTGTTAGCTACCTGAATGTCTTCTTTAATGAAGTGCCTGTTCATATCCTTTGTGCATTTTTTTAATTGGCTTATTTGTCTTTTTGTTGTTGAGTTTTTGCAGTATCATGTAGATTTTAGAGATCAGATGTTGACTGGAAACGTCATAGCCAAAAACTTTTTCCCAGTCCGTAGGTAATCTTTTTATTCTTTTGGTGAAGTCTCTGGATGAGTGTAGGTGTTTGATTTTTAGGAGCTCCCACTTATCTAGTTTCTCTTCTGCATTGTTAGTAATGTTTTATATACAGTATATTCTTATTATTTAAGAGCAAATATAAAGTTCTTTTATAAAGCAATTGTGGTCAGTGTTAAAATGACCTGCTATTGATATGTAATTTACAAAATGGTGTTATATTGTTATTTTTTTCCTTCCTGTGCATTCAGGTATCTTATGTCATTCAAGCTGAAGGAAGAGAACGTATTATTCACTTGGAAATGAACAAGTAAGAAATTTGATTTACTTTAGCTTTTCGGTTTTTTTTTTTTTTTAAATACTGTATCGGTTTCTTTTCTAGTAAATAGTTTTAGTAGGTTGATAAGAAGTGAGAATAATAAAAGCATGGGGAAAAAACCATACTATTTTGAATTTCCATTGACCTTAAATCAGGAGAAAATAAGTTTAAAGTAAGAAAAAGTTGTATTTAAGAAAACTTTTTAATCATGATTGGCCCAGGGCAAACAATTGAGCATAGGTGAAAGTCTTCAGTAGTCTCTCACCTGCCCTTTTCCTCATTTTAGCATGTTTTCATCTGATGCTACCACAGTTAAAATGTGTTCTTTGTCTGCTTTCAAATGCCAAGCTTCTTTTTTTTGCCTAGGCTGAGCTGCCTACACTCTTGTGGCCTATCCTGATCTCAGGATCCTCTCTGTCTCTTTTTGGACCCAGCAATACTTCCAGTTTCTTTAGTGAAAGAGCCCAGGAAAAAAAAGCCATCTCAGAGACCTGTTCACACTGGAGTGTGAATGATGGGTTGTAATGCTTTACCCTCTAGGAAAGTGCTCCTCAAATTGTGGTCATGGTACCAGCAGCAGTTTGTTAGAAACACAAATTCTCAACCCCAGCCCTAGAATGAATCAGAATTTTGGGAGATGGGTTCCAGAAATGTATGTTTTAACAAGCTTTTCAGTTTATTTTTATGCATCCTGAAGTTTGAGAAGCACAGTTTATTTTAGAAGAGGATATTGACTCAAAGTTACTGAGTTGCCTTGGCTGAATTTCAGGCAGTGTGAGAGACATTTTCAGAGAGGCTTCCTTAGGCCTTCTACTCCTCTTGATGGAAACTGACATTTATTGAACATTTTCTGTGTTCCAGACACTTTAACAGGTGCTTTCATGTATGTTAGTTATTTATATCTCGTATAACCCCGAGTCGCCATGAGTCGGAATCGACTCGAGAGCAACGGGTTTTTATAACCCTGAGTAATCCTGCTGGATTTCAATGTAATGATGTTAGCATGTACAAAATTATAACAGGTTTAAATATTTTCTTCTATTCTTCCTTACTACAAGGAGATGAAAGTTAATTCAGATTATTGCAATAAAGTAATTATTCTCTATGAGGAACCCTGGTGGCTCAGTGGCTGAAGCATTCAGCTGCTAATGGAATGGTCTGGTCTGAACTCTCTAGCCATTCCATGCGAGAAAGATGTGACAGTCTACTTCTATAGAGATTTACTGCCTTGGAAACCCTATGGGATAGTCCTTCTGGTCTGTTCTATATATATATTTATGTTTGCATATACATAATGGTTATGAAAATGTTTTATAAGCTGAAAACTAAGCTTATGAAACATTTTCATAACAATTATGTCACTTATATTGTTATAACAACTTTGCTATAGAAAACTGTTTATGGCCCTTATTTATTCATAACATCACAAAGGTTCAAGAAAATTAACAACTTGCTCAACATCACGTAGTTTGCATTAAAAGTGAACACAAATCCAAGTCATTTTACCTTTATTCTGGTAATCTATATATTGTACTATGTCTGTTCTATATTTCTATGCTTCTTGAATTGAACAAGTGTGGTAATTTTACAGGCATTTATAATGTCAGCCCTTTGAATGTCTTTGAAAGGTGATCACCAAAGCTAGTGATCACTAATGAAAAAAAAGTTAGGATAGACAGCTTATAATAAAATGGCTCGGTATGCTGTAGCAATGAGGGCATTTTTTTTTATATGTGAGTGAGAAGAGCCTGGGTGGCACATCGATTAAGTGCTCAGCTGCCAAGCATAAGGTTGGTAATTTGAACCCACCAGCCGCTTCATGGGAGAAAGATGTGGCAGTCTGCTTCTGTATAAGACTTAAAAAAAAAAAAATTACGGCCTTGAAAACCCTATGGGCCAGTTCTGCTGTGTCCTATAGGGTCAGTATGAGTTAGAAGCAACTTGATAGCAATATGTTTGTTTTTTTAACACGCAAGTGAATGCATCTTTTCTTTTCCCATTGTCTCTAGAATGGAGGTCTTAACTTTTGTAGGTCACGAATCTCTTGAGAACCTGGTTAAAGTCATAAAGCCTTCTTGTAGAAGAGTGTATACAATCACTTCAGTTGGGATATTTGATGGCTGTGGGGGTGGGGTTTGTGGGAAAGAACATAACAACCCTCTTCTCTGCCTATGCTGAACAAATTTAAATATAAAATAGGAAATTAAGTTAGATAGGGGATCAAAATATCAGTTTTATTACTGATAAAGGCGAGATTGGTGGATTTAGCTTAGAATGAGAACCCGACGGGCCTAAACCCCAGTATTAGGCAGATTTAGCCATTCATGTTAGCATTACAAAGCAGGTCTAGAGAAGCATAGTGGAATTTGTGTTCTTGCTGGTAGGCAGCGACTTCAAAAGACCAAAGAGCACAGAACAAAGCCAAGCATCTCCAGTTTTTTCTTTTCAATTTTCCCACTGGATGGAGCAAGGGATGCTTATGTATGGGAGAAGCAGAGACCATGCACTGATTGCACAGGATTGAGTTACCGAAAGGACTCAAGAGAAAGAAAGCACAGATATTCATCAAAGGTTTCAAAAACTTCCAGGCAACCCTCCCACCCCACCCACCCCAGGGTCCTTTCTCAATTGCACAGATGTGCTTTGTCTTCAGATTACAAACCACTGAGAAATGTGTGAGGTATCTTACTTTCAGGTGAGCCCAGGCACAAGTTTACCGAAGGGGTCTTTTATACTAGACCAGTCGTGTAGCTAGAGTCAGCCTATGTAACTGATTAAACAGGATGCAAACCATCTATCTGTCCATGGGTGCCTCCAGCGGAGTTTTGAACTTTAAACCAAAAAAAAAGAAAACCAACAAAACCCACTGCTGTCGAGTCTGTTCCAACTCATAGCGACACTATGGGACAAAGTCACTAGCTAGCACATTGTATCCCTGACTTGTCCATTTAAGCTGCCCCAGTCCTGTTCAAGATAACTCTGCCTTACACATGGAGTTGCTCTCCTGAGCTCCCTCCACGTGGAAGGAAGCTTCAGGCATCAGGAATACTTGTTTCCCCCAACAGCTGACACAAAAGTTTGCCTCCGTACTTAGGAGGGCAAGGCATTAAATGCTGCTTGTTTATATAGAGTTTTTGGAAAAAAAATTGATTTCTTTTTTAGAAATATGATATACTGTGAATAACCCAATTTATACTTTTCCTATAAGATGTACCAGAAAAATTTAAGGACATTACTTACGTTGCGTCAAGTTTTTTTCAACTGGTGCTTTACCATTAGGACAAATGTTTATCTTAATATTCTTTAGGAGTAAGTAGTACACACTGTTTGAGATTCAAGTCCGTCAATGAGCTTTTAGGTTTACGGAAGCCCATTCTTTAAATTAAGAATATATCAGGTGAAAGTTTTTATTTATTCATCTCTTCTAGGAATAACATCTTATGGGTTGTGCCTCTTAGCTGTGTATAGATAAAACAATTCTCAATGGTGTGTTTTGTTCCTCTTTCAGAGACCTTTTGCCCAAAGATTTTGTAGTTTATACCTACAACAAGGAAGGGGCTGTAATCTCTGACCGTCCTGATATACAGGTAATATATTTCCTCTTGAACCTATGGCAAGATTTAAAACAACTATATGTTTAAAATCAGTTCTATTCAGGTTCTCTGGATTGTTACATTGCACAGCCCCAAAGAGCACCATTCACATCATAACATGCGGAGCTGCCCTAGGGGGTTGCTGAGTGCACTGAGGTAAACTAAACTGCACAGGGAAGTTATCTTCTATTTAATGATAATCCTTGCTACTTTTGAAGGAGGAAAGTTTGAAATATTTTGAAAAGAGCAGTGTTTGATTTTCCAGCTGAAAATTAATACCTTTGAAAGCATGTCTTACTTCTTTTTTTTTTTTAGTAAACCATGTGATTTGCTATTAGCATTTAAGAAAGAACAAATGCTTGTTTGCTCTTGTATGTTCTAATTTTTAGCTGAAAGCAGTTCTTTTCTAATGAGGTGTGGTCCTCTCTGAGTCAGTGAACAGAGTACTCCTGGGGACGGAACTGGCTGGGAATACTTGAAATAATCGGCAGATGTCTAATTTGGCTTTATGTGTTGTTTAGATAGAGAATAAGCACTTCTAGTTTTGTTCAGGAAGAATGTTTTATAGCCCTTTTTGGCAGTTCAGTCCTGTGTGTTTTTCTGTTCAAATAGTTTTTATAAGGAATCTTTATTCCTGTTAAACATGTGTTTTTTTTTCCCCCCTGAACTTTGTAATGTTCTACTAGATTGAATTATATTAATTATGCACTTTGCAGCACTCTTCAAATAAATGGAAGGCAAAATCTTTATTTAAGACTAAATTTTTATTAGTACTTTGGAAACCCTAGTGGCATAGTGGTTAAGTGCTGCGGCTGCTAACCAAAAGGTCAGCAGTTCGAATCCACCAGGCACTCCTTGGAAACTCTATGGAGCAGTTCTACTCTGTCCTGTAGGGTTGCTATGAGCTGGAATCTACTCGACGGCAATGGGTTGGATTTTTTTTAGGTTTTATTAGTACTTAAAGAAAAAGGAAATACTGACTTCTTTCTGTCCTTTTCTGGCCCATTTCTGAGTTATTTTAGTGCCCTGTTTGTCCAATGTTTAATAGAAAGTTAATAGAGGAGTTTAATTTACATTATAGCATAAGACATTAAAAATCATCCGCCCATCTGCCCACCCGCCTAAAGCTTACTATGACATGAGGCTAAAGAGATCCTTGGTGGTGCACTGGTTAAGAGCACGGCTGCTAACCAAAAGGTCAGCAGTTCGAAGCTACCAGCAGCTTCTTGGAAACTCTATGGGGCAGTTCTACTCTGTCCTGTAGGGTCGCTATGAGCCAGAATAGACTCTATGGCAATAGGTTTTGGTTTGAGAGGCTAAAGACCACGCAATTTTTGCCATTGGACAAAAACAGTGATCTTAAAAAAGGATTTTTTTCACCCTTGGAGAATTTCTTGGCATGGGTTCTGGAGATACACACTGTTAGGGCTTGAATTTTGTCTTTGTCGCTTTACTTATTGCTGATCCGGTCACTTTAACCTGTTTGTGCCTCAGCATTCCCACCTTAAAATGAGAATAATAGTTACTACTTCATGAAGTTATTGGAAAGCTAAAATGAGCCAATATTTTTAAGATACTTAGAACAGCCAGTCTGATAATTTTTAACCCAATATAATTTTTAGTTATTATTATTGAAAGTATGTTTACTTTCAAACTGCTAAACACAGATTTAAATTACATAGAAATTTATGTAACTATTATCTTAAATTAGTTATTTTATTTTAAATTATTTTTAATAATTATAATTATTTTTATAAATTTAAATTATCTTAAATTAAATTATTATCTTAAAGTATTTTATAGAATTTTTGTGTTTTCTTGGATATTGGAAAAATATAAATTAAGACAGATGGAATCTTGCACTTATTTCTTGGTTATTTAATATTGTTCAGGTGGATCAAAGTAGGATTCTAGATTTGAAATATAATTAAAATGTTGATATTGATAATTTTTTGCATATTTTGGATTTCAAATAGCATAATGGCGTATTTTTGTTCATAAAATGTAATTAAGTTACACTGAGAAAATTTAAGTGTTTTCCCTTATTCTGTTGTGTAAGCTTAAAGTAATTTATAAAATTATTATTTGGCTTTCATCATCAGTATCTTTTACAAGGCCATTTAAAAAAATTTTTATGTTGTTGAGAATATAGACAGCAAAACATACATCAGTTCAAGTTTCTACATGTACCATTCATTGACATTAATTACATTCGAGTTGAGCAACCATACTCACCCCCCTTTTCTGAGTTGTTCCTTCATCATTAACATAAACTCGCTGCCACCTAAGTTTCCATCTGATCTTTCGAGTTGTTGTTGTCAATTTGATCCCATATAGATAGTTGTTAAAGGCGCATAATGTTCAAGGTAGACATTTTTTACTAAACTGTTGTTTGGTTTTAAGAAGATTTGAGGGGATATATGTATTTTTTTAATCTTTTTTTTTTATTATTATGCTTTAAGTGAAAGTTTACAATTCAAGCCAGTTTCTCATACAAAAACTTATACACAAATTGTTATGTGACCCTAGTTGCTCTCCCTGTAATGTGACAGCACACTTCTCCTTTCCACCCTGTATTTCCTGTGTCCATTCAACCAGCTCCTGTCCCCCCTGCCTTTTCGTTTCACCTCTGGACAGGAGCTGCCCACATAGTCTCATAAGTCTACTTGAGCCAAGAAGCACACTCCTCACCAGTATCATTTCTTGTCTCTTAGACCAATCTTATCTTTGTCGGAAGCGTCGGCTTCGGGAATTGTTTCAGTTTGAGGCTAACAGAGTGTCCAGGGGCTGTGACCTCTGGAGTCTCTCCAGTCTCAGTCAGACCATTAAGTCTGGTCTTTTTACTAGAATGTGAGGTCTGCATTCCACTTTTCTCCTGCTCCATCAGGGATTCTCTGTTGTGTTCCCTGTTAGGGCGGTCATCGGTGGTACCCAGGCACCATTTGATTGTTCCGGTCTCAGGCTGACAGAGTCTTTGGTTTATGTGGCCCTTTCTGTCTCTTGAGCTCCTATTTTCCTCCTATCTTTGATGTTCTTCATTCTCCTTTGTTCCAGGTGGGTTGAGACCGATAGATGCATCTTAGATGGCTGTTTGCTAGCTTTTAAGACCCCAGACGCCACTCACCAAAGTGGGATGCAGAATGTTTTCTTAATATACTTTGTTATGCCAGCTGACCTAGATGTCTCCTGAAACCATGGTCCCCAGGCCCCTGTTTCGGGGATATATTTGGTTTAAGGTTATCTCAGGGCAGTAGTTTTAGGGGTTCCTCCAGCCTCCATGGTCCCAGAAAGTCTGAAGTCCATGAAAATTTGAAATTTTGTTCTGCACTTTCCCCCTTTTGATCAGGATTCCTCTATAGAATCTTTTTCACAAGGCCGTTTTTCACAAGGAAGGAGTCACTTAATGTGAGTTTCTGTGTGAAATAAAACTCCAAATTACTATATATCTTATAACTTTGAGGTACTTTGCAAATGCATTAGAATTGTCTTAACTAACTCTTTCAAGTAGCTGATTCTGTTTGTTTCTTCATTTACTGACCAAAACACCCCAGACTCTTGTAACTAGTAGGGTATCCTTTAATAGTTCTATGCACTTCTATTCTCACTAGTTGAGTTTTTTGCTTACAAAGAGTCAGTTTGTTTCTAAAACTATGTCAGTTGCACTTCTTACTGTAATCATGAAATTTAATGAGATATTTTGTAAATTCAGGAGATATAATTTATTTTTGAGAACTAACGAGTGCTTTGGAAATATTTAATAAAAGCAGGTTATTGAAAAATACCATCAACTTGGTAGATTAAGTGACCAACTGCTGGGTTTCAGTGATGTCATAGAGAACTTTTTTTATACTTGAAGCTAGAAACGTTTAATTTTTGCATGCTGTGGGTTACTGTGTTATCTGTAATAGTAAAAAGTATTTATTTTCCTCTAGCAAAAAAAAGGCAATATTAAAACTAGACTTGAACAAAAAGTAATAGAAAGAAAAAAAATTAGTGGTTATGAATTGCTCCACCCTAGAGAAAGTTGGAGAATGTTGAAATTCAGCCTGTGTTGTTTAGTTTATAATTGCTTTTTAAATGTTTTATTTCACAATTTCAGATTTGCAAGAGAAGTTGCATGAATAATACATAAATTCATGCAAACACTTTACCTACATTCTCTGAATGTTGATGTTTTACTACATTTGCTTTATCCTTTTTTTTTCTTATTTTTTTCCTGAATGTTTCAAGAGCATGTTGCAGACATGACGAACCTTTATTCTTAAGTACTTCAGTGTGTGTTTCCTAAACAAGGAATTATTTCATATAACCATAGTACAATTATCAAAATCAGGAAATTAACATTAAAACAATGCTAGTATCTAATTTATAGACCTTTTGGGATTTTTTTTTTTTTTGGTCAATTTTCCCAACAATGTGCTTTTTAGTGAAAGAAAATCCTAGCTCATATGTTGTATTAAGTAGTCTTGTCTTTTAGTCAGCTCTAACCTGGAAGTCCTTATTCTTTCTTTGTCTTTCATGACACTGGCATTTTTGAAGAGTCCTGGTCAGTTATTTTGTAGAATGTCCTGCATTTTGGGTTTGTCTGATGTTTACTCATGACTAGATTCAAGTTATGCACTTTTGGCAGGAACACCACTGATGTGACACTGAGTCGTTCCTCAGTGTATCATGTCAGTAAGCATACGCTGTTGATTAGTTGCAGCCTGACATTGATCATTTGGTTAAGGAGTTGTCTGCCAGGTTTCTCCCTGTAAAGTTTTAATTAATTAATATGTAACTTATGATTAGATACTTTGAGACTATGTTGCTCCTCAAACTTTTACCCTCTAGTTTTAGGCTGTATTTATGATTCTTGCTTGAATCAATTGTTATTATAATGGCTGTCGAAATGGTGATTTTCTAATTTCATCAGTGCTTCTGCATTCACTGTCCCTGGTTTGTGCTTGGCTACTAAAGGGTTGGCTGTGCAAACCCACCCAGTGGTGCTGCCGAAGAAAGGCCTGGCAATCTGCTTCTGTAAACATTACAGCCAACAAAACCCTGTGGTTCTGTTCTACTGTGTAACACGTGGTGTTGCCATGAATTGGAATTGACTTGATAGCAACAGGGTTTTTTTTTTTTCCCCCCCTATATTCATCAGTGCTTTTTACTGTAAGGAAGAGTTTTCCCTTCTTATTTGTATCTGTGTGGACTCATGGAGCCTTACTTTATCATGAGTGAAAATAAAAATATTTTTATGTATACAAGAGTATTTTTATATTTTCTTTTGTGAATCATCTGTTCATGTCCTTTGCCCAATTTTCTATTGGGTTTTTGGTCTTTTCCCCTCAATTTTTAAGAGCTCTTTATATGTAGGGATATTAATCGTTTATATATAAAAAGTTTGCAAATATTTTCTCCTAGAATCTCAGTTGTCTTTTTTTTATGGTGTTTCTTTCCATGCAGAGGTTTAAAACATTTTTTAAAATACGTAGAGTCGAAAGTATCAGTCTTTTATTTCATCTAGATTTTGAGTGGTAAGCATTTCTGTACACCCAAGTTAAAGAGGGATTCACCCACATTTTCTTCTAGTTCTTACATGACTTTAATTTTTACATTTATATTCTTGATCCATTTGAAATTTATTCTTATGTATGATGTGAGGTATGGACCTAATTTTATCTTTTTCCATATGTCTAACCAGTGGGGTGAGCACTATTTATTAAAAGGTCCATCTTTGCCACAGTGATTTGAGATGCCATTGGCATCATATAAAGTTGCATATGTACTTTGGTCTATTTCACTGCTTTCTATTCTGCTTTACTGGTTGGTCTGTCTATTCAGACACCAATACCATACTATTTTAATTATTAAGACCTTGTGATATGTCTTAATGTCTGGTAGGGCTAATCCCCCACTTGGCTTTTCTTTTTTAGTGCCTTGTAATTGTTTTAAAGGTGATAAAATCTCATTTGTTAACTAAAGAATCTGGTATTAGTAAGTAATATTATGCCTGCATTTCCACTGGTCAATTTCTCGCTTTAAGGTTAAAGGCTCTTAAATTTTTGAAGATGGTTAAATTTATAACCAATAATATTTTAAGTAGAAAATAATCTGATCAAAATTGCTCTTTCCCTATCATACTAATTTCTTTTTGGACGGGGGCTTTATTTGCCTCTCACAAGGTCCTCTTCTGTATTAGATGTCAATTGGCCATTGTCACTTCTTGGATTAACTGTGATTTGAAATGTTAAACATGCCATAATGCCATCTTGTTCTGCCCCTAGATGAAAAGGTCATCGAGGCAGAGCTGTTTGTACTTAGTGTTCTCTGGAATTCTGCCTAAACATTAGTGTACTTATAGGGTGACTGTAGATAGTCTGAAGAGTGACGTGTGATGTGAGAAGTCAATAATAAAAATAATTTTTTTTTTTGGTTTATGGCTTTAAGCTCATTTTGTTAGGTCTGCAAATTTTGTAATGATTCTCAGTGACATAACAGTATTTGAAAATAATACAGTATTTTCTGTTTAGAATCACTGTCATTATCGGGGCTATGTGGAAGGAGTTTATAATTCATCTGTTGCTCTTAGTGACTGTTTTGGACTCAGGTAAGGAATTTTCTTTACATATATATTTTTTCGCTTTCCTTTGTTTCTCACATTTTCTCCTATGTCTGTCTCCAAATAATTTTGGAGTCCTAGTCGCGCAGTGGTTAAGAGATTGGCTGCTAACCAAAAGGTCAGCAGTTTGCATTTACCAACCGCTCCTTGAAAACCCTATGGGGCGGTTCTCCTCTGTTCTTTAGGGTCTCTATGATTCTGAATTGACTTGACAGCATCGAGTTTGGGCTTTTTTTGGTTTTAACAAAATTAGATTTTACTTTGATCTTGCTGGAGATCATTACAGCTCTATTGTAGTCATCATCCTTAGCGTGCTTGTTTAGGGAAATGTTGTCCTTGATGAATTTTAATACCTATGGGAAAATCATATCTTTTTGAGACCATTAAATAATTTTTGCTATTTGGAATATGCATTAAAATTCTGTAATACTTTATAAATTTTTTACCTATGTGTTTTCACTTAAGTCTCATACCAAAAAACCCAACCAAACCCACTGCCGTCGAGTCGATTCCGACTCATAGTTCCCAAGTCTCATAAGGACTGTGAAAAAGAGGTAATTATGTCTGTATTTAGGTGGGGAACCTAAGGTTCAGAGAAATTGTAACACACAGCAAGTGAAGTGATACTAAGGTTGAAGTTACATTTATTAACGCCTGGCAGTATAACACTATGCTGGTTGACTGAGTGTATAATTGACCGATTGATGGGTGTAATAAATGTTACTTAGATAATTTTCAAACCAACCCTGAAAGATGGCTATGATTATTTCTATTTAAATAGTAACATTTACTGAATTGTTACTGTGTGCCAGGCAATGTTCTAAGTGTTTTGTGATTATCAAATAGTTTAACCACCACTTGCCTGTCAATTTGTCATACTGTGGTGGTTTGCATGAAGCGGTGATGCTGGAAGCTATGCCACTAGTATTTCAAATACCAGCAGGGTCACCCGTGGTGGGCAGGTTTTAGCAGAGCTTCCAGACTAAGACAGACTAGGAAGAAAGGCCTGGAAATCTACTTTTGAAAATTAGCCATTGTAACCAAGTCGATTGCAACAGAATATTGTCTGATATAGTCCTGGAAGATGAGCCCCTCAGGTTGGAAGACACTCAAAATAAGACACAATAACCACAGTAATGGCACAGGACTAGGCAACATTTCGTTCTGTTATACATAAGGTTGCCATGGGGTGGAGCTGACTCAATGACAACTAACAACATCACAAATAATTTAGTTTTCAGAGCAACCTGTGCAGAATGTAAACTAAGACATAGGTTGAATAACTTGCTGAAAGTCTCACAGCTGGTAGAAGACATATTTGGGATTCAAACTCTAGTCCTCTGGCTCCAGACCCCACACTTTACCCACTATTTTACAGTGATCATTCAGAGAGGAGAAGTAACTTTTGGGCAGTGATGGTAGTAAAGCAGCAGCCTTGTGTTTAAGTTTGCTTGACTCTAAAGCCTCTGTTTTTTGCTGCCCCTTCTTAAATGTGTTAAGAACTAGGACTTGAATTCAGATTTTCTGATTCCTTTTTTTTTTTTCTTTCTTTTATAAAAATTGTGTATATGATAACATAACAGGGGATTGCTGCATTTAGATGACACGAGTTATGGAATTGAACCCCTGCAAAATAGTTCTCATTTTGAGCATATCATTTATCGAATGGATGATGTCCACAAAGAGCCTCTGAAATGTGGGGTTTCCAACAAGGCTGTAGAGAAAGAAACCACAAAGGAAGAAGAGGAAGAGCCTGCTAGCATGACTCAGCTACTTCGAGTAAGGAAATAGTGTAATTCTTTATAATTCAGATTACTGTTTTAAAAAACCATGTATTTATCCATTAAATCAACACTTGTTTGTTTGTTTATTCATTTATTGCTAAGTTTGTGCCGGGCATTGTGATAGCACTAAGGGATACAAAGATGAGCGATATGCGGTTCCTGCTACCAAGCTGATTCGTTTAGTTGGGGGTGTAGCATCTGCGGGTTTTGGAAACTAGGCCTTAAGTCTTAAACAGTAATGCATATATGTATTTCAGTATTGCCACATAATAATTCATTTAACAGCCTTTCAGAGAGCAGCGGAATTTTTAATTTAGATATCTCTTATACAAACTAGAATGGTGATTCTTGAGCTTTAGCTTGGAGGAACAGAGAGACGTTTGGTTATAGGGCTTTAATTACTTCAGATGTGTTCCAAGAACACTTGTATCCCTATTTTGAGACATCTGTAGGGCTCCTTGACTTACTCTTGACATGGGTCTCTTAGACTGAAATAGTCCTAGGACTAGATCAACCTCACCTACAGCAAATAGACCTTTCCACCTATGAGACGAAATTTCTGTGTTGGGAGAGGCGTGTGCCTGGGGCTACCTTTAATTCTATCAATGGCCAGTATGTTTTAAATTAACTCATACTAGTTTATGGCATTATTTTCATTGTCTCTCCTACCATCCATTCTTTCGACCTTAGGGCTATACTTTTTAGCTTTTAAACACTGGAATCATTTACATTTTAATTTATCCTACTCTATATTAATTCCTATAAAATCACAGAGCTATTCATTTTTTAAAGTGGCAGCTTTGTCCCCACTTCTGCTCTGGGTAATTGGTATATAGTCTTTCTGCAATGTAGTAATGGAGTTTCCCATTAAATGTGTGTGTGTGTGTGTGTGTGTGTGTATACATGCATGTATGTGTATGTACACACACACACACATTTAACATTCGCATATGTGTGGGTGTGCTTAGGTTTCATGTTAGAAAAAATCAGTAATTCTACTGTTTGGAAACCTGAATAACCCGTTTTATCTTTAACTAGAATTTTTCTCAGATTAGTGCAGATATCAGATATTACAGTTTTTTTTTTTTTTAATTGTGGTTTTGTCTTTATTGACCTAGGATATGTTAAGTAAGATAATTTTATGATGTTCTTAGCTGACATGGGATATGTGACCATAGATTAGGATAAGATGATTTCATCTGTAAAACCTGTAGCCTTGTAACTTTGTTTGCTCGTGTCTTTGACAGAGAAGAAGAGCTGTCCTGCCACAGACCCGGTATGTGGAGCTGTTCATCGTGGTAGATAAGGAAAAGGTAGGACTGGTGAAACGTTTTCCCCTTTTTCATGAAAAACAAATGAAAAGGGAGCATCCCATGAGGGAACTATGAAATATTTATATTAATTTTTCTTAAATGATGATTTTAAAATGAAAATTGCCTTCCTTCCTTTAAACCTACTCAATATTTATAATACCACCAGAAACTGAATGTAGCAGATGAGACCGCTTCTAACTTAACTCTTTATTGGTGATTTTTTTCCCCTGCCCTTCCTGGTTACTGGCTTGGGCTTAATTTCTTAAAACTGTACTGCCCATTAGTTAGGGTCTTGAGAACTTTTTAGATGACTTTAAAGACTGTGGCTATGAATAAAGCCATTCAGGTGTTGCTTTGCTTTGTAGAATTTCAGCTAGCCTGTACTTCCCCTTAAGAGAGAGAAAACTTCTCCGGCCTGGCATCCTTTAGAAGGGAATATGACCTAGAAATCAAAAAAGGAGATTGGTTCATTTTAGCATTTGGCGTTAATTTCAGTGGACAAGGACATCCATATTTATAAAGTCTGCTTTTCTTAACTGAGAGAAGTAATCTTTGTATCTCAGCATTTATAAGATTATCAATTTTAGATATAACTACATTGTAATTGAAAATATGAAGTATTTGAAGATTTGTCTTATTTTTACCGTGAACTTTGTTGTTTGTATGAAAGAGTTGCTTGTAGAAACTTAATATCATTGACAGTTCCTTTTTTGTGAGCTAGAGACACAATTTTGAGGATTATTAAGATTGAAGAAAAAAAAATCCCTTCTAGTATGTAGGTTGAAAAAAAGCAAGCCATATTTATTTTGAGATAGAAACATATTCAGATTCGTTCATTATAGGTTCATTACCCTTGAGTGGTAGAAGGAAAAAGCATAGGGAATGTGAGCAAGTGTGACCTCCATGCCCCAAATAACGGGTAAAAATGTTCTATGAAATGTTTTGGACAAATCACAAAAATAGATTTAATATGGTTTCTTTATTGTTCTCGCCAGATAAACTTGTTATGTATGAGTAGAAAATGGTTCAAAATAAAAATGGTTCTATTTCAAGCAAACTCCGTCAAATGTATTAAAACTTTTTTTTTGTTTAAGAGAATCATGATAAGATTGCCTAAGTGATAAAATATGATATATTCTGATATTAATACCTGAATCAGAGTACAACCATACAGTCTTTTTAAAAATTTCCTTTGGTTAGTTAGTAAGTTAGTTGTACTAAAATGTTAAAACAGACATTTTGGATTTAACCAGGTCACAAGAAAATAATCAGTCTTATCAGTTAAAACGCAGGACGGGGCAGCGTTTCGTTCTGTTGTACAAAGGGTCACTATGCGTCGGAACAGACTAGATGGCACCTAGCAACAAAAACAACATTTGGCTTAATATGCTTAAACTTTTATATAGCTCTATGTGTCTACATACATATAATGTTTCAACTAGTGATCATTGGTTAATGTCGCATTGTTATTATAGCCCATAATCTAGAAAGGGTTTATTGGTAGTACCTTTAGCACAAGAGGTGAAAGCTCGGGAAACTCTTGACAATTATCTCTTATTCCTTTGGCTATGCATTTTGATTGTTTCAAACCTTACCTTGTAAAAATATTCTCGTGTTAAAATGAATAAAAAGGGATATTAAGAATAAAACTTGTTTTAAAATTATACTAATTTGGAGAAACATTAAGGCTCGGCTCGATGCTTTTTCATTATTACTCATTTCACACTTGTGCCTGTTTTTCTTTTATTCCTATTTATCCCTAAAAGTATCCTTTAGATTTACTAACCTGAAATGCTGATGAATGCCTAAATGCCTCAATTTTTGGTTCAGAGGAAATATTTGGGTTCTTACCCTCCCTGTAACAGATTATAGTGATTCTCTTAAATGACTTTGATGATGATGATGTCCTTCTTTGTTTTTCAGTATGATACAATGGGGAGAAATCAGACCGCTGTGAGAGAAGAGATGATTCGTTTAGCAAACTACTTAGATAGCGTAAGTTGTATTTCCTGTCACCCTGGATGCTTCTGTCCTATCCCTTCACAGTCTCAGAACAGAATTTAAAAATCATCTCAGTTTGGGCTCTAATTTTTCTCAGGGCCTAAGTCTTTCTGAAGTTTCCTTTCTAGTTTGTTTATAACCTTTCTTACGTTAGAAAGGAAAATGCAAGGGTAGAAAGACTTTGAGAAGAGAGAGCATTTTATGTTAGTATATTTTTATAGACCTAGTAGATAGCCTAAGGTACTTGGGTTTATGAAAAGATACTTGAATTTTTGTTGAGAAAGTCTTATTGTGAATAAGGCCACCTCCTACTCTTACACTTAGATACGGTGGTGTTTTGTGTATGCGGGATTTGTTTTGAGAAGTTGGAGTCTATCCGGTAGGAGATAACAGAAGAATTAGATAGATGTTCTTGTAAGATCGGCCCGATCAGTAACTGATCGTGGGGACATTGCAGGACCAGGCAGCGTTTTCGTTCCGCTGTGCATAGGGTCACCATGAGTCAGAGGCCGACTCCACGTAGCTAACAACAGCATCTGATAAGATAATTTCACCTAAAAGATAAGGTGTTCCAAGCAGAATAATTGTGGTGATGATGATGATAGCATTCTCCGGTTGAATGCTTGCAGTGTACTAGAAACTGAGCTAAGTGCTTTCATTTACTAACTCGTTTATTCCTTGTAGTATCTCTATGAAATAGATTTAACAATTCCACGATACTTTATCTGAAACCTTTGCCACACGTGTGATTAGAATTTTCCGTAAGAGTTTGGAAAGGTGATATGGTTCATCTACTATGTATTACATAACCTCTCCAGCAGGATCTGGGGCAGCACCTTGCAATCAAACCATTAAAATTTCTGCAGTGAAATGTATGAATATTTACATTAAGTGGAGTAAATGTGGACTGTAAATAGCTTTGCATCAGTTCAGGGCAAGTTTTGCAACCAAATTTACCAAAAACTTTTAATTTTCAGAGTTTGTCAGATTTTGGAATGGAAGATAAAAAGGATTTTGAACGTTTGTTGTTGCCATCATTTTACAGATGAGGAAACAGACTCAGAGAGATTAGAGCCTCGTTATATTGAAGGAAAGATTTTTTTGGGGGTAAAGTCCTGTTTTTAATTTAAGTAGTTATGTTACTTAATTATGTGGTTATGAGTTTTCTTAATTGGCTGCTGAAAAAAACTTAAAAGAACTTAAGAGAATATAATTCTAATATATATTTTATATACTTTATTGTATTTTATATACTTTGATTTCTCTTTTCTTTCCAGATGTATATTATGTTAAATATTCGCATTGTACTGGTTGGACTGGAGATCTGGACAAATGGAAACCTGATCAGCATAACTGGAGGTGCTGGCGACGTGTTGGGGAACTTTGTACAGTGGCGGGAAAAGGTTCTTACAACACGTCGGAGGCACGATAGTGCGCAGCTAGTTCTGTGAGTACTGTTTTTTTGTTTTTAATAATATCAGTGAAATGGTTGTAACGATAATTTTTTTTTCTTATTTTCTTTTATTAGAATTATATTGTCTTACTTTTTTTTTGACATCGAGTTAAGTGAGAAAAACTCAGGTCTTTACCATAGGTCAGGATGTGATGTTATGGTAACGAGACCTCTCTGTGTTGGATTCCCCATCGCCTTCTCCTGTCTTTCTTCCTCTTTCTCGAGTTTACACTTTCATCTTGGTAGAGCATTTTCTCTAGTTTGCTTTGTGAGAAAGGATATATGGGAAGAAAGAATTTTGACCTCTCGCATGTCCAAAAATATACTTATTCTGCCATTGCACTTGTTTGATTATTTGACTGGATAGAAAATGGTAGGCTTGAAATCTTTTTTCTTCAGAATTTCAAAAGCAGCGTACTATATTGTCTTTCAAGTTCCAGCGTTACTGTTGAGAAGGCTGAAGCCATTCTGTGTCCTGATCCATTGTATGTGACTTGTTTTTTACCTCTTCTCTGGAAACGTGTAGGATCTTCTCTTGATTCCCATCCCAGGCTTCTGAATTTTCCTGATGATATGCTTTGGTGTAGATCTTTTATCACTCATTGTGCTGAGTTTTCAGTAAGTAGTATCCATCTTGAAACTGATAGCCTTCAGTTTTAGAAATTTTATTTTCTCCTTATTTTTATTCTTCATTTCTTCTGGGATTCCTTTTACTCAACTATTGGCATTCTTATGATGATCCCCTAATTTTATTATCTTTCTTCTCTTTGTCCTTGTGTTCTACCTTCTGGGATATTTCCTTAAATTTACCTTCTAAACTTATTGAGTTTTTCATTTCTGCTGCCTGATTTTCTTATCCCCCTTAATACTGCTTTTTATAGAATCAAGTTCTTATTTAATGAATATATTATTTCTAGTCTCTGAGGATATTATTGACATATTTAAAAAATTTTCTTCTTACTACATAGCATTTTCATGGTACTATAATCAAGACCAAACCCGTTGCCATTGAGTCGATTCCAAAAACTTAAACTTATATGAAATTACTCAATACAAATAAACTTCAAAAACTTACAGCAAAACTGTCACTTAAAGATAAATTTAAAAATTTTCTTCTTTAAAAAAGATTACTGTCTTGACGGGCTGACTTTTGGGCAGAAATGTTCTAGTTTATATAATTTTTTTTTGCCTTTCTCAATATTCATTGTACCCAAAATTCACACATTTTTCTGTGTGGAGGAATTTTCTTTAATTTTATTATTTTTCTTTTGTAAACATTGGTTCATTTAAAGCAAGGAACTGAAAATAGCTAGTTGGTCTTTTATGGCTCTGTAAACACAAAGGTTTGGTCCTGACGCACATGCAGTTGTCTTCATACCAGTGAGACTGCCTTCTACTTCACAGAAGACCGAAAAGAGCAGGCATCAACCACACCTACCAACCTGTCTTTTTGTCCTGTTACAGAATTTATAGAATCAAGTTCTTACTTCATGAGTATAATATTTTTTCTAATCTCTTTGAGGATATTATTAACATATTTAAAAAATTTTCGTTATCATCTGTCATGTTAGAGCCTTTTCCCAGGTGGGTCCTCAGTCCTGTACACAAACTTTCAAGAGGCTTTAAGGATCAACAACCAGGGAACATCAGACATCTGGGAACTATAGAGTTCACTATAGGGTGATCTGGCTGGGTTGTTTCCTTGGAAATCTCCTATGTCATTACCTCTAGTTCTCGTCTCTTGGGCTGGTCACATTCCCCAGGGTGGGATTTATTCATTTATTTAAAAGAGTTTCAGTGTTTTCTATGTACCAGGCACTGGGGTACAGTAGTAAACAAAGCAGACCAGAATTCCTGCTCTCATGAGCCTGTATTTTGGTGGAGAGGATTGGCCATGAATGAACTAAGTAAGTATGATGTATGGTATGTTAAATAACGATGAGTGGTAAGAAGAAAAATAAAACAGGGAAGGGAGATGTAAAAGTACTGGAGGTGTGAGATTGAAATTTTTGGTAACATGGCCAGGGAAGGCCTTACTGAGAAGAGGACTTTCGAATAAAAACCTGAAAGAGGTGAGAGAATGAGTTGGGGAAGGGCGTTCTAGGCAGAGGGAATAAATCCTGAGGTGACAAGTGTGACCGGCATGTTTGAGGAATGATTTGGAGACAAATTGTGACTTTTCTTCTTGGTCATTGTGCTTACTGCTCTGCACCGTCCTATGTGAATATGTTCATCTGGTTTTTTGTCTCTCTTCACTAAAATTCGTTGAATAAATGAATGTAATGCATTTTAGGAAGGCTTTTTATCCAGAAGGTATAAAAACTTTGTTTCGTATATGTCTGAAAAATGTATTTCTAATACTAATCTCATTCTCTGATAACAAAAAAAGAGGTAAGGCATAACTATATTCTGATTTTTTCCCTTTTTTGGCTTCACTTTTAAAAAATTTTTATTTGTTTAAAAATATGGAGAAGACGGCATTTGCCAGTGTGATACTTTTCCCATGGATAATTTAGTAAAACCAATGACATCAATCATATTGTGCATCCATCACCTATATTCTCATTAAAATGTTATCTGTTATTGACATTTTCTCCCAATTGTTGTAGGCTGTACCAGTTTAAGATTACCATAAAAATAGGAGCAATGTGTTCTTCCCCCTGCCCACTCCCTGCCACCAAGTACTTTTTATAATTTTTACCTTCTTTTTTTTTTTACTTAGGAAGAAGGGTTTCGGTGGGACTGCAGGAATGGCATTTGTGGGAACAGTGTGTTCAAGGAGCCATGCAGGCGGGATTAATGTGGTATGTTTTTGTTCTTGATTTTCAACTTTGGATTTCTGCATTAAGACAGTATCAAATATTCATTGACTCTATACTTCCGTAGTCCTGAAATCATTATTTCAGCCATTATGAGGGACATAGCAAAAATGGCAGATGTTTTCTATCCCAAACATTGGATCAAGTTTTCTAATATGTGTTTAATTTTTTATGGATGTGGAAACATTTTTTATTTGAGAGAATTAAATTAGAACCGTCAATTTACTTTCCTGTAACTCTCATGAATAATCTATTGGTGCTAAAGTAATTGACCTATTGCTTAAAGAGTCCATCTCTAATATCAGTATGTTGAGATCATGATGTTTTCTTATTAAACTGGGTACTTGATTTAGTATAGAGACTGCCATCATTGTAGTGAATAAATTTCCTTTTGTGAAAAAATAATCCAAGAAATAAAATGTTTCCCTTTTGCTCAGAAACCTAATTAATAACTTCCTGTTTTTGGATAGTTTGGGCAAATCACTGTTGAGACATTTGCATCCATTGTTGCTCATGAGCTGGGTCACAACCTTGGAATGAATCATGATGATGGAAGGGAATGTTTTTGTGGAGCAAAGAGCTGCATCATGAATTCAGGAGCGTCGTAAGTGACTGAACTCTTTCTTCTCCTTTTTCTAAATATGGTATTGCGTAGACCGGTGTTTCCTAAACTCTGCCAACACTCATGTCTACGCTGAAAAAACAGGAAAAACTATTCCCGGCTTCCAGTAATTAATTATATGATATAGTAACGAGTAGCCTATTTTTTTAATTAAATAATCCTAGAGAACTTTAAGAAAGAAACATTTAGGTAGCCACATGTATATAGGTGTACTTCCACAAGCTCCCACCTTCTTGAACATGTGTACATATTGTTATGAATTCAATTGTGTCCCCCCAAATTATGTTGAAGTCCTAACCTCTGTACCTGTAAATATAACCCTGTTTGGAAAAAGGGAAAACAGACATGGAAACACACACATACAACACACTCTTGGAAGGAAGACAGACAGGTGCCATGTGAAGATCCCTCTATAAGCAAAGAAATGACAAGGCTTGCCAGCAGATGCCAGAAACTAGGAGAGAGGCCCATGGAAGGAATTAACATGAGCAAGACCTTGATCTTGAATTTTTGCCTCCAGAACTGTGAGAAAATAAATTTCTGTTCTTTAAAGCCAGCCACTTGTGGTATTTTTGTTATGGCAGCTTTAAGAAGCATACATTCTGTCGTCTTCTCTGCAACTGTGGATGAATTTCCTGGGTCAAAATACCAGCCTCACCAGCAATTTGATTCTCCCTCCCTTTCCCTTGCTTCTTCCTCTGTCTTTCTCCCCGACTTCTACCCCTTTCCCCACCATCATTTATTTTTCATTCTTTTCTGGATCTTTCCAGCAAACATATACCATAATTTTCCCTATCTAAAAAAAAAAAAGCCTTTCTCTTGATCCCAGTTTTTTCTTCCAGCTACCATCTCAATTTTTCTCCTTCACTCTAGAACAAAAAAAAATTTTTTAATTTTTATTGTGTTTTAAGTGTAAGTTTACAAATTGAGTTGGACTCTCGTACAAAAATTTATAAACACCTTGCTATGTACTCCTAATTGCTTTCCCCCTAATGAGATAGCACACTCCTTCCCTCCTCTCTCTCTTTTCCATCCATTTGGCCAGCTTCTGACCCCCCTCTACCCTCTCATCTCCCTTTCAGACAGGAGATGCCAACATAGTCTCATGTGTCTACATGATCCAAAAAGCTCATTCTTCACCAGTATCACTGTCTATCCCATAGTCCAGTCCAATCCCTGTCTGAAGAGCTGGCTTTGGGAATGGTTCCTGTCTTGGGCTAACAGAAGGTCTAGGGACCATGACCTCTAGGGTCACTCTAGTCTCAGTCGGACCATTAAGTCTGGTCTTTTTATGAGATTTTGGGGTCTGTATCCCACTGCCCACCTGCTCCCTCAGGGGTTCTCTGTTGTGTTTCCTGTCAGGACAGTCACTGGTTGTAGCTGGGTACCATCTAGTTCTTCTGGTCTCAGTCTAATGTAGTCTCTGCTTTATGTGGCCCTTTCTGCCTCTTGGGCTCATAATTACCTTGTGTCTTTGGTGTTCTTCATTCTTCTTTGCTCCAGGTGGGTTGAAACCAATTGATACATCTTAGATGGAAGAACAAAATTCTTCAGAAATTTTTTTTAGGCTCACTGTTTCTATTATCTCTTATTCCATTCCCTCTTGAACCCACTCCAATCAAAATTTCACTCCCACCACTTCATAAAACTGCTCTTTTCCAGGTCTGCAATGACCACCACATTGCTAAATCCAGTAATGACTTCTCAAGCCTCCTCTTACTTGACCTATCAGCAGCATTTGATACAGTACATTACTCTTAACCTTGAAAATAGTTTTGTGGAAAAAAAATGCAAGAAATAAAACATTTCCCTTTTGCTCAGAAACCTAATTAATAACTTCCAAGACATTACCCACTCCTAGGTTATCCCTGGAAACCCTGGTGGCATAGTGGTTAAGAGCTACGGCTGCTAATCAAACAGTCAGCAATTCGAATCCATGAAGTGCTCCTTGAAAACCCTACTTGTATGATTTTAATCTTTTCTAATTTGTTCAAACTTGGGTCAATATTTATAATTATTCTGTGTGTCCTTATAAAGAAGGTGTACTCTGCAGCTGTTGAGTTTCTGTGCCCATTAGGTCATGTTCATTAATTGTGCAGTCATGTGTCAATGTCCACGATACATTATGTGAAATAGGATGTTACGTGATTTGGACGTTGTGCGAACACTTAGTTTATCTGAGGTTTCAACAAATTCTTCCGCTGCCTTCACATCAGCACTCACAGACTCACCAGTCACTTTCACAGTGTGCAGCAAAAACCATTGTTTAAAGCGCCTGCATCACCCAGAGCTAACACTAAACTCGGTATCATATCCTGGTCCTGCTTTTTCTTTGAGCATCTCGAACACGCTTTGTTCCTTAGCAGTGATTGTAAGTGTGCTGAGAGGGATTCACTTTTGTGTTTGGTCCTCAATCCATGTCATTAGCAATTTCTCCATGTCGGATGTGGTGCCTCTTGCATTTTTGTTAGCCTTGCTGTTTTCTGTGGAGTCAGTCCTTTAATAGGTTGGAAATCTTTTCTTTTTTTTTTTTGAGGTTATGTCTGATTGGGATTTCTGAACTTTATTAGAACCTTGTGGGCTGACAGATGTATATGCACTTGGACATTGCCTGAACAGATGTTAGACAAGGCATGACTGTATTCAACTCCTTTATGTTCTTACTGCTTGTTGCATCAGTTACTCATGAGAGAGAGATGCTAAAATTTCCCGCTGTGACTGCAGATTTCACGGATAATTTTTCTTCTCATAATTCTGTCAGTTTTGCTTAATGTGTTCTGGGACATTTGTTAGGTAGCTACAAATTTAGAGATTTCATGTGTATATTTAGAGATTCCTAACTAGTGGGATCATTTATCTTTATGAAGGGAATCCTTTTTACATCTAGTAATTTTTTTTTGCTATAAATTCAGTTTTTTTCTAATATTAATCTAAGGTTTTTGTACTTGCTGTTGCTGCCTATAATGTTTTTCTCCCAAATATCCAGTTCGGATTCAAATGTTATAATGTTTGAATTGAAACCTTTTTTAGAATTGAAATTGCTCTGCTCCCTGCACAGCACATCCCTCTTACCTGCTTTTTTTTTTTTTTTCCCGTCGCACTTATCACCTTCTAACACACTATCTAATTTACTTGCTAATTGTGTTTATTGTCTGTGTAACTCACCAAAGTATGTATCTTCCACAAGGACAGGGATTTTTGTCTCCTTTGTCCGCTGTTTTATCTTTTGCAACAAGAAGATTGCCTTACACATAGTAGATGGTTCATAAATTTTTGTTGAATGAGTGGATGGATGATATTTCACAAAAGAACCTCTACCCCCAATATTCTTAACACAAAGTAGCAAGAAAAAGAATAAGGAAAACAAGTCTTTCTGTTATTATCAAAAGCGTTGTATTAGATCTTTTGCTTCCGTATGGGCCAGATCACTGTCTTTGCTCATTCTGTCATCGAGAATTGATTGTTCATTCTTTTTCTTCTTTCTTTCTCTGCTGGTCAGTCTGTTAAAATCCTTCAACATTCCACATTCAAAGACTCTTTTGTATTTTTTAACAGTACCAAAGTGTTCTGGGAAGACTGCTTCCCAATCCTAAGAGTCATGACTATCTATTTCCCTAGACCATTTAGTGAAGAAGAGTGTAACAATGTATACCCAGGACACAAAGTGTCACAAAAAGGATCTGTTTCTTAGAGTTCCTTGTATGTACAAAACACCCAGCCATAGATAGGCCACTTCCTCAATAACTACAATGCAGCATAGTTTTCACTCCCGCTACTGTTTTTGGCACCATAGCTCAAATAGGTTAAAGAGGGATTATTTCAGGGCACCAAGTCCCCTTGCTAAATTTTTAATGTGACTTGGATTTCTCAGAAGTCCTTGGTATATAAATGGATGCATTTTCCACTAGTCTTCAAAGGTTAAAAATAGCCAACAGAAACATCTGAAATCATTTTGTAATCACTGAGTCAAAGAACAACTAATAGAGACAACTTATAAAAATTGCATTTGTATAAATCTCACACAGACAAATCAAGTTGGACAGTTTCTAGAAGCCCATCTAGCCTTCAGAGTATTAACTGTGTTTCCCAAGAATTATCATAAAAGGCGTTTATTTAAAAGCCCAAACTGAGAATCTGTCATGTAGGTGTAGCTGAAATTCTGCACCATGTATTCTGTATCTTGATAGCTCTAGTGAATCCCTACCAGAATTGCTCATTCACTTGATTTTAGCATAGTTCCCAGTAAGTGATGGTGGGGGGACATAGGAATGGTATTCTGCACAGTTAAAAAAGATTGGGAACAATGTATAGCTAGTGTCAAATATTTGGAGAACTTTTACTATAGAAGATCAATAAAACTTAATTCCGTGTAAAACTGGATACTTTTTAAGATCTCTTCTGATGCTGAAATGGTATGATTTTGTATTTCAATGTAAATGATGTATTTGGAAGATATTTTCATGGAGGTATATTATAACCAAAATAGTGAACTATAGCCGCTGAAATAATGTTCTATATTTATTTAAAATGAACATTAATGTTTATTTCTCTCTACTTTGTCAGCTTATGTTCTGCTATTTAAATATTCACAGTGGTTAAAAACACGACTTGCCCTTAAATGATTAATCACTGTAAGATCTTTTTCTTAATGTTTTTTATAGAGGATCCAGAAACTTTAGCAGTTGCAGTGCAGAGGACTTTGAAAAGTTGACTTTAAATAAAGGAGGAAACTGCCTTCTTAATATCCCAAAGCCGGATGAAGCCTATAGTGCTCCTTTCTGTGGTAATAAATTGGTGGACCCTGAGGAAGAGTGTGACTGTGGTACTCCAAAGGTCAGTTTAATTTTTAATTTTTGCTTTGTGAATTTACCACCAAAATTTGCAAAAAATAAAATCACTTGCTTTCGGCAACTCTAGTTTAGGAGCTAGAGTAAAATTTAGTGGCAAAATGAGGACTGGTGTTTTGCTTGTGTGGAGATGCTCTGCAGATTGGTCATCTCCTCCTGCCCGCAAGGACGTAAGTAATGGTGTCATGCATTATGAAGTCAAGAAAAGGGCCCCATTTATTCTATTTTTGTCACCTTCTACTACCTTCTGCCGTTTCTGTCATGGCTGTTGGCTTACTTATTTACTGAAAAGAATTGATCAGTTTTTCACTTGGCTCTTGTAAACTTTTTTTTTTTCCTTGTAAACTTTTTCTATTCTGACACTCCCAGTGCCATCAACACTGCCGTTGCAATAATGTTTATTTGGTTGGGCTTATTTTAATAATAAATTGAAGTTGGCCCATCCTGCGGAGTCCTTCAGCTCTACTCAGGTTACTTTTTCCCTTATTAACTTCCAGTTTACCTACTGACCTCTGGCTTTTCTGGACTTGTTACCTACACTTACTGCCATGGGTTTCATGCCTATACTTGTTATTATTGTTCTATGTCTTAGCCATACTCCTTTCAAAATGGCCTCCTTAAAGCTCTTTCTTCCTGCAGACATTGCATTAAGTTATTAAGAAATTTTTTTCAGTTGAATGTAAACTTATTCTTCTTCCTTACCTGACTATACCAGGCTTTTGCCAGCTGAATTCATTTTCCACAGACGGCAGTGTGTGTCTTGTGATAAAATTGTGATAAGTCTTTATTGTACTCTTGCTGATTGTCAGAGACGTCTGCTATGTGTTTTACACGGTATAATCCTCACAGTAACCCTAAGAGATAAAATAAGTATGGTTAATATTCTCTTTTCAGATGAGGACTCTGAAGCCTGAGGAGCTCATATTTAATTTCTGAATTAATATTGTTGTTGTTAGGTTCTCATATAGACCCTACATACAACAGAACGAAACACTGCCTGTTCCTGGGCCATCCTCACCATTGCTGCTGTTTGAGCCTGTTGTTGCAGTCACTGTGTCAGTTCATCTTGTGCAGGGTCTTCCTCTTTTTCACTGACCCTCTGCTTTACCAAGCATGATGTCTTCCAGGGACTGGTCCCTCCTGAATAATGCCCAAAGTGTGCGAGACAAAGTCTCTCTCTCCTCTGCTCTAAGGAGCATTCTGGCTGTACTTCTTCCAAGACAGATTTGTTGGTTCTTCTGGCAGTCCGTGATATATTCAGTATTCTTCACCAACACCATAATTCAAATACATTAATTCTCTTTCAGCCTTTCTTGTTCATCGTCCAGCTTCCTTATTCATTGACTGATACATTTTTCCCAAATATTTTCACCCATTCTGTAAGTTGTCACTTTACTTTGTTGACGAAGTCCTTTGATCCAGTTGATTTTTGAATACAGCTACTTTATTAATTCTTATACATGGCTTTTTTTGGATTTTTGGTCTATACAGTGTTATCATCTACAATAAATGCCAGCCTGAATTTTTTTTTTCTTCCTTTCTCATCTTTAAACCTTTTGTTTATTTTTTAGTTCTATTTTTGCATTGTACTTTTGTTGATTGGAAATGGTGATAGCAGTATCCTTATCCCAAAAGGAAAGCTTTCATTTTCAGTGTCTCAATATTTGGGAGATGCCGCTTATCGGATTAAAGAATTTTTTTTTTTTTATTCCTATTGTGCTGAGATTTTTTTAAAAGCGTGTGAGTAACGTTATTAAAAACTTTTTCTGACTGTGGAAAATAGTCATAAGATTTTCTTTGCTGAGTTAGCATGATGGATTACAGTTATTGAAATTTGCCTCACCAGCTAATATTGCATCCTTGGTGAGAACAGAAATATGTATTCATTCTTGTTATTGCCAGATGTGATTTATGCTTATTATTAGGAATAAGTTGGCCTGCATTTCTCTTTTCTTGTACTGTCTTGTCTTATTTATGCTAGCCACGTAAAATGAACTGGGAAGTGATCTGTTCTTTTAGTTCTTGAGAACGGTTTGTATAAGATGGAAAAAATAATTTTTTTTGGTATGTTAAGTAAATTATGTGATCCTAGAGTTTTTTTAATGGGAGGATTGTTGACTACCAATACAGTTTCTTTGATTTTTTTTGACTCTTTAGTTTTCCTGTTTTCTTTTGAGCCAACGTTAATGCCATTTTCCTAGGAATTTGCCTGTTTTAGTTAAATTTTCAAATAACTTATTATCTTTACAATAGTTACGGCATCTGTACTGAGACCCTTTCCTTCATTCCTGATATTGGTTATTTGTATCTTTTAAATTTTTAACATTTACTAATTTTACCAGAGATTTGCCAGTTTTATTAATTTCGAAGAATCAACTTTTTACTTCATTGATTTTTTTTTCTCTATTGTATGTTTTCCATGTCATTTGTTTCTGTACCTATTTTTCTTTTATGTACTTGTTTTGATTTTTTTTTTAAGTTTTAATTTTGTTACTTTTGATTTGTATTGTTTGATTTAATTTGCTTTTGATTTTTCTAACTTTTGGAGATGGATTCTTGGCTTATTACTATTCGGGCTTTCTTATTTCTTGATGTATGCGTTGAGGCTATAAATTGCTTTGTATTTGCATTAGCCATATCGAACAAATTTTGATACGTAGAATTTTTATTATTTTTCATTTGAAATGTTTTCTATTATTCATTAGCTTCTTTATTGCTCCATTGGTTATATCTAAGTATATTTGTTAATTTCCGAATATATAGGGTTTTCTATATTTTAAGTTGATTTCTAGCTCAATTCCTTTGGTAAACAAACATACTCTGTCTTTTAAAATATGTTGAGACCTAAGTAGTTGTAGCGAAAAGAGTCATTGTTAAATCCAGTGGGATAGCTGTTGATTTTATCTGAAGAGTATCTGCTACAGCCAGGTTAGAAAGAAGTAGATTTTAGGTCTAAAATAAGAATGTTTTTTAATTAATATTGATGTCAACAACTTGTTTCTTTATTGACAGTCATTTTCTGTTCATAGGAATGTGAGTCGGACCCTTGTTGTGAAGCAAGCACTTGTAAGCTCCGATCAGGTGCTCAATGTGCATATGGTGACTGTTGTAAAAACTGTTTGGTAAGGGATTCCTCCTTCCCAGTAGGAGTAAAAAATGGAAAAAAGAAAGAATGCATATACCAGAATTTGTTTTCTGAGATATATGAGAGCAATTTTTATTATATGATTATGAGAAAAATTTAATGTCATGTGTTTGCGATTTGCAGCGTTTTTCTATGACAAATGGTCTATTGAGATTTTTTCTATGTGGAAACATGTTATATCTGAATATATATATATATATATATATATATATATATATATATGCTCATTATGTATAATTCATGCAAAAGCAAGTATAAAAAACAGAAAGTAAAAGATACCCTATGTGGAAAGAGCGTGTGTGTGTGTGTGTGTGTATGTGTATGAGTGGATACGCGTTTTTATTTTCTGCCTTTGTCAATAGGATACTATGAGCTTTTTCCCATTCATGTAGTTTTATATGATTACATTATGGCTATACCATAATTTCTACCCAGTCAATTAATGATGGACATTTAGACTGCCTCTAGTTTTTGTTTATGAGTGGAATTTTTCAGGCAGAATATTCATATTAAAATTTTTGATAATGCATTTTATATACCTTCTACAAATATGTCCATTTTTTTTTTTTTTTATACTTCTACCAACAGTATAATCAAATGCATATTTCCTCATGCCAGCATTGGTTGCTAGCAAGTTTTATAATCCTAGTTGGTTTGATAGGTGTCTTTCAGTCTTGTATTTTTACTTAATTTGCATTGTTTTTGGTTATCAATGAGGGTTTTTTTTTTTTAAGGTTTTCTTTCATATTTCATGACTTTTATAAATTGCCTATGGCCTTTGTTCATTTTTCTATTGGGTTATTTAACCTTTTGTTGTTTTTAGAATGCTTTGTAGATGTAAATTATAAATACTTTGGTTTTAAATTTGATTAATTTATTGAAATTGTTATGATAAAAAAAATCCTGTTTAATTTGAAATTTATTACCCTAGTTCCTTCCAGGAGGTACTTTATGCCGGGGAAGAAGCAATGAATGTGATGTTCCAGAGTACTGCAATGGTTCCTCTCAGCTCTGTCAGCCAGATGTTTTCATTCAGAATGGCCACCCTTGCCAGAATAACAAAGCCTATTGTTACAATGGCATGTGCCAGTATTATGATGCTCAGTGTCAAGTCATCTTTGGCTCAAGTAAGAGAATTCGTATTTATAATTTATTGCTTTGATTTTATTTATTTCTTGCACTAGTTTTTTAAGTAAAGAAAGTAAAACGTCATTGATAAAGTTGAAGTACTCTTGTTTCTCCTCTCCTATCACCTCTCCCTTCTTCCTTCTCCAGAGGCAGCCACGGTCATAAACTTGGCATGTATTCTTCCAGTCGATGTTTTCTGCTTTTACTGTTTGTTTATCATCTCTCAATCCTATATATAAACACTGTATATAAAGTGTCATTTTATAGCCTTAATAAATCCACATAAATAGTATAGGGTTGTACGTGTGAGTCTGCTATTTGCATTGTTCACTCAAAATGCTTTGGAGATTCATCTATATTGATTCATTTAGATGTAGTTTATTAGAGTATTCCATTAGATAAATGGACCATGATTTGGTTATCCACTTACTTACTGATACTAATTGGGATGTTTTTGATTGCTTTTCTAATTTTTCTTTTTAAAGTTTTCATTTTTACCAAAGTTATATATACATGTAGATTAAAAAGCCCAATTCTTGTGTAAGGTTTACTGTGAGAAAATAAAGCATCCTTGTACCCAACATCCTCATCCCTTGAGATAACCACTTCTAGTGTTTTTAGCTGATTATTTTGTTACTTTCTCTGGGTCTTTAGATAATGTCTTGATAATGCTACTTCTTGATTTTTCTGTTAAAAAAAACCCATTGCCGTGGAGTAGATTCTGACTCATAGTGACACTATAGGACATACTAAGCTAAAACCAAACCCATTGCCCTTGAGTTGATTCCAACCCAAAACGACCCTATATGACAGAGTAGAATTGCCCCGTAGGGTTTCCAAGGAGCAGCTGATGTATTTGAACTGCCAACCTTTTGGTTAGCAGCTTTTGCTCTTAACCACTATGTCTCAGGGTTCCCATTAACTATTAATTTCTCACTGTAGAAGTTAAGAATTTAGTTTTTTTTCCTTCTCTCCCCTCAATCCACGTCAACTTCTGTCATACCTGGGTTCATCTTCCGTCCTCCATTGTCCTAATATGGATTAATTGTAATTTTAGTTAGACTATTTTTAATATAATGGCTCCCTTAATACTACTGACCCCTGAGGTGTGTAGTGAGTTACAGTTGCCTTTTTCTTTTCCCTGGAGCTAGTAATTGTCTCTTTTGTTTCTATGTTTCCTTTGTTTTCTAAGTACCCACTACTAATTGAACTGCAGATTGTTCACCAGTGGTCTAGCCTTGACCTAGGATGATTAGAAGCATCAGGTATTAATTTCATCTCTCTGAAGCAATCTGCCCTGGAGGCCCCTTATCCTCTTCAGTCTTGAATGGTTGCCCTCTCTTTGCTTCCACATGCTCTCTAGACTCAGATTTTATCTTGAGATCTCCTTTCATCATAATTCTGAGGTCACTTTGTCTCCTTCGTGTTTGAATCTCCTATTTGCTATTCCCACATCTCCCTGTTGGTTTATTTCCACTTTTACATGGAGCTCTTTCTTTAGTAGTTTCTCTAGAAAGGGTGTAGAAGTGGTAAATTTTTTTGATCCTGCAAGTCTGAAAATATTTTTATTTTGCCTAGACACTTGATGGGTAGTTTGGCTGGCTTGGAAATTATTTTGTCTTTAGTTTTGAAGGTGTTGGTTTATTGTCTTCTGGCTTCCAGAGTTGCTGTTGAGAAATCTGAAGCCATTCTGATTCTTGTCTGTGGGCTTTTTTCTTCCTGTCTCTGGAAAAGCTTGAAGGATCATCTCTTCAAGATGGTGTACCTTGATGTGGTCTATTTTTATCCATTGTGCTGTGTATGTGGTGGCTGCTTTGAGTCTGGGAACTCATGTCTTTCATTCTAGAAATGTTTCCTCTTCATATTTTTAATGGTTTCTTTTCCTGGATACTTATTATTTAGAAATTGGACTTCCTAGATTTTAAAAATCTTTTGTTTCTTGCTTTCCATCTCCTTTGTCTTTTGACCCTATCTTCTGGGCAATTTCTTCAACTTTTTATCTTCTAATTCTTTTATTCAGGCATCAGAGTTTTAGTTTCCATGAATTCTTCTGTGTTCTCTGAGTGTTTTCATACTTCTTTTTAAGAAATAATATTCTTTCTTTGTTTCATGAGAAACATCTGCTGTCATGTTTCTCAGTATATGAATGACAAGTTTTCTTCTCCCTGCATAGACTCTGTTTCTTCCAAGTTAGCTTTTTATGTCGGCTTCAATTTTTGTCTTTCAAATTTGGAGTTTTTGTCAGATGTCTGATAGTCCTTGGTCCAAGAGAGAGGGCTAAAGAACAGATGGGTAGCTCCTGGATGAAGCATGTTATTGTAAACTTTCCTATAAAGTGATAATGGCTGCGTTTTTTAGTTGGGGAAATGCCAAAATGCACATCTTTAGTTTTTTTCCTCCTGGGCTTGTCAGATTCCCTGTGAAGACCTTATCTTTCCAGCCTGGAGGATGAAGTCCTTGCTGCCAGCATTCTAGGAGTAGAGGAGGGAATAAGGCTGGGAATCTCAGCACTGGGTAGGCAAATGTTCCATTAATCATGTTTTTACTGCAGTTTCTCTGCTTTTAACTTTGTCTGCTATCTCTGAGTCCTGAAACACTGTGTTTTATTCCCTCTAGTCTAAAGTCTTTTGCCAGGGTAGAGAAGAGACAGTCATCTGGCTGGGTCATCTAGACATCTGGCTGCTTCTTAAACAGATTTTAAACTGTTCCTCTTTGTTTTAGCTATCTGTCTGCCATGAATTCTCTATCTAGCAGCTTCTGATACTACCACTTTCTTATCTATGGGGAATTCTATGATGTAAATAACTTTAATTTTAGCTTTCTTCACTACCAGCCTAGGATTCAGCTTTCTCAGATATACTGTCGTTTATTCCTTAACCATCTGCTTTTCAGCTTCTAAAAATTTATGCTGTTTTCTCTCCTATCTTACCTGTCTTGTGGATTTATGAATTAAAAGAATCATTTTCTTTTACCAAGTGGGATTTCAGGAGGCAGGGAAAATAAATTCACATGTTTAAACCCCTTACCTGAAGTCTACTGATAGCTATGATTTTCAGCTATATAGTCAGTTAATTCAGGGTTACAGGTCTAGTTTTCATTCCTTTGAACTTTTCAACTTGTGGAATATGAGAATATAAGTCTTTCACTTGCTTGTGCATTTTCAAATTCCTTGTTCTTCGTAAAAAACACTAAATAAATATTTGTGGAAAAAAGAAAGAATTTGAGAAGAATGTACAAAAGAAGGTGTTAGCATTTATTATCAAATTCGGGCTTTAAAACAACCTTGCAAGAGGCTTAGGTTCAGAGAGATAAATGGTATATGCCCAAGGTCCCTAAGCCCTGGGCATGGTGAGCAAATGAAGACTTGCTGCTCTAAAGACATCATTAAAAGAAAATTCTATTGATGTATTCGCTGAAATAGAAATAGTACATGTGTTTAAAAATATTAAATATAGACAGATAAGCAAAAAGTAGAAAATAACTATTGCCTATATTCTCAAGATCCTGGATTAGTAAACACAGTAAAATTTGATGAATATTTTTCAGATTTTTAAAAATGCATATATGAGTATATGTATAATACACAGAAATGGATCGTACTATAATACTGCTTCAAAAACTATTTTTTCAAAATTGACAAGTTGTGAATATTTTTCCATGTCATTAGGTATTTTTCTACAACATTGTATTAATGATGTACAATAGTTTATTTATCCAATCAACAGTGCTGGTGGTGAATATCTATATTAGTTTAGTCTTTGCCCCCACTGATTTTTTTTTCTCCAGGATAAATTACCAGAAGTGAAATTGCTGTATTAAAGACTATGTTCTTTAAAGGATTTTGAGGCATTTCCAGATAATTTCCAGAAATATTATACCATTTTATAGTTTCACAAGCTGTACATGAGTGTGTTCATTTCCTTAACTATTTCCAGCACTTGGTGTTCTCATTTTTTTTTTTAAGCTCTGTTAATATAACATATTTTTTGTTATTTTTAATATGCATCTTAATTACTGGTGTGTTTTAGTGGGTTTTTTTCATATTCATATTGGCCATTTGTATTTTTGTATATATGTTTTGACTTTTTCATTTTTCTCCGGAGATATTTATTCCTTATTGCTATTTTAGAAGTTTTTTTTAAAGATATTAACCATTTTTCATATATTGCAAACATTGTTTCCTGTTTTGCCCTTTGTCTTTTAATTTGGTTATGTTGTTTTCTTGACATAATTTAAAAATTTCTCCTTTAATTTATCTTTTCATTTATGGTTTCTTCCTTTGGTGTCATGCTTAGAAATTCCTTCTCCTTACTCAAAGTATATAATTGGTTTTCTAGTATTCTTATGGTTTTAATTTTGCATATTTAAGTCTTAATTCTTCTGGGATTTATGGAACGATTCTGTTTTTCTACCAATTTGAAATAACACTTTTACCAACATACCAAAACATTGGATCTATTTCTGGGGTTTCTTTTCTGTTCTACTAGTCTGCTGGAAGAAGACAACATACTTAAGATTCCTTTTATAAAATTATTTGGTGGGAAATTCTGGTTTTTACTGTAGGCTAGAGTACATGATACCAGAACTTAAGTGTATCTAGAGCAGATGCTGCCCTTCAGGGAATGAGAAAAGATGAGGCAAGAGAGACTATTTCAGAAATTTGGACCCTGTTCTCCAGGTTGCTAACCTTAACCTTTGGGTGTGGATTCCAGGTTAAGATTTTCTGCTCTAGGTAGAGGGGAAACACTGAAGGATCTTAAGAGTGGCAGTGACATGATTAGATTTGTTTGGTGGATGTCTGGTGACATTGTGGAGAATAGTTTTGGGGGAGTAGAAAAGTATCAAGTAGCTGCTATGTAGTAGTTGTAGTAAGAAATGGTGGGGAGTTTACACCACATGGTAGCACGTTTAGTCAATGTTTTTTACATTTGGGGGCTAGCAGTGTTCCAACAGTGAAAGACTACATTGTGTTACATGGTTGTGTTTCCTTTGTCAGCTTTAGACCATTGCAGCTGCTCAGGGAAAAGGTTGTAATTCTGTAGAAATAGATTGCTTTGACTAATACTTGGCAGTGATTATTTATGCGAAAACCCTACTGGAATCATATTTTCCCATCTTTTTCTCTCTTTGTTTTGAGTCAGTAGGAATAGTAACAACAACAACATTTTCAACTGAATGAAATGTGTGAGTGCCATATGTTTGCTCAGGGTTGTCTTTAATAAAAAAATAAAAAATAAATTTTTTTTTTTTAATAGAGGGGAGAAAATAGATAGTTAATAATAGCTTTTCTGTTTCTCTTTAAAGGGCCACTGGAAACTATATTTATTACCTATTAGGGTGTGGGACACTCAGTAGGTGATTAATACATATTAAATTAAGGAAAGAAGGAAATAAGAACCAAATCCTCACTTACCTTCTTCTGTTTTTATTTATTTTTCTTTTAGTTAAGAATACCAGTGACTTGTATAGTGCTGGATTTCTCTGAAGTCAGAGTTGTTGATTTTGACCAGACTTCTGCTGTCTCTACTTTCTGTTGTACTCCTCATTTTAAAGGGATGGGGGCTGCGGAGAGAAGACTAAGAAATAAGTGGGTCAGCTTGTTGGGATAGGGTGGTGGACTTCTGTTAACTTCTGATATATTTTGCTGAAATAGGTTATTCCATACTAAAAAGCAAGTACTGATTTTAATGAAGTAAATTTAATGTTTTTAGTGGAGTAAATACTGTTATTTAGAAAGATACTACCGTCATACCCATAAACCCATTGCTGTTGAGTCAATTCTGACTCATAGTGACCCTACAAGACAGAGTAGAACTGCCCCATGTGGTTTCCAAGGAGCAGCTGGTGGAATCAAACTGCCGACCTTTTGGTTAGCAGCCATAGCTCTTAACCACTACACCACTAGCATTTCCACTACTGTCATAGAGGATTGCAAAAAAATCTAGGACTAAGGGAACCAGAATTGTTTTTTTCTTTGTATATTATCTGGGATTTCTATAATTATTTCTGTTCTGTAGAAGGGGCCATGCTTTGCAGGGTTACATCTATCCTGTACAGGTATTCTGAATTCATTTCTCATATTACTTGATCCGCAGCCTCTTTTTTGTTCCAATTCTTTTCACCCTCTATCCGTCTTTTCTTTTTAATTAAACAGCATAGCCCTAGATATGTAAGATAGGCAAGACCATTTCCTTTATTAAAGAGGAAGTATTGGCATTTTGCTTTAAAAATACGTCCAAATAAAATATTTTTAGGAATGTATAGAGTCCCTGGGTGGTGCAAATGGTCAATGTGCTTGGTTGCTAACTGAAAGTTTGGAAGTTTGGGGTCATCCAGAGGCCTGGTGAAAAAATTAGCCGTTGAAAAGCCTGTGGAGCACAGTTCTGCTCTGACACACGCATGAGGTTGCCATGGTTTGGAGTCAACTTGATGGCAACTGGTCTGGCTTTTTTTTTTTTTTTAAATAATTAATTGGAAAAATTCAATATTAAATGATAGAGATATAAAAGTATAGGAAAGCAAGAATGAGTTAATGTTGTCATCTGTCATGACTGTCAACCCTCTAATTAATAGGAACACCTAAGCTAAGCGTCCATATATAAAAATTAAAAAACAATAACAGCTGGTTTGTTTTCATCAGCCCTTCCCAGCCTGATCTAACCAGTAGAACAGTAGGCGTGTATTTGAGAGCAATGAGAATGAATATGCTCAAAATGGTACCATACTGTACACGGTTTTTAACTCATTTATAATTTCATCTGTTTAATGGCATTTATGTTAGGGCCTGAGTGTTTGAGTGCAGGCCAGGGCACACTTTTATTTCTGAATTAAATTGTCTCTTTTTGATGTTACAGAAGCCAAGGCTGCCCCAAGAGATTGTTTCATTGATGTGAACTCTAAAGGTGACAGATTTGGCAATTGTGGTTTCTCTGGCAATGAATACAAGAAGTGTGCCACTGGGTAAGTGGAAGTGAGGTTATGAAGGAATGGGAGAGATTTTAAGACCAGTCATGTCCAGGATTTTTTATAACTCTTTGTAACTGTGACTTTCTCCACCTTAAATACCTATCTTTTCAAACTTACAATTTGGTAACACAAAATTTCAGAGAGATTCTGGTGTTAGGAACAGAAGTGGTAAAATAATTCCTCTTTCTTCTAAAGCTGTCTATAATCTAGTCATTTTTAAAATCTTGCTTTGTTTATACTTGATCTACAATAAGAACCCCAACCAAATACCCTTTTCCTCTTTTACTTTCACTAAAACATTATTAAAATTTCCTGCAAAATTAGTTCTGGACTTCATTATTTTCTTCAGGCTTTACATAATTTTAAAGTGATGAATGAAAACTTTTTTTGTTTACATAAGTAACATTTGCTTATTGTAAAAAATTAGTAATATTAAAAAAGTTTTAAATGAGAGAAAAGTCATCATAATCTAAATCCATGTATATTCACTATTTTGTTATCTTTCCTCCCTTCTTTTGTTTCTGTGCAGAACATGTACATACACACTGCCACTTTACATAATTGGGTTTTTTCTGTAATACTGTGCATTTTCCCTGCGCTCTCAGCCTCTTACTCCACACCACACCAGTTAGGCTAAAGCACCTGTAGTGAGACTGCTTGCAAAGAGTAATAGCAACAGTGACCTCCCTGTCATTAAATCCAGCAGATATTGTTAGGTCTTCATCTTACTGGACTTTAAGTAGCATTCAACTATGTTGGTTTCTTTCTTGAAGAAACCTCTTCCTTGGACTTGATGCTCCTTTGATGTGGTTTTTTTTTGGGGGGAGGCTCCCTTTTCTCTACCCAGCCATTAATTGCTGGAGTTTTTCAAGGCTCAGGCCTAATCTCTCCTTTCTCTTTACTCTATGTTCTGTCCGCATATGATTTTATGCTCTTCTGTGGCTTCATCTGCTGTTTCTGTGAGATGTTTCAGCCATACTGGCCTCCACGTGGCCTTCTGCCATGGGGCCTCTGCACATGCTGTTCCTTCTGCCAGACGTGCTCCTCTCTCCCCCCTTAGCCTAGTTACTCTGTTTATCCTCTAGATCTCAGTTCAAGTACCACTTCTCGAAGGAAGACTTCCTCAACTTCCTTGACAAGGTCAAATGCCTCTCTGCTGAGTGTTCCTAATGTTGTGAACTTCTTTTTCATAGAGTGATATGTTATATTGTCATTGTTGTTTGATTCAAAATACCTTCTAATTTAAAATGTGATTTCTGCATTGATTCATGGATTATTAAAAATGAATTTATCCATTTCCAAATATTTGGGTATATTCTGGTTACCTTTTTGTTTTTGACTTCAAGTTTAATTCCACTGAGGTTAGAGAACCTACTCTGTATGATTTCACTTCTTTGAAAGTTTTTGTGAGGTGCATTATTATGCTGCCTGTGGCTTATTTTGGTTATTGTTCTACATGCAACTGAAAAAAGGCATATTTTATAGCTGTTGGCTGTGTTATTCTACAAATGTCAAGTTAATTCGTAGTCTTATTGAAATCTTTTATATCTTCTGTGTTTTTTTTTTTTTTGATGTTTGTTTCTTAATCCTGACAAAGACGTGTTAAAATCTCTAGATATGGTTTTGAATTTGTCTATTTCACCTTTTAATCCTTATTAGTTTTTGCTCTCTATGTTTTGCATTTATGTTATTAGGTGCATACTTATTTAGGATTGTTATGTCTTCCAGATAAATTGACCCTCTTACTGTTACAAAATGTTTTGTGGCATTTGTCACAGCTTTGTTTATGTCATGTTATGTAAATGCTTGGTTATTGCCTTTCTCACTAAACTGTAAGCTCCAGCTTAGCATTTTATCTTCAGTACCTACCATCATATCTGGCAAATAATAAGTAATTGTTAAGTATTTGTTGAGTGGATGAATGAAGGAATATATGATATACTTAATGGGCAGAGAGTTAATACAACTGATTGAATGAACTGACCTAAAATCTAGTGATAAATGGTTTAATGCAGAGTTGGACGGAGCTTGTAGACATGCCTTGTCCTTGTCTTTGGCCTTGTCTTATTCCCATATTTTAATGAAAATTTATGAACTGCATTTATCACATTTATAAATTACTGGATAGCTGATTCAAAAACATTTTATAATAGTAATACAAGGACTTCGCTCCACCGCCCATCCTCTTAGGCGGTCACGTTGGAGCATCTGGGCTCGCCGCCCATAGAAATGGATCACGAGGCCAGAAGCTAGCTGAACAGATGTTTCAGAGAATTATTCTTTTTTCTGCAGTAGTTGGCCTTATCTATGGGTATGTGGCTGAACAGTTTGGATGAACTGTCCGTATAGTTGTGGCTGGATTTGCTTTTTTGCATTTGCTGATACTTCTTCCTTGGCCCATTTATTGCTGGCACCCCCTGAACTGGTCACCTGTTCAAGATTCGGGAACAAAAGACAAGAATCTAGGGGATAGAAAAATTAGTAGTTGTGCTAAGAAGAATTGATTGGGGTTTTTGTGGTTCAACTTGACTACAGCACCTGCTTTTGTCTGGCGTGAAATGAGCTAAATTGCTTTCCTGCCCAAATCATGAGTTCAAAACCACCTATGTTCTTATGACACAGCTGTGTATAGATTGAGTTCTCTTTATATTTCATTTCTAACCCAGTTGGGTTATGATTTATAAATATTTTAGCCCTTCTCTTTATGATCTTACTCTGAAATGAAGAACAGAAAACACAAGTCTGCAGTTTTTTTCAGGTCACCATAAATATGAAGAGTGAATGCCTCATAAATGATACTACAGTTTAACTATCAAAGTTTTATAATTCATCAAGTAAACTGTTTAATGATCTCAATTAAAACTCACAGCACCCCCCGCCCCCCGCTGCCAAAAAAAAAAGAAAAAGAAAATTATAAAATTTAGAGTTAAACTCCTAGGGTTTGAATGCTTGTTAAACCCCTTATACAACCCAAACCCAGTGCACATCTCTTAAACCCTGGCAAGTTAACTTACTTACATACGTTATTTTTCTCCTTTGTAAAATAGGGATGATAACAGTACCTATTTCTAAGTGTTGTTTTAAAGAATGGATGGGTTGATACGTTAGTACTAATTACAGTGTCTGGCTCATTGTAGTACCCTTCATCATCATTGTCATCATCATCATCACTATCTTTATTATCATCCTCCTCCTCATAGAAAATGTGTAAAATGTAGAAAAGTCTAAAGAAAGTAATCACACATGGTCCTACTATCCAGAGATACTCCCTTAAATTTTTGTTGTACTTCTTCTCATGTGTATATGCGTACATAAACATATCTACGCTTTATATGTATGTAAACATGCGTATATATGTATGTGCAGTGAGTCAGGTCTGCATAAACAAAAAATGCATAATATGATTTATACTGTTTTATAAATTGATGTATTCACTTTCATTATTTTAAGAACATTTTGGGGAATGCACCAAGCTTCATTTAACTATTTCTTTGTATTAGAAATTTAGATTGTTTCTATTAATTTTATGTTTTAACCAAGGCTGTGATAAACCCAGCTGAAGTATTTCTTTCTCTAGTTGTTTCCTTAACAGATTTATTTATCTTGGTCAACGGATATGGATGGTTTAAGGCTTTCATAGATACTTGCAAATCGACCTTCAAAACGTTAAACTCATTTTATGTTCCCATTGCATCCTCACCAACACAGGGTATTATCTGAGTTTGAAAGTCTTTTCCAATTTGTTATATTAAATAGGTATTTTGTTTTTGTCTTAGATGAATTTTTGAATAATTGTATAAATTTTTGTGGGGGTTTAAAAAAGTCTTTAAAAGGATACAGAGAAAACGTGGCTTCCACTCCAGTCTTCTTTTTCTTGTTCCTACCCTAATCCCCAGGTAACTATTTCTTTTAGCTTCTTGTGTGTCCTTCCAGCAGTTCTTTACGCAAATATGTATAATCTTCTCCCCCACCCTAGTCTCATCCCTGTTGTGCAGATTACATACACCATTCTGCATCTTGTATTGTTCCCTTTCGCTGAAAGGAATATCTTCTTTCTCAGTGTGATCTATTTAAACTTTTTAAATGAAAAATTTCAAAATACAGAGGAGTAGAAAGAATAGTATAATGAACACCTATTTACCGTGGAGTAAAAACGTATTTGCTTTTCTGTATTTTGGTGAACCATTTCTAATTAACTTATACAAACCAAAAACCAAACCCCCTGCCACTGAGTCGATTCTGACTCATAGTGACCCTACAGGACAGAGTAGAACTGCCCCATTGGATTTCCAAGGAGTGGCTGGTGGATTTGAACTGCTGACCTTTTGGTTAGCAGCCTGAGCCCTTAAGCACTGAGTCACCAGGGCTCCAAATAACTTATAGGCATTATAATACTTTACTCCTAAATTCCTCAGTATATGACTCCAACAAATAAGGCTATGTACAATATTATTACCACACCTAACAAAATTAACAATTTCCTAATATCATCTAAATACCCGATCAGTATTAAAATTTCCCTAAATGCCCTCAGATTGTCTTTCAGAGCTGGCTTTTTTCTTACATCAGGACTTAATCAAGGATCACACAAGGCTATCTGGTTGTCATGTCAGTTAAATCACTTTTAATCTAAAACATTATTATTTCACTTTATTATTTTCTTTTCAATGACATTGATCTGTGGGAATGACTGAGCCAGTGGTCTAGAATGGTCCATGCTCTGGATTTCTTTGATAGTTTCCTCTCAATGTTGCTTGTGTATCAAACAATATTTTCTTTAAATCAGAAGTTGAATCCAAAGTCAATTATATTCAGATTAAATATTTTTGACAAGAAAATGTCATAAGTAGTATATTATGTTAGGAAGCAGATAATGCCATGTTGTCTTGTTATTAGTGATACTAAGTGGTGATGACCGGATCTTGTTATTGAAAAGCTATGCTCTCCCCGTTACAGCTATCAGTGATGAATTTGTACCTTATGAGTACCCAGTTCCCCACCAACCTTTACCTCATGGTTTAGCATGCATTGATAATCCTTGCCTGAGGCAATTACTTTATTTAATGTTATCATACATTTCTTTTATTAATACAACAGTGACATCTCTTCTTAGCTTTGTTGGCTGTTTGCATTTCTTATTTTGTGTGGGTCTTTGCCAATTTTTTTCTGTTGAAGTGATTATCCTTTCAAACCAAACCTGTTGCAGTCCAGTCAGTTCCAACTCATAGCGATCCTATAAGACAGAGTAGAAGAGTATAACTGCCCCAAAGTTTTCCAAGGAGCTGCTGGGGGATTTCAACCGCCAACCTTTTGGTTAGCAGCAGAGCTCTTAACCACTGCACCCCCAGGGCATACGTATGCATATATATGTGTGTATGTGTATATATGTATATGTGTTGGTTGTTTGTATGTATATACACTGGATACATTTTATGTTTGCATTATCTTTCCATCTTTATAGGAATGCTTTGTGTGGAAAGCTTCAGTGTGAGAATGTACAAGGCATGTCTGTATTTGGAGTTGTGCCTGCTATTATTCAGACCCACCACAGAGGCACTACATGTTGGGGTGTGGATTTCCAACTGGGATCCGATGTTCCAGACCCTGGGATGGTGAATGAAGGCACACAATGTGATGTTGGAAAGGTAATCAAAATCTTTTCTATGTGAAAAGCAAATATTTGTTTTAATCTGTATACAAACTCAGGGACTGGTCTTTTCTGTTTGTAAAAGAAATCCATATTTATTATAGAGAATTTGAAAAATACAAAGCTACGAAGAAGAAAATTAAGAACAACTATAATCCTACCATCCGGATTTCTTCACTAAGAATCATATGCTATAACTATGTTTTATACTTTGTAATATACTGGGCAAAATTTCCTCCCCTGTGCTATAATTTATTAACCATCTTCCTGTTATTGGGACACTTAGGTAATTTTCAGGATTGTGTGTATGTGTGTCTAAAAACGTCACAGTGCTTGTCTTGCCCGTGCCCCTTGCAACCTTGGCCACAGTTGTTTGTATCACATACAAGCCCAGGGTTAGCCAATCCATGACTTATTTCCAGTGGTTTTATATAAGAAAATGAGCTGGGCCAGATTCCTTTTTCAAAAATACATCATTAGGAAAGGTAAGTAGGAGAAAATATTTAGAACAAATCAGGAATCAAAATTCTACATATTAAAACTTGGGGGATGCAATTAATATAGTACTTAGATGGAAATTTATAACCTTAGCTTGAACTCAACCCAAGTTAAAAAATAAAGCTTGGGTAAAACCAAGAAGAGTAGAAGAGTACAGGAAATAATATGTGGAAGCAGAATTGTTGAGTAAATAGAAGGAACCAACTCAGAGAACAGAGGAAGTGAGAGAGAACACAATCGATTAATTATGTGGCCCCTGAAAAAGACATGTAGATGGACCCTCAAGTTATCTCAGTTTCCAGCATGTTTTCAGTACCCATTCTGTTCCTCATTTCTTCTTGCAAAAAGACTTATATTTGTATATGTGTTCTTACAGCCAACTAAGCTTGACTACTGCAGCTATTATAAGTAACGCTGGGAAAAACAGCTTTATAAAGTTAAATTTCAGAATATTCCTTGATTGTTTTTTGAAGTTAAATTATTATAATGATATGTATATATATATAGTTTTAAGGTTTTAGATATAGATTTGCCAAATTGCTCTTTAAAAATGTTTTTACTTGTTTACCTTTTGATCAGTTGTGTTTAAGTATTTTCATTTCTCCATTGATGGCAGCGGGTGCGGGTTTTATACCGTTGCCAAGATTAACTGTTATGTTTAAAACCTCCATTGGTGATTTCCTTTTTATTTTTGTATGTTTTTAAATTTTCATTTTAAATGTTTCATTAGTGATTTTGAATTTTTTTGTCTATATGTTTCTTCTTTTGTGATTTGCTTGTTGATGTTCTTTGTCTATTTTAAGATTAGGATTTTTTTTTTGTGGCTTTGGAAGGACTTTAATTTACTTGTGTCATATATGTTATATTATGAAATATATATAATGCTTTTGCCCAGATTGTTTGCGTCTTAATTTTTAGTGTGTTTTGGCATGCAAGATGTTTATATTTTTTATGTATTCATATCTATTATTCCTTTCCAACTTTACTTACATATTTTGAAAGACCTTTTTCAACATAGTATTAGATCATTAATTCTCTTCTGTTTTCCAGTGTGTTGTTTGCTTCTTATTTTACTACTTGTCTTTTAGTACCCTTGGAATATTTGTGTGTGCATAATATGGCGTTGGCATGCATTCTCTTTTTTTCTTCTGTCATTCATTTATTAAAAAATGATGACCATATGCCAAGCTCTCGTGTTATTTATTTATTTATTTCAGAATGGCTTATCATTTGCCTAAACAATCTGAATTTTAATCTTTCTTTTTAATTTGAAATCCCATCTGAATTATTTATTTAATTTGTACACGTACTTGGACTTAGTCTGTTTTTTCTTCCTTCATGTCCATTGACCTGTTGATTAATCATGTGTCAGTATTGCCCTGCTTTGATTTTGATGATTTTATAGTATATGCTTAATATCTGGTAGTACAAATCCCTGCTTATTCTTTTTCATAGTTTCTTTGGCTACTTTTATTCATTTATCAGTCCAGATGGATTTGACCTCATTTTGTCAAGGTGCAAAATAATTAAAAAAAAAAAAAGGCCCTTTGGAATTTTGGTTGGGATGGCATTAAATTTATAAATTTATAATGGGGAAAACTGACATCTTTATTGAGTCTTCCCATAGTAGAACATGGCATGTCTCTCCTTATTTTTGGAGGATCTTCTTTTAATGATTTAGCCATAGAGGTCCTTTCTATTTTTTGTTAGTTTTATTCCTAGGTATTTTATACTTTTATTGCTGTTATGAATAGACCTTTTTCTCATATTATATTTTCTAATTTCTTGGTGGTGATAAGAAAAGCTATCAGGTTTGTATGTTATATATTTGTCTGGTGATTACTGACATTCAGAAAAAATATTAATTTATATAGATTCGTTAGTTATGTACTTAGTGTTCCATATTTTTGTTATTGATTACATTAGAATTTTCTAGGTAAACAGTTGTCATCTATAAATGATAAAATTTTGACCTCTTATATTTAATTCAGTTTATTTTTCTTGTATAATAGCAATGATGGAACTTTCAGAATAATTTTAAATAATAATGATAGTGTTCATCTTTGCCTTGTTGCTAATTTGAGTGGGAATGCATATAGCCTTCCGAGGTTAAATATGACTTTGGCTATTGGCTAGTATTTGTCTTTTAAGTGGAGTATCTTTTTAATCTTAATTAGTATGAATAAAAATGGATTTTAAATTTTACAAGTAGTTTTTTGACAGCCATTGAAATAATCATGCTTTTCCTTTGATGTATTGATGTAAATTATATTAATAAATTCCCTGACATTAAACCATCTTTGCATTTCTGGAACAAACACTGGCAATGTTATATTACTCCTTAGATATATTCCTGGATTCTATTTACTGAAGAATATACTTTTGTATATATGAAGCTGTGTTCTTATGATATTTTTTAGGATTTATGAAATTTTATTCTGTAGATTATAGTTTGTACTTTTAAGTCTCACAGAAACTCAGCCAAGACTGGATTAAAGTATGCAAGGACAATTAATGATTCAAACCACAGAGACAAAAAGCTTTGAGAGTCAGAATCTCAGATAATATTCCCATGATTTTTTCCCCACCGTCTCTTTCACATTTGTGTCTCTCTTGGTGGCTCTGTTTCCTTCTGCTGCACACAGATCTTTACCATATGGCAGGGAAGACTCATCTGACATTTTTCCAGCCCCTCCTGAGCTAGGTAGGCTTGTGTGCCCTACAGCTAGAAATCAAGACATCCTGGAAAAAGACTATAAGGCAAAGCTTGAAGAGCCAGTTGTAATGTCCAGAGAAGTAAAGCCGAATGATCGGTAGCACCTAATCTACATGCTTTACCACAGGCTTAACTCTCTGCTTAAGCCAGGGCTGTTTGGGGAGGTGATGAGTTAAGAAACTTTACCAGGAAAAAGGATTGGGACAGCACTGGGTAGAAGATAAGCAAACAAGTAAATAAACAACAGCAAAAAAATAGTCACAGAGATCACTACATTCAAGTCTTGTTATAGCCTCTCTTTGTTTTCTGCACTTTCACGTATCTGAGGTCAGGGATTGGTGGGAGCCTCGAGAATGGACTTTTGTTAACAGAAGAGGGTAGTATTCACTTGTACCTCGTTCCCTTATAGCTTTCACTCTTGAGTTGTATTTCCTACTCAGTGTTTTTATTTATTTATTTTTTTAAAGTCTCTCTTTATATCAGCATAAGTGAAAAATCTTGGTCAATTACTACATATTAATGAAATTTAGAGTAAAAATGTAAACTGGAAAAAACAGAGTTTGGCAAAAGATGGTAGGTAGCAATATTCATTTATCTTTCTCTCCCCAAACCTCTCAAAATATAAAGTAATGAATAGGGAATAAGCCCTAAAGAGCAAAATATAGGAGATTTCATCAGAAGATAAAGATTTCAGCAAAGCTTCGGAAAAGCACAAGAGGATGAATAATAGTTTGACTAAGTAGTGGCATCTGCAACATAAAGTGCAAATAGAGGGGACGTGAACAAGAAAGACTACCTCCTAGCCTAGCAAAACCCTGAACAGACAGGTGGTTTGGGAGTACTGGTTACAGCTGAGCAGCATGAAACATGGACCTGGAAATGGGTTAATCTCAGTCTACATGTGGAGAGGCTGGCTTTTGACCTGCTTCTCCTCCTCTGTCAACAAAACACCAGGGATGAGTTGCCTGTTCCTCTAGATAGGAGACCAGAAGATATACTTTGTGATATTATTTGATATTATTTTTAGTGGTACTTGTACGAGATGCTTGCCCCCTTCTCCATTTACCCTTGTATGTAGTTCCACTTCATGTACACATAACTGAAATATAGATGGACTGTTCTATAAATTTGGGCAATTCCCTGAGAAAACTGAACGAAAAGATAGAGACAGAAAAATATGAGAGAAAAGATAAAAGACTGAGAGGACCAGTGAAGGAGTTCTAAAAGCCAACTAATTGGGTTTTAGAGAAAGAAAACAGAGAAAATGAATAATTTTGAACTTTCAGAGTACTGGTAAAGAAAAATCCTGGAAACATCCAGAGACAAAAACACAACCCGAAACAAACGTAGGTTATATACAATGGAATGAGATTCAGTTCTGAATTCTGGAAGATGAGGGGCTGTATAGTTCCACGTTTCTGAAGGATTCTCCAATTCTTGAGAGTTTATTCTTTACATAGCTGAAGTATGAATCAAGTGAGAGGGTACAATGAAAACACTTCAGACATTCAGAGCCTCAGAAAATTTATCTTTTGTTTATCCTTTCTTAGGAAATCACCTAAAGTAGTGTTCTAGAAAATGAGGAAGTAAAACCAAAAAGAGGAAGAATCCAAGAAACAGGAGAATGTCAAAGGCAAATTCCAAGACAACAGCTGCATGCCAGGCCAGGACAGCAGTCAGTTCAGGCTGGAGTGAGAGGACCCTATAGGCAGCTTTTAGAGAAAGAACTTGAAAGAGGAAATGGCGCGGTAGCCTTTTGGGGGGCACGGAGAGAATATGGAGGATATAATCAAGGCCAATTGTGCAAAAAGAAAGAAAAGCATTAGCTGTAGGAAAAACAAAAAGCTACACGAGAAAGAAAATAAAGTCAGTGTTGAAATCTACAGCGTTTCTGTCTGAATTGCTGGCAGGGAATACTTACTCCCCGCTTCGCACGTTTTCTGGAGGAGGACCTTCTGTTAGAATATAACACCCCAGGCCTCCATCTGATCCTCTTTCACTTCTCCCCGAGGGAGGACAAGTGATTGATCCAGAGGATGCGTTTGGGAGAAGACACTGGGCATGGGTGGCTCAGTCCCTTCTGTCTTCTCTTTTCAGATCTGCCTGCCTGCAGAGAGGGTGCATTCTGGTCTGCTCTCTCAGCCATGCAGTAAACTTAGCAGGGCAGGCTCTGCTTCTGTGGGGGGAGGCCTGTGGTTGTCCAGAGCAGCCTGTGACTGGGCAGGTAAGTTGACTCTGGGGTGCAGTATTAGGCAGCCCGTAGTTGCTGTGTTCTTAAAGCTTGTTAAACAGCTTTCTCAGTAATTAAGATGACAGTCTGATCTCCCGTTGTCAGCCTCCTGTGTCTTCTCTCAGCTGGTTCTGAACTTGCTCAGGGAATAGTGAGTGGAGTGTCAGGTACTGACTCGATAATTCCCCAGTATTAAATGCCGTAAATATCCAGTAGTATTTACTTTGAGAAAGTGGAGGAGGGGCAATAAGGGTTGTGTAGGGAAGCTCAATTCTTATCAATCATACAGACTTCAGTAGAGGATGTCTAAAATAGATAAATAAAAAAAATAGCAATATATACTATTTTAAAACAGGGAGGTTATTGTCAGAAGAAACAGTGGTTGCCTCTAGACCGCTGGAATGGCAGATTAGGGAAGAGTGGCTTTTTGTCATAAACCTTTCAGCATTATTTGATTTTTAGCCATGTGCATGCATTATTTGGATTTAAAACATTAAATGAAAAAACAAAAAGCAATTGGTAACCCATTCTTTAGAAGTGATCATTGAAGTGTTCTGTCAACTTGATTGAGAATAGCATAGCACTGACATTCAGAGGCTTTGATTGACAATCACAGGCTGAGTGACTCTGCAGCGGGAAGAACTCATGACAATAGTGATGGTTTACGGTAGTACTGAAAAATCTGTGTGTTACCAAAGTTGTGAGATTTTTCTCTGAAACTTGATATAATAGAAAACATGCTGCTTGCCTTGTTTGAAAATAATAACCAACAAAACATGCCTTTTTCTTTCCCCAAAATGTAACATAAGAGAAGGCAAATTTTAAATAGGTATTTACTGACTATGAAAAGGAAATCAGACATGCTTTGATGGCTTTAAAAATGAGCATGTGTTCCCTTCAGGATTGGTGCTTGGCTTAATATTTCTAGGAATGAAACACTCCTGTTTAATGAGTTGACACTATGTGTTTGTTTTTCGAGAAATGTTCTGGGAACATTTGAAAAGAATGTATTCTCATTTATAACATAGAGTGATAATTATAAATCCATAGCTTTTCATTCTAACTTATTGTTGATATGTTAAAAGTTTAGATAAAACAATGTTAAAGTCTCTGATCAGTGTGTGTTTGGGTTGGGAACTTTCTTCATTCCTTTTCCCTTATTACAGTTATAAAAGTTTTTCTGTTAAGAATGCTGTGTTTTTAGCAGACTTTCTTGACTGTATTAGTTGTGGATTATAATCTTCTATCAGTTTAAGATGACCATTTCCTCAATTTTAATGTTTTTGTCTTAAGTTTTACTTTAATTGATATTAACATTTGTTTGCCTGGTTCTTTTCACTGTCGTTTTGCTTCAAGTATATGTCTTATGACTAGAATATAGTTAGATTTTGTTTTATGACCCAATCTAAGGTTTTTCTTCCTTTTGGAAAAAAGTTTTTGTTTTTAACATTATGGGAATATCACATTTTCTTTAAAAATATTCAAACATATTGTGTAAAACAAAAAGTAAAGGCTCCCTGATGATACCTCACTCATTTCCCTTCCTTTCTCAACTCATTTACTAGGGGTAACAACTGTTAACACTCTATGTATATTAAGCCTATCCTCTTTCTGGGCATTTACAAGTATATACACACACCCATATGCATGCACATGGGTGCGCACACGCACACACACGCAGTTTAAAACAAAAATGAGATAATATTATATAATGTTCTGAAATGTTTTTCCTCATCAGCATAGCACAGAGATCCTTCATGTCATTATATGAAAATCTACTTCATTCCATTGTAAACCAAAAAAAAAAAAAAAAAAAAAAACCATTGCCATCGAGTGGATTCCAACTCATAGCGACCTTATAGGACAGAATAGAACTACCCCGTAGAGTTTCTAAGGAGTGCCTGGTGGATTCAAACTGTTGACCTTTTTTGGTTAGTAGCTGGATGCTTTCGCACTGTGCCACCAGGGCAGACTGTATGCCTAGGAGTGGAATTGCTGCGTCATATGGTAATTCTGAATACCAGTGCTCATGAGGAACCTGTACATAGATCGAGAAGCAGTCATTTGAACAGAACAAGGGGATACTGCGTGGTTTAAAGCCAGGAAAGGTGTATGTCAGGATTGTATCCTTTCACCATACCTGTTCAGTCTGTGGAAACCCTCGTGGCATAGTGGTTGAGTGCTACAGCTGCGAACAAGAGGTTGGCAGTTGGAATCCGCCAGGTGCTCCTTGGAAACTCTTAGGAGGCAGTTCTACTTTGTCCTATATGGTTGTTATGAGTTGGCATCGACTTGATGGTAGCGGGTTTATTCAGTCTGTATGCTGAGCAAATAATCTGAGAAGCTGAACTGTATGAAGAAGAAGAACAGGGCATCAGGATTGGAGGAAGACTCATTAACAACCTGCCTTATGCAGATGACACAACCTTGCTTGCTGAAAGTGAAGAGGACTTGAGGCACTTACTGATGACAATCAAAGACCACAGCCTTCAGTATGGATTGCACCTCAGCGTAAAGAAAACAAAAATCCTCAGAACTGGACCAATGAGCAGCATCATGATAAACAGAGAAAAGATTGAAGTTGTCAAGGATTTCATTTTACTTAGAGCCACAGTCAACACCCATGGAAGCAGCAGTCAGGAAATGAAAAGATGCATTGCGTTGGGCAAATCTGCTGCAAAAGACCTCTTTAAAGTGTTGAAAAGCAAAGATGTCACCTTGAAGACTAAGGTGCACCTGACCCAAGCCATGGAATTTTCAATTGCATCATATGCATGTGAAAGCTGGACAATAAATAAGGAAGACTGAAGAACTGATGCCTTTGAATTGTGTTGGCAAAGAATATTGAATATACATACCATGGACTGCCAAAAGAATGAACAAATCTGTCTTGGAAGAAGTACAACCAGAATGCTTCTTGGAAGGAAGGGTGACAAGACTACGTCTCACGTACTTTGGACATGTTATTAGGAGGGATCAGCCCCTGGAGAAGGATGTCGTGCTTAGCAAAGTACAGGGTCAGCAGAAAAGAGGAAGACCCTCAATGAGGTGGATTGACACAGTGGCTGCAAGAATGGACTCAAGCATAACAACAATTGTGAGCATGGTGCAGGACTGGGTGATGTTTTGTTCTGTAGTACATAGGGCCGTTCTGAGTCGGAACCTACTCAACAACATCTAACAACAACATGGTAATTCTATGCTTAAATTTTTGAGGATCCTCTAAACTGTTTTTCACAGGGCTGCACCATTTTACATTCCCACCAGCAATGGATGAGAGTTCCTATTTCTCCATATGGTTACCAACAGTTGTTATTTTCTGTTTTTCTCACATCCTCACCAACATTTGTTATTTTCCATTCTTTTAATTTTAGCTATCCTAGTGGGTGTGAAGTGGTACTCATTGTGGGTTTGATTTGCATCTCTCTAATGACTAATGAAGCAACCCTGGTGGTGCAGTGGTTAAAGTGCTCGGCTGATAATCTAAAGTTGGTGGTTTGAACCCACCAGCCGCTCCGTGGGAGAGAGACCTGGCGATTTGCTCCCGTAAAGATTACAGCCTAGGAAACAGTATAGGGCAGTTCTACTGTGTCATATAGGGTTATTATGAGTCAGAATCAACTCGACGGCACACAGTAGCAACAACAGCAACAATGACAAATGACGAGCATCTTTTCATGTGGTTATTGATCGTTGTATATTTCTTTGTAGAAATGTCTATTCAAGTTCTTTGCCCATTTTTTGATTGGGTTGTTAGGTCTTTTTGTTGCTGAGTTGTAGGAGTTCTTTATGTATTCTGAGTATTAAACCATTAACAGATATATGGTTTCCAAATATTTTCTCCCATTCTGTAGGTTCTCTCTTTTTTCATAAAGTCCTTTGATGCACCAAAGTTTTAAATTCCGATGAGGTCCAATTTATTTTACGTTTTGTTGGTTATCTATTTTTTTCTTTCTGTCATTGTATGTGCTTTTGGTGTCATATCTAAGAGTTCACTGTTAAAAACTGTGGCTATCTGTTTATCCCTATGTTTTCTGCTAAGAGTTTGATGGTTTTAGTTCTTATATTTAGATGATTGATGCATTTTGAGTTAATTTTTATGTAAGGTATGAGAGATATGTCTAACTTCATTCTTTTCATGCGGAGATCCAGTTGTCCCAGCACTATTTATTGAAGAGACTATTCTTTCCCCATTGAATGGACTTAATACCCTTGTTGAAAATCAGTTGACCACAGATGTATGGATTTATTTTGGACTCTAAGTTCTATTTCATTGGTCTATATGTCTATCTTTATACCAGTACCATGCCATTTTGATTACTGTAGCTTTATAGTACACTTTGAAATTGGGAAGTGTGAGTGCTCCTACTTTGTTCTTTTTCAAGATTATTTTGGCCTCTTGCATTTCCATTTGAATTTGAGAATTAGCTTTTCCATTTCTGAAAAAAAGGCTGTTGGAATTTTGATTGGGATTGTGTTGAATCTGTAGATTACTTTGAGTAGTGTTGACATCTTAACAATATTAAGTCTTCCAATCCAAGATCACAGGAGGGTTTGATTTTTATTTACACAGTTTAATTTATTAACATTTCAGCCTATTTCTATGATCTTATTTAGTATTGTTTGTAAATGCTTCCTTGATATTTCGTACTTTACCTCTGTTAATGATATTGAACAAACTGTGTGTGTGTGTGTGTGTATGAAAGAGAGAGAGAAAAATAGAGATAGGTAGATAGACATTTGGCTGTTATACATCTTGTTTCTTTTCTGTTGTGCTACTTGTTTTCTTAATAGCAATAAAAACATTAATTTTTTTTAACTGATGTCAAGAATAAAAATATTATGTACTGTTTTCCCCAATTAATATGCAAACTATTACTCCCAAACCCCCATGCTCCATTTTTTTGTTGGAAAAATATTGGCTTTAAACTCCAGGTTATTATTTAGATAGACAGACAGATAGACAGACAGACAGATAAAAAGATAGATTTTAAGGTCTTTTGTTTTTCTGTATTTTATTAAGTTTCTTAACTATGCCAACAACATATATGTACAAGAAGGATAATAAATACTCAGTATGTGTTCCTATACTGGCACACCTTGAACCAAACTGACAACTGATGAAATGAAACATGACACATTTTGTATAGCCATAACCTTGTAACTATCGGTATAGTCAAGGAGCCTAACACCTGTGTTTTTATAAGCCAGGTTGGGGCCTATCCTTACTGGCAATCCCTCCATGTAAGGCTGGCCTACAGACACTTTGATCAGGCTAACGATTTGGTACTACTTCAGACGCACATTTTTTATATATTTGTTGAACATTTATTTAGAGAAGCTAAATACTGGGTTTGGTTCTACCCATCCCACAGGGTATACACTGCTAGTCAGAACACTCTTTTCCACCGAACACTTTAGATTTTTCTGCTCCCTAAGGCAAATCTGCTGGATATGAACACATTTCATTTTATTTCTGTCATTTAATGCTTCAAGTGTCTATTGTGTATCAATTTTTTAAAGAAAAGTCTCCTTTTATTTGAATAGGGAAGCTCTCAGTCTCCTCTAAAAACCCATGTATATACGAAAAAAGTATTTTGGATTCTATGTCCAGGAGAACTGGGTGGCCGGAGGACAGGTGAAGAATGACTTTTTATTGTAGAGTCTTATGTACTTTTTGAATTTTTAATAATATGAATGTATTTCTTATTTGAAAATTAATTTAAAATTATTAAAGGAAACAGATTTTGGGGAACCTCTGACTCTAAGTACAATTCTGGCCAAACATATATACTTTTAGAATAGTAAAGAGATCTATCAATATTTCATTTTACGTTTGTTCTCTAAGTGTTCCTTATTTCTTTATAGCATTTAAATATTCTTATTTTGTGTGTTTGATTACCTAATAAAATGTAAAAACAGCACTCAATTATTTTTTTTTAAAAAGCCAGTGTTCTTTTTTTCTAACTTATCACAAAAGAGCAATTTTCACAAAGATGTCAATTTTCCAGAAAACTAAAAAAATTCCAAGTTTTAATTGATTACTGTAGATTTTTAGTTTAGTGTTATTCTCAATAATGATACCTTTTATCTCTCTTGCAATATTTAATACTCATTTCTGTTTCGTATCTCATTTCGTGAACTAAAATTTCTAGAACCGTATAAGATCATAATGATTTACTTTTAATAGCAATTTTAATAGAAATGCCTGTTATTTCATCATTAATCATGAACCTGAAAGATAGGTTTCATTTCATAAACAAAGTTTTTTTTGTCGTTATTTTTGAAAGAATTGTAAAATTAAAATAAGTTTCAAATTTACCAAATGCCCTTTGATCTGTAATAAAAACAAGGTTTTCATATTTAACCCATTAATGTGAGGTATTGTAGCAATAGATTTCCTGTTATTGTGGGTTCCTTATAGTCCTAGGATCAACTCTATCTGGTCACTTTCGATTACAAAAAATATCCATTTGTGAATATTTTACTTAGAATCTTCACATCTATATTTGTAAGAAATAATGTGTTGTAGTTTTATCTTTGTTTTTGGACTCTGTCATCTTGTCTTTTTTGATCATTAGTTCTGTGGCAATTAGTTAATTTTGTTTATTTTCCTATGTTTTCAAAATATAGTATGGGAATTAGCTATTCCTCGAAAGTTAGAAAAAATTCACCAGTAAAATAATCTGTGCCAAGATTTTTTTTCTGGATACTTCTTTCCTAATGTTTTCAATTTTTCCTTACTCATTAGTTCACTTTTTTTTTTCCCCCAGATCTGTAGAAACTTCCAATGTGTAAATGCTTCTGTTCTGAATTATGACTGTGATATTCAGAAAAAGTGTCATGGACATGGGGTAGGTAATAGTCTCCTTTGGTTTGTTCATGGAAGTAGTGCTGAATAATCAGAATTCCCAGTGAGGATTAGGTGAGATTTTCCACAATTTTTAGATTTCTAAGTGTTGGGGGATTTAGATATCCAATAAAATTTTCATTCTTAAAAAGAGTGTCTATGAATTTACATGAATTTAATCCTTTCTCTTGGTATCCATTCTTGATGTTAGAGAACAACATTCACAATTAACAAAAGTGGTATTTTGATTGTTTTGAAGGTATGTAATAGCAATAAGAATTGTCACTGTGAAAATGGCTGGGCTCCTCCAAATTGTGAGACTAAAGGATACGGAGGAAGTGTGGACAGTGGACCTACATACAATGGCAAGTAATATAGAAGAAAATAAGTGTGGTCTCCCCGTGGCCCCAGTCAGCAGCTGGCCATCCTCATGCCTCTCCCTCACTTCCCACATCAGTGGAACATCAAATTACATTGAATCTGCCTCCTAAATTCCTTACCATGTTTCCATTTCTTTTCATCCCCATTTATTACCTTCAATTTCTTGCCTGAAGTTATCTGAATAGCCTCTTAATAAGGCTCCCTGTTTCCCCTCTTGCTTCTTATAATCCACATTTCACACACATTGCAGAGTTTAGTGTTTTCCTTCAAGAATTCAGTTCTGATAACGCAGTCTTCTGCTTTAAATTCAGTGATTCTTCCATTGCTAGCAGAATGCAATTCAGAGATCCTTAATGTGGCTTGTAGGGAGCTCCATGCCCTGCCCCTCTCTTACCTTTCCAGCCTCATTTCACTGTGTTTTAAGACATGTTGTAACTTTAATTCCCTCTGACAGGCTATCTCTGTCACCTCTGAGCCTTCAGGCCATCTCATTTGCACATGGCTTGGCCTCGGCTAGTTCCTACTTAGGTTTTAGTTTATATGTCATTTCTTCTAGGATGTTTTCTCTGATGGCCTAAGTATGAATTAATATGCCCTATTTGTTCTCCTAGTACTGTTAGCACAATCATATACTATAGTCATTACCTATTTACTTATTTTTATTCCCTGATAGGCTGTGAGCTCTTTTTTACCAGTATATTCCTAGTGAGGATATGCACTTTCTTTCTCTTGGGTAAATACCAGATGGAATGGCTGGGTCATGTAGTAAGTGCATGTTTAACTTTTTCAGAAACTGCCAAACTATTGCCAAAAGTAGTTCTACCGTGTTGCATTTTCAGCAGCTGTGTATGAGGGTTCTAGTTTCTTCACATCCTCACCAACGCTGGATGTGGCCAGTCTTCTACATTTTAGCCATTCTGAATAAGTGTGCAGTGGGTATTTCATTGTGGCTTTAATTTGCATTTACCTAACGACTAATGATAATGAGCATCTTTTCATGCGTTTACTTGCTATCCATGTGTCTTCTTTGGTGATGTATTTGTTCAGATCTTTTACCCATTGTTAATTGAGTTGTTTATCTCATTATTGAGCTTTGAGAGTTCTTTATATATTCTGGATACAAGTCCTTTATTAGATATGTGTGTTTTTCTCCCAGTTTGCTTACTTTGAATTTCATTTACTCTTCCTTTTCTAGTTTCTTAAGGTGGAAGATGAGGTCACTGATTTGAAACCTTTAATATAGGCATTTTACTCCTATGAATTTTATCTTAAGGAATGCCTTTTTTTTTTTTTTTTGCATCCCACAAATTTTGATGTGTTGTTAAAAAGAAATTAAGTTTACCCAAAAAAATTTGGTCTATGTCTTTGGTTCCTGAGAGATAACCTCTAAAATCTTAGAATTTCCTCAGTAATTGAGGTGTCTTTTATCTATAAGGCCTTTAGCTCACACCTGAGGGTTTGTGTTAATGAAATGACTGGAGTGAGGGCTGGCTAGGCCAGAAAGGCCCACTGCATGATATCAGCCCAACCCCAGGGGAGGGGACCTGGAAAATGATTCAGTTAAGCATGCCTATATAATGAGGCCTCAATATAGGCCCTGGCCATGGAAGTTCCATGAGCTTCCTGGTTCACAAAAGATATTGGTTCTCAGGAGGGCAATGTGCCCTTTTTGAGACACAAAAGCTCTGCATTGGGGACCTTCCCTCCCAGACCTCACCCTATGTGTCTCTTCTTTATGTTAGTCCAAATTTATATCCTTTATAATAAAACTGTAGTCATAAGTACAGCAATTCCTGAATTCTGTGAGTTCTAGTGAATTATTGAATCTGAGGGAGTTGTGGGAGCCAGCAGGTCAGTAGTGAGGGGGACCTGGGGACCCCCACCCAGGGTTATGGCTGGCATCCTGACAGAGTATGGGGAAACCCCCAAATTTGTAGTCAGCAGGTTAGAAGTGAGGGTATTGTGGGGACCCCAAGTTTGCAGCTGGCATCTGAAGTCTTGGCCAACTTGGCGGTTTGAAAGACTGTGCCCTTTAATTTGTGAGGCTTAACCTAGCTCTGCCAATGACAAATTTTTTCAGCTTCCTATGTCTGAAAAAGTATTTTGCTTCCTTTTTGAAAGATAGTTTAATTGTTTAAAGAATTCTAGGGTGACAGGTTTTTTTTTTCTTTTACTTTTTCAGGGATGTTGCCGTATTGCCTTCTGGCTTGCATTCTTTTCCCTGAGAAATCTGCTGTTGTGTTTTTCTGTGGTCTTCTTTGTCAAATGTATCTTTTTACCCCTCTAGTTGCTTTTAAGATTTTCTCTTTATCACTGGTTTTAGGCAATTGATTATAATTTGCCTTGCCATGCTTGAAATTTTTGAGCTTTTTGGATTTGTGATTTTGGAGTTTTCTTCAAATTGGGAAAATTTTCAGCTGTTACTTCTTCAAATGTTTTCTTATGTCTTCCTCTTCTTCAGGGGCTCCAATTTTATAGGCTATTTAGAATTTTTCCACGTCACTGATTTGCTCACTGTTTTTTTGAGGCTTTATTCTCTATATTTAATTTGGAGTAAAAATTTCTATTCTTCAGGTTTACTCTTCTTCTGCAGTGCCTAATCTACCATTAATTCCGTTCAGTGCATTTTTCATCTCAGACGTTGTAGTTTTCATTTCTAGAAGTTCCATTTGTGTCATTTTAAAATATTTTTTATGTCTCTACTTAACGTGATCAGTCTTTCCTCCAGCTTCTTGAACATACAGAATACAATACAATAACTGTTTTAATGTCCTAATTCTATTATCTGTATCATTTCTTGGTTAGTTTTGACTGATTGATTTTTCCTTCTTACGAGTCATGTTTTCCTGTTTCTTTGCATCCCTGGTAATTTACTCTAGAGGTGATTTATTTTACTCAATGCTGCATTAATTTTAAGGTTTTCCACCATGAATGGTAGGGACAGGCACTCTTCTTAGTCCTGTGTGAGCTGCAGGAATTGTTCTCTTTGATCCTCCTTCTAGTCTCCTGTAGTTTCCTCACATGCATTCATTGATTAGTGCTCAGCTGAATATTTGAGGGGAACCCTCTGCAGATCTCTGGAGTCCTGTCTCTGTGTAGCTCTGTCCACTCCTGTACTTTACCCGGTGATCTCTAGCTGCCTTAGCCTCTCTAGACTGCCAGCTCTGTCTCTTCGACTCAGGGATACCGCTGGCCTCTGTTTGAGTTTCCCCACCCCTCATCATGGCCTCTAAACTTTCTCTAGGCAGCAAGCTGGGGCAATTGTTCTTTATTGCTCTTTGTTGCCTGATGTCTAGTGTCTTCAAAACTGTTGTTTTAAATATTTTATCTTGTTATTGGGTTCTTTTAACTGGGAGAATAAATCTGATCCCTGTTGCTCCATCTTGGCTAAAAGTAGAAGTCAGAATTATGAATTTTAATGACTGTGTATAATTCCATCTAGTGGATGTGCCATAACTTAGATTTTTCTAATTGTTTGATGTTTAGGTTGTTTCTAGGTTTTTGATATGTACTGTTAACATTGTAGCAGACATCTTACTGCATATGCACTTTTTCCCCGTTGACTTCTTTTGAGGAATAAATTGCTAGTATGAGATTATTAGGTTGAAGAACGTACTCCTTTTTATGGTTTTTGATAAAAATCCCAAATGAATGATACTTTTATATAATGCCACTAACAGTGTGGATGTATCAAAGTCAACATAATCTTGCCAGTGTTGGATGCTTTAATTTGAATTTTGTCTCCTTACTGGTAGTATAAAATGACATTAATCTTGTATTAATTTTTTATATTTTGATTTTTAATTAGGATGATTGTTGTTTCACATAGTTTTATACAACTTTTAATAGATTTTTCTGGTGCATTTACAAACTTAGCTGTGAGGACAGTTTTACAGATTATCACTCCTGTTTATATTTGCTATGTTTTTTCTCTAAAGAACACAGGACAGATAAAATTAATGTTAGTTAATAGATTTCGAAAAGTTATAATTAGTCTTAAAATTTAGAACCCGTAAAAAACAAGATTGATGAGTTCAGTTACATTAAAAACAAAACAAAATGACTTTCACATGGAGAAAAGCATTGTACTGTTAGACCAAAGAAATATGGGAAAATATTTCCAACTCATATCACAGACAAAAGCTAATCTGCCTAATACGTAAAGAGCTCCTAGAAACCAAGAAGAAAAAAACCAATATCCCAACAGAAAATTAGTCGAAGCGCTGATCAGAAAAAGAAATACAAAGTTTTCTTAAATATGAAAAGATACTCATAGTGTAAAGAGAAATGCAAATTAACATCATCTAAGATAGAATCCTTGAACTACCAGATTGGCAAAAACACAGAAGTTTGATAACACACTTTGTGAGTAAGGCCGTGGGGAACTCTTGTATGTTGTTGATGAGGATGCTAAATTGCAACCTGCACTGTGGAAGACAGTTTGATAGTATCTTTAAGAAAAACTGATGAATGCATTTACCCTTTGGTCCAGCAATTCTGCTTTTGGGAAATGTTTCTTTAGATCTGCATCATATGATGAGGCATATGTAGTTGGTTATTCATGATAGTATTTTTTTTTTATAAAAGCAAAAGATTGGAAAAATAAAAGTGTCACTGGTTAAATAAAACTGAGGAACATCTTTGCAATGGAATTCTGTATGAATGTATAGAAAATAAGGATGCCTCTATGTATAGTTTGGGAAGATATATAACCAAACCAGAACCCATTGCCGTCGAGTCGATTCTGACTTATAGTGACCCTACAGGACAGAGTAGAAAAGTGCCCCATGGAGTTTCCAAGGAGTGCCTGGTGGATTCAAACTGCCGACCTTTTGGTTAGCAGATGTAGCTCCTAATCACTACGCCACTAGGGTTTCCGGAAAGATATATAGGTAAGTGAAAAAAGTAAGGTGAAGAACAGTGTTTATAATATGCTACTTTTTGTGTAAGAAAGAGTTGACAATAGAAACTTTGTTCTTGCTTATATTTGCATGAAGAAATACTGCAGGATTATACAACAAACTAATAAAAGTGAAAAAGTGATTATGGTTGGATAGGCAGAAATGGAATGGACAAGGATGAAGGTGTGAGTGAGGCTTTGCAATGTATTCAGTGTGATTTTGAACCATCTGAATGTTTTACCTGTTAAAAAAATTAATGTAAACACACTTATAATGGCCTAGTATGTTCTAGGTGGTATGAGTTAACATCAAATTTAATGACCTTTAATATAATTTTTTTCTTTCTAGATAAGGATACTTCACTGAGGGATGGCCTTCTAGTGTTCTTCTTCCTAATTGTTCCCCTTATTGTACTTGCTGCTTTTGTCTTCATCAAGAGAAGTCAATTACAGAAAAGCCGCTTCAGAAAGAAAAGATCACGAACATACAAGTACTAGATTTTTTTTCTTTTGAATTTATATTAAATAATATAAAGTAATGTCATAGAGGTTGGCAATCCTTTAAAAATTAGGTCATAAGTTTTCTCGCTAAACTTTTGTCATGATCGGCAGGGGTTAAAATGTAGTGAAGGTTTTTCCTGCTAAAAATCCCATTGCTGTGGAGTTGATGCCAACTCATAGTGACCCTATAGGACAGAGTAGAGCCGTCCCATAGCGTTTCCAAGGCTGTAATCTTTACAAAAGCAGACCGTCACGTCTTTCCCTAATGGAGTGGCTGGTTGGTTTGAACCACTGACCTTATAATCAGTAACTGATTGCCTAACCACTACACCACCAACCGCCAGGGCTGCTTTTAGTGAAAGTCCCTAGGTGGTGCACATAGTTTGTGCTTGGCTGGTGCCAAAAGGTTGGCAGTTTGAACCCATCCAGTGTCACCGTGGAAGAAAAGTCCTGGTGATCTGCTTCTATAAAGATTATAGCCAAGAAAGCCCTAAGCAGCAGTTCTACTCTGTAACACACAGTCCCGATGAGTCAGAAAGGACTCAACAGCAAAAGGCAACAACAACAACAAACTATAGCGGTGACTAAGTCACCTCTTACGGTGAGGGGAAGGGATTATGGTGACCTGCCTGTATGCAACTGAAAATGGCTCTTAGCGTTCATTTTTGTTGGTATCAACTTCTGATTGTGGGATAAGTAGAATGGTGGTTTATGACTTCTGATTTGGGCTTTCTAATTAGAGATTTGGAGCTCCTGTGGTGCAGTGGTTAAGAGCTTGGCTGCTAACCGAAAGATCGGCAGTTCGAATCCACCAGCCACTCCTTGGAAACCCTGTGGGGCAGTTCTACTCTGTCCTATAGGGTTGCTATGGATTGGAATCAATCTGACAGCAACGGGGGTTTTTTTTTTTTTTTTGAGGTTGCATTAGAGATTAAGGAGCCCTGGTGGTACAGTGGTTAAGTGCTCGGCTAACTGAAAGGTTGGCAGCTTGAAACCACCAACTGCTCCTCGAGAGAAATATGTGGCAGATGTGTGTTCAACCTGCATACCTCCCATTTATTTTCATGGATCTAACTACCATTTCTAATACGTTGGCATTAGAATGTAGCATGGGCCTTGCATTCAGATCTGAATTCAAGTTCCAGGTTAGTCGTGTGCTAGAAATATGATCCATATGATCTTGTATAACCCTGCAGTATTTCTTTATGCAAATGTAAGCAATAACAAAGTACGTTTTTTTTGCCAGCCCTTTCTTACACAAAAAGTAGATACCATTAACAGTCCTTGAACCTGGGTTTTCTGTTTCTAAAATGAGCATGTTAACAGTACCTATCTTATAGGGTTGATGCGAGGATTAAATGAGGAAATATTAACATATAAAACTTAGCACGTTGCCTACGCCTTGTAACTACTTAATAACTAGTTGTTATTGTGGTAATAATGATTTCCAAGTGTAGCTTGATTGCTCACCTTTGCTTTGTTGCCCTATTTCTCACTTAGTACATAATATTTTTCTAAAGTGACATGATGTTAGCTTTCATTGTTAACATACCCTAATACAGATTTCTCTTCCTAGCCTTTCTTTCTCTCACTTCCCAGCACCCTTCAGGCTGACCAATTCATGCAGATAATTCCCCAATCTGCACCTCCTAAATGTGAATTCCACAGCTGTAGCTGTGTACCATACATCCCTGCCTAGCTGTCTTACTGTCACCTTGCTGTCCATAACTCAGCTGGTGTCTTTCTAGCCAGCTGGTTTGCTCCTCCTGGACTTCCTGATTTTCACAGTGATGACTTCAGATTTTGTGTATGCAGCCTAAGATTATGCTTTTATCCTTCTCTGGTTTTAGGAAGACTCAAGGAGAAAAGTTTGGGAATACTGATTGTCTAGTTGGCCAAATTTCATCATTTATTAGAATTTCAGTTTCTTTAATTGTAAAATGGGTTCATCATACTTTCTGATACTGTAAGGATTAAAACTAGTTAAAATGTAGTACAAATTTTAGTTACCAATATGATCATTGTCACCACCTTTACCAACATCTTTTTTCTGTGTTTCAGAAAATGCAAGGTATGGAAGTGTAATCTGTCATGTAGAATTGTTTAACCCTTAATTTAGCTCAAAAATAATTTTGTCTTTTAGATCAGAGGACAAAAATCAAGCAAATGTTTCTAGACAACCAGTGAGTACCCCTACCCCTCGCTTCGTTTCTCCAGTGACTCCGCCCAGAGAAGTTGTAAGTTTAAAATGGAAAATTCCTTTTCTTTACCACATTAAGCTGTTATGTATTTGACAATTTTTTAAATAAAATGGCAAATATTACATAGGTGTAGATATAAATACAGATACTTCTTAAGAATTAAGGAGTATTTTTGGTGTTCCTGAGTTAGTTAAAGGAATACCAGCTGGGTCCCTGGCTCAGAGGATAGAGGAGAAGATGTTCAGACTTCAAAAATGCCTTGCTTGAAACCAAGAGTGGGAAATGACGTGAAACCTGGGCTACCGCTATTTTTTTTTTTTTGGTCTGATACATTTCTGTTTTTAATGCCTAACTTCCATAGGGCGTATTACCAAAGAATTGGAGCTGAGCTCCTGGATAGGCCTCATTGTTTCAGCAGTTGTTTTTATTAGGTGCTGTCAAGTTGGTTCCAACTCATAGAGACCCTGTGCACAACAGAGCAAAACACTGCCCGATCCTGTGCCATCCTCACAATCGTTTGCTATGTTTGAACCCATGGTTACAGCCACTATGTCACTCCATCTCGTTGAGGCTTTTCCTCTTTTTCACTGACTGCCCACTTTACCAAGCATAATGTCCTTCTCCAGGGACTGGTCTCTCCTGACATATCCAAAGTACATGAGACAAAGTCTCTCCATCCTCACTTCTAAGGAGCAACCTGGTTGTATTTCTTTCAAGACAGATTTGGTTGGTCTTCTGGGAGCCCATGGTATATTCTGTGTTCTTCACCAGCATCATAATTCAAAGGTGTCAGTTCTTCTTTGGTCTTCCTTATTCATTGTGCAGCTTTTGCATGCGTACGAGATGATTGAAATACCATGGGTTGGGTCAGGTGCACCTTAGTCCTCAAGGTGACTTCTTTGCTTTTTAACACTTTAAAAAAAGGTCTTTTGCAGCAAATTTGCCCAATGCAATAAGCCATTTGATTTCTTGACTGCTGCTGGTATACATGTTGATTATGGATTCAAGTAAAATTAAACTCTTTAAAAACTTCAGTATTTTCTCCGTTTATCATGATATTGCTTATTGGCCCAATTGTGAGGTTTTTTTTTTTTTTTTTTTTTTTTTTTTTTTAATGGTAAGGTATAATCTATACTGAAGGCTACAGTCTCAGATCTTCATCAGTAAGTGCTTAAAGCCCTCTTTGCTTACAGCAATCAAGGTTGTGTCATCTGCATATCGCAGGTTGTTAATGAGTCTTCCTCCTATCCTGATGCCATGTTCTTCTTCATATTGTCCAGTTTCTGGAATTATTTGCTCAGTATATAGATTGAATAAGTACGGTGAAAGGATGCAGCCTTGACACTCACGTTTTCTGATTTTAAGCCATGCAACGTCCCCTTTTTCTGTTCAAACGACTGCCTCTTGGTCTATGTACAAGTTCCTCGTGAGTACAATTACGTGTTCTGGAATTTCCATTCTTTGCAATGTTATCCATAATTCGTTATGATTCACACAGTCAAATGCCTTTGCAGCACAGGTCAGTGCAGTACAGGTAAACATCTTTCTGGTATTCCCTGCTTTCAGCAAAGATCCATCTGCCATCAGCAACGATATCCCTTGTTCCACGCCCTCTTCGGAATCTGGCTTAAATTTCTGGTAGTTCCCTGTCGATGTACAGCTACAACTGCTCTTTAATGATCTTCAGAAAAATTTTACTTGTGTGTGATATTAATGGAAACCCTGGTGGCGTAGTGGTTAAGTGCTACAGCTGCTAACCAAAAGGTCAGCAGTTCGAATCCACCAGGCGCTCCTTGGAAACTCTGTGGGAAAGTTCTACTCTGTCCTGTAGGGTCGCTATGAGTTGGAATCAACTCACGGCAGTGGGTTTGGTTTGGCTTGGTGGTATTAATGATATTGTTTGATAATTGCCGCATTCTGTAGGATCGCCTTTCTTTGGAATGGACACAAATGTGAATCTCTTCCAGTTGGTTGACCAGGTACCTGTCTTCCAAATTTCTTGGCATAGACAAGTGAGTGCTTCCAGCATTGTATTTGTTTTTGGAAACATCTCAATTTGTATTCTGTCGGCCCCTGGAGCCTTGTTTTTCACCAATGCCTTCAGTGCAGCTTGGACTTCTTCCTCAGTACCATCAGTTCTTGATCACATGCTACCCCCTGAAATGGTTGGACATCGACTAATTCTTTTTGGTACAGTGACTCTGTGTATTCCTTTCACCTTCTTTTTTTTGATGCTTCCTGTGTTATTCAATATTTTGCCTATAGAATCCTTCAGAATTGCATGTCGAGGCTTGAATTTTTCCTTCGTATCTTTCAGCTTGAGAAAGGCTGAGTGTGTTCTTCCCTTTTGCTTTTCTAACTCTGGATCTTTGCAGATTTTATTATAATACTTTTTCTTCTCAAGCTGCCCTTTGAAATACTGTGTTCAGCTATTTTACTTTATCATTTCTTCCATTTGCTTTAGCTATTCTACATTCAAAAGCAAGTTTCAGAGTCACTTCTGACATTCATTCTGGTCTTTTCTTTCTTTCCTGTCTTTTTAATGACCTTTTACTTTTTTCATGTATCATGTCCTGTATTTCATCCCACAACTTGTCTCCAGCGATTAGTGTTCAGTGTGTCAAATCTGTTCTTAAAATGGTCCCTCAATTCAGGTGAGATATACTCAAGGTCATACTCTGGCTCTCATGGAGTTGTTTTAATTTTCATTAGCCTCAAATTGAATTTGTATATGAGTGATTGATGGTTTGTTCCCTTGTCGACCCCTGGCCCTGTTCTGACTAATATCGAGCTTCTCCGTTGTGTCTTTCCACAGATGTAATTGATTTGATTCTTGTATATTCTATCTGGCAAGGTCCACATTTATAGTTGCCTTTTATGTTGTTGAAAAAGGTATTTCCAATGATTCGACATGGCCAACATCAGTCTATTTCAGCTTATTAATACTTACGATATCACTCTTTATGCATTCCATTTCATTTTTGACAACTTCTAGTTTTCCTAGATTCATTTGACATTCCGATTATTAATGGCTGTTTGCAGTTGTTTCTTCTAATTTTGAGTTGTGCCATGTCAGCAAATGAAGGTCCGGAAACCTTTATACCATCCTTATCATTAAGGTCAACTCTGCTTTGAGGAGGCAGCTCTTACCCAGTTGTATTTTAAATGCCTTCCAACCTGAGGGGCTTGTCTTCTGGCACTGTATCAGACAGTGTTCTTCTGCTATTCATAAGGTTTTCGCTGGCCAGTTTTTTAAGAAGTAGATCACCAGGCCCTTCTTCCTAGTCTGTCTTATTCTGCAAGCTCTGCTGAAACGTGTCTACCACGGGTGACCCTTCTGGTATTTGCACTATGCTGTCCAGCATCACAGCAACACATAACCCACCACAGTATGACAAACTGACAGACGAGTGGTGGGTTTCAGCAGTAGGATCTGATAATCCCTGAGTTTAGACTGTTTTATGGAAATGTTAGAGTATTGGGATAATTATGTACTTTTCCTGCATATCAGAATATACGTATATTCCTAAGCAATATATAGTATTATTTTACCTGTTTTAAAACTTTTTATGATGTTTTGTTTATTTTACGTATACTTGCAATCTGCTTTTTTCTTTAGCATCGTCCCGCTGTTGCCACACATAGCTCTGATGCATCCATTTTTCACTACTGATATTATTATGTTATATAAAGGCAATATAATTTTTTAAATCCATTTTCCTATTACCAGACTCTAATTTTTCATTGGTGAGGCTGAGATGAACCTTCTATTTATGTCTTCTTGTCCACATGTGCGTGAAAGTTTCTTTTTACTGCACTAATACTGTAGTACTACCCACATGTTGCTATTTAAATTTAACATTAAATTAAATAAAACTAATAATTCAGTTCCTCATTTTCACGGACTGCATTTCAAATGCCCAGTTGACCACATAAGGCTAGTGGCGACTGCATTGGTAGAAACAGATATAGAACATTTCCATCATTGCAGAAAATTCTTCTGGAAAACACTGATCTAGGGTATGTAAGAATTAAATTGCTGGATTGAAAAATATGTACATCTTTACAATATGTGGTGAATTGTTTTTCAGAGTGGTTTATACCATCGGGTGATTGTGTACCATCAGTGGTACAGGAGCATTCCTGTTGATCTACATCTTTGCCAACACTTACTATTGTCAGACTTTTTAATTCTATCCAATTACGTGGCAGTGCAATGATTAACTATCTCTCATCATGTTCTAAAAGGAACCTCGGTGGCACAATGATTAAGTGCTCAGCTGCTAACTGGATGGTCAGCGGTTCTAAATCCCCAGTGACTCTGCAGGAGAAAAGTCCTGGCAGTCTGCTCCTGCAAAGATAATGGCCTAGGAGACCCTATGGGGCAGTTCTACTCTGTCCCATAGGGTTGCTATGAGTCAGAATCGACTCAGTGGCCCAAACAACAATAAGAACTTCACATTCTAATGTATATAAAAAAACATTGCTATCGAGTCGATTCCGACCCATTACAACTGTATAGGACAGCGTAGAAATGCCCTATCGAGTTTCCAAGGAGTGACTGGTGGATTTGAACTTCTGACCTTTTGGTTAGCAGCAGTAGCACTTAATCACTGTATCACCAAGTCTCCAGTGTATAAAAGTACGTACATATTTGCAATGTCCCCCGTTCTATTCACATTTCCTTTGTAAAAAGGATACAAAAAAATTGTTGTCCCCTTTTGCCCCTTAATCATATATCTTGGAGAGTTTCTAGCCTCTCCACATTTATAGGATGACCACACAGTCCCGGTGCATGCTATTTAGAAGTTATCTATATGCTGTTTTTCATCCTTGGCATATTTAAAATTTTACTTTTTTCCTGGATGACAGCGAGAAGTCATTAAAGTAATCCCTGATAGCTGTTCTTAGGTTTTCTGCTGTGGGCAGTTGGAGTTCTTATGCATGAGATTGGCAATGACAGTCTCTTATCTCAAGTCCATTTGTTGAATTTGCAATAATTCTGGCAAATTCTTAGCAATTGTTTATTTAAAGTTTTGACTCCTGATCTCTTATTAACTCCTTCTACAGCCTCTATTAGATGCGTGTTAGACCTTTTGCTATTCTCCATGTCTTTTAACTACTCTTTGATATTTCCCATCTTTTTGTCTGTGTGTTCTATTTTGAGTAATAATATTGGATCTACTTTTCATTCACTAAGTCCCTCCTAAGCTGTATACAATCTGCTATTTAACCCATTTATTGATTTTCTAATTTCAGAATATTTTTAATTTCTGTAGTCCTACTTGGTTTTATTTCAGACTTGCCTGGTTATTTTTGATAGTATTTTGTAGCTTCCTTATATTTTTAAAACTTTTATTTTTTAAACATATAAAACACATCTACTTCATGTGCTTTATTTGTTGATTCTAACGTCTACAGTCTTGGTGGATTCTGTGGTTTGTTGTTTCTGTTGACTCTTTCATGGTGGCTTGTTTCTTCCTGTACTTTGTGATATTGATTGTGAATTCATATTCCTTAGAATTTAATATGAAGGAATTATTTGAATTGTAGCAGATTCCTATAAATCAGAGAGTGTTTATTTTTCTTGGCCTGATACTTGGGGGCATAGGCAGTCTTTGATGTCTTTAAGCTAAAGCTCTTGTTGGTGTTTTTTTTTGGGCCACACAAGCGTTATAAACTCTAGCCCCTAAGCCCTTCTTGAGGATGGGCATGTAATAGAAATTCTCCATGGAGACTTTTTTTTTAATTCCCCTTTTACCAGTACCAAGGCCTATATAGGCAGCTATTGCACAGAGTCCTTACTTGGGACAGGTGTTTCATTTTCTAGATATCCCAGTGAAGATATCATCCTTCAGGGGTCTAGGCTTTATACTGGGTCTTATATTGAGCACTGGGTTATCTAACTCAGACCACAGGTTTTGTCTCCTATATCTGGGTGGTACCTGAAAATGCATATTTCAGCCCACCAAGGTTGGGAAGATGTTCACAGGGCAAATGCAGCAATGCTTAACACATGAACAACAGTTAACATACAATCTAAACATAAGTCTAGTCCTGATATGCTCCTCCCTCCCCTGTTTCTGTTGGTATGTCTCCATTAACATCAGTATACAACCTATGTTCAATAAGTTTATTTTGTGCTTATTTCTTACAAACTTAATATGGTATTGTTTGTGGTATATAATTACTGAGTTTATTTCCTGAAAATATCATATACTTGGTCCTTATGATTTTCTATGTTGTTGCTTATTTTTGAGATCTCTCTCTTTTATTTTTTATTTATTTTTCTGTATATAGATACGAGTATTTATGTAATTTTCTTGACTTTTCATATGGAGTACTCCCTTGAGGAATACTTGCAAAGCAGGTCTGGTAGTGGCAAATTCCCAGATCCTCTGTTGGTTTGGGAATGTCTTAATTTCACCGTCATGTTTGAATGACAACTTTGCTGGGTAAAGAATTCTTGGTTGGCAATTGTTTTCATTCAGTATTTTATATATGTTGCTCCATTGTCTTCTGGCCTCTAGACTTCCTGAGGAGAAATCCACACTGATTCTTATGAGAGACCCTTGTTATGTTGTATTGCATTTTTCTCTTGCTGCTTTCAGAATTCTTTCCTTGTCTTTGGTTTTCAAGAATTTTATTAAGCAACGGCGTGGAGTTAAGCTTTCCTTATCTCTTCTGATTGGGGTTGGTGTAGGTTCCTGTATTTACAAGCTTGCTTCTCTGCATAGGTCTGGGAAATTCTCTGTGATTGTCTCTTGTAAAATGGTTTTCATGCCTTTATTGTTGTCACGGTCCTCTGGGGTTCCAATAATTCTAGTATTAAATTTCTTAGTTGAACCTCACATTTCCTTCTGGGTTTGTTCACTTTTTCTTTTGTCTTGAGACTTGATAAATTCAGTTGTTTTGTCTTCTAGGCCATTTATTCTGTCTTATGTCTGTTTGACTCTATTGTTGAATGTTTCTCTTGCTTTTTCTAATTCCACTAAAACCACTGCCGTCGAGTCGATTCCTTAAGTTGTTTTATTCTTCAACTCCTATAGTTTTTAGTTTTGTTGTTGATGTTTTCAATTTCCTCGTTGAGTCTCTCATTTTGTTCCTCCATTTGTTTCCTGATCTCCACTAGTTTGTTTTCTGTGTGCTTTTTGCTTTCTTTAAACATTTTTGTAGCACCATAGTCTGAAAATTATCAATTCTTTACATTAGTCTGGCCTCCATAGGAGAAATTTCCTAGTCTTCATGTTTTGCTTTTGATTGGTCCTTCTTGTGATTTGGTGTGTTTTACCATTATTTGTTGGACTTTGGCCTTTTGTGTGTGTGCGTGTGTTATAACTTTATGTTCTGGTTTTTTTTTCTGAAAATTTTCTGATTGGGCACCCTCGTGGCACAGCGAACAAGGCCCAGCTGCAAACTGAAATGCTGAGGCCTACACCCACTTTCTGCTCCTCAGGAGTAAGATGTGACAACCCACCTCCCCAAAGACTCACAGCCCTGGGAACCCCATGGGGCACCTCCACTCCACTCCCCAGGGCTGCCAGGAATCTGAATTGATCTAGCAGCAGTGGGCTTGGTATATTCTCCTGAGAACCTCTAGAGGCTACTCTTATCCTTAGGTTTTTTTCAATGCTGATTGAGTTCTGGATGCTTGATCTCTAGAATTCAATATGCATTCTCAGGCTGGGGGATTTTAGCTTGTTGCAGACTCTGATGTAAGCGATGGGGCTTGACTTTATTGACGCAAAGGTGAAGGGCTCTTTTTGTCTTTCCATCATGGGTGCGCCTTCACAGGCTTTCCCTTGTGTCATGCTGTAAGCAGAAAGCTAGCCATTTCCTTCTGCGTAACTATCTGTCCAAAGTATTCCCCTTGCCCTGCTGCCATTACACTTCCCCCCAGTCCTAGGGCCTGTCCATCTCGGGCCTCAGCAAGATTTAACAGCAGTCTCCTGTAGCGTTATGGCCTCCCTTCACCCCCTCCCAATTGCTTGCCCTGTGAGTTTCCATGGCCAATTTGCACTGCCTTAAAAACTGGTCTATAGCTTCCTTAGATTAGCTCCCTTTCTGTGTTTCTTGTTTGGGGCATTGCCCATCCCTGTCCCAAAATGGCTCTGATAAGTGAGTGCTTGTGATGTTAGTGTGTAGGTTCAGCCAGTTTCTGTGCCATCCCCACTCCTTCTTTCTCCCACTCCTGGACTCCCCTGACTCTCCAGTGCCTCAGTTGCCATCCAGAGTTCTGAGATCTTAGTCTGTGCTTGTTTTTATTCATTGTTCAAGGGTTAGTTCCTGAGGGAGTAAATGGGAGCGTCTACTTACTTCACTGTCTTGCTCTATTTCCATAAATAAAATATTTTGAAATGTCAGTGTTATAAGTAAGGAAGACATTCATTGATTTTTAAGTATATTGAATACTTTTATTGGAAAATAACACATAATATGGAAAATATATGATAATAACCTTTTTTGTTTTTTCCTTTTTAGCCTGTATATGGAAACAGATTTCCAGTATCAACCTATGCAACCAAGCAACCTCAGCCATTCCCATCAAGGTCTGAAGTGAATTTATTTCGATTACTTGATCTAAATAAAAAATAACAGTCAATATCTAATAATTTCCTTAGTATTTCAATTTAATTTTAGGCAAGGTATTTATTGCCAACAGTTTAGAGATCGCTATCTGAACAAAGGATTTTGAGGACCTCTCATATAAGTTAGTCATATTAGTACAATGTGAAAATGAAACTTAAGGAAGCTTGAGTGAGACATACATTTAACTGCTGCTGCAGCCTTTGGTGTGCGTAAATTTCCGAAGCAAGAGTCTTTAAAATAACCAGAATGGGAAATCAGGTGGTTTGAACCAGACTTCCCATTGAGAACAGCTAGAAAATCTAGACAATATAAGAAAATGTGTGTTTGAAGGCAATGGAGAGCTACCAAGAAAGGGAAGAATTATGGGGCTAAGGTCCAGAACAGGAAGGAAACCCAAAGGTAAGCCCACCTTTTGGGGCCATTTTTCTGTCCTCAATGCATCTCCCTGTTCTGAAAGTGACAACTGAGTGGGTAGGAAGCTAAGGAGAGCCTTCAACAAGCACACAGAGCAGAGGAGGCAAAAATTGGAATCTTACAAAAGAGAAGGTACCTTGACAGACATCTCAGACTTTGTGTTGGGACCCAGGGATAAAGATAAACTAGAGCCTTAACTTATTTCTACAATTTTTCATTGACTCTCAATCAAAAAAGCCAGGCATGTAAGAAAAGAAAATGGAACTAAAACCAAGAAAAACAACAGATCATAGAAATAGACTCGGAGGGCATCTAGTTACTAGAGTTATCAGACATGGACTTAAAGTAACTATGATAAATATATCTAGGGAATTAAAAGTTGAGATTGGGAATTTTAGCAAAGGACCATTTTTGTTGTTGTTAGGTACTGTCAAGTTAGTTTTGACTCATAGCGACCCTGTGTACAACAAAATGAAACACTGCCCTGTCTTGTGCTGTCCTCACAATCGTTGTTGTGCTTGAGCCCATTGTTGTAGCCACTGTGTCAGTCCATCTTGCAGAGGACTAGAAACTATAAAAAAATTACATGGAAATTCCAAAACTGAAAAATATAAGAGGTGAAATTAATGACTCAATGAATGGGTTTAAAATCAGCAGGAAAGAAAATTTATTACACTACATGTTGCATCACGTAAAATGTACCCCCCAAAACAAAACAAAACGAGCCCTTCAAATTACAACTGGATTGCAACACTGAGAAATATTCTCATATATAATCTTTATTATGCAGTAACAGTACCTTGAAATCCAACTGAGGGTCAAGAGAAGAATACATAAATTGTGAGACAAATATTCACCAAGTAGTGTACTAGTGTATTATTGGAGTAGAGGAGGGGTCTATCTATGGAAAATAGTGCCTATGGCAATAAGTTTTAAATTGCTGAATGATCTCTCACAGCTGGTAGTGGAAACTGTGATGGCCACCTGAAGCTCCTCATTAGTGCCCTCCTCAAGTGGCACTAAAGATGCGTGCCCAGCCTGCCATACCTTAGTTACACCTCTTGAGTAGCGATATACTCAAATTGGATGAAAAGGTTTATGAAGGTGTCCATAGTTAAAGTATGAGGATTAAGATGGACAGGTGTAGAAGTAATAGCAAATTTGATTTTCAGACTGGATATTATGATTGAGGTTAGATGGAAGTTTAGCTCTATATCTGTAAGCATAGAGGTGGGTTTATAATTAGCAATAATTTACTGCCCTTAAATTCTAACAGCACAAGAAGTACTTAATCCACTTAGTGTCCTGCATTTTTCTGTTATATTTCAGCTTTATAGTATCATGTGCTATTCTTTTTAAAAGTATAGGCAACAGCATCGTTGATACAGAGTAACATTTATTTAAAGTGGGAGGTAGTTATTCCATTTTAAGACTCCCATTGGAGCCCTTATTGTTGTAAAACTATTTCAAATGCCTTGTCAGGGAAGAATATCATGAATTCTAAAATCAAGGATTGTAGATTACTGGTATTTACAGTACCAGTTAGAAACAAAATAGGAGCTATACAGGTCTGGTAACAAATTATAAATTAATGAATATTAATAGGAATAGGGAGCCCTGGTGGTACTGTGGTTAAGAGCTCAGCTGCCAACCAAAAAGTCGGCAGTTTGAATCCACCAGTGACTCCTTGGAAGCACTGTGGGGCAGTTCTACTTCTGTAGGGTCACTATGAGTTGGAATTGAGTCCACGGCAAAGGCTTTGGTTTTTTGGGTTTAATATGAATAACGTATTAATAGTAATCTCAGAGTATCAAGTAGCCTCAACTATTGTCAAGGATGCTATGGATGGTGTTCTATATTAAATATGGCATTATTGCATTCAGTATTAACAAGCTATTAACTGTCTTTTTTCCCCCTTCACAGGCCACCTCCACCACAACCGAAAGTGTCACCTCAGGGAAATTTAATTCCTGCTCGTCCTGCTCCTGCACCTCCTTTGTATAGTTCTCTTACTTGATTTTTTCCCTTTCCTTTTGCTGATGTCTTCAGGGAACTGAGCTAATACTATTTTTATTTTCCTGATGTTTTCTTCATAAGCCTTTCTTCCTGCTGCAACTATGAATGAAAACAAAATACCACAAAAAAAGTGTTTACTAACACAGAAAAACAGGAACTAAGTAGTGGGAATTGAGAAATATAAGGAAATGCATTAAAGCCAGGGAATTTGGAAAATGTTTCCATTTCATCACTGAATAATCATTAGTAGATGATCGTTAGTACATGGATTCTGTTATTTTGAATATGTGATTGTAATGATTCTCAAATTAACTGTATTAGATTAAGTTTTGTCATTATGTGCTTAAATGTTATTCTGAGTTTTTGACTTTAGTTATTATTAATGTAGATTCTGGTTGAACAGGTGATAATCTAATACCTGTGAAAACACACTAATTAGCTGCCAATAATTAATATTTTCCATCTTGCATGGAGTAACAATCATCATTGTTATCTTCAGAAGATTGCACAAGAGCCACAACTCTGATGTCATAATATTTTTTTAAAAGAATAAAAGACTCTAAAAGCATGTGTGTGTGTATTCACACACGCAGTTCTTAGCACCATTTTTATGGTCTTCAGCTATAGACAATGAATATTAGGGAAGTTAATTTAATATTAGAATTTCTATTATGAATCACGTTAAAGCATGGGATCCTTTTACAATAGCATAATTATTTTAAGTAAATTATAAGATTTAAGGTACGAAGTATTTAATAGAGCTAATCTGATATTCTGTTGATTCATGGCTATAATAAAGCAGGAAAAATTATACTACTTTAATCAGTTGAGCTGTTATAAAACCACTTAAGAATTTCATGAGCACTTTAAAATTAAGCCTAAAATCTGAATTTTCAAAGTTTGCAATTAATATCATTTAGAATGTTTACATTTACTAAGTGTGTTGGGTTATGTATTTGTTGTCACTAATATTTTCAAAGGAACTAGGCTGGAGGAAGGATGGAAGAAAAGATTTTCCTTGTTAGATAAGTACAAAAAAAGTTAGTGTGGTATCTGTGTTAAAAAAGGAATTGTTCCTATGGAAGAAATGATATGGACAATACAATTTTAAACTGTAAAATTTTTCATAACCTTTCATAGTAAAGTTTATTAACTGAATTTCATTAGTTTTTCAAAAAAATTGGTTTGTGTATATATACATATGCAAATATAACATTTACAATAAATAAATTACTTGAAATTATGTTTTGTGTCTCTCAGTAACTTCCTAAAGATTCAAGTATTTTTTGTTAAAACATTATTTCTTCTACATAAGATACTAGTTAAACTTTTACAGATATTACCTCACTAATTTTTCAGATTTATCCAAATTTTGCACAATGGATCTCTGTTTTTAAAGGAAAACAGATTAGTTTTGAAGAAGGCAGAATATTTCAGTTCTCTGAGGATAAACAGTTCATTGATCAGGTGCATATTAAAAATAATGAAAATCTCAAATGAAGCTCTCTTCATTTCAATTTAAATCTCTGAATGCATATAAGAACAAAAACATTAATGCCTTTCACTCACATAACTTCAGTTTTTATGATTGTAGTGCATATCACTGAAATTTTACAGCCAGTAATAACTATGTAACTTAAAATTTTTCTTAGATAATTCCTTGGATCTTTGAATATTGAGAAAGTTTTTCTAAAAAAATTATTTGGTAGATCTGAAAATTTATATATATTTTATGTAGTTTTCACTTGTTTGTCCTTGATTTATTTCTGATTGCTATTGAAAATTGTAAAATTTCTTGGTCATGGATGCCATTTCAAAATCTGAAAGTAATAAAGGGTTCCTTCCATCTGCTGAAGATGTTTTCATAATCAAAGGTAAATTATATGTAATTTTGATACCACTGTTTGACTCTGTGCTTACAAACTTACCTTGTTCAGAACATAGCATTTTGCTTTTCTATCAAGGAAATGCCAGGAACTCTAACCACATGGATAAGCACAATCCAGGTTTTCTAAGCACAAATCAGATTTTATTAAATGCTATAAGTATTTAATGAACCTCTATCATGTTGCAAGCACTACATTAGGTACTGTGATAAATAAGTGATGGAAAGGAAATGCTTCCTGCTGTTTAGAAGTGTAATATCTAGTTATGGAGAGAGCCATATACACAAGTAAAAATAATGTAACATGTACTGTATTGAAGATTTAAACAGAAAAGTTTGAGGAGGGGGAAGAGCAAAGAAATGAGAGAACTAGATCTCTGTCGTTGAAAGTTGATGAGTCTGAGATAGCATGTGCTCTAAAGAAGCTCTGGTGGTGAGAACCGTTTAGCACTTGAGGGCCGATATGCTGGCGATTAGAATCCACCATCCACTCCGTGGGACAAACACCTGGCAATATGCCTCCATCAAGATTCAAGCCAAGGAAACCCTATGGGGAGGTCCTACTCTGTCACACGGCTTTACTATGAGTCAGGACTGATTCAATGGCACCTAACAACAAGCATGTATTATAGTTATTCTTCCAGTTGCTGTTAAGCAAGGTGAAACCAGTGTCTGGCTCTACTGCTGCCTAGGAACAGTGTTAGTCTAGCAAATAGGGGCCTGCCAAAGACTCCAAACAGCATCTCTATCTGTCACTCCCACTTCAGGCACCATCGGCTCAGCCAGATCATACAGCCCAGGTGGCAGAGCCACTTGTGTAGCAGCCTGTTGAAGAGCCTTGTCTTGTTCTGGGCACCACTCAAAACTAGCAGCTTTTTGAGTCACTTGATAAGTAGGCCAGAGTAGCACAGTCAAAGGAGGGGTATGTTGTCTCCAAAATCCAAAGATGCCCACTAGGCATTGTGCTTCCTTTTTAGTTGTGGAATGCCTGGATGCAATAACTTATCCTTCACTTTAGAAGGAATATCTTGACATGCTCCACACCATTGGACCCCTAGAGATTTCACTGAGGTGGAAGGCACCTGAATTTTTATGGGGTTAATTTCCCACCCTCTAGCACACAGGTATTTTACCAATAAGTCTATAGTCATTGACACTTCTTCCTTAGTAGGTCCTGTCAGCATTACGTCATTAATATAATGGACTAACGTGATGTCTTGTGGAAGGGAAAGGCCATCAAGTTCCCCTCAGACTAAATTATGACGCAGGGCTAAAGAGCTGCTATACCTCTGGAGTAGGACACTGAAGGTGTATTGCTGGTCTTGCCAGCTGAAGACAAACTGCTGCTGGTAGTCCTTATAAATGGGTAGGAAGAAAAAGGAGTTAGCTGGATCTGTAGCTGCATACCAGATACCAGGAGTGTATTAATTTGCTCAAGCAATGCACCCACATCTGGAACAGCAGCTGCAATTGAAGTCACAACCTGGTTATGTTTTTCATAATCCACTGTCATTCTCCAAGCTCCATCTGTTTTTTTCACAAGCCAGATAGGCGAGTTGAATGGGAATATGATGGGAATCATCACCCCTGCGCCCTTCAAGTCCTTGAAGGTGGCAGTAATCTCTGCAACCCCTCCAGGAGCACAGTATTGCTTTTGGTTTACTGTTTTCCTGGGTAGGGGCAGTTCTAGTGGCTTCCATTTGGCCTTTCCTATCATAGTGGCCTTTATTCACTGTGGGCATTTCACCAGTTGCTGAGTATATCTATTCCAGTTATCTGTTCCAGAACTGGGGAAATCACTACAGAATGGATTCGGGGATCCGCTGGATCTACTGTGAGATGGACATGAGCTAAGCCTCCATTAAAAACCTGATCTCCATATGCCTCCACTTTGACTGGTGGGCCACAGTGATGGTTTGGGTCTCCTGGAATTGGTGTCAGTTTTGAGCCATTATCTAGCAGTCCCTGAAAAGACAGATTATTTCCTTTTTCCTGATGAGCAGTCACTCTTGTAAAAGGCAGTAGATCCCTTTGGGGAAGACTGGGAGAAAGATTAGCAGTATAAATTTTGGGGAGTGAGGGAGGCATTGCAATCTAGAAGGATAAGGCAATGTTCAGGAAGGGCAGAAGTCAGAGTGGCGAAAGCATTGGGGATAGGAAAAAATCGGCTGGGGTCTAAATTTAGAAAGTTTTAAATACTGTACTGAGGAACTTTCATCAAGGACATCATACATGAAGAAAGAGGCCATTGAAAAGACAGGAAAGAAAGAAAAGACCAAGATGGATGTCAGAGAAGACTCTGAAACTTGCTTACGAACTTCGAGCAGCTAAAGCAAAAGGAAGAAATGATGACGTAAAAGAACTGAACAAAGGATTTCAAAGGGTGTCTCGAGGTGACAAAGTGAAGTATTATATGACGTGCAAACAGCTGGAGATAGAAAAGCAAAGGGGAAGGACACGCTCGGCGTTTCTCAAACTGAAAGAACTGAAGAAAAAATTCAATCCTCGAGTTGCAATAGTGAAGGATTCTATGGGGAAAATATTAAACAATGCAGAAGCATCAAAAGAAGATGGAAGGAATACACAGAGTCATTATACCAAAAAGAGTTAGTTGACATTCAACCATTTCAAGAGGTAGCATATGATCAGGAACCGACGATACTGAAGGAAGAAGTCCAAGCTGCTCTGAAGGCATTGGCGAAAAACAAGGCTCCAGGAATTGATGGAATATCAATTGAGATGTTTCAACAAACATGCAGCGTTGGAGGTGCTCACTCGTCTATGCCAAGAAATACGGAAGACAGCTTCCTGGCTGACTGACTGGAAGAGATCCATATTTATGCCTATTCCCAAGAAAGGTGATCCAACCAAATGCAGAAATTATAGAACAATATCATTAACATCACATGCAAGCAAAATTTTGCTGACGATCATTCAAAAATGGCTGCAGCAGTATATCATCATGGAACTGCCAGAAATTCAGGCCGGTTTCAGAAGAGGACGTGGACCCAGGGATATCATTGCTGATGTCAGATGCACCCTGGCTGAAAGCAGGGAATACCAGACAGATGTTTACCTGTGTTTTATTGAGTATGCAAAAGCATTCAACTGTGTGGGTCATAACAAATTATGGATAACATTGTGAAGAATGGGAATTCCAGAACACTTAATTGTGCTCATGAGGAACATTTACATAGATCAAGAGGCAGTTGTTCAGACAGAACAAGGGCATACTGATTGGTTAAACGCAGGAAAGGTGTGCGTCAGGGTTGTATCCTTTCACCATACCTGTTCAATCTGTATGCTGAGCAGATAATGCGAGAACCTGGACTATGTGAAGAAGAACAGGGGATCAGGATTGGAGGAAGGCTCATTAACAATCTGTGTTATGCAGATGACACAACTTTGCTTGCTGAAACTGAAAAGGACTTGAAACACTAATGAAGATCAAAGACCACAGCCTTCAGTATGGATTGCACCTCAACATAAAGGAAACAAAAATCCTCACAACTGGACCAGTGAGCAACATCATGATAAACAGAAAAAATTGAAGTTGTCAAGGATTTCATTTTACTTGGATCCACAGTCAACATCCATCCAAGCAGCATTCAAGAAATCAAACGGTGCATATCGGGCAAATTTGCCCCAAAGGACCTCTTTAAAGCGTTGAAAAGCAAAGATGTCACCTTGAAGACTAAGGTGCGTCTGACCCAAGCCATGGTATTTTCAGTCACATCATATGCATGTGAAAGCTGGACAATGCATAAGGAAGACCGAAGAAAAATTGACGCCTTTGAATTGTGGCGCTGGCAAAGAATATTGAATATACATACCATGGACTGCCAAAAGAATGAACAAATCTGTCTTGGAAGAAGTACAACCAGAATGCTCCTTAGAAGCAAGGATGGCGAGACTACGTCTTATACATTTTGGAGAAGGACATCATACTTGGCAGAGTACAGGGTCAGCAGAAAAGACCCTCAGCAAGGTGGATTGACACAGTGGCTGCAACAATGAGCTCAAGCATAACAATGATTTTAAGGATGGCACAGGACCAGGCAGTGTTTCGTTCTGTTGTGCATAGGGTCTCTTTGAGTCAGAACCAGCTGGACAACACCACCACTGAGGATTTTGGCTACTAATTTTTTTTTAATTGGAAAATACCTAGTGTAATTATGGGCAAGAATGTGTCCATGTCATTCTCTACACAAATGAACACCTATTCCGTTGCACTAAGTTACTGAACAAGAGAATGACATGACATACATTTTAGCTAAGGACCTGCAGAGAACCAGATGGATTGGAGGAAAAAGTAGACACAGTGTGGTTAAAAGGTGCATTTGGGCAGTGGGTGTAGAAATAGTTATATTAGGCTTTCTCCAAAAAAAAAATCAGAATTTACTCACTTTTCCCTTTCTTGGATTTTTTTCCCAAACCTGAGTAGTTTTTTTACTGTGTCAGAAACCCAGCCTTAGTAAATATAAATATATATGTATATTTGTGTGTATGTGTGTGTATATTTTTTAATTCAGAAGGTATTTGGCATTTCCCTTTTAAAGCGCAGAGGAAGGGTCTGAAGGTCCCTGGGTGGAGCAAATGGTTTGCACTTGGCTGGTAGCCAAAGATTTGGGGATTTGAAATCTCGGTGTAATAAAAGGCTTGGTGATCTGCTTCCGTAAAGATGACAGCCAAGAAAACCCTATGGAGCAGTCCTACTCTGTAGCACACGGGGTCGCAATGAGTCAGAATCAACTCCACAGTCTCAAGATAACAATGACAGAAAGTATCTGATACAAAGCAAGCACGATGAATGTATTAGTTCATTTAAATCCATCAGCACAAAGCGAAAGGTTTGTGGGGGACAACAACCGCGACAGAAGGAACTAGGGTGGTTGGATAACGCCAGAACAGCAGCCAACCGTCTGGCTAGGGTGGGTTTAGCGAACTGGCGTCCTGTTTCTAAGGCGGGCGCGCGTTGCGGGACGATCAGCAGCCCGGCGCTAACCACCACGGCGTGTGGAGAACACCGGCGCACCAACGCGCTCGGAGGCCGCGGAGCGACGGCCGCGCGTCTCCGGGGCTGACCGGCGGGGGCGCCCGACTCGAGCCGCCCAACGGCCGCCCTCTCAGTCCCCGCTCCGAGCCGCGAAGCCGCGCCATGTTCCGCCTAATGATGCTGCTCGCCGGGCCCGGTGGTTTGCTGGCAGCGAGACCCGGTAAGCCAACGGAGACCCCGTTACTCCGGCCAGGGGCAGAGGAAGGGTTTTCTTTTCCTTCTCTCAGCCCATCCCCGCTTCCGTCAAACTGCCCGACTCGACCCAAAGCCCCAGGTCCCGACCTCCTTTGGTCCCTCTTGCTCTGTCGCCTCGGAAACGAGGCCTCGTTTCGGTCTCTGTCGAGAAGAGATAATAATCACAACAGCAGTTATTATTATTTTAATAAGTCCGAGGACAAACTTCTTAGCCTCTGAATCCGAATTTTGGGCTTCCTCTCTGGAGCCCTGATGGGAGCTCGGCCGCTAACCAGAAAGTCAGCAGTTCGAATCCACCAGCTTCTTCTTGGAGATCCTATGGGGCAGTTCTACTCTGTCCTATAGGGTCGTTGTGAGCCCAAAGGTGGGGCTGTCACCCATTTCTCAAAACTCGGGGGGGGGGGGAAATTCTTGTACTCAAAATCTCCTCAGAAACATCCTGAACTCCACTCAAACACTAAGAAACTGACTTTCCTCAGTTGTTATTTGTTATAATGTAACTCGTACTGCAATACAAAAAATTCTGTCTGCTGTTCTGCAAAGAGGCACATTATGGGAGGAGACGAAGAACATGTACATTGAGTTCAAAATTTTAAAACATAGGAGAGATTTAGATGTAAGTAAAATTTTTATGTATTTTCTTATTTCCCTCCCTTTTTACACACTGTTTTGCATCTTGCCATCCCCAGTCAGTACCCTGAGGGTCTTTCCGCTCCCCCCGTATCAGCACAGTTTTCCATTGTTTGGAGGTACCACAATTTAATTAGCCAGTTCTCTTATTGATGGATTTTGGGTTATTTCTAATTTTTTTTTTGCTAGTAACATACCATACACATTTAATGCAGTCATTCTCAAACTTTTTGAATTCAGAACATTTACAATTATTGAGATTCTCAAAGATCTTTTGTTTATGTGGGTTTATACCTATCATACTAGAAATTAAAATTGGGAGATTTTAAAATTTTTATTAATTAGAAAATAACAGTAATAGAGCTATTACAGGTTAACAAATAACACATTTTAAAAATAAAATAACTATTTTCCAAAACAAAACAAAATTAATAAGGAGAGTGCCATTGGTTCACATTTTTGGAAGTCTTTTTAATGTCTGGCTTAATAGAAGATAGCTAGATTCTCATATCTGCTTCTGCATTCGATCTGTTTGGATATGCCATTTCATTTGAAGTATATGAAGAAAACCGTGCCTATGTAATTGGAAAATGGAGAAGTGTTTTAATACCTTTTTCAGATAATTGTGGATATTCTTGATACTACACGAAAACTTGACTAATGGTAAAGATTAGTTGCAATGTAGAATCTCAACCTATGTCAATAAACTTTTCTTAATGCGCTGCTTTAAAATCCATCACTCTGTCTTACACTTTGAATGGATCTTTTACCCATGCATGGTTTTGAAACATCATTCATTGGTCTTGTGGAACACTTATGCTCACTGAGCTACGCGGATTTTCCAAACATTGACATATTTCATTATAATGCATTAAAAAAATCACATTTGTCAATTTCATTACTGATCTCATCAGAAGAGTCTTTGAATGAGAGCAAGTTTTCAAGCTCATAGTGGCAATGTTTTCCAAAATTCAAATTTTCAGGTGAAAGCAATAAATATTTTCAATTGTTTTCCCTGAAGTGACAAGCTTACTTTGTTCATTTTTCAGCCCAAGTCTGAATAACCATAGTTTGTCTGTCAGTCTTTGTTTCAAAGAAAAATGGCGTTCCATGAAAAAAGTGAATAGTTCAGTTCACAACTCAAATAATCATACAACCGCTTTTCCTAGAGACCGCCACTTTTGTATGCAATAGAGAGGCTTTATGTGTACTCCCCATTTCATGTACTTAAGGGTCAAAATTTAATAGAATTAATCTTATCCTGCTTCATCAAGAACATTTAAAAGTAAAACTGGCTTTTATTTATGTATTTATTTATTTCCACTTGTGTCTGGCAGTGAGGAATACAATGACTGGCAGTATAGTTGGTTTCCATTGCTTTAATCATACTAAGGCTCTGACAGTTTTTACCAATGTTGCTCCTGTACCATCTGTACTGATGTGAACACAGTGAAAATGTCAAATAAATTCTTGGCGGTATTATGAAAATTGTTTTGACCTTGTGGACCTTGGAATCTTGTGAGAGGCTCTTGGGGGCCCCAGGGATCTGTGGATCATACTTGGAGAACCACTACTGTAATGAATGATATTATGCCTGTATCATTTTACACATGTGTATATTGGAGAATAAATTCCCAGAAATAAAATTGCTGGATAAAAGGATATGCATTTGTAATTTTGATAGTTATTGACCATCTTTGGCATGATCCTTGGCTCCTCTCTTCCTCTCATACCCAACATCCAATCTCTTAGAAAATCCTAGTTCAGCTGTACCTTCAAAATATATCCAGAATCTGATCACATTATGCCACATCCGTAGCCACTGCTACCACTCTGATCCAAGCCACCACTGCCTCTCTCCTGGATTATTGCTGCAATTGCTTCTTAATTGGTAGCCTTGCTTTTGTCCTAGTGCTCCTTATCTATTTTCAACCCAGCAGCCAGAGTGCTCCTATAAAATGTATTCTCAAACCCTCCAATGGCATTTCAAATGAAAGTTAAAAACCTAAGTTCTTACAAAGTCTTAGAAGACCTTAGACAATCTTCTTTACCCTCCTGTTCTCTCTTGACCCATCTCCTCATATTCTTCTTGCTCGTTAGAATACTGGCTTGGCCTCTGCTATTCTTGGGAACATGAATACAGTTGGAAGAATACAGTTGGACCCTACTTTTGACCTGCCTAACCAAACCAAACCAAACCTGTTGCCGTTGAGTTGATTCCTACTCACAGCGACCCTATAAGACAGGGTAGAACTGCCCTATAGGGTTTCCAAGGAGCAGCTGCTGGATTCTAACTGCTGACTTTTGGTTGGCAGCCAAGCTCTTAACCTGTTCACCACTTTGGCTCCTGGACCTATCTAGGTCTCCTTTAATTTTTTTCAGCAGTGTTTTATAGTTTTCAATGTACAAGTCATTCACCTCCTAGGTTAAATTGAATCCTATTTTATTCTTTTAAATGCTGTTATAAATGGAATTGTTTTCTTAATTTCCTTTTTGGATTGTTCATTGCTGGTATATACAAACACAACTGATGGTTTTGTGTTGTTCTTGTACCTGATATTTTGCTGAATTTGTTTATTAATTCTAGTAACTTTTTTGTGGAATCTTTGGGATTTTCTATATATAGGATCATGTCAGCTGTGAATAGAAATAGTTTTACTTCTTCTTTCCAGTTTGGATGACTTGTATTTTCTCTCTTTCTTTTTACCCTAATTGCTCTGCCAGTACAATGTGGAATTACTCATTGCTGTAGAGTTGATTCCGACTCATAGAGAAGTGGAATAGCAGTGATGAAAAAAAAAGCATCCTTGTCTTGTTTCTGGTCTTAGTTTTCAACGTTGAGTGTGATGTTAGCTCTGGATTTTTTTTGTAAATGTCCTTTATCATGCTGAGAATTTTCCCTTCTATTCCTAGTATGCTGAGTGTTTTTATCATGAGAGGGTATTGATTTTGTCAAATGCCTTTTTCTCATCAATTGAGATGATCATTAGTTTTTTTCTCCCTTCTATTAATGTAGTCCCAATACCATTTTTTTAAAAATCCACCTTCCTTCTAGGACTTGAGATGTCCCCATTATTGTATATGAAATTCTCATATATATTTGGGTCTATTTCTCAACTTTGTATTGTTCCATTGACCTGTTTATCTATGTGACGGTACCATGCTATTTGAATTATTAAGGCTTTATAATAGACTGAAGTATTTTTAAACACTTTTTTTTTTAAAGTATAGCATTCATAGGAAAAGTGCATCAATCATATATATACAACTTAATGCATTTTCACAAACTGAAAACATCAGCACTAGATCAAAAACTGAACATTACCAACACCCCCAGAAGCCACCCTTGTGCCCGCTTCCAATTGTGATCCCCTTCAAGGGTAATCGCTTTCCTGACTTAACACTATGGCTTAGTTTTGTCTGTCTTTGAGCTTTATATAAATGGCATTATACTGAATGTGTACTTTTTGTGTCTTCTTTCACGCAAAGTTATATTTAGTAGGACTTGTCCATATCGCTGCATGCAGTGTAGCTTGGTTTTTCTTGTTACTGTATGACATTTCATAGGTTTCATCGCACTTTATTTATTCCACTTATGATGGGTGTTTGGCTAACAGCTAGTATGAGCTGTTGCCAATAGAGCTGTTATGAAATTCTTGTATTATGTCTTTAGCAGACGTTTCTCCTAGATATATATACCTAGGTGTGGAATTTCTATGTCTTCTCATTGTTATGTGCGTTGGAGTTGATTCCGGCTCATAGTGACCCAATAGGACAGAGTATAGAACTGCCTCATAGGGTTTCCAAGGAGTGGCTGGTGGATTCGATTTTTTGGTTAGCAGCTGATCTCTTAACCACTGCACCACCAGGACTCCATATGTCATAGAGTTTTATGCATTTTTTTTATAGACATTATGCCGTTTTGTTTTGTGTTTGCTCTTCAACCTAAGAGTTGTTCCAGGGAGCTTTTAAAAATACCCAAGGGGAAGAGCTTTTAGGTTTTCCCCTTCTCTGCTTTTTCTCCATAGCAACTATCACCACTGCTGTCACTTCTGTAAAGATTTACAGCCTTGGAAACCCTATGGGGCCGTGAGATGAAATCGACTCCATGGCAGTGGGTTTGATTTTGGATTTTTAAGAGAATTTTTAAATATTGCATTTTCTAATTGTTTATTGCTAGCATAGAAATGCAGTTGATTTTTGTATATAGATCTTATACCTGCAGCCATGTTAAGCTTAATGTTGATAATAAGCTGTTTGATTTTTCTCTATGAACAATAATATTGTATTTGAGTAATAACTCTTTAGTTGTTTTCTTTCCAGTCCTTTTTTATTTCCTGCTTTTTCTTGTCTCACTTTCCTGACAAGGACTAGTTCAATGTTAAATAGAGATGATGACCAGCATCTTGCCAGAGGTTTTGGTAAATATTCTTTGCTAGGAGTTTCTTTGTTTTATTTTTCTCCTTTAAATAGTTAGTAGTATTGAATTATATTGAACGCTTTATGTGGTAAATTCTACTAATATATTTTCTAATTTAAACCACGCTTGCATTCCTGAAATGAACTTGCTTTGTCAGATTTAAGAAAAATACTGGATTTGGCTTGCTAATATTTGGTATAGTAATTTTACCTCTATGTTCATAAGTGGGATTGGTCTTAGATGTCTTTTCTCAAATTCTCCTTGATTGTTTTGGCGTCATAGATTTACTAACGTTAAATTGTTAGAGTTAATTGGAGAGCTTCCCCTTTTTTTCTGTTCTGTAGAATATTTTCTACAAGGTAGGAATTATCTTTTTCTAGAATATTTGGTAAAATTGGTGATTTGTGTGTGTCTGTGTGCATGAGCGTGTATGTATGTATACTTTAAAATTACCATTTCATAGTCTTTAATGATTTAATACTATTCAGGCTTATATTTCTTCTTGAGACTGATGATTTTTATAAAAGTGATCATTTTTCTCTCATTTTAAACTTCTAACAAAATTTTTAATAAATTATCTTATTTTAAACTATTTGCTGAGTCTGTAGTTATATTCCCCAATTCATTCTAATATTTTTTATTGTTTTTCTCTTTTTTGACTTAATCAACATCTTGTGTCTATCAGTATTTTCAAACAGCCAGCTTTTGGTATTGTCTCCCTCTCCCTTTTATCTTTGTTGTGTATTTCAGTAAAATCTATTCTCTTCTTGATTTCCTTTCTGCTCTCCTAGGTTTTACCCCGGGTTTATTTATTTATTTAAAAAAATTTTTTTTTTTTTTAACTTCCGTTGAGTTCGTTTAAGGCTATAAATTTCCTGTATAAGTGCTACATTGATTTTATCCTCTTAAGTTTTATATGTAGAATTTTGATTATTGTTTTATTCTAAATACTTTTTGTTTTCCATCATGATTTGTCTTTGACTCTTGAGTTACTTAGAAATGTACTTTAAACTTTCCAATTGTATGGGGATTAACATTTTTTAAAATGTATTTTTCTCTTTTTCTGTGGGTTTTGTAAGTTTTGTTGTGTAGAATTTTGATTGTTTTGGTCTAAATATTTTCCATTTTTCACTTTTGTCTTTGACTCTTAAAGTACTTAGAAATGTATTTAAAAAATTTCTAATGTGTGAGGATTTTAAAGTTTTAAAAAATTTTTGATTTCTAAGTTATGTATTTTTTTCTTTCTAATTTAACATTATTTCTGGTGAAAATATGTACAGCAAAACCTGCTCCATTCCACAGTTTCTAGACATAATGATCAGTGACATTAGTTCAGGGGCCTGTCTATGGAAAATAGCGCCTATGGCAATTAGTTTTAAATTGCTGGACGATCTCTCACAGCTGACAGTGGAAACTACAATGGCCAATAGAAACTGCTCATTAGCAGCCCTCCTCAAGTGGCACCCAGGGCGCATGTCCTATCTGCCATATGTTAGTTATGCCTCTGCATTAGTTATGTTTTTCACATGTGTCAACATTCTCGTTATTTCTGTTCTGTTTCACTTCCATTTACTTAATCTCCCTGCCTCCCAAACTTCTCATCTATGCTTCAGTGTAACTGTTGACACTTTTGTTTTTATATATTTGTAAATGTGGATAAATTTATAAATATATATAAAAGAATATATTTTAAATGTGATAATTTTTTTTTGCAACCTTTACTCTTTGGGCTAAACTGTTACTCAGTTTAAAGGTGACTTCAGAGGATAGTGTTGATTCAGTGTTTGAAGAGCAACTCAGGGCAATAGTCTCAGGGACTCCTCCAGCCTTAATAGGTCCAGTAAGTCTGTATTCTTTAAGAATTTGAAGTTCCATTCCACATTTTTCTCTCTTTTTATCAGAATTTTTCTGTTGTGTCCCTGATCAGAGCTTTCAGTAGTGGTAGCCGGGCATCATCTAGTTCTTCTGGTCTCAGGGTGGAGGTGGTAGTGGTTCATGTAGACAGTCTTGTAGTTGAGTTCCTCCTCTAATTCCTTGATATCCTTCTTTCTCTCTCTTTTTTTCCAGAAGAATAAAGACCAATGGTTGTATCTTAGATGGCTGCTTATAACCTTTTAAGACTCCAGACATTACCCACTATACTGGCAGGGAGAACATAAACTTTAAGAACTGTATTATGCCAATTATGCCATATAAAGTTAATTAGTTTTTGCATCTCGTTAAAGGATGCTGTTGGTATTTGGATTGGGATTGTATCATATTTGTAGATAGCTTTTTTTGGGGGGGTAGAATTGACATTTTCACAATGATAAGTCTACCTATCCATGAGCATGGTATGTTTTTCCATTTATGTAGGTCTTTTTTGGTTTCTTGCAGTAGTGTTTTGTAGTTTTGTTTGTGTTTTGTAGTTTTTACATCCCTGATTAGATTTATTCCAAAGTATTTTATTTTTTTAGGGGCTATTATAAATAAATAAGAGAAAAAAAATTTTTTTCTTATTATAAATAGTATTGCTCTCCTGATTCCTTTTGCATAGTTCTCTTTATTGTTGTATAGGAATCCAACTGATTTTTGTATGTTCATCTTATATCCTGTTACTCTGCTGAATCTATTAGTTTCAGTAGTTTCCTTGTGTAGTCTTTTGGGTTAACTATGTATAGTATACACAAATAGGGATAGTTTTACTTCTTCCTTATCAATTTGGATGCCCTTTATTTCTTTTTCTTGCCTTATTGGTCTAGCTAGGACTTTCAGCACAGTGTTAAATAGGAGTGATGATAAAGGGCATCCTTGTCTTGTTCCTTTTTTTCAGGGGACATGTTTTCAGCCTTTCTCCATTAAGAATGATCTTGGCTGTTGATTTTGTATAGATGCCCTTTATTACGTTGAGGAATTTTCCTTCTGTACCTATTTTATTGAGAGTTCTTATCAGGACTGGGTATTGGACTTCATCGAATGCCTTTTCTGCATAGATTGAGATGATCATGTGATTCTTTTGTTTTATTTATGTGTTGAGCCATCCATGCATACCTGGTATGAACCCCACTTGGTCATGGTATATTATTTTTTTATGTGATGTTGAATTCTATTAGCTAGAATTTTGTTGAGAATTTTTGCATCTATATTGATGAGAGATATTGGTGTGTAATTTTCTTTTGTTTTGTAGTGTCTTTGCCTGGTTTTGGTATCAGGGTTATGCTAGCTTCATAGAATGAATTTGGAAGTATGCTTTTCTATGTTCTGAGATAGTTTGAGTAGTACTAGTGTGAGATTTCTCTGAATGTTTGGTAGAATTCTTCAGTGAAGCCATCTGGGCCAAGACTTTTTTTTGTTGGGAGTTTTTTTTATCTTTTATTACCGTTTCAGTTTCCTCTTTTGTTACGGGTCTGTTCGGGTTTCTATCTCAGTTTGTGTTAGTTCAGGTAGGTAGTGTGTTTCTAGAAATTTGTCCATTTCCTCTAGGTTTTCAACTTTGCTGGAGTATAGTTTTTCGTAGTAATCTGTTATGGTCCTTTTTATTTCATTTGGGTCTGTTGTAATGTCTACCATTTCATTTTTTATTAGGAATATTTGCTTCCTCTCCTGTTTTTGTTTTGTCAGTTTGGCCAGTGATTTATCAATGTTGTTGATCCTTTCAAAGAACCAACTTTTAGTTTTGCTGATTCTTTCTATTGTTTTTCTATTCTCTATTTTATTTATTTCTCTTCTGATCTTTATTATTTCCTTTCTTCTGGTGGCTGTGGGCTTCTTTTGCTGTTCTCTTTCTATTTGTTTTAGTTATATACCTAGTGTTTTGATTTTGTCCTTTCTTTTTTGATGTGTGCATCTGTTGCTATAAATTGACCTCTGAGCACTCCCCTTGCTGTGTCCCAAAGGTTTTGGTATGGTGTATTTTTCATTCTCATTTGTTTCTAGGAATTTTTTTAATTTCATTTTTGATTTCTTCTATTACCCAGTGGTTTTTAAGCAAGGTGTTATTCAGTTGCCATGTATTTGATTTTTTCCCCCTTTTTGTTCCTGTTATTAATTTCTACTTTTATGGCATTGTGATCAGAGAAGACGCTTTGTATTATCTCAGTGTATTGGATTTTGCTGAAGGTTGTTTTGCAGCCTAAGATGTCTATTCTAGAGAATATTCCATGTTCATTGGAAAGGAAGGTATACTTTGCTGCTTTAGGTGGTGTGTTCTCTATATGTCTTTGAGGTCAAGTTGGTTGATCGTAGTAGTCTTTAGATCTTCTGTATGTTTGTTGAATTTCTTTCTAGATGTCCTATCCTGGCATGGATTGAATTGTGTCCCCCAGATATGTCAACCTGGTTAGGCCATGATTCCCAGTATTGTGTGGTTGTCCTCCAGTTTGTGGTTGTAATTTTATGTTAAAGAGGATTAGGGTGGGATTGTAACACCCTTACTAAGGTCATATCCCTGATCCAATGTAAAGGAAGTTTCCCTGGTGTGTGGCCTGCACCACCTTTTATCTTATAAGAGATGAAAGGAAGGGGGAGGCAAGCAGAGAGTGGGGGACCTCATACCACCAAGAAAGCAGTGCTGGGAGCAGGGTGTGTCCTTTGGACCTGGGGTTCCTGCACAGAGAAGCTCCTAGTCCAGGAGAATATTGATGACAAGGAACTTCCTCCAGAGCCAACAGAGAAAGCCTTCCGGTCAGGCTAGCACACTGAATTTGGACTTGTAGCCTACTAGACTGTGAGAGAATAAATTTCTCTTTGTCGAAGCTATCCACTTGAAGTATTTCTGTTACAGCAGCACTAGATGACTAAGACAATCTTTTATTGAGAGTGGTATGTTGAAGTCTCCCACTAATTATTGTGGGAACTGTCAGTTTCTCTTTTCAGTGCTCTTAGGGTTTGTTTTATGTATTTTAGAGCCTTGTCATTGGGTGTGTAGATATTTATTACGGTTATGTCCTCATGGTGGATTGTCCTTTTAACCATTATATAATGTCCTTCCTTGTCTTTTATGGTGGATTTTGTTTTAAAGTCCATTTTATCTGCGATTAGTATTGCCACTTTACTCTTTTTTGGTTGCTGTTTGATATATTTTTTTCATCTTTTGATTTTTAATATATTTATGTCTTTGTTTCTAAGGTGTGTCTCTTGTAGACAGCATATTGATGAGTCCTGTTTTTTATCCATTCTGTCACTCTCTTTTTATGAGAGCATTTAAGCCATTTGTGTTCAGTGTGATTATCAATAGGTGTGAGTTTATTGTTATCATTTTGTAGCGCTTTTTTTTTTTGTGGTGCTGATGTTTTCTTTGTTCCTCTTACTTTCCTGTGCTGAATTCTTTTTGTTTGTGGATTTTTTTTTTTGCTTTTTTTCCCTTGCTTTTGTAGATTTTGTGTTTTTCTTCTTTATTTTGATGAATGGGTCCATTAACTTTCTTTGTGTTTACTTTGAAATTTACCCTTATCTTCCTAAGTTTGAACCAGTTTTTTATTACTTGATTTTGCCTTGACTTCCTCTTCATTTGAAAATTCTGTACCTACTCTGTTTATTCCCTCTTTTATTGTCCTGACATTGTTGTTATTTATAGATTGACATCTCTGGTTCCCTGTTGTAAGTCTTTTAGCTTTGTTTTATCCTTAAGGGTTCATTACCTAGGTTGATACCTGGCTGATGCTGTCCTGTGTCCTAGATTCAGGGTGTTGTCTAATGTTGTTTGTTCTCTAACCGAAGGATTCCTGTTAATTCTTGTAGGTTTGGTTTGGTTTTTACATATTCCCTTAATTTCTGTTTATCTGGAAATGTTTTAATTTTGTGATCATATTTATGCGAGAGTTTTACCAGATATATTATTTTTGATTGGCAGTTTTTTTCTTTCGAGGTTTTATATATGTCATCCCATTGCCTTTTTACCTACATGGTTTCTGCTGAGTAATCGGAGTTTAGTCTTATTGTTTCTCCTTGGTATGTGACTTTTTGTTTTTCTCGAGCTGCTCTCAGGATTATTCCTTTGTCTTTGGTTTTGGTGAGTGTGACTATGATATGTCTTGGTGACTTTTTTGGGAGTCTATCCTATATGGGGTTCGTTGAGCTTCTTGGATGGTCAGCTTTTTATCTTTCATGATATTAGAGAAGATTTCTATCTGCATATCTTCAATGATCCTTTCTGTGTTTTCCATTTTGCCCCCCTGTTCTAGAACTCCAATCACATGCAGGTTTTTGTTCTTGATTGTATCCCACATCATTCTCAGGCTTTTTCATTCTTTTCGCTGGTTTTTCCTCAAACAAAGTGGTATCCAAGGATTTGTCTTCAGTTTTGCTGATCCTGTCTTCCATCTTTTCAAATTTGCTCCTAAAACCTTCTATTGCACTGTTCATTTCTGAGATCTTGTTTATCTTTTGGATTTCTAATTGCTGTTTTTGTGTGATTTCTAGTTGTTTATTTTCACATTTTGCTCCTGTATTATTTTCCTGAATTATTCCATTGCTTTGCCTGTGTTTTCCTTGATTTTGCCTGTATTTTCCATGATTTTGCCTATTTTTTCCTTATTTTTGTCTGTGTTTTTCTTCATCTCTTTCATAATCTCTTGGAGAGCCCTGAATGTTAGAGTTTTGAATTCCCTATCAGGTAGTTCCAGTGTCTTTTCTTCCAGCAGAAGGTCATCTGGTGTCTTATATTGATCGCTTACTGAAACTATCCTGTTCTTTTTTTTTTTTAAATATATTTTGATATTGTGTGCTGGCTCTGGGACATTCAGGAATTATTTCTTCATTTATTGACTGTAGATTTGTTTCATCCTGCTTTTTTGGTTTTGGTTATGTATGGGCAAATGGGCCAGGGATGTGTTGTTTTCTCATCTGTGGGCACAGTAGTTCTCACCACCTTGTCCAGGTGGGCAATGGCAGTCACTCAGCTATGGTGCAGCAGGGCAGGTCACATGGGAGCGAGGGGTGTGGGTGGGTCATTTACAGCACAAATTGGGGCTGGTGGGGTGGGGCTGGGGAGCAATGTGGAGTGGGCTTCAGGGTTCTGGGGGTCTGTGCCGATGCAACTCAGGGGTGCATCTCTTGGCACGTGGTTCGGATAGGCAGGATGTAATGTGTGGCACTAACTAGGTGAAAGAAGAGAAAGATGCAAGAGAAACAGAAGCAAAAAAGAAGAAAGTAAATAGAATGGCAGTGTGGTGGGATTCAGCAGGTGGGGGTGAAGCAGATCCAGGGAGGCTGTGTGCTAGTGGCTGTCTAGCTAAACAGCGCAACATGACCCTTTGAGAAGGGGTGGGGATGGTGCACAGGGCTAGGTGGGTGGGAGAATGAAAAGGAAGGAAGGGATAGAGGGAGAAGAAACAAAAAAACGAAAACATATATGGCACTGAAGGAGCTGGCCAGTGGAGGTAATGGACCTGGGGAGGCTGTGTGCTGGTGGTTCTCTACCCAGGTGGTGTGGCACAGCACATTGAAAAGGGGCAGGGACAGCACACGGGGCTGGATGGGTGGGAAAAAGGAAAAGAAGGAAAGGAGAGAGAGAAAAGAAAAGAAAATGGCACTGAGGGAGCTGGCCAGTGGGGATGGTATGGAACTGGGGGGGCCATGCTGTTGGCTTTGTAGCCAAGCGGTACAACATGGCCTGTTGAGAAGGGGTGAGGATAGTGCACGGGGCTAGCTGGGTGGGAGAAAGAAAGGAGAGAGAAGGAAGAAACAAAAAAAGCCAAAGGAAAAAAAATATGTGTATAGTGCTGGAGAAATTGGCCATTGCGGGTGGGGTGGACCTGGGTGGCAGTGAGCTGGTGTCTCTCTGGCTGAGTGACTGTGGCCAGTTGGAAAGTGGTGAAGGTTGCATAGAGGGAAAAAGGGTGGGGGGTGGGAAAGCATATATCCCTGGCTACCAGGTGCTCTGTCTCCTTTTGGGAGCTCTGTGAAGTTTTCTTCCCATACTCCCTGTCCACAGTCATTGGTAGTCTGAGATGGTGAATCCATGCTGTGTTAGCTGGCAGAGGACCTCCACTCTGTTGCTCTCCTCGTTCTCTGTTCTCTCTCAGTTTCTTGTTCCATTTGGTGTCTGATTAAGTTCCTTATTCCTTCATTTGATACTTCGGGTTCCAGGACTGACATCTGCTACTGTTTTACTTAGTTTTTCAGGTCTTTGCTGCAGAGGGAGAGCATGGTGCTTCTGACTATAGTGCCATGTTTGCTACACCTTCCATATACATCTCTTATAAAAAAAAATAGAGGGTAATTATATAGGCATTTTACATCTTTTGTTGTTATTGTAAATGGATATATCTAGTTTATTGGAAAACTATTGATTTTTGTATGTTAACTTTGTTCCCAGTGATATTACTGAATCTTCTTTTTAAAATAATAGTTGGTCTGATGATTCTTTTGTGTTTTTCAGCTATATGACAATATAATGTTAGTATCACAAAATCCTAGAAAGAACTAGAGAAACAGGTTTGGATGCTACATAAATGCTACTACAGTGTGACTGGAGTCATGTTCTTAGGAAAAACATGGGAAAATACCATGGGGGTATTATACTAAAAACACTTTTTCTACCACTTGGCCACTTGGAACTAGACAGTAGAAGTCCTTCCCTGGCAATGCCACAAGGACCAGATAATTCTACCTCCACAAATGCCAGAAGTAACAAACTGCCTGCATGTAGCTGCCATCTGACAATGCTTACTTCTGCATCTGTTTTGTATGGGTGTGTGGCTAACAGATCCTAGTCACATGCATCTACCCTTATGGCAATGGAGCCTGGTAATGAGTTATTAGATTTCCAGCCTCTAACAGTAGAGGTAGCCAAGCTAGAAATAGTTGGAACGATTGAGCCAATGTACAGTGCCCCAGAGTTCACCTGTGGGTGGGCTACTTATCATCCATATTTAGTTTTTTTTTCCTTTCTTAAATGTCTTATGTCGAGATATTTTTTGGGGGCCGGAATTAAATCCTCTCTATATATCTATGAGGTCATGTATTTGTTTTGTTAAGCTTAGGTCCTCTGCTGTGATGCTCCTAAAGGGGCTTAACTGTGGCTCTACACAACATTTGTATTAGCTACAGACTCTTTGTGTATTAGTGTTTCTTTTGGCCATAAGGGCAAAATACTAGAGCAGCTTGCACAGCTGAAGAGCCTTGTTTTCCTCTGGCATCTCTTAAAGCAGGCAGCCTTACAGTTTGTTCAGTAAAAGCGTTAAAGTAACACAGTTATTTGTGTTGTATGTTGCCTCTAGAATAGAAAACAAAATTAAAAAATGAACCAAACTCATTGCCATTGAGTCACTTCCAACAAAGGGCCTACCAAGTGTTATATCTCCTGCCTTTTATTCTGGAGAATATCTTCCAGCATACCTTAGAGAACTAGGCCACTATAAATGAATGTGTGTATGTGTGTGTGTTTAATCAAATCTCTGGCACACCTGCTTCTTTCCAGGGCACCTCATATACCTGCTATTTCTTTCAGGTCTTATAGGCATTATGTCAGGAATGTAGTCCCCAGAATAATTTCCTGTTGTTGTTGTCAGTTGCTGTCAAGTTAGCTCTGAATCATGGCGACCTTATGAATAACAGAATGAAATGTTGGGCAGTTGTACACCATTTTTACGATCATTGGTATGTTTGGGACCATTGTTGAGGCTGTTGTGTCAGACCATCTCATTGAGGGTTATCCTTGGCCCTCTACCAAATATGATGTCCTTTTCTACTGATTGGTATTTCCTGTTAATGTATCAAAGTAAGCAAGTCAAAGACTTGCCATACTTGCTTCTAAGGAGCATTCTGGTTGTATTTCTTCTGAGTTTTATTTGTTCATTTTCTTGGCAGTTCATGGTATACTCAGTATTCTTTGCCAGCACCACAGTTCAGACACAATTGTTCCTCTGTCTTCTTTTTTTATCGTTGTAAATTTTTTTCTTTTTCTCTGTACAACTTTTGGAAGGATATGAGGCAGTTGAAAAGACCATGGTTTGAATCAGATGCACCTTAGTCATCAAAGTGACATCTTTGCTTTTTAAACCTTTAAAGAGGTCTTTTGCATTAGATTTGCCTAGTGCAATCCATCCTTTGATTTCTTGACTGTTGCTTACATGGGCATTGATCATTGATCCAAGTAGAATGAAATCATTGACTTCAGTTTTTCTTCATTTCTCGTGATATAGTTTATTGATCCAGTTGTGAGGATTTTCATTTTCTTCATGTTTAGGCATAATTCATGCTGAAGGCTGTCTTTGACCTACATCACTAAGTGCTTCAAGTCATCTTCATTTTTTGCAGGCAAGGTTGTGTCATCTGCATATCACAGGTTGTTAATGAATCTTTCTCCAATCCTATGCCATGTTCTTCTTCATATAGTCTGGCTTATCAGATTATTTGTTCAGAATACAGATAGAATAAGGTGAAAGTATACAACCCTGACACACATCTTTTCTTATTTCAAATCATACAGTATTCCCTTTTCTGTTCAAACGACAGCTTCTTGACCCATATACAGGTTCTGTATTAGTTTCCTATTGCTTCTGTTACGCATCATCACAAATTTAGTGACTTAAGCAATACAAATTTATTATTTTGCAGTTCTGCAGGTAAGAAGTCCAAAATGGGTCTCATTTGGCTAAAAACAAGGTATTAGTAGGGCCATGTTCCTCCTGGAGGAGGGGAAAATCTGCTTCCTTGCCTTTCCCAGCTTCTAGTGGCCACCTACATTCCTTGGCTTGTGGCCGTTTTTCTCCATCTCAAGGCCAGCAGCATTGGACTGCCTCCCTCTTCTACTCTTAACGACCCTTAGAATTATATTAGGCCCATCCAGATAATCCAGGATAAATTTCCTATTTTAAAGTCATCTGATTGTTGTTGTTGTTATTGTTAGGTGCTGTCAAGTAGGTTCCGACTCTTAGCGACCCTCTGCACGACAGAACAAAACACTGCCCGGTCCTGAGCCATCCTTACAATCATTGTTATGCTTGAGCTCATTGTTGCAGCCACTGTATCAATCCACCTTACCAAGGGTCTTCCTCTTTTCCGCTGACCCTGTACTTTGCCAAGCATGATGTTCTTCTCCAGGGACTGATCCTTCCTGACAACATGTCCAAAGTATGTAAGACACAGTCTTGCCATCCTTGCTTCTAAGGAGTGTTCTGGTTGTACTTCTTCTAAGACAGATTTGTTTGTTCTTTTGGCAGTCCATAGTATATTCAACATTCTTTGCCAACACCACAATTCAAAGGCGCCAGCTCTTCTTTGGTCTTCCTTATGCATTGTCCAGCTTTCACATGCATATGATGTGATTGAAAATACCATGGCTTGGGTCAGGTGCACCTTAGTCTTCAAGGTGACATCTTTGCTCTTCAACACTTTAAAGACGTCCTTTGCAGCAGATTTGCCCAGTGCAATATGTCATTTGATTTCTTGACTGCTGCTTCCGTGGGTGTTAATTGTAGATCCAAGTAAAATGAAATCCTTGACAACTTCAATCTTATCTCCGTTTATCATGATGTTTCTCATTGGTCTAGTTGTGAGGATTTTTGTTTTCTTTATGTTGAGGTACAATCCATACTAAGGCTGTGGTCTTTGATCTTCATTAGTAAGTGCTTCAAGTCCTTTTCACTTTCAGCAAGCAAGGTTGTGTTATCTGCATAACGCAGGTTGTCAATGAGTCTTCCTCCAGTCTTAATTGTGCTCATGAGGAACCTTTACCTAGATCAAGAGGCCATTGTTCAGACAGAACAAGGGGTTACTGATTGGTTTAAAATCAGGAAAGATGTGTGTCAGGGTTGTATTCTTTCACCATATCTATCTGTATGCTGAGCAAATAATCCGAGAAGCTGGACAGTCAGCTGATTAGCAACCTTAATTTCATCTGCAACCTTAATTCCACTTTGCCATGTAACCTAACGTAGTCAAGGGATTAGATTGTGAACATCTTTGAGGGCCATTGTTTTATTTATCACAGATGGTGAGATGTTTAGGGTCCAAGAAGAAACACAATCAGAGATTTGATGATAATCTGAGGTAAGATGGTGACAGTGTACTGCTATCGCTGCCAACATAAAGTGTAATTTTATTTCTGAAATTCTCGGCTTATTGGAATGGAGAAAACAGCATCAATTTTTTTTTTTTTTTTTATCAGTGGTTGCATACGGGTGCCAATGCCTGTGTTGATATGCTTCAGTAAAGAGACTATTTAGAATATCTGTTATTGCAGTCATCATCTGATTAAACTTAATTTATTGTCATTCTTTATAAGTTATCTGTCATTTGCACAGATTGAACAAGTCAAATGGTACTATAATAGTAATTACCACCTGTATATATTTGAATTCTTTTATTGTGGGACTTACTTCTGGATTTAGGAAGACTTTTGGGGGGATGGTGAAGATGATATTCAGCGGCTTCCGTTTGGCCTTCCTCATCATAATAACCCTCATCCTATGGACCAGGGAGGCAATGTTTGGTTTCCATAAATTCCTGAGTATATCTATTCCCATCATGACCCATAATTATGATAAGATGGACTTGTAAACACACGGATCCATAATTATGATAGGATGAACTTGTAAACACATGCGTCCACTTATAGACGGATTTGAACCTAACTCCATTTATTACCTGACTTCTCCCCAAAAACATGAACTTTTCCTGAGTTGAACCAGTGCTTTTTAAAAAAAATTTTTTATTGTGCTTTAAGTGAAAGTTTACAAATGAAATCAGTCTCTCATACAAAATTTATATACACTTTGCTATATACTCCTAATTGCTCTCCCCCTAATGAGACAGCACAGTCCTTCTCTCCACTCTGTATTCCCCATGTCCATTCAGCCAGCTTCTGTCCTCCTCAGCCTTCTCATCTCCCCTCCGGACAGGAACTGCCCATGTAGTCTCATGGGTCTACCATAGTAGTATTTTAGGTTCTCAAAAGTCAGTATTAATTTAGAGCCAATGTTTTAATATTCCACAGAAGGTCTGAATACTTGAGTTTTGATTTTGTGGATCCAATCTGAGCATTTTTCTTTTAGTTGGTGGCTTTATCTTATTTAAATTTATTGATATGATGGAGATCATGGTGCTTGTTATTTATGTCACATTTTTCTGATTATATGTTTTTCTTGGATAAAAAGTGTTTCACTATAAAATTCTGTGATTTTTTGTTTGTTCTCTGGGTGCATAGTGTGTTGTTTATTGTCTTAATTTCAAAATTTATAGTATGTTTAATGTATTTAATTGTCTACTTAGAATAGTAATTAGGGATTCCTTACTATGAGTGGGAAAACCTGGTGGGGTAGTGGTTAAGTGCTATGGCAGTTCATATTCACCAGGTGCTCCTTGGAAACTCTATGGGGCAGTTCTACTCTGACTTATAGGGTTGCTAGGAGTTGGAATCAACTCGATGGCAGTGGGTTTTTTGGTTTCACTATGAGTGATTAGGAAATGTACTCTACTTTTTTCCCCAACTCCCACTCTCTTCTACTACGTGATTATGGTTGCTATTAATCTTAGTCCTTCTAAATCTTTATACTGATAAACAATATATTTCTACTTCTATTACTTGATTTTCAGCTTTCAGTTACATCTTTTGACCATGTTCTACAATAAATTAAGGAATATTTACATGGTCTTCCTCCTTTCTTGCTATACTTCTTGAGATTGTTATATATACTGTTATGTCTGTATTATCATGCCTTATAGCTCTTGCATTCTGTTATGCAACTATGATTCCCACAGTTATTTTAGCCGTTATTTTACATTAAAGTTTATTTAATGCTCACTGTTAGGCCTTTTACCACAACTCTAACTCTATTGATATCTTGTTTGGGGGAAGTTTGTCTGTCTTTTGTGTTAGGCACATGTGAAATATATTCCTTGAGTTTATATTTTTAATTATCTGTCTTTTGTCTTTATACATGAATGCCAGTTTGGCTGGGTGTAAAATTCTTGGGGCCACACTGTTTCATTCAAGTCTTTTTAGATGTTGGTCTTTACTTTGAGGATTAACATGCACTTGACACAAGCCAGGGTATTTTCAGTCACCTCATATGCATGTGAAAGCTGGAAAATGAGCAAGGCAGGCTGAAGAAGAATTGATGCATTTGAATTATGATGTTGGTGAAGAATATTCAATATACCATGGACTGCCAGAGAAATGAACAAATCTGTCTTGGAGGAAGCACAGCCAAAATGCTTCTTGGAAGTAAGGATTATAGATTTGTCTCATACACTTCGGACATGTTATTATGAAGAATCAGTCCCTGAAGAAGGACATCATCCTTGGTAGGATAGAGGGTCGATGAAAAAGAGGAAGACCTTCAAGGAGATGAGTTGACATGGTGGCTACAACAATGAACTCGAACATAGCAATGATTATGAGAATGAGGAACGACCAGGCAGTGTTTCATTTTGTTGTACATAGGGTCGCTATGAGTTGGAGCCAACTCAACGGCACCCAACAACAACTTCAGTCTTTTATTGTTGAATAAAAAAAATACTGTTGTAAAAATTTTTCAGCCTACCTGCTTCTCCACGTTCCCCTATCCTCAGTATGAGTTTCTTTTTCTTTTTGCTGACATTGCCATAGGATTATTTATTTGTTTCTATGTAACTTTAGTAGAATATGTCTCAATTTTAATTATTATCAATTATTCTTGGAATATAGTGTACTTTCCAGTCTATCATCTCAAATATTTTGTTTAATTAACATTTTTTAATTGTGCTTTAGGTGAAAGTTTACAGAGCAAATTAGTTTCTCATTCAACAATTCATACACATATTGTTTTGAGAGATTGGTTGCAATCCCTGTGATGTATGAACACTCTTGCTTTCCCATCCTGGGTTCCCCATTTCCATGTGTCCATTTTCCCTGCCCCTTCCTGCCTTCTCATCATTGCTTTTGGGCAGGTATTCACCATTTGGTCTTGTATACAGGATTGAACTAAAAAGCATGTTCCTCAGGTGTGGTTTTATTTGTTTTATAGTCCCGTCTAATCTTTGGCTAAAGGGTGAACTTCAGGAATGGCTTCAGTTCTGAGTTAAAACGGTGCCTGGGAGCCATATTCTTGGGGCTCCTCCCATCTCTGTCAGACCAGTAAGTCTGGTCTTTTTTTTGTGAATTTGAATTTTGTTCTACATTTTTCTCCCACTCTGTCTGGGACCCTTTATTGTGATCCCTGTCAGAGTGGATGGTGGTAGTAGCCAGGAACCATCTAGTTGTGTTGGGCTCAGGCTGATGGAGGCTGTGGTACTTGTGGTCCATTAGTCCTTTGGACTAATATTTCCCATATATCTTTGGTTTTCTTCATTCTCTTTTGCTCAGGACAGGATGGGATCAGTACATGTGTATCTTAGGTGGCTGTTTGTAAGCTTTTAAGAACCCAGACACTACTTACCAAAGTTCCATATAGAACATTTTCTTTATGAACTATATTATGCCATTTGACCTAGATGGTCCCCAGCCCTCAGCCCCAGTAACTCAGTCCCTCAGGGTATTTGGATGTATCTATGAAGCATCTGTAACTTTGTTTTGGTCAAGTTGTGCTGACTTTTCCTAGATTGTGCACTATTTCCCTTCACCAGAGTTAACACTTAGCTACTGTCTAGTTAATATTCCCTCTCCAACCCTCTCCTCCCTTGTAACCATCAGATTTCTTTGTGTGCGTAACCTTTTTTTAGTTTTTATAATAGTGATCTCATACAGTATTTGTCCTTTTGTAAATGACTTATTTCACTCGCCGTAATGCCCTCCAGATTCACCCATATTATGAGATATTTCACAGATTCATCACTGTTCTTTATCATTGTGTAGTATTCCATTGTGTGTGTGTATCATAATTTGTTTATTCATTCATCTGTTGATGGGCATTTAGGTTGTTTCCATCATTTTGCTATTGTGAATAATACTGCAATGACTATGGGTGTGCATATATCCGTTCATGTGACGGCTCTTGTTTCTTTAGGATATATTCCTAGGAGTGTCTTTGCTGGATCATATGGTATTTCAGCAAGCACCATATCATTTTCCATAGTGGTTGTACCATTTTTCATTCCCACCAGCAGTGCATAAGAGTTCCAATCTTCCTGCAACCTCTCCAACATTTGTAATTATTTTTATTTTTTTTGATTAGTGCCGGTAATGTCATGGTGTGACGGAATGTTAATGTAGTTTTGATTCACATTTCTCTAATGGCTGATAATCGTGAGCATTAGTGATTAGTTTTTCCATCTTGTTAAAGAATGCTGATGGTATTTGGATCAGATTGCATTGCATCTGTAGATTGCTTTGGGTAAAATTGACATTTTCACAATGGTGAGTCTTCCAATCCATGAGGATGATATGTTTTCCCATTTATGTAGGTCTCTTTTGATTTCTTGGAGTAGTGTTTTGTAGCTTTCTTTGAATAGGTCTTTTATGTCCATGGTTAGATTTATTCCCAAGTATTTTATATTTTTTAGGGGCTATTATAAATAATTTTTTATTATATAAATGGTATTGTTTTCTCGATTTGCCTTTTGAAGTTCTCTTTGTTGGTGTATAGGAATCAAACTGATTTTTGTATGTTAATCTTGTATCCCACTACTATGCTGAATCTTTCTATTAATTTCAGTAGTTTTCTTGTGGAATCTTTGGGCTTCTCTATGTATAGGATCATATCATCTGCAAATAGGGGTACTTTTACTTCTTCCTTTCCAATTTGGATGGTCTTTATTTCTTTTTCTCGCCTTATTGCTCTAGCTAAGACTTCCAGCACAATGCTTTATAATAGTGGTGATAAAGGGCATCCTTGTCTTGTTCCTGTTCTCAGGGGGAATGCTTTCAGCCTCTCTCCACTTGGAATGATGTTGGCTATTGGTTTTGTATAGGTGCCCTTTATTGTGTTGAGAAACTTCCTTTCTTTTTCTATTTTGCTTAGAGTTTTTCTCAGGAATGGGTGTTGGGCTTTATCAAATTTCTTTTCTGTGTCGATTGAGATGATCATGTGATACTTTTGTTTTATTCATGTGGCGGATTATGTTGATTGATTTGCTAATGTTGAACCATCCTTGCATACCTGGTATGAATCTTACTTGGTCATGGTATATTATTTTTTTTGGTATGATGCTGAGTTCGATTGGCTGGAATTTTGTTAAGAATTTTTGCATCTATATTCATGAGAGACATTGGTCCGTAATTTTCTTTTTTTTATGGTGTCTTCGCCTGTCTTTGGCTCAGAGTTATGCTGGCTTCATAGAATGAATTTGAGAATATTCTTTTCTTTTCTATGCTCTGAAATATTTTGAGTAGCACTGGTGTGAGGTTTTCTCTGAATTTTTGGTAGAATTCACTAGTGAAGCTGTCCTGCCCAGGGCTTTTTTTTGTTGGGAGTTTTTTAAATTACATTTTCACTTGTTACCATTCTGTTCAGATTTTCTGTCTCAGTTTGTGTTAGTTTAGGTAGCTAGTGTGTTTCTAGAAATTTGTCTGTTTCCTCTGGGTTCTCAAATTTGTTGGAGTACAGTTTTTCATAGTTCTCTGTTATGATCCTTTTTTATTTCATCTGGGTCTGTTGTAATGTCACCCACCTCAATTCTAATTTGGGCTATTTGATTCTTATCCTGTATTTCTTTTGTCAGTTTGACCAATGGTTCATCTATTTTGTTCATCTTTTCCAAGAACCAACTTTTGGTCTTGCTGATTCTTTCTGTTGTTTTTCTGTTCTCTACTTCATTTACTTCTGCCCTAATCTTTATTATTTTCTTTTTATGGTGTCTGTGGTCTTCTTTTGTTGTTCTCTTTCTATTTGTTCAGGTTGTAGGTTTAGTGTTTTGATTTTGGCCCAGTCTCCTTCTTCTTCTTTTTTTTTTTTTTTGATATGTATACTTTTTGCTCTAAATTGACCTCCCTTGAGCACTGTCTTTGCTGTGTCCCAAAGGTTTTGGTGTGATGTGTTTTCATTGTTGTTTGATCCTAGGAATTTTTAAATTCCATCTTTGATTTATTCTGTAAACATTTTCTTGAAGTATATTTTTTCTAATTGCTTTTATTCCATTTGCTCTGTTTTCTTTTGTTGTTATTAGTTGCCATCAAGTTGGCACCAACTCATGGTGATCTTATTTATAAGAGAATGAAATGTTGCTCCGTCTTGTGCCATCTTCATGATCATTGACATGTTTGAGTCCCTTGTTGTGCGCATTGTGTCAGTACATCTCATTGAGGGTTTTCCTCATTTTGCTGACTCTCTACTTTACCAAAAATTATGTTCTTTTCTAAGTATTGGTCTTTCCTGATGATGTGTCCACAGTAAGTGAGTCGAAGTCTCACTGTCCCTGCTTCCAAGGAGCATTTTCTTAGAAGCAGTAAATTTTGTATAAGTTGGTTACCCACCCCTCCCCCCTTTTGGTCTTTCATATCTATTATTTTCTTAGTTCCCTAGGGCTGCCATAACAAAATGTCACCAACTAAGTAGCTTTAAAGTACAGAAATTTATTGTCTAAAAGTCCAAATCAGACTATCAGCCATATCGATTTTATCCACAGGCTCTGAGAGAGTTACTGTTTCATGCGTCTCTTCTATCTTCTGGTGGCTTCCAGCAATCCTTGACGTTTCTTGGTTTGTGGTTGCACCTGTCTCTGTTGTCACATGACCATTCTTCCCCCTGCATCTATTCTCAGTTTTCGTAAGACACCACTCAAAGAGTCTTAGGACCAATCCTACTCCGGCATGACTTTATGTAATTCTAACTGATTACATCTACAAAGAGAGACTCTTATCTTCAAATAAGATCACTTTTGCATGAATAAGGGTTACCATTTCAACACACACACACACATATACATATATTTGGATAGTAAATGATTTAGTCTGTAACAATTATATTGTCTTTTTTTCAAAGTAATTACGTCCAAGACTTTTATAGGAGTACACAGTGATGAATCTCCCATACATGCATAAGCAAACCTTATGAAAAGCCTAAGCAAATATTTAGTCAGGTTAGAGACAGCATTATTAACTTTTTTCCTTTTCCTAGGTTCTCAAAATTCATTTCTACAAATAATATTTCCCGAGAAAATTCAAGCAAATACAAGTGATGATTCAGAACTGGAAAACGTAAGAGAATTATTTCTGTAACTTAAATTGTTATATGAAATTTCTCATTACTTAGTGATGAAATATAGCAGCCCCAGAGGGATGAATGAAAGTATCTAATGTTACCATGGATAAGAAATTTAGAGTTTTATTAAAAAAGTAAACATATAAGTCAGAATGTTCTATTTTGTCTAATATTTCCTCATGGTAAAATTATTTTTTAAAATCTAAATACAGAAAATAATGTATAAGAATTAAGGATCTTATGTGGGTGATATGTTATAGTGCAGAAAGATATGCCCCATAGGTTGGAAGGCACTCAAAATATGGGAAAGAGCTGCCTCCTCAAAGTAGAGTCGACTTCAATGATGTGGGTGGAATAAAGATTTTGGAACTTTCATTTGCTGATGTGGTGCAACTTGACACACATCTTTCCTGACTTTAAACCACACAGTATCCCCTTGTTCTGTTTGAATGACTGCCACTTGGTCTATGTATAGTTTCCTCATAAGCACAATTAAGTGTTCTGGAATTCCCATTTTTTGCAATGTTATCCATAATTTGCTATGATCCAGATAGTCAAATGCATTTGCAGAGTCAATAATACACAGGTAAACATCTTTCTGGTATTTTCTGCTTTCAGCCAGTATCCATCTGACATCAGCAATATCTGGTTCCACGTCCTCTTGTGAATCCAGCTTGAATTTCTGGCAGTTCACTGTCAGTGTACTGCTGCAACCATTTTTGAAGGACCTTCAGCAAAATTTTACTTGCATGTGATATTAATGATATTGTTTGATAATTTCTGCATTTGGTTGGATCACCTTTCTTTGGAACAGGCATAAATATGGATCTCTTCCAGTCAGTTGGCCAGGTAGCTGCCTTCCAAACTTCTTGGCATAGATGAGCGAGCACTTCAGGCATTGCATCCATTTGTTGAAACATCTCAGTGGGTATTTTGTCAAGTCTTGCAGCCTTGTTTCGTGCCAATGCCTTCAGTGCATCTTGATTGGTTCTTGATCATATGCTACCTCCTGAAATGATTGAACGTCATTCAATTCTTGGAACAGTGATTCTGTGTATTCCTTCCATTTTTTGATAGTTCCTACATCATTCAGTATTTTGCCCATAGAATCCTTCACTATTGCAACTCGAGGTATGAACTTTTTCTTTTAGCTTGAGAAATGCTGAGCATGTTCTTCTCTTTTGGTTTTCTAACTCTAGATCTTTGCACATGTCATTATAATACTTTGTCTTCTTGAGCTACCCTTCTGTTCAGCTGTTTTAGTTCATCATTTCTTCCATTCGCTTTAGCTACTCAACGTTCAAGAGCAAGTTCTAGAGTTTTTTCTGAGGTCCATTTTGACCTTTTCTTTGTTTCCTATTCTTGAGATGGTCTCTAATTCAGGTGGGGTATACTCGAGGTTGTACTCTGGCTCTTGTGGACTTGTTTTAACTTTCTTCACCTTCAACTTGAACTTGCGTATGAACAATTGTTGGTCTGTTCCACAGTTTGCCCCTGGCCTTGTTCTGACTGATGATATTGAGCTTTTCCAACATCTCTTTCCACAGATGTAGTCAACTTGATTCCTGTGTATTCCATCTGGTGAGGTCCACGTGTATAGTCATTGTTTATGTTGTTGAAAAAAGGTGTTTGTAATGAAGAAGTTGTTGGTTTTGCAAAATTCTATCATGCGATCTCCTGCATCGTTTCTATCACCAAGTCCATATTTTCCAACTACTGATCCTTCTTCTGTGTTTCCAACTTTCAAATTCCAATCACCAGTAATTATCAATGCATCTTGATTGCATGTTTATTCAATTTCAGACTGCAGAAGTTGGTAAAAATCTTAAGTTTCTTCATCTTTGGCCATAGTGGTTGGTGTGTAAATTTGGAAAAATAATCATATTAACTGGTCTTCCTTGTGGGTGTATGGATATTATCCTATCGCTGACAGCGTTGTACTTCAGAATAGATCTTGAAATGTTCTTTTTGACGATGAATGCAACACCATTTCTATTCAATTTGTCATTCCCAGTATAGTAGATTATATGATTGTCTAATTCAGAATGGTCAATAGCAGTCCATTTCAGCTCACTAATGTCTAGGATGTTGATGTTTATGCATTCCATTTTATTTTTGACAATTTCCAACTTTCCTAGATTCGTACTTCATACATTCCACACTCTTATTATTAATGGATGTTTACAGCTGTTTCTTCTCATTTTCAGTCCTGCTACATCGGCAAACGATGGTCCTGAAAGCTTAACTCCATCCATGTCATTAAGGTTGACTCTACTTCAAGGAGGCGACTCTTCCCAGTTATCTTTTGAGTGTCTTCCAACCGGAGGGGCTCATCTTCTGGCACTGTATCAGACAATGTTCCGCTGCTATTCATGAAGTTTTAACTGGCTAATTCTTTTCAGAGGTAGACCGCCAGGTCCTTCTCCCTAGTCTGTCTTAGTCTGGAAACTCAGCTGAAACCTGTCCGCAATGGATGACCCTACTGGTATTTGAATACCAGTGGCATAGCTTCCAGCATCACAGCAACATGCAAGCCACCACAGTATGACAAACTGACAGACATGTGGGGGAGGCTAACGTAGGGACTATTTTTTCTTGCCAATGCAAAATTTAAAGCTTGATTACTCTGCCTCTTCAATATCAGGATCTTATCTTCAGTGTTTCTGCCTTATATGTGCCATTCATTCGTTTCGCTTCTTTCCTCAATTATTTCTGGTTTCACTTTTTTAAAAATGAACTTTAAAAAATTTTGGAATAATTTTGTATTTAGAGAAAAATTAAAGATACTACAGAGTTCCAATATACTGTTCATCAAGTTTCCCCTCATATTAACAACCATGTTGATACATTGTTGTGTGCCATGGAGTTGATCCCAACTCATAGTGCCCCATGTGACTGAGTACTGCTGCCCCATAGGTTTCCTAGGCTGTAATCTTATGGGAGCAGATCATCAGGTCTTTTCTCCTGCGGAGCAACTGGCGGGTTCAAATTGTGGACTTTTCAGTTAGTAGCAAAGTGCTTAACCATTATGCTATCAGGGCTCCTTTTGTTGACGTTACATTAGTCAAAACGAAGAAACTGGGATTGGTACATTATTATTGACTAAACTACAGGCCTTATTCGGACATCATCAGTTTTTCCACTAATGCCCAGGATCCAATGTAGGATACCACATTGCATTTGGTTGTCATGTTTCCCCAGTCTCCTCTGCTTTGATAATTTCTCAGTGTTTCCTTGTTTTTCATGACCTTGATAGTTTTGAAGAGTGTTGGGCAATTTTATTTTATAGAACATCCCTCAATTTAGGTTTGTCTGTAATTTTCTCATGGTTAGACTGAGGTTATGGGTTTTGTGGGAAAATTACCATAAAGTGTCCTTCTCATAAAATTATATCAAGGGGTACATGATATCAACTTGACTTGTCATTGGTCATGTGAACTTCTTGGTTTCATTTTTGAGCATTTATTAGACATTTTAACAAACTGTCTCCTTCTTTAATTTGTATAGTCTCCTGGCTGCATCTTGTTTTCACAGGTGCTGAAATGTTTATGTTTCTCTCTGTTCTGTATTTGTGTCCTTTTGATATTTTTATTTTAATAGACTTTATTTTTCAGATTTACATCAAAATTAAACAGCAAGTACAGAGCTCTCATATTATCCCCCCCACCCCCCAAGTTGCTCCTATTATTAACACCTTGCATTAATGTGGAGCCCTAGTGGTATAGTGGTTATGAGCTCGGCTGCTAACCAATACATCAGCAGTATGAATCCACCAGTAGTTCCTTGGAAACTCTGTGGGGCAGTTCTACTCTGTCCTATAGGGTCACTATGATTCAGTATCAGTTCGACAGTAGTGGGTTTGCATTAATGTGGTATATTTTTTAGAATTGATGAACCCATACTGATACATTAGTATAAACTAAAATCCTTAGTTTACATGAAAATTCATTCTTTCTTTTTCTTTCTTTTTTTATTTTGGTGAAAGTGTACACAGCCGAAGATACACCATTTCAATGATTTCTACATGTGCAATTCAGTGACATTGGTTACATTTTTCAAGTTGTGCTACCATTCTCACTGTAGGATTCACTCTTCTTGTTATATGGTTCTATGGGTTTTGACAAAGGTGTAATGTCACATGTCTGCCATTACAGTATCATACAGAATAGTTTCACTGCCCTAAAGATGCCCTGTGCCCTGCCTGTTCATCCCTTTCCCCTCTCTCTGGCTCTCTGGCAATCACTGATCCTCTTACTGCCCCTATAGTTTTGGCAGAGTTCTGGGGTCGTGTAAACAGATAATGCACTTGTCTGCCAACAAAAAGGTTTGAGGCTTGAGTCCATCCCATAGGTGCCTTGGAAGAAAGCCCCAGTGATCTACTTCTGAGAAATCAGCGCAGGTCTAATCTGACACACATGGGGTTGCCGAGTCAGAGTCGGTTTGACGGCAACTGATTTAGGTCCCTGGGTGGTGCGAATGGTTTTCACTCGACTACTAACCTCAAGATTGATGGTTTGAACCCACTCAGTGGCTCCATGGAAGAAAAGAATCTGCATTTATAAAGATCACAGCCAAGAAGACCCTATGGAGCTCAGTTCTATGCTGTAACACATGGGGTCTCCATGAGTAAGAACCCACTTAATGGCAGCAGGTTTGGTTTTGGTTTTTATAGTTTTGCTTTTTTTAGAATGTCATATAGACAGAATTGTATAGTATGTAATTTTTCAGACTGGCTTCTTTCACTTGGCAATATTCACTTAAAATTTCTCCATGTCTTTTCGTGGCTTGATAGCTCGTGTCTTTTAATCAATGAGTAATATTCCATTTTATGAATGTACCTTAGTTTGTTTATCCGTTTATCTATTGAAAAAAATCTTGATTGTTTCCAATTTTTGGCAATAATGAGTAAAGCTGCTATAAATATTCATGTGCCTTTGTGTGGATATAAGTTTTCAACTCACTTGGGTTAACACCTAGGAGTGTAAGTTCTGGATTGTATGGTAAGCCTATTTTTAGCTTTGTAAGACACTGTCAAATTGTCTTCCAAAGTGGGAGTGCCATTTTGCATTTCTAACAGCAATGAATGAGAGTTCCTGTTGCTCTACATCCTTGGCAGCATTTGATATTGTCAGCGTTTTGGAACGTAGCCATTCTAATAAGTGTGTAGTGGTGTCTCATTGTTGTTTTTGTCCTTTTGATTTTTGTATGCTTTAACTTTTTTTTTTGGTCACTGATGCTCCAACCATTGCTTTTCACATGTACTCTTTCGTTCGTTACTCAGGTTCACTGATCTACTGACGTCTTAACCTATTGCCATGCATGTTCTGACTTGAAAATACTAGTGATAGAGTTAAAGACAATATCAAATTTTGTTCAAGAATTTTCTGTCTAAAAATATAAGAAATAGGCAATGTATTTTAGGAGGATTATTAGGAAAATGTTTAAAATAATTTTTTTTGTGTGCTTTATGGAGTAAGTTTTACTGATGTAGAATACCTTATTATATCAATGAAGCCACCCAAGTAAGCATTTTAACATCTGATCTCTTCTTTTATAAGAGTTTATAATTCAGTTATATGTAGATTTCTAATCCTGTATAAACCTTCAGTTTGGGCTTATTTTTTTGTGGAAATAGTCAGAATGGATTGTATAATAAATAAATGTTAAAATTTTGGGGGTATTTTTTGCAGGTTTTAAATCACATGTAGTCTGAGATTTTAACCAAGGTAATAAAGACATTTCAAGTGTTGTTCAGAGGGATTAATTGATGTAAAGTTGTTGTTTTACACCTTGTATTAAATTTGTGTTCACGCTCAGTTGTTCTGGATTCTCTAGGAACAGATATCCTTTGTTATCCCGATAGATGAGAAACTGTATACTGTGCACCTTAAGCAAAGGTACTTTATTTATTTATTCTTCTTTAATTTTGGATTTCATTTTATTTCTATGAATTAGTCCACTTGTAATAAAAATGGAGCATGAATAAATAATAAATATAGTGTTAAGAAAAATTTTAATAGTATCAGATGATACAGATGTTCTCCTGTGAATTAATTAAATTTTTGTTCTAATGCCACGAGTCTTTTGTGAATAGTGGATTGGGAACAGAAAAATTAGAAAGTCACCTTCTGAAGACAGATCCATAGGAGTTTAAGTTAACAGGACTGGTAGGACCTGTATGATCAAGGCAGAATATCAAATAGGAAGTAAATCTGTAACTGATTATATCAGTTAGGGTTTGATCAGGGAGGCAGGACCACCATGAGGGATATGGAATATGAGATTTAATAAAGAGAATAGACCTTACACTGTTGTGGGAGCTGGTGAATAGTCTCTGGAAAGTTATTGCCTCTGCATCCAGTGGTCATGTGCCCTAATGCTCTATAAAATGAAGTAACTTATTTTCTATGCATCTAGACTAGTACTAGGTATGTACTATCTTTTAGAAAATAGAGATATAATAATTGAAATAATTTTCTGTAGGGTTTAATTCTCTAATGGAACCCCAGTTGAGAAAGCCTGACATGGAAGTAATTTGTGACTTTTAAGAGGACAGTTTCAGTTAAATTTTGGGGTAAAACTAGACTACATGGTATCAGGGAGAGGAAGGTTGTGAGAAGCTGGAGGTAGCAAGTGTAAACCACTTTTCAAAAACATCTGGCAGAGAAACAAGAAAGAGCAGGCTTAGATGAATACCTTTTAAGAAAGAAGGAACAAAAGTTTGGCTAAGGGGAAATTTCTTAGAGAAGAGAGATGAAAGGTGACTGTGTAAGATGACAAAGAATGACACTGAGTAAAAGAAAAAGGGTTAACTTACTCTTTTAGACAGAAGGAAAGAAGAGTATGGTAAATGAAAAGGACTGTTGAATGGTGTAAGGCAGAAAGTGAGAGAACTCACATTGCATTTGAACATCTTATCAAGACTATAAACATTGATGGGTAGGGGATGCGTATATTATTTTGGAGTGTTACCTGCATAATGATTATGCTAGCCTAATGACAGGTATTGACAGAAGGTGTTGCAAGTAATTTATATCAGAGCTAACAAGAAGTATGACCGACTGTGTAGAGGTGAGGATTAAAAAAAAAAAAATGTTTTCAATGAAAGTTTACACAGCAAATTAGGTACCCATTTAACAATTACTGCATATATTGTTCAGAGACATTGGTTACATTTTTTCACAATTTGTTAACATTCTTATTAATTCCTTTCTGGATGTTTCTCTTCCAGTAATCTGGTTTCCCCGTCTGCTTGCCCTTTTATCTTAGTTCTAGGGTAATTGTTGACCATTTGGTGTACTCACTGGTCACATTCGTTATTTTAAGAGCCAATATGTTATTTAGCTTAAAGGTGGCCTCATTGGGTAGTTTTGGTTCAAGGTTCATGGAGTATCTCAGGGCCGTATTTCTGGGGACTCCTCTAGTCTCAGCCAGTCCAGTAAGTCTGGACTTTCTAAGAATTTGAGTACTGTTCCACATTTTTCTTCCCTTCTCTCTGAATTCATCTGTTATGACCCTGCTTATGACTGTCATTAGTGGCAGCCAGGTACCATATAGGTCTGGTCTCAGGGTAGATAGGGCCAAGGTTTATATAGGCTGAGTGCTGTAGACTGGTTTCTTTTCTGAGTCTTTGAGTCCCTTCTTTCCTTTTTTGCTCCAGAAGAGAAGAGATCAATAGTTGTGTCTTAGATGGCTGCTCACAAGCTTTTAAGACCCCAGACATTACTCACCAAACTCAGATGTAGAGTGTAAACATTATGAACAATATTATGCCAACTGACTGAGTTCTCCCATAGGACTGTGGTCCTAAGTCTTCTAACCCAGAAAACCAATCCCCTGAGGTGTTTGGTTATGTCTAAGAAGTATCCATAACTGTGCCCTTATGTGCTTTACGATATATATGAATATACATGCATACATCTACACACATATAGCTACATGTACATATGAACACATATATACACATATACATACCTATACACATATATGCATGTATACATACATACATATGTAACCACACATAGAGTTTTTGGTTGTTGTTGCAAAATTATATATGTACTAGCATTTACCAAAAGTGTCTATTTTGTGTGTGTGTGTATACTTCTTAATGACATCATTTACGTTGGTCAAGCTGTGCACGCTTCACCCACATTTGTTGTTACATTTCCCATCACCAGAAATAAAAAGTATCTACTATCTAGAAAGTGTTTCCCTTTCTCCCCACTCACCCATCCCTGATAACTACCAGTGAATGTTAGTTTCTGTATGTATTTTTATCTTTTTATAAAAGTGGGATCATACAATATTTGTGCTTTTATGATTTACTTATTCTACTCAGCATAATGTCCTCCAGATTCATGCACATTATGTCTCGAGGACTCATCGTTATTCTTTGTGGTTGTATAGTATTCCATTGTATATATGTACCACAATTTGCTTATCCATTGACGGCACTTAGGTTGTGTCCATCTTTTTCACTGTTACGAATAGTGCTGCAGTGAACATAGGTGTGCATATATCTGTTCATGTCACTTCTATTAGGTCTGTAGGGTATACAGCTAGTAGTGGGATTGCTGGATCATAAGGTAGTTCTATTTCTAGTTTTTTGAGGAAATGCCATACCGCTTTCCATAGTGTTGTACTATTTTACAGTCCCACTAGTAGTGGGTAAGTGTTCCAATCTCCCCACATCTTCACCAGCATTTCTTGTTTTCTGTTTTTTGGACCAGTGCCATTTTAGCAGGAGTGAGATGATATCTCATTGTTGTTTTCATTTGCATCTCTGTAATGGCGAAAGATTGCAAATATTTTTTAATGTGTTTGTTGGCCACTTGAATGTCCTCTTTGGTGAAGTGTCTATTCATGTTTTTGCCCATTTTTTAATTGAGTTGTTTATCTTTTTTGTTGTTGAGTTATTGAAGTTTTCTGTATATTTTAGAGAATTAGGCTTTTATCAGATATGTCGTTTCTGAGGATTTTTTCCCAGTCTATAGGTTGGGTGAGAATTTTTTTTTTTTTTTTTTGAGAGATACTGAAGTGGCAGAATAAAGATTAGGTAACAGATTGGATATGGTGGCAACAGGCATTTGGTGGGCAGTGAGGGAGAAGGGGAACAGACCTGAGTCAGGGGAAATATGGACTCACTTTTTGAGAAGTTGGGTGTCAACTGCTTATAGGACATCTTAGGAAAAATGTCCAGTTGGCATTAATTGTTTAGAACTTGGGAGAGAGGTCTGGGTTTCAAAGCCATCTTTTTATATAGCTAGTACATGAAGGCACAGAAATGGATAACATAAACCTACAGAAGTGGGGATGTATGTTACAAGTGAGAAGGAAAACAACCTAGAATTGAATGTCATGGAGTCATTTAAGAGAAGAAGAAAGGATCCAGATGAAAGGACTTACGAGAGAAGACAGTAAGATATGAAGAGGAGGAGACAAACGGGAGAAGGAAATGGTATCAATGAAGCTGAAGAAGAAGGTTTTAAAGAAGGAATATAATCAGCAGTGTCAATTGCTTCAGAGTAGTTTTACTTGACTGCAGACTGTCTTTTGGATTGCAAGTAGTAACCTTTGTGAGAGCGATTTTAGTGGAGGATTCCAAACAGAAGCTAGTCTGGGTAATCTAGCTAAATTACATTGAATTAGGAGTAGGAGTCCCTGGGTGGCTCAAAGGTTTAATTGCTCAACTAGTTACGGAAAGGTAGGTTGTTTGAACCCAACTAGAGGAGTTGCTATGGGTTGGAATTGACTTGATGGTAATGGGTTTGGTTTAGTTTAGAGGAGTCTAGGTCTGGCAATCGGCTTTCAAAAGAACACAGCCTTAAAAACCTCATGGAGCACAGTTCTACTCTGCAACACATGGGAGCCATTGGTCAGAATTGACTCAATGGCAACTGCTTTGGTTTTGGATTTAAAGGAGTAAGCCTGAGGTGAGGAAGGAAAACTAAAGTAGTATATAAATGCAGGGAATGATACCAGAGAGTTTAACTTGGACTCTTTTAGTGTATCTATTAAGATGAATATTACTTTTGCACAATATCCTTCCATTATTACTTTTGCACAATATCCTTCCATTTCATTATAAAGTGACATATCTATACAGTAGTAAAATTTAGAAAGAACAGAAGAACAGAAAACTCTCGTAAACTTATATCCAGTTCATATCTTTGTAGATTTAAAAATGCTTTTCCCATTCTTTTTCTCATGGTCCTTTCTTTTTATTTTCTTTAAAGGAGTCTGTTCAGATAGGAAAGTTATATTATTTGAGTGAATGTGCTTTGTTTTCAATAAAAATTACATGAATGTCAGAAGAAAATATTACCTTTATGTCAGGGGTTGGCAAACTTTTTCTGTAAAGGGCCAGATAGTAAACATTTCAGGCTTTCAGGGACAATCTGTCAAAAATACTCTGCTGTTGTAACAGAAAACCAGCTACAGATAACTTGTAACAAATGGGTGTGGCAGTTTGTCAATAAAACTTTATTTACAAAAATAGGTGATGGGCTATAGTTGGCCTGAGGGCATTAGTTTGCTGATCAATGTTTTATATGTTTCCAAAGAATAACATTTATAATTTTCTCATTTTTTTAATATTCAGATTGTTTTTAGCAGATAATTTTATGGTCTATTTGTATAATCAAGGATCTATGAATTCTCATTCTTCTAATATTCCGGTAAGATTTGTTCTATGTTTTATAGATTCTTTAAACCATTTTTGTATTCAATGAATGTTTTCTAATACAGAACCCAAAAACCCAAACCCGTTGTTGACTTGATTCTGACTCAGCCCATGTATTACAGAAGGCTGTATTTATTTCCTCATTTCCTTCATGATTAGTCTTTCCTGGAATCCTGGTAAGCTAAAGACAAAATAGTTTGATTTAGCAGCTTCCACACTGCCTAGAACATTTCCTTCATGATTAGTCTTTCCTGGAATCCTGGTAAGCTAAAGACAAAATAGTTTGATTTAGCAGCTTCCACACTGCCTAGAACATAGTCACTGTTTATTTATTTGTCCATCCATCCATCCATCCATCCATCCATCCATCCATCCATCCATCCATCCATCCATCCATCCATCCATCCATCCATCCATCCATCCATCCATCCATCCATCCATCCATCCATCCATCCATCCATCCATCCATCCATCCATCCATCCATCCATCCATCCATCCATCCATCCATCCATCCATCCATCCATCCATCCCCCCCACCCACCCGTCCGTCCGTCCGTCCGTCCATCCATCCGTCCATCCGTCCATCCATCCATCCCTAAATGAATAAATTAAATAATAAAAGCCAACACAAATATTATTGCACAACAAATCACAGCTCAAAACCTTTCCTTTTTAAAACTATCCCATCCACCAATAAACCTGTTGACCCTGCCCTTCAAAATATATATCCAGAATCTACCCTCCTCCTTTTACTTTCATCCACTGATACCACCCTTTTCCAAATAAATACTATTATGTCTAGTTTGGGTTATTGCCGTAGCTTCCTGAATAATCTCTTACTTCCGCAATTTGAGGGAGTCCTAGTGGCTCAGGTCGGCAGTTTGAAACCACCATCTGCTCTCTGGGAGAACGATGTGGCAGTCGGCTTCCATAAATATTTATGGCCTTGTAAATCCTATGGCACAGTTCTAGTCTGTCCTACAGTGTTGCTGTGAGTTGGAATCAACTCTGCGGCAGTGGGTTTTGGTCTTCCACAACTTGACTGTCCTCTCAGTTAATTCTTAACACGGCAAACGGATTGAACCTGTTAAAACTTAGATCATGACATTTTTTTCTCAGAACCCTCCAAACTCTTGCAAAGGGAAAGCCAAAGTCATTTCAGTACATCTGACCCCTTTTTTCTTTTCTGACCTCACTTCTTACTTTCTCCTCCTTTCTTATTCTGTTCTGGTCACACTGGTCTCCTTGCTGTTCTTTAAACATGCAAGGCATGTTCTTGTTCAAGCACTGTGCAGTTTTCCTCTGATCCAAATGCTTGCTCTTTTTGCCAGATACCTGCATGCCTTCCTTTTATGTCTCTTCAGGACTTGGCTGAAAATCACTGTATTAGTCCTTGACTAACCCCCATTTTAAATTGCACTCTTACCCTTAGCGCTTTCCATATCTCCCTTCTGATTTTGTTTTTCTCCATAGTATTTATCACCATATGATGTGCCATATGTTTTATCTTCTTACTTTATTTTCTGTCTCCCTGGTGGAATATAATCTTGATGAGGACAGAGCTTTTAGCCTGTTTTTGTTCACAGATATATCCCCAGTGCCTAGAAAAGTGCCTGGTACACAACATATGCTAAACATTTGTTGAAATCTTGAGTTGGGCACCATGTTGCTTCACTTATATTGGGTAGGGCCATCAATTTCCCTTTTTTAACTCTTTCTTTCCTCTCATAGTTCCATCTGGAGCCATCATAATGTGTTAATAAGAAATTGTACATTTATTTATACCCAAATTTATTCCATTAGTGCACCTTGGAAATTATATAATATTCCTTTTGTGTGTGTGTGAAGATGGTTGCCGCTCTCTATGCCTCTACCTTAATTATTCTGTGGTCAGAGGCCAAATTCTGTATTTCAGTTCCAGATTATGGTTTTGTTTTTATACATATACGCTGTGTATTTAAAAAAAGAAAGTATACTCTATAGTTTTTATGCATAATTCTAGATATATTAATTAGGTCACTTACTAATAATACTGTTCAAATCTTCTATATCCTTACTGATTTTTGAACGCTTGATTTGTTAGTTACTGAGAGAAATCTGTGTTAAAAAAAATATTTCACTATGATTGTGGATTTTTCTGTTTTTACTATTTTCTCAATTTGAGCTATATATATGACCCAGTAAAACAGTGTTTTACTGGAATTTTTATGTGTCTATATATATATTTGATGTTATTAAATTAATACAAATTTGGAATATCTGTATCTTCCTGGTGAATTGAAACTCTTATTATGAAATTTTATGTCCAGTAATGCTTCTTGCCCTAAAGTCTACTTTTCTTGGTATTAGTACAGCTTCAGTAGCATCCTTTTGGTTTCTGTTGGCATGGTATGTGATTTTTTGGTCTTTAAACTTTTTCGTGTCCTTCAATTTTAGATGTGTATCTTTTAGCAACATACTAGATTAAAAAAAAAAAAAAAACCCAGATCCACAACCTCTGTTTTTTAATCGTGCATTTTAGTCCATTTACATCTAATGATATTACTTTTATTTGAATTCAAGTCTATCATATTACTATTTAATATCTATTTGGCTTTCCTCTTTTTTCTTGATTTATTTGTATAAAAATTTTTTTTTCCATTTTCTCTTCTATTAACTCAGTAGTTGTAAACTTTTAGCAATTATGCTAGAGATTACAGGGTGTATTTTTGTCTTATTGAAGCCTAAATATAAATTGGTATTTTAATATCCCCTTATATAGTACGAGGATCTTAGAACACTTTAACTTCATTTATTTCCTCCTGACATATGTTATTTTTGATATATATTGTATATAATTTTTTATGTACTCAGAAAGTCATATGGCATTTTATTATTGCTTTAAGTAGTTAATTTTTAAATTTAAATTCCCCATTTATATATATATTTTTTATATATTTACTCTTTTTTGCTGCTCTCTGTTACTACCTATATCTCCAAACTTCTAATCTGGGATTATCATCCACTTGCTGGAAGAACAACCTTTGATATTTCCTTTAGTATTTGCTTGCTGGTGGTGAATTATCTCAACTAATTTCACATTCCTTTTTGAAGAATATTTGTGCTGAATGTAGAATTCTTGGTTGCCAGTTTTTTCTTTCAGCACTTTGAATCTATTATTCCATTATCTTCTGGCTTCCAATATTTTTATTGAGAAATTAGCTGTCAGTCTAATTATTGCTCCTGTGATGGTTGTCTGCCTTCTTTGGTTGCTTTCAAGAAATTTTCTTCGTTTTTGGTTTTCGTCAGTTTTGCTATGATGTGGGCTAGGTTGTTATAGGACTTTTTGATTTTGTAGCTTAACTTGTTCTCCTCATTTTTGGAAAGTACTCAGGCACTAGTTATTCAAAAACACTGCTTCTGCTTCACTCTTTATCTCTTCTTTTGGGATTCAAGCTACACCTATGTTAGATATTTTCACATTGTCCCCTATGTCTCTTATCTTCTCTTAAGTATTTTCCAAACTTTTGTCTTCCTTTGATTATATCTGGATTTTTTTAAACATATCTTCTAGTTCATGAATTTTCTTTTCAGCTTTGTCTACTCTGCCTTTAAACTCATCCATTGAGTTATTAACTTCAATTATCATACTTTCTAGTCATGGAATTTCAATTGGTATATTTTTTTATACTTTTGAGTTATCTGCTGAAATTGTATTTTTGTCTTTGAATGTATTAAACACAATTATTTTAAAGTCTTTATATGATAATTTTTATTATCTAGTACCCTTGTGTACCTGTTTCTATGGAATATACTTCTTCTTGGTATAAATTATGTGGTCTTGTTTCTCTATGAGGCTGGTTATTTTCTTATTTAGTGCAGGACATTGTATATAAAAAATTATGTAAATAAATTGAGATCTAAAGTGATGTTATCTTTCTCTAGAGAGGATATACATTGCTTTTGACTAGTGGCTAGAGGCGTTAATAATCCCAACTCATCTTCGTACTGTTTTAGGAATTGTGATTAATCAGACCTGGGCTTTGGTCTCTCTGAGGCCCAGTTTATTTCTCATCCACCTTACTCCTGGGATGCAGCTCTTCAGAGTCCCAGTCCAAAGTGTGATGATTTTACCAGGTGCTCTCTTTGTGGATCTTTGAATTCTAATTTATGTTCCTTTAATTTTTGAGGCTGGCAAAGGCTTTACTTAGCTTCTCTGTCGCTACTTCTACAAACGACAGATGCTTCTAAGGGGCAGTTGGCTTCAAATGCTGGCCTTACCTCTTTTGGTTGCTATATTCTACTGGATCCTGGCCCTACTATGATTTACTGATGTTGTTAGGTTTTGTGTGCCACCAACATGATCCTAAAGAATATTTTGTTCTACTTTTCCCATTGTTCTCAGTGAGAGAATTGGCCATATTTACTTAGGCTGTCATTACTGGAAATGGAAACCCTGCTCCTGATCAAGCATTCAGTGTGAATGTAGTTATGTAGTAATTATTAATCAGCATCATGGTTAAGGTAACCAAAAAGAAGCAGGATGAGAGGAAGGAATTAGGAAACATGAGGCTGCTTAAGACCAATGTACCCAGAAAGCATAAATACAGGTTTTAAATGAGATAAAGAAATGTATTTCATAATATGACTCTCTTCATAGGGGAATTTAAGATATTTCTGGAGTTGGGATTCAGGATATCAGGTAGCTAGGAAAGAATCCTTCTAACGAGTAACTGGGAGTCATACCATAAACCCTGTCAAAGAGGATCTGGTTTCAAGAAGAGCTGACACTAGGGGCTGATGACTTCATGAAGTGGGGTAGATATTGTAATATTGGAACAGAATCAGAACTGAAAAGATCAACTTACATTTTAAACTTTGTCAGACTGGATATTGTAAGCCAAAGACCTAAATTATATATTGGAAAATAATTTTGTCTTTAAATGACTACAATACGGGATAACACTTTGGAAGCAGGATGTAAAAAAGTAATCACAAGTAATAACGTAAAAAGGTGGTAGGTAATACAGTGAAAGTGGCAAGTATGGTGTGACTTTTTTTCTGAATGTCACTTTATTCACACTGATATACATTGTGTAGCCTGTAAAGGGTAAGGCGGGGGGGGGGGGGGGAATAAAAATTAAAAAGTAGGAGATCAATAGAAAGTTTTGTCAATTCCTAAATAACAATGTTACTTTTTTTCTTTCCTAGACTCATTGCTACTACCAAGGATATATTGAAGGATATCCAAATTCTCTTGTCACACTCAGCATGTGCTCTGGACTGAGGTTATTTATTATTGTTGATTATAGAACATCGTAGTTATGATATTTGACAACAGGGAATGTGTTATGTTTATATTAAGGGTGCAGCTGGAGAGAGATTCCCATGTGGATATTCAATGATACCATACTGTGAACATGTTTCCTCTTCTCTTCTTTCTCCCCATTTTCCTGACTGACCAGGGAGACATTTCTAAACTCTTTGAAGGTTTAAGTTCCCTTCTCCTTGCTAAATCTCTTGTTTTTTTCTTAACTATAGCAATGATGAGGAGTGCTGGTGGTGCAGTGGCTAAAGCATTCAGCTGCTAACTGAAAGTTCAGTGGTTCAAACCTGCCAGCCACTCCATGGGAGAAAGATGTTGCAGTTTGCTTCCATAAAGATTTACAGCCTTGGAAATCCTATGGGGCAGTTCTACTCTGTCCTGTAGGGTCGCTATGAGTTGGAATCGACTTTATGGCAACAGGTTTGGGGTATCCAGTGTTTGGAGATATAAAGAAATAAATAGAAATAAATAAGGCATGTTTATTTCTTAAGGAAACCATCTTCAGAGTGAGAAGGCAAATTGTATATAAACCAATAATGACTAATGTATTGCTGGTTCTCTCACCACCACCCCCCCCCTCCAAGTTATATTACTATCTTAAAACTCTCCAAGCGTTGTTGGGTTTCCTCCATAGTGCTTAGAGAATTTTCCATTCTGTCAGATAATTCTCCACCTTCATTACATAGTATAGATTATTTGTTTTCACAAACAAATGTTCCTCAATGCTGTTTACATGGAACTCAGAAATTTGGACCTGAAATTTGGTTTTCAGGGAATGCTGACTCCACCTACTTCCTCTATTCAGTGAAGAATGGTTATACAAGATATTTATACTTTAAAATCTTGCTTTTAATTTCTTGTTCAGATTGTTTGCATAAACAAAATTAGTAAAATATTTTATGCTTACTGCTTATTTATTTTATAAATTAAATTACTTATTGTGTATTTCTTTTGTTATACAATCAGTATAATCATTTTTCAAAAAACCAGGGAGAAATTAAGATTTCTACTTACTACTCTATCCTGATGAGTCGGAATCGACTCGACGGCACTGGGTGGGTATTACTTTGAGTACTGACTTTTGAAAACAGGGAAATTACTTGATCACTATAATGCTGTATACAAGTACACCAGCAATTGATTGGGTAATTTCTGCTGCCTTTTAGAAGTGTAAAATAGACAAGAAAGAAAGCATTGGTTCTGTGGATAATGAAGATCTTTGTAGCTTCAGAATTGTCTCCAAAACCTAAAGAGTTTGGGTCAAAATATTAGGTCAAAAAGATTTTGTATCTTTATTATTCTTTTCTTTTGGATCCTGTCAGCTTCATAATATAGATTTGGTTAAAAAGACTTAAAATTTTATTCTTAATTTTACAGAGGAATATTGCAATTTGAAAATGTTTCCTATGGAATTGAGCCTCTGGAATTGTCAGTTGAATTTCAGCATCTTCTTTATGAACTTAAGAGTGAAAACAATGAATTTGCAATTTTTTCTGAAAATAGCAGAAGCATAGAGACAAAACCAGTGGACTCTAATATTTTTACAGGTGAAAAAGTGAGTAGTGTATGTTTTATTACTATTTTCAAAGCAGCTATTGCTTCTATTTATTTTAAAAAATAAATTAAGAACCCTCATCCATTGCAGGTGGGAATGTAAAATGGTACAGCTACTAAAGAAAACAGTTGATGGTTGATGGTTCCTCAAAAGGATGAACATAGAACTACCATATGACCCAGCAATCCCAATCCTAGATATATACCCAGAAGAAGAGAAGGCAGGAACACAAACAGAAACCTGTACATCAATGTTCATTGCAGCACTTTTCACAAGAGCTGAAGGTGGAAACAACTTAAATGTCCATCAACAGATGAATGGATAAACAAAATGTTAAAATCATTTTTAATCAAATGGTGGAATACTATTCAACCATAGAGAGAAATGAAGTTCTGATGCTTGCCACTGCATGGATGAACCTTGAAAATATCATGTGGAGCGAAATAAGTCAGTTGCAGGAGAACAAATGTTGTATGATCTCGCTTATATGAAATAAGCAAATACATAAAAACCAAAGATTATTAGTGGTTATCAAGGGTGGAAAGGGTGAGGAAAGGGGGAGTTTTGCTTATGGGGCATTGAGTTTATGTTAATGGTGGTGGAATGATTTGGAAAAGGATAGTGAGAATGGTTGTACAACTTACAGAATGTAATCAGTGTCACTGAAGTGTAGAAATTGTTGATATGGCTATGTTTTGTTATGTATGCTTTTACCACAATAAAAGAAATTAATTAGCCCATTAATTAGGAAATATTCTGCCTTGGTGAACATTCTCACCATTTCTTAACCTAGCAATTTCGTTCACACCATACATCATTGTTTTTCTCATTGTAACAATCATCTACTTCTCTTTAAAATTTTTTTTTGTTTTTTAAGAAACCAGACTTACCAGCCTAACAGAGACTGGAGAAACCCTGAGAGTATGGCCCCCGGAAGCCCTTTTAGCTCAGTAATGAGGTCACTCCTGAGGTTCACCCTTCAGCCAAAGATTAGACAGGCCCATAAAACAAAAAGAGACTAAAGGGGCACACCAACCCAGGGGCAAGGATTAAAAGACAGGAGAGGACCGGAAAACTGGTAATAGGGAACTCAAGCTCGAGAAGAGAGTGTTGACTTGTTGTGGGGTTGGTAACCAGTGTCGCAAAACAATATGTGTACTAACTGTTTAATGAGAAGCTAGTTTGTTCTGTAAGCCTTCATCTAAAGTACAATAATAATAAAAGTGCATTAGATTTGGGGAAAAAATTTTTTTTTGTTTTAAAATTTTATTGTAAATATATGCAACATAAATTTTGCCATTTTAACCATTTTTAAGTGTACACTTCAGTGGCATTAATTACATTCACAATGTTATGCAACCATCACCAGTATCTATTTTTAAAACTTTCAACACTCCAAATAAATTCTGTACTTTTTAAGCAGTAACTCCCCATTTCATTCTCTCTCAGCCCCTGGTAACCTTTCAAATACCTTTTATTTCTGTCGTGGACTGAACTGTGTCCCCCCAAAATATGTGTCAACTTGTTTAGGCCATGATTTCCAGTATTGTAAGGTTGCCCTCCATTTTGTGGTTTTGCTATATGTTATAAATCATAATCTCTGCTGTGGTTAAAGAGGATTAGGGTCAGATGTAACACCCTTGCTCAGGTCACATCCCTGATCCAATGTAAAGGGAGTTTCCCTGGGGTGTGGCCTGTACCACCTTTTTATCTTACAAGAGATAAAAGGAAAGGGAAGGAAGAAGAGAGCTGGGGACCTCATACCTCCAAGAAAGCAGTGTTGGGAGCAGAGCGTGTCCTTTGGACCTGGGGTTCCTGCGCAGAGAAGCCCCTAGTCCAGGGGATGATTCATGATAAGGACCTTCTTCCGATGCTGACAGAGAAAGCCTTTTTCTGGAGCCGATGCCCTCAATTTGGACTTTTAGCCTACTAGACTGTGAGAAAATACATTTCTCTTTGTTAAAGCTATCTACTTGTGATATTTCTGTTATAGAAGCACTAGATGACTAAGAAATTTCTATGTATTTCCTGATTCTAGTTCTTTCATATAAGTGGAATACTACAATATTTGTCCTTTTGTGTCTGGCTTATTTAACTTAACGTAATGTTTTCAAGGTTCATCCATGTTGTAGCATTTATCAGAACTTCATTCCTTTTTACGGCTGAATAATTCTATTGTGTGTATATTTTGCATTTGTTTATCCATTCATCTGTTGATAGACACGGCTTTTTTTCTTCCACATTTTGGCTATTGTGAATAATGCTGCTGTGAACATTGGTGTGCAAGTATCTGTTTGGTCCTCTGCTTTCAATTCTTTTGGCTATATACCCAGGAGTGGAATTACTGGGCCATATGGTATTTCTTTAACTTTTTGTGCAACTGTCAAATTGTTTTCCACAGTGGCTACAGCATTTTACTTTCCCACCACCGATGCACCAGGGTTCACATTTCCTACATCCTTATCAACACTTGCTACTTTCTGTTTTTTTTTTTTTTTTTTGTGGTTGTTGTTGTTAATAATAGCCATCCTAGTGTGTGTGAATGGTATCTCACTGTGGTTTTGATTTGTGTTTCCCTAATGACTAATGATTTTGAGCATCTTTTCATGTGTTTATTGGCCATTGGCCTATCTCCTTAGGATAAATGTCTACGCAAGTCCTTTGCCCATTTTTTAATTGGATTGTTTGTCTTTTTGTTGTTTTGTAGGAGTTCTTTATATATTCTGTATATTAAACCCTTATCAGATATATCATTTGCAAATATTTTCTCCGAATCTGTGGGTTGTCCTTTTACTTTCTTGATAACCTCCTTTGATGCACAACAGTTTTTAATTTTGATGTACTGCTGCTTACCTATCTTTTTTCTTTTATTGCTTGAACTTTGAGTGTCATATCCAAGAAACCATGGCCAAATCCAAGGTCATGAAGATTTACCCCTATGTTTTCTTCTAAGAGTTTTATGGTTTTAACTCTTATATTTAGGCCTTTGATCCATTTTAAGTTAATTTTTATATATGGTATGAGATTTGGGTCCAACTTCATTCTTTTGCATGTGAAAATCCAATTGTTCCAGCACCATTTGCTGAAGATTCTGTTCTTTCCCCATTGAATGGATTTAACACCCTAATCGAGTATCAATAGACCATAGATATGTGGATTTATTTTTGGACTCTCAGTTCTCTTCCATTGGTCTATATGCCTGTTCTTATACCAGTAAAAACCTGTTTTGATTACTGTAGCTTTGTTGCTGTTAGTTGCTGTCAAGTCATCTCCAACTCATGGCAACCTTATGTAGAACAGAACAAATCATTGCCTGGTCCTATGCCATCTTCATGATCATTGTCATGTTTGAGTCCCTTGTTGTGGCTGTTGTATCAATTGTTTCATTGAAGGTTTACCTCATTTTTCTGACCCTCTATTTTACCAAAATAAATATGGAACTCTTCACACTTCTTCTGAAGTGCCTTGGCAATCTACTTTCAAAAATTCTGCCGTTGAAAACCCTATGAAGCACAGTTCTACTCTGTTACACATGGGGTCACCATGAGTCAGTATCAACTGGATGGCAACTGGTTTGGTTTTTATTTTTTTATGCTGCAGATAGGTCCTTAGGTGGTGCATACAGTTTGTGCGTGGCTACTAATCCAAAGGAGCCCTGGTGGTGCAATGGGTAAGTGCTTGGATGCTAACCGAAAGGTTGGTGATTTGAGCCCACTCAGTGGCTCCACGGGAGAAAGACCTGCCAATATGTTCCCATAAAGATTACAGCCTAGAAAACTCAATGGGGCAGTTCTACTCTGTGATACAGGGTCACTATGAATCAAAATTGACTAACCACACCTAACAACAACAACAACAGTAATCCAAATGTTGGTGTTTCCAATACAGCCAGCAACATCAAGGAAGACAGTCCTGGCAATCTACTTCTGTAAGATTACAACCATCGACAATACAGTTCTACCCTGACACCTGTGTGGTTGCTGAGTTGGAATCAACTTGATGGCAACGGGTTTTGGTTTTTTGGTTTGGTTTATGTTGCAAATACACAGATACAGTTATGGGATTTCTGTTCATGATTTTTCTAGTTGGATCTGCTGTTTCTGGATCCTGCCTATGCATCTTTCTTGATGTATGCCCTCAATTTGCTGGAATATATCCCAAAAATACTTTTCCCCAATATTCTGAAGATTTTGCATATCTTAAAATATTTTTATTGTGCCTTCAAACTTATTTTCTTTTTTACTATGCATAGAATTCTATATAAAAATCAAATAAAAATATTATTCTCAGAAATTTGAAGGCATTGCCTTCTGGTAATCAGTACTATTGCTGATCAGAACTGTGAGGCATACCTTTGTTGCTTCTTGATTTGCCTTCTGGGAAATTTTCTTGTCTGTATTTTCCAATTGTTCTATTGAATTCTTTAGTTTTTTGAGCATATTTCAAACTGTTCATATTATATGAGTTTTTCATTTTGAGGTATATTGTTGGATGCTTGTGTAACAGCATGATTTTTGTTATGATTTGGTTTGTTTATTGACATAAAAACATTGTTGTGGCTATTGTGTCAGTCCCTCTCATTGAGAGTTTACTCTCTTTATTCCTTTGAATGCTAATTACCTTATATTCTGTTTCATCTGATATTAATATTCCTACACTGTGTTTATTTTTATTAGTGTTTACCTGCTATATATTTTTCTGTCCCTTTACTTTTCTGTGTTTCTGAGACAGCATGTCTTATATATATTTCTGTTATATACATATTCCCAGCTTATAAAACCTAAAAACAAACTTTTTTGTTTGTTTTTAGTAATTTTTTAAATTCTCTTTGAAAGTATCTGCCTTTTAAACACATGTTTAATTCCTTTATTCCAGTTTTTGTTTGTTTTCTGTGCTTTTCTTCTTTCTCTTTCTCCTTTACTTCCTCCTCCTTCATTTATGTTCCTTCCATCCTATGTTGATTTGATTTGATTTCTTATTCCCACTGTTTGTTTTTTTTTTTTTTTCTTGTTTGGAGGATATTTATTTTCTTTTAATTGTTTAAAGGGTTTTTTTTTTTTTTTACATTTTATAATATGAATAATTACATTTACATATTTTTTTCCACTGAAGTACATCTTGCTTCAGGAGTCTGTGGCAATAAACTCTTGTATTTTTCCTGTGTCTTAAAATGCCTCTATTTCACTTTTTTCTTGAATAATGGTTTCCTGGATATGGAAGTATGTTTTTTTCTCCCTTATTATTTTTAAGATATCAATCTATTATATTCTGACACCTTTTGATGCTGATAAATGTGAAGTCATTCTAAGTGTTATTTGTTTTTAGGAACTTTGTGTTTTCTGCCAGATTTAAAAAATTTCTTTGTATTTCGCTTTTAGCAGTTTCACAATGAAATGTCAAGATGTGTGTTCTTTTATCCTTTTGTGATTTTCTATGTTGTTTGTATTTAAATTTATACACATACAGAAATCTGAAAATATAAATTTCATGATTATTTTGGTGCCAAAAAACCCCAATAAATGAACTCCTTTCAAAATGATTTTGACTCATCGTGACCCCATGTGTGTCAGAGTAGAACTGTGCTCCATAGGGGTTTCAGTGGCTAATATTTTGGAAATAGATTACCAGATTTTTCTTCTAAGGTGCCTCTGAACAGCCAACCTTGCCGAGCACTTATTGTTTGCACAACCCGGGGACCCTCAATTTTAGCGCAGCCCTTTTTAGTTCCTTTTCATTTAATGCTGATCATCCTTTCTATTCCCCCCAAGCACTGTCCATATGAGCTTGTATTTCTTATGTCAGAATATAGTATATATATGCACATAAATACTGATATTTTACAAAAGTTTAAACTTATAAGTTTAATTTATAAAAATGTAAGCTTTTAACTTTAAACAACCTCAAAAATATGGTAGTGTTAGGAAACTTAGTTGTCTTCTTTGAGTTTACGACAATTTATAGGCAAGGAACATTTGATCAGAATTTTTCTTTAAATATGTTATCAATTATTTTTAAGCAAATCTTTGTGCACTCAAGCGTCATAAAATAGGTGTGAGAATAAAACAAGTGCAAGAAGAAGGCCAAGATTTTAAAATTTCAGAGCAGGATCCTGGGGATTCAAAGACTGGCGTCAGAATCTGTTTGTGTAGAAAATGTCTCAGCAGAATGATATTAAATCACAGAGATATGATTTGAGCATGATAAACTAAGTTATTCCAAGATAACTCTCTGAGTATTGGAAGTGTCAGATTTTGAGGTTACAAATTAAAATAATTCATCCATTCAACAAAAATGTATTGAGTGCTTCCTGTATTATGTAATATAGCTCTACAATTAATTGTTTGCTAATGTTAATTCTCTGGGCACTTGGTGGTATAATAACATATCTATTATCTATTGCTTCATAACAAACACCCAAGATTTCCAAAAAACCAAACCCGTTGCCATCATGTTGATTTGACTCACAGTGACCCTATAGGACCTAGTAAAACTGCCCCATACTGTTTCCAAGCCTGTAAGCAGACTGCCACATCTTTCTCCTGAGGAATGGCTAGTGGGTTTGAACCACCTATCTTTCAGTTAGTGGCTGAGCACTTAACTACTGCACCACCAGGGCTCCATACCCAAGATTTAGAGCCTTAAAATTAAAACTACAACCATTTATTATTACTTACTTTTCTGTTAAGGAGCCCTAGTGGTGCAAAGGTTAAGCACTCAGCTGCTAACTGAAGGGTTGGCTCTTAGAATCTACCAGCAGCTTTGTAGGAGAAAAGACCTAGCGATCTGCTCCTGTAATGACTATAGCCTAGGAAACCCTATGGGGCAGTTCTATTCCGTCATATACGGTCACTAAGAGTTGGAATCAACTTGATGACACACAACAACAACACTTATCCACGAGTCTCTGAGTGGCACATATGGTTAAGTACTTGGCTACTAACCAAAGGTTGGTGGTACAAATCCATCCAGAGGCACCTCAGAAGAAAGGCCTGGTCGTCCAATTCTGAAAGATCACAGCCATTGTAAACCCTACGCAGCTCTACTCTGAAACGCAGGGGGGTTGTGTGAGTCGGAATCCACTCAACAGCAACTGGTTTTTTGTTTGTTTTGGTGGAGTCAGCCGGGCAGTGCTGCTGATCAGTGAAGCTTGCTCATATGTCCGTAGTTAGGTGGCAGGTTGGCTGGGGGCTGGCTAATCTAGGGGGGCTTCCCATTCCATAACTGATGGTAGCAGGCTTTTGGATGGTACCATGGAGGTGCATGGAGGCAGTTTAGAGCAGAAGTTTAATTTTTTTCTGATAAGCAGATGAAATAGATGGTTAGAGATGCTAGGTGTTTTAATAAGTAATATTATAGCTTCATAACTGATGTTATTATTACTTGAGTCTATTGTCATGAAACTTAAAGCACAATACATTGGTATTAACCAATTATAAAATACAAACACCTAGCATATGTAAATTCTGTGGTTACAGTTCCACTAAAGAGTTCAGAAGAAAACACATTATGAAAATTTTCAAGGCTTTAAATTCTGTTTTTCTTTTTTCTAGGCAGAAGCAGCCGTTCCAAATTTATATCCTCTTTACCTAGAAATATATATTGTTGTGGACAAAACTTTGGTATGTGTTTTACTTTTTCTTTACTTTTAAATATTTGATGAGAATGTATGATTATCCCTGAGTGACTTGGAGCCTTGATGGTGCAGTGGTTAAGAGCTTGGCTGCTAACCAAAACGTTGGCAGTTGGAATCCACCAGCCCCTCCTTGGAAACCCATTGGGGCAGTTCTGCTCGGTCCTATAGAGTCACTATGAGCTGGAATTGACATGGGTTTGGTTTGGAGCTTTTGAGAGTAACTTAAAGATTCCAATATTCTTGCTCCCATGTCATAGAGAAAACAGTAGAAGAATTTGCAAACTGAAAACCAAATAGTGAAAATTATACTATTTCTATCAAAAATATTTTATTTGAACTCTTTATATAACAATCCTGCAGAACAAATTGATTATTTTCCTGACACTTCATGTCTTCAGGAACTCTCTCATTCCACAATATTTTTTAATGATGGTATTTGGTTAAGGTGAAACTGTTTAAACTTTTAAGTTCTATTTAAGGGCAGTATGGAAAACCAATATTTAGTCTAGGGAGTGAGCTGCCAAGCAGGCAACACGAGTTCTAGAAAACATATATTGGTAACAAAAGAGATGATAGCTGAACCATGTATGAAAACTGCTTATAGTGATGTGTTAAGATTTTTTTGGCTGTTATATATGGTCCACCTATTTCAGTCTGGACACCTCTAGATCCCCATTTTCCATAAAAAGTTTGAGAGCCCCTGGACTTCAGGACCTTGGGGTGATAACTTAGTTTGCAATCAAATAGGTATGGCTTTATTTCCCCTAATATTTCAAAGTTTTCAGAAAACAAGAGTAAAAATACACTTTCCAGGTTTTATTCTGATAAGCATTTGATTATCCCACCTATGGAATATCACATAAAATGTGAATTGTCCTCATTACTAATTCTGTTTATAGGATTATAGAGCTTGTCAGGAACCCAGAGTGGAGGATCAGAAACAGGAGAGAGCTGGAGAAGGATATGAAAATACTTGATTTATTAGAGTGCAGAGAGGAGGGTAAAGGAAACATTTAAAAGAAAATTGAGGTGTTTCTAGTAAAGATGTCTAAATTTCTAGGTAATATTTTGGATTATGAAAATTCTTTTTGTTTCAGGGTTATGTTATAAAAATTTGAGAGTTTTAAGTTTCTCGTCCAAATTGCTGGGTTTGCAAGCAATATAAAGCTGATTAAACATTTCTGTTCTATATTTTTATACATACTTACATATTCTTTAATAAATTCTTTCAACATACATTGAAGGAGATGCATGACATCTGTGTTACTAGATGTTAGGCATGTAAAAGAAGGATAATACTAATATCGTCTTCACTGATTTTACAAAATTGTAAATACGTGTTTGTCACCTAGCAAATTCAGTGTTATGATTGAGGGAAGCATATGGTGCTGTAAAAACACAGCCTCATGATGGAGACATACATGGAAGCGTACAATTGTAACCTAGGGTACAAGAAGAGCTTGCAAGTGAGACACTTAATCAAGACAAGAAATGGGGAATGAGGGGAAGGGAGGACCAATGTCTCAGTCTGGGTTCTCTAGAGAAGCAAAACCACTGAAATGTATTTATAAATACATATAGAGAGATTTACTTCAAGGAAATGGCTTATGCAAATTTGGGTGCTGGTAAGTCCCCAATCCATGGGTCAGGTGGCAGGCTTAAAGCTTCTGCCAGCTCACGTGGTTGCAGGGTCTGAGCAACCCAAAATCTGCAGGTCAGGCAGCAGGCTGAAGACGTCTGCAGGCTTATGTCTCGAGAACCAGAGGTCAGGCAAGAAGAAGAGTGCAGGGTGGAGAGAGAGTGAGCTTTGCCAGAACATTTGTATACTGGAGATAGGGCACACCCCCAAGGAAATCCCCCTTTTCAAATGATTGGCTGTTCACATTAGATCACAAGATGGAAAGTGATTGTACAGTGTCTACCAAATCACTGAGACTCATACCAAAAAAAAAAACCAAACGAAACCCAGTGCTGCCGATTCGATTCCGACTCATAGTGACCCTATAGGACAGAGAGAACTGCCCCATAGAGTTTCCAAGGAGTGCCTGGTGGCTTCAAGCTGCCATCCATTTGGTTAGCAGCCATAACACTTAACCACTATGCCACCAGGGTTTCCCCCTGAGACTCATAGCCTAGCCAAGTCGATACATAACATTAACCATCACAGCCAAGGAAGACTTTGTGTCGTTTCTTTGCAAGGGCACATAAGTGTGAGAAAAGGCCCTTTTCACGACACTGTGAGAAGTTTGGTATGATTAATATACAGAATTGAACACGGGAAGTAGAAAGAGAGAAATTAAGGAATTGATAGGATATTTCGATTTTACCCTAAAAGCATTGGAGAGTCGTTGAAAGATTTTAAGCAGGGGAGTGACATATTTAAATTTTCTTTTTTTGTGTCATCATTTTGGCAGTAGTATAGGGAGTGGATTGCTGGTGGGAAAAATGGAGCAGAAGGGACTATATAAGAGACTTTTCCAGGAACAAAGTGAAAAATTATGAATTAGTGGCATTAGGAATAGAAAGAAAGGGATAGATTTAGGTGAGGCTGAATTAGAAGGACTTATAAATTGATCTGATTCATTCATTTACTTAACAAATTTATTGAGCATCTTCTAGATGACAGTCAGTGTTCTAGTTACTGAGGACATGGCAGTGAACCAAACGGAAAAGTTTCTGCTGTCGTGGACATGCATTGTTATAACTGTAGGAGGTGACAGATGATAATACCATTTACTAAAGTAGTGAAAATGTAAGTAGGAGCATTTTTTTTTTTTTAATTGAGGGAGGGGGTGGAGATGTGTTCAGTTTTGGATATGTTTAGTCTGGAAGGCCTGTGGGACATCCAAAGGGTGGTGTTCTACAGGAAGTTCATCTATGTATAGGGAGTTCGGGAGAGAGAGGTGTTCTAAACATATGTGAATCATGAACATATAGACTAGGATTAATGCCAGTGGAGTAAAAAGGGCAGCAAGGAAAGATGTAAAAAATGAGAAAAGAGATCCCCTCGGGCACTATTTTTTTAGTATTAGAAGGAGAGGAGGTAAGGCAGAACGGGTAGCACCTGATTTTGGGGATTGCTCTCTGAATTCTTGCAGATAATCAACCTTTTTATCCTACAGTCGAGTTTGGCTTGTTAAGCCAAGCTTCTCCTTTTTTCTTTTTAAAATCATTTTAAACTCTCTTGGTTATTTCCAAAGAAGAATAAAGCTGATGTGAGTTGGGTGTTGCCTCACTTGATTGCCTCGGTGGACTTCTGAGGAACAGTTTCTGGAGAGGAGCATTACAAAGTAGAATTCTTCCAGGCTCTACTGGATCAAGATATTACAGAATGTCCGTGTCAGTCATTCTTTTAGTCCTCCTGACATGTATAATGAGCTGTAAAAATTCCCTGTTTAGCCCCTGTTATGGATTTTGAAATAATTACAGGTTCATGAATGACTGCAAAAAATCTTATAGGGAAGTCCTGTGTACCCTTCTCCCAGCCTCGCCAACGGTTAACATCTTAACACAATATAATACAGTATCGAAACCAAAATCCACAGAGTTCATTTAGATTTCATCAGTTATATACATACTTTTGTGTGTGTGTATGACTTTATGCAAATTTATCACGTGTTGCCTTGTGTAACCACCACCACAATCAAAAAACTCACCACAAGACTCCCTATTGTTATCACTTTATAGCCACACCCATCCTCTCTCCCTTACTCTAACCCATGGCTACCATGAATTTATTCTCCATCTCTATGATTATTGTCCTGAATTTCATGAATGTTACATTAATGGAGTCATGCAGTATGTATGTATCCTTTTGAGATTGTTTTTTTACACTCAATATAATATTCTTGAAGTTCATGCAAATCGTTTCATGTATCAGTAGTTCATTTCTTTTTTTTTTTTTTTGGCTGAGTAGTGTTTTATAGTGTGAATGTACCATGATTTGTTTAACAAATTGACCATTGAAGGACACATGAGTAGTTTCCAGTTTTTGCCTATTACCAATAAAGTTTCTGTAAGCATTTGTGTACAGGTTTTTGTGTGAACCTCAGTTTTCATTTCTTTGGGATAAATGTCCAGGAGTGCAATTGCTGGGTGATACGGTAAGTCCATTTTCTTGTTTTGAAAGAAACCGCTAAAGTATTTTTCAGTGTGGCTGTACCATTTTATACTGCCACCAATGATGTATATTCATTTTTTATTTATTAATATCTTATCTTGGGCTGTTATAACCCCAAAGTAGCCTCAGACTTTCTAGGAGTAGATAGAGAGTAAATCCCCAAAACATTACCTAACAAATTGTATTTAAAATTAATTCTCTTTTTCAGTATGATTACTTGGGCTCTGATAATACGATAGTAACAAGTAAAATTGTTGAACTTACTGGCCTTGTAAATTCGGTAAGTACTTTCCTTTTCATATTAGTTAGGAGAAATTCTTTGAAATTATAATTTGGATTAACTTGATATGGCATTTCTGGATAATTAAGTTATCCATACAAACTGAATGTGGGTTTGTCAAAACACTGACTTAGTTTCTAGGATATTATAAGACAACATAAAGATTAATTTTGCATGTATTTATCTCTTCTGTTTTTAGATCTTTACCCAATTTAAAGTTACTATTGTGCTGTCATCATTGGAGTTGTGGTCAGATAAAAATAAGATTTCTACAGTTGGTGAGGCAGATGAATTACTGCATAGATTTTTAGAATGGAAACAGTCCTACCTTACTCTAAGGCCCCATGATATTGCGTACCTATTCATGTAAGAATAATGTTTCAGTATATTACTAGAAAGAAAATAAAGATCTGTGATAATGATGTAGCTTAATTTAGGAAATTGTTATTCATTCCTGACAATTCATGCTTTGATTATTCATTATGTGTTTTATTCAGGCCTTGTGGTTGCTTTCTTGCCAGGCAATAAGAAAAAATTGTGAACGTTTATTTCTGTGCTTATCTTTTTACCAGCAAAGAGATCAAGATTTGAAGTTAAGCCATTTCAGGACTTTCGCCTCTAGTGGTGGATCTAGAGTTTGAACTCACAGTTTGTAACTCCAGAGCCCATACTCTTAACCACTACGTAAAGAGATAGGGTTTATATTGTGAAGTTTAGAGTTTTATTACCAGCTTTTATCATAAGGCTTGGTAAAGTAGGTTAAAAATATTTTATCTTAGTGAATTTTCTGCACTATTTTTTAAATGTTAGTTTTCTAGTGATCAGTTATAGTTAATTATTATTTTATTTAGATTAAATTTATAGGTAATTATAATCAGAATGTCTTTCAATAGCTCTGTATACAGTAACATGCCACATAGTGTCTGTTCCAGCAATGTCCGACTGCATGTAAGTCTGTAGTCCCATTAGGTTATAAAAGAATTTCGGAAATCCCCATCGGAGTAATAATACAGTAATAATAATAATGTTTTGATGCACACCGCAAAGTAGTGCCCATTTGTTATTACAAACCATTGTATGTACCTCGAATTTTTAATACAACTGGCTTTGCAGGTGTTGGTTTGTAACTATAGGTTGTGTGTAAGTTGGGTGTTGCTAACCTTGGGACTTCCTGTATGTAGTACAGTGTTCGCACAACATCCAAATCCCATAACATCCTATTTCCTGGATGTCAGCAATGTGTGACTGTAAATGTATATATTTCCTTTTGCTTGTGTAAGATTAATCGTTCCCACACATGCGTGTCAGCCATAAGTATTATTACTTTTTTCATTTGATGCCAGTCTAATGGATATCAATTGATGTCATTGTCATTTTAATTTGCTTTTTTCTGACAACTAGTGAATTTGAGCATCTTTCCATGTGCTCATTGATCACTTGGATTTATGCTTCTGTAATTGCCTTTTCATGTCAGTTGACTATTGCCTTGCAATTTGTAAGGGCTTTTTTAAAAATGAGAGCATTGTCTCCATATTTTGGTAAGAGTATAAGTAAAACTTGTGAAAGCTGGAAACTGTGTAAGGTGGAAACCTACCAGAGAAGGAAAACTCAAATATTTTCCACTAAAAGGAGTGATAAAAAAGTGGTAAGACCTCAGGCTGTCAAAGGTGGGAAACCTACGAGACCTGGAAAAACAAGGAAGTCCCATCGAGTTCTAGCTCTCACAGGTTTCACTGTATTTTGAGTTCTGCAAATTCGAAGAAACATTCTCCCCACTCTAGGGACCTCTATAAGACCCTAGGACTTTCCTTTGAGACCCAAGTAAATGGAGAGATTCACCATGTTTATGGATTGGGAGCCTTAGTAGTGTTAAGATTTGGTTCTCCACAAACTGATTGATCGATTCTATACACTTTCAATCAATATCCCAGCAGCAATTTTGTAGAAACTTAGAAGCTGATTCTAAAATTTATATGAAACAACAAAACTTAGAATAGCCAAAGCAATTTTCAAAAAAGAAAAACAGATTTGAAGAGCTTACATTACTTGATTTAAATAATTTTTACAAAGGTACAGTAATCAAGGCAATGTGGTATGGACAAAAGGATATAAAAATAAACTCACACATGCAGGTCAAATGATTTTTGACAAAGGTACAAGAGTAATTAAATTAAGAAAAAATATTCTTTTCAACAAATGGTACTAATGGTTATCCATATGCAAAAATATGAACCTTCATCCATACCTCACAATATATGCAATAATTAACTTAAAATGGATCATACAACTAAATAGCCTAAGCTTAAAATTTAAAAACTGCTAGAAGAAAACATAGGAGAGGAATCTTTGTAATCATGGGTTGGGCAAAGCTTTTTTTTTTTTTTGGTATAATACCAAAAGCATGATTCATAAAATGATTGGTAAGTTGGACTTCATTAAAATTGGCAATTTCTGCTCTTTGAAATACACTATTAAGAAAATGAAAAGTATGCAACAGCCACATATTTACAGGAAATACTTTCAGATCACAGATCTGATGAAGTATGATGTCCTTCACCAGGGATTGGTCCCTTCTGATAACAAGTCCAAAGTAATGAGATGAACTCTTGCCATCCTTGCTTCTAAGGAACATTCTGGCTGTTCTTGCAATACAGATTTGTTGGTTCTTCTGGCAGCCCATGGTGTATTCAATATTCTTCACCAACACCACAATTCAAAGGCGTCAATTCTTCTTCAGTCTTTCTTATTCATTGTTCAGCTTTCTCATGCATATGAGGTGATTGAAAATACCATGGCTTGGTTCAGCTGTACCTTAGTCCCCAAAGTGATAGCTTTGCTTTCTAATATTTTAAAGAGATCTTTTGCAGCAGATTTGCCCAATGCAATATGTCCTCTGATTTCTTAACTGCTGGTTCCATGGGCATTGATAACAGATCCAAGTAAAATGAAATGCTTGACCACTCCAATTGCTTCTCTGTTTATCATGATGTTGTTTATTGGTCCAGTTTGAGGATTTTTGTGTTCTTTGTGTTGAGCAGTAATCCATACTGAAGGCTGTAGTTTTTCATATTCATCAATAAGTGCTTCAAGTCTTCTTCTCTTTCAGAAAGGAAGGCTGTGTCATCTGCATATTGCAGATTGTTAATGAGTCTTCTTTCGATTCTTATGGCCTGTTGTTCTTCATATAGTGCAGGTTCTCGGATTATTTTCTCACCGTACAGATTGAATAATTATGTCGAAAGGATAAAACCCTGACACATGCCTTTCCTGAATTTAAATCACTCAGTACCCCTTGTTCTGTCCCAGCGACTGCTGCTTGGTCTATGTACAGGTTCTATGTACAGGTTCTTCATGAGCACAATTAAGTGTTCTGGAATTCCTATTCGTCGCAATGTTATCCGTAATTTGTTATGATCGGCACAGACAAATGCCTTTGCACAGTCAATAAAACACAGGTAAACACCTTTCTGGTATTCTCTGCTTTCAGCCAAAATCCATTTGACATCAGCAACAATATCCCTCACTCCACGACCTCTTCTAAATCCAGCTTCAACTTCTGGCTGTTCCCTGTCTATGTACTGTTGTAACAACTTTTGAGTACTCTTCAGCAAAATTTTACTTGTGCGTGATATTAATGATATTGTTCTATGATTTCTGCATTCTGTTGGATCACCTTTTTTTGGAATGGGCACAAATATGGATCTTTCCCAGTCAGTTGGCCAGGAAGCTCTCTTCCAGATTTCTTGACATAAAAGAATGAACACCTCCAGTGCTGAATCCATTTATTGAAACATTTCAGTCGGTATTCTGTCAATTCTTGGAGCCTTGTTTTTTGTCTTTGCCTTCAGTGCAGCTTGGACTTCTTCATTCAGTACCATTGGTTCTTGATCATATGCTACCTCCTAAAATGGTTGAATGTCACCCAGTTATTTTCAGTACAGTGACTCTTTGTATTCTTTCCATGTTCTTTTGATGCTTTCTGCATCTTTCAATATTTTCCCTGCAGAATTCTTCAATATTGCACCTTGAGGCTTGAGTTTTTTCTTCAGTTTTTTCAGCTTTAGAAATGGTGAGCATGTTCTCTCCTTTTGGTTTTCTACCTCCAGGTCTTTGCACATTAATTATAATAATTTACTTTGTCTTCTGGAGTTGCCCCTTGAATTCTTCTGTTCAGCTCTTTTACGTCATCATTTCTTTTGTTTGTTTTAGCTACTCTACATTCAAGAGCAAATTTCAGAGCCTGTACTGACATTCATTTCAGTCTTTTCTTCCTTCCCTGTCTTTTTAATGACATTTTGTTTTCTTCATTTATGATTTTCTTGATGTCATTCCACAACTCCTCTGGTTTTCAGCTCTTAGTGTTCAGTAAGTCAACTCTGTTCTTGAGATGGTCTCTAAATTCAGGTGAGCTATTTTTTTTTTTTTTTTTTTATCGTTAAGGTTGTACTTTGGCTCTCGTGGACTTGCTTTAGTTTTCTTCAGCTTCACCTTGAACTTACATACCAGCAACTGATGTTCTGTTCCTCAGTCAGTCCCTGGCCTTGTTCTGACTGATGATACAGAGCTTCTCTGTCATCTCTTTCCACAGATGTAGTAGGTTTGATTCCTGTGTATTCCATCTGGTGAGGTCCATGTGTATAATTGCTGTTTATGTTGTTGAAAAAAGGTATTTGGTATGAAGAAGTTGTAGGTCTTGCAAAATTCTATGATGTGATCTCTGGCATTGTTTCTATCACGAAGGCCATACTTTCCAATTACTACCCCTTCTATGTTTCCAACTTCAGCATTCCAATCACCAGTAATTAACAATGCATCTTGATTGCATGTTTGATGAATTTCAGACTGTAGAAGTTGGTAAAAATCTTTAATTTCCTCATCTTTGGTATTAGTGGTTGGTGCCTAAATTGACTAATAGTCATATTAACTGGTCTTCCTTTTAGGTGTACAGATATTATCCTATCACTGACAACGTTGTACTTCAGGATAGATCTTGAAATGCCCTTTTTGATGTTGAATGCCATTCCTCTTCAATTTGTCATTCCCGCTAGTAGACCATATGTTTGTCCAACTCAAAATGGCTAATACCAGTCCATTTCAGGTCCCTAATGCCTAGGATATCAATTTTCATGCATTCCATTTCATTTTTGATGACTTCCAATTTTCGATATTTCGATTATTAATGGATGTTTGCAGCTGTTTCTTCTTATTTTGAATCCTACCACATCAGCAAATGAAGGCCCTGAAAGCTTGACTCCATCCACGTCGTTAAGGTCAACTCTACTTTGAGGAGGCAACTCTTCCCCAGTAATATTTTGAATGCCTTCCAACCCGAGGGGCTCATCTTCTGGCAGTATACCAGACAATACTTCACTGCCATTCATAAAGTTTTCACTGGCCAATTTTTTCAGAAGTAGACCACCAGGTCCTTCTTCCTAGTGTGTTTTAGTCTGGAAAAGCTCAGCTAAAACCTGTCCACCATGGGTGACCCTGCTGGTATTTGAAATATCAGTGGCATACCTTTAGCATCAGAGCAACACAAAGCTACCACAGTACAACAAAGTGACAGACTTGTGGGGTATGTTAGATTAGGTTCATTTATTTGACTTTGTTTTTGAGACTTAATTTTATGCTTTTAATCAGTAATGCATTTACATTTTTCAAAAGTCAAAATTATATGCAAAATGACATAAAGAAAATTCTTACTGCTGTTCTGCCACCTCTGTCATTGGCTTCCGGGCCCCAATGAAAACGTTTTTATTAGTGACTTATTTATCCTTTTGGTGGTCATTTTGTAAATTTAAGCAAATAAATGTATTTATTCTTATTGTGTCTCCTTTCTTAAACAAAATGATGCATGATATATTACTCTAATTCTGAGTCTTACATTTTTTTGCTTAACAATATATCTCATAATCTTTGAAGATTTTTAACCCTTGTATTATACTCCATTATGTGATATTGCCATAGCTTATTTAGTTAGTCTCCTAATGCTTGACACTTGGATTGTTTCCAGTATTTTATTACTATAAGGAATCCTACAATGAAAAACAAAAAATTCATATGTATTTCATTTTATATACGTGTATATGTATCTGGATAGATGTGGGGTTTGTTTCCCCACAATCTTGCCACAAAGATGTAAAGTCTAAATTTATTTTTTGCCTGCATACCAAAACAAAACAAAACAAAACCCATTGCCATCGAGTTGATCCCCATAGGTCAGAGTAGACCTGCCCCATAGAGTTTCTAAGGAGCCTCTGGTGGATTTGAACTGCTGACCTTTTGGTTAGCAGCTGTAGTGCTTAACCACTACACCACCAAGGTTTCCTTTGCCTACATAGTGCACAAGAAATGGTATCTTGGTATAGTTTTAATTTGCATTTCTTTTTCATGAGATGGATAACTAGATATATAGATAGATAAATTTTCTTGTGTTTGCAATGGGAGGCAAATTTCCTTCCCAACTGGTAGTTTGTCTTTTGACATGTCTTGTGGTGTTTTTATTTTAATTGCCATACAAAATATATTTATTCTTAAGAAGCAGAATTCATCAGGATTTTCTTTTATAGTTTTTGGATTTTGAGTCATGATTAAAAAGGTCTTCCCACTTCACAGTTATAAGGAACTTTTAAATTTCTTTTCCATGTGAATTTTAGACCCAGCCTGTCTACCTGTAACCTGTTGCCTTTGAGCATATTTTGACTCATAGCGACTCTACAGGACAGAGTAGAACCGCCCCATAGGGTTTCCGAGGAGTGGCTGGTGGATTCGAACTGTCAACCTTTTGGTTAGCAGCCGTAGCTCTTAACCACTGTGCCATCAGGGCTCCACAACCTGTGTAGCTCCTAAAAAATATTGGCATTTTTATTAGGCCCACATTAATAAATTAACTTATGGAGAGCTATGGTGCCTTCTAATCTTAGGCATGTTGTGTCTTTCCACTTGTTCAAATATGCTTTTGTGCCCTTCCGAGTTAGTTTCTCTCATACAGGTTTTGTACATTTATTCCTAGATGTGACTTTTTCTGAGTATTTTATCTTTTTTTTGTTAATATTATAAAAGGATCTTCTATTGTGTCTTCTACCTGGATGTTGTTTGTATGTATAAAAAATACTAATTTTTGTATATTGATTTTTACATCCCACTCCCTTACTGAATTTCCTTATTGTTTTTAATAGTCATTAAGTTGATTACCTTGGTTTTTTTCATTCATACAAGAACATCACCTGCATATATAGGTAGTTTTACCTCTTTTTTCTTAACTTTTATCTTCAGTTTCTTTCTGTAGTCTTATTGCTTTGGTTAACATCTTACTATAATGTGAAATACTAGTGGTAATTATGGTAACATTGGGCATGCATGTCTTCTTTACTTTAGTGGGAATGTTACCCTATTCAGTAAGATGCTGACTCTGAGGCTGAAATGCGTGTGTGTGTGTGTGTGTGTGTGTATAATATTAAGACAGTATGCTTGTTATACCAAGAATTTGAAAAAAATTACCTTTCAGCGTTCATGAGGACAATAATAAGATATTCTTCTTAATGCTTTTAATACAAATAATTATAGAAATCTATTACACAACTTTGAATCATTCTTGTATTCCTAGAATAAACCTCATTTCATCATGATGTATTGTCTTTTAAAAGAATGTTGAACTTTGATTGTATTAATATATGTAAGTGAGGTTTGTGGAAGATAATTTATCTCATTAGAAATACAGAAATTATGGTACAACCAACATCTTTGAATTGGTGTAACACTTCTTGATATCTTACTTTATTGAAGCAACACACTTTGGATATCTACAGTGAGTGACGTCCTAGTAGAGATACTTGAAATAGTATAATAGCAGTAGATCTCTGTGGCCTTTGCGCTCCAGAAGCTTACAACGTGGTATAAGTAAGTTGTACAGTGGACACAAAGAACATAGTGATATTTATAGAGATATTTACATTATCTCTACCTGTTTTCAGTTTACAGGAGAAAGAGATCAAGAAGAGAGCAGAAGTGAGACAAAGCAATATGTAGATAGGTTCTAAATAGACATGGGAGGGCAGAGTTACCTAAAACAAACAAACAAACAAACAACCAAACCCGTTGCCATTGAGTTGATCCCGACTCACAGTGAAGGCAGAGTTAACCAACCAAGCCACTGCCATCGAGTAGATTCTGACTCATAGTGACCCTTTAGGACAGAGTAGAAGTGCCCCATAGAGTTTCCAAGGAGCGCCTGGTGGATTTGAACTGCCAACCTCTTGGTTGGCAGCCGTAGCACTTAACCACTGTGCCACCAGGGTTTCCAGAAGGCAGAGTGAGGCCTCGGTAAATTGAGAGCAGAGACAGGAGGTGGGAAAGCATTCCAGGTTATGGAAATAATATGCTTAGAGCCATGAAATGAGGTAACTCTACAGTTAGAAATGGGGCTTACTCTTAGAAGGAGGTAAAGGGGACAAGAAACACTGACGAGGTAAAATGCTTGGGCCTGTTAACTGATCTGATGTGGAGACTGGATGGGGATGGGCAGTTTGGAGCAAAAATAAAACAGTACAAAACCAAAAGCACTATTTTGAGTCCAGCTCATCAGGAGTGTGCAGAGTTTTATGGAAAGTCTTAGGATTTGTAAAGAGAGAGGGAGTTATTAAGGTGGAACTACCTTGACTGAAAAATGTAAACAATACTTAGACAGTGAGATGTGAAGTCAAAGTTGGGAGTTAGGAGCAAATACTTGGAAACAAGTGCTGGAGGTGTTAGTTATGAACAATATCTGAGGTACAGAATAAAGGCATCAGTGGGGAGACAGTACAGTTGTGAAGTGAAATGCAGTTGAGACAGAACGGGCATTTCAAATTGAGAATTGAGTACCAGGCTTCTTTATATACCTCCTGGCATGCTTATTTTGGTGGGGACTGTAAAGATGGCAGTATATGTTTGCACCTTACTGGCTGAGAGTATAGGTCTGGACCTAGACTGCCTGAGTTCATGTTCTGTCAGTAGCGCTTATTAATCACGCTACTTTGAAAGAGTTACTTATACTTCCCATCTGATAGTTTCATTTGTTTAATGGGGAAAAATATAGTATCTATTTTGTTGATTTTTTTCTGAGAATTAAGTGGAATCATTTATGTAAAGCTGTGAGACTAGTGCTATTATTATATGACAATTTATATGGGCCCTTAATGCTGAAGTAATAATGTTAAGTCTTAGTACAATAAAGTCATTCCTATGAGAGATTGGTGATCTTTTTTTCATAGATGTGGCAAGTTTTAATCTATACAATAAAAATATTAATCAGTGTCATTCAAAAAATTGTTTTGGTCAAAATGTTTGGCCCAAAATGAATGTGAAGAGAACAGAAAAGTCATCAAAAATTTGGTTTAGAAATCCGGAGTGTTTAATTTTGTTAAGAATGCCTTCTAAATTAGAAACAATTAAGGGCATATGGAAAGATTGTATCTCAATTTGCTTCAGATTAGGACTTTATGAACTACAGATTTAAATTATTAGAAGCAATTCTCACTTTTAAATTATTTGCTAAAATTAATTATAAATGTGTACATATTTATTTAGTTATAGGGATTATCCAAATTACGTTGGAGCAGCATTTCCCGGAAAGATGTGTGATAGCCATTACTCTGCAGGGGTGGCTTTGGTGAGCAATTATTTAATCTTTAAAAATTTACTTATTACTAAAAATGATCTAACAGGATAGTACATACTTTATACACTTTATATTTATAATTAGATGTTTGATTTGTATCCATTACTATGAACAATTTGAAATGTGTAGAACGAAAAGTATTCTATAAAACAGTTGACTATATTTAGAAGTTAAAGTGGGAATAAAAATATCACAAACACACATGCATTCCTTAATGTATAGAATAATGGATCATGAGAAATTATCTGTAATAAATTGAAGAAATAAAGAAATTTCTATAGCCCAAATAGATTTTTCCCTGTAGATAAAATATTGGAGAAATGTTCTACAGATAAAGTAGCTTCAAATTCAAAACAAATAGAACAAAAACTGCAATAAAAATACTTTAAAATGTTTTAAACCTTTGAAAGGCAGTAGTTCAAAGAAACTTTTATATTTATTTTAAATATAGAATTTATAAATGTTATATATATGTATATACATACATACATATAATCTGTTGGTACATTTAAATGTACCATTTAATGTAATTCTTTGACCCATTTCTCATGCTATGTATTCTTTTTAAAAACAAGTTTAAATACTATGTTTTTTTGAAAAAATTATTACCGGCTAGTTTATGTTAATCACGTGAAATTTGTTAAGTACGTATAAGAAAATTAAAATAATCATACATCTTATCACCTAGACAGAGATAGCCAATATTAACATTTTGATTGATGTATATCTTTCACTTTGTGTCATCTTCTCTTCATCTGTTGCCCTGGCTCCTTCTCTTTATATAATTTTTGAAAAAATGGGATTCTGCTGCAGGTATTTTTATTTCTGATAATCAGCTAGTTTGATTTTTTACTACAGAAGTAATGCATGTGGTAAAATATTTTAAACTGTAAGTGTACTAGACAAAAAATGATAATGAAACTTTCTCCCCTTATTGTATTACTATTTAATAATTTCTATTTACATTATTCTGGTGGTTATATTTATTTATTTAAAAACATATGCCCTTACCCCTATTTTGATTTATGAAGTGTAGACAATATTGGTAATATTATTTTTGACATATTTGGACACTTTATCTACTTGCCATCTATGTTTTTATATATAGGTTCTTATATTTTCACTATTTTAGATCATATCTATTTACCTTAGCCAATATCCATGTAGTGGGTTTGAAGGAGTTTGGGGCTGATTAAGGAAAATGATATGACCATGAGATAGCAGCATTGCACAACAAGCTATTTATTGGTTTCCCCAGCATTGACAGCTGCTTGTAGGGGGTGGTCCCCACAACTGGAGGTCCTCCAGGGGCAAGCTGTGCAAGGAGCCAGCAGAAGGGGAAGAGGGCAAGGAAACTCCCAAGGAAGAGGAAAAGGGAGGGGATGCATGTTCCTATGCCATGTCCTTCTGCAACAAGGTGGGGAGTCTCTGGGTCCGAAAGCTCCAAGGACAGAAACAGTTTGGGCATCCTTATAACTACAGGGTTTTATCTTATCTCTGGCTAACAGATGTTGAGGACCATGGGGTATGTAAAGAAGGGAGACTCTAGGTGGCTAAACAGCTGCTTTTTTGGGCTATTTTTAAAAACAATTGGATGCATACAAATTTCAGTTTGGCATTGGCGGGCATTTCTGGGCTAACAGGACTTAGTTTGCTATGAAGTTGTGAACAACCTGGAGGGACCAATACACAGAGACCATCTTTGGCTCGATTATTTAACATTCCGTTGATTACTTGCTGTGAAAATAAGAGGTGTAATGTAGCTGTATGCTTCTTTTAATTTCTGTTCCACTCCATCGCCCAATTTTTATCATAGTATTTTTATTTCTATTGTCAAGATTTATAAAATTTACATCATTCTATTGAACTTTTGCACTTTGTCTATAAGTTGATTTAAAAATAAAATCAGTCAGTAGCCATTTTATAGTATTACGTATATATATGTAATATTAACTATTGAGTAAAGAATAAATATATTCATATGTCAGTAAAGCTTTGATGGTCAAAGGAGAATATTTCAATCATCAGAATCTAATGGCACTTCTTTATTTATTGTACTTTAGATGAAGGTTTGCGGAGCAAACTAGTTTCTTATTAAACAGCTAGTACACATATCGTTTTATGACATTGGTTAAAAACTCCACGACTTGTTAACACTCTCCTTTCTCAATCTTGGGTTCCTATTACCAGCTTTCCTGTCCTCTTCTGCCTTCTAGTCTTTGGCTCTGGGGTGGTGTGCCCCTTTAATCTCGTTTTGTTTTATGGGCCTGTCTAATCTTTTGCTGAAAGTTGAACCTCAGGAGTGACCTCGTTACTGAGCTAAAAGGGTGCCTGGAGACCATACTCTCCGAGTTTATTTATTTTGTAATGTTCTTTACTTCTCATGGGTGAAACCAACTACCATAGAAATTTAAAACACGTTTTGTTTTGGAACACTTTGTTTCTGGAATAACTCACCAGATTTTGTTTGTTTTTAAACATAGAAAGAGTGTATGAATGGCAAACCCTGAGTTATTTCTTTAGTGAACATGCTTTTATTTTGTCTCCACATTTGATTGATAATTTGGGTAGACATAGAATCTTAGGTCTGATGTCTTTCTACATCAGAATTTTGAAAATTTATATTGTCTTTTTGCCAAATAGTTATGAAGTGAAAGAATAGCGAGGAAATTGAAAGGACTTTTTACTGGTTAAGGAAGGAGAGAAGTCAATAAGAAAGTTAGAACAGTGAAAATGTGGTAGGAACCATAGGTTGGATCAGTGACGTGACTAGGGGAGTGTGAACCTCACTAGGTGACATTGTCAGAGGGAGTGACACCAAAATGACTGTCTATAAAATTTTTGTGCAGTGTTTCAGCAGAAATTTATTGCTTTTTATAAAAATATCCCTGTAGTTAGCTATAACAACAAAAACATTTTTCATAAGCCCAGCTTAAATGTATTACTATACCTACAAGGCTAAAGCTCTATGCTGATTTACTTTTTGAACCTTCTGATGCCCCCTAGAAAACTCTGGTGTCATAGTGGTTAAGTGCTACGGCTGCTAACCAAAGGGTCGGCAGTTCAAATCTGCCTGGCGCTCCTTGGAAACTCTGTGGGGCAGTTCTACTCTGTCCAGTAGAGTCACTATGAGTCAGAATCGACTCAATGGCACTGGATTTGGTTTTTTGGTTTAATGCCCTCCAGTCAGAGCTATCGTTATTACCCAATTATAATAACGCTTCGAATCACTTGCTTTCGTCTGCACATGCTACAAGTATGTGCTGTTGCTTTAATTGCTGCAGTGTTTTTATAGTCTCCGATTGTATCAAATTTTCTGATGTTTTAGCTACAATATTGTGGTAATTCGTACTTGTGAACCTCTATCAATAACCTTTTTGAGAATGAGGTAGTAATTAAAGGAAAAGAAGGAGTGATATATGGGAATTACAATTTACAAGTAACATCAAAAAAACATTACTAAGGATTCTGTATGGTCTGGTATGGGAGGAGGCCTATGGGGAGGCTGACACCATGATTTACCACACTGGGTGACACCAACCCTAGTGACACCACTAGGTTATTGATAAAGATCTGTTGACAAGGCCTAGGGCCATGAATCATAAGAACGAGTGGCTCAGCGGACTGTAGGATAAAATCATTGGAGGAGATGAATTCAAGGAATGATGCATTTACAAAAGTTTAATACTATTACTTTTACAAAGGCTTTATGCTTCTATGTTTAAAAGCTATTTGCTTTTACTGCAATTGAACACGTATCTCTAAATGGTAATTGTTCTGCCTGTTTAAACGTAATATAAATCGTATCCTACTGTGTCATTCTGCAACTGTATTTTTGTTGTTCTCTCCTTAATGATTTTGAGATTTATCCATGCTGACACATAGAATTCAAGTTAATTTTTTACTCTGTTTTGCTCTATTCCATTACATGAATATACCATAGTTTATTCATCCTTTATCCTTTTCGTGGACGTTTTGGCTGTTTCCAACAAGTGATGCTGTAGGACAGAATAGATCTGCCCCACATGGTTTCCCAGGCTGTAATCTTTAAGAGAGCAGATTACCAGTTTTTTTCTCTACAGAGCTGCGGGTGGACTCCAACTGCCGACCTTTCAATTAGCAGCCTAGTGCTTTAACCTTTGCACAGCTAGGGCTCCTTCCTGCTTATACAGACGCCTTCATTTTATAGCCTTTTTTTGTAGGTAGATTTTTCTAAGTTTTGTCCAGTGAGATGAAAGTAGAAATACCACGGAGAACTTCCAGAAAGCCTCTTTAAAGGAACGGTACTCATTCTTCATCACTGCCTTTCTCCAATCTGCTGCTTAAAATTCTGACATGAAGACAAGGCCATGACGTAGATATGTGGGAATAGGAAGCTGGAAGGAGCCTGGGCCCTTGAAGACCAGAAAGATGTCATTATGGGCCCTTGACTGCCTAAATGTGGTCTTTATTTATTTATTTTAACATGAGAGAGAGGTAAACTTCTGTTTTAAAGTTATTGTTATTTTGAGTTTTCTGTTACATACAGGTATATCTAATCCTTACCACTTCAGGAGAGTTTCTTGTAAACAGATATAACTGGAAATATTTTCCCCTATCCAACCTGAAAATAGGTGTATTTTAGTTATTTCAATTTAAATCATGCACTTTCTTGTCATTGTTAATATTTTTAGATTTAACGTTATTTCTTTATCTTCCATTTCTTTTCTTTTGCCTCCACTTTTCTGCCAACAGCCTAACATCACTAAAGGAAATTATAAAGAATATACTTCAGGCAGAAGGAAAGTGAAAGGGAGAGCTAAGATTCAGAGACAATGAAGAGTAATGAAAGTAATAATTATTTGAACATGGACTACAGGAAACAATAATAATAATTGTGTCTGGTGAGATTAAAATAGAGACTAGTTTGAATTAAAACAAATGATAATAATGTATCTTAGGTGGCTATCCAATACCACAGTCTGTGGCTGTGGCTGGAAAGCATTTTCCAATGTAGGGAACACATTTTTCAGGCCTTCTTACATCTTGATGGAACCATGTAATATGAGTGGGAGTAATTAATGCCACGGCTTGGTTGAAGTGGCTAAGACTTGTGTGAGGCTTTCTCATGATGAGCTGAATGGAAGGGATATAAGTAAGGATAGGAGAACAATATGTAAGTATTCCAGAATGGACATATGGAAGGGTACCCACTGACAAGGAGCATCTGCAATGAACTTTATGTAAGTGTATTAAGGTGGTAAGATTTTAGATGCTTCTTTGTAGCATCATCTAGCACTACCTAAATTGTGATACAATAACATGTAAGTTCCTCCATTTACACCTCTCTAACTTATAAGTTAAAAAAAAAATAACTTATAGGTTAGAGAGGTGTAATTGGAGTTAAAGTGTTTTAAGATTACTGAAGGAGATAAAAGACATTGATTAACTTTAGACATTGATAAATATGCTTGTAATTTCCAAGAAGGATTGATAGTTGGAAAATATGGCCTTGGTGAGAGAAATGACTCTGGAGATTGCGTGATAAAATTTGCAAGACCAATGACTTCTTCATTGCAAATACCTTTTATTTTTTTAACAACATAAATAGTGACTATACATGCCGAACTCACTGAATGGAGTACACAGGAATCAAACTGACTACATGTGTGAAGAGAGACAATGAAGAAGCTCAATATCATCAATCAGAAGAAGGCCAGGGCCAGCCGTAGGACAGACCCTGGCCTTCTTCTGATTGATGATATTGAGCTTCTTCATTGTCTCTCTTCACACATGTAGTCAGACCATCAACTACAACTATGCAAGTTCAAGCTGAAGTTGAAGAAAATTAAAACAAATCCATAAGAGCTAAAGTATGACCTTGAGTATACCCCACCTGAATTTAGAGACCATCTCAAGAATAGATCTGACTCACTGAACACTAATGACCGAAGACCAGATGAGTTGTGGGATGACATCAAGGACATAATACATGAAGAAAGCAATAAGTCAGTAAAAAGACAGAAAAGAAAGAAAAGACCAAAATGGATGTCAGGAGAGACTCTGAAACTTGCTCTTAAACATAGAGTAGCAAAGCGAATGGAAGAAATGATGAAATAAAAGAGCTGAACAGAAGATTTCAAAAGATGGCTCGAGAAGACAAAATAAAGTATTATAATGATGTGTTCAAAGACCTGGAGTTAGAAAACTAAAAGGGACTAACATTTCTCAAGCTGAAAGAACTGAAGGAAAAAATTCAAGCCTTAAGTTGCAATATTGACAGATTCTATGGGCAAAAAATTGAAGGATGCAGGAAGCATCAAAAGAAGGTGGAAAGAATACACAGAGTCACTGTACTAAAAAGAATTGGTTGATGTTCCACCATTTTAGGACGTAGCATATGATCAGGAACCAGTGGTATCGAAGGAAGAAGTCCAAACTGCACTGAAGGGAATGGTGAAAAACAAGGCTTCAGGAATTGACAGAATGCCAGTTGAGACATTTCAATAAAAGGATGCAATGCTGGAAGTGCTCCCTCATCTCTGCCAAAAACTTGGAAGATAACTACCTGGCCAACTGACTGGGAGAGATCCATGTTTGTGCCCATTCCAAAAAAAGATGGTCCAACAGAATTCGAAAATTGTTGAACAATATTATTAATATCACACAAAAGTAAAATTTTGCTGAAGATCCTTTAAAAGTGGTTGCAGCAGTATATGGCCAGGAAACTGCCAGAAGTTCAAGCCAGATTCAGAACAGTCGTGGAATGAAGGATATCATTGCTGATGTCAGATAGATCTTGGCTGAGAACAAAGAATACCAGAAAGATACTCTGTGTTTTGCTGACTATGCAAAGGCATTCAACTATGCAGATCATAACCAAATATGGATAACATTGTGAAGAATGGGAATTCCAGAATGTTTAGTTGTGCTCATGAGGAACCTGCAGATAGACCAAGAAGCAGTCATTTGAACAGAGCAAGGGATACTGCATGGTTTAAAATCAGGAATGGTGTGCATCAGGGTTGTATCCTTTCACCATACTTATTCAATCCGTATGCTGAGCAAATAATTCAACAAGCTGGACTATATGAAGAAGAATGTGGCATCAGGATTGATGGAAGACTCATTAACAACCTGCGCTATGCTGGTGACGCAAGCTTGCTTACTGAAACCGAAGAAGACTTGAAGCACTTACTCATGAAGCTCAAAGACTACATCTTATGGTATGGATCACACCACAGCATAAAGAAAACAAAAATCCTCACAACTGGATCAATAAGCAAGATCATGTTAATCAGAAAAAAGACTGAAGTTGTCAAAGATTTCATTTTACTTACATCCACAATCAATGCCCAAGAAAACAGGAGTCAAGAAATCAGATGACATGTTGCATTGGGCAAATCTGCTGCAAAAGAGCTCTTAAGATGTTAAAAGTAAAGATGTCACTTTGAGGACTAAGGTACATCTGAACCAAGCTGTGGCATTTTGATGTAGAGGAAGGGAAATACCCAATTTCAACCCCCTCTGGCTTTTTATGTGGGTGAATGGAAATACCCAACTTCATCCTCCTCTAACCTTCCATGTGGGTGAAGGGAAATACCCAATTCCAGCCTCTCTGGTCTTTGACTTGAAGAAAAGGAAGTACCCAACTCCAGGCTCTTCTAGCTTTCCTGTTTCACCTGATGGGTGAAAAATAAAAAGCCGAGAAGAACTTCTGAAGTCACAGCCAAGGATCACAGTCTCACTAAAAGTCTGAAACCTAATCATATGATTATAGAATGTTTCCTCTCCTCCCACATCTTATAGCTGTAGGGCTCCTGGTGTAATAACAAGGGACCACAGCTGAAAGGAACTGCAAGGCTCAGACCCCACTTAAGAAAGAGTCTGTAGGGAAACCAAAAGACAACAGGGAGGCAAAAACAAGGACAAGTGAGGAGATTTTAGGATCTGACCATTACAGCTACAGCAAACAATAAACATGGCCTAACTTCTAACTGGAAACTCCTGATGGTGTAGTAGTTAAGACCCACAGCTGCTAACCAAAAAGGTTGCAGTTCAAATCCACCAGGTGCTCCTTGGAAACCCTATGGGGAAGTTCTACTCTGTCCGGTAGGGTCACTATGAGTCAGAATTGACTTGCTGGCAATGGGTTTGTCTTTTTTTTTTTTTTTTTGGTTTAACTTCTAACCAGATAAACATAAAACCTCACACTGAGTTCCTTTCATCCAATACATCATATCTGACTTTCAACGAAAAATTACAAGGCATGCTAAAAGGCAAAAACAAAACAAAACAAAAACACATTGTGAAGAGATGGGGCAAGCATCAGAACCAGATTCAGGTATAGCAGATTATTTTGAAATTTTTTTGTATCATGTGGGAATTTAAAATAACTGAGTTTAATATGCTTGGAAACCCTGGTGGCATAGTGGTTAAGAGCTACGGCTGCTAACCAAAAGATTGGCAGTTCAGATCCACCAGGTGCTTCTTGGAAAACCCTATGGGGCAGTTCTACTCTGTTCTATAAGGTCACCGTGAGTCAGAATTGACTCGATGGCAATGGGTTTGGTTTTTCTTGGTAATATAAGGGCTCAAATAGAAAAAAGCAGACAACAATTAAGAAAAATGGGTAATGTGAACAGAGAGATGAACACTCTAAGAAAGAATCAAAAGGAAATGCTAAAAGTAAAAAATACTGTAACAGAAATAAAAAATGCCTTGATAGGCTCATCAGGAAACTGGACACAGCTGAAGAAAGAGTTAGTAACCTTGATGATGTGTCAATAGAAACTTCCAAAAAAAGAAAAAGACAGAAAGAAAAGAACAGAATATTGAAAACTGTGGGATAATTGTGGAAACCCTGTTTGTGTAGTGGTTAAGTGCTACAGCTGCTAACCAAAAGGTCAGCAGTTTGCATCCACCAGGCGCTCCTTGGAAACTCTATGGGGCAGTTCTACTCTGTCGTATAGGGTCACTATGAGTCAGAATTGACTTGACGGCAATGGGGTTTTTTTTTTGGTTTGGTGGGATAATTACAAAAGATGTAATATATACATAATGGGAATATCAGAAGGAGAAGAAAGAGAGAAAGGAACAAGAAATATTTGAAGCAATAATGGCTGAGAATTTTCCAAAATTAATGACAGACATCAAACCACAGATCTAGGAATCTCAGAGGACAGCAAGCAAGGTAAATACCAAAAAAACAAAAACAAAAAATGTATGCTTAAAAAACCAAACCCATTGCGATCAAGTTAATTCTGACTCATAGTGACCCTGTAGGACAGAGTACAACTGTCCCATAGGGCTTCCAAGGACCCTGCTGGTGGATTTGAACTGCCGACCTTTAGGTTAGCATCTGAGCTCTTAACTGCTGTGCCACCAGGGCTCCAGAAAGTGCAGAAAATCAAAGAAAAAGATAAAATCTTGAAGGAAGCCGTAGAGGTGGGTGGGTGGGAATCTTACCTATAAAGAAACAAAGATAAGAATAACATTGAACTTCTCGTCAGAAACTATGCAAGCAAGAAGAGAGTAAAGTGAAATATTTAAACTGTTCAAAGAAAAAACAAAACACCAGTTTAGAATTCTGGACTTAGCAAAATTATCCTGTCAATGTGAAGAAGAAATAAAGACACTCTTAGACAAATGAAAAATGAGGTATTTTGTTGCCTTTAGACCTGCATTGGGGCCCTGGTGGTGCAGTGGTTAAGAGCTATTGCTGCTAACCAAAAGATCAGCAGTTCAAATCCACTAGCCACTCCTTGGAAATCCTATTGGGCAGTTCTACTTTGTTTTATAGGGTTGCTATGAGTCAGAATCGACTCGATGGCAACAGGTTTGGTTTTTTGGTTTTTAGGCCTACCTTGCAAGAAATGTTAAAAGAGGCCCCTGGACACTCTTTTAGCTCAGTAATGAAGTCACTTTTGAAGTTCACCCTTCGGCCAAAGAGTAGACAGGCCTATAAAACAAAATGAGACTAAATGGGAAGGAAAGCTGGTAATAGAGAACCCCAGGTCCAGAAGGTGAGAGTGTTGACATGTTGTGGAGTTGGTAACTGATGTCACAGAATGATATGTGTCTAATTGTTTAATGAGAAGCTAGTTTGTTCTGTAAACCTTCATCTGAAGTACAATAATAAAAATAAATAACTAAAAAGTTTGAGATAAACTCACAAAAAACCAAAATAACAAGAACATTAAAAAAAATGTTAAAAGAAGTTATTCAGGAAGAAGGAAAATGATGTAGGTGAGAAAGCCAGACACACACAGAAAGGAAAAGTGGTTGAGAGGGAATAAATGAAGGTAAACTAAAATATTTGATTTGCCTTTTTAAATAATAATAGTTTGTTCAGAATAACAATAACAACAATATATTGGGCATTATAGCTTTTGGATAAATGAACGGTATGACAATAATATTTTAAGAGACAGGAGGGAAGAATCAAGAATTCTCTATTACAGCATACTGGCACTACCCATGAAAAAAAAAAGGGGAGTGTATTGTTATTTGAAAGTGGATTTAGATTGGTTGTAGATATATATTGTAAACTAGAGGAACAACTTAAAAAGTTTTTAAAAAAGAAGTATAATCGATATTCTAATGAAGAGAGAAAATAAAACCATTTTAGACCAGAGGGGAAAAAAAGAAGAGTGGCAGGCAGAAAAAAGAAACAAATAACATGGCCAATAAATTGAAAACAGTTACAAATATGGTAGACGTTATTCAATAATTAATTTAAATATGAATGGTCTAAATATACCAATTAAAAGACAGACTAACAGAGTAGGGGAAAAAAAAACCAAACAAACCTCCAATTCTATGTTATCTACGGGAAACCCACCCTAAATACAAAGACACAGATTAAAAGTAAAAGAATGGAGAAAGATGTACTATACTAACAGTGATCAAAATAAAGCTGGAGTAGCTATATTAATTTCAGGGAAAGCTAATTTCATAGCAAGGAAAATTATAAAGAATAAAGGGGGGATTAAATAATAAAGAGATTAATTCCCCCAAAATATATAACAATTGATAATGTGCATGTGCGTAATAACAGAGTATCCAAATAAATGAGGTGAAAACTGATAAAAATGCAAGGAGGAATAGACAAACCCACTACTACAGTTGGAGATCTCAACACCTGTCAGTAATTGACGAAGTTTAGCAAATAGAAAATCAGTAAGAATATAGTCAAAGGTGATCTAAATAAATAGAGTAATATACCATACCCATGGATAGGAAGACTTAATTTTATTAAGATATCAGTTCTTCCCATCTTCACCTGTAGATTCAACACAATCCCAACAAAATCACAAGTTATTTTGTAGATATTGACAAAATGACTCTAAGATTTATATGGAAAAGCAAAGGACCCAGAATGGCCACCACAGTGCTAAAGAGGAACAAAATCAGAAGACTGATAGAACCCAACTTGAAGACCTTCTAAAATCTTATAGTAATTAAGACAGTGTGATATTGGTGAAAGAAAAGACAAATAAATTACCGGAACAGACTAGACAGTTCAGAAATAGACCACATAAATATAGTCAGCTGATCTTTAGTAAAAGAGCAAAGGCAATTCAATAGGGAAAGAATAGTCTTTTTAACAAATGGTGCTGGAACAACTGGATGTAAACACGCAAAAAAACAAAACAAAACAAAAAAAACCCAAAACAAAAAACAAACAAAAAAAATGAATGTAGACAGTCTTTACACCTCTCACAAAAGTTAACTCAAAAATGGACCGTAGACCTAAAAGTAAAATGTGAAACTACACAAGTCCTCAAAGATGACATAGGAGAAAATCCAGCCCATCTTGTGTTGATCACTTTAGATACAACACCAAAAGCACAATCCAAGAAAAAATGATAAATTGGACTTAACTCAAATTAAAAACTTCTGTGTGAAAGACACTGTGAAGAAAATGAAAAGACAAAACACAGACTGAAAGTATTTGCAGAAAATATCTGATAAATAACTTGTATCCAAAATATGCAAAAAGACCTCTTAAAACTCAACAGTAAGAAAATTAAAAACCCAACTAAAAAATAGGCAAAAAATCTGAAAAGACACTTCACCAAAGAAGATACACAGACTGCAAATAAGTATATGAAAAGATGCTCAATGTCTTACGTTGTTTGCCACTAAGTCGATTCCAACCCATAGCGAGCCTATATGACAGAGTAGAACTGCCTCATAGTTTCCCAGCTGTAATCTTTATGGGAGCAGATCACCAGGTCTTTTCTCCTTGGACCCGTGGGGCAGGTTCGAACAATTGACCTTTTGGTTAACAGTTCAGCGTATATGCAAATTAAAACAGCAGTGAGATACCAGTACACACCTATTAGAATGACTATACAGGTAGTCCCCAACTTACAACAGAATTCTGTTCCAACAACTCTGTAGTAAGTTTGTTCTGATGGAAATCAAATACCTCTTTTAGTCTTCATTATTACTGTCTTTTATAATCAGTATCTTTATAAAGCTAATCTTTATTTGTCTTTGGGGGTTGGAAACATTACATAAACTTATAGATATATTTTAATAATTCATATGTAAAAAAGTACACAAATCATAAAAATTTACTTCAAGGTTGAAAAAGTGTTGGATGACATTGGCATTTTGTCAATTTTGGTAATAACTCCACTGTGGAGGGTTCTGGATCATCTGGATTATTCCTGGAATAGGATGGCATTTCTAGTCAGAAGATTAGTGAGAGGTGTCTGTATGGTCCTTTTCTTTTTTTCTTCATAATATTTCATGGTAACATCTCACTGCTTCCTGAATCTGCCTATCAATTTTAGCAAAGCTATCAGCATTTGGTTCCATGTTTTCAAGCAACTGAAGCCCCTGATTTAGTTTCGAAAAAACTTCAGCTAATCTTTTCACTGTAAAATTTTTTGACAACTTCTCTTTTTCCTCTTTCTCATTATTTCTTTCTTCAGCATTTCTTTCCTCTTCAAAATCCATTAAGTCCTGATCTGTCAGTCCCCCTTCTTCATGACCTATGTAGGGGCTGTTCTCCACTGCTGATACCAAGTTCCAAATTCAGTGTTCTTGCCATGTGGATGATTTTTCCATCTATCTCTTCCATCATATTATCCTGGTCAGATACTTGGAGTGTGTTCACATAACTCAGTAGATTTTCCCATATCCTCTGCATGCTTTTTCCTGTAACTTCAGGAAGATGAAATGTTCTAGATACACTGAAGAATATTACAATTCTTTCAGAAACCTCATAATGTTACTGTACCTCCACTTGTTAGAACTATTGCTTGAGCAAATGTAGCCCATAGTTTCTGACATCTTTTTTCCAAAACAAGCCTGTTTTGTCCACTTTGAAAATTTGCTCTGGTAGATAGTCTTCATCTTGTGTTATCTTGTCCAGCTCATCAGTGATTTTTTTGGCAGCTTCAACATTGGTGCTTCCTGCTTCTCCAGTTACATGTATGTTACAAGCGAAATCTGCATTTGAAGCGATGAAACCAAAGTACCATATTTTTATACAAATATATGCGCCTTCTGTGTTTATTTCCTGGCTGCTCCCTTCCCCCCACACCAGGTATTTTTGTAAGTGTGATATGCCAATTTTTTTTTACTGCAACATGTGGAAGAGGTTCGGCATGGCGGCGCTTGTGATGGTGCCTCTCACAGGGAGGGTGCTGCCGGCAAACAAACACAGAAGGCGTGTGTTATTTGTGTAAAAATGTGGTACTCGAGGCAGTTTTCTCCTTGCTGTTCCTATAGGCTGTGTGCTTTTGTTTGAATCGTCAGTAAACTCATAGGAAACCCCTTTCGGATTTTGGTCTTCTACCCAAATCTCCGTGGCTTGGCTCTGGCCTCTTTGTAAAAATTGTCCATTTTCCGCCAATCACTCCTTTAACTGCCTCCAAAATCCTATTTTTATCCTTAATGATTGTTGGAACAGTTGAATGAGACAGTCCTTCCTCAAGTGCTGTTTTACCAACTCTCTTTCCATTATCATAGGCCTTAATGATCTTCATCTTTATATTCATATCTAGAGCCTTCCTCACCATCTCTTTTGGATTAGCACTTTCAGTGGCATGACTTCTTTTGCCAGACATATTGGGGGTATAAGCAGTGCAGGTGTTACAGCTAGAGAAACGTGAACAACTCAGCTTCATACTAACAACTGACGCTTCTTATGGTACGAAACACTGAATATTTTATAGGCCTGGTCTACAATGAAGTCAGTGTCAGTGTCGTAGCAATGAATTCAGAGTCATAATAGCTGTTGGGCCCCTGCCCAGTTCAATTGTCTTATTTAAAATTGTCAGTTAAATATTGCCCAACTTTCTATCTGTTATGACTCCCAACACTAACTTCATTGCAGACTAGGCCATAACCTGCTATATGGCAGTGTTTTGAAGAGTAGATCATAAAATTGAACATCTGTGAGTGAATCTGAGAATGATGACATAAGCAAATTACGTGTTGCAACATTGTATATACTACATATTATTAATGGTAAGATGTGCAAAAAAAAAACCAAAAAATGTATGGTCGTAAATGTGATTTGTTATAACTCGACCACGTTGAAAGTCGGGGACTACCTGTAATGCAAAACACTGACAACAGCAAATGCTCCCGAGGATGTACAGCAACAGGAGCTCTAATTCAGTGCTGGTGGGAATGCCAAACAGTACCGCCACTTTAGAAGACCATCTGACAGTTTCTTACGAAGCTAAACATAGGCTTACTGTAAGCTCCAGCAACCGCACTCCTCTGTATTTATCCACATGATTTGAAAAGTTATGTGCATACAAAAATGTGCACATGAATGTTTATCACAGCATTGTTTATAATTGCCAAAAATTGGAAGCAACCAAGATGTCCTTCAATAGATGAATGGATAAACAAACTGTGGTACACCCATTCAGTGGAGTATTATTTAGTGATAAATAAAAATGAGCTATTAAGTCATGAAAAGAAATGGAGGAACCTTAAATACATATTGCTGAGTGAAAGAAAAAAAAATTTTTTTTTTTTAAAGAGCCATCTGAAAAAGCTGCATACTGTATGATCCCAATTACACCCTACTCCTCACTTATAGACTATCTTGTTATCCTACATTTCACATATATGACAATAGTAGAAAATCTACTATCTGACTATTTGGTTATTAAGGAGGTGGCGGGCAGGGTGGCAGCAGCTTTGGAGGGTACCCTCTCTTGAGAAGGGTCTCTGGGTGGCCTCCAGGAAGCTGGACTGTGCTGCAGTATGCCTTCTGCTCCCTCCTGCTGGCAGGGGTGCTATATCCAGCTGCCACATCTGGGAGGCCTCCTCCATGGCCACAGCCTCTGGGTGGATGTGCAGGCAGCACTGAGCCAGAAGGAGCCTGTTCTGGGTTCCCAGCTCCTAAGTGGCCTAAGGCCCTGCAGCTCAAAATTGGTGTGGGCTGGGAAGGGAAGAAAGAAAGGCATGGGAGAAGGTGTTTGGAAGAAATGTGTTTGAGCCTAATGACATCCCAAAGTAAGCTGAAACGAGCTTGGAGCCTCTGGCTCGGTGGAGCTGGATATGTGGCCAGGTTTCCAGCGTCCTTGCAGGAAGCCTCAAGCCTTGGTGACTCGTCAGGCCCAGAGGGCAGAGCAGGCTGTAAGATTGTGAACGCAGGGCTCACAGGGGTGGGAGTGGAGTCCTGGAGGTGCCTCCACCAGGGCAGCTCTGACCCGGCACAGGAGGAAGATGAAGGGGTTAAGCCATGAGCCCCCTAGTCACATAAACCAAACCAAACCCATTGCCCTCAAGTCAATTCCAACTCATAGCGACCCTGTAGGTCAGAGTAGAACTGCCCCATAGAGTTTCCAAGGAGCACCTGCTAGATTTGAACTGCCGACCTTTTGGTCAACAGCTGTAGCACTTAACCACTACGCCACCAGGGTTTCCCCTAGTCACATAAAAAAACCAAACCCACTGCCGTCGAGTCGGTTCCGACTCATAACGACCCTGTAGGACAGAGTAGAACTGCCCCCATAGAGTTTCCAAGGAGCGCCTGGCGGATTTGAACTGCCAACCTCTTGGTTAGCAGCCGTAGCACTTAACTACTACACCACCAGGGTTTTGTCCTAATAGCCCAGCTTTATTCAGCTTTGTCTCCTACAAGCCTCCTTCTCTGAAGAGGAATAATCCATAACTGGACTCGTCACAGAAACCCTGGTGTCATAATGGTTAAGTTCTATGGCGGCAAACCAAAAGGCTGGCAGTTAGAACCCACTGGGTGCTCCTTGAAAACTCTGTGAGGCAATTCTACCCTGTCTTATAGGGTCACTAGGAGTCGGAATTGACTTGACGGCAACAGGTTTGGTTTGGTTTTTTTTTGGAGTCATCACAGTGATGAGCACATCAGTCAATCTTAGTTGCTATTTTTTCTATGACCATATTTTATAAATTAAAAAAACTGGACAAATGGATGGTCTGAAAACAGAAAAAAAAAAAAAATCCTCCATTTTTGCATAATGTTGATTTTCTCACAACAACCTGGTGTTTGAAACCTAACCATGTGGCTAAGTGAAGAGTGGGTGTGTATGACATTGGGGAAAAGTCAAAAATACAGAGACAGAAAAAAGATCAGGGGTTGTGGGTGGGGTGGTAGGCATGGGATAAACAGGTGGAACACAGCACCTGTTTTAAGGGCAGTGAAAATTCCCCAGGATATTGTTGTAAAATGGTAGACATATGACAGTATGCATTTGTCAAGACCCATAAGCTGAACAGAAGATTTCAGAGGGCAGGTCAAGAAAAGTAAAGCATTATAATGAAATGTGCAAAGACCTGAAGTTAGGAAACCAAAAGGGAAGATCATGCTCAGCATTTCTCAGGCTGAAAGAACTTAAGAAAAAATTCAACCCTCGAGTTGCAAAATGGAAGGATTTTATGGGCAAAATACTGAATGATGTGGGAAGTGTCCAAAGAAAATGGAAGGAATACACAGAGTCACTGTATCAAAAAGAACTGGCCGATGTTCAGCCATTTCAGGAGGTAGCATATGATCAAAAATCAATGGTATTAAAGGAAGAATTTCAATCTGCACTGAAGACAAAAACAAGGCTTCAAGAATTGGTGACAAATACCAATTGAAATGTTTCAACAAACAGATGCAACACTGGAAGTACTCGCCTGCCTATGCCAAGAAATTTGGAAGACTGCTACCTGGCCAGTCGGCTAGGAGAGATCCATATTTGTGCCCATTCCAAAGAAATGCGATCCAACAGAAAGTGGAAATTATCAAAAAATATCATTAATATCACATGCAAGTAAAATTTTGCCAAAGATCATTCAAAAGTGGTTGCAGCAGTACATTCATAGGGACCTGTCAGAAATTCAAGCCAGATTCAGAAGAGGACGAGGAACAAGAGATATCATCCCTGATGTCAGATGGATCATGGCTGAAAGGAGAGAATGCCAGAAAGGCGTTTACCTGTGTTTTATTGACCATGCAAAGGCATTCAACTGTATGGATCACAACAAATTATGGATAACATTGCAAAGAATGGGAATTCCGGAACACTTAATTGTGCTCATGAGGGACCTGTACCTAGACCAAGAGACAGTCGTTCAAACCGAACAAGGGGATACTGCATGGTTTAAAGTTAGGAAAGGTGTATATCAGGATTGCATCCTTTCACCATACTTATTAAATCTATATGCTGAGCAGATAATCCAAGACGCTGGACTGCATGAAGAAGAACAGGATATCAGGATTGGAGAAAGACTCATTAACAACCTGCAATATACAGATGACACAACTTTTCTTGCTCAAAGTGAAGAGGACTTGAAGCATTTAGTGATGAAGATCAAAGACCACAGCCTTCAGTATGGATTACTGCTCAACATAAAGAAAACAAAAATCCTCACAACTGGACCAATAAGCAACATCATGGTAAATGGAGAAAATACTGAAGTTGCCAAGGATTTCATTTTACTTGGATCCACAATCAACACCCATGGAAGCAGCAGTCAAGAAATCAAAAAAGGTATTGGGCAAATCTGCTGCAAAAGACCTCTTTAAAGTGTTGAAAAGCAAATATGTCACTCTGAGGACTAAGGTGTACCTGATTCGAGCCATGGTATTTTCAGTCTCCTCATACACATGAGAAAGCTGGACAATGAATAAGGAAGACTGAGGAAGAATTGATGCCTTTGAATTTTGGTATTGTTGAAGAATATTGAATATACCATGGACTGCCAAAAGAACAAACAAATCTGTCTTGGGAGAAGTACAGTCAGACTGCTCCTTTGAAGCAAGGATGGCGAGACTTTGTCTCACGTACTTTGGATGTGTTATCAGGAGGGACCAGTCCCTGGAGGAGGACATCATGCTTGGTAAAGTAGATGGTCAGCGAAAAAGAGGAAGACTCTCAACAAGGTGGATTGACATAGTGGATGCAGCAGTGGGCTCAAGCACAACAAAGATTATGAGGATGGTGCAGGACTGGCCATTGTTTCGTTCTGTTGTACATAGGGCCGCTATGGGTCAGAGCTGACTCGACAGCACCTAACAACAACAAGACCCATAGAACTCGACAGTCATGTGTCACTTAATGGCCACAATATGCTCTGTGAAATAGGGCATTATATGATTTGGATGTTGTGCGAACACCATATTATATACAGGCAGTCCCCGTACAATCTGTAGTAACGAACCAACCCCCGTAAAGCCTATTATATTAAAACTTATGGGATCCTGATGGACAAAGCTATATCCACTGGATACAGAAGGCTGAGCTTGCCGGGTGCAGGGTTGTGGGCCAGGCAGCGGCTGCACTGGCAGCCAGATCAGGACCACAGATGTATATTTGGTTGGACATTGGCTGAAGGAATCTTATGTGGCACAGCACTATACAACATAAAGAGTGAACCCTAATGTAAACTATGGACTTTGTTGCTGTTGTTACGTGCCATCGAGTTGGTTCTGACTCATAGTGACCCTGCCTACAACAGAACTAGACACTGGCCAGTCCTGCGCCATCCTCATAATCATTGTTCAGCTTGAGCCCATTGTTGCAACCACTGTGTCAATCTATCTCATTGAGGGTTTTCCTCTTTTTCGCTGACCCTCTACTTTACCAAACATGATGTCCCTCTCCAGGGACTGATCCTTTCTGATAACATGTCCAAAGTATGTGAGAGGAAGTCTCGCCATCCTGGCTTCTAAGGAGCATTCTGGCTGTACTTCTTCCAAGGGAGATTTGTTTGTTATTTTGGCAGTCCATGCTATATTCAATAATCAATCTTCTTCGGTCTTATTTACTGTCCAGCTTTCTCATGCATATGAGGAGACTGAAAATACCATGGTTTGGGTCAGGTACACCTTAGTCCTCAAAGTGACATATTTGCTTTTTAACACTTTGAAGAGGCTTTTTGCTGCAGATTTTCCCAGTGGAATACATCGTTTAATTTCTTGACTGCTGTGTCCACGGGCTTTGATTGTGGATCCAGGTAAAATGAAGTGAGTTAAATGAGGATATGATATGATTCATTACTCCTACAATTTCAAATTTTGATGTTGGCACTAATTTCTACAATTCCCACAGGTATGCCATGTTATTTTTGATTTCCCATCTTGCGAGAAGTTTCAGAGCCTGCCTCTTGACCCTCCCTATGGTAATAGCTGTCACTCTATGTGCTAGCGTACCAATCTGGGGATTTTGCTAGTTACAAAGTGTGTCTAGTCCACCATAATTCTGATACTGGGAATATGATACTAGAATGTATCTGTCCTTTTGGATTCACTGTCAGATGGAATTGAAGCAGGATTCCATTGAACAATTTGTCCAGTAGACTAAGGTGCTCTTTAGGTTTCCCAGATCGCTTCAGTTCTGAGGCTGAATCCAAGAACCCCTAGAAGTCCTAGGTATTTCTTTTCCCTGTGCGTGCAGTCATTCTGGTGAATAGTTCCAGGTTCCTCTGGAGAAGGCTTGGAGGAATAGTCAATTATTCACCTGTGACTTTGTGGCAGGTTCCTCCCTTCAAAGCGACTGGGAGTCCAGAAGGCTGTGAACTGGTTTAGGTCTGGGGATCCCTAGACTGAAATTTTTACTTCTTAATATGTCAGGCAGGAGCTCTGGTGGTACAGTCATTAAGTGCTCAACTGCTAACTGAAAGGTTGACAATTCAAACCCATCAGCCACTCCAAAGGAGAAAAACGTAGCATCCTGCTTCCTCACAGATTTACAGCCTTGGAAACCCTACAGGGCAGTTCTGCTCTGTCCTGTAGGGCTACTATGAGTTGGAATCAACTCGATGGCAATGAGTTTTTTTTTTTTTTTTTTTTAATATGCCAAGAACGCATTTAAACTGGTTCCTGTATATTTTATTTTTAGGGTCCCTGAAATAATTGCCACAATCCTTGTGGTGCAAAACACTGATCATATCAAAGTCCCTCTAGCTTATTGAGGTAATTTCACCCACTTTTTCTCAGACAGTTAAGTATTACCACATAACCTGTACCACTCCTGGTCCCATTGTTCCCATTAATTTCAGAGAAGCAAATTACATTGAAGCCTCTACCATCATCTCAAACTTACAGAAAACAGCCACCAGAGATTTTTGACTGTATCGGTGTTCCTCTCATCGAAGTATTAGTTAATGCTTTGGCGAGGGAATTGTCCTCCCGACCCTCTCTGGAGGTGTGGTGAGGGATAGTTACTGAACAGACTACATGTAATAGATTCATTCAATATTCCCATGTATCTGAAACTCAACACTCTTTAATGTACAGTATTCTCAGAAAGTTGCAGTATTTTGACCTCACTGGCAGTAGGCCATGGTTAAGTTTAACTTTAATTAGTCACCCTAGTAGAATATTAACATCACTCCTGCTTTGACCCAACACATTGTTAAATACAGAGTCCCAAATCAGTCACCCATTTCTATAAATTTGTTGTGGTTTATCCTTCTATTTCATACCCCTTGGTCAAACTTTTTCAGTGTATAAACTGTCCTCTCCTAGAGCAGAACATTCTCTTTCCAGACTGTTAGGATCTAATTCTTAATATGGACCTGAGCAATGAGGGGTAGTGAGATAACTGTCCCAGGTATCATTAAACATTAAAAAAAATTTTTTTTTTTTTAGCAGAGGCTGACTCTCTCAGAGTTTGGAGAGGGCATCTTCTGCTGGTGAATGACGGGCTATTTGTCCATGTCTCTCCAAATGTCCCCATCCCAGTCGCAGATTCCAACTCCTTCCCCACCAGATCTGGTGGTCATGAGCATTAAATGGTGCTGCAGCCCTGCAATCCTTATTATTAGACCTTGACCTTGGTCTTCAGTCTTGTCAGCTCAGTGACTATAGGAAATGACGAGTTGCTTCATTGCTGCTGCAGAGGCTTTCTGGTTGTCTGTTTGCACTCTCGGTTGCACATTTACACCTTTCCTTTCTAATTTACTTTATGTACATTCTCTAAGGCTGTCATAAGAAGCCAGATGACCCCCAAGTCTTTATAATCACTATTGTCATCATAACAGTTAAGTGCTTTGATTTTCCTGACATCTTGGCCTACGCCTGCACTTTTTTTGTAGCCAGCTTTGGTCATAAAATTGAGAAGTTAGACCATCACTGTAAGCGTTGAATTATCAGTGTCCCATTTCTCCGTGGTGAGGAAATTATCTGTGCCTAGGAAATATGTGAGCCACTTAACTTAAGGTTGCTATATCGAGGGTTTGTTTTCTGTGGCTTCTCTTGATACCACTTACTGTATCAGTGAAGGTCCTAGCAGGAAGGAGATAAAACAGTTTAATTTGGTAACTGGGTTTTGTGACCGCTTTGTGAACTGGGAGGAGGAGTATCATCTGAATTACCCTGAATGAATATCAGAGCTGTTGTCAGAAATTGGGTGAATGGAAGTTTGTGGTCCCAGTAGCTAAAAATCTAATGTAAATATTCTTCATCAAAACAGCCCTGTTTTATAAGTTATGATAGCTATCCAATAATTACTTTAGGTATTTGGTTGTTAAAACATGGCAAAGCTTGTCATAGATTTAATATGCTTATATCTCAGCTAAAACTTAGTAAGAATAGTTTCTCACCTGTCTAAGGAATCATATCTCCTTATTTTAAAATATTTGATAAAACAATAAAAATATTTAGAATTAGAATATTATTTTTACCAACGTTTGAGTTGACTTTCTTTGGATTTTCTTTGTTGTTGTAGTATCCCAAGGAGATAACTTTGGAGGCATTTTCAGTTATTGTTACCCAGTTGCTGGGACTTAGTCTGGGACTATCATATGATGACCCAAAGGAATGTCACTGCTCAGGAGCTATCTGTATAATGAATCCAGAAGCTATGTAAGTTTTTTTTTTCTTTTTTAATAAGATTTATTTTTTGGTTATTAAATTTATGTTATTAATATTTTATGTACAATAATTTAGAATTTATTTAAAGCTAACTTACACAAATTTTTTTTTTTTTTTTTGTTTTAACTTACACAAATTAGCTATAAATGGACCAAGTTCACTGCAGAATGTGAACATGTATATTTTACGCGTAGGAGTAGTGTAGAAGGGGAGCTGCACCTTTAAAGACAATCGAGGATAACTAGTCCAATCTGCAAGATACATTAGCAAAGCAGTTCTCCTTAAGCTGTGTATTTTATAAAATCATTTAGTAAGGATCTTTAAAAATATGTCAGCAGGCCAAAACTATGGCCTTTGTTTTTAAACAGAATTTTTGAGTTGCTTGTAGGGTAATTTGATGTTGTGGAAAAATCACTATTGCAAGAATAAAAAGTCTTGCTTGGAGACTGAATAAGTATATAACAGTTGTGTGATTTGGGACAAATTATTTGACCTGCTTGGATTTACATTTCTCATCTTTAAAATGGGAACAATTATGACTATCCTTTTATTTCACAGGGCAATATACGAATAAAATGAGAAATAGAATGGGAAATTGTTTTTCAAATTATAAAATTCCATAAATATGTGATGGATTAAAGTTACTGTGATTTGTAGGTTTGCCAGTGTTTCCAAAATAGCATATCAGACAAGTACTGCAGCAGGTATATTTAGTATCCTACATGTTTTTTTATTTGTGAAAATGGCTTATGATAGGTTATAATCGATCTATAACTGAGGATGGCCTGTTAAACTTGATGGAAACCCTGGTGATATAGCAGTTAAGGGCAGCAGTTTGAATCCACCAGGCACTCCTTGGAAACCAGATGGGGCAGTTGTACTCTGTCCGATAGGGTCACTATGAGTTGGAGTTGACTCAATGACAACAGTTTTTGTTTTTGTTTTTGGATTAAACTTGACAAGGAGCCCTGGTGGTGCAATGGTTAAGCACTTGGCTTGTAACTGAAAGATTGGCCGTTTGAACCCACCCAGCTGCTCAGTGGTGGAAAGACCCAGAGATCTGCTCTGTAAAGACTACAGCCTAAGAAACCCTATGGGGCAGTTCTACTTTGTCACATGTGATCTCTATGTGTCATCAACGAGACAGCATCCAATAACAACACCAACATTAAATTTGACATTTCGAAATTAATTTATATAGGTAATGGAACATATAGACTTATGTTTTCCAGAAGTATACTGCCAACAACATTTTACCAATTCATCTTTAGGCAATCCAGTGGAGTGAAGACTTTCAGCAATTGCAGTTTGAGTGACTTTGAAAATTTCATTTCAAATGTGGGTGCCAGATGTCTTCAGAATAAACCGCAAATGCAAGTAAGGGCTTCAGTCTGTGGCAACCACAAAGTGGAGGCAAATGAAATCTGTGACTGTGGTTCTGAGGAAGTAAGTCTGATAACTGGGAAAAATGACTAATAACTCTATTGTTTTAGTTAGTCTTTTTGTCATAAATGTTAGGTATCTCATATATGACTGAGTATAGTGCAAAATATTGAAGCTAAGTGATATCAAGTTTGAATTACACAGAAGAATATACTGTCTAGATTTTATAGGTTGAAGAGTTCTGAAGAAATTTAAAATATGCTGCAGAAAAGCTTTTGTTCATGGGAAAAAAGAGGAGCCTAGAATGAACTTTCGGGTTCCAGGCTAAATACATAAGATCTTTCAAAACCTCTGGTTAACCTTTGGACTTTTGATAAAATGTTTTATTGAGGGTGAATGTGTCAGCAGCTCATCATGTGCCCCGTAGGCTATTACTTCACAATGGGATCAGTAGTATTGTGAGGGAAACTGTGTTAATATTGCAATCTATACATTGACTGATTTTGTTTGTTCACTTGATAGGGAAGGCCAGGACATAGAACGAATGCAAAAAATCTAGGGAAGAATGCTTTTTGAGAATTCGGTATTTGCAAGACTTCAGCAGATATTATGATTTTCAGACGGAAACAGTATTAGAGTCTGATACAAACATGGACCTGAATGTACTTGTACCCATAACAAATTGTTTTAATAACTATGCTTTTGTATTATAGTTTCCCATTTAGTAGAACAACTCTGCCCTTTTTACTCTTCTTCATTTTTTAAAAATAATTTTTATTGTGCTTTAAGTGAAAGTTTACAAATCAAGTCAGTCTGTCACATGTAAGCTTATATATACCTTACTACATACTCCCATTTACTCTCCCCCTAATGAGTCAGCCCGCTCCCTCCTTCCAGTCTCTCCTTTCGTGACCGTTTTGCCAGTTTCTAACCCTCTCTACCCTCCCATCTCCCTTCCAGACAGGAGATGCCAACACAGTCTCAAGTGTCCACCTGATAGAAGTAGCTCACTCTTCATCAGCATCTCTCTCCAACCCGTTGTCCAGTCCCTTCCATGTCTGATGAGTTGTCTTCAGGAATGGTTCCTGTCCTGGGCCAACAGAAGTTCTGGGGACCATGACCGCCAGGATTCCTCTAGTCTCAGTCAGACCATTAAGTCTGGTCTTTTTATGAGAATTTGGGGTCTGCATCCCACTGTTCTCCTGCTCCCTCAGGGGTTCTCTGTTGTGCTCCCCGTCAGGGCAGTCATCAGTTGTGGCCGGGCACCATCTAGTTCTTCTGGTCTCAGGATGATGTAAGTCTTTAGTTCACGTGGCCCTTTCTGTCTCTTGGGCTCATAGTTATCGTGTGACCTTGGTGTTCTTCATTCTCCTTTGATCTAGGTGGGTTGAGACCAATTGATGCATCTTAGATGGCCGCTCGTTAGCATTTAAGACCCCAGATGCCACACTTCAAAGTGGGATGCAGAATGCTTTCATAACAGAATTTATTTTGCCAATTGACTTAGAAGTCCCCTTAAGCCATAGTCCCCAAACCCCCGCCCTTGCTCCGCTGACCTTCGAAGCATTCAGTTTATCCTGGAAACTTCTTTGCTTTTGGTCTAGTCCAGTTGAGCTGACCTTCCATGTAGAGTATTGTCCTTCCCTTCACCTAGGGTAGTTCTTATCTGCTAAAAAAAAAAAAATTTTTTTTTTTTTATCCACAAACTAATCAGTAAATAACCCTCTTCCATTCTCCCTTCCTCCCCCTTCTCGTAACCACAAAAGAACGTGTTCATCTCAGTTTATACTATTTCTCAAGATCTTATAATAGTGGTGTTATACAATATTTGTCCTTTTGCCTCTGACTAATTTCACTCAGCATGCCTTCCAGATTCCTCCATGTTATGACATGTTTCACAGATTCCTCACTGTTCTTTATCGATGCGTAGTATTCCATTGTCTGAATATACCATAATTTATTTAACCATTCGTTCGTTAATGGACACCTTGGTTGCTTCCAGCTTTTTGCTATTGTAAACAGTGCTGCAATAAACATGGGTGTGCATATATCTGTTTGTGTGAAGGCTCTTATTTCTCTAGGGTATATTCCGAGGAGTGGGATTTCTGGGTTGTATGGTAGTTCTATTTCTAACTGTTTAAGAGAACGCCAGATAGATTTCCAAAGTGGTTGTACCATTTTACATTCCCACCAGCAGTGTATAAGAGTTCCAATCTCTCCACAGCCTCTCCAACATTTATTATTTTGTGTTTTTTGGATTAATACCAGCCTTGTTGGAGTGAGATGGAATCTCATCGTAGTTTTAATTTGCATTTCTCTAATGGCTAATGATCAAGAGCATTTTCTCATGTATCTGTTGGCTGCCTGAATATCTTCTTTAGTGAAGTGCGTGTTCATATCCTTTGCCCACTTTTTGATTGGGTTGTTTGTCTTTTTGTGGTTGAGTTTTAACAGAATCATATAGATCTTAGAGATCAGGTGCTGGTCGGAGATGTCATAGCTGAAAATTTTTTCCCAATCTGTAGGTGGTCTTTTTACTCTTTTGGTGAAGTCTTTAGATGAGCATAGGTGTTTGATTTTTAGGAGCTCCCAGTTATCTGGTTTCTCTTTGTCATTTTCAGTAATGCTTTATATTCTGTTTATGCCTTGTATTAGGGCTCCTAGGGTTGTCCCTATTTTTTCTTCCATGATCTTTATCGTTTTAGTCTTTATGTTTAGGTCTTTGATCCACTTGGAGTTAGTTTTTGTGCATGGTGTGAGATATGGGTCCTGTTTCATTTTTTTGCAAATGGATATCCAGTTATGCCAGCACCATTTGTTAAAAAGACTATCTTTTCCCCAGTTAACTGACACTGGGCCTTTGTCAAATATCAGCTGCTCATATGTGGATGGATTTATATCTGGGTTCTCAATTCTGTTCCATTGGTCTATGTGCCTGTTGTTGTACCAGTACCAGGCTGTTTTGACTACTGTGGCTGTATAATAGGTTCTAAAATCAGGTAGAGTGAGGCCTCCCACTTTCTTCTTCTTTTTCAGTAATGCTTTACTTATCCAGGGCTTCTTTCTCTTCCATATGAGGTTGGTGATTTGCTTCTCCATCACATTAAAAAATGTCATTGGAATTTGGATCGGAAGTGCATTGTATGTATAGATGGCTTTTGGTAGAATAGACATTTTTACTATGTTAACTCTTCCTGTCCATGAGCAAGGTATGTTTTTCCACTTAAGTAGGTCCTTTTTAGTTTCTTGCAGTAGTACTTTGTAGTTTTCTTTGTATAGGTCTTTTACATCTTTGGTAAGATTTATTCCTAAGTATTTTATCTTCTTGGGGGCTACTGTGAATGGTATTGATTTGGTGATTTCCTCTTCGATGTTCTTTTTGTTGATGTAGAGGAATCCAAGTGATTTTTGCAAGTTTATCTTATAACCTGAGACTCTGCCAAACTCTTCTATTAGTTTCAGTAGTTTTCCGGAGGATTCCTTAGGGTTTTCTGTGTATAAGATCAAGTCATCTGCAAACAGAGATAATTTTACTTCTTCCTTGCCAATCCGAATGCCTTTTATTTCTTTGTCTAGCCTAATTGCTCTGGCTAGGACCTCTAGCACAATGTTGAATAAGAGTGGTGATAAAGGGCATCCTTGTCTGGTTCCCGTTCTCAAGGGACATGCTTCAGGCTCTCTGCATTTAGAATGATGTTGGCTGTTGGCTCTGTATAGATGCCCTTTATTATGTTGAGGAATTTTTCTTCAATTCCTATTTTGGTGAGAGTTTTTATCATAAATGGGTGTTGGACTTTGTCAAATGCCTTTTCTGCATCAATTGATAAGATTGTGTGGTTTTTGTCTTGTTTATATGATGGATTACATTAATGATTTTTCTAATATTAAACCAACCTTGCATACCTGGTATAAATCCCACTTGGTCATGGTGGATTATTTTTTTGATATGTTGTTGAATTCTATTGGCTAGAATTTTGTTGAGGATTTTTGCATCTATGTTCATGAGGGATATAGGTCTGTAATTTTCTTTTTTTGTGGTGTCTTTACCTGGTTTTGGTATCAGGGATATGGTGGCTTCATAGAATGAGTTAGGTAGCATTCCCCCATTTTCTATGCTTTGAAATACCTTTAGTAGTAGTGGTGTTAACTCTTCTCTAAAAGTTTGCTGGAACTCTGCAGTGAAGCCTTCTGGGCCAAGGCTTTTTTTTGTTGGGAGTTTTTTGATTACTATTTCAATGCCTTTTTTTGTTATGGGTCTATTTAGTTGTTCTACTTCTGATTATGTTAGTTTAGGTAGGTAGTGTTTTTCTAGGAATTCATTCATTTCTTCTAGGTTTGCAAATTTGTTAGAGTGCAATTTTTCGTAATAATCTGATATGATTCTTTTAATTTCAGTTGCGTCTGTTGCGATATGGCCTATCTCGTTTCTTATTCGGGTTATTTGTGTCCTTTCCTGTATTTCTTTAGTCAGTCTGACCAATGGTTTATTAATTTTGCTAATTTTTTCAAAGAACCAGCTTTTGGCTTTGTTAATTCTTTCAATTATTTTTCTGTTCTCTAATTCCTTTAGTTCAGCTCTAATTTTTATGATTTGTTTTCTTCTGGTGCCTGATGGATTCTTTTGTTGCTCACTTTCTATTTGTTCAAGTTGTAGGGACAGTTCTCTGATTTTGGCTCTTTCTTCTTTATGTATGTGTGCATTTATCGATATGAATTGACCTCTGAGTGCTGCTTTTGCTGTGTCCCAGAGGTTTTGATAGGAAATGTTTTCATTCTTGTTGCATTCTTTGAATTTCTTTATTCCCTCCTTAATGTCTTCTATAACCCAGTCTTTTTTGAGCAGGGTATTGTTCAGTTTCCAAATATTGGATTTCTTTTCCCTGATTTTTCTGTTATCGATTTCCACTTTTATGGCCTTGTGGTCTGAGAAAATGCTTTATAATATTTCGATGTTTTGGATTCTGCAAAGGTTTGTTTTATGACCTAATATGTGACCTATTCTAGAGAATGTTCCATGTGCTCTAGAAAAAAAAGTATAATTTGCAGCTGTTGAGTGGAGTGTTCGTTATAAGTCTATGAGGTCAAGTTGGTTGATTGTAGCAATTAGGTCTTCCGTGTCTCTACTGAGCTTCTTACTGGAAGTCCTGTCCTTCTCCAAAAGTGGTGTGTTGAAGTCTCCTACTATAATTGTGGAGGTGTCTATCTCACTTTTCAGTTCTGTTAAAATTTGATTTATGTATCTTTCAGCCCTGTCATTGGGTGCATAAATATTTACTATGGTTATATCTTCCTGGTCAATTGTCCCTTTAATCATTATGTAATGTCCTTCTTTATCCTTTGTGGTAGATTTAACTTTGAAGTCTATTTTGTCAGAAATTAATATTGCTACTCCTGCTCTTTTTTGATTGTTGTTTGCTTGATATATTTTTTTCCATCCTTTGAGTTTTAGTTTGTTTGTGTCTCTAAGTCTAAGGTGTGTCTCTTGTAGGCAGCATATAGACGGATCATGTTTCTTTATCCAGTCCGAGACTCTCTGTCTCTTTATTGGTGCGTTTAGTCCATTTACATTCAGTGTAATTATAGATAAGTATGTGTTTAGTGCTGTCATTTTGATGCCTTTTTGTGTGTGTTGTTGACAATTTCATTTTTCCACTTACGTTTTTGTGCTGAGACGTTTGTCTTTGTAAATTGTGTTCATTTTCATAGTAGTCATGTTTATGTTTGCTGAGTCGTTATGTTTTTCTTGGTTTTTATTTTGAGTTATGGACTTGTTAGACCTCTTTGTGGTTACCTTAATATTTACCCCTATTTTTCTAAGTAAAACCCTAGCTTGTATCATTCTATTTCGCCTTGTTTTCCTCTCCATATGGCAGTTCTGTGCCTCCTGTACTTAGTCCCTCCTTTTGATTTTTTTTTTGATTATTGTGATCTTTTACATACTGACTTCAAAGGTTCTCTGTTTTGAGTGTTTTTTTCTTTTTAAAATTAATCTTAATTTGTTTTTGTGATTTCCTGATTTGAGTTGATATCAGGATGTTCTGTTCTGTGACCTTGTGTTGTGTTGTTATCTGATGTTATTGATTTTCTGAGCAAACAATTTCCTTTAGTATTTCTTGTAGCTTTGGTTTGGTTTTTGCAAATTCTCTAAGCTTGTGTTTATCTGTAAATTTTTTAATTTTGCCTTCATATTTGAGAGAGAGTTTTGCTGGATAAATGATCCTTGGCTGGCAGTTTTTCTTCTTCAGTGCTCTGTATATGTCATCCCATTACCTTCTTGACTGCATGGTTTCTGCTGAGTAGTCTGAACTTATTCTTATTGATTCTCCTTTGTAGGAGACCTTTCTTATCCCTGGCTGCTTTTAAAATTTTCTCTTTATCTTTGATTTTGGCAAGTTTGATGATAATATGTCTTGGTGATTTTCTTTTTGGATCAATCTTAAATGGGGTTTGATGAACATCTTGGATAGATATCCTTTTGTCTTTCGTGATGTCAGGGAAGTTTTCTGCCAACAGATCTTCAACTATTCTCTCTGTATTTTCTGTTATCCCTCCCTGTTCTGGGACTCCAATCCCATGCAAGTTATTCTTCTTGATAGAGTCCCACATGATTCTTAGGGTTTCTTCATTTTTTTTAATTCTTTTATCTGATTTTTCTTCAACTATATTGGTGTCAATTGCCTTATCCTCCACCTCCCCCACTCTGCATTCCAATTGCTCGATTCTGCTCCTCTGACTTCCTATTGAGTTGTCTAATTCTGTAATTTTACTGTTAATCTTTTGGGTTTCTGAATGCTGTCTATGGATTCTTGAGCTTATTAATTTTTCTGCTATGTTCTTGAATAATCTTTTTGATTTCTTCAACTGCTTTATCAGTGTGTTCCTTGGTTTTTTCTGTAGATTGCCTTATTTCATTTCTGAGGTCGTCCCTGATGTCTTGAAGCATTCTGTAAATTAGTTTTTTATATTCTGCATCTGGCAATTCCAGGATTGTATCTTCATTTGGGAAAGATTTTGATTCTTTAATTTGAGGAGTTGTAGAAGCAATCATGGTCTGCTTCTTTATGTGGTTTGATATCGACTGCTGTCTCCGAGCCCTCTATAAGATATTATAATGATTTATTTTATATTTGGTCACTGAGTCTTATCTTGTTTTGTTTTCTTTCAGTATACGTAGATGGGCTAGTAGGTTGCGCTGTCTTGATTGTTGTAGCCCTTTACTCACTTATGACCTATTACCAGCTGGTTTGGGCTGTTACCAGATATATAAGCCTAAGAGTCCATTCATTATTCTTGAGTAGAATCTGATTTTGGGTCACCAAGTGTGTGGTGTAGACTGTCACCTATTCACTTAGAGGAGTAGTGGTGATAGTTGTGTGCACCAGATTCTAGTAGCAGCAGGGGGTCACACTCCGGGCCGGCGGGGGGAGGGGGGAGGCAGGATGCTGACAGGCTTCCCCCAAGTGCCAGTGAGGTAGGTGTGTCTCTATTCCTAAAGCAGTTTTGTGGGTGGGCTCTGCAGCTGTACCTTAGGCACCCAGTGCATGTACCTCTACAGATTGGTACATGTCACTATCCTCAGACCCCTATGGCAGGAGGCTAGGTGGTTTGGGTGGAGCTTTAGCCCTCAGTTCCCTGTTGTGGGTCAGTGAGGGCTCTGTTTAATAGGCAGAGATATCAGACCTGGGAAACTTGTCTTTCCAGTAGTCTGCTAAAACAATTATAGTCAGATCACTATCAGAATTGCCCTTGCATTATAATAGCCACCTTGTTCCCTGTAGGGATGAAAGCCCAAGACTGTGGATCTCATAAGCTTGGCTGGAGCTGGTTCCTGTATTTTTAGTCCAATTTTGGGAAGTCAGGGAAGGATTTTTGGTCCCTGGTTTTTTTGTAGCTGCTTCTCTCAGGCCAGAAGAATGGGTTAGGAAAAGAGAAAAAAACAAAAACAAAAAAAAACCACAGAGCACTTCAGTCTCTGGCCCAGGAAATTCTAATGTTAATGAAGCCACATGGGAAGGGAAGGGGAGGGATCAGATAGATAGGAGAGAGTGGCACCCAGGAATATAGACAAAGTTACTTATATTGCTTGGTGATGACTGTTTTATCTGAGATTCCCGAGGGTTGTGTAGCCTGTGTGCACTGGCTGGGTAAAGATTGCCCCCAAGGGTCAGGCCCGCGTCCCGTGCTTGTGCTGTCTCAGAAGCCTCAGTTAGTTCCTCCTCTCCCAGTCCAAAGCCCAGCGCCAAGGTTCCCCGGCTGGGATGCTGCACTCCAGGCTCCAAAACCAGTCACTGCCTCCTGGTGACTTCTCCTCCTGTCAGCCGCATTGCTGCGCTGCCTGCGTGAACTGGCTGGGCTTCCCCCGAGGTTGCTTCTGGGGCCTAGGGCTGTGTCCTGTGTTTTCGCCGTCTCAGGATGCCGTGCTCAGCTCCCCTGCGCCCAGTCCAAAGCCCGGCACCAAGGTTTTCTGACTTGGACGCTCGCTGCAGGCTCTGAAAACAGTTGCTGCTTCCCAGTGGTTGCTTGTTCTCTCGTTAGCCACTTCATGTGCAGCCTGCTTGCATGGCTGAGTCTCTGTCACTCAGGTCAACTCTTTAGATCTGTGTTTGATGGTCAGGGTTCGTAGATTGTCATGTATGTGATCGATTCACTTGTTTTTCCAAGTCTTTGTTGCAAGAGGAATCCAAGGTAGCTTCTACCTAGTCAGCCATCTTGGCCCTACCCTCTTCTTCATTTTTTAAAGATTAATTTTATTGGAGTATAATCTACATAAAATAAAATGCACTCACTTTTCACTGCACAGGCTGATGAGTTTTGACAGTGCGGACCCAGGGAGGCCATGAGCCAGAGGCTTTCCAGTCGAATGGCACAGCTCAGCCTCCCAGGAAGTGGGGGTCTGTGCAAAGGGGGGCTAGGTGGATGGGAGAAAGGAATGGAAGGAAGAGAGAAAGAGAAAAGAAACAACACCCCCCCAGAAAGAAAAAACAAACAAAATGGCACCGAGGGAGCCAGTCAGTGATGGCGGCGCAGACCTGGGGAGGCCACGTGCAGTGACTCTGCAGTGGAGCGGTGCAGCATGGTCCCTAGAGAAGGGGTGGGGGCAGTGCACAGGGCTGTGCAGGTGGGAGAAAGAAAGGAGAAAGAGAGTAGAAACAGAAAAAAAAAAGAAAGAAAGAAAAAGAACAAAGCAAACAAACCAAAAAATCACAGCCCATCAAGAAGGGAATGGGACAGGGACATTTAGGTCAATTGGCATAACAAAGTTTACTAAGAAAATGTTCTGCATCCCACTTTGGTGAGTGGCATTGGCCATCTAAGATGCATCAATTGATCCCAACCCACTTGGAGCAAAGGAAAACGAACACCTAAAACACAGGAAAAATATTAGCCCAAGTGGTAAAAGGGCCACATAAACCAGAAACTGTATCAGCCGGAGGCCAAAAGAACTAGATGGTGCCCAGCTACTATCAATGCCTGACCTGGCAGGGAACACAATACACAGTCCCTGACAGAGCAGAAGAAATGTGTGGAGCAGAACTCAAATTCATTTAAAAAGCTGAGATTTAATGGTCTGACTGAGACTGGAGGAACCCCTGAAGCCATGGCCCCCAGATGCTCTGTTAACCCCAAACTAAAACCACTCCCAAAGCCCGCTCTTCAGAAAAAAATTAGGCTGGAGTATAAAATATAAAATAACGCTCGTGAAGAGTGTGCTTCTTAGTTCAGTCAGATACATGACACCAAATGTGGAGCTCCTGTCTGGAGGCAGGATGAAAAGGCAGGAAGGGAGAGAAACTGGTTGAATGGACACAGAGAGCCTGAGGTGGAAAGCGGGAGCGTGCTGTCACATTATAGGGATTGCAACTAGTGTCACATAACAATATGTGTATAAATTTTTGTGTAAGAAATTAACTTGAACTGTAAACTTTCACCTAAAGCACAATAAAAAGAGAAAAAGAAAAAAAAGGAGGGGGTGGGGGGAGGCATGGCACACAGGGCTAGCTGGGCAGGAGAAAGGAAGAGAGAGAGAGAGGAAAGAAAAAAGCCTCCCACCCCCAAATCACACAACAAAAAACAACAACAACAAATAAAAAAATATCTCTGAAGGGGCTGGCTGGTGGGGGTGGAGCGGACCCCAGCAAGAGTGAGCTGATGTCTCTCCAGCCAAGCGACTGTGCTCCATTGGAAAGAAGTGGGGGCCATATACAGAGAAGAATGGTGGGGGGTGGGAACGCTCGTATCCCTGGCTACTGGGTGCTTTGTCTCCTGTTGGGAGCTCTGTGAAGTTGCCTTCCTGTAGTCCTTGTCTGCAGTCTTTGGTGTTGGAGGTCCAAGATGGAGAATTTGGTTGGCAGTGAGCTCTTGTCTCCCTGGCTGAGTGACTATGGCCTGCTGGAAAGTGGCGGAGGCCTCATACAGGGAAAAGGGATGGCAGGGGGTAGTGGGAAAGCATGAATTCCTGGTTACTGGGTGCTCTGTCTCCTGTTGGGAACTCCATGAAGCTGCCTTCCTGTAATCCCTGTCTGCATTCCTTGGTGGCTGTAGTCCAAGATGGCAAATCTGTGCCATGTTAGCTGGTAGGGGACCTCCACTCTGTAGCTGTCCTCATTTTCTCTTCTCTTTCGGTTTCTTATTCCATTTGGTGCTTGATTGAGTTCTTTATTCCTTCATTTGGTACTTAGGGTTCCAGAATTGACATCTGTATCTGTTTTACTTAGCTTTTTGGGTCTTTGATGCAGAGGAATGGCATGGTGCTTCTGTCTATTGTGCCATGTTGGCTCTGCCTGAAAATATTTTCCTTTTATCTTCATTTTCAAAAGATAAGTTTGTTGGTTATAGAATTCTATGCTTATAGTCCCCACCTCCCCTTGGGGTTCTGTAAAGAGGAAATCTATTGTCTTCTTGCTTACATTGTTTCAGATTAGAAGTCAGTAGTAATTCTTACACTTATTTTTTTTTTTTCCTGGCAGCTTTCAAGATAGTCTCTTTATCTTTGATTTTAACCAATTGATTATGAAGTGCATAGATACAGTTCTCTTCATATTTGTGCTACTTGGGGTTTGATTAGTTTCTTGGATCTGTAGAGTTTTAGTATATGTCAAATTTGGAAAATTTTCAGCCATCGTTTTTATATATTTTTTCCACCTACACCTTCTCCCTCCTCCCCCTACAACATTTTGGGACTGTAATAACACATGTATTAGATATGCTTGTTATTGCTTTGCAATTCATGGAGTCTCTGATTTTGTGTGTGTGTGCATTTTCTCTCTCTTTACTTCTGTTTGAAGAGTTTTCATTGCAGAATCTTCAAGGCCATTTAAGTTTTTCTAAAGTGTCCAATATGCTTTTAAACTCTCTAGAGAGTTCTTCTATTTTAAAACCAAAAACCAAACCTGTTGCCATTCAGTCAATTCTGACTTTTAGTGACACTATAGGACAGGGTAGAACTGCCATTTTCTATTTTACATATTGTATTTTTCAGCTCTAGAAATTTCATTTGGTTTATCTTCAGTTTCATTACTCCTCTCATTTTGTTCATATTTTACCTCAAATCCTAGAACATGTTCATAACAGCTGTTTTAAGGTCTTGTCTGTTAATTCTATCATGTCTGTGATTTATGGGTCTTATTCTATTGACTGATGTTTTCACTTTGTTGTGGATCACATTTCTTTGGCTTTTTATCATGTGTGATTTTTTAAAATTGAATACTAGCTATTATGACTGTTATGCTGTTTAATACTTGAATTTATTTGTTCTCCTTTAAAAAGAATTTGACTATGTTCTGGCCACATTTAAGTTACTTGTTGACCAGCTTTCTCTTTTTGAAGCTTACCTTTAAGACTTTTTAGGGTGCTTTAAGGTAACTTTCCCTCTAGAGTTGGTTTCATATTATATTACAGCTAAACTCTCCCAAGTCTGTACTGAATGCACCGGCTGTTCATTGAGGACTCTCCATTCTGGCTTGTCAGAACCCAAATGTCTCTTAGCTCAGATGTCTTGGGATTTTGCTGCTTTCAGCATTCTGACAGTTACTTTTTCCCTTGCCAGTTTTTCTTTGTTATGTATATACAACTCAACCAGAGGCTCAAGATGACCCCTAATCAGAATTCTGGATCTCTTTCTTTATGTGGCTTATTGTTCACCAATAATCTGCTCCACTAATTCAGCCACCTCAAACTCCCATTCTCTGCCATCTCAAGTCAGTGAGATCATTATGCTCTGCTTGGGAAAATACCTCTAGGCAGAAAGCTAGTGATTTAGGGCTTACCTCATTTGTTTCTTTAAGGGATCACAATCCTGCTTTATTTGTTATCCACTTTTGAAAAAAAAAGTTGCTTCATATATTTTGCCCAGTTGTCTGAATTGGGTAGGAGCATAAATGTGGTACCGGTTACTTTCTTATGACCTGAAGTAAAAGTCCTACATTAATATTTTAATTGTTTAGAGATGCTGAAATCTATAAACTTTAACGGCATTTATCTCCTTCCCCAAATCTCAAAAAATAAGCCCAGAAAATATAAGCCCTACCAAAACTTATATTGTCTTTCTGTATTTTTACCTGTACATTCCGCTCATTCATAGGAATGTGGACCTGATAGCTGTTGTGATCCTCATACTTGTACACTGAAACCAGGAGCACACTGTGATACAGGATTATGCTGCAAGAACTGTCAGGTAAGACTTAAGTTTATGAACATAATTATGAACAAAAATTATAATATATCGTAGGTACTAACATAAAGCTCTTTAGAACACTTAAAATTACAGCTGTATGTCAAAGAAAATTACTTTTCAAATGAAGAAAGTGATATTAAGTTCAGGATCAAATATATGGTTTTGAGAACTTTTGCTGGCTTGGGCCTCCTTCTATTTCTATTTTTCTCACTAATTTTATGCTGCTGTTCTTTAAGCTGTGATTGAGAGCCAATATAGTATTTTTCCATACAGCATATCTCCATTAAAATGGGCTGTTTTCATTCACTCTCTTCAGTGTTTATATTTTATAAATAAAAATATTATTGATGGTAGTAGATATCTGTGGTTATGTAGTTGAAATATACAACAGTTTTCCATAACAGTATAGAGAATGAAACTCACTAGAGGGAACTCTTTACAAATGCTACCTACATGTTAGTACAAAAAAAAAAAAAAGGAAACCCTGGTGGCGTAGTGGTTAAGTGTTAGTACAGAATTTAAACTATGTTCACTTGACCAAAAGATCGCATTTTAGTCTAAATAGTGAGGATGTTATTATACTGCCCCATGTTTTCCTTTTCATCTCGTCCAGTATATTTGTCACAAGTTCTTGATAGTAAAATCCCTTCTGATGGTTAATTTTATGTGTTAACTTGCTAAGTTATGTTGCTCAGTTGTTTGGTCAAACACTAATCTAAATACTGTTATGAAGTAGTTACCGTACTAGTTGGTGTTGAGTTGACTTACTTAGACTCACTGTGACCCCGTGTGTGACACCATACAGTGTTTAATGGCTACCTTCTCAGAAGTAGATGACCAGGTTTCTCTGGGTGGACTCAAACTTCCAACCTCTCAGTTAGCAGCTGAGCATGTTGATCATTTGCACCACTCAGGGACTCCTTTTTTTTTTTTTTTTTACTTGTGATGAAATCATGTGTACCCTCCACAATGTGGCTGGACCTCATCTGATCAGTCGAAGGCCTTAAAGACATGAAGAGAGTTTCTGTGGGGTATATTCTGCCTCTAGACTGTAATTAAACATTTTGCCAAAATTCCTCACTTTTCCTATTACGTGACCTATAAACTTTGGGACACAAGACTACAGGAGTCTCTAGCCTGTCACCTGACCTACAGATTTGGGGCTTGCCAGCCCCCACAATTGCATGATCCAATTTCTTGAAATAAATCTCTCTCTCTCTACCAAACCAAACCTGTTGCCATCAAGTCAATTTAGACTTATAGTGACCCTATGTGTGTATGTGTGTGTGTGTGTGTGTGTGTGTGTGTGTGTGTGTGTGTAATGACATTGGCTCATTGCTCATACTTTTGCTGGACATAGTGATCTTTACTTGAGTAGTTGTTGACCTTTTGGTCTCATATTGGTGGTTTTTAGGTAGAGCACTGATCTTATGGGTTAAAGTCCTTTATTTTGTGTGCCACTCTGCTATTTTGTTAAAAGGTAATCTCAGGGAATAGGCTTAGTTCTAGGTTTAAAGTATGCCTCAGGGCAATAGTTTAGGGAATCCTCTCTTCAATACTGTTCCAGTGTGTCTGGACTTTTTTTTTTAAATAAGAGTTTGAGTTCTGCTCCTTATTTTTCTGCCATTCTATCCAGGACCATCTATTGTGACCTGGTCAGAAGGGTCAGTGGTGGTACCTGGATACTATCTAGTTCTTCTGGTCTCATGATAGATGAGGCTGTGGCTCATGTAGATTTGTTTATTCTCTGAGCATTTGGTTACGTTCTTACTGTTTTGGTCGTGGAGAGTAGAGACCTGTAGTTGTGTCTTAGATGGCTGCTCACAAGTTTTTAATACCCCAGACGTTACTCACTTCATTAGGATGCAGATCATGATTTTTGTGAACTATATTATGTCAATTGATTGAATTGTCCCATAAAGACTATGGTCCTAAGCTTTTAAACCCAGAAAACGAATGCTGGAAAGTGTTTGATTATGTCCGAGGAGTATCGGTATTTGTTTCTTCAATGAATATATGTGACTGCATTCACATATTTGTATTTACACATACCTTTAGATACAAATTTCTGTTCTCACCTATGTACACACCTGTAGCTACCTGTATACCAACATGCCTACACCCATCCATATGTGCTCAAACATTCGTTTTTATTTTGGTTGTCTGTGCTCACTACATCCACATTCGGTGTCACTTTTCCCATCACTAACAAATAATACAAGTCTCTATGATCTAAAATGTACTTTCCCCTCCCCCTCCTCTCCCTGTTAACCACCAATGAACACTGGTCTCTCTCTACCTATTCTTGTCTTCTTACAAAAGAGGAATCACCCAATATTTGTCCTTTTGTGCTTGACTTATTTCACTTAGCATTATGCCCTTCAGGTCCGTCCATGTTATAGTATGTTTTGCAACTCATCATTGTTCTTTATGGTTGTGTAAGTATTCCATTGTATGTATGTACCACTATTTGCTTGTCCATTCATCTGTTGATGGGCACTTTGGTTATTTCCATTTATTTGTTATTGTGAATAAGGCAGCAATGACAACAAGTGTGCATATGTCTGTTCATGTCATTATTTTTAGGTCTCTATACTTATATGGAGTAGGATTCCTGGATTATAAAAACAAAAACAAAAAACTCGTCATTGAGTCAATGCTGACTCATAGCAATCATGTTGTTGTTGTTAGGTGCCTTCCAGGCGGTTCTGGCCCACATCCACCCCGTGTACCACAGAATGAACCACTGCCCGGTACTGCACCATGCTCACAATCATTATGCTTGAGCCCGTTGTTGCAGCCACTGTGTCAGCCCATCTTGTTAGGGTCTTCCTCTTTTTCACTGACTCTCTACTTTGCCAAGCATGATGTCCTTCTCCAGAGACTGATCCCACCTGACAACATGTCCAAAGTATGTAAGATGCAATCTCTCCAACCTTGCTTCCAAGGAGCATTCTGGTTGTATTTCTTCCAAGACAGATTTGTTCATCCTTTTGACAGTTCGATGTTCTTCACCAACACCACAATTCAAAGTCGTCAATTCTTTGGTCTTCCTTATTCATTGTCCAGCTTTCACATGCATATGATGGAATTGAAAATACCATGGCTTGGGTCAGGTGCACCTTAGTCTTCAAGGTGACATCTTTGCTTTTCAACACTTTATAAAGATGTCCTTTGCAGCAGATTTGCCAAATGCAACGCGCCTTTTGATTTCTTGACTGCTGCTTCTGTGGGTGTTGATTGTGGTTCCAAGTAAAATGAAATCCTTGACAACATCTATCTTTTCCCTATTTATCATGACATTGCCTATTGGTCCAGTTGTGAGGATTTTTGTTTTCTTTATGTTGAGGTGTAATCCATACTGAAGGCTGTGGTCTTTGATCACCATCAGTAAGTACTTCAAGTCCTCTTCACTTTCAGAAGGAAAGGATGTGTCATCTGCATAATGCAAGTTGTTAATTAGTCTTCCTCCAAACCTGATGCCCCGTTCTTTTCATATAGTTCAGCTTCTCGAATTATTTGCTAAGCATACAGATTGAATAGCTGTGGTAAAAAGGCTACAACCCTGACGCACACCTTTCCTGACTTTAAACCATGCAGTTTCCCCTTATTCTGGTCAAACAATTGCCACTTGATTTATGTACAGCTTCCTCATGAGCACAATGAAGTGTTCTGGAATTCCCATTGTTCACAATGTTATCCATAATTTGTTATAATCCAGATAGTCGAATGACTTTGCACAGTCAATAAAACACAGGTAAACAGCTTTCTTGTATTCTCTGCTTTCAGCCAGGATCTGACATCAGCTATTATATTCCTGGTTCTACATCATCTTCTGGATCCACCTTGAATTTCTGGCAGTTCCCTGTTGATGTATTGCTGCAGCCACTTTTGAATGTTCTTAAGCAAAATTTTACTTGCATGCGATATTAATGATATTGTTTGATAATTGCTGCATTCAGTTGGATCACCTTTCTTGGGAATAGGCATAAATATGGATCTCTTCCAATTGGCTGGCCAGGCAGCAGTCTTCCAGATTCCTTGGCATAGACAAGTGAGCACTTCCAGCGCTGCATCTGTTTGTTGAAACATCTCAATTGGTATTCCATCAATTCCGGGAGGCTTGTTTTTTGCCAGTGACTTCAGTGAAGCTTGGACCTCTTCCTTCGGTACCATCAGTTCCTGATCATATGCTACCTCCTGAAAAAAATGAACATCGACCAATTCTTTTTGGTATAGTGCCTCTGTATTTTTTTCATCTTCTTTTGATACTTCCTATGCTGTTTAATATTTTCCCCACAGAATCCTTCAATATTGCACCTTGAGGCTTGAATTTTTTCTTCAGTTCTTTCAGCTTCAGAAATGCCAACTGTGTTCTTCCCTTTTAGTTTTCTATATCCAGGTCTTTGCACACGTGTCATTATAATACTTTGTCTTCTCGAGCTGCCCTTTGAAATCTTCTGTTCAGCTCTTTTACTTCATCATTTCTTCCTTTTGCTTTAGCTACTTATTGTTCAAAAGAAAGTTTCAGAGTCTCTTCTGACACCCATTTTAGTCTTTTCTTTCGTGTCTTTTTAATGACCTCTTGCTTTCTTCATGTGTAATGTCCTTGATGTCATCCCACATCTGGTTTGATCTTCAGTCACTAGTGTTCAACAAGTCAAATCTATTCTTGATATGGTCTCTAAATTCAGGTGGAATATACTCAAGGTTGTATTTTGGTCTCGTGGACTTGTTCTTCAGCTTCAACTTGAACTTGCATATGAGCAATCGATGGTCTGTTCTGCAGTTGGCCCCTGGACTTGTTCTGACTGATGATATCGAGCTTTTCTATTGTCTCTTTCCATAGATGTAGTCAATTTGTTTCCTGTGTATTCCATCTGGCAAGGTGTATAGTCACCATTTATGTTGCTGAAAAAAGGTATTTGTAATGAAGTAGTTGTTGTTCTTGCAAAATTGTATCATGCAATTTCCAACAATGTTTCTATTACCAAGGCCATATTTTCCAACTACCAATCCTTCTTTCTTTCTAACTTTCGCATTCCAATCACCAGTAATTATCAATGCATTCTGATTGCATGTTCATTCAATTTCAGACTGCGGAAGCTGGTAAAAATCTTCAGTTTCTTCATCTTTGACCTCAGTGGTTGGTGTGTAAATTTGAATACTAACTGGTCTTCCTTGTAGGTGTGCGAATATTATTCCTATTACTGACAGCATTGTACTTCTTGAAATGTTCTTTTTGACAGTGAATGCAATGCCATTCCCCTTCAAGTTGTCATTCCTGGCATAATAGAACATATGATTGTCTGTTTCAAAATGGCCAATACCAGTCCATTTCAGCTCACTAAAGTCTAGGATATCAATGTTTATGCATTCTATTTCATTTTGGATGATTTCCAGTTTTCCAAGATTCATACTTCGTACATTCCATGTTCCTATTATTAATGGATGTTTGTAGCTCTTTCTTCTCATTTTGAGTCGTGTCACATCAACAAATGAAGGTCCCAAAAGCTTCGCTTCATCCACGTCATTAAGTTCAACTTTACTTTGAGGAGGCAGCTCTTCCCCAGTCCTATTTTTAGTGCCTTCCAACCTGAGGCGCTCATCTTCCGGCACTGTATCAGACAGTGTTCCGGTTCTACTCACAAGGTTTTCATTGGCTAATTCTTTTCAGAAGTGGACCTCTGGTTCCTTCTTCCTAGTCTGTCTTAGTCTGGAAGCCCAGCTGAAACCTGCCCACCATGGGTGACTCTGCTGGTATTTGAATACCAGTGGCCCAAGTTCCAGCATTACAGCAACTTGCAGGGCACCACAGTGCGACAAACTGACGGACACGTGGAAGATGGTTTGAATAGGTGTATTTTATTTGGAAATTGATTGAATTATACTGTTTTCACCAGAAGGAGTAATTTTCCCAAGCTAAAAGTAATCTTTTCTCTGTTACAGTGAAAACACAAATAAAACTTTGACTCTCATCACATCACATTTGTGCTATACCTTTTTTTTTGTACATGTGTCTTATTTCTTGCTTTGGTTAATAATATTAAATTTATTTTTTAGGATGCGTAGCATAATGCCTTACATTAGAGATGTACTTAATAAACATTAATGAATAGACCATCAAAGCATAAATGGAATTAATACAACCTTGAAATAAATATTGATACACATAACAATCTTACATATAACATTGTATTTTGTATATTCTAATTTCTGTTAGATTGCTGAATCAGGTTTTGAATGTAGGCCCCGTGTGCATCCTGAATGTGACATTCCAGAGTTTTGTAATGGAAGTTCAGCATCCTGTGATCCTGATGTAACTATACACAATGGACATTTATGCAAAAACAACCAATTTTTGTGTTATGATGGAGACTGCCATGATCTTGATGCACGATGTGAGAAATTATTTGGAAAAGGTAATATTTTTGGTTATATCTAAATTATTGATCCTACATATTTTTGCTAACATTAATCAAGACAGTGGGTCAATTTTATATAAATATAAAACTAGATGCCTTAAAGCTACTATTCATGGTAGCTTTAAATGGGTTAAAGGATAGAAAGCACTTAGAACACTGCCGTAGTGCACATTAAGTGCTCAAAACTTACTATATTTATATAACACTTTATTCTATGAAGACTTAATTTAATCAAACTTACTAATTGCTTATTTGTAGATCTATATTATATTATAATATATTACATCACAACTGCAGGATAGTATTAAAATAATTACCTATTCATTCTATACTGCATCTCGACTTGGTGGCCATCTTCTCCTAAAAACAAACCAACTCAAAACTAGAACTTAAAGGGGCATATTTTTTTTATACCTAGGTCCCTTTCCCCTTTCTACTAAAAGCACCTCTATTCTTTGCAAAATTGCTTCTTCTCCCACCACAGCCATGAGTTCTGAGTGGGATATGCCAATTTTACTACCACAATTCCTCATCAGAGGAGTGGGTACATGACCTAACTTGGGCCAAATGTATTATTTAACCTACCTGGATACAGTGTTTAGTCCAGGGAATGACAAGTGACCTAAGATAAATCAGAGTGCTTCTTCAGATTTTATGTTTACACTGAAGCTATGCTGAAAAGATTTTTGTGTGTGTGTCTTGGTGATGAACCCATACTGTGTGGAAGAAACTATTCTGTAGCAGTGGCAATGAAGCCAAAATGAGAGAAAAGCAAAAATGAAATGGCAATAGAGGATCACCGTTATTTTCAAGTTCATGGTCAGCTTCACCTCTGAATTTTGTGTTCTTTGCTTAAGCTCACTTAGGTGTGGTTTTGTGTTCATTTGAAAACATCTTAACATGTTTTGAGGTGGAGTGGGAGAAAAATGAGAAATATTTCTAGTTTGAGAAATATCAATCTTGGTTATGCAACATGAAAGCAATTAGATGAGCTATCACTGTTGTTTCTTAGTCAAGTCGTTTTCACACTGAGACATGGGTGGTAGGGAATAAGTGTTCAGTTTTATGCATGTTTAGGTAGAGATGCCCCTGAGCGATTTAATTTTATCTTTTCACAACACCATAAAGTATATAATGTATTCCTTATTTCACAGTAAATCAGAGAAGTTAATTTTTCTGCCATCACACAGCTTGTAAGAAGCAGCAGATCTTCCTGACTTCAGAGTCAGGAAGTCAGAGTCAGACACTCCTAACAACTTAACTCTTCTATACATTCTTCTTAAAAAAAGAAAGACTGTGCAAGATGAATTGTCCTACTGGCTTTGGCAGATTACCTCTGAACATAAAAACCTAGAACATTCAGTTGGCAGAATGTTTAGCCCCAAAGCCAGCATCTTTTTCTCCTTTCCCAAAATATTCCATTCTGGAGCTCATGGGGGCTTGACCACTAATCATCTTAGCCAAGCAAGTTCTCTTTGGAGTTCAGTCAAGGGAGACAGGAAGTAAACCAGAATAAAAAATGGACGAAGCAGATACAGAAGAAGCTAAGAGTAGATTAGGAATCAGTTTTGAATGGATACTACTGATGCTTAGTACCGGTCATGGAATTTTTTGTCTAACCTGGTTTGTCAATGCAGAAGTTAATAGCCTTCATATATATGCATTAGAAGATGACTAATAATCAGAGCTTGTTGTTGTTGTTAGGTGCCATCGAGTCAGAGCTTACTTTTTATCAATCTTCATTTTTTACATGTTTTCTCATTATTTCATATATTGGATATCTCATGATTTCCTTCACTCAATACTCAGTGTCTGCTTTTGCTCAGTGTTTCCAAGCTAATTAATCCATGTACTAATTTTTGTGGATTCTTATCTCTGACTGAGTGTCCTACTTTCTAGATTGATTTTTATCCCTGGCATGGTTTCTATTGACAATAATTCCTGCATTTATTTTCATAATCTTTTTTTTATACCCTTGAATTCTCAGTTGTCTACTGTTTTATTTTCCTTCATGGCACTTATCACTATATGACTCCCCATTTATTTTACTTGTTTGCTTATTATCTGTCTCCCTAACTAATATGTAAGCAGGATCTTGTGAATCTTATGTTCATTATTGTACCTCCAGCACTTAGAATAATACCTGACATAAAATAGTTGCTCAATAAATTTTTAGTGAATAAGTGAATAGCACAAGAATTTTTTATTTTGCTTTTGTAGGCAATTGACATGTCTGGCTCTATAGTGAGGACTTGAATATCGTATCAGTTCTCAACCTTTTGTCCACATGTAACAGAATACCTGAGGAAACATGGTGGGAATAGTAGGGATTTATTTTGCACACATAGCAAGAAAGTCCAGAGATATTTGGTCCCCTCATTGTTAAGGCTCATGACTGTCTTCTCTATCATTCTCTTAACTTTCCCCTTCATGATAGTCATATTGTTCTTTTGTTCAAAGATAGAAAGGGCTTATATACTTTTACTTATTTCTTTTACTGGAGAGAACAATCTTTTATATGAATCCTCAGCAGCATTTCCCTCAGAACACACTGGCTAGGATTGGGCCACATGCCCATGATCTGGCTGCAAACGAGGCTTGTAAAACTAATATCTGGCATTTTTCAGTCTTTGTGATGGAAGTTAGAGACCATCTCAAGAATGGATTTGATGCACTGAACACTAATGACCAAAGACCAGAAGAGTTGTCAGATAACATCAAGGACATCATACATGAAGAAATTAAAATGCCATTAAAAAGACAGGAAAGAATTAAAAGACCAAAATGCATGTCAGAAGAAACTCTGATACTTGCCCTTAAGCACAGAGTAGCTAGAGGGAACAGAAGAAATGATGAAGCTAAGAGATCTGAACAAAAGATTTCAAAGGGGCTAGCTCAAGTTAGACACGGTAAAATATTATGATGCAACGGGCGAAGACCTGGAGATGGAAAACCAGAAGGGAAGAACAAGATTGGCATGTCTTTCAAGCTGAAAGAACTAAAGAGAAAATTCAAGCCTCAATTTGCAATACTAAAGGATTTTATAAGCAAAAAATTGAATGATGTGGCAAGCATCAAAAGACTGAAAGAATACACAGAGTCACTGTACCAAAAAGAATTCATTGAAATTCAGCAATTTCAGTGTGTATCATATGGTGAAGAACCACTGGTACTGAAGAAAGAAGTTCAAGCTACATTGAAGCCACTGGCAATAAACAAGGCTCCAAGAATTGACGGAATAAGCAACCGAGATACTTCAACAAACAGAAGCAACACTGGAAGCACTTATTCATTTGTGTCAAGATATTTGGAAAGCTGGTCAGTCGACTGGAAGAGACCTATATTTGTGCCCATTCCCAAAAAAGGCAATCAAAGGGAATGTGGGAATTGTCAAACAATCTTATTAATATCACATGTAAGCAAAATTAAAAAAAAAAGAAAACTGCTGCAGCCAAACATTGGCAGAAAACTGCCAGAAATTCAAGCTGGATTCAGAAGAGGACATGGAATGATGGATAGCATTGCTGATGTCAGATGGATTTTGGCAGAAAGCAGAGAATACCAGAAAGATGTTTACCTGTGTTTTATCAACTACACAAAGGCATATGGCTATGTATATCAAATTATGGATAATATGATGAAGAATGGGAATCTCAAAACACTTAATTGTGCTCATATGGAACCTGTACATGAATCAAGAGGCAGTTATTCAGACAGAACAAGTGGGTACTGTGTAGTTTAAAATCAGTAAAGATGTACAACAGGGTTGTATCCTTTCACTTTACTTATTCAATCTCTATACTGAACAAATAATCTGAGATGCTGGACCGTATGTACAAGAATGCAGTCCCAGGATTGGAGGGAGACTCGTTAACGACACGCAGTATACAGATAACATAACCTTGCTCACCGGAAGTGAAGATGACTTGAAGCACTTGCTGATGAAGATCAAAGGCCACAGCCTTCATATGGATTACACCTGAACATAAAACAAAAATCCTTACAACTGGACTGCTAAATAGCATCACAATAAATGAAGAAATTAAAGTTGTCACTGACTTCATTTTACTTGGATCAACAATCAATGTCCATGGAAGAAGCAGTCAAGAAATCAAATGCTGTACTGCATTGGAAAAATCTGCTGCAAAAGACCTCTTTAAAGTTTTTAAAAAAGCAAAGGTGTCACTTTGATGACTGGTGCACCTGACCCAAGCCATAGTATTTTCAACTGTCTCACATGCATGAAAAAGTTGGACAATAAAAAAGATCAAGAAAAAGTTATGCATTTGAATTGTGGTGTTGGCATCAGCTTTCTGAAAATTTTCACAAAAAATTTCTGCTGAAATTTAGATTGTAATTTTGTTGAAACTTTAGATTAATTCTGGATTATTGATATTTTAACGGTTGTATCTTCCAATCCATGAACATCGTCTGTATTTCTAAGCAAATGTTTTGTGGTTTTGGTGTTCATGTTTTGCATGTGTTTCATTGATATTATTCCTATGTTTTGGGTTTTTATGTAAAAAGTATTATTATTTTTTTAAATTCTGTGATGCACCATGGCAAAATTGTGATACAACACACCAAATATGTGTGGTACTCACAGGTTGTCCTGATTTTTAAATAGCCAGGAGGCTATTATAAAAAGGGTATTAATAACTAATATGGATTGCTCTGTGAATATCATGTCCTTCCAGAGCCTGAATGCACATTAGCACACGGAAAGTAGGTTTTATTACTTATAAAAAGAAGCAGACAGCATAGAACCAAAGAAGTTTCAGGACCGAGCTGTCCCCCGGCTCAAAAGCTGTCCAGACAGAAAACATCTACACATACATTGCTATGTATCATAGGTGAGGGACTTAAATGGGACAGTTAAACTACAGGCTGGTTCCTCCCTGGATTTGGAAGTTTTCCTGGTGCAGATAGAGAATTCTTCTGTGCCTGTCTCCACCAGCATCGTAGGTGTGAGACAATGTAAGCCTGCCTTCTGCCAGTCTCCCCCTGGCCAGGTAGGCTTAGGTAAGTGGGTTGTAAGCTTTTGCTACCTGTGCTCCCCCTGGCGTCATAGCTGAGGAGACGGAGAAAAATCCCTCTCCCAGCCATTTTTATACCGCTAATCCTGCGTGACCCATTACATTGAGTGCAAGGTACATTTTTCCCACCTGATCATCCTGGTGGAGGGTGGGGAGAGTAGGGTGGAGGGTGGTATTTAGATACTTTGGCGCTCAGCCTGGGATTGTATATCTTTAACTTTGCTGACGTTTAGAAAAACCATTGGGTTTGGGGGGTGTGTGGTAGTTCCTGAAACCCAAAAGTGCTAGCTAGCAGAGGGAGGGACAGGAAGACATGACCACCAGACCCCTCACAAATTCCATTTCCAATTTGTTTGTTGCTACTATATAGAAATACAGGTGATTTTTGTATCTTGAACTTTTATCCTGTGACCTGATGTAGTGAGACATAGTGATACCTACTGTTATGGATCAAATTGTGTCCCCCCAAAAGCTATGCTGAATTCCTGTCTTAGTTATCTAGTGCTGCTATAACAGAAATACCACAAGTGGATGCTTTAAAAAACAAATTTTTTTTCTCACAGTTTAGGAGGCTAGAAGTCCAAATTCAGAGCTCCAGCTCTAGATGAAGACTTTCTTTAGCAGTTGACTGTGGAGGAAGGTCCTTGTCTCTTCAGCTTCTGCTTCCTGGTTCCTTGGAGCTCTCCATATGTCTTGGCATCTGTCTTACTCCATCTCTGCTTCTCCTGCTTGCTTGTTTAATCTCTTATATCTCAAAAGAGATTAACTCAAGATACACCCTAATCCTGCCTCATTAACATAATAAACATAACCTAATTTTAATCCTCATTGACATAATCTAATACTGCCTTGTTAACATAACAAACACAACCCATTCACAAATGGAATTATAACCACAGACAGAGGTTAGGATTTACAACACAAATTTTGGGGGATACAATTCAATCCATAACAAGTCCTAACTTCCAGTACCTGTGAATGTGAACTTGTTTGGCAATAGGGTCTTTGAAGCTGTTATCAGTTGAATTAACATGAGATCATACTGGAGTAAGTTGGGTCCTAATCCATCCTGAGTGGTGTCCTTGTAAAAGAGAAGAGACATAGAGAGACAGAGGAAGAAGGCCATGTGAAAATGCATCTACAAACTAGAATGTTCTACATTCTACTTTGGTGAGTAGTGTCTGGGGTCTTAAAAGCTTGTGAGCGGCCATCTAAGATACTCTACTGGTCCCACCCCATCTGGAGCAAGGGAGAATGAGGAAAACCAAAGACACAAGGAAAGATTAGTCCAAAGGACTAATGGATGACAACTACCACAGCCTCCCCCAGACTGAGTCCAGCACAATGAAATGGTGCCTGGTGGCACCGACTGCTCTGAGAGGGATCAAAGTAGAGGGTCCTGGACAGAGCTGGAGAAAAAAATGTAGAACAAAATTCTAATTGAAAAAAAAGAAGACCAGACTTACTGGTCTGACAGAGACTGGAGAAACCCTGAGAGTATGGCTCCCAAACACCCTTTTAGCTCAATAAGAAAGTCACTCCCGAGGTTCACCCTTCAGCCAAAGTTTAGGCAGGCCCATAAAACAAAACGAAACTAAATAGGCACACCAACTGAGGGGCAAGGACGAGAAGGTAGAAGGGGGCAGGGAAAGCTGGTAATGGGGAACCTAAGGTCGAGAAGGGAAGAGTGTTGACCTGTAGGGTTGGCAAGCAATGTCACAAAACAATATGAGTATTAATTGTTTAATGAGAAGCTAGTTTTCTCTGTAAACCTTCACCTAAGGTACAATAAAAAATAATGAAGTAATTTTACAATAAATAAATAAATTTATGTTGTTTGAAACCACCCATTTTGTGCTACTTCGTTATAGCCAATATAGGCAACTAATACACCTAGTAAGGATAGAGAAATATGATTCTAATTAGTTATCAGAGGATATGTGCCCTGAAGGCTTTCATCTGAAGAATAAATTAAGAAATGCTCAGGTTTGTCATGCATAAACTTGTTTAGTTTGTTGTAAGATTGTCATAGCAAGGAACACAAGACCTCAGGACATTCATTTACCATTGGAGAATCAGGATTGATAATTACAATGTTAGTTTAAATGTTAGAGTCCAAATCTTTAGACTTCGGGCTTTTGACTTTAACGAGTGGTCTCAGGAAGGAGACTTGACCACCTCTCAAACTCAGAGGAGGTCCCCCTGAGCTAGGGTCCGAGAGTGGTTGTGGTAAGAAGTATGTCTGCAGGTTGTCAATCTTCAGACAGAGAGCCAAAGACAGCTTTTGCTTCTGTCTTCTTCCAAAATGGGCAGAGCTCCATGGGTTTATATACCACATGTGCTGTTACGTTTAACTACAATTGGTATGTCTTATTGCCAATTAAGGGAACTGCAGTGGGGAACTGCAGTGGTTAAGAGCTCGGCTGCTCATAAAAGGTCAGCAGTTCAAATCCACCAGCTGCTCCTTGGAAACCCTATGGGACAGTTCCACTCTGTCCTATAGGGTTGGTATGAGTCAGAATTGACTGGACGGCAGTGGGTTTTATGGGTTGTATTACATATTTATATTTTGCTAATTTATAGAAATATGAATTATTGCTAATTATGGCATAATGTATTTTCTCGTTTACTACATACATTTCAAGGCCAACTTGATTAAAAATTATGAGAATTGTTTAGTGACATATTTATGTTTGCTAATTTAGAGATTTGATTAATGTTATATTCCATTATCATGGTACAGATTCACAGCTCAGTTTAGGGGAGTTAATTATAACAAACGTCTTCTATTTCCAAAGTGAGAACAACTTTTAACAACTTAATGGTTAAAGAGTATTTAGAAGTATACATGCTTCTGTCTCTAACTTCAGAAATTGTCTAACTTCACATTATAAGCGACTTATACATAGGTATTTAAAAGCAGTATAAAAACATCATGATAGTGTAAAAGCATTATAGAAGTATACATAATAGTGACTTACACCTAGGTGTTTAAAAGCATTACGAACAGTGTAAAAGCACTGTAGATGTGTACATAATAGCGATCTATACATAGGTGTTTAGGTTTAGAAACATTATGAAAACATAACAGTGTAAAATCATTATAGAGACATATACAATTGTGAGGTGATTTGAGACCATTGCAAGAAGCATGTATTACAATATGGATCTGTGCTACAGTGCAGGTGTACAGTTGTTTAATGACAAAAAACTTATATAAGAATTCAGAGCATCTGCTCAGAATGAATCATTGTAAGAAAAAATTTACATCTTGTATACATGTGCCTGGTAATTAATCAAACATCCAGGGCTTCAGAGTCATCCCCTCCTATGCAGTCTGCCAAAGATGCTCAGGGAATGTAATTTAATGCCAGAGTGATAAAAGAACCAACCTGATTATACGCTTTTCTGTATAAAAAGGCACATTTCACAGCGATCAATTTTTGAAATTTGATGTCTTGCAACCCCTAGCTTACTAGTTTCGGTATTATTTTTAATTTTCTTAGATTTTCTACACACACACACACACACACACACTCACAGATTATGTCGTCTGAGAATAAAGAAAGCTTTACTTTTTCTTTTCCAATAGGTATGCCATTTATTTTTTTTCTTTGCCTTATTCCACTTTACAGGATTGTGAATGCAATATTGAATGAAAGTAATAGGAAATTAGTAAACCATCCTTGTGTTTTACTGCTCTGAGGTAGAGAATATTAAGTATTTCACCACTGAGTATGATACTGGCTATAGATTTTTCCTGAGTACCCTTTATAAGGTTGAGGAAATTCCCTTATATTCCTAGTTTGCTTAGAATTTTTATCATAATTGAGTGTTGATTTTTTTCAAATGCTTTTTTCCACATTCATTGAAATGATTTTATATATATATATAAATAGTCTGTTAATATGGTAAATTACGTTGATTGACTTTCAGGGGTTAAACACACCTTGCATCTTGCATTCCTGGGATAAAATCCACTTGGTCATCGTGTATTATTCTTTTTATATATAGTTGGATTTGATTTACTAATATTTTTCTAAGAATTTTGTCTGTATGTTTATGAGTTATATTGGTTTGTAATTTTCTTTTTGTAAATGTCTTTGTCAGGTTTTAGTATCATAATTATGCTTTACTCATAAAATGAATTGGGGAGTATCATGGATTGAATTGTGTCCCCCCAAAATATGTGTATCAATTTGGCTAGGCCATAATTCCCAGTATCGTGTGATTGTCCACCATTTTGTCCTTTGATGTGATTTTCTTATGTGTTGTAAATCTTATTTCTATGATATTGATAAGATGAATTAACAGCAGTTATGTTGGTGAGATCTACAAGATTAGATTGTGTCTTAAGATGATCTCTTTTGCGACATAAAAGAGAGAAACTAGCAGAGAGACGGGACCTCATAACACCAAGAAAGCAGCGTCGGGAGCAGAGCATGTCCTTTGGACCCAAGGTTCCTGGGCAGAGAAGCTCCTAGACAATGGAAAGACTGATAACTAGGACCTTCCTCCAGAGCCTATAGAGAGAGTAAGCCTTCCCCTAGAGTTGATGATTTGGACTTGTAGCCTACTGGACCGTGAGAGAATAAATTTTTCTTTGTTAAAGCCATCCACTTGTGGTATTTCTGTTACGGCAGCGCTAGGTGACTAAGAGGGGGAGTATTCACTCCTATTTTATAAAACAGTTTTGTATTATTTCTTCATTAAGTATTTGATAAAATTCACCAATGAAGCTATCTGGAAAAGGAGTTTTTCTTGAAGAAGCTTTTAAATTATTAATGTGGTTTGTTTAACAGAGGGCTATTCAGACCTTGTGTTTGTTCTTGTGTCATTTTTGTAATTTATGTCTTTAAAGGAAATTGTCCATTTTTCTGAGGTGCTGTATTTATAGGCAGAAAGTTTATAATATTCACTTATTATCATTTTACACCTGTAGAATATGTAGTTATGTGCCTGTTTTCATTCCTAATATTGTAAATGTATTCTCTTTCTCTTTTTTTTTAACCCTGGGTTTAATTTACTAAGGATTTATCAATTATACTAATCTTTTCAAAAAAACAACTTTTGGCTTTGTTGATTTTTCTATTATGTATAATATTTTTCTATAATATTGATTTGAATATTTATTATTTTCTTCCCTCTACTTCCATTGAGTTTAATTTGCTTTTTCTAGTTTTTTAAGGTAAAAGTATACTTCTTTGATTTTATACCTTCTTTTTTTAATACAGGAGCACTGGTAGCACAGTGGTTCAGAACTTGGCTGCTAACCAAAAGATCAGCAGTTCAAATCCACCCTATGGGGAAGTTCTACTCTGTCCTATAGGGTCATTGTGAGTCAGAATCAACTCGATGGCTGTGTTTTTTGTTTTTTTTTTTAAACCATGATACTCATAGTTCTCTATCTTTACTCCCTTCCAAAGTAGGGGTAAGTGGGGATGGTCAGTAGTTTTTATTTAAGTTTTATTGAGCCTTGTTTATGGCCCAATGTGTGATCTACTTTGATGGATTTTCTATGAATATTTTATGCTAATATGTATTCTGCCATTGTTGGATGCAATGTTTGATAAATGCCACTTACAATGAGTTGGTTGTTAGTGTTGTTCCAGCCTTCTATATCCTTACCGATTTTTTGTGTACTTGTTCTATCGGTTACTGAGAGAGGCATTTTGAAATCTTTAAGTGTAATTATGGGTTTTTCTGTTTTTCCTTTCATTTCTGTCAGTTTTGCATCATGTATTTTGAAGAATTTTTATGAGGTACATGCATATTTAGGATTTTTTTTTTTTTTTATTAATTAACACTTTTATTACTATTACATAACCCTCCTTAGCTCTGGTAATACTCTATTCTGTTTGACATTTCATATAGCTACTTCTGCTTTCTTATGATTAGTGTTTTTGTGGTATATCTTGTTCCATCCCTTTAACTTCCCTGTCTGTGTCTTTATATTTAATGGGTGTTTCTTGTAAGCAGCACATAGCTGGCTCTTGCTTTTTTATCTAGTCTGGTAATCTCTGATCTTTAATTGGTGTTCTTAGTCAATGTACATTTAATGTAATTATTGGTAGGGTTGCTTCTAAATCTGTCATTTTATTCTTTGTTTTCTGTTTTTCCCATGTTTTACTTTTCCCTCATTTCCTGTGTTTTTTTTTTTTGTAAAAATTGAAAATTTAATACTCTATTTTAATCCCCTTTTTTGCCTGTTACACATTTCCAAGCCCAGTCTAAGGGATGTCTTACTGTCTTTTGTTCCTAGAAAATTTCTCTATAGGTAATTCATTTATTGGAATGACAAGTACAGCAGAGATAGACTGTCTGGCTAACTGAAGATAGTACCTGCACATTTACCCGAGGTAAATCAAAGTGTCTTAGAACTCGAAGAAATGGTGCTACGGTTGGTTGATTGGTTTTGTGCTGCCAAGTCGATTCTGACCTATGGCGACCCCATGTGTTACAGAGTAGAGCTGCTCCATAGGGTTTCTTTGCTGAAATCTTTATGGAAGCAGATCACCAGGCCTTTTTTTTCTACGGTGCTGCTGGGTGGGTTTGAACTGCCAACGTTTTAGTTACCAGCCGAGCCCAAACTGTGCCACTCAGGGACCTCCCGTAAAGGTGAGAACAACATCAGTAGGAAGTTTCAGGAATTATGAATGGAAAATGTAAGTACAGAGAATGGTCATTCAGCTGAGCCTAATGCAAGTGATCTCATGAATGGTAATCGATCACTTCTAAAGTGTCTGTAGGATTGCCTATGTTAAGAGCTCTTCCTACTAAACTCAGTCTCCCAAACTTATCAATGCCTAAGGTGTGCATCTGTAGGTGGAGCTGACTTCCCAAGTACCCACTGGTCCTCTGAACACTCTGGCTCAGTTTGGAGCCCTATATGGATCAACCTGGTCCCTTTGCTAATGAATTGTGGCATTTGGTCTAACATATTTTGTACAGGACACCTGTTTCTGAGGTGGCTCAGTTTACCACAGTGGTAGTCCTCTTTATTAGTCAAAGAACCTTCGCAATAAGCTTCTAGTTTCTTTTTTTCTCTGTAGAGGTCCCAGACATGATTTTTCTGCTTAGTATAACTTTCTAGGAACTGCCCCAATGTCCACATGGTTACTATTGTGCATATCATATCAATGCAATATAGCCTTATACCTATATTCATAGATGGTTTGACTATAGTTGGTACCTAATCAGATCTAGACCAATTGTAGTACCCTTAAAACTTGCTAAAGTTGGTAGGTTTTGCGGTGAGTATCTGACTTAGGATAAGGGAGTTGGGGGATGCTGATTCTGGTTACTTGGATTTTCGGTCCTTTGAACAAGAAAATTTTCCCTCTAAGGATTTGAATCTATTATATGTAAAGCTCTAGAGTGTTTGGCAGCTATGTTTTCAAGCATGTGGAGGAAGATGGGCCTCAATGAGATAGAAAATGAAGCTGAAGTTTAAGCATAAATGAAAACAAGAGAAAAAGACATAAATTTTACCTATCTTTCTTATTTCAAGACCACCATAATAAAATAATATTTAGGCTATCTCTTGTTATTATTATAATTTTTGATGGATATTCTGAACTTGTTAGAAAATGGTTATTTCTCCATCATTTCGTCTGGCATTACAGTAGTAAACTTTAGTATAGTGGAGATTGAAAAAAATTGTATACATCAAGGGGCCTCAAGTTCTGTAAGTTTATGCTTCCTTATCTTAAATATATCTTAAGAGTGTTTCAGGAGACTTGGAGGAAAAGATTTCTACTTGCATCCCTCATCATCCATTTGTGGAAAATCTAAATTGGTTCTGTTCGCAAGGTCTTTGACAAATCTGCGATTGATGTAGTCTATTTCAACAAAGATGGTTTAGTGAACTACAGACTCAGGCACTTTAATGAGATTAGTGAGGTGATATTAGAAACATAATTTTCAATAGATCACTAAAGAGTTTGTTTCAAATATTACTGTTTAAAAATCTCTATTGCCTCAAATAGAACAGGTATAATTCATGTTGGAAGTCCTTATTTTGGTTGTTAAGTGCCATAAGGAAGGCAGATCATGGGATATAGCTACCCAAGGTGTTCATTTTTTCATTCATTCGGTATTTATTGAGCACCCTAATTGGTGAACTATTCTTCTAGTGCAGGAAATGGAGTGATGAGCAAGACAAAAAAAGATCCCTATTCTTATGGAACTTATATTCTAGTGAGAAGTTCAGACAATAAACAAGAATATGTAAATGAATGAATGCATAAATGAATAGATAAATAAAATGAATAAATAAATAAAATAATTTCCATTAGTGGTAAATGCAATAACAGCAAGAAAAATACAAAGCAGCAATAACAGCAACAACGAAACAGGGTGATAGGATAGTGATCATGAAAATTTTAGTAAGAGAGTAAGATAATGAGGGTTTTAAGTAAGAGACAGATATCTGATTTTTTTTAAAAAAGAGCACTCTGACTTATGTTATGAAGAATGTACCATGGGAAGTGGAGAGTGGAAGCGGAACATCAGTTGGAAGACTGTTGCAGTACACCTACTCCTCACTTATCAACTTGGTTAGGTTCCAAAGACCAGGTTGTTATGCAAAGATCGATGTTATGTGAAAATGGAGAATGATCACATCAGATAACAAAATGGAGGATGACTATATCATTACATAACTGCCAAATTACATAACTGCTGAATTACATCATTACATAACTACTAAGCTGAGAATCATGGCCCAGCCAAGTTGACACATAACCTTAACCATCACAGCCAGCATTATTCTTAGCCTCACACCTTGGCATTCGTTACTGCCAGATGTACGGCATGAATGTGCAAAATAGACAGTAAATTTTTTGCTATTGTAAATGTGAAATCTCTGATAATGAGATAGTGGATAAGCGAGGCATACATGTATACCTAACAATATCTTAGGCTAAAGTGGCAGCCATGGAGAAGGCGACAAGTGATCACTCTCCGGTGGTATGTAAGAGGTAGAGTCAACAATACTTGCTAATGGGTTAGATGGTAGGTGTAGGTGGTGAAAAAATCCAGGATGATTCTTAAGTTTTGACCTGAAAAGTCGGTTAACTTGTGATCCTCTAAACTGAAATATGGGATTCTGAGGATAAAGTAGAGTTTGGGGTGATAAACAAGAGTTTGGTTTTAGGATATGTTAAGTTGTAAAATGCCTATTAGTCCTATGATGAGGTGACCCAGATGCCAGATTGTGAAAACTCAACCTTTAGCTAACATCTCAGGGTCTCCCTTTATTCCAGTTGAGATGGAGTGGCCTTCTCTTCAGGCATCTGAATATATCTCTCCATCTAACTGGAAACATAGACTAGCAGTCTTTAATATTTGTCAGGGAGTATACTCAGACTCCGTACTTCTCAGTGACATTTATGAAGGATTGTCTAAATCGTATGCAATCTATTCATTTATTTTAATTGCTCTAAAATTGATTGTTGGAACACACAAAATACCTAGATCATGTTATTGTTGTTCCTGGTCAAATAATTTTTACTTAATAGCATTTTAGTGTTAGGCCAGCAATCTATATTATTACTGCACATAGTAAAAAACAATTCAATAAAACTAATTTTACTTTAAGAACCTTGTTGAGAATGTTGTTCACTACATTACACAATGTCCTCTGTGTGTATTATGTCCTCTGGAAATAATTTCTTTCTGGTATGTATCGGGAATAGATGTGCATTCTTAAGCCTACTTAAGAATGTGCATTCTTAAACTGCGTGTCATGAGGTTCATTATGTTTCCCAATTAAGATTGTCTGGGAGAAAATTTAAGCCATATAGGGCCTTACCGCATGTGTATTAGTTACCTAGTGCTGCTATAACAAAAATACCATGAGTGGGTGGCTTTCACAAACAGAAATTGATTTTCTCACAGTTTGTTGTTATAGCTGTTAGGTGTTGTCAGTTTGGTTCCGACTCATAGCAACTGTATGTACAACAGAATGAAACACTGCCCAGTCCTGCACCATCCTCACGATTGTTGTTATGCTTGAGCCCATCGTTTCAGCCACTGGTCAATCCATCTCGTCGAGGGTCTTCCTCTGTTTCTCTGACCTTCTACCAAGCATTATGTCCTTCTCCAAGAACTGATCCCTCCTGATAACATGTCCGAAGTGTGTGAGACAAAATCTTACCATCTGTCCCTCTAAGGAACGTTGTGGCTGTATTTCTTCCAAGACAGATTTGTGTGTTCTTTTGGCAATCATGGTATATTCAATATCCTTTGCTAATACTGTAATCCTAAAGCATCAATTCTTCTTCCGTCTTCCTTATTCATTGCCCAGCTTTTGCATGCATATGAGGCAATTGAAAACACCATGGCTTGGGTCAGGTGCACCTTAGTCTTCGAGGTGACATCTTTATTTTTAACACTTTAAAGAGATCTTTTGCAGCAGATTTGCCCAATGCAATATATTTATTGATTTCTTGACTGCTGCTTCCGTGGACATTGTGGATCCAAGTAAAATGAAATACTTTGCAACTTCAGTATTTTCTCCATATATCATGATGTTGCTTATTGGTCCAGTTTGAGGATTTTTGTTTTCTTTATGCTAAGGTGTAATCCGTACTGAAGGCTGTACTCCTTCATCTTCATCAGTAAGTGCTTCAAGCCCTCTTCACTTTGAGCAAGCAAGGTTGTATCATCTGCATATTGCAGGCTGTCAATGAGTCTTCTTCCAACTCCGATGCTGCATTCTTGTTACAGTCCAGCTTCTTGGATTATTTGCTCAGCATACAGACTGAATAAGTATGGTGAAAGGATACGACCTTGACACACACCTTTCCTGATTTTAAGCAATGCATCATCCCCTTGTTCTGTTCAAATGACTACCTGCTGCTCTATGCCTATTCCTAGGTATTTTATCCTTTTGGGGGCTATTATAAATGGCATTGTTTTCTTGATTTCCTTTTCAGAGTTCTCCTTGTTAGTGTAGAGGGATCCAACTGATTTTTAGTGTGCTGTTCTTGTACCCTGCCACTTTGCTGAATCCTTCTATTCGTTCCAGTAACTTTCTCTGGGATTTTCTATGTATAGGACTATGGCATCAGTCAATAAGGATAGTCTTACTTCTTTTCCAATTTGGATACCCTTTATTTTCCTTTCTTGCCTTATTGCTCTAGCTAGGACTTCCACTACAATATTAAATAAGAGTGGTGATAAAGGGCATCCATGTCTCCTTCCTGTTCTCAAGGGGAATGCTCTCAGTCTTTCTCCATTGAGAAAAATGTTGGCTGTTGGTTTTGCATAAAAAAAAATTTTTTTTTTTTTCATGCGTACTCTTAATTAGGAAGCCCTGGTGGCATAGTGGTTAATTAATTATACTGAGGAATTTCCCTTCTAGTCCTATTTTTCTGAGATTTTTTTTTTTTTAATCAGAAAAGGGTGTTGGATTTTATTAAATGCCTTTTCTGCATTGATTGAGATGATCATGTGATTTTTTCCCCTTTATTTTATTGATGTGATGAATTACGTTGATTGATTTTCTGATGTTGAACCAGCCTTGCATCCCTAATATGAATCGCACTTGGTCATGATGTATTAGTATTTTATTTTATTTTGATATACTGTTGAATTCAGTTGGCTAGAATTTTATTGGGAATTTTTGCGTCTGTATTCATGAGGGATATTGGTCTGTAATTTTCTTTTTTTGTGTGTTGCCTTTGCCTGGCTTCTGTATCAGGGTTATACTTGGTTCATAGAATGAATTAGGGAGTGTTCCTTTTCTATGTTCTGGAATAGTTTGAGTAGAATTAGTGTTAACTCTTCTCTGAATGTTTGGGAGACTCCTCCCGTGAAGCCATCTGGGCCAGGACTATTTTTTGTTGGAATTTTTTCTTTTTCTTTTAATGACGTCTTCAGCTTCTTCTTTTGTTATGGGTCTGTTTAGATTTTCTACCTCTGTCTTAGTTTAAGTAGCTAGTGTTTTTCTAAAAAAATCATCAATTTCTTCTAGGCTTTCAAATCTGTTGGAGTACAGTTTTTCATAATATTCTGTTATGATCCTTTCTGTCTCAGTTGTTTCTGTTGTAATGTCAACCATTTCATTTCTTATTTTGATTATTTGCATCTTCTGATTTTTTTCCCTTTGTCATTTTGGACAGTGGTTTGCGATCCTCTCAAGAAACCAGCTTCTAGGCTTGTTTATTCTTTCTGTTGTTTTTCTGTTCTCTATTTCATTTATTTCTGCTCTGATCTTTATTATTTACTTTCTTCTGGTAACTGTGGTGACTGTGGTCTTCTTTTGCTATTCCTTTTCTATTATTTCAGGTTGTCAGGTTTAGTTATTGATTTTGTACCTTTCTTATTTTTTGCTATGTGCATTTATTACTATAAATTTTCCTTTAATCACTGCCTTTGCTGTGTTCCAAAGGTTTTGGTATGTTGTGTTTTCATTCTCACTTTATTCTAAGAATTTTTAAATCTCCTGTCATCCAATATTTTTTTAAGTAAGGTGTTGTTCAATTTCCATGTATTTGGTTTTTTTCCCTTGTTCTTTCTGTTATTGATTTCTAGTTTTACAGTGTTATGGTCAGAGAAGCTGCTTTGTATTATTTGGATGTTTTTTAATTTATTGAGGCTTACTTTATGGCCTAAAATATGGTTTACTCTGAGGAAAGATCCACATGCATTGGAGAAGAATGTGTACTGTGCTGATATTGGGTGGTGTGTTCTGTATATGTCTGTGAGGTCAAGTTGGTTGATTGTGGTATTTAGGTCTTCTGTATCTTTATTGACTTTCTTTCTAGTTGTTCTTTCCATTTTCGAAAATGGTGTGTTAAAGTCTCTTACAATTAATGTAGAACTCTCTATTTCTGTTTTCAAATTTGTTAGAGTTAGTTTTATGTATTTTGGAGCTCTGTCATTAGGTGCATATTTATTATTGTTATGTCTTCTTGGTGAATTGACCCTTTAATGATTATATAATATCCTTCTTTGACTCTTACAATGGATTTTGACTTAACGTCTTACAGCTTTATTTTGCTTTTGAGAAGTCTTTATCTGGGTTGGTATCTGGATGATGCTGATGTTGTTGGTTCTCTGTTTGAAGAATTCCCTTTAATATTTCTTGTAAGGCTAGTCTGGCTTTTACAAATTCTCTTTATTTCTGCTCATCTGGGAATACCCTAGTTTCACCATCATTTTTGGAAGACAGTTTTGTGGGATATATGGTTCTTGGTTGGCAATTCTTCTCTTTCAAGATTTTATGTATGTCCTCCCATTGTCTTCTTGTCTGCATAGTTTCTGATGAGGAATCAGTGCTTGGTCTTACTGGTGACCCTTTGTAAGTGATATTCATTTTTCATGAGCTGCTCTTTGGTTTTGGAAAGTTTGATTATAATATGTCTTGTTGAGTTCTTTTGGGAATCTGTTTTGTATGGGGTTCATTGGCTTCTTAGATGGAAATCTTGTCTTTCATGATGTTTGGGAAGTTTTCTGCCAATATAGCCTCAAAGACTCACTCTACTTTTTTTTTCTCCTCTTCTGGAATTCCTATTGTTGTTTTTAGATGCTGTCGAGTCAGCTCCGACTCATAGTGACCCTGTGTTCAACAAAATGAAACGTTCCCCAGTCCTGCACCATCCTTAAAATTGTTGCTATGTTTCAGCCCACTGTTGCAGCCACTGTGTCAATCCATCTTTTTTTGCTGACCCTCTACTTTACCAAGTATGATTTCCCTCTCCAAGGACTGGCTTCTCCTGATAACATGTCCAAAGTACATGAGACAAAGTCTTGCCATCCTCACTTCTAAGGAGTGAAGAATCCCTCTTACACATACGTTATTCCTCTTGATGGGGTCCACCATAACTCTTAGTTTCCTTATTCTTTTTTCTGATTGTTCCTCAAACAAATTAGTAGCAAGGAATTTGTCCTCTATTTCACTAATTCATTCTTCCATTGATTCAATTCTACTTCTATGTCCTTCTGGTGAGTTGTCCATTTCTGATATTTTATTGTTAATTTTCTGGGTTTCTAATTGTTGTTTTTGTATGATTTCTAATTGTCTATTTAGTTTGTCATTTTGTTCTTGTATTGTTTTCATGAAATTTTCTAGGTTTTCCTTGATCTCTTTGAAGATCCTAAATATAAGTCTTTTGAATTAATTTTCAGGTAGTTCTATTAACCATTTCCTCCTCAGGAAAGTTTTCTTTCTCTTTATTTTGCTCACTTTTCTGAGCCGTCATATCCTGTTTCTTCATATGATTTGTTATTGTCTGCTGTCTCTGAGGCATTAAGGTATTAACTAATTTTTGTATTTCTTTATTGATTATATATTTGTTTTGTCCTGATTTTTATTGTTTGTTTTGTGTTGACTTTTCTTTTTGGCTGTGTTTTGATATATTAGGAGCTTTGTTTTTTTCTATTTCTGTTTAGAATACCTTTCTTCTTTTGTATTATTTTGATTGTTATTTTGTGGTACTGGTCTATGTGTGACTTTTGTGTATCAGCTGACTGGGTGTAATGATGGGTCACACCCATGTGTGATTTCTCTGTGATTAGGCCCATATGTCTTCCCTTACAGGACCGAGTGGAGGTGGGAGAGCAGGTTCTTTTTCTCTGATACTAGGTGAAAAGTGTTGTTTGATCAGTGTCTCTCCATGGCCCTATGGGACTGCGGGTCCTTCTACATTGGTGTTGTGAGGGAGTGCTACCTAAATGCACAGGCTAGGCCCTCTGTGCTTGCATGAATTGATGTCTCAGTAGGTAGTGGGGGACAAAGGGGTTTCAGCACATGTGCAGGTGGCCTGCCAGAACTGCCTGGATGTGGGATGTGTGATGTTGCAGCTGGATGTACGTTGGATGAGGGCACTGGGATCTCCTGCTTGTCATTTGGCAGAGTTGCAGATGGCACCTGTTGGAATGTGATGGGCATTGCTGATGAGGTGACGTGCCTATCTGTATGGTCACTATGCATGGATGTAGGAAGCATTCTTGCTGATTGCTGGGTTATGGGTACTATGGGTGCAAGCTGCCAGTTGCCAGGTATTCAGGCAGGAATACATGGGTTCCTGGTTGCTGGACAGCCAGCACTGGAGCTGGCACCACTGGGGCCTCATGCTGAAAGTCTCTCGGTGGGTGGTATGGGAGTGCATGCCACTGATTGTCAGTCCAGCAGCATAGGAATGTGTGCCACCTATCACTGGGGAAGCAGGGTTATGAGGGAAGGTGGGCATGGTGGGCATGCACCACCAGTTGCTGGTCCAGGTATGCAGGAGCACACAGTGTGGATTGCCAGGTGGACAGGACAACAGGGTAAGCATGTGCCGCCAGTCGCTGGGGGAGTGGGGTGGTGAGGGAGGGTGGGTGGGATGGATGCATGCTGCCAGTCACTGGTCTGGTAGCACAGGAGTGCTTGCTGCTGATTGCCAGGCAGGTGCACACTGCTGGTCACCGATATAGTAGCACAAGAGCATGCACTGCAGATGGCTGGACAGGGCCACCCATGCGGTGGGGATTGTGCTGCCCGTCACTTGGTGGGCAGGGTGGGTACACATTGCCAGTCACCGGTGGAGTGGGGGGAGAGGTTTTTGTGCTGCCATTTGCCAGATGGGTGAGCTGGGGGAGGCACATCACTCGTGACTGGGGAGGGGGCAGAAGGGAAGAATGCTCCTCTGGTCACTGGCATGGGTGCTGGGATGCTTCCTGCAGACTGTAACTGGCGATCAGGTTCTGGCCACTTCCTAACGTGAAGGACGGGCTGTCTGGAGTCCAGTTGGGTGGGGGATTTCCAGCCACCACTCCATGGATCCTACCTTCTGTGAATGCTACCCACCTAAATGACTAGGGACAGCTGCTGATGAATAGTTCTGTCCCTTTTTTCTGGCTCCCTACCTGCTCTGTGGTTGCCTGAATCCCTGGATCTCTCTCCTGCCTTCCTGCACTTTCCTTCCTTAGATCTGGTTCATTTTCTGCTCACCTTGCTTCACTCTGGGTTTGCCTACACAGTATCTCTGTTTCCTATTGCGAATTCTGTGAACTTGCCTGCATGTGTACCTCACCCAGGAACACAGCTCACCCTGTCTCAAGATGGCCACACTACACTAGTCTGGCTGGCAGGGTGCCTACGATACATAAAACTCTTCTTTCACTGTTTTCATTCAGTTTCTCCTTTCATTTGGTATTCAGCGTAATTCTTCATCCTTATGTTTGCTGTTCAGGGTTCCAAGATTGTCATCAGTATCTGTTCCACTTGGTTCCTTGGGTCTTTGCTGTGTTTGACTAAGCCTGCCATCTTGAGGCATCTCTGGTCTTTGTCTCTTTAGAGCTTCTGTTCCTGGGTGATCTTCATGTGGCTTGACATCTCTCTTCCCCCATCTCTGCTTGCTCTCTTGCTTGTTTAATTTCTTTTATACCTCAAAAGAGATCAACTTAAGACACACACTATAGTAATATTGCCTCATTAACATAACAAAGAAAACCCATTCCCAAATGGAATTATAACCACAGGCATAGGGGTTAGGATTCACAGGACATATATTTTGGAGACACAATTCAAACCATAACATTCCACCCTTTGGGCCCACCAAAATTTGTGTCTTTCCCACATGCAAGACACATTCACCCCATCACATCATCCCAAAAATCTCATCTTCTGAATCATCTAAATTGAATATGGGTGAGACATTAGGTGTATTCCATCCTGGGGCAAAATTCTTCTCCATCTGTGAACCTATGAAATTTAGAATACAAGTTATCTGTTTCCAAATTACAATGGTGAAACAGGTACAGGGTAGATATTTCCATTACAAATGGGAGAAATTGTAGGGAAAGAAGGGATAACAGACAATAAGCAAGTCCAAAACTCAGCAGAAAAAAATACATTAGCTCTTAAGTTTGGAAAATAATTCTCTTTCTCTGGTACCATCTGGGCAATGAATGGCCCTGCCCTCCAGATTCTGGGCGTTGGCCACACTCTGTGGATTCTGGGTGGAGTCCCCTCAGCCATGGGGTTCATCACCACCTTCCAGGCCCACTGGGATGGCACCTCTGCTCCGTTGGCTTTGGGTGGCCCCATTCTTAGTCTATCTTAGTGGTGACCCCCACCCTCCCTTGAAGGCCCCATTTATTCTTCTGCTCACTGGTACCTTTAGGTTCCATGGGTGGATTAATAAAAATTGGGTTGGATGAAGAGTATTACTTTCAGCAGAACTCATTTAACTACTCTGTGACTAAACATATTTTTCTGCATTGTATCTCCAGACTGAATTGAATTATCCAGTTTCCAATTTCCTTGGATAATCTACTGGTGTTTAACAAGCTCTACATTGGCATTCCTTATATGGTATCTCAGATTCACAATTGAGCTGGTTAAACATTGTGAGCCCTGACAACTAACATTGCCTGTCTTCATAGTATCTATATCAGCTCCTTTGCTAAACCAATGTCTAGACCAATGTCTAGAAATGGTGGAAAGAGATAGAACTAAGGATGGTGAAGAATTAGAAAGAATCATGGAAAGAGAAACTTTTAAGTCATCGAACCTGTTGCTGTCAAGTCAATTCCAACTCATAGTGACCATAAAGGACAGAGTAGAACTGCCCCTAGGGATTCCAAGGCTGTAACCTTTACTACGGAAGCAGACTGTCACAGCTTTCTCTCACGGAACAGCTGGCAGGTTCAAACCACCAGCCTTCGGATTAGCAGCTGAGTGCTTTAACTGCTGTGTACCAAGGCTTCTTTAAGTCATGGAAGGGGTAGGTAAATAGGAGGAATCCTGTTGATGTTAAAAGATATATGGATTAGATGGGAATTAATAATGAGTAAATAAACATCATCATAATTAATTCTCATAACAATAAGGTAGATATCATTATCTACTTTTGCAGATGAGGCAGTTAGGCTTACAGAGGTTCATTTTTGAGATGGCAGTTGTGCTAGGCAGAATTCTAAGATAGTCCCTGAGATTCTCCTGGAGTACACACCTTGGATAATCCCCTTCCTGTAAGTTGAGAAAGAACTGGTGACTATGATGGAGTATCACGACTGTGATTAGATTACTAGGAAAGGTGAAAGGATTTTGAAGATGTAATTAAGGTGCATGATCAGTTGGTTTTGAGGCAGTAATCAAAAGGGAGATCATCCTGGGTGCATCTGACCTAATTGCCTGAACCCTTAAAAGACGGGAGATGTCAGAGAGATTCTCTTGCTGATTTTGAAGAAGTAAGCTGCCATGTTATGAGAGGGCCACGTGCTTAGGACTTGAGGGTAGTCACTAGTTACTGAGAGCAACTCCTGGTGGCTATCCATCAATAAAATGGAGACTTCAGACCTACAACTAAAAAAAAAAAAACTGAATAATACCAACAAGCAAGCCCAGAAGGGATCTGCAGCCTCAGCCAATATCTTGATTTTAGCCTATGAGATGCTGAGCGGAGAACCCACCTATGCCTGGCTGGACTTCTGAGCTATGGAAATATTACATTATAAATGGATGCTGTTTTAAGCCACTAAGTGTGTGGTATTTTTTTTACACAGTGATAAAAAACTGTTAACAGTAATGAAGGAGATAGATAGGTAAATCTATAGGTCGATAATTTTTGTTCCTTCAATTCAAGTTTCCTGAGGAAACAATGAAGTTTCTTCAGTAAAGTATTACAGACCTGGGTTTTTACATGTTCCTACTGAGAATCTAGGTGAGCAAGTATAATTTTCTTGTGTTTTCTCTCTACTGCCTTCTTTCACAGAGTCTTCTCATGATTTACACTTGTATAACTGTCCTCCCCATGTTATCTTTTTTGGTGGAAGTGGTTGGAAATGAAGAAAAAAGAGGAATACCTGTGAGGATTGCCTTTAACTTTTCTTCCTTTTTTTTTTTTTTAATAACCTCACTAGGAAAATTTTGTATTAGATTAAAGGCAAACAAACGGAGGCAAATGAAAAAGAGTATTTGATCCAAAAATATTTCTAATTTTGACAGGCTCAAGAAATGCACCATTTGCCTGCTATGAAGAAATACAACCTCAGAGTGACAGGTTTGGGAACTGTGGTTTGACCAACAAAGTCAGATATAAATATTGCTCATGGAGGTATGTTATACAAATATGAAAGATACTTCTATTCTGAGTCCCCCCCCCTTAGTATATGTCATTCATTCCAGTGGTTTCAAGTACCACACGTATATGGGAGTGGATCTCATATAAAAATCTCCGTCTCTGACATCTTGTACTGTAGGCTAAAATTTCTATCTTCTTTTTAAATATTTCTATGTGGGTGATAATCAGGCATCTAAATCCTCCTCCAAATCAAAACTCATTCAGTGCACCTTTCTTCTGCAAACTTGCAGTTTTTTCTTTATAAAAATAATGTCACCATCTACTCGGTTGCTTGCCCAAGCTAAAGACTGCCCTGTGCCTATACAATGAAGTTCAATTTCCCTTGCATCTGAAGAGTCTGTTGTTTGATATTTTGGTAATTGGTTTATTTTAAATATTTATTAAGAACCTACTATGTGACAGACGGGAAACCCTGGTGGCGTAGTGGTTAAGAGCTATAGCTGCTAACCAAAAGGTTGGCAGTTTTAATCCACCAGGCACTTCCTGGAAACCCTGTGGGGCAGTTCCGCTCTGTCCTATAGGGTTGCTATAGGGTCGCTGTTTTTTATGGGCCAAACACTGGACTAGACACTAGTTAGCAAAACGTAAATGGCTCTTGCACCCGTGGAATTTGTAGACTGGTAAACATACCGTGTAGTTCTATGCTTACTTGAATTTTCTTATAATGGTTCTTTTGTTTAGGAATAGGTTACCATGCCTGTTGAAACTCTTTTAACATGTAAGCTTTAATTTAGGTGGCATCTTCTCTATGAAGTTTTCCCTAACTGCTAAGTTAGAATGTGTCCTCATCTTAAATCTCCACAGGGATTTGTTTATTTCATTTGTAGCATATTTAATGAGATTCATATCAAATTTAATATTAGACTATAAGATCCTTGAAGGTTGTTGTTAGTTGCTGTTGAGTTGGTTCCAATTCATAGCAACCCTATAGGACAGAGTGGAACTGCCCCATAGGGTTTCAAGGAGCAGCTGATGGATTTGTATTGCTGACCTTTTGGTTAGCAGCCAAACTCTTAACCGCTATGCCACTAGAAGTCAGAATTTACTCATCTTTCTCTTACTCTGCAAAATAAATGTTAAGAAAAAGCTTAATTGAATTGATTATTTAACAGTAAATATATCACCTGCATAGTGAATAAAATATTGCTAAAAACAAACAAATGAAAAAATCAAACCCGTTGCCACCAAGTGATTCCAATTCATAGCAACCCTATAGGATGAAGTAGAACTGCCCCATAGAGTTTCCAAGGAGCAGCTGGTGGATTTGAACGTGAGCCTTTTGGGTAGCAGCCGAGCACTTAACCACTGCACCACCAGTGCTCCAAAAGACCGTTAGTATCATTGAAAGATAAACTTGGAACAGTGGCTTCATATTTTCTTTTATATTTTACTTTAAATGTCAGTGTTAAAGCATTCTATTTAGGTGCATTGGCATAAATTGGGCATTATGCTTATTTTGTCAAAGAACTCAAATCTAAAGCATTCCTGATAAAGTCTAAGGTATAATAATCAGATTATTTTATTGTGTTTGCAGGAATCTTATATGTGGAAGATTAATTTGTACCTACCCTACTCGAATTCCTTTCCGTAAAGAAAATGTTGCTGTGATTTATGCTTTTGTGAGAAATGCTTTATGTGTAACTATAGACTTCAGATTACATTTATCAGTTCCAGATCCAATGGTGGTCCGAAGTGGCTCTCAGTGTGATACAGGGAGGGTAAATAATTTTAAACAAATTTTTAAAAACTAGTTTAATTCATTGGTTTAATAAATATTATCATTTAAGGATCAAATTTTAATTAATTTCTAGTGTTATGTAACCGTAAATATTTGGAGAAGGAGAAATTGAATAAACTTCCATTGTTCTCCAGATATTAAGAGGGAAACGAGAATGTTTGATCTCCTTCAGAGTTTCAATGTTGTAAGCAAGGAAACTCCCGTGTGTTTGGGTGCTGTAGTGGAGAAGGGAGAGATCTTGAGACTACAGTGTGACTGAGTACTCCATAGCATGGAAACTCGCTTTTGTTCTTGGAGAAGAAAGAAGGAATCCCCTTGGTAATATATGTCTGTTGTGACCCAGCGGGTAAGGAAGGGTACAATTTAGATCAGGCTGTTTAGAATCAAATCTTTATCTTTTATTTTTGACATTTTGCAAGTTACCTACCCAGTCTCAGTTACCTCAACTGAATGTAAGTGGGGATAATAATAACATTTACTCTACAGGGTGACTGTGAAGATTAAATGATGTAATATTATATAGTGCTTCACACAGTGTCCAGCACATAGAAAGAGCTAAATATATGTTGGCTATGAGTTGGGATCAGCTTGATGGCAACTGATTCTGGTTATTATTATGAATCGTTACCATTATAATTTCTTATGTCTGAAACTGACCCAAACCTAGAGAAAACCTAGAGGGAACAAATTTACTCCAAAGTCTCATTTAATTTCTGAACAGATCTTTGCTTGTGAGGAAATATAATACAAGTGTAAAGTGTAGGTTTTAAAGACAGATGCACAAAGATTTGGATTCTGACTCTGCCACTTACTTGCTTAGATGATTTTGGACAAGTTATTTAATAGAGTTAAGACTTAGTATGCTTATATCAGGAGGGATCATTTCCTGGAAGACAACATGCTTGGTAAAGTAGAGAGCCAGTGAAAAAGAGGAAGGCCCTCCACAAGATGAATTGGCAGTGGCTGCGACCATGGGCTCAAGCATAACAGTGATTGTGAGAATGGCTCAGGACCGGGCAGTGTTTCATTCTGTTGTACATAGGGTCGCTATGAGTCAGAACTGACTCAACGGCACCTAACAACAACAACAAAATGCTTATATGTGAAATATACATATGAATAAGTACTTCCTAGGTGGTGGAAATGGAGTACTAACTGAAAGATTGGTGGTTCGTACCCACGCAGAGGCACTTCAGAAAAAAGACCTGCAATCTGCTTCTGAAAAGTAACAGCCTTGAAAACCCTATGGAACAGTTCTACTCTCATACATGGGGTTACCATGAGTTGGAATTGACTCGATGGGAACTGGCTTTTTTTTTTTTTGATTTCCAGCGATTTTATAGTTTTAACGAAGTTACTGTAGTAAAATGTATAGTCTCATTAATTATGGTTTCCCCTTTGTGTCTAGGAGTCATAAATGCCTCTTGAAGAAGGTATAGGACAGGGAGCTTAGCAGATACATTTAGGCCATGGAGCCAAAACAAAACAAAAAATTCAAAAGCCGACAGATAGTTTGATATTGCTCAGTAGGTAATTTAGTAAGAGTAAAATCTGTTTTATAATATGGACATTTCTTCTCAGAGATAATGTGTGAAAATAAATTTTGCCAGGTAGTTTTTAATGATACTATAAAATTATATATGATGAAACATTCTTCAAAATTTTGGTTTCTATAAGTTAGTGTACTCATGCAATAGGACTCTTCATCTCAATTTTAGCTGAGGTAGGCAGCTTATAGATACTACATCCCAAAAGGAGTTATTGGACATTACTGTCATGGCCAAGAATTAATGAGAAGACTCAACACATAAAAGGGTTAGATTGTTTGGATTTAAAAATAAGTTTGTAAGGCCATTTCTTTGGAAAGAGTTGTGCTGTGCTTTATGATCTAAAAAGAAATAATTCCTATGTATATATTATCTCATTTGTCATCACAACAAATCTCAAATGCTGTAGAAAAAGTATTGTCGTGTGTAAAAACTGCAGCTGAGGGAGGCTGAGACTGTATAAATAATGAAGTTGGGAATATATCCTTAGTCCTTTTATTACTATAAAGTTGGAAGATTTTACACCTGGATTTTTAGTATATTCCATAACAGAATGATAGATATCACCTGTATATTTGAATAAACTGTTCTATTACTCTAATTTTTTTATTACTCTAATATTAGCTCACATTTTATGAAATCTTAACATGTGCTTTGATTATATACAATTGATTTTCTGTCTTATCCCGAATTTAGCTGATATGTGCAATGAATGTAAGGTATTCTTTTACCTGTGCTCTCAGAAGTAGTTTTGTTAGATTTCAGATTATTGTAATAAAAAGTGACTCTTTGGTTATGATTTTATGATACAATTACTGATGGTAATGTTAAGATGGCTGGACCCCCCTGACTTCAAAACTTTTTTGTATGTGTTTTTCTTTAGATTTGTGTTGATGGTGAATGTGTAGAATCAAGGATACTCATGAATGAATCAAAAACTTGTTCAGAAAAGTGCAATGGAAATGGAGTAAGCAAGCACAGTGTATCCCCTTGTCACATCTATCTTGCACACTTTCCACACCATTCATTAATTTATTCAACATTTATTGAGTTCTTATTATGTACTGGGCCCTGTTGTATCTAGCTTCAGTTTGGAGCTGAACTGGGTTACTAAATTCAGTAGTCATAATTAGTTTTAGAGAATAATATGAATAAAATTAAATTGCTGATGACCTAAACAAATATACTATTACAGGTGAATACTTTTCAGAAGATGTTAAGTATTCCAATAAACACATTAACCTATTCATACTGGAAAGATAATTATGCCATAATTCTTGTGTCTGTGAACATATGGAGTTATAGAAAACTATTGATCCCTTTCTACAATTAAACAATTTCTTTGGGTCTCTGTTGCTATTGCTAGAGAGAACTGGGCAGAGATAAATTGAAAATTCATTAAAATGCTCTCATGAAAACAAAATGAAAATTGGGCTACTAAACTGTCAAAGAATTCTTCAATTTGGCTTTACATGGATTGCCTTTCAGAAAACTGATTTAAAATCAAAATTGCTGATATAAGATTTTATGGATTAGAATAATAATAAAAAATAAGATTGTGGTATATAATCAGCAAGTCAAAGTGCTCAGATTCAAATACAAGAGTAAAGCATCATTCAAATAAGAAACTTTTTTCTGTTGAAACCTTTCTTTGAGCAGTTATAAATTTAAAAATGCCAAGGTGTAAGTAAACAAGTGAGGCTGGCTTAATATAAAACCATGGACATTAAACTACTTGTGTCACCATTGAAACACCTACCTAGTTGCTTTATTGTAGTTTAATTTTTGAAATGTCTCTGTGTGTGATCATTAAGGTTGTGTGTCAATTTGGCTGGGCCATGATTCTCAGCAGCTTGGCAGTTATGATGTAGTTTGACAGTCATATGATGATGCGATCACTCACATAATGAGATTTGATATAATGTGATCACCTCCATGATGGGATTCGCTGTGAGTAGCCATTCAAAGGAAAGGGAGTTTCCTTGAGGGTGTGGCCTGCATTGAATGTAAGTGGACTTTCTGGCAAGGCCCATGGGCTTGTCTTGCACTGGATCTTGCAGCTGGCTCCTGTTCATCTGACTTCTGGTTCTTGGGACTTGAGCTAGCAGCTTAACTGCTGTCTTGCCTGCTGATCTTGGGATTTGTCAGTCTTTGCAGCCTATGAACCAGAGCTCTGATGTCTGACTTGCCAATCTTGGGTTCGTCAGCCCCTGCGGCTATGTGAATCAGGAGAAGTCTCCAGCCTGATCCACGTTCCAGCCTCTACAGCTGCATGAGCAATTTCCTTAATATAAATCTCTCTCTGTATATATTGAGCCCTGGTGGCACAATGGCTAAAGCACCCAGCTCCTAACTGAAAAGTTGGCAGTTCATCTCAACAGCCTCTCTGTGGGAGGAAGATGTGGCAGTCTGCTTCTGTAGATTTTAGCCTTGGAAACCCTATAGGGCAGTCATACTCTGTCCTATAGGGATGCTTTGAGTCAGAATTGACTCGATGGCAACAGGTTTGGGTTTTTTTTTGTGTATGTATATTTATATGCTTCACTGGTTTTGCTTCTTTAGAGAATTCAGCCTAAGACATTTGGTACCAAGAATGGTTCTAAAGAAACACACTTGCAAAGATAAGCTTTCTAAATTGGTTTCAAATCCTGTCAGTCTTAAAGATGTTGATGACGCTGCTTCCAGTAGTAAAGAGGGCACTGCTAATCCATGGTGTGAGGCGATGATACAAATACACAAAACATTACCACCAATAGATCAGGTATTGGTGAGAGGTGAGGCTCTGGGTGATTGCATGTTTGATACCTTTCTACCGTTTTGTCAGAATGAGAAGTATAAGCAAGTTACTTGGTTGGTCCTACTTTCACTACACAAGGTGGTGAAAGAAAGAGATGTGCTCCGGGCTTCAGAGTCAAAGCTCAAGTGCTGCATAAACAACCTCATACTTTCCACTTCTACCTTGAAAGAAAGCCTTATTTCTCGTAGTAACAGAGCTGATATTGCTGAAAACCAAACCCCAAGTCTTATCGTAAGAATGGCGGAATTACATGCCAACTCAATTCCCAACCTTGAGTGGTGTCTGAAGTTAAAGTGAGGGCACTGATTGGGAAGAAATGGGGTCCTGAAACTTGGGATGAGGACATATGGGCAAACAATCAGGAATCTGGGGACACTGAGTCACTAAATTCCATTGAATCACTCCTGCCAATAGAACCAGCTCTCCTACCCTCTTCTGAAGAGATTACTCCGCTAATCCACCCTCCCCAGTAATACCATTAGGCTTTCCACCCCCATGTAATGAGATTAACCCAGACTTTGTCTGAATCATTGCCTAGGGCATCGCCTGAGGCACATGCCTTGTAAGACAATGCTGAATGTTTTCAAAGCACATCCCCACCACCCATTTTGGCGTCTAGAACTATAACTAAAGTCCCAGAGAGCCACAAAGGTGAAATACAAAGTGTGACCCAGGAGGAGGTACATCACACTCCCAAAATAACTTCTTGACTTTTCTAATATACACAAACAGAAACCTGGGGAGTATTTGTAGAAACGGCAGTTAAGGGTGTGGAATAATGGTGCAAAGAACATAAAGATGGATCAGCCTGAGTTTATTGATATTGGCCCACTAAGCACAGATTCTCCATTCAGTGTTTCAGCTCAAGAGGTTAGGAAAGAATCTAATAGTTTATTTGGGTGGATCACTGAAGCATGGATTATATGGTAGCCTACAGTAAATCAAGTTGAAGTGTACCAGACCTGCCTTGGTATACTGTAGAAGAAGGTATCCAAAGGCTTAGGGAAATTGGCATGCTAGAGTGAATTTATCAGGCTAGACCCACAGACCCAAACATGGAGTGCCCAAAGGACACACATTTTATCACAACTGTGAGGAACAAATTTGTGAAGGGATACCTAGCATCTTTGAAGTCTGCTGTGATTGCTATTGTATGTAAGTCAGATTTGACAGAGGAAACTACCCTAACTAAGTTAAGACATCTAACTACAGTGGATCCCATGGTAGTAGGGGCCAAGTGGCAACACTCGATTGACAAAGACGAGGTAGGCATGGTTACCATAATGGGCAGTGGAGTCAAAGCAATAATCAGAATAGACTGACTTGTATGGACTTATGGCATTGGCTACTTAGTCATGGTGTTCATAGGAGTGAAATAGATAGGAAGTCTACTATTTACTTGATCTGCACAAGTGGAAGAATTCTAGGTCAAGTGAACAGCAGTCTAACTTGAATCACCAGAATAGGGAGTCATGTTCCCTCAAACAAATCCCAGACTTGAGCGAGTTCACAGACCCACAACCCGTTGAATGAAGGGGAGTTTGGGTCCCCTTGCGGAAGGACTGTAATACATTGCCAAAAACTTATACTGGTACTTTTTCTTCCAACCTTCCCAAAGGAATCTATGGCCTTTTATGAGAGTGACTGTTCACTGGGGAAAAGAAAATAATCAGGCTTTTTGGGGATTACTGGATATTGGCTCTGAACTGACACTAATTCCAGAAGAACCAGAATGTCACTGTGGCCTTCCAGTCAGAGTTGGGGCATATGGAGGTCAGCTTATTAATGGAGTCCTAGCTCATGTCCATCTCACAGTAGGTCCCTGTACCCATCCTGTAGTGATTTACCAAGTTCCAGAATGCATAATCAGAATAGGTATACTCAGCAACTGGTGCAAGCCCCACACTGGATCCCTGACAAGTGGAGTAAGGGCCATTATGGCAGGAAAAGCCAAGTGGAAGCCATTAGAACTGCCCCTTTCTAGGAAAATAGTAAACCAAAAGCAAATATCACGTTCCTGGAGGAATTGCAGGGATTCCTGCCACCATCGGGGACTTGAAGGAAGCAGGGGTGGCGTTTTCCACTACATCCCCGTTCACCTCACCTATTTGGCCTGTGCAAAAAACAGATGGATCTTGGAGAATGACAGTGAATTATCAAAAACTTAACTAGGTGGTGACTCCAATTTCAGTTACAGTTCCAGATATGCTTTCATTGCTTGAACAAATTAATACATCTCCTGGTACTTGGTATGCAGCTACTGATCTGGCTAATGCCTTTTTCTCCATACCTGTTTCAAAGGATCACCAGAAGCAGTTTACCTTCAGCTGGCAAGGCCAGCAATACACCTTTACTTGCCCACCTCAGAGCTACATCAATTCTCCAGCCCTATGTCATAATTATTTCACAGGGATCTTGATTGCCTTTCCCTTTCATAATACGTCACACTGGTCCATTACATTGATGACATTATGCTGATTGAACCTAGTAAGGAAGAAGCGTCAATGACTCCGGGCTTATTTGTAAAACATTTCCATGCTAAAGGGTGGAAAATTAATCCAACAAAAATTCTGGTGCCTTCCACTTCAGTGAAATTTCTAGAATTCCAGTGGTGTGGGGCATGTTGAGATATTCCTTCTAAAGAGAAGGATAAGCTATTGCATCTGGCCCCTCCCACAACTAAAAAGGAGGCACAGAGCGTAGTGGGCTGCTTTGAATTTTGGAGGCAACATATTCCCCATTTGGGTGTACTTCTCTGGCCTATTTATAAAGTGACTCAAAAAGCTGCTAGTTTTGAGTGGGGCCCAGAACAAGAAAAGGCTCTGCAACAGATTCAGGCTGCCGTGCAAGCAGCTCTGCCATTTGGGCCATATGATCTGGCTGATCCAATGGCATTTCAAGTGTTATCTGGAGTTTTTGGCAGGCCCCTGTTGGTGAATCACAGTGCAGACCCCTAGGATTTTGTAACAATGCCCTGCCAACCTCCGCAGATAACTAATCCCCTTTTGAGAAACACCTTTTGGCTTGTTACTGGGCCTTCGTACAGACTGAACACTTAACTATGGCCACCAAGACACCGTGCAGCTTGATCTGCCCGTCATGAACTGAATATTGTCTGACCCACAAAGCCATAAAGTTGCATGCACACAGAAGCGCTCCATCATTAAATGAAAGTGATATGTACGAGATTGGCCCCAAGCAGGACCTGAAGGTACCAGTAAGTGGCATGAGGAAGTGGCTCAAATGTCCGTGGTCTCCACTCTTGTCACATTACTTTCTGTCTCCCAATCTGTACCTATGGCCTCATGGGGAGTTCCTAATGATCAGTTGACTAAAGAAGAGAAAACTCATGCCTGGTTTACAGATGGTTCTGCACAATATGCAGGCACCACTGGAAAGTGAACAGCTGCAGCACTACAGCCCCTTTCTGGGACCTCCCTCAAGGACAGTGGTGAAGAGAAATCCTCCCAATGGGCAGATCTTTGAGCAGTGCATCTGGTTGTTCGCTTTGCTTGGAAAGAGAAATGGCCAGATGTGCGACTGTATACTGATTCATGGGCTGTGGCCAATTGTTTGGCTGGATGGTCAGGGACTTGGAAGGAACAAGATTTGGAAAATTGGAGACAAGGAAGTATGGGGAAGAGGTGTGTGGATAGACCTCTCTGAATGGGCCAAAGGAGTGAAGATATTTGTCTCACGTGAATGCTCACCAAAGGGCAGCATTTGGCGGATGAGGATCTTAACAATCAAGTAGATAGAATGATGGGTTCTGTGGAAATCAGTCATCTTCTTTCCCCAGCCACTCCTGTAATTGTCCAATGGGCTCATGAACAAAGTGGCCATGGTGGCAGGAATGGAGGTTATACAGGGGTTCAGCAACATGGACTTCTACTCACTAAGGCCGACTTGGCTACAGGCACTGCTGAGTGCCCAATCTTCCAGCAGTAGGGACCAACACTGAGGCCCCAATATGGCACAATTCCTTGAGGTGATCAGCCAGTAACCTGGTGTAAGATTGATTACATTGGACTGCTTCCAGCATGGAAAGTGCAGCATTTTGTTCTTACTGGAATAGACACTTATCCTGGATATGGATTTGCCTTCCCTACATGCAATGCTTCTGCCAAAACTACCATCCATGGACTTACAGAAAGTCTTATCCACCATCATGGTATCCCATACAGCATTGCTTCAGATCAAGGAACTCACTTCACAGCAAATAAAGTGCAGCAGTGGGCCATGCTCGTGGAATTAACCAGCCTTACCATGTTCCCCATCATCTTGAAGCAGCTGCCTTGGTAGAACAATGGAATGACCTTCTAAAGACACAATTATGGCACCAGGAAGGTGGCAATACCTTGTAGGGTTGGGGCAGTCTTCTTCAGGAGGCTGTATATGCTCTAAAACAGCATCTAATATGGGGTGCTGTTTCTCCCACTGCCATGATTCACAGGTCCAGGAATCAAGGGGTAGATATGGGAGTGGCACCACTCACTATTACCTCTAGTGACTCATTCACAAAATTTTTGCTTCCTGTCCTCGCAACCTTATGCTCTGTGGATCTAGAGGTCTCAGTTCCAAAGGGAGGAATGCTCCTACCAAGAGACACATCGCTGATTCCATTGAACTGAAAGTTAAGAACGCCACCTGGCCACTTTGGGCTTCATATGCCTCTGGATCAACAGGCAAAGAAGGGAGTTACCATACTGGCTGGTGTGATTGATCCTGATTATCAAGAGGAAATCGGACTGGTATTACATAATGGAGGTAAAGAAGAGTATGTCTGGAATGCGGGAGATCCCTTAGTTTGTCTCTTAGTACTGCCATGTCCTGTGATTAAAGTCAATGGAAAACCATAGCAACCCAATTCCTTCATGACTACTAATGTCCTAGACCCCTCAGGAATGAAGTTTTGGGTCACCTCACCAGGCAAAGAACCATGACCAGCTGAGATGCTTGCTGAGAGCAAAGGTAATACAGAATGAATGGTGGAAGAAGGTAGTTCTAAATACCAGTTATGACCACGAGACCAGTTGCAGAAACGGGGACTGTAATTGTTATGAGTATTTCTGCCTTGTATGTGTGTGTCAAATATTTTTGTTTTCTTCACGTATAAATGTGTGTTTGTTGTACCATGTTAGGAGCAAGTATGACTTTATAATTATCTTTATCCAGAAATTATGTATGGTTTAAGGAGCTGTGCATAGGTGCCAAGTTGACAAGGGGTGGACTGTGATCATCAAGGTTGTGTGTCAGCTTGGCTATGCCATGATTCTTAGTGATTTGGCAGGTATGATATAGTTTGGCAGTCGTATGATGATGTGATCATTCCCATGATGAGATCTGATATAATGTGATCACCTCCATGATGGGATCTTCCGTGAGTAGCCAATGAATTGAAAGGAATTTTCATTGCGGGTGTGGTCTGCATCGAATATAAGTGGAGTTTCTGGCAAGGCTTATGGGCTTTTGCTCACACTGGACCCTGCAGCTGGCTCCTGTTCATCTGACCTCTGGGTCTTGGGACTTGAGCTAGCAGCTTACCTGCCATCTTGCCTGCCGATCTTGGGATTTGTTGGTCTTTACAGCCTGTGAGCCAGAGCCCTGCTGTCTAACTTACCAGTCTTGGGTTCACCAGCCCTTGCAGCTACGTGAATCAGGAGAAGCCTCCAGCCTGATCCACGTTCCAGTCTCTACAACTGCATGAGCCATTTCCTTAATATAAATCTCTCTCTCTATATATTTACACACTTTACTGGTTTTGCTTCTCTAGAGAACCCAGCCTAAGATACTGTATGTGTACAGTATGTATAGCGCAGCCCTGCTGGCACAATGGTTAAGAGCTACAGCTGCTAACCAAAAAGTCAGCAGTTCGAATCCACCAGCTGCTCCTTGGAAACTCCATGGAGCAGTTCTACTCTGTCCTATAGTGTTGCTAAGAGTCAGAATTTACTCGACTTTGATGGGTTTTATGTATGTATCTGTATATATATATATGTGCATATATATATATATATATCCATAACCATGTTAACAACCCACCATCTACCATTACTCCTTAGTTTATTCTAAGCTCACTTAATCATGTGCAGACATATTACATGTACACTATATTCATTGATATATCCCAAGAGTCTTCAAATTTGGTCATCAGACTTGGCCCAGACAATTTTGGCATCAATATAAATAATGATATTAATGGATTGTGACTTATTTAACACAATAAAATATGTAATATTTTACTAAATAATAAATGAGCATATTTTAATAAATCAAAAATAACAAATGGCATTTGTAGTAATGTCATTTACTATGTTACTGATAATAATAAATAGAAAAAAGGGAGAACTCTTCCTTATAGTATCATCAATATAGAAGAAACGATGGAGTTAAATAACTATCAATGGATGCTAAAACTAGTGGGTGAAAGTTTTATGAGGACCAGGATATTTACATAATCTTAAAATTATCTCCCCACAAATTGTTTATTACTTACAAATGGAAACATAACGACTTCACAGTGGAAAACTTGGAAGACGGCACTTTAACCAAGTAATCAAAAGTTACATGTTCAGACACACTGGCATATCACGTGCCTCCTGAGAAGGTCATCACTTCTGTGACATATTTAGGGGTAAAAGTGCACACATGCACACACACATATACACACACAACAGCCTAGGGGAGGGGAAAGTCTTAATTTGTAGGTGTAAATACTTCAAGCTACCAACCTGATATCACAACGTGGACACAGGAAGAGATGCGCATAATCCCCTCCAGGGGCTGGTGCTAGCTGGCTCTGGCACAACACTGGGAGGGCCTTATTTTCGTTAGAAATTAATTACATGTTTTTGAAATTGCATGCTAAAATTGTTAGTAAATATTTGAAGGTGTTAAGCTTTTTTTAAAATTGTACTTTAGATGAAAGTTTACAGAGCAAATTAGTTTCTCATTAAACAATTAATACATACATTGTTTTGTGACATTGGTCGCCAATCCCATGGCGTGTCAACACTCTCCTCTTGTTGACCTTCAGTTGCCCATTACCAGGTTCCCTGTCCCCTCCTGCCTTCTCGCCCCTGGGTTGGTGTGTCCATTTAGTCTCGTTTTGTTTTATGGGCCTGTCTTATCTTTGGCTGACAGGTGAACCTCAGGAGTGACTTCAGTACTGTGTTAAAAGGGTGTCTGTCCGGGGGCCATACTCTTGGGGTTTCTCCAGTCTCTGTTAGACCAGTAAGTCTGTTATTTTTTTTGTGTGTGTGTGAGTTAGAATTTTGTTTTACATTTTTCTCCAGCGTTATCCAGGACCCCCTATTGTGATCCCTGTTAGAGCAGTTCGTGGTGGTAGCCAGGCACCATCTAGTTGTACTGGACTCAGTCTGGTGGAGGCTGTAGTAGCTGTGGCCCATGAGGTGTTAAACTCTCTTGATGGAAATACTGTGAGCCTCACTGTATAGCTTCTTTTTTGCTGTTTTTTCTTTTTTAGGCTTTAAGAAACCGAGCGTTTGATTTGTAGATTTACCTTACCAAATATATCACATCAGCAAAATTAAACTAGGTGAATCTGCAAAAGTAAGCTTGGTGATCCATCTGATCGTTTCATGTTTTATGAAAAAAATATTTTTAAACGACCATTTAATTGTATTTTAAATGATCCTAGGTGTGCAATTCCAAACAGATGTGCCACTGTTTTGAGGGCTTTAATCCTCCAGATTGCCAAACTCGTGCCAAAGTTGCTGCTAGATTGCATGGGAAACAAGGCAAGTTTCTCCTCTTTTTGTATCCATTTAATAAATTTCTCAAGCTGCTTATCTTCACTAAAACAAATTGAGATTTTTGCCATTTAAAAAGGGACTGATATTTGTAATTAAAAGATAACCAGGCTTCTCTCAAGGAATGGAAGCTGAATATGCTCTCTTATCTTGCTCCCTTTTCCAGTCTTAAACACTCAAATGTGATTGAAGCTGAGAGTACTTTTTCAAATTTTAAAATTTTACTGCTATCATTGACTTTCTCCTTTAAAATATCTTTCAACCTTTTCCCCTTTTATGACTGAGCCCGTGAACTCAGCTCCGCACATAAATTTACTGAGCATCTACTCTGTGTCTAGCAGTGTTAAGTGTTTTTGCTGCAGAAAAAGAAAGGAAATAAAAGACAAGCCTTTACTCTGAAGGTGTTGGCAGCTTAAATGAGATAAATTGATATAAGTTGCTGCTAAAGAGATGACAAAGGAATGTTAACACCATGTTCTGTTTGTTCATCATGACTTTAGCTTCTGTCATACACTTATTGATTTAGCAAATATTTATTGAATGATGAATACATGTCAGGCACTGATCTAGGCATTGGTGAGGTTGAATTGACTCTAACTTATGGGGATCCTATGTGTGTAAGAGTAGAACTAAGTTCCATAGAGTTTTCAGTAGCTGATTTTTCTAAAGTGGATTGCCATGCCTTTTCTCTGAGGCACCACTGGGTGGACTCAACCTCCAATCCTTTGGTTAGCAGCCGAGCATGTTAACTGTTTGCGCCACACAAATGCAGTGAGTCAAACAAAATCCGTCTCCTCATGAAGCTTAGAAAATATGTTTTAGCTCTATATACCAATGCTAACAAATGGTATAATTAGGGTTAGGAATCAAGTTTCCTGATTTTTATGCCAGTGCCCTTTTAAAAGCCCTGCAGTGACTCCATATATAAAAATAAATCCCTAATATCAAAAGCAAGCAACCTAACAAAGAAAAACAGGATATACACAAATACAGTGAAATCCTATGATAATGTGCTCTGTAACAATGAAAATTTGGGTAACCTTGCAATTACGTGATCCAACATTATCACTGAATTTTTTTAACTCCATTTACAGCATTATTGTCGGATTTTGCTGTGGGTGTTGTATGATGTACTTTGGGTAAGTGGCATGACCTTTCTGTAACTTAGTTTCCATGCTTTTAGAATGAGAGATTAGAGAGAGAGTCCCCCAAATTATGATTCTATTATTATTTTCTCACATTTCTTGAATAACGACAAAAATTAAGAGCATTGTACTTAATTTGCTCCAAGTTGAAAGTAAAAGTAGAAGGCCTATTTATTATTTTTTTCTGACTTTTTAATATATTTTTATTTTTAGGCTTAATCATGGAAAGAGTTTTTAGGAAGATTGAAAAGAACAGATGGCTTCTAGGTGTCTACCTTTCTGTACCCATTCTCATCATAGCAACCATAATAGCTGTGAAATGGAATAGTTTGAAAAGTCGGTTCACAAAGGAAGAGGAGGCACCAAATAACGAGTAAGTTGAATTGGTGTTCTGAAGTTACCTTAAGTACCATTTTCAACCTTGTATGTAAGGCAATAACATGAGTAGCAACGGTATTTTATATTACAGGAATTTTTAGTACTCCATCAGTGTCTTATTTAATTATGTGAAATGGTTGCTAATATCCTGTTTAAAGGTGCAAAAATTTGGGAGTGTAGTTTAAATCACTTGTCAAAGTCACTGCCCTGATAATTGAGAGAGAAGAACTCAAATGTACCCACATCTCTTCCTTTCAAATACCTTCCTGTTTCTCAGCGTGTGATCTATGAGTCATCTTCAGAAGTACTAGAAATATTTATTAAAAATGCAGATTTCTGCAAGTAATGATGTTGAGTACTGTTTCATGTGCTTATTTGTCCTCTGTGTATCTTGTTCAGAAAAATGTCTATTGAGATCCTCTGCTCATGTATTATTTGACTTTTTGCCATTGAATTAGTCAAATCTTTTGATCAGTGGTATGTTGCATTTTGGCAATTCTTTATATATTCTGGATGTAATTTCTTTATTATATATGTAATCTTTAAATACGTTCTCCCAGTGTAAGGCTTGGTTTTCATTCTTTTAATGATCTTTTCAAAGAACAAACATTTTTAATTTCATTGAAACCCAATTTATCAATTTCTTTTTCTTTCTAAAAAATCTTTGCCAAACTCAAGTTCACAAAGATCGTCTCCTATATATATTTTTTTTTCCTAAAAGTTTTATAGTTTTAAGCTTTGCATTTTGGTACATATCTAATTAATTTTTTTAAATATGTTAAGAAATATGGATACTTTTTTTTTTTTTTTTGCTTAGGAACATCCAGTTGTTCTAACGCCATTGCTCTTTTAGGATTTGTTAAGCAGGATCAGAAATTTACCAGTACTGAGGTAATATCCTTCTGAGTAACTACCTAACTACCTGTGAATTATGAGATTTTTCAACTCAGGTAGTGGAAACACAAACTATTTTTGTCCGTGCTCCCTTTATTCATGTCAGATAATTTTTTACTCTGGCTCAGGTAGTTTCTGCACATGCATGCATCAATACTCTGCAGGAGACTGAAGGGAGGTCTCAGGTGCTTTCTCTGTGAAGCTCTCTTCCTCTTTGGTAGTCTGCCCTTTGAACTCTAGCTGCCTTGGCCTCCCTACACTCACAGTTTTATCACCTCAACTCAGGGAGATTGCTGGGGTTTACCTGGTTCTCCTTTGCTTCATTACATCCTGGAAACTCTCCCCAGGTAACTCTCAAAGTTCACCGTCCTGCTGTGCGTAATCTAATTTCTGAAAACCATTGTTTCATATATTTAATCTTTATTTTTGGTTGCTTCAGGCAGGAGAGTAAGTCCAGTTCCTTACTCCTTTTTGGCCAGAATTGGAAATCCACCCTTATCGATTGTAACTGCACTTTCATATATTATTTTTAATCTTTGCATTTCATATTCTGTTTGATTTCCTCAGATGACTCTTTTTATTTCACCAATTTTATTTCCATCTCTGTCCTGTCTAGACTTTTAGACTCCATTCCTGCAAAGATCTCTACTGAGATTCTAAATATTCTTATGTTAAAAAAAATTTTTTTTAAGGAGCCCTGATGGCTCAGTGGTTAAAGCACTCAGCTGTTAACTGAAAGTTCAGTGGTTTGAACCCACGAGCCTCTCTCCATGGGAGAAAGATATGGCAGTCTGCTTCCATAAAGTTTTACAGCCTTGGAAGCCCTATGGGGCAGTTCTACTCTGCCAGATAGGATCGCTATGAGTCCGAATCGACTTGATGGCAGTGGGTTTTGTTTTGTTTAGTCATTTGCAGTTCTTGATGTGGAATTCATTGTTTTGCTGTGGCTGTTGACATTAACTGTTAATGGTTTGTAATCATAGACTCCTTTTTATTTAATGTCCATGATTTTCCCAAGAGAATTTGTGTCGTAGAGACATACACGTAGGGTGTTTTCATTTTTGCTCTTCCTAAAGCAAACTATTTAAATAATTGCCATGCATGGCATTCAGCATTTTTGGGGATGTGAACTGGAGTCCTGATTCCACACTTTTTGGAGACCTGGTATTCCCACTTCTCTTGGTGATGCACTTTTCTACCTATATATGCTAGTTTCCCTGCTGCATCCCAAAGACTACTGGCCAGAGTCTTTATTATCCCTGTTTCATGGCTGCATGGCCCCTCATGGCTCCCAAGATTAGTTAAGAGCTCAGTTACAACTTCCCCACAGGTAAAGCCTGGGGCATCAACTTCTTCCAAGGTGGGAATATTAAATCTCTAGGCCCAAAGGCACATAAATCATTTCGATATTTTTGCAGTTATTCAGCTTTAGCTCCTGTTTATCCTTTGAGCTCTGAGTTTCTTTGTTTTCACTGGCTCCATGGGAAGTCTTCTTGTCAACCTCAGTCGTGCATTAAACGTCCTGTACAAAGTGTTATTTTTTCTCAGCATTCCTGTATGTGAGGAAGTGAAAAGGAGGAATGGCCCTGCCAGCTTATTCTGCCAGTTTGTCTGGAAGTCAGTATGAGTTTTAATTTACAAAATGTAGTCATTAAACAAACAGAAAGTTAAGTTGGGGTCTGAAGTCAGAATTAGGCATTCAGAGTCAAACCTATATTACCTGCTCAGAAGTGATAAGGAAAAAACAAATCTTTTTAAAAGCAATTGCTTTTCAAAAGCAAATTCTTGATACTCTCCTCATTGGAGGGATTTGAAATTTGCACTTTTTGTGGATGGGATATGTGGGTAAATAATGTTATTCACATACCTCTTATTTAGAAACCTTTGGACATTATTTTCTTTATTCTGTGACTCGTCTTCTAAAAGAGATAATATTGATTTTTAAAATGGTCTGACTTTCATTTGTCAAGTAGGCAAGCTTTTTTAGTACTAATTTAAGACCTTATTTTCAATTTTGTTTAGATCCAGATCAGAAAGCAGTGCTCACACACGTGCCAGCAGGTAAGAAAATTAGAATGTGTTTATAAAGTATGTGTTGAAAATTAAGAATGAAGAATTTGATAATTCACAATTAATTCCTAAATATTATTTGAACAGTCTTCAATTGCAAAAATAATGGTACTGAAAACAAGACTATTAATATATATTAATTTAGTTCCTAATATTTTATTCATTTGATAAATGTTTCTTGGAAGTCTACTCTGAAGAAACAAGGAATAAAACAGGATATGTATTGTGTATTATAGGCACCTTAAAACTGAGGTACCTGGCAAGACTGACTGACACAAGTCTGAATAAAAACTCCCTTTGCCCTAAATTCCTGCCTCTGTTTTCAAAATATGTGCACCTCCTTCCCCTTGAGTGAGCATGTATGCGCTTATGCTTACTTTTGATTCATAAAAATGTTCTGTTCTTGGAAAGAATGCTTGTAACCGGTGTATGACAAAGTTATAGTTTATGGTTAAACAAGTTATAAGAATGTTCTGAAAAGAAAAGGATGAAAGTGTTCCCAAAAAAGATGTCCATGTAAAATAGTTCTCAGGAAATTGCTTATGCAACGTCTGTGTAACCAATACTGTAAAAGGATTACTTGTGGCTCATGTGTAACCCCTAGCCCTCCCTATAAAAATACCTCTCCTGTTTCGGACTTCGTAGCACTTGGTATTTTACCAAGTTTTTGCCCAGCTTTGGCTGTGACAAATTCACAATAAAACTCTACCATTTCTCTGCTTACAAAGTTCTTATTACTTTTACACTATGGAAGTATAATGAGTAAAGAAAAAGAATGTATACTGCCTGGAAGTTACCAAATTGGGTTATATTAGTATAATGCTTTGGTAAACAAACACCTGAAATATAAGAGACTACATGACAGAGGGCCCATGGATCTAGAGGTATAAATTTCTATAATTATGGGTTGGGAGAGCTAAAATACATTGTCCTAACTGCTTTTTAAAAATAATTAATAAATAGCATTTTGTGCCTATTAATGTTGCTATAAATTCAATTCTCACTGATTTGTAACTGCTATGCCAACTTTCTATTTGTTAGATATACTTGATATAACTTTTCTGTCACCTTACTTTCAATCTTTTATTTTAAGTTGGAGTATTAAAATTTCCAGAGAAACAGAGAGAGAGAGAGAGAGAGAGAGAGAGAGAGAGAGAGACTGGTTTACTTTAAGAAATTAGCAAGTCCAAAATCCACAGGGAAGGGGGCAGGTTGCAAATTGCCAGGGTTTCTGTATTATAGTTTTGCGTCAGAATTCCTTCTTCTCTAGGAAACTTCAGGTTTTTCTCTTCAGATGATTGGATGGGGCCCACCCACATTATCAAGGGTACTCTCCTTCATTTAGAGTCAGCTGATTGTAAATATAAATCCTGTCTCCAAAATAGCTTCACAGAAGCATCTAGACTAGTGTTTGACCAAACAACTGGGCACCATAGCCTACTCACACATGAGACTATCACAGCCGGTCTCTTAAAATCAGCCTACAAATGGAATCTTACAATATGTAATCTCAGAGTTTCTGAATAGTTGAGTTTAATATGCTTATAATACCTTGGTTGACATTTACACTCTTTATGTATATGGCGTATTGGTAAATAAGAATGTTACTTATTTGCATACCCTAATTTAGTGATCTTTTGAAATTATTCATTAATGGTGATTAGAGGTATAAAAAAGTTGATGCAAGGTATAAATTTATCTGACATTCATTCATTAAGTAGGCAATATTTTTTAATATTCACTTAGGAGCCTTATATTCACTTTCATTTAGATCCAGATCAAAAAGCAGCAACCATACAGATACTAGCAGGTAAGTAAATTAGGGGATATTAAAATATGTTTTAAAAATTAAGTTGAACAAATTGATATTCGACAATTAAATTGATGGAGCAGCCACGGTAAAGTGCTGCACTGAAAAAGAACATATTTGCATTTGCCTATTATCTAGTAATGAGTATTTGTCAAATAAATCCATCTCTTCTTTCCTTCCATTTAGTCAATGTATATTGGGAATTTATTCTTGGGATACAAAGAAATAAATGATCGGGAAATGGTGATGGAGCTAACTCATAAGCAGGTTCTTTTTGTATTCTTTATTCTGGAATACACAAAGGGAGATTTTACTTCCTTATTTGGAGACTCTACAACTCCTGATGTATGCTCATAAAGAACTGAGCAAATGCACACCTAGGCCACTTAGAGAGAATTTACTGAAGAAAAAGCACCATGTTGTTGTTGTTGGTAGATGCTGTCAAGGCAGTTCCAGTTCATGGAGACCCTGTGCACAACAGAATGAAACACTACCAGATCCTGTGCCATCCTGTGTGGGGGAAAAGCGTCATAAAGGAACAAAAATTCCACATCTCCCATAGCCTCTCAGTATTACAAAATAATTTTAACTAGGTATTCCTCCATTCTCTGAAAGGTGGTTGTCTCTGTATGATATCCAATAAGCATTTTTTCCCCCACACCCCACAGTTGTGGGTTTGGGGTCCTTCTGCAGATGGAATATGTTTGGGAGTTTCCCCTCCTCCCTGTCTGACTTAGATAGTCACTGTTTACTTGTACAGTTGGCTTGTGGTTTTCCTTCTAGTTTCATCCAAATTCACTACTATTCCAGACCACATCCATATCTCCAGGGTAACCTTTCTAGATTGTGAAACAAGGTTGTATTTATTCCTCTTATTCCAGAAGATGTCTCCCTCTCCAATAAGAATACCTGCTTATATTATCCTTTAATCTCTCTGTTGTTATTATGATCATCTCCCTACAGTGACACTTTGGAGTCATGAGCTATTCTTACCAAAGTAAGAATGAACAAAATGTTGATTTTTGTTATTATGTCCTCTCTGTGTCACCATGAACAAGGGAGTTATAGTTTGTCTGCTGCAGTCCCAAGTCCAGATGTCACAGCGTTTATTAGCCCCATTCAGGACTCCTAGGCTTAGGCAAGCAGCTTCATCCAGCTTTCTAACATCTAAATGTCCATGTCCTCAACGAGGGTTATGAAAGCCACATCCTGCAGGGTAGAAGTAACTTAGATGCCGTTGCAGTCATTCAGATTTAGTCCTGGGTTTCCCTTTGAGCTTCCGGTTTCTTTGTTTTTTACTGACAGAGGGAAAAGCTTTTTTCTGGCTGTCAATCTCAGTTGCATATTAATTTTTTTGCACTACTTTCTTCAGCTTTTCTGTGTGTGGAATAGAAAGGGGGAAAATTTCCTGTCAGTTCAGTCTGCCAGGCTGCCCAGAAGTAAATATGAGTTTTAATTTCCAAATGTGGCAATTTATACATCAATAAATAAAAAGTCAGCTTGTAGCCTTAAAGCCAGATTTCAGCATTCAGAGTCAAATTTATAGTCTGTGCTGAGGAATGACAAGGAAAAACCAAATCTCTGCTATCTGTATACTCTTCCCACTGGCAGATTTGACTTTCATACTCTTCGTTGCTCTTAGGATTTGGGAAAATAAGAATGCTACCTTTTTTGGATGCCCTGAGTGTTTAAAGTTAATTTTGGTATAAAATGGACTAATGTTTATTCTTAAAGTAGGCAGCTTTCTTAAAATTTAGACATTATTTTAATTTTAGATCCAAGTCAGAAGATAGTACCCAAGCATCTGCCGTCAGATAAGCAAACAAGGAAGTATTTTTTATAAATAAATATATGTTGAAAACTAAGAATGAACAAGTTAATAATTCACAAATAATTGCTCAACATTTTTTGAGTAGCCACAATTGATAGAATAATGCACGAAAACCAATGTATTAATATTTACAGTTCTAGGAACAACTATTAATTAAATCTATCTTTTTTTCTCAAATGATTAAATTTTATTGATTGTCTACTCTTGTGATACAAAGGATAAAACTAGTTAAATCTAGACAAGGTCTGTGTAATTAGTTTGTGAAACTGACTCATAATCAGAACATTTTTGCATCCTTTAAGCTGGAATACACAAAGGAAAATATTACTTCTTTCCTTGGATTGTGCTTGACACTCACAAGCTCAGTCAGTATATGCCCTCACGAACAATGGGGTGAATGGTTACTCCAGTTAAGGGGAGTTTACTTAAGAGGCAGTATCATAAACACACTAAAAGTTACGTTTCCCACAGCTCCTCAGCATCCTACAGTTGTGTTAACAAGGATTCTCAGAATTCTTCTTAAACTTCCAATTCCCCACACTTCACAGTTGTGGCTTTGTGATCCTTCAGAAGTCATCAGATATTTATTGTTCTGCTCACTTTTTTTTCTCCTTGTAAAGGTTTTATTTTCTTAGATTGTCTAACATTTTTCTTAAAGTGTCTTGTTTTAGTTATATTCAATCTATTGCTGTTCCAAAATATCTTTTATATCTACAGATTAAGGTTTTTAGGCTCCCCTACAATATTATATAGCTTCTGTTCTGCATGATGAAGTCACCCCCTCCATTAAGAAACATTTCCGTATCCTTTATTCTATTGTTTTTAGAATTATCTTTACGTAACCCGTAGCTATTGAGTCGATTCTGACTCATAGCGACCCTACAGGACAGAGCAGAACTTCCCCATTGGGTTTTCAAGGCTGTAATCTTTATGGAAGCAGACTGTTACATCTTTCTCTCGAGGAGCTGCAGGTGGGTTCGAACCATTGACCGTTGGGTTAGCAGCCTAGCACTTAACCACTGCACCACCAGGGCTCCTTTATCTTTACCTACTCACCGCTTTATTGACATTAGTTACTTTTGCCAAACTAAGGATGAAGAAAAACATCATTTTCTTTATTATCTCTACCTTGTGTCACTGTTACCAAGGGAGTTATGATATCATGCTTAAACACTGCAATTCGTGTAATCTTTTGCTCGCCTGCAAGCATTGCTCTTCCTATACACTGCAAACTTTCTTGAGGGCAATGGCCATGGTTATTTCACAGACCAATTTATGTTCAGTACCAAGCAGAGTTCTTGGTTTATGGTAACTGCTCAATAAATACTTGTTTAATGAATGAATGATTTACACTTGAACTTCACAACACACACACACACACACACAGGTTATTCACATAATCAATCTCTTCTAGAAATAGTGTTCAACTTGATTGAAGGTAAGAGTCCCTGGGTGGCTCAATGGTTAAGCGCTTGACTATTAACTGAAAGGTTGGTGGTTTGATCCCACCTACAGGCGCCTTGGAAGACAGGCCTGGTGATCTGCTTTCTAAAGATCACAGCCTTGAAAACTTTATGGAGCAGTTCTACTCTGCAGATGTGTTGTCACCATGAATCAAATCTGACTCACTGGCAATAATAACAACATATTGAGGGACAGATGAAGGCATCACCCATAAAACAAAACCAAATGAATTGCCATCGAGTCAATTCTGACTCATAAGAACCCTATAGGAGAGTAGAACTGCCCCATACGGTTTTCAAGGAGTGCCTGGTAGATTTGAACTGCCAGCCTTTTGGTTGGCAGCCATAGCTCTTAACCACTACACCACCATAGTTTTGGACAATATAAGTTGCATCTGAAGAGCATAATTTGGAGTTTTAACCTATTAGTCTAGGTTGGGAGCAGTAGTTAAAAGCTCGACTGCTAACCAAAAAAGTCAGCGGTTCGAATCCACCAGCTGCTCCTTGGGAACACTGTGGGGCAGTTCTGCTCTGTCCTATAGGGTTGCTATGAGTTGGAATCAACCCGATGGCAATGGGTCTGGTTTGGTTAGTCTAGGTTGTGGCTAGCATGCACCAGAAAAGCATTCTTTGTTTATTATTTCATTTAAATTTAATAAGGCAGCCAGATATAGTTGCTGTGTTTACTGTTATAGCACCCATTGTATTTTCCTTGATTTGTTTAAAAAAAAAAAAATTTTTTTTTTTTAAGAGCATTTTCTTTCCTGGTGGAAAGGTACTGGGAAATGTTACTGCTTGGGGTAAAGCAAGGGAAAAAAAAAAGGCCAGAAATCCAATGGATCATGCATGGCAGTAAACTCACGAGTCTAGATAGACAAATTCCTTTATTGGTTTGTGGGAGAACTAACTGTATTAAATAGGGACTCTTTTCATGGTCAGTGTATAATCTACTATAAGTTTTGAAGACACAAAATAGCAAAGGTAGGGAAAGGATGGGAGGGTAAAATTATACCAGTCTTCTTATCACTGAATTATCTCACTAATCTTAACGATCCGGATTTTCTTCCCCACCAAAAATTCTCTGTTAATTAACCTGGTTTAATTTGTCTTCAGTTCGTTCTTTTTCTATCCCATTCATTAGTTGGGTGACTATAAATAAGGAGTCTGTGGATATAAAAATGGAAAAAAGGCCTCAAATTATGATTTTGATTTTTGTTAATAATTAGTATACAATAGAAATTTGGCAGACATTGGCTTTTACTACAACTTTGAAGTGAAATAGGAAGAAATTATCACAAAAATAAATATAGCTTTGACAGATTGTATTGCATCAGACTAAAAGCATTTATTTTCTTTTTTATTTAGATCTATATCACAGGAAAGCACTCAAACATATACCAGTAGGTAAGTAAATTAGGAGGCATTTCTTAAAATAAATAATGTATGAAATTACAGTGAAGAAATTCATTATCCACAGTTAATTCCTAAATATTGATTGGGCAGGCAAATTGGTAAATTACTGACCCCCAAAAAACTATTAATCTCTACTACTAATCTTGTTACCCTGAGTCAAAATTGACTTGAAGGGAGCAAACAACAGTCTTGTTACTAAGGAGTATTTAAGTCGATACTTTTTTTTTTTCAGTTTAGCAAATGTTTATTGGAAACTTGCTCTTGTGGAAAAAATGGAATTAAAGGTTGACTAATAAGAGAAAAGATCTGTAAATTAGTTTATTAAAAAAAACCTCAAAATCAGGGCCATATTATCCACTAGGCACTATCGGTACAATGCTTAAGGCCTATTTTTTCAGGAGCCAAAAAAACAAAAAACTATTTATAACTGGAAAAAAACAAAATGAAACAAAAATGATAGGCTCTAGTATTTGGAAAAAGTAAAATTAATGTGTATTTAAATTTTTAAAAACTGTATAGGTTCATAATTTTATTGTATGTAAAAAGATATGTTAGATTTCCTCATTTTGCAAGTACCTCTGATTAAACTGATGGTTCCCCCAAAATCATAGAAAATTATAAATAAGTTACTTGTGGCCAATAATTTTACAAGCAGAACTGCAAAAATTCTTCTAAGAATTTTTTTTCTTCTGCCACGTAAATTTTTTGCTTGGCAAAAATTGTCTGTTTTGCAGTAGAAGAGAATTTGTTTGACATCAGTACCTTGAGCACACGTTTTTGTTCTCTTCCACAGCAACTAGTAATTCCTTCAGAAGGCAATGGATATTACTGAGAGTCTCACTGAGAAATGAAAATCCTCCCCTGGTCACAGCTGAAGGAAGCAATAAACTGAGTGTGGACCAATTCGCATGCCAATGTCTATTTTTCTCTTCCCCTTTCTGTACCCCAGAATCAGCTCCAGGTAGTAGGGCCCTTAACTCAAGAAAACAGTCCCAACTTGGATATCCCCATCCCCATCCCACGCCCTGAGCTCTTCCTGACCTCTCCTCTGCAGCTCTTCTACCATCTCCTCCTGGTTTGTGGTCCTTGGGCCCCAACTGCCTGTAGTCTGGGGATCTGCACCAGTTGCCCTTACTCGGGATGGACTCTGGGCAGTGGACCACATTTCTCTTCTTGATCCTCCTCACCAGGTTTGGTGGGCTGCATGTAGTTCCCAGTGAATTCAGATGTTTGTCCCCTCCACAACCTAACTTGCCTTGTTATTGATTTAATTGTGGCCCCCCAAAATATGTGTCAACTTGACAAGGCCATGATTCCCAATATTGTGTGGTTGTCCTCCATTTTGTGATCTGATGTTATTATACCATGTCTTGTAAATGCTACCTTCTATGATGTATAGGGTTGCTATGAGTTGGAATTGACTTGATGGCAATGGATTTTTTTTTGGTTATGATGTTAATGGGAGCCCTGGTGGTGCAGTGGTTAAGAGCTCAGCTGCTAGCCAAAAGGTTAGCAGTTTGAATCCACCAGCTCTTTCTTGGAAGACCTATGGGGCAGTTCTACTCTGTCATATAGGGTTGCCATGAATTGGAATTGACTTGACAACAATTGGTTTGGTTTTCTTTCTCTCTCTCTCTCTTTTTTTTTTTTTTTTTAGTGTTAATGAGGCAGGATTAGAGGCAGTTATGTTAATGAGACAGGACACAATCTACAGGATTAGGTTGTATCTTGAGTCCATCTATTTTGAGATACAAAAGAGAGGAGCAAGCAGAGAGGAGAGGTAACTCAGTACCACCAAGCAAGAGGAGCCAGGAGCAGAGCATGTCATTTGGACCTGGGGTCCCTGGGCTGAGAAGCTCCTAGACCCAGGGGAAGATTGATGACAAGGACCTTCCCCCAGAGGAAGCCTTCCCCTGGAGCTGACACCCTGAATTTGGACTTCTAGCCTCCTAAACTGTGAGAGAATAAATTTCTGTTTGTCAAAGTCATCCACTTCCATTTCTGTTGTAACAGCACTAGATAACTAAGACACCCCTGAACCCCAAATTCAAGCTTTGGAGGGGAGTTGTGTTCACTTAGGGGCTCTACATTCTGGCCCAGGTGCCTGGCTCTCCTCATCCACCTTCCACTTGCCCAAGCTGGCTAAGCCCAGAAGGCAGACAAGCAGCTTCTGAAGGACCCTGAGAGCTTGGGCCTCAATCTCACGGAAGAACATTAACCCCTTGTCAGGTTTTGATATCAGAGTTATGCTGTCTTCATAAAATGAGTCAGGAAAGTGTACATTTTCAATGTTCTGAAAGTGCTGGTGTAAAACTGGTATTAGTTTTCAATGAAACGTTTTGCAAAATTCACCAGTGAAGGTTTCTGGGCCTGGAGTTTTCTTTGTGGGAAGATTTTTAATTACAGATTCAATTTCTTTAGTAGCAAAAGGACCATTCAGATTTTCCAGTAGTCTTGTTATAGTTTTTTAGATATTGTACTTAAAATTTTTTTAATTTAATTTTTTTTTTGTTATTGGAAATAAGCACAACAGAACATATACAAGTTCAACAATTTCTAATTATACAATTCACTGACACTGCTTATATTCTTTAAGTTGTGCAACCATTCTTACCCTCCTTTTCTGAGTTGCTCCTTCTCAATTAACATACAATCACAGCCCCCTAATCTTCCTATCTAACCTTCGAGTTGATGTTGTCAATTTGATCCCATATAGACAGTTTTTTCAAAGAGCACAAGGCTCCAGGCAGACATTCTTTACAAATTAAGCTAAATTACTGTTTGACTCAATGAAAACTCAGGGGATCATTTTAGTTTGAGGTTTAAGGTTTAAAGGTTATCTCAAGACAATAATTTTGGGGGTTCATCTAGCCTTAAAAAAAAAAAAAGCCTTAGTGGCTCCATAAAGTCTGGATTCCATGAGAATTTGAAATTCTATTCTGCATTTCCCCCCATTTGATCAGGATTCTTCTATAGAATATTTGATCAAAATGTCCAGTAATGGTAGCAGGGCACCATCCAGTTCTTCGGGTCTCACGGCAAAGGAGGTTCATGGAGGCCACGGCTAATGGCATTCTATTCCTCCTCCGATTCCTGATTCTCCTTCTTCATCTGTTGCTCCAGGTGAGTAGAACCCAGTTGTTGGATCTTGCATGGCCGTATTTTCAAAGGCATTTACCCATTTCATTTAATGGTTAACCTTTTAGCATGAAATCATTCATAATATCCTTTTTAATGTGTATTGGATCTGTAGTTATGTCTCCTCTTTCATCCCTGATAATGATGATACATATTCTCTCTTTTTTTCTTAATCAGTGTTGGTAAGAGTTTATCCATTTAATCTATGAATCTCTCCAGAACCACCTCTTGGCTCCGTTGTTTTTCCTCTATTGTATGTCTGTTTTCTGTTTCATTAGTTTCTGCCTTTTCTTACTTTCTTCTTTCCACTTAATTTGCTCTTTTCCTAGCTTCTGAAGTTGGAAGCTTAGATTATTGATTTTAAAATGTTCTTTTCTAATCAATGCATTTAAAGGTATAAATATGCTGTATGTAATTCTTTAGCTGGATCCTACAAATTTTGATATATTGTATTGTCATTATTGTTCAAATAAAAATATTTTCTATTTTTTATTTCTACTCTGAACCATGCATTATTTAGCAGTATGTTCTTTAATTTCTAAACATTTGGATATTTTCAATTTATTCTTATTGATTTCTAGTTAATTCATTTGTGGTCAGAGAACATATTATATGATTTTAATTCTTTGAAATTATTGTCTTGTTTTATGGCCTAGCCGGTGATCTATTTTGGTGATTGTTCCATGTGCACTAAAAAAATGTACATTTTGCAACTGTTAAGTATATAAATGTCAATTAAGCAACTTTTTGTTTGTTTGGTTTTTGCCCAGTTTTAGGTTGAGATTCAGGATTTTGTTGTTGACTGTAAGAGTTCTTTATATATTCTAGATACTGAATCCTTGTCAGGTATATGATTTGTAAATATTTTCTCCCACTCTGCATATTGATTGTCTAACTCTCTTGATTGTGTCCTTTGATGCATAAAAGTTTTTAATTTTAATGAAGTACAATTTATCTATTTTTTCCCTTTATCTTTTGCCTATGCTTTTGGTGTCATATTTAAGAAATCATTGCCAAATCCAAGGTCATGAAGATTTGATCCTATGTTTTCTTCTGAATTTTCTTTTCCAATCTTGGCCTGTTATGTTTTTATCAGCTTTCTAATTATGTCCCTCTGTAATATATCTAATAATGACTGAAAATTCTGTCTATGGGATCTGAATATTTAACTAATGTATTATAAAAATACATTGCTCACAAAACCAAGAAAAGAACACTTTCTTTAATCCAACCAGATGCAACAGGATATTCTTGTTGTGATTCTGGGTCGGGTAACTGCCAAACACATGAAATTCAATTACATCCCTGTGCTCTTCCAGCTCTGCCTACCCTTTTGCCAAATACAACAGAAAATTTGCTTCTGGTCCCAGTATTGAAGCTGGTATACAATATGTCTTTCTTGATAAATTGTACTAGAATATCTTCCATGACTCTGGGTCTATTGACCTCTTCCAGGGTATAAGTGTAATTTATTTTCCCTAGAAGAGATTTGCAGGCAGGAATGGTGCTTCTCCGTTTAGTTACTCAACAGAAAGATAATTTAAATTGTATGAAATAATCCCATCACAAGGATGAATTAGTAACAATTTAGATACTTAGCTAACTAGTTCCCCAATAAACTGACAGAAATCCTGATTTCAGAAGGGAAAGTTCTGATTACATAACTTTTCCACAACATTTAGAGCGACTTTGAGAGCTGGGTGAAAGCATTTGTTTTTTGAGTGACAATTTGTTTTTTCTCCTGTCTCCTTGGTGCCTGGCAAATCACACACATTATCATAGAGCACTTTATGTAGTTCTCTTTGTATCCAGAATTGTTATGATTTAGGAGAGAACAGTCTTTGTTGAAACAGTGTTTCCAGATGCCAAGTCATGTGGTTTGGAAACATTTTTGCGAACTCAAACATTGTCTTTCTTATGATGGCATGTGACTAAATTTGTACTGTACAGAGTTATTTTTACTCTCCCAAGCATTAGATATGTCGAACTGAGGGCTTCTACAAACAGACTCTTACTATAGATTATTCTCTTTGAAAAACAGCCTTTATCAAAAGCTTGAATAATTAGAAATAACTTGATTGATATCCGAATGTTCTTATTTGTGAATAGAGTTGCAGGGATATTTTCACCATCAGTACTGTGAGTAGCTGGGAAATGGTTACAATTAAAACACATTTCAGCTAGACTGACAATTACCTGCAGTGGGTCAACTTTAGGAAGAGTTGGAGAGAGGAGTTGTGGTCTTTACAACCATCCCCAGTGTATCATGAAGTAGTGTGAAGGTGTACATTACCTGAATCCAGCTGAGCTGCTTAGACCCCTGGTCCAGGCCAACCAGCCTCAGACATGGATATGCCACCCCAAAGCCAGGCAGCAGCGATCATGTGTTTTCTGAATACATACTACAGAATCAGGGATATTATGATTTCTACCAAGGCAGAAAAGGCCTGGTTTTGGTAGATTCCTTAGTTAAACCATAGGAGTCAAAATATAGAGAAAAAAGACTGGCCTTGCACACACTGAAGTCTAGGTTCCAACCATCTCAGTCCACGAAATTGTACTGAAGTGGTGCTAGTGCCCATAGGGAGCTGGTGGACCAGTGGTTAAGAGTTACGGCTGCTAATCAGAAAAGGTCAGCAGTTCGAATCCATCAGCTGCTCCCTGGAAACCCTATGGGGCAGTTCTACTCTGTCCTATAGCATTGCCGTGAGTCAGAGTCGACTCTATTGCAACAGCTTTTTGGAGTGCCCATAGCTCCCTGCAAGAAGCAAATAATAACCTTCCTGAAGACAGATAATACCGTCCCAAACTCAAGTCACTTCTATATCTTTTCATATTAAATTTACCATATTCATTGAAAAATAACCAGGTATATGAAGTTACAAGAGAACGTGACTGATAAATGAGGGAAACGAACAAGCAATAGAAACAGACCTCAAAGAATCATAGATATTGGAGCGATTAGAAATGGCCTCTAAAATAACCATGCTGATTATTCTCAAAGAAATGAAAGATGAGATTGTAACCTTTGTAAAAATGTTGTTGTTGTTGTTGTTCGGTGCCGTAGAGTTGGTTCTGACTCACAGCGACCTTATGTATGACAGAAGGAAACACTGACCAGTTCTGCACCATCCTAACAATCATTGTTATGCTTGAGCCCATTGTTAAAATATAGGAAACTAAAAAATAAAAATTCTAAAACTGAAAAATATTGGTATTAAAAGTAGATTGGACTTAATTCCGTACTGAGGTCACTCCCTAGGTTCACCCTTCAGCCAAAAATTAGACAGTTCTATAGGGCAAAAAATAATACACATGAGGAACGTGCTTCGTGGTTCAATAATGTATATGAGACTAAATGGGCGCACCAGCCCAGAAGCAAAGATCAGAGGGCAGGAAGGGGCAGGAAAACTGGATAAATGGAAACAGGGAACCCAGGGTAGAGAAGGGGAGAGTGTTGACACACCACGGGGTTAGCAACCAATGTCACAAAACTATTTGTGTATTAATTGTTTAATGGAAACTAATTTGCTCTGTAAACATTCACCTAAAGCATAATAATTTTTAAAAAGTAGATTAGATATAACTAGTCAAAGAGTTAATAAACTGGAAGCTAGAGCAAGCAAAAAAAAAAAATCCAAAATAAAACATAGAAACAAAGGGATAGAAATTACACAAAGAGAGTGTAAGAGACATAGGGGAAATATTAGAATATTTAATGTAATTAATGTATGTATAATAGAGGACCCAGACAGAGGACAGAGCTATAATAGGCGGAAGCAGAATAAATAAAACATGAAGCACTCCTAGGTACACGTATAGCAAAACTGCTGAAAATAAAAAACCAAAAATATTAAAATGTAGTAGAGAAAAACAGACATGCAACAATAGCAGATATTTTAGGAGGGGAATATATGAAGTTAATGTGTTCTGGTATCTTTTATTTATTAAAAAACAAAAAACAAAAAAAAAACCTAAACCAAACCCTTTGCCGTAGTCAATTCCAACTCATGGAAACCTCATCTGTTACAGAGTAGAACCGCTCCATGGGGTTTTCTTGGTTGTAATCTTTACGGAAGCAGATCGCCAGGCCTTTATTCTGCAGTACCAATGGGTAGGTTCAAAGAGCCAACCTTGTAGTCAGCAGGCAAGTACAAACCATTTGCACACCCAGGGACTTTGTTAATTGTCCAGGAAGTGAGAAAAGAAATATACACACAAACATGGATGAATCTTGAAAACATTACGCTGAGTGAAGTCAATCACAAAAGGACAAATATTGTATAATCTCACTAATATAAAATACCTAGAATATGCAAATATATAGAGATCAGAGTTTAATAGTTGTTACCAATTGCAGGTGGGAGGGGAAAAGGGAAACTATTATTTAGGAAGCACTGAATTTCTGTTTATGGTGACGGGAAATTTGGCAATGGATATTGGTAATGGCTGCACAACATAATTGATATAATTGGTGTCACTGAATGATGTGTTATTATGTTGTCGTTAGGTGTCGGCGAGTTGGTTCCGACTCATAGCAACCCTGTGTACAACAGAACAAACACTGCCATTCCTGCACTGTCCTCACAATCATTGCTATGTTTGAGTCCATTGTTGCAGCCACTGTGTTGGTCCGTCTCTTTGAGGGTCTTCTTCCTTATTGCTGACCTTCTACTTTACCTAGCATGATGTCCTTCTCTAGGGACTGGTTCCTCTGTATAACATGTCCAAAGTAAGTGAGACAAAGTCTTGCCATCCTTGCTTCTAAGAAGCATTCTGGCTGTACTTCTTTCGAGATGGATTTGTTCATTCTTCTGGCAGTCCGTGGTATATTCAATATTCTTTGCCAACACCGTAATTCAAATGCATCAATTCTTCGGTCTTCCTTATTCATTGTCACACTTTCACATGTATATGAGGTGACTGAAAATACTATGGCTTGGGTACACATAAAAAATGTTGAATTAGCAAATGTTGTGTTATCTGTGGAGCCCTGTTGGCACAGTTGTTAAGAGCTCAGCTGCTAGCCAAGAGGCTGGCAGTTCAAATCCACCAGCCACTCTTTGAAACCCTACGGGGTAGTTCTCCTCTATCCTATAGGGTTCACTATGAGTCAGAATCGACTCGACAACAATGGGTTTGGTTTGATTTGGGGTTACCCATTGTTTTTACAACAATAATTAAAAAAAAAATGTGTTGATATTGTACCTGTACCTTTAAATATGACCCTGTTTGGAAGTATGGGGTTTGTTTTGTTATATTAATAAGGTCATACCAGAGTATGGTATGTCCTAAACCTAATCACTCTTGAGTTATAAAGAGAGCAGAACAGACACAGGTACACACATTGTGGGGAGAGGAAGACAGAGAACACTAAGGATTGTTGGCATCTACTAGAAGCTGAAATAGACAAGGAAGGAACTCCTCTAGAGCCATGTCCTGAATTTGGACTCCTAGCCTCCTGAACTGTGAGAAAATTTCTGTTGTTTAAAGCCACCCACTGTGGTATTTATGGAAATCCTGGTGGCATAGTGGTTAAGTGCTATGGCTGCTAACCAAAAGGTCACCAGTTTGAATCCATCAGGTACTCCTTGGAAACTCTACGGAGCAGTTCTTCTCTGTCCTATCGGGTTTTCATGAGTCAGAATCAACTTGACAGCAATCGGTTTTTTGGTTTTGGTGGTATTTATGTTATGGAGGGACTAGGTAACTAAGACAGACCACACTAAATGGACGGTGCATGTTGTAATTCTAAGATAATCACTACAAGAAGAATTAAAAAAGCTATATAGCTGCCATGCCAATAAAATAGAAAAATGGAATAATAAAGAGTGATCAATCCAAAAGAAAGGCAAGAAAAAAGATTTAAAAGGGGCAGGCAAATAGAAAGCCAATAGTTCGTAACATGATATATTACAACTCAACTATTTAAAATAACTCCTTAATTTTAAATTGACTAAATGGTCCACCTAAAATGCAGTGGCTATCAATATAATAAAAAATATAAACTGAATTTTATGCATCTTTAAACTTTGTTGTAATATTTTAGGATCTAAGACATGATCATTTTGCAAATGTTCCACGGGTGCTTAGGAAGAATGTGTGTTCTCTACAGATGATTCAGAATTGTACAAATGTCTAATAAATCAAGCTTGTTATTTGAGTTAGTCAGTTTTCATATATCTTTGTTAAATTTTGTCTGCTTGACCTAGCAATAATTTCAAGAAGTATGATGAAATCTCCAACACTGATGATGCTTTTGCCAATTTCTCCCAAAGTCTTATCAATTTTTGATGATATATTTTTAGGCTGTTTAGTTATGTGGATAAATATTTACAGTCTTCTCCCTAACAAAGGGAGAAAATAAATATTCTTTTGGCATTTCCCTTTCTCTATCCTGCCATGAATTTGATTCTGGGTTATTAGAGATATATGTTCTTATTGCTTCTTTTGGTCATTTTTTTTTTCTTACATTTTAACAAGCTTTTCCAAGATATTTGATTACCATTATTTATGATGTCATTTAATAGTCTCTGCTCTCTGTCTTATCATTTAGTTATTTCTATGAAATGCCTTTCCAATATGGGTCTTTGTGGCTAACCTTCTATGAACTTATACATCTGAGAAAATTTTAAAAACTGGGCTGTAACATTTGAATAATATTTCAGAGATCTTGCCAGTCATCATTTTAATAATATTAGCCCACTTCTTTTTTTTGCATCCAGTATGGCTATTAATGTTGACCTGAGTCCTGCTCCTTGTTAGGTGTTCTATTTTTTTCTTATGGAAGATGTTAGAATTTTCTTTGTTGTTATTTGAAATTCCAGGTGTGAATTTTTCTTTTTTCTTTTATTTTCCTTTAGTACCCAGTTGGTAATCTCAGAGTCTTTTCAATCCAAGGTCATTCTCTTACTTTTTTTTTAATTTAGGGAAACTTACTTCTTTAGTGCTTTAAATATTTCCTCCTAATTACTGTGATTTTTCTCTCCTTCTCAACTGTTATTATCTGGCTATTGACAGGTCTAGTCTCTTTATCTCTTAAGTTTACCTTTGTATTTTCTATTTTTCATCCTTCCAGTTTCTGGGGAAATTTTCTCAATCTGATATTCCAAATTACTAATTCACTAAGCAAGTGTATTCATTCTATCAGAGTCCTGAGTGACACAAATGATTAGGTGCTCGGAGCCAAAAGGCTGGCCATTTGAGTCCATCCAGAGGTGCCTTGGAAGGAAGGCCTGGTGATCAGTAGAAAAACCAGCCATTGAAAACCTATGGGGCACAGTTTTCCTCTGACACACATAGGGTTGCCATGAGTCAGAATTGACTCCTGGGCAAGTGTTTTTGTTTCGTTTTTATCCATTTTACTATTTATTCTGTCTATTATGACCTTATTTCTTGGCCATTTGGTTCTTCTTTAAGATCGTTGTTGTTATATTCTGCTAATAACTTCTTTCAGGTTTACATAACAGCCAAACAAGTTACAAAGCAAATTTATAAACATGATTTCAGCATTTTTTTTTTTTTTACGGAATTATACTTAACGTGAGATGTGGTTGTATTTTAATATATTTAATACGATGTGCGTTTTCCTGAAAAGGAAAAAGTGCCTACAGAACTCGAACTGTTCATGTTCCCAATAGAGGCCGAATGTAAAATGGGTGAATTCAAGAAGTAAAAACTGGGGGCTGCAGGATTACACAAAGTGTGGCAATATTGGGATATTAGAGAGGGGTTTTCTTTTTTTGGAAGAGTCTATATCTGAACAGGGATTTGATGGTGGTGGTGTACAATAATGATGTATTCCAACCATTAAATTTAGGAAAGTCAAACGGTTTGGAATTTTTTTTGGGGGGGGGCAAAAATATGCATTTTGTCTGGTTCTAGCTCAACTGGATGGAATACGGACTTAATGTGAGGAAACCGGTTTGCTAACAGTAACGTGATCGTGTTTATCTTTGTTTCTTCTCCATTGCTGTAACTAGAAATTACTTAAAAAAAACAATGGCCTCAGTAAAGGATACAAACAAAAGCCTCACCAGGAGACCCCTTTACCTGAGAACTGCAAATTACCAGCCTTTCCTTCTCTGACAATAAGCTGAATGTGTGCCAAGGGGGACAGGCTTCTCTTGTTCGCTCAGCTGCCTGTCAGCAGCACATCACCTGTCTCGACTCACCTCCTTCCTTGGGTGAGCTGGGACAAGAGAAAGCCGCCTCTCTTGTTTCCCGCCTCCAATGTGCTCTTGCGCGCCTCCCCGCCTCCTGCCTGTCCTGCCTGCCCCGCGTCTGCGTCTCGTGCGCCCAGGTGCCCGCGCGAACTGCGCATTCACTTGCCCTAACGCCTCAACTGCTGTTATTCGGCCCGGGCTCCAAGCCAGCGGAGCCATGTTCCTTCTTCTGCTCCTTCTCACCGCACTTGGCCAGCTGCACGCAGGCCTCAGTAAGTCCGCAGACCTGCTCCGGCACCCGTGCCTCCCCCAGTCTAGGCTTCTGAGAGGCTTTGTTCCCTGAAAAAAAAAAAAAAGAGGCCGCCTGTATTTTCGGGCCAACTTCCAGGCATAAGTCCCTCTGCTGTCCCCACCCGCTTTACCCGTGCCTCTTGCTTCAAAGTTTGTGACTAAGAAGGTAAAAGGGACAAAAATGAAATATGTGGTCTTATCCACATACAGAATTCTGCCATTCTAGGAATAATTGCATCAGGATAAAGAAGGCGTTCTGTAATAATTTCCTGATTTGACTACTGCCGTCCTCCATCTGCTTGCTCCCCTGGAAACAGCGCATCACCCTGTATCCAATATTCTACCTCTCTTGTCTGCAAAACCTTGGTATACCCGTGTTTTCTCATTTCCACACCTCTTTACGGCAGTGGATTTTGTTACTCAGTGTTAGTTAAGTTGAACTGTTTAGCTGCCAGTGTGTGCGTGTTTGTGTATGTGTGTGTGTGAGAAAGATAATAAAAATTAGAGATCTTGCCAAAGATTCAGACAAGGGTTCAGAAATTTGTAGGCAAGAGTGACCAGAAGGGCAGTGGCAAGGGAGAATAGATGTATAAATTGTACAAAAGGAAAAAGAAATGCATTGATAATGTAGAGAAACAAATGCAGAATTAGAAATGGATAATGTCAGATCACAGGTATTAAAATAACATCACTTATTTTTGTTTTAGATTCTCATAAAACAATTCTGCACACCACAATTCCTGAGAAGATTTCATCGTCTGACAACAAAATGGAAGCAGAAAATAATGTAATTGGAAAATGATAACTATTTGTATTTTAAATTGTAAAGGCCAGAGCAAAGTTACTGAAAAATAAGCAGGAATTCAGTTCTTGGGGGCAGAGTTGACAGCTAAGAACAGGTTCACAGCAAGGAGCATTTTGATGAGGATGAGTGTGTGTGATGTGTGTATGGGGGTGGGGGTGGGAGAGTGAATCTGTTGAAGATGAAGGATTTTAGAGCTAGGATCCCTCCAGGCCAGGACAAGGATGAGGCAAGCAAGCTAGGCACTCACCTCTGGTGCAGGAAGCTGGGATCCCACAGGATTAGAGTGAGGCAAGTGAAGTGAATCATGTAAGTGTAGGATCAGATTCTGTCTGTATTTAAAATGTGGATATTTTGTTCCTTGTGGATTTTTTTTTTTTATTAATTTTGATTTCTTTAATTATTGTGTGAAAATATTATTTATCTTATTGTTGTTGAGGTTTTGGCACCCTGTTCCTAGCCATGGTGATTCCCTCAGCTACTTGGTCTCAGCTTTCAGTGGATCAGTGAGGATCTGAATGGTGATGAGCCTCAGGCAGGACTGTCTGGTCATTAGCACATGGCTTTCACAGTTTGAGCCTAGATACTAGTAAACATTCCTTCTCTGATTATCCCCAGGAAAATGTACTTCTCAAATGGTTGCTTCTAGTAGAGGATAATCTAACACTTGCCATAATCACAAATCTTCAAATTTATTATTTTGTTAAGTGGCTTTTAAAAACCTTTTCTCCTTCTTTCACATAAATATTGACTGTATCAGGTCCTTGCCATGCACTTCCCCCAATGTGCTGAAGGTAACGTCCTGTACCCATATCCCATTCTTTTACCTTTTCTTCCTTTGGTATCTGGGCTTTATTTACCAACATGCATATCATACTCCCTGCTTCTCTCCTGAGTGAATTATTAGCCATGAGGCAGTATGTAAGCTCTACTCTAGCTTCCTTTTCTGATTGCAAAGAGGGGGCTCCATTTGACTTTTTGTTTGATTTCCTAAGATTAGTAATACCAACTTTTCCTCCCTATTACTTATCACTGAGCATACAATCTTTGAGTTCCCCACTTGTCCAATCTCTAGCATTTTAAAAAAGGCATTTAATAATATGGAAATTCGGGAGGTGAAGCCAAGATGGCAGAATAGACAGACGCTTCCGGCGAGCCCTCTTTACAACAAAGACCCGAAAGAACAAGTGAAATGAGTATATTTGTGACAAGCGGGGAGCCCTGAGCATCAAAGGCAAGCTTAGACAATGAACTGAGGGACAGGGGAAGGAATAGACCATTCAGAAGTGGAGAGGAGTTACCGGACCTGAATTGTGGGGAGTCCCCAGGCACCATTCCCAGAGCGGCAGCAGCAGCGGCGGCAGTGGGCTGGTCCTAGCGTTTGGCCACAGTTTCCTCAGGAAGAAGCAGCCAGCCGCACAGCTCACTCACACCTCCGTAACCTGAGGAGAATGGCGCTCTTGGCAAAAGCTAAGTACTTGTGTATATTTTACCGCGTCTCCCCACCCCCAAGCCGGCTTCAGCGGCTGAATCCCTGGGCCTGAGATAGGCCATGCTGAGCAACTAGAGCCATCCTTCCAGCCTTGGGGAAGGAAAAAATTTGCAACTGGGTGGAAAAGATAATTTGCTAGCTCCAGTCACTGGGGGAGCTCAGGACAGAAGTGGCTCCTGTCCAGGCATAAACTGTCCATGGACCTTGAGTACCTTTCCCTTCTGCATGGACCTGTGTGAGCCTATTTTGGGACAATAGGCCCTTGTTTGCAAACTCCAACCATTTCAGCTGTGCGTTGAAGAGGTGGGTGTTTGACATTTGACATTGCTTTGCCTATTAAACAAGGTCGTCACCTACCCACATCAGGGCCCTAAGGACTGGTAGCTCCACTCAGATCACCTAGCCACCCGCGACAGGGGTCCAAAGATAACCGGTACCTCCCAGTCCTTACAACCAAAAACTTTGGGTGCCCATCGTCCGTCTGCAAAACCCACCCACTAGCACCCTCTAGGGAACAGGGACAGGTTTTCCTCAGAGACACTTGAGGGTCAGTTCTCATCCCCCTGCCTTGTTCAGAGCATGACCCCCTGCTGCAATCAGATACTGGTATATACGCCAATCACCTCTTCCCCTCTAAGACTATAGGACAGAGCCTGTACCACACACTTGATGATCAGCTACCTGGACACCTGAGCTGAATTCATACAAGAAAACTGAATGGACTCCTAGACTGATATACCTGAAACAGCTCTAGCCAGCTGGGAACAGGACACCAGAGCTCCAAAGGTGAAGTTAATCAAGCTAGCTCACTCAAGCAACCCATAGGGATATACCAAAACAAAACAAAGCAAGCAGCTATGATACAGTAAGCAAGCATAAACTAATACAATAACTTACCGATGGCTTGGAGACAACAGTCAATATCAAGTCACATAAAGAAACAGGCCATGATCACCTCAACAGGCTCTCAAAACAAAGAATCCAGGGATCTTCTAGATGAAAGTGCATTTCTGGAATTACCAGATGCAGAATACAAAAGTTTAATATACAGAACCCTTCAAGACATCAGGAAGGAAATGAGGCAATATGCAGAACAAGCCAAGGAACACACAGATAAAGCAACTGAAGAAATTAGAATGATTATTCAGGAACATAATGAAAAGTTTAATAAGCTGGAAATATCCATAGACAGACTGCAATTAGAAATTCAGAAGATTAACAATAAAATTACAGAATTAGACAACTCAGTAGAAAGTCAGAGGAGCAGAATTGAGCAAGTAGAAGGTAGAATTTCTGAACTCGAAGATAAATCACTTGGCACTAATATATATGAAGAAAAATTAGATAAAAGAATTAAAAAAAATGAAGAAACCTTAAGAATCATGTGGGACTCTATCAAGCGAAATAACCTATGAGTGATTAGAGTAGCAGAACAGGGAGGGATAACAGAAAATACAGAGCGAATTGTTGAAGACCTGTTGGCAGAAAACTTCCCTGATATTGTGAAAGATGAGAAGATATTTATCCAAGATGCTCATCGAACTCCACGTAAGGTAGATGTTTAAATAAAGTCACCAAGACATATTATAATCAAACTTGCCAGAACCAGAGATAAAGGGAGAATTATAAGAGCAGCGAGGGATAAACGAAAAGTCACCTACAAAGGATAGCCAATAAGAATAAGCTTGGACTACTCAGCAGAAACCATGCAGGCAAGAAGGCAATGGGATGACATATTTAAAAAATTGAAGGAAAAAAATTGCCTGCCAAGAATCATATATCCAGCAAAACTGTCTCTTAAATATGAAGGTGAAATTAAGACATTTCCAGATAAACACAAGTTGAGGGAATTCATAAAAACCAAACCAAAACTGCAAGAAATACTAAAGGGAGTTCTTTGGTTAGAAAATCAGTAATATCAGGTATCGACCCAAGACTAGAACACCGGGCAGGGCAACCAGAAGGCAACCCAGACAGGGAAATCCCAAAAAACAAAGCAAGATTAAAAAAAAAAAAAAAGCCCCAAACAAGGTATCAGCGATGTTATTATATAAAAGAAGGCAACGTTAAAATAATAAAGAGGGACTAAGAAGTGTAATCATACACCTTCCATATGGAGAGGAAGATACGGTGATACAAAGAAGTAAGCTAGTTTTAAATTTAGAAAAATATGGGTAAATAATAAGATGACCACCCACAAAGGAGACAAACTATCCTACTCATCAAAATAAAATAAAAACAAGGGAAAAATACAGACTCAGCAGAAACAGAATCAACAACAACAAATGTGATTAAAGGACAACATATAAAAATATGTAAAGAAAATCTACTCAGCACGTGAAAAGAAACTGTCAACAACACACAAAAAAAGAAATCAAAATGATAGCACTAAATTCGTACCTATCCATAATTACCCTGAATGTAAATGGACTAAATGCACCAATAAAGAGACAGAGAGTGGCAGAATGGATTAAAAAACAAGATCCGTCTCTATGCTGCCTACAAGAGACACAACTTAGACTTAGAGGCACAAACAAACTAAAACTCAAAGGATGAAAAAAAATATATCAAGCAAACAACAATCAAAAAAGAGAAGGAGTAGCAATATTAATTTCTGACATAATAGACTTTAAAGTTAAATCCATCAGAAAGGGTAAGGAAGGACACTATATAATGATTAAAGGGATAATACATGAAGAAGATATAACCATATTAAATATTTATGCACCCAATGAGAGGGCTGCAAGATACATAAAACAAACTCTATCAGCATTGAAAAGTGAGATAGCTCCACAATAATAGTAGGAGACTTCAACACACCACTTTCGGTGAAGGACAGGACATCCAGAAAGAAGGTCAAAAGACACGGAAGATCTAAATGCTGCAGTCAACCAACTTGACATCATAGACATATACAGAACACTCCACCCAACAGCAGCCAAGTATACTTTCTTTTCTAGTGCACATGGAACAGTATCTAGAATAGACCACATATTAGGTCATAAAGCAAGCCTTAGCAGAATCCAAAACATTGAAATATTACAAAGCATCTTCTCTGAACATAAGGCCATAAAAGTGGAAATCAATAACAGGAAAAGCAGGGAAAAGAAATCAAACACTTGGAAACTGGACAATACCCTGCTCAGAAAAGACTGGATTATAGAAGACATTAAGGATGAAATAAAGAAATTCAGAGAATCCAATGAGAGTGAAAACACTTCCTATCAGAACCTTTGGGACACGGCAAAAGCAGTGCTCGGAGGCCAATTTATATCAATAAATGCACACATCCAAAAAGAAGAAAGGGTCAAAATCAAAGAATTATCCCTACAACTTGAACAAATAGAGAGCAACAAAAGAAACCCACAGGCACCAGAAGAAAACGAATAATAAAAATTAGAGTTGAACTAAATGAAATAGTAAACAGAAAAACAACTGAAAGAATTAACAAGACCAAAAGCTGTTTTTTTGAAAAAATCAACAAAATTGATAAGCCACTGGCCAAACTGACAAAAGAAAAACAGGAGAGGAAGCAAAAAACCTGAATAGGAAATGAGATGGGCAATATTACAACAGACCCAACTGAAATGAAAAGAATCATACCAGATTACTATGAAAAACTATACTCAAACAAATTTGAAAACCTAGAAGAAATGCATGAATTCCTAGAAACATGCTACCTACCTAAACTAATACAAACAGAGGTAGAACAACTAAATAGACCCATAACAAAAGAAGAGATTGAAAAGGTAATCAAAAAACTCCCAACAAAAAAAAAGCCCTGGTCTGGACGGCTTCACTGCAGAGTTCCACCAAACTTTCCAAGAAGAATTAACACCACTACTACTAAAGGTATTTCAGAGCATAGAAAAGGACAGAATACTACCAAACTCATTGTATGAAGCCACCATATCCCTGATACCAAAATCAGGTAAAGACACCGCGAGAAAAGAAAATTATAGACCTATATCCCTCATGAACATAGATGCAAAAATCCTCAACAAAATTCTAGCCAATAGAATTCAACAACATATCAAAAAAATAATTCACTATGACCAAGTGGGATTCATACTAGGCATGCAGGGATGGTTCAACATTAGAAAAACAATTAATGTAATCCACCACATAAATAAAACAAAAGACAAGAATCACACGATTTTATCAATTGAGGCAGAAAAGGCATTTGACAAAGTTAGGCACCCATTCATGATAAAAACTCTCAGCAAAATAGGAATAGAAGGAAAATTCCTCAATATAATAAAGGGCATTTATTCAAAGCCAACAGCCAACATCACCCTAAATGGAGAGAGCCTGAAAACATTCCCACTGAGATCGAGAACCAGACAAGGATGCCCTTTATCACCACTCTTATTCAACATTGTGCTGGAAGGCCTAGCCAGAGCAATTAGGCTAGATAAAGAAATAAAGGGCATCCAGATTGGCAAGGAAGAAGTAAAAGTATCTCTATTTGCAGATAACCTGATCTTGTACACCGAAAACCCTAAGGAATTCTCCAGAAAACTACTGAAACTAATAGAAGAGTTCAGGAGAGTATCGGGATACAAGATAAACATACAAAAATCAGTTGGATTCCTCTACACCAAAAAAAAGAACATCGAAGAGGAAATCACCAAATCAATACCATTTACAGTAGCCCCCAAGAAGATAAAATACTTAGGAATAAATCTTACCAGAGATGTAAAAGACTTAGACAAAGAAAACTCCAGTACACTTTTGCAAGAAACCGAAAGAGACTTACATAAGTGGAAGAACATACCTTGCTCATGGATAGGAAGACTTAACATTATAAAAATGACTATTCTACCAGAAGCGATCTATACATTTAATGCAATTCTGATCCAAATCCCAACGACATTCTTTAATGAGATGAGGAAACAAATCATCAACTTCATACGGAAGGGAAAGAGGCCCCGAATAAATAAGGCATTACTGAAAAAGAAAAACAAAGTGGGAGGCCTTACTTTACTTGATTTTAGAAACTATTATACTGCCATAGTAGTCAAAACAGCCTGGTACTAGTACAACAACAGATACATGGACCAATGGAATAGAATTGATAATCCAGACATAAATCCGTCCACATATGAGCAGTTGATATTTGACAAAGGCCCCAAAACAATTAAATGGGGAAAAAAACAGTCTTTTTAACAAATGGTGCTGGCATAACTGGATATCCATGTGCAAAAAAATGAAACAAGACCAATACCTCACTCCATGCACAAAAACTAACTCAAAATGGATCAAAGACCTAAATATAAAATCTAAAAGGAGAAAGATCATGGAAGAACCTACAGATTGGGAAAGAATTTTCAGCTATGACATCTCCGACCAGCGCCTGATCTCTAAAATCTATATGATTCTGTTAAAACTCAACCACAAAAAGACAAACAACCCAATCAAGAAGTGGGCAAAGGATATGAACATGCACTTCACTAAAGAAGATATTCAGGCAGTTAACAGATACATGAGCAAATGCTCTCGATCATTAGCCATTAGAGAAATGCAAATTAAAACTACGATGAGATTCCATCTCACTCCAACAAGGCAGGCATTAATCCAAAAAACACAAAATAATAAATGTTGGAGAGGCTATGGAGAGATTGGAACTCTTATACACTGCTGGTGGGAATGTAAAATGGTACAACCACTTTGGAAATCTATCTGGCGTTTTCTTAAAAATTAGAAACAGAACTACCATACAACCCAGAAATCCCACTCCTTGGAATATACCCTAGAGAAATAAGAGCCTTCACACAAATAGATATATGCACTCCCATGTTTATTGCAGCTCTGTTTACAATAGCAAAAAGCTGGAAGCAACCAAGGTGTCCATCAAGGGATGAATGGTTAAATAAATTATGGTATATTCAGACAATGGAATACTATGCATCGGTAAAGAACAGTGACAAATCTGTGAAACATTTCATAACATGGAGGAACCTGGAAGGCATTATGCTGAGTGAAATTAGTCAGATGCAAAAGGACAAATAGTGTATAAGACCACTATTATAAGATCTTGAGAAACAGTATAAACTGAGAAGAACACACACTTTTGTGGTTACGAGGTAGGGAGGGAGGGAGGGTGGGAGAGGGTTATTTACTGATTAGTTAGTAGATAAGAACTACTTTAGGTGAAGCGAAGGACAATACTCAATACAGGGAAGGTCAGCTCAACTGGACTGGACCAAAAGCAAAGAAGTTTCCTGGATAAACTGAATGCTTCAAAGGTCAGCGGAGCAAGGGCGGGGGTTTGGGGACTATGGCTTAAGGGGACTTCTAAGTCAATTGGCAAAATAAATTCTATTATGAAAACATTCTGCATCCCACTTTGAAGTCTGGCATCTGGGGTCTTAAATGCTAACAAGCGGCCATCTAAGATGCATCAATTGGTCTCAACCCACTTGGATCAAAGGAGAATGAAGAACACCAAGGTCACACGATAACTATGAGCCCAAGAGACAGAAAGGGCCACGTGAACTAGAGACTTACATCATCCTGAGACCAGAAGAACTAGATGGTGCCCGGCCACAACCCGATGACTGCCCTGACAGGGAGCACAACAGAGAACCCCTGAGGGAGCAGGAGAACAGTGGGATGCAGACCCCAAATTCTCATAAAAAGACCAGGCTTAATGGTCTGACTGAGACTAGAGGAATCCCGGCGGTCATGGTCCCCAAACCTTCTGTTGGCCCAGGACGGGAACCATTCCCGAAGACAACTCATCGAACATGGGACTGGACAATGGGTTGGAGAGAGATGCTGATGAAGAGTGAGCAACTTGTATCAGGTGGACACTTGAGACTGTGTTGGCATCTCCTGTCTGGAGGGGAGATAGGAGGGTAGAGAGGGTTAGAAAATGGCAAAATTGTCACGAAAGGAGAGACTGGAAGGGCTGACTCATTAGGGGGAGAGTAAGTGGGAGTACGGAGTAAGGTGTATATAAGCTTATATGTGACAGACTGACTTGATTTGTAAACGTTCACTTAAAGCTCAATAAAAATTATTAAAAAAAAGATCATGGAAGAAAAAATAGGGGCAACGTTAGGAGCCCTAATACATGGCATAAACAGTATACAAACATTATTAAGCATGCAGAAGAAAAACTAGATAACTGTGAGCTCCTAAAAATCAAACACCTATGCTCATCCAAAGACTTCACCAAAAGAGGAAAAAGTTTTCAGCTATGACATTTCGGATCAGTGCCTGGTCTCTAAAATCTACATGATACTGCAAAAATTCAACTACAAAAAGACAAATAACCCAATTAAAAAATGAGCAAAAAATATGAATAGACACTTGACTAAAGAAGACATTCACGTAGCTAACAGATATATAGGGAAATGTTCACTATCATTAGCCATTAGAGAAATGCAGATCAAAACTACAATGAGATTTCATCTCACTCTAACAAGGCTGGCATTGATCTAAAAAACACAAAATAATAAATGTTGGAGAGGCTGTGGAGAGATTGGAACACTTCTACACTGCTGGTGGGAATGTGAAATGGTACAACCACTTTGGAAATCGATTTGGCACTTCCTTAAAAAGCTAGAAATAGAACTACCATATGATCCAGCATCCCACTCCTTGGAATATATCCTAGAGAAATAAGAGCCTTTACACGAACAGATATATGCACACCCATGTTTATTGCAGCACTGTTTACAATAGCAAAAACATGGAAGCAACCAAGGTGCCCATCAATGGATGAATGGATAAATAAATTATGGTATATTCACACAATGGAATACTACCCGTCGATAAAGAACAGTGAGAAATCCATGAAACATTTCATAACATGGAGGAACCTGGAAGGCATTATGCTGAGTGAAATTAGTCAGTTGCAAAAGGACAAATATTGTATAAGACCACTATTATAAACAACTTGAGAAATAGTTTAAACTGAGAAGAAAACATTCTTTTGTGGTTACGAGAGGGGGGAGGGAGGAAGGGTGGGAGAGGAGCATTCACTACTTAGGTAGTTGATAGGAACTACTTTAGGTCAAGGGAAAGACAGCACACAATACAGGGGAGGTCAGCACAACTGGACTAAACCAAAAGCAGTTTCCTGAATAAACTGAATGCTTCGAAGGCCAGCGTAGCAGGGGCAGGGGTTTGGGTACCGTGGTTTCAGGGGACATCTAAGCCAATAAAATCTATTAAGAAAACATTCTGAGTCCCAATTTGAAGAGTGGTGTCTGGGGTCTTAAATGCTAGCAAGCAGCCATCAGAGATGCATCAATTGGTCTCAACCCACTTGGATCAAAGGAGAATGAAGAACACCAAGGACACAAGGCGATTATGAGCCCAAGAGACAGAAAGGGCCACATTTACCAGCAACTACATCATCCTGAGACCAGAAGAACTAGATGGTGCCCGGCTACAACCGATGACTGCCCTGACAGGGAACACAACAGAGAACCCCTGAGGGAGCAGGAGAGCAGTGGGATGCAGACCCGAAATTCTCATAAGATCAGACTTAATGGTCTGACTGAGACTAGGAGGACCCCAGTGGTCATGGCCCCCAGGACTTCTGTTGGCCCAGGACAGGAGCCACTCCCGAAGCCAACTTTTCAGACAGGAATTGGACTGGACAATGGGTTGGAGAGGGATGCTGGTGAGGAGTGAGCTTCTTGGATCAGGTGGACACTTGAGACTATGTTGGCATCTCCTGCCTGGAGGGGAGATGAGAGGGTGGAGGGGCTTAAAGCTGGCAAAATGGACATGAAAAGAGAAAGTAGAGAGCAGGCTGTCTCATTTTTTAATTGAGAGTGTATATAAAAAAAAAATAGCAAGTTGTATTTGGGTTTTTGTGTGAGAGACTGACTTGATTTGTAAACTTTCACTTAAAGCACAATAAAAATTATAAAAAAATATGGAAATTCAATGCGTTTAACTCTAGCAATTTAAAAAGACTCCTTTTATTTGTTTCTACAGGCAATTATTACTAATGTGGGCTATGACTGTATTTTAATAGATCTGATATGATGTGAGGTAGGACTTGCAAAAGTAAGCACGCCTAGGAACAGACAGAGAGACCCCTCAGATTTGGCAAATAGAAACACAGGACATCCAAGTAAATATGAATTATTTCTAATTGTGCATATACACATAAAAGAGAAATATCACATGGGACATCCTTATATTGGAAATTATTTGTTGCTCATCTGATGTAAATTATAGCAATCGAGAGTACGCATCTCTTTCTTTAATTATATTTCCCTGATAATTTTACTTTCCTTATCTGTTTCTCCTCTTGCAGAATTTGCTTATCAATTTCTTTGCAGTTACAGCCCCTTTTGCATTTATATTGAAACATGGTAGCTACAGTGATCGTATCCAACTTATTTCATTCTTTTGTCCATCGAAGATTTGTGCATGAGAAAACTCACTAGACCTTAGCGTTATGAGATAGTGTGTTGAACATATGCTTACAGAAAATTAACAACCCTGAGAATTGCTTTTCTTAACTTTCTTTTTCATTCTCTGTGATTATTTTGCATGTCTTGGTCAACAACTTTTTAAAACGTCCACTGACAAAAAAAGAGCTTTGTTGTCAATATTTATTCCCTTCTTCTCCAACACTACATATGATGATCCATTTTTCCCATAAATAAATCCTTTAAAAAAAAAAAGCATTTGGTAGCACTCATGTAAGAGAATCAAAATTTTCAAGGAATTAAACCTATTTCAAAAGTAGACATAACAAGTGCTATAATAATTATCCACTTCAAGTTAGAATTTCTTTTCCTGTTCATAAGTAACATTGTCTTCCTCAAGGAGAGCCTTGTCACTAACTAGATAGTAGACAAAAATTATCTTGGGTGAAGGGAAGGACAATGCACAATACAGGGGAAGGCAGTACCACTGGACTAAACCAAAAGCTAAGAAGTTTCCTGGACATGACCAAACACTTTGAGGGACAGCATTGCAGGGACGGGAGTCTGGGGACCATGGTTTCTGGGAACATCTGGGTCAATTGGCATAGCAAAGTTTATTAAGAAAATGTTCTGCATCCCACTTTGGTGTGTGGCATCTGGGGTCTTAAAAGGTAGCAAGCGGCAAGGAAAATATTAGCCCAAGAGACAAAAGGGGCCACATAAATGAGAGGCTTCATCAGCCTGAGGCCAGAAGAACTGGATAGTGCCCAGCTACCACCAGTGATGGCCCTGACAGGGAACACAGCACAGAGTCCCTGATGAAGCTGGAGAAAAGTGGGGTGCAGAACTCAAATTATAGTAAAAAGACCATATGCGATGATCTGACTGAGTCTGGAGGAACCCCATAAGACATGGCCCCCAGACTGTCTGTTAGTCCAGGACTAAAACCATTCCTGGGGCCAACTCTTTTCAGACAAAGAATAGACTGGACTATAAGACATAAAATGATACTTGTGAAGAGTGTGCTTCTTATTTCAAGTAGATACATGAGACTAGATGGGCAGCTCCTGTCAAATGATGATCCGAGAGAACAGTAACACTACAGTTACCTCAGTATCAATTGGAGGGGCTTAGGAGCTGTTTGTTTGAGCAGCATTATCCAGAATGAGGACAGGACAGCCAACATTTGTACTTTTGCTCCAATTTTGAATAAACATTATCTCCATCTTTATGCAAACATTCACCAAAATTTGTATCTATTTTGTCTCCACCAAAAGCAGCACATTTTTTCTCATTGACTCCTAACTGAAAAAGGGAAGGGGGTCTTACGTGAAAGAGCCATTTAAGCAAATCTTTTTCACTAGAAAAATATTGCACAAGCAAAGTGTATGTTTTTTTCTGCATTGTGATTACTTGCACCTGTGCCTATGCCCCAATACGGTGACACATTTAGGTCTTTGATAATCTCTGTAATAGAAAATGGAGCAGTTACATTCTTTAATTGTTGCAGTGGATTTCATCCTGGCCCTTGAAAACTTGCTTGCAATTTTGTAATCAGAAAATAGCTCTGATAGTAATATGTTCAAACTGCCACTTCAGTTGAAAGACTCACGATGATACACAGTGTGGAAAACCATTACTTCAGCTGCAATTCTTACATCTTCGTCTGATTTTCTGTTAATAAAAAAAAAATTGTTATTGTATCACCTTCTTTAGTGCTAATTGAGTAAATCACCCATCTCTTATGCTTAGCTCTTAGTATATGCTGATTTATATCTGACTTTCCATGATTTTTATGTCAAATGAAGATTTACACATTGCACAAAGAGCTTCAAAAGGACTTTTCCCCCATTTAATACATTTTCACTGTTAAGAATATTCATCACCAAATTTACACTAGCATTTTGGCAATTTAGGGTTCAAATATACACAAATACAAAATAGATAATTACAGCCAAGGTAAAAATTGAAAAATCTGGAATTGAATAATTTCACAGCTGCCATCAGTGAGCCTCAAATCTGAACTCATAACTAATCCTAAACAGGTGTTCAACCATTGAAATGACTGCAAACTTGAGAACTAAAAATAAATTGAACGGGATATGAGATGCAAAAAAAAAAAAAAAGGGAGGGGGGGAGGGCACTCCTCTTTGCCTGTAGGAGACAGCTACCCTTATAAACATAGTCTTCTGAACAATACCAGAGATAATTATAGGAAGTTTTGGGAAACCTGGAGTTCAGGGGATTGACAGCTTTTCAGAAGAGAAAGTGCTTTAGTACTGACAGGCTTTCAGTTGTGTTAATGTAGTCATTGGAGTAAGTCTACTTGTGGACCATCTGACTTTGAGAAGTCTGGCCACTGGAGTGAGGAACTTACTGATTATTGTCTAGAAGCATGAGGCAGTCACTGATTGTCTGGCTTTCAGAATCTTGGAGCTGTCGTTGATTTGCCACCTTTCAAAAGCTGGTTATTTGAGTGAGGCTATGTTTTATGGTTGAGTGTCTGATTTTCAGAGCACATAAACTGACCCGAAGACATTATTTCTTATTAACCCACCTAACCCACTGCTGTCGAGTCGATTCCGACTCATAGTGACCCTATATTTCTTATTAAAAAATTGTTCATGACCTGGGACTTTGGCCAAAGGACAGTCTTCTTTTCTTGAATGTGAAGTTATCAGTCCTCTCACCTCGCCCCCACTTTGGACTTCCCTCAGACAAATGTTCAGGAGAGATAAGACATTGTCCAGATCTTTATTTGTGGAGGTTTGATTTTTGGCTAGTGTTGCCATTTGAGTGATTCAAGCTCTGATTATTGTGGTGGAAAATAGCTCTGCTTGCCCTGCCAAATTTTTGTAACTTATTGCAAAAAGCTGAATATAGAACATTCATGGTGTCCTGACAAAGTCAATATAGGACACAGGACAAAATCATTAAGTACAGTACATATTGTATATGTATTCAAAGCCTGGCAACTCTACACACATTCTAAGATGTATATGCCCTGGTGTACATGCTGTGGTTTCAAACCAGTCCAGGAAGGCTGAGACCATCCACCTCTGATACCAAATGTGTGGTAGATAATAAATCCCGCTCCACACGCCAACTGTGTCCTGTTGAAATCTCAGCTTCCCTTCCTGGTCAGTCCAGACCCTCGGTGTCCCACTCAGCCATTTCTCTCATTCCCATTCACCCAGGGCTAGGTCAGTGGGTACTGGCCCCTTCTCTCTCTCACCCACATTTATCCAGCGACAGTTCAGCAAGTACTGGCCCCTTCTCAGTTTCATAGGTCTGATAATCTGTTGAAACGACTCGAACTGCAGGAAAGGGCTATCTTTAATCCAGCAGAAAAAAAGGGCACAAACACATAGGGTTAGGTCTGGGAGGTATCTCAGTTGAGGAGCTTCGATGTTCCCAGGGGATGTGCTTACCCTCCCCAGAGCTGATGTTTGTGCTGTCCACCTCGGAAGCACCAATGAGCCTCCGTCTTTCAAAGCCTTTTATCGGCCTCCCCACGTGACCAGGATAGATTACATCATGCCTGCTGAGCCTTAGTCAGCATCAGGCCCATCTTGGTCTGGTTGGCCCCCACTCATTGGCCTCAGGTATGGTCCTGTGCTCAGGAACCAGGACCAAAGACCAAATTGTTTACCGCAAGGGGCTCCACTCCTCCGCCTAGCCCTGTATAATCCAACATCCCTCCCTGCTACCTTGCGTATCAGCGTGTGAGCCCTTGATTAGGTTCTGTCATACAAGACTCCATCATAGTAGACTGGAGTGATTTCTCCAGTTGGCCTCAAGACACAAACAGCTGTGTTGTGAACTACCTATGAGACCTTGTGGCAAGAAACTGCAGTCAGCCTCTACAAGCTGAGGGCAGCCCCTGGCTGACAGCTGATAAGAAAATGGAGACCTCAGTCCTACAGCTGGAAGAAGATGAATTCTGCAAACAATCGGTGAGCTTGGCCCCTAAACTCCAGATGAGATCACAGCCCCAGCCAACACCTTAATTTCCATCTTGTGAGACACTGACAGAGGATCCAACTAACCTGTGCTCGTGTGAGATAATAAATATGTGTTGTTTTAAGCTTCTGGATTTGTGGTAATTTGTTATGCTACAGTAGAAAATCTATACAAATATCTAGCATTATTTTGAATATATTTCATTTTATATGATGGTGTTGTTCATGTATTCAATTAGGTTTCTTTGTGCTTCCATCTGAACTTACGTTTTTAAGATCTCTCTTTGTTTCTCTATGTACACATACCTTTATTGACATATGTACATCAATTTCATAGGTTTAACAGCCACTGAGTATTCCACGCTGCACGTCTACTGCATTTATTTACCTAGAGTGATATTGTTGTTACTCTATGAGCACAGGGGATACTACGTGCATGCACATCCTCGTCTTTGTCACCTTATCGACCTGTGTAAAAGTTTCTCCGGAGTACATCCCCAGGAGTGGATTTGCCAGATCTTAGAGTATTCACCTACTTAAATTAAGAGTATTATCAAAATATTCTTCAGAACGGTTATACCAGTTTATATTCCCAACAACAGTGTGTGGGCTCCAGTTTCTTCATGTCCTTCTCTTCGTTTAGTATTATTCAGTATTGTGAGTTTTGTCATTCTGAGAGACCTACAGTGATATCTTATGGCTTATTTTAATTTGCATTTCTTAAATAATTACTGAGATAAAAGTCTTTTTATTAAGAGATAATTTATATGCAGCCAAAAGCATAAATCTTAAACAGTTTCTTGAGTTTTGAGGAAAGTGTATACTCTTGTGCAGCCAGAATGCTCCTTAGCAGCAAGGATGGCGAGACTGTGTCTTACATACTTTGGACATGTTGTCAGGAGGGATCAGTCCCTGGAGAAGGACATGATGCTTGGCAGAGTACAGGGTCAGCAGAAAAGAGGAAGGCCCTCAACGAGGTGGATTGACACAGTGGCTGCAACAAAGAGCTCAAGCATGACAACGATTGTAAGGATGGCGCAGGACCGGGCAGTGTTTCATTCCATTGTGCACAGGGTCGCTATGAGTTGGAACCGACTTGACGGCACCTAACAACATAACAACAACAACATATACTCTTGTAGGGCACCCTGGTGGTGCAGTGGTTAAAGCACTTACTTGGCTGCTAACCAAAAGGTAGGCGGTTTGAGCCACTAGTGCTCGCTCCTCAAGAGAAGGATGTCGCAGTCTGCTTCGGTAAAAATGTACAGCCTTGGAAACCCTGCATGGCAGTTGTACTCTGTCCTATAGGGTTGCTATAAGTCAGAATGGACTCCATGGCAGTGGGTTTGGCTCTTGGTTTTTGATTATATACTCTTGTAAACAACACCCAAGTCGAGATAAAGAACATTGCAGAAAATTCCTTTATGTCAATTTCTAATAAATCCCCATCACCCCAGAAGCACTGTTGTGCTTTCTGTAATCATAAAGTAGTTTTGCCTATTTTCAAACTTTATATAAATGAGGTCATATAATATGCCTATAGGGCTTTTCATCTCTGTCTCTCCTTTATGTGGCTGCTCCAAACTTTATCCTCTGGTCCTTTAGAATTTGAAAAGTCTCCATAAGGCATGCTGCTTTTCTTGTCCTGCCCTAAGATTAAAATCCATTAACAGAGATATTTTACCTTATGCTATTCCCTTTTTTGAAGTGTTGGCTCTTTTCTAGAATGTGCTTGCTTTTGTTTACTCTACATTGCCTTCAGGTGTGTTTTGATTAGAATGTATGTTATCTGTAGTAGGGTCAGTTCTGGTAGGAGCTACTTAACCTTAACAGAAGTGATTTAAGAAGATCTTATTTTTCATTTCTTAAGTATTTTTGTATTTTTGTTTATACTTTTTATTGAGGTATACATTCAGTGAGTGCACAATCTTAAATTTATAGATCGATGATATTTAATATACACTCTTCTGGATATAGAATACACACACTTCTGGATGTAGAATTTGTAGCATGCTGGAAGGTGCTCTCCTGTAGCCTCTTAGTCAATAGCCCCAAATGTTACCACTATTCTTATTTCCATCAACATAGATTAATTGTGCCTATTCTTGAAATTTATGTACATGGACTCACACAGTATGCGATCTTTTTTTATGTGGCATCTTTTATTCAACTTTATAAATATCCAGAGTGCCATTTAAGTGATTCTTCCCAGAACATTTATCTGTTCCAAAATAGCTTGCACACTCAAACACACTTAAAAAAACCAAAACCAAATCTGTTGCCATTGAGTCGATTCCAACTTACACGCTTAAAAAAAGTTTTAAATGTCGGCTACTCTTGCTGAAAGAATTGAAAAATGAACCAAAAACATAATTTAATGACTATTGAATTTTCTGTTACCTTCTATGGCATTTCCAGACATGTGTCTGCTCTCTGTCTTTTCCTACATTCTATTCCAAAGGATAAGCTAAGTAAAATTACATTTATTATGTTATGTTGCTGGAGTGTAGTACATTTCTTGTAGCTCTGTCTCCTGGGAGTGTCTCTTCCAACGATCATGGCAGTTCTCTTTCCAGGAGAGCGGGAAGTGAGTAAGTAACAGGTTTCCTCAAGTGAGATGGGCATCTTTGGTGTTTGCCTTGGACATGGTAAACGAATGGGGTGTTTCTAAGTCAAAAAGTAACAATCATCAGGCAAGCTTACCCCCCCAGAAATGTGAGTAACGGCATATAGCAGGCCGATCACTGCTCTGTGGGGCAAATTATCCGATAGGCAAGGTACACACGAGCTTACTTGTGCCTATTTACTAATCTGTAGTGATCATGTGAAATTGTTTGTTACGGATTAGTAAATGAGCACAAGTAAGCCCGTATTTACCTTGCTTGCTGGGTCATCTGCCCCTGTCAAGAGGGTTTGATTCTGTAGGAAGATGCTGTGGGGTTGGGAGAGAGACAGATGCCAGATATACCTAGAAGCAGAATCTTTGAAGTGGTGGAAAAATGTGAAATTGTTCACTACAGATGATCTGGTAAGCAAGGTAAGCACTGTGCTTACTTTGTCTATTAGATAATCTGCCGCTGGTGTTCCATCACCTAATTCTCAATTCAGAATCTTGAGGCTTCAAATACTGTCATGGGAAGGGAAGTACATGTAATGCTTATGTATTATTATTAATTTGGTCAATCTCTTTAAGCATAATTTAGAGTAAAAAATATTTAATGTATCTCATTTGCAAGTATTATTGAAATTCTTTTGGATATTCATGTTACAGATTGCTTATATCATTAAAATAGAAGGAAGACAATATTTAATCCATCTCAAAAAGCAGTGAGTATTTTGTTTCAAAGCTTAATTCTTTGGTTTCTTGATTTTTATGACTAGAATGATTTCAGTTCTAATTTATTGATACCTACTATATATGGGGTATTGGGGAAAATCCTAGACATGCAGAAAAGAATTATGCATTGTCCACAGTTAAAGAATTTATAATAGAGGGAGATAGGCTGAGACTCATACATATTGAAACAATTTTATTATAATGTGGTGTTATGACAATGGAGCCCTGGTAGTGCAGTGGTTAAGAGCTCAGCTGCAAACCAAAAGGTTAATAGTTCAAATCCACCAGCTGCTCCTTGGAAACCGTATGGGGCAGTTCTACTCTGTCCTATAGGGCCACTATGAGTCAGAATTGACTCGACAGCAATGGGTTTTGTTTTGTTTTTGGTACTATGATAAAGGTGTACATAGGATTCTTGGAAGTCACAAGGCTTTTTGGAGGAAGAGGAGACTTGGATCTTGAGGGAAGATACCTAGTTATATAAAGAATAGGGGTAGGGAAGAGGGACATTCTATTTAGAAATAAAATCTTGTGCCAAACACGGAGATGTGAAACAGAGTGGTTTCTCTGATAGGAAAAAAGCCTATGTGATTTATTAAAGAACATACTTTTTGGAGGACAAAAAGTAAAAGATACTGGAGGAATAGGCAGGAGCCAGGTTATAGAAGATCTATAATGCCATGGTAAGGATATTGGGAGCCAAAAATTGTTTTAAGCACTGTGTTGATATGGTAACATTGAGTCTTCGAAGGCTGTTTTTGAGGGCACAAGAGTAGAGGTGGGATGACCACTTCTATGACAATATAATTGTTTACATGAGTGATGATGGTGGTCTGTACAATGGCATTGGTCATAGCACTGGAAAGAAAGATTCACTGTAGTTTGAAGATTGATTTGGTTTGGTAATTGGAAAAAAGTGAGGCATCTAGAGTGATTTAGTTATTATGTGAATAATGGGTAGGTGATGGTGTAATTAAATGAAGCCAGAGGTAAAGACATATTTGTGGGAAGAAGGGGTTAGTGTTTTTTTCAGTGCTTGTAAGACATTCAGGTTGGATTTTTCCACTAGGTAGGTGGGTATAAGAGTCAGAATCTCTGAAGAGAGGTTGGCATAGGGATATAGATTTAGGAGTAATCAGTAGCTTGCCTATAATTTTTAAAAAATGAGAGCATGTTACTTAGCTTATAGAATGTTTGTAAATAGACTGGTAGCTAAAAACTGAACTCTGGGAAAGAGCAATGTTATGGGTTTTTTTTTTTTTTTTTTTTTCTAGTAGGTAGAACAAAAAGAGCAGCCAACAGGGAAGATCAAGCCTGAAGGGAAGAGAAGCAGACGTGAATTGTGATGTAAATTAAGCGCTTGGACTTAGGGGTCACAGTTTTCAAATAGAAGCTAGAAGTCCAGTGCAATAATGATTTATAAAATGTCTTTTGGGTTTACCATTCTGGTGGTTATGGATCTTTTCCAGAGTGGTTTCAATGTAAATCACAATTGAAAAAGTGAAAAAAATGTGTGTAAATGACTCTTTTGATGAAATACGTTGAGAATATAGAAAATATATGGAATAGTTAGGGTAGGACACAGGGTCAAGGGAGACTTATTTAAGATGGCAGTGACTTGGAAATAACCTTTTTAAAACAGTCTTAGGATAAAAAATAGAAAGGAAGGGCTTGAAACTATAGGAGAGAAAAAGTTTGTATCTTCAGTATATGGCACAAGATGAGATCAGAAGCACAGGTATAGCAATTTGGTTTAAACAAAAAATGTCATTCTTTGGAACTAAAGATAAGGAGTGTGGATGGGTACAAGTGAGCTAAAAGTGAAGGGACATGGGTATTATTGGAATGGCTGACAAGAATGATGTCAAGTTCTTGAGTAGTTACCGAGGGAAATGAGAGAAAATTCTGACCAAGGTTATTGAGAGGAACCTGGCATTTTAGTTGAGGTTTAACCCATTGACGTCAAGTTGATTCCGACTCACAGCTGAGGCTAGTGCACATGCATTTAAAGCAAGCCTAAGTAAACCTAAATTCTCCCTTAACCCTGCATTTTAATTTTGAATTTTGGGTATAAAATTTGAAATCACAGAATGCTTGCTAATGACAAAGATTTGAAAGGTCTGTGCTGGAAATCGGCGGCCTATATTATTTGACTATTTGATGACTCTGGTAATTTGGGTTGTTCATTAACACTGGTATTATATATTGCTCTTGTTAAAATGCCTATTTTAGTGCCTAACTTATTGTAAGTGATAGAGATGCATTTGGACACTAGAAAGGATAGTTGATTAGCACAATTTTAATCCGTCAGTAAAAAGACAATTTATGAAGAATGATTTTTTTCTACTTCTGTTTTACAAGTTGAATATATTTTTATTGTTTTTCCCTAGGTCATTTCTATCTTTGGCTTCTGTTGTTTCTTCTTATGACAAAAAGGATACCCTACATTCTAAGTCTTTAATATTTCAGGTAAGACTTAAGTTTTTTTTTTTTCTTACAGATTTCTTATTCTAGATTTTCTAAAAAAAAAAAGGTGACTATTTCGCAATTGCTATAATATTATTTTATACATTCACTGGTTCAGGAGAAATATTTTACTTCATGGTAACATTGGCTAAACCCTCAAAGTGTAAGCAATGGATGTAGAAAGAGAAGTGAACTTCCACATTGAATAACTTTGGACTGGTGTCTTTTTCTACCTGGCACAAATTCATGAAATAATTACCAGTCATATTAAAGTACCGAGGTAGCTAACTTAAAAATAAATGACATATGTGGGGTTGTTCATTTTAAAATTGAGTTATCCTTTTTTTCCCCCTTTGTCTATTATTTTTTCAGATGGATTGCAATTATCAAGGATATGTTGCGGGCTTTCCAAATTCACTTGTGACACTCAACACTTGTTCAGGACTCAGGTTGTGGCCTTATTATGGATATTCAATTTGCCAGTATCAGATCCTGCTAGTCTGTGAATTGATCCTCCATATATGTTTTCTGGTTTTATGGTCATCTTTGTTATTTTAATTCCATAAGAGACTGAACCAGAATTACCAACAAAATAGGGGTGGTCACCTTGGCAGCATATGTTCCTGGTGGGAGGCTATTTGTTGACATTGACAGAATCTGCTGCTTGAGGCTTTGAGCAATCTTGAGTTTAGGGTGTGTTGATTGGTCTCTTCGCACTTCTTTAATTTTCTTAAATTCTTTCTATTTTTGTCCGATTTCTTAATTTCCTGGGATGATTGGCAATTGTAGAATGCTTGAGTCTGATTGGCACTTTGGCTCTGCACTCAGTTTTTAGGGCTATAATATCTTCAGTTCAGCCCACATGAACAAATGACTTAGGACCTTAAATGGCAGAAGAGAGTTTGCTTTCAAAGAGAAGAAAGAGTCCTAAGGGACTGAGCTACAGGCTGGTGTAGAAAATCCGCACACTAGGAAGGGGTCTTACCCTGTTTAAGCGCACAGATCGACACCACTACCTGCTTTCTTTAGGATAGGCAAGGTATTTCTCTTAGAATATTTGTAATAGAAGGCAATATAGGCATCCCATGGTACAGTGTCCAATTCTGAGGTATAACCTCAAAGGATAAAGAGATAAAATAGCAAAACCAAGGTGTCTTTAAATCTAAAAAAATGAAAAAAATCTTAGCCATAATTTCTCATTAGAACATTAGATTTGGTAGAATAATTTCAGATTTGTTTTGATTATTTTAACATTCAGGGGAATTTTGCAGTTTCAAAACATCTCATATGGAATTGAACCAATGGAGGCCATATCAGGGTTTGTGCATATGATTTATGAAGAGAAAAATGATAACATTAATGTTCCTCTCTTACGGGACAGTGACATTTCTGCTTGGTCTAATGATTTACAGTCTAAAGCCAGAAAAAGCTCAAAAGTAAGTGTTGACTCTTTTATTTTGATTTACCACATTGGAAATTATTCACTACAACTTTGTGAAATGAAAAATGCTTTCAGGCAGAGTTTGATTGGTAACTTTCAAACCTTAAATTTATTTTATTTTCTCATGAGGGCCCTGCCTGAATTTTTAAATGGCTAGACAATAAATTTAAGCACTTTGTTAGGCTCATCATTTGATGAAAGTTTAGCAAAAACTTAGGTAATTAATCCTGGAAACATGAAGGTGTGAATGTAGGACTAAAAGAGACAAAAATAATTTTTTCATGTAGGGATTTGGATACTTTATGTACAATATTATTTTTTCCTTAATTACTCTGATAATGTAGGTGGAAATATGTTATTTGGATTTCTAAGTTAAGTCTTTGCTTTAAGAGTTCCAAAATGGACAACGTAAATAGCTAAATAAGGTCCACGTAAGGAAAAGTGATGAATTCTTTCCCCACAAAGGCCTGCAAACGGCCATAAATAATGCAACTGACTCTAGTGAATGGCTGTTGCTTGTAGACTTGAGAAGAATTTTTCTAAACTTATTGTTTGCCAAAAGTGGCTTCCTAATAATTGGCAGCAGAAAATTCAGCAACATAGAAGACTAGTATGAAAATTATTAGTATTATGAAAGCCCAGAAAAGAAAAGCTTTATGTTATAAGCTTAACGTTTACAGTTTCAGTTATTGCTAACATCCAAGGATACTTGGGTTCTTACATAGCTGAAGAATTCTCCTTGAAAATTCTTCCTGATAAGGGGCACTTTTTGAACTAGAATCTTCTAAATAGTACCTACGTTTTGTATTTGAAATCGACCTAGTTATGTAATTAGAAACACATCTTTCAGCTTGTTTCTGAATATAATTTCAATGGAAGGCAATTTTCTAGAAATTCTCAGGACTCATTCTGTGTGTTTTTCAGAGAACTGAATTTTCCAACTTATCACCTCGATACATTGAAATGCATATTGTCGTGGATAAAAATTTGGTAGGTCCTATTTAAATGCATTGTTTTTTAAATGGTTTAATATTTGTCTTTAACTCAATTTCAAAGATCAAGTGGATATTTTCAACCTTTTTGATAAATGTCCATTTTGATTTTGCAATTAATACATTCTTAAAAAGTTATAAATAAGTCAAGTTTTTGTTAATTCATTGAGTGTCTTTGCAGGGTCTCCAAAAGCTTTTGTAAAGTGAAGTATCTTTCCATTTCCTGAGTGAAGGACTACATCTGCAGTTAAACGATAGATTAGAACTCCTCCAAACTCTCAACCCCTGCATCTAGCAGAGGGATACAGCAATAGTATTTAACTGGCTCTTAGCTTCATTGGAATGGTGAATTATGAAACAAAGAGGCCACTTCTTTCAAGCAAAGGGCAAAAAAACTTCTGCTTTGTTCTCAGTTTTAGGTAAATTAAAAGAAAGAAAAGTGAACACCAATCTCACTTTGAGAATTCACGACTATAATTCAGCCCCTGCATGGGTGTAGGCTTTGAATTTGTACTACATTTTTTTTTTTTTTTTTGATGGAGTTAGGGAATTCTAAGCCTTGAGGCTACATTTGTCCCAGGTTGGTAAAATCCCAGGGCACCTGATAGAAGCAAATAATATTTCTCTCTGATGGAACACAACATCAAAATAGTACCTAAGGATACCTCAGGATTCCCACAGATGAATGCCAGCCATACCAGCTCAAAATCCATAAGGAAATAAGCCTATGAACAAGGGTCACCAAAATAAGAAACAACAGATTTAGATCTACAAAATCTTGAGATATTAAAAATTTAAGATATATGACAGCGTAGAACCTCTCCATGGGCTTTCTTAAGCTGTAATCTTTCTGGGAGAGCCCTGGTGGCAAGTGGTTAAGAGCTCAGCTACTATCCAAAAGGTTGGCAGTTCAAATCCATAACCACTCCTTGGAATCCCTATGGGGCATTTCTACCCTGTCCTATAGGGTTGCTATGAGTCAGAACTGACTCAATGGCAACTTTTTTTTTTTTTTGTAGTCCTTATGGAAGCAGATCACCAGGTCTTTCTCCTGTGGAGCCAGCAAGCTTTTGGTTAGCAGCAGCGTGCTTAACTGTTGTGCCACCAGGGCTCCTTCTCATAAAGTTAAAAAAAAAAAAAAAAATTTTTTTTTAAAGTTAGGGGTAACAAAAATTGAAGTTCGTGGCTAATTTGACCCAGTACAAAGCCAACACAAATAATATTTCTCTAAAAATACAAAACAGAAGGAAGACAGCGGAATTTTAAGCATAGCCAACAAAAAGAAGGCAACTAAAGAGAGAAAAAAAATATACGTTAAAAATATGTCTCATAAATGTGGAACAAATTTGAAAGCTAAGGTAAAGGTAGAATATTTAAACTCAAATATATAAGAGATTATATTAGGTGTAAACACCAAAAAAAATTTAGGTGTAGAGGGACTAAACACAAAAAAAAAAAACAAACAAAAATAGCTGTCTAGTCGATTCTGACTCAGAATGACCCTACAGGGCAGAACAGAACTGCCCCATAGGGCTTCCAAAGGAGCAGCTGGTAGATTTGAAGTGTCAGCTTTTTGGTTATCAGCCAAGCTCTTAACCACTGTGCCACCAGGGTTTCCTTCATCACCATAAAAAAAAAGGAGTATAAATTGCACAACAGTCTGGGAAAACTGATTGTCATTATCTACTAATGTTGTTATCCTCTAACCCAGCATTTTTACTGCTAGGTAGATGTCCAGCAGAAATGTGTGTGCATGTGTACCAAAATAAATGAAAAGTAATATTTATTGTAGCATTATTTTAATAATAAAAATTATGTCTATCAATAGTAATAGATGTAATGACCATACAATGGAATATCTAACAATGAAAATATATGAAATATAACTACATCTGACATGGATTAATCTCATAAGCATAATATTGAGCAAAATAAATCTCAAAGAATGTGTACCAAGCCAATGAATTGCCAAGCCAATGAATGAACAAAGCAGAGAGACATGAGCCACTGCAGTGAGATACTTCCTGTCTGGAGTGACAGCACCACTTTTTTCTCATTTCATTGGCCAAAGTGAATCACCTGGCCATGCCTATCTTTCAAAAGGATGGGTACCTGAACTAGAAGATAACTGAATATTGGTAAGTAGGGGTAATGCCAGAGCATAGTGTCAAAACTAAACACAGAAGGAGATTCATATTCTAGAAAGAATTTGCTGTTAGAAAAGTAAGCATGAAAAATGTATGGATGAAGCTTGCAATTCCCAGTGTTAAAATTGGAAAACAAGAAGTGCAAAGAAAACAGAGGCAGTAATTAACAAAAGACAATGTTGTATACATAAACGAACATTAAAATTGATCAATTCAAGAGATGGTTTGTTGAAAAAAATAAATAGGCATAAAGTATAATTAAGAAAAAAAGGGAAGAAAACATGTTATAGTCTTAAAAAGAATAAAGAGAATGTGACAATGGTCCTGGAGAATGTCAGACAGCAGACAACTTTGAAAAAGCAAATTTGATGTCATCTCAAAAGGAGATAAGAATTTGAATAGGTCAGTTGCCACAGTGTTAGGCATAGATGATTTTAAAGGAGAGTTCTTTAAAATGTTTCAGGAATACATAATTCATGTGCTAATGCAAAATAGTTGGAAAATAGCAAAAAAAAAAAAAATGCGAGTTAACAATTTTAGGATATGCCCTAATATTTGCTTCAGATTATTTGTTTGCTGAATTATGACAAAGCACAAATGCACACACACACTTACAAGCAAAAGGCCCATCTTTCTTAAAGCTGTACGTTTCTTATTAAAATATTATATTAATTTTGACAGTATAATAGAGTTTAATGCAGTGATCACATATAATGGTGGTTTAATATTAAATGATGTATTAATAAAATGCATTGCATCAATTGGTCAAAAGACAAAAATCATGATCATTTTGGTAGGTTTCAAAAAGGCATTTGATAAAAATTCAACCCCAGTTTTTATAAACGTTTTAGTGAATAGGTGTTCTTCAACATGAATTAGAATACTCATCTTACAATGAAAACCACTTGGTGATGAAACATTTGAAGCTTTGCATTGCAAAATCAGGAGCAAAGCTCACGTACCTGATATCAGCTTTACTGTTTAATATTGTGCTGAAATTTTTAAGCAATTAGATGTAGAAAAGCTTATTGGAAAAAAGGAGAAATTAGAACATGTGTACATTGTGACATCAAAGAGCTCCATACACAGTATCCAGGATCAATTTTCCAGTAAGCCTTTCACTGAGGATTTTTCCTTTCTGTGTATACATTTTTGGTCTGGGATTATATTTATTTATAATATAAAAAGTAAGTATTATATTTTGAAATACCAAATTTTAAAAATGTACGATTCCATTTTGATAAACCATAGTGCTACAGGTTGAGAGCATTAAGCATTGTCTAAAATTATGTTATTAAACATTTTAATTATTTCACATATGTTAATTATAATATAAATTATATATTAATTATTTGTATTATTTATAAATCATTACTTATTGAATTTCAATTGGAATATATCCTTATGGATACTTTAGAATACAGCACGTTGTACAAGTAGAGGCTATATGATAGATAAATGACATGTATTAGTTTTTAAAAAATAATTCATCTTTTTCAGTTTGATTACATGGGCTCTGACATAAAGGTCGTAACACAGAAGGTTATTCTGATCGTTGGCCTTGTTAATGCTGTAAGTTTTTTAAAAAACTTCTGTTGATATACTTTATAGAAATAAAGTTAATATGAAATTGTGTATATAGTATTTTGCTGCGCTGTTGAAGAGTTTCCATAATCAAAGAGTCAACTTAAATGTCTTAAATATATTTTTATAAAAGTTTAATGTAATGTTCAAATTTATTTAAAATTGTTCATTTATCTTTTCCTCCTAGATGCTAGCCCAGTTAAAATTGACTGTTATAATATCTTCCATAGAAATCTGGTCAAATAAAAACCAATTTTCTACTACAGGACAGCCCAGTGATTTATTAATTAGGTTGGTCGAATGGGAAGGCAAATATCTTGTACCTCAACCCCATCATAATACATACTTTTTTGTGTAAGTATAGCATTCTGTATTTGTATAGCATTAAAAGAATAACCCAAAATGACTTAATATGTTAATTATTTAAAATAAGCATTTACTTAGCATATAGTCTGTTCTACAAATTTGATGGACAGCATGGGATGTCCCAGCTCTCTAGGACTTAATGTGAGACAAGAGTTACAAACTTAAAATCACCTAATATAAGTTACAAAAATGTATTGAACTAACTAAAAGAACTTAATTATGAGTGATACAATTTCTTTGATTTTCCTCGGCTTATAAACTTTTGGCACATGTTATCTTATCTGTACATTCTTTCATCCAATTAATTCTTATATTTTTACTTCCTAATAAAATTAATATATTGAATTGTCAGAGTATCTACAGAATGATGCACAGAAAAATCTATTTCTCTTGAGTGAAGAAATGAATAAGTAAGTCGCGGGGCTGTAAATGTAGCCCAAGCCCAAGCCCTTTGCTGCCTAGTTGATTCCAACTCATAGCGGCCCCATAGGACAGAGTAGAACCGCCCCATAGAGTTTCCAAGAAGCGCCTGGTGGATTCGAACTGTAGACCTTTTGGTTAGCAGCCATAGCACTTAACCACTACGCCACCAGTGTTTCCTGTAAATGTAGAGGGAACCAGAATGACAGCCATTATAATAAGTGCAATGATATCTTGCATAAACTATTAGTCCTCAGCCTTATGTTTCTTGATGTTTGTCAGATTCAAAATTGACAAAGGGATAATGAAATGTCCTTAACATTGAAGCTTTTAGAAAAAACATAAATACTGTTGTAGAATTCAGAGTAGCATGTTGCTTAAACCTGAAAATCCATTGTTGTTGAGCATTTTTCGACTCATAGCGACCCTATAAGACAGAGTAGAACTATCCTATAGAGTTTCCAGGGAGTGGCTGGTGGATTTGACCTGCAGACCTTTCGGTTAGCAGCTGAGCTCTTAACCGCTGTACCACCAGGGCTCCAGCATAGTGCTTTAAAAAAAAAAAAAAAATTTTTTTTTTTTTTTTAATTTACGTAATAATTGCTCAGTGATGTTTGCTGTTAATGAAAACTATTTTCGTTTATGGTACCACTCTAAAATGTACTTATGAGGAAAATTATTATTTTCTTTTCTAGATTTAGGAAGTATCCTAGTTTTATAGGAACCACGTTTCCTGGAAAAATGTGTTCCAAGACTTATGCCAAAGGAGTTGCTTTGGTATGTAATTATTATCCAGTTTGCTCTCATAATTTTCACATTTAAAGTGTTTATTAATATTTTAAAGCATGAATAAATATATTAGTTTAATGTCTCCTTTATAGCTTTTTATATTACTAACTTGGAGCAGAAAAATTATATATTATTGCTTTAAGAAAAAATGGAACATTTAAAAATTGAAGTGATTATGATGTCATATTGTAGGTAAAATTTTCATTGTTTCAAACAGTGGTATGCCATGCATCAGTCTTTATTATGTATTCAACGCAATTTTATGTTAATTATTAAATGTATTCACTTTCAATTTTTTTCTCTAACTTAGTAATTGGTGTATACTATGTGAGTTTTTATTAAATAATGGCTATTTTTCTCTTACGTATTTTATTATTGCGTTCAATTCTTTAGTATATATTTGGGAGGAGCAGACTGCTGTTGGGAAGAAGTGGCAATAGAATATTCATAATCTACTGTTTTCTGGGATAAGTGAGAATAAACTCTTATGGCAACCAAGTTATAAAAATTAGAGAGGATAACCAACTAGAAAGTGCTTCAAAAAAATAAGTCCGCGCTATGATTTTTATGCTGACCTATTTACTGCTGTGTCTAAAAGGAGAATTGGAAACAGATGATAAAATTCATCATTATCACATAGGTTACTCAGGAAAGGCTTATGGACATAATTGCCACCCTACGAGTGTTTTTGATGACAAAACTGAGATTACCGATTAGTAATTGTTGTCCTACTTGAAAGTGGTGTCTCCGAAAGTCACACAATTAGTGATCTGAAAAAAAAATCTGAGTCTTGCCCAAATGATTCCATATTTTTTCTATGCCTACATGTAAATAAAATTTTTTACCTTCCTTGTGAAAGGCCAGTTTGCTTGTGTTCTAATTTACTGTGAAACTCTTCTGATTTATTGATGACTGTCTTTTAATACCTTCACAGACAAATGTCTGAAAAGTGTCACTCAAATGAAGTATCTTTATTTGTCAGCTTATCTCTCACTCATTCTTCCGGGCACTCCATTCTGAATTTTCTACTACCACATCATGGAAACGGCTACTGGTCTCATTAATACTGCTTCTGTACTGTAAAAAAAAAAAAATTCTCTTCTTGAGTTACTATGCTAGTTTCCTGTGTGTCTTCTGGAAGCTTTATTGTTTTTATCTTTCACATTTAAATCTACCACCTATTCGGATATTATTTTTATGTATGGTGTGAAGTAGAACTCTAAATTCATTTTTTCCATATGGATATCCCATTGATCTAGTACCATTTATTGAAACTACCATTCTCTACCTACAGCAATCATCTTTGTCCTAAATGAAAAAGTGACCATATATATAGAGGTGTATTTCTAATATTTCTTTTCTGTTTTATTCTCTTTTTGTTTATCCTTGAACCAACACTACACTTTAATATCAGGTAGAGTAAATGCTCCTTTTTTTTTTTTTTTTGAATATTGCCTTGGCTATTCTTTGTTGTTGTGTGCCATCGAGTTAATTCTGACTCATAGCGACCACATAGCAGTCAATAGGATAAAGGAGAACTGCCCCTTAGGGTTTTCTTGGCTGCAGTCTTTATGGGAACAGATTGCCAGGTCTTTCTCTCACAGAGTGGCTGGGTGGGCTCAAGCTGCCAACCTTTTGGTTAGCAGCTGAGTGCTTAATCATTAGGGCTCCTTGGGCTATTCTCAGCTCTTTGCATTTCCATATATATTTTAGATTCAGCTTGTCAGTTTTCACAAAATATTCTGTTGAGATTTGGAATGGGATTACATCTAAATTGATATCCATTTGCAGTTTGAACATAGGTCTGGTAGGAAAAGGGTACCTGCCAACAGAGGTCTGTGTGCTTTCGCTAGATTAAATTTAGCACAGGTTGGGCATTGTTTGACTACCTTATCTGAATCCCTTTAGAAGTGACCCCAGTAGCATTTCTTCATTCTTTTACTGTTTTATCCCATCCTAAATGATCTCTTAAATGGAAACTAGTGGCCGCTGGGGTGTGTAAATCCTTAGGGAGTACATACTGATTATTTGGTCCACTCGAAAATTCTGCTTGCTGGTTTGTCTGACATCCTTCAGATTTCCATTGATCTTGTTCAGAGGAAGGGGCAGCTTTTTGATGTTATGACAGGCTATGCCATTTTTCTTCCCCCACTTTTTCTGGAACCTCAGTCCGAGGTTCAAGTAAGGGGGTATTTTGTCCATTATAACAAATTTGGCATTGGTCCTGTCCAAAAAGTGTATGGGGGGAGGGAAAGAGGGTTCGATACCTTTTATTTTCAGTCCCTCCAGCCATTAGCATTAAACTCTGACACTAGCCCACTTCCTATCTCATAAAGATAACGGGCTACGACCTTAAAATTTCCCCCAGAAACTTCGATCTAAAAAGGCAATATGATCTTCCTCCCATATAGATTTGATTTCAAAGAGACAAGTTAATAATAATGTAAGATGGAGACCTTGAGGTATTGCTGGTCTGCTTCCGGGCGCCATCCATAATTGGGTGGTGACGTCTAGGTAACCATTCTTTTGAGACCCAACTAAGTACCTCTTCTTCTGGAGTTAACTGCCGGTGTTGTTTTATTATTTGAAAACATGGGTAAGTTATGAATGGTGATTGGGAGTTAACACGAGGAGGGGGAGGATCTCTAATTCTTTGACCTTCAGATTTTGGGGAGCCTGTAGTAATCCCTGGAAACCCTGGTGGCGTAGTGGTTAAGTGCGGTAATACGGCTGCTAACCAAAGAGTTGGCAGTTTGAATCCGCCAGGCGCTCCTTGGAAACTCTATGGGGCAGTTCTACTCTGTTCTACAGGGTCGCTATGAGTTGGAATCGACTCGATGGCACTGGGTTTTCTTTTCTTTTCTTTTTTTTGGTACTAATTCCCTTAAAATGAGTTGAGCTCCTATTTTTCTCGATTGTTGAGATTAAATATTCCTGAACGGGGGTATGAGCAGCCAGTTTAGCAGCTTTGTCAGCCAATCTATTTCCGTTTACTTTCTCTGTTTGGGGGCCCTGTTTGGGTTGATGATCTTGTATTTTTATTACCGCAATTTCAGGAGATAATAAGAGAGCTTCCAGCAAATTGGCCACTAAAGTACCATCTTTATGGGTTGTCTTGAAAACTTTAAAAGTCCTTTCTGTTTTCATAACATTCTGAAATAAAAAATTATTCCATTGAGTAACGAAAATTGGTGTATATATTGACTGACTGGCCTTGTGCCAACTTACATTCTCTTGTTAAGGCTATAAGCTTGGTTTGTTGGGCTGTGCTTACCTCAGACGAGGGTCCGCTCTCTAATACCTCTCCCATGGTGGTAATGATGTATCCTCCTTGAAACCTAGAACTAGGAGCTTCAGATGTTATCTAGGAGCCATCTACAAACAGCACAAGTGAAGGGTTGGAGAGTGGAGTTTCTTGCAAATCTATTTTAGGAGAGAAAAGTTGATCAGTTAAAACAGTCATGATCAATGTCATTTCCATTGGGATCAGGCATGGGGTAGCTGGATTTAAGGCCCCTACAGTGTGTAATATAAGATTGGGGTCAACCAGAAGAAGGTCTTCATATGAAGTTAGTCAGCTAGCAGAAAGGTGTTGGGTTAGAGTAGAATTTCAGATGGCAGGAACTGCATGTGGAACATGCATACCTAGATTATTTCCTAATACTGTATCAGCTGTTATTTTTACCAATTTGGCAGTGGCTGCAACCACTCAAAGACATGGGGGATAAGCTCTGACTACCGGATCTAATTGTTTACTGTAGTACCCTACAGATCTCTGTCTGTCTCCATGCTTCTGAGTTACAACTCCTAAGGCATTTCTTTGTCTTTCCAGAAGGAGAAGAGAGAAATCTAAAGAATAGTTAGGGAGTCCAAGAACTTTAATGTGAGTTACAGATTCTTTTAATTTACTTTTGGCTTGCCCATCTTCCATAGACAGCTCAAAAGGTTCAGAGATATTACCCTTAAGATATACATTAAGCAGCTGTGCTAATAAAGAGAAATTTGTAATCCAGGCTCTACGATATCCACACAGTCCTAAAAATTCCTTTAACTGTTTCTTTGTTGTAGGTATAAAACCCGTTGTTGTCAAGTCAATTCTGAATCATAGCGACCCTATAGGACAGAATAAACCCCCCTCGTAGGGTTTCCAAGGAGCAGCTGGTGGATTCAAACTATTGACCTTTTTGTTAGCAGCCGAATGCTTAACCATTGGGCCACCAGGGCTCCTGTCGTAGGTACAGTATAGAAAAAAGATAGCTTCTTTTCATTTTGGGTCAATTGAGATTCCTTTTGCTGAGGTTAAATAACCAAGATCTTTTATTTGTGGAAGAGAAAACAGTAATTTTTCCCTGGGCACCTTATGCCCTCTAACAGCCAGATGATATAGTAACAGAAGACTATCCTGTATGTTGGAAACCCTGGTGGCGTAGTGGTTAAGTGCTACGGCTGCTAACGAAAGGGTCGGCAGTTCAAATTCTCCAGGCGCTCTTCGGAAACTCTATGGGGCAGTTCTACTCTGTCATACAAGATCGCTATGAGCTGGAATTGAAATGACGGCACTGGGTTTTATCCTGTATGTTGGAAACCCTGGTGGTGTAGTGGTTAAGAGCTACAGATGGTAACCAAAAGGTCAGCAGTTTCAATCTACCAGGTGCTCCTTGGAAACCCTATGGGGCAGTTCTACTCTGTCCTATAGGATCACCATAAGTCAGAATCGACTCCACAGCAACAGGTTCTTTTTTTTTTTCCTTTTGGGTCAGGGAACTCTTTTACCGTGGCCCAATATTTGGCCTTAGACCGTGAGTGGAAGGAGAGCTCAGGGTTCCTGCTTTGGCCCTTTGTTTAACTACCAAGGTCATGGTGGGCCCAGTAATTTCTGGCCTAGCAAATGGCATTTCAGATAAAGCCAGTTTCTCTAAGTCTGGTTAGAGATTGGAAGACAATGATTCCAATGTTGTACTGCCTTCCATTTCCTTTGTGCAATGTTAGAATTTGTTAGGCTTGCTTAGACGCTGCTTCCTGCAGGGAGGCAAATTTGTCATGATGTTGTTTTCGAGGTGTCTGAAAATACAAATTATAAAAAATTTTCCACTGTGGTTGTTTTACACTAGACCCATGACTTTCTAGTTTACAACTCATATTTTATTACTTTAGCCAAACCCAAACTGTTCAAGCCTCATGATCAGAAGTGAGATTGTGCCATTTTTCTGAATACTGACCAGCAGTGGCACAAAAGTTTAAAACTATGTAGGCAGCAGGCGTCCCGGATGGGGGGCTTTTGTCTCTGTTGTTATTATTATTTCCAACTTTCTTTTATTAGCTAACACAGAAAAGGAGACAAAAGACAGAAACACAACCATAAAATCAAGAACAGCAGTTTTACCGAAAGACATCCAGATGGAGCTCTCTCAAAAATCTCAAAATGAAGTTTCAAAGAGAAGTTACCAAACCAGTTTTTTAACAAGAATATATTGCAATAATATTTTCTATTATGCAGGAATGCAATAAAGTTCATACTTTGATGGCGCTTACCTCAATCAGAGGATTTCTGAAGGGGACGTGGAGTGCAAGAAGTGCAATACAGTGGATCTCCAGTGGTGCCAACCAGCAGTCCAGGTCTCCTGGGGATCCGATGAAGAGTTCACTAAAGAAGACCCTGCTCACGCTGCGCCAGCCTGCTGTAGTGAAACAACTTTTACCAAAGCCTTCTGCCACAAAGACATTTTTATCGTGACGTATCAGAAGACAAAAATGGGAAATTGCTTACAACCTAAAGATGGGCTGTAAGCACTCAGGCTAGAAACAGACCAAAATTCAAAGAAGTATACTGTATAAGTACTTTTTATATAATTCTGACAGGTGCAGATTCATTATGAGTAAGCACGTGCCCTTTACAATCATTGGACGTGTAACTGTGAGTAAACTACTTACAGATTATGACTGGTTAAAGTAAAGAACTAAGATCATGATTGGGTAACATTTTCTTGTCTTTCTTTTCTAACAATTTGGGCTCTTGGTTGAGGGGTTCCAGGCCTGTCATATGATGGTTTTTCTTTATTTCTTAGGTAGGCTACATGTGATATCGTGTGGATCTTCAACATGCTTCCTGGGGTAAATTGTTAGCTTAGGTGCGCACATGAACTAGTTAGAGCACTCTGTCCTACTCCTTTGATATAATTTCTTGTTTCAAGTCCTATAGATTCTGACAAACAAGTTGGCCTTTTGTGGTTATGGCCTGCTATGGTTAGGTTAACCCTTTATCAAGTGCCATATCTAAGAATCCATTCTTGAAGACTAGGTGCTGAACTATTGCCCCTCTGTTTTCTTCTAAGAGTTTTAAGGATTTAGGTCATACGTTTAGGTCTCTGATCCATTTTGAGTTAGTTTTTCTGTATGGAGTAAAGTATGTGTTTAACTCCAATCTTTTGCATGTGGAAGTCCGGTTATTCTAGCACCATTTATTAAAGAGACTATTCCTTCCCCATTTGATGAATATAGCACCCTTATTGAAGATTAATTGACCATAGAAGCACAAGCATAACTCTATATTCTCAATTCTAATCCATTGACATCTATGTCTATCATTATAACAGTATCAGACTATTTTGATTAGTGTAGATTTACATGCTTTGAATTCAGGAAATGAGAAAGCCCTCCTACACTATTCATCTTTTTAAAAAATTATTTGGGGCCTTTGCAGTGCCATATACATTTAATGATTAGATTTTCCAGGTCTTCAAAGAAGGCTGTGGGAATTTTTGATGGAGATCGCATTGAAGTTATAGATTGCTTTTGGTAGCACTGACATCTTGACAATATTAAATCTTCCTATCCATGAGCATGACTAAGACAGAGTAGGAAGAAGGACCTGGCAGTCTACTTCTGAAAAAGAATTAGCCAGTGAAAACCTTACGAATAGCAGTGGTATTGGAGGAAGACTCATTAACAACCTGCGTCATGCAGATGACACAGCCTTGCTTGCTGGAAGTGAAGAGGGCTTGAAGCACTTACTGATCAAGATCAAAGACCACAGCCTTCAGTATGGATTACACCTCAACATAAAGAAAACAAAAATCCTTACAACTGGACCAATAAGCAACATCATGATAAACGGAGAAGAGACTGAAGTTGTCAAGGATTTCATTTTACTTGGATCTGCAGTCAACACCCATGGAAGCAGCAGTCAAGAAATCAAAAGATGCATTGCATTGGGCAAATCTGCTGTAAAGGACCTCTTTAAAGTGTTGGAAAGCAAAGATGTCACCCTGAAGATTAAGGTGCGCCTGACTCAAGCCATGGTGTTTTCAATCACATCATATGCATGAGAAAGCTGGACAATGAATAAGCAAGACCGAAGAAGAGTTGACGCCTTTGAATTGTGGTGTTGGTGAAAAATATTGAATATACTATGGACTGCCAAAAGAACAAAGAAATCTGTCTCAGAAGAAGTACAACCAGAATGCTCCTTAGAAGCAAGGATGGCAAGTCTGCGTCTTACATACTTTGGACATATTATTTGGAAGGATCAGTCCCTGGAGAAGGGCATCATGCTTGGTAAAGTACAGGGTCAGTGAAAAAGAGGAAGACCCTCAAGGAGGTGGATTGACACCGTGGCTGCAACAATGGGCTCTAGCATAACAACGATTGTAAGGATGGGGCAGGACCGGGCAGTGTTTTGTTCTGTTGGGCATCGGGTCGCTATGAGTCAGAACTGATTCAGTGGCACCTAACAACAACAACAACATCATCCATGAGCGTGGAATATCCTTCCATTTGTTTCCAAAAATGAAAACATATCCGTTGCTGTTGAGTCAATTCAGACTCGTAGTGACCCTATAGGACAGAGTAGAGCTGCTCATAGGGTTTCCAAGGCCATAATCTTTATGGAAGCAGACTGCCACATCTGTCTCCTATGAAACAGTTTGTGGGTTTGAATTACCAACTCTCATTTAGTAGCTGAGCACTCAACCACTGCACCAACAGGACTCCTTCCATTTGTTTAGGTCACCTTTAATTTCTTTCAGTAAAGTTTTATAGTTTTCCTGTTAATTCCTAGGTATTTTATTTTTAGATGTTATTAAAAATGGAGTTGTTTCCTTAATTTCCTTTTCAGATTACTTTTTGCTGATATAAAAACTCTACTCATTTTTGTGTGCATTGATCTTGTATCCTGCCATGTTGCTGAACTGATTTATTAGCTCTAATAGCTTTATTGTGGATTCTTTGGGGACTTCTATATATAGGATCATGTCATAGGCAAAAAGGAATAATTGTACTTCTTTCTTTCCAATTTGGATGCCTTTTATTTCTTTTTCTTGCCTAATTGCTCTGGCTAGGACTTCCAGTACAATACAGTCATGAACTGCATAATGTCTGTTCGGGCAACATCTGACTGCAGATATGTCCATGGTCCCATGAGATTATAATAGAGTTCAGAAATCACAGTTGGAGAATGGGACACAGCTGATGTAACTGGACATAGCAAACTCAAAATCCTCCTGCACACAACATGTATATCTCATGTGTCCCGTATTCAAAGCAATTGCACTGCCAGGCGTACAATGGTACAGTACATATACAACTGATAACACATATGTCTTGATAATTACAATAAATACAATACTATGTTACTGGCTTATGTATGTACTGTACTGTACTTTCTATCGTTATTTTAATGTGAACTTTCCCTATTTACAAATAAAAAGTTTACCATATAACAGTGTATGCTTTGACTTGTGGACGGGAGCATCCAATCTCATGTACTGTGAATCTCTTAAGTGTTGTGCTGTTATCTCTCTATTTAATTTTCTTTCAAAAATATTATAGTAAAGTACGTTATGGCTCCCAAACACAGCAAAACCAGTGCTAGTGATAGCAGCAGCGAGGGGCAAAGGAGAAGTATCAATCTGGAAGTGAAACAAAAGGTAGAAAATCAATTAACATGTTTGCACAACATCCAAATCATGTAACATCCTATTTCACAGAATGTATCATGGACGTTAAGTGACGTATGACTGTATTGAATAGTAGTGATGAGAGTGAGCATCCTTATCTTGTTCATGATCTTAAGGGGAAAACTTTCAGTCTTTCTTTATTAAGTATGGTATTAGCTGTGAATTTTTCATAAATGCCCTTTTTTGACTGAGGAATTTCTCTTTTATTCCTAGTTCGCTAAGTGTTTTTGTCATAAAAGCATGTTGGATTTTTTTCAAATGCCTTTTGTGCATTGATTGAGATGATCATGTGGCTCTTTTCCTTTGTTCTATTAATGTGGTGTGCTACCTTGATTGATTTTCTGATGTTGAACCACCCTTGCATTCCTGGAATAAATTCCACTCGGTCATGATATATAGTCCTTTTAATATGCTTTTGGATTCGGTTTTCTAGTATTGTTGAGGATTTTTACATCTATATTCATAGGGACTATTGGTCTGTAGTTTTCTTTTCTTATGGTGTCTTTGTCTGGAAAATCAGGGAGATGCTAACCGCGTAGAACAAGTTAGAAGTGTTTTTGTCTATTTCTGGAAGAGTTTAAGAAGGATTGGTTTATATCTTCTTTAAATGTTTGGTAGAATTCTCCAGTGAAGCCATCTGGTGCAGGACTTTTTTTTTTGATTGAGAGGTTATTTTATTACTGATTCAATCTCTACTTCTTACAGGCCTGTTGCAATTTTCTATTTTTCTTTGAGTCAGTTTAGGTAGTTTATATTTTTCTAGTAATTTGTTCAATCCATTTAGGTTACATAATTTTTTGGCATACAATTATTTATAGTATCTGTCTTAGGTTGAGTTCTCTAGACTAGCAAAACTGGTTATACATATATATATATACATACATACATATATGTGTGTGTGGTGCTACTCCCTCTACACACACACACACACACACACACACACACACACACTATATATTCAGAGAGAGAGAGAGATCTATAGTTCAAGGAAATTGTTCATGCAGTTGTGGAGGCTGGCAAACCCCAAATCTGTGGGTCAGACATCAAGTGGGAGGCTTCCTCTGACTCATGTGGTTGCAGGAGCTGATGAACCCAAAATTGGCAGGTCAGATGGCAGACTGCTGACTCACATTCCAGGAACCAGAGGTCAGAGGACGGCCAGTCAAATGCAGGATTCAGAGAGGGTGAGCTTTACCAGAACATCGATATATATTGGATGCAGGCCATGCCCCCAAGAAAACTCCCCTTTCAATTCTTTGGCTGCTCATATCAGATCACAAAATGGAAGATGATTACATAATATATGCCAAACGACTGAGAGTGATAACTTAGTCAAGTTGACATGTAACCTTAACCATCACCGTTCACCCCTTGTCAGCTTGGCACCCATACACATCTTCTTAAACCATACATAATCTCTAAATAAAGACAATTATAAAGTCATACTTGTGCCTAACATGATGCAGCTAACACGTGTACAACCGAAAACACACTAGTCCTATTTACATCTTCTCTTTTATAATAGTGCTCACTTCCACAGCACATATACTAAAATTGGAATGATACAAGGAAGATTAGCATGGCCCCTGCACAAGGATGACACACAAATTCATGAAGCATTCCATATCTGGAGCCCTGGTGGCACAGTAGTTAAGAGCTACAGTGAGCTATGGTTGCTAACCAAAAGGTCGGCAGTTCGAATCCACCAGCTGCTCTTAGAAACCCTGTGCGGCAATTCTACCCTATCCTATAGGGTCGTTATGAGTCGTAACAGCTCGACAGCAGCGAGTTTGTTTTTTCTTATTTTATAATAAGTAATGGAATAAGAGTTTTGTTTTTTTTTAATGGAATAAGAGAGGGAAGAAAACAAAGATATTTACCATATATCCTATAGGGTCGCTATGAGTCAGAATTGACTAGACCCCAATAAAGGAGAAATACTAAAAACAATGACAGTCTTTGTTTCTGGAACTGGTCATATGGTCATAGCTGGTATTTAGAACTATCTTCTTCCGCTATCCATTCCGTATTCCTTTTGCCCTCAGCAAGCACTTCAGCTAGCCATGGTTCTTTGCTTCATGAGGTGGCCCAAACCTTCATTCCTGAGGTGTCTGAGTCATTAGTAGTCAGGTTGGAATTGAGTTACTGTAGTTTTCCATTGACTTTCCTCACCAGGCATGGCAGTACTAAGAGACACCCTAAGGGATCTCCTGTATTGGAGAATACTCTTCCTTTCCTCCATTAAAAAAAAAAAAAAAAAAAACCCAGTTCCTCCATTATGTAATATCAATTCAATTTCTTCTTGGTATTCAGGATCAATCACACCAGCTGATATGATAACTCTCTTCTTTGCCTGTTTATCCAGAGGCATGAGGTGCTCATAGTGGCTGATTAGTATTCATAAGTTCCAGTTTTGTGGAATTAGTGTTGTGTCTCCTGGTGGGAACATTCCTTGCTTTGGAACTAAGACCTGATATCAGGAGGGGACCAGTCCCTGGAGAAAGATATCGTGCTTAGTAGAGTAGAGGGTCAGCGAAAAATAGGAAGACCCTCAAAGAGATGGACTGACACAGTGGCTGCAACGACGGGCTCATGCATAACAATTGTGGAATAGTGCGGACTGGGCAGTGTCTTGCTCTGTTGTGTATAGGGTCGCTATGAGTTAGAACTGACTCAACGGCACCTAACAAAAACAACGTTAAATATATTTTCTTATGTTGGTTTCAAAATTATACATGTGTTTTACTATTCTCGTATTTACTATTATTTTATTTTCAGAGTTTCTTACGTTTTCTCCAATACATGCATACACATGTAAATAGTTTTCTGGGCAAAATAAGTAATTTAACATGTCTTTTCTTCCCTGCCACCTTTTTCCTTTGGTCCTTATTTTCTTTTATGTAATTTATTTTTTGAGCCCTTTGTCCCATACGTGAAAGGTCATTCTGGGTTTGCCTGTTTATTTATTTTGTTATGGTGTTTTCAAAGTGGGTTTTTTCCCTGAGTTCTTGTATGTCTAGAATAACTTCATTTCACCCTCACATATAAAAAACAAGTTCTTATTTTCGGATATGAAAATGTGTAGTCCTATACTTTTCCTTTTATACTTCAAGATTATTACTTGAATATGTTCTTATATCCAGGATCTTCTGTGTCTTTATGATAATTTTTTACTCAATTTCTATTCCTTTGATAGAAACTGAATTTCACTTTAATGTGCCTATGTGCTTTTGTTGTTGTTGTTTGTGTTTTTAATTGTTTAATCCTTTTGGCAGTCCTTGATGCTTTTAAGTTTGAGATCCTTTATCTTTTCATATTTCATCTCATCTTCAACTGGTTCTTCTTAGTAAGTACTTGATATTGTTTCATGTGTTCAACAACCTATTTTTTTTTTTGCAAATTTATTATGCTTAGTTTAATTTTCTGTCCCCCTCCCACTCTGGTGAATTAATTCTGGTTCTTTGTGTTATATGCTTTCAGGTTTTTTTCTTTTATAGAAATTTTACTTAGAGTAAGTTAGGAAAACAGAGACTACACTAGGTATTTAAGGCAAAGAAATTTCGCGCAGATAATTGGTCACAGTATTTGTACTCAAATAACACGTGCCTTCTACATTTGTGTGCCGATTGCTCCCCTGCCCGAGAGGAGTTTTCATAAGCGCTGCTATGCCAACTTTTATTTTTAGCATAGTGCGCTTATGAAAATACCTCGTGGGGGAGGGAGCGGTTGGCAAACAAATGTAGAAGGCACATGTTATTTGCATAAAAATATGGTGGTTACACAGGTATATGAGGTCTAAGAAAGCCCAAAGGGAATAGTGAGTTAACACAGACACAATAGCAACAAGAAGCAGCTACCACTTTAGGACTGAGGAAGAGTTTGCTGTTGTCAAAACCAAAAGGGTTATAAAAGAGACCTACCAGTTTGTTATTTAGACCTCTGGAAGAAGGAGCACTTCCTCCTGCTTAGGCCACTTTGGAGAGGCCCTGATAGGCTGGTTCTGACAGCACCCAAAGAAGCTAGAGTTGAGAAGCTGTTGCTCTTGGAGCGAACTGCAAATAATGGAACGAACTTATGCTTTAAAGGCAAAATGTTGCACCTTGAGCAATGCTAACCAAAACATCAGGTGCGTGGGAAGAAGCAGCGCCTTGTCACCATCAACTAGCTTCTAATGTCCCACTACTTCAGGAAGTTTGGTGATAAAAATAAATATGGGGAAGGTAATTCAGAGAATCATAACCCCAGAATCTTATAGCCGAGTAGGAAGGGTAGATTTTGAACCCTGTTTCTTGTCTTTTATACTGCTTGTACCATTTTTTTTTTCTTATATTTCTTGGGATATCAGTTAATTTGGCTGGTATTTCATACCAGCTAAAAGAGAACTTTATCTATATCCTCTTCTGGAGAGTAGATGAAAAGGGGGCCTGCCAAAGTTTGGTAAAAATCTGAGCTTTCTTATAATCTATTTGTCACCTATGCCCTAAAAAATGCTTTAGATCAATAGCTGGCGCGGATGAAGGAGAGACTGCTTGAATTCAAGCAGTCCGCTGGTAGATGAAATTTTAACTCTCTTCTGAAGTTGGACTGAAGTGGTGCTTTTGTTTACTGTCGGGTTGGTTATGTTGTTTTCCTACATCTCAGTAGCTATTGCTGGACAATATGCAACCCAGGGCAATATGTGAGAAAGTTATAAATGACTCCTTGGACCATGGCCATTTTCTCTTCTGAGCTGTTCTTTATTTGCCACTACCTCACTGCCATTGTGCTCTCACTCCCAGCCCATCAGAAGGTAAACAATTTCTTTTAGAAGGATCAGCACAAGCTGGTTCCTATGAGGCAGAGGTTAAAGATATCCCAAATGTCCAGTTTTTCCAAGCTGCTGTACCACTCCATCATCTCTAACGCCAACTACTCCCTCTCCCCTCAGTTTTCTCCCTCCTGTCCTTGAGTTCCCTAACTGACTGCAACATCTCACAGAACTCACGAAGCATGTAAAGAAAGTGGCTCATGTGGTTGTGGAGGCTGGCGAGTCCCAAATTCATGGGTCAGGTGTAGGCTTCTCCCAACCCACAAGGCTGCAGGAGGTGACAAACCCAAACCAGCAGTTCAGACCACAGGCTCCTGGCTCACAAGGCGTGGAAGTCGATGACTCAGGACACATGATAGGCTGCTGGGCCAAGGGGCTGCAGAGGTCAGTGAATTCCAGAATTGACAGGTCAGATAGCAGGCCTCTGGGGAGGTCAACTGATCATATGAAGAGAGAGCCTTGCCAGGACACACACATATATCTTAGATGCAGGCCATACCCCAGGAAAGTGTGTAACTTTAGTAAGTGTAGAGCTTGAGTCACACCCTCCTGCAAGGCTGTGACCCAAGACACACCTTATACCAATCCTGCCTCATCAACATGTAGAGGTTAGGATCCACAGCACATAAAATGGAGGACAACCACACAATAGGGATTATGGCCAGTCAACACATAACCCCAACCATCACAGGTTCCATATACCTTATTTGCATAGTCCCACGCAATCATTGTGTGTGAGTCACAAAGACCATGGCTAAAAGTGCTATATTAAGTAATTCATTGCACTGCAGAAGCCAACTACCTTTTTACATTCCCAGCAATTTCGAGAGTTTATTAGGTCAGTCAATTTTCTTCTTTGACTTTGCTGTGTTTTTGTATTATGGAGGGGATCATGTTATTTTACCACGTGGTGGGAGGATTAACTGACTTTTTACTGAAGTACTGAAATATTCAGAGTAATGTGTGAATAATTAAGTCATATAAAAGTTGAGTTAATTCAAACATGTTCAAGCTTTCCCTTGCTTTAAAATGATAATTCAAGAACTATTTATAAATCAAGAATAATAGCTGCTTTCCCTCACTTATATGGCACTTTTCAATCATCTTCTGAGCTGTACTAAAAAAAAACAAAACATAGAAATTGGGAATGACGTAAAGGAAAGCAACACTACCTATTTGGGTATCTATTTATCTATTATCTATTTCTGTGTAACCAATTACATTAAAACTTAGCAGCTGAAAACAATACAGTTCTGTGGCTCAGGAACCCAGGAAGAGCTTAGTGGATAGTTCGGACCCAGTGTTTCATACAAGGGTGTGATCAAGGTTTCGTCCAGGACTGTGGTAATCTCAAGGCTTGACTAGAGGATGACCTGCTTCCAGGCTCACTCATGTGGCTATTGGCAGATCTCAGAAAATTTGTTTCCAGGCTCACTCATGTGTGCCTCTCCGCAGTTCTACCTCATGATATGGAATCTGACTTACCCCAGAGTAAGTGAGAAAAAGTAAGAGAGAGAATCCAAGATGGAAGCCAGTCCTTTAATAACTTAATCTTGGAAATGATAGCCCCATTACTTCTTTTTTCGTATTTTATTAACTGAAGCATGTCAATAAGTCCAGCTCACTCTCAAAAGACTGGCATTATACAAGGACATAAATACCAGGAGGCAGGGAACACTGGAATCCGTTTTAGAGGCTGCCTACTATAGAGGGAATGCAGAATTGATTATTAAAAGATTAAAAGCCTTTTGTTTAAAATAATTCAAAGAAGCAATACAAACGTGGTGTTTAAGACGCTATTGGGTTTGTTAAGATAGCTAGTATTGGCATTAAGTAAATCGTATTTTGAAATTTAACTGTTTTGTTTACTCATCCATGTTTAATAAGTCTATCATTAAAATGTTAACCTAACCCTACTACAACTGCATCCACATATGCATCCTGGATGAATAGATTTTTTTAAATGAATTTTATGTACTAATTTTTGATTACAGTAATTTTTTAAAAATTTTATAACGATGTGATTCTTCTCTGTTTTTCTGTTTATTTTTCTTATATTTAGTATTCAGATGGTTTATCCTTGGAGTCATTTGCTGTCATTATTGTGCAGTTACTTGGCCTTCAACTGGGATTAACTTATGACAGTAGTACTGACGCCTGCCTTTGTTCAGGCGATGTTTGCATAATGACGCCAAAAGCATTGTAAGACATTTTCTTTATTAAGTACACGTATTCCTTCTTGGAGGTTTTTTATTGGGGGGATTGGAACCTTTGAATTTCTATTAAACAAACTGAATTGTCAGTTATTAAGCCCTATACCTAATAACTGCAGAATACATATTCTTTTCAAGTGCAAATGGAGCACATGTCAAAATGGGCCATACTCTGGGCTATAAAGCAAGTCTCAATAAATATGAGAGTATAGAAATCATGTAGAATATGTGCTCTGACCATAGTGCAATTAAATTAGAAGCCAATAACAAAAGCTAACTAACTATACTGAACTATATGGAAATTAAGTGTACCAGACATGTAACGAAAATATTGCTTGGCTCAAAAAAGAAATTACAATAAAAATCAGAAAATTTTTTTAGTAGAACAATAATGAGAATGCAGTCTATCAAAAATTGTAGGAAGTGGCTAAAAATGTTCAGAGGAATATTTATAGCCTTAAATAAATATATCAGTAAAGAAGAATATGAAATTAATGATATGAATTTCTATATAATGAAACTAGAAAAAAAAAGAGTAAATTAGGAAGTAGAAAAGCAGAAATCAATGAAATTTAAAACTAAGAGCATATAAAATAAACAAAGTTAAAATTTTCATCTTTGAAAAGATTAATAAAGTTGGTAAGCCACTAGCAAAACTGATCAAAGGGAGGGAGGAGAGGGACAACAGACATTACTAGCATCAGGGTTGTGAAAATGGATATTGCTAGATTTTAAGCACAATACGAGGACATTGGAAACCCTGGTGGCATAGTGGTTAAGAGCTACAGCACTAACCAAAAGGTTGGCAGTTCAAATCCCCCAGGCACTCCTTGGAGACTCTATGGGGCAGCCCTACTCTGTCCTATAGGATTGCTATGAGTCAGAATCCACTCAATGGCAACAGGTTATAATTTTATGCATGTAAACTCTACAAACTGGTGGAAATGAAAAAAATTATGGAAAAGAAACTATTCAAAACTGACACAAGAATAATAAAATCAAATATTGCTATGCTGTTTAAAGATACTGGACTTATAAACTTACCACAGAGAATATTCCATGCTGATATGGCTTCACTGGTGAATTCAATTCAACATTTAATGAACAAATCATACCAAACATGCAAAACATCTTTCAGAGAACAGAGGAAGGGGGGAATTTCTAGCTCGTTTTATAAGACTGGCATATCTTAGAACCAAACCTGATAGGGAAAGAAGTACCAGTAAAAAAAAAAAAAAAGTCACAGACTAATAATTCTCATGACAATAGATGCAAAAACCCTAAACAAAATATTGACAAAAGTGAATCTAGCAATATATAAAATGGATAATACATCATGACAAAGAGGCATTTATCTGAGGAACGCAAGGTTGGTTAAATATTCAAAAATTTATCGTATTAATAGAACAAAAAGAGAAAACTTAGAAGATTGTATTGATACAGGGAAATCATTTGATACAAATTAATGCTCATTCATATTTAAAACTCTTAGCAAATTGAAATCAAAAGGAACTTCACCAGTCTGATAAAGGATGTCTACAAAAAATCCTGCAGCTAGTATTGTACTTAAATGTGAAATATTAATTATTTCTCTTCAAGGTCAGGAATAAAACAAGAATGTTCACTTTCACCATTTGTATTCAACATTATCTTGGAGGCCTTTACCAGTGAAATAAGAATGGTATAGAAAAAAGCATAAAGGGCATGAAGATTGCAAAGGGAGAAGTAAAATGATCTTTATTCACAGATGAAATGTTTTTGTACCCAGAAACTTGAAATAGTCTTCATATAAACTTTGACAACTAACAAATTTAGAAGGTTGCTAGCTATAGGTTTACTATTTCTATATCTATATACATGTTTATCATATAGATAGATATATAAACATGCTATAAATTTATGTAGTATATATGTTACATACTATATATACCTACATTTCCCACAGATAAAATTGGAAAGTAAAGTAGAAATATATTTAAGGAAAATGTGCAAGTCTTCTATACTCAAAATTGCAAAATATTGCTGAAAGAAATTAAGGAAGGATTATGATTTGGAAGACTCAGTATTGTTAAGTCCTCAATTCTCCCCAAGTACTTGCAGAAATGGACAAGCTAATTTTAAACTATATATGGAAATTCAAAGGAATTAGAATAGCTTAGAGTGTCTTGAAGGAGAGCAAAGTTGAAGGACTTAAAGTACCAGATTCAAGACTTACTTATATAACCATAGTAATTAACATTGAGGAACTGGCATAACAATACAATATATGGTCATTTAGTTTTTTTAAAAAAGTTCCAGTGTAATTGAAGACAGGAAGATCAGAAAGTCTTTTCAACAAATGTTGCTGTGGCAAACAGAGGTGAACCTCAAAGCTTATTTTATAACATACAGATTCATAAAACCTGAATAGGAAAGCTAAACTCTAAATGTACTAGAAGAAAACATGGGAGAACATCATCATGAGTTTTGGGTAGGCAAAGATTTTTTTGACATTACAAACATTCAGTAACTACAACACAAAAGTATAAATTTGACTTGATCAAAATAAAAAAATATATATCTTCTGGTCATCAAAAGAAAATATTCACAATATGCATATTGAAGGAAGGACTTTAACCGGCATATAAAAAAGACCTCTGCCACACACGCGCAGAAAAAAGCACATTACACAACTTTTAAAATAAGTAAAAGAGCAGCATCTTCACAAAAGAAGGTATCTAAGTGGCAATTATGTATATGAAAAGGTACTCGACATCATTAGTCATCAGTGTAATGGTAAATAAAATGACCAGACACCCTCCAGAATGGCTCAAATGAAAAAGGTGACACTACCAAATGCTGACTACAATGTGGAGCAACCAGAACTTTCATACACTGCTAGTGGAAACATATAATGGACAACTGGTTTGAAACACTGCCATTTCTAATAAAGTTGAATATATTCATTCCTTATGACTCAGAAATTCCACCTCTAGGTATATGCCAAAGAGAAATGAAAGGGATAATCAGAGCCTCGATTTTTCATTCCATTACAGCAGCAGGAGTGAATCTTGATTACTCTAAGCCTAAGAACATTTTGGTAACCCTATATCCCCTTCCACCACTTGTCTGTCATTTTGTCTTACTGTGGTGGCTTGTTTGTTGCTGTGATTCTGGAGGCTATGCCACCAGTATTTCAAATACCACTAGGGTTACCCATCGTGGATGGGTTTCAGCAGAGCTTCCAGATTAAGACAGACTAGGAAGAAGGACCTGGCTGTCTATTTCTGAAAAAAATTGGCCAGTGAAAACCTTATGAGTAGCTACAGAACATTTTTATTTTGATCAAGTCAAATTTATATTTTTGTGCTGGAACATGAGCCGCTTAGGTTGGAAAGTTCTCAAAATTCAACTGGGGAAGAGCTGCCTCCTCAAAGCCAAGTTGACCTTAAAGACATGGATGGAGTAAAGCTTTTGGGACCATCATTTACTGATGTGGCACAACTCAAAATAAGAAGAAACAGTTACAAACAGGCATTAATAATCATAACATGGAATGTATGAAGTATGAATCTAGAAAAATTGGAAATCATCAAAAATGAAATGGAATGCATGAACATTGATACCCTGGCATTTGTGAGCTAAAATGGACTGGTATTGGCCATTTTGAATCAGACAATCATATGGTCTACTATGCCAGGAATGACAACTTGAAGAGGAATGGTGTTGCATTCATTGTCAACAAGACCATTTCAAGACCTATTGTGAAGTGCAATGCTGTCAGTAATAGGATAATATCCGTATGCCTACAAAGAAGACCAGTTAATAAGACTGTTATTCAAATTTATGGACCAACCACTAATGCCAAAGATGAAGAAATTGAAGATTTTTTATCAGCTTTTGCAGTCTGAAATTGATAGAACATGCAATCAAGATGCATTGATAATTACTGGTGATTGGAATGCGAAAGTTCAAACCAAAGAAGGAGCAGTAGTTGGAAAATATGATCTTGGTGATAGAAATAACTTTGGAAATTGCATGATAGAATTTTGCAAGACACATATCTTTTTTCAACAACAGAAACAGTGACTATACAGTAAACCTTGATGGATGGAATACACAAGAATCAAATGGACTACATCTGTGGAAAGAGAAGATGGAGAAGCACAATATCATCAGTCAGAACAAGGCCAGGGCCCACGGCAGAACAGACCTTCAATTGCTCATATGCAAGTTCAAGCTGAAGCTGAAGAAAATTAAAATAAGTCCATGAGAGTCAAAGTATGACCTTGAGTATATTACACCTGAATTTAGAGACCATCTTAAGAAAAGATTTGATGACTGAAGACCAGACAAGTTGTGGAATGACATCAAGGACATCACACATGAAGAAAGCAAAAGGTCATTAAAAAGACAGGAAAGAAAGAAAAGACCAAAATGGACGTCAGAGACTCTGAAACTTGCTCGTGAACACAAAGTAGCTAAAGCAAATGGAAGAAATGAAGTAAAAGCTGAACAGAAGATTTCAAAGGGCAGCTCGAGAAGACAAAGTAAAGTGTTATGACAAAATGAGCAAAGACCTGGAGTTAGAAAACCAAAAGGGAAGAACACCGTTGGCATTTCTCAAGCTGAAAGACTGAAGAAAAAATTCAAGCCTCAAGCTGCAGTATTGAAGGATTCTGTGCTCGGCTGCTAACCAAAAGGTTGGCAGCTTGAATCCACCAGCCACTCCTTGGAAGTCCTATGGGGCAATTCTGCTCTGTCCTATAGGGTTACTGTGAATCGGAATTGATTCCATGCAACTGGTTAGGTTATAGGCAAAATATTGAACAATGCTGGGTCCTTCTTCCTAGTTTGTCTTAGTCTGCAAGCTCAGCTGAAACCTGTCCTCCATGGGTGACCCTGCTGGTATCTGAATACCAGTGGCATAGCATCCAGCATCACAGTAACATGCAAACCCCCACAGGACAGCAAACTGACAGACACGGGGCGTGGGGGGCGGCGGGGCTAAGACAGACTAGAAAAAGGACCTGGCAGTCTAATTCTGAAAAGCATTAGCCAGTGAAAACCTTATGAATAGCAGCAAAACATTGTTTGATATAGTGCCGGAAGATGAACCCCCCAGGTTGGAAGGCACTCAAAAGACGAGTGGGAAAGAGCAACCTCCTGAAAGTAGAGTTGACCTTAATGATGTGGTTGGAGTAAAGCTTTCAGGACCTTCATTTGCTGATCTGGCATGACTCAAAATGAGAAGAAACAGCTACAAAGATGCATTAATAATCGGAACCTGGAACCTCTGAAGTATGAATCTAGGAAAATTGGAAATCATCGAAAAATGAAATGGGATGCATAAACATTGATATCCTAGGTATTAGTGAGCTGAAATGGACTGGTATTGGCCATTTTGAATTGGACAATTATATAGTCTACTATGACGGAAATGACAACTTGAAGAAGAATGGTATTGCATTCATCATCAAAAAGAACATTTCAAGATCTATCCTGAAGCACAACACTGTCAGTGAAAGGATAATATCCATATGCATACAAGGAAGATCAGTTAATACGACTATTATTCAAATTTACGCACCAATCACTAAGGCCAAAGATGAAGAAATTGGAGATTTTTATCAGCTGCTGCAGTCTGAAATTGATCAAACATGCAATCAGGATGCATTGATAATTACTGGTGATGGGAATATGAAAGCTGGAAACAGAAGAATGATCGGTAGTTGGAAAATATGGCCTTGGTGATAGAAACAATGTCTTAGATCGAATGACAGAATTTTGCAAGACCAATGACTTCTTCATTGCAAATACCTCTTTTCACCAACATCAACAGTGACTATACACATGGATCTCACCAGATGGAATACACGGGAATCAAATTGACTACATCTGTGGAAAAAGACTATGGAAAAGCTCAATATCATCAGTCAGAACAAGTCCAGGGGCCAACTGTGGAACAGACCATCTATTGCTCATATGCAAGTTTGAGCTGAAACTGAAGAAAATCAGAGCAAGTCCACGAGAGCCAAAATACAACCTTGATTATATCCCACCTGAATTTAGAGACCATCTCAAGAATAGACTTGATGCGTTGAACAGTAATGACAGGTGAGTTGTGGAATGACATCAAGGACATCATGCATGAAGAAAGCAAGAGGTCATTGAAAAGACAGGGAAGAAAGAAAAGACCAAGATGGATGTTAGAGGAGACTCTGAAACTTGCTCTTGAATATAGAGCAGCTAAAGCAAAAGGAAGAAATGATGAAGTAAAAGAACTGAATGGAAGATTTCAAAGGGTGGCTCGAGAAGACAAAGTAAAGTATTATAATGGCATGTGCAAAGAGATGGAGATAGAAAACCAAAAGGGAGAAACATGGTCGGTGTTTCTCTACCTGAAATTACTGAAGACAAAATTCAATCCTGGAGTTGCAATAGTGAAGGATTCTATGGGGAAAATATTAAATGATGCAGGAAGCATCAAAAGAAGATGGAAGGAATACAGAGTCATTATACCAAAAAGAATGAGTCAGCGTTCAACCATTTCTAGAGGTAGCATATGATCAGGAGCCGATGGTACTGAAGGAAGAAGTTCAAGCTGCACTAAGGGCGTTGGCAAAAAGCAAACAAGGCTCCAAGAATTGAAGGAGTGCTGCAAGTGCTCACTTGCCTGTGAGAAAGACAGCTACCTGGTCTACTTTTGTGGGTTGTAATCTCAATGACAATTTGATTATCAGAACCTGTGCATGCTATTTTGGTCTGCTTAATTTATCTAGTGTCATTAGAGCTTCTGCTGGTCACTGTTCAGGCTGTCTGAATGGATGGAAGACAATGCTTCCGTCATGGTTGCCCAGCTTCTCTCATTGGGCAGGCCCACAGGGACAAAGAGCTTTCAGGACCAGACATTTTTTGTGACATGAGCTTTCCTATCTGTGGGAGATATAGACTGCTTTCTTGACTGTGCATTCCTTGTGGCAGGAGCCCCTTTGTCAATGTGCTCCATCCTTGAAGTGGCTCTTTGTAACGGAGGGGAGTCTGAGGACCAGCAATTAAGGACAGTACTTCCGCTGGTCACTTGCAATTAGCAGAAATCCTAATTGGTTCCCCCTGTCGATGGTGCCAGGTTCACTTGGTGCTGTTGACAGGACTCCTTAGGGGAGTAGTGAGCCTACCTGGGCTGCCTTCTGCAGCTAAATTGGGATCCTGGAAATGTCAAGCCCGGATCTTTGTCTTTTGCTGGGCAGAGGGTGTAAGATGCTTTGTTCTTTGTTGTTGTTCCAGCCGTGAGAGCCCATATAAGTTTGCCTCCCCCTTTTCACTTTTCAGAATTTTCTTCTGTTACTTTTTGCATTATTTCCAGGGTTTATGTTTGTATTTAATGAGAAGGAGCAGGGAGAAATGAATTACACCATCTTGTCTGGGCTGGAAGTCTATAACTGATTTTTATTTGAAAAATGTTTGATTATGGAGAGCAAATACAAGCATGTTTATATTAGCATTTACAGAAATTGCATTTACACAAAAATGGAATTAAATAGATAAAAGTATATTAAATATTGGAGGCCTAAAATCTAAAATTCAGTTGTTTGACACTTGAAAGATAAATAAGAACGACACAGTTCCTTTGTTTAAAGGTTTAATAAAAGTTATAGATTATTAGATATATAATAGGTCTTCCTTGTATAAAGCAGGGTAAATGACAACAAAATGTTTTAAAATATGTCATTTTTCATTACAACAATTTTCTTCATGGAATTTGAATTTTATACTGAAACGTGATATATTTAGATGGTATTTTAAATTTATTTATCTAAATAAACATTTCCAAAAGTGTGCTTATTGTTTTCCATTAATAATGTTCTTGAAATCTCTCACGAAAGCATCATACATTTGGGGAAATACAGAGATATACAGAAATAATATTTGTCATATCCGTATTTTTCTATTTTAGCCACGTTGGAGGTGTAAAGGATTTTAGCACCTGTAGCTTGGATGACTTTAAATATATTGTTTCACAGTCTGACCTTAAATGTCTTCAGAATCGCACTGTTGATATACCAGTTTACAAAGCATCAACGAGAATGTGTGGCAATGGACTGTTGGAACCTGGTGAACAATGTGATTGTGGAACTAGTAAGGTTAGTAGATATTTTTTCAAAAAAATTTGTCTTTTATATGTATATAATAACCAGAGAAGAGGAAAGATCTTGTTAGAAAAATATACTTGAGAAATACATTCTTTTTTGGGGAAGACGGAAGCCTTTGATTCTCCTCCTCAGGTTGTTTTGGGATGTGTGGAGCAGAGGTCCCTTAGATAATGTTTGTTTTAAAAAAAAAAAAAAATGCCTTCCAAATTTCTATAGTGTATGGTTCAGCTCCAAACTTATACTTCGTGACCACAAAAAGTGTCTGGCAAGTTTAATAAATATATCCTTAACAACGAGCAGTTACAAAAATAAAGAACATATAAAGACTATAGACTATAACCAGTGATAACAACATGGGTTGTTTGCTAATATAGGGAGAAAAATATTCTATTGCAGTATATCTATTCAATGGAAAACTACCCAACAATAAAGTTGAAAGAAACGATAACACATGCAGCATTACAGATGAGTCGCAAAAAGATTATGTTGATAGAAAGAAGCCAGATTCACAAGGTTAGGTAATGTATGGTTCTACTTATGTTAAATTTTTAAAAAATTGAAACTAATGTAATAACATTACATTACATGCTTCCTGAGGGGGCACACAATCTTACCTTTGTATTTTTGTTGAATTTCTTGTGAGACTTGATTAGTTCATCATTCATTTTACTCTGTACTGTTGCTGATGAAGACCTCATAGTAAGAAGAGAAGTCATCTCTCCCATTTTCTTCTTTATTTGTATTATTATTATCATCATTATCCTCATTCTCATCTTTTATAGAACTTTTTGAAGTCATTTATCCATATTGTTAAGGTTAGTTGAAGCGAATTAAAAATCAACAATTCTTTACTTAGGTGTGTGTAACGTGCAGTGGAATCCACATATTGAATGCTGCTTTATTTAATTATATTTTCATCTCCAGAATTGTATTAGTTATTTGTCAAATCTTTTTCATCCTTTTGTGTGTGTGTGATTTGTCTATTTATTTTTATTGTGGTAAAAGATACATGACAAAACATTTGCCAATTTAACAATTTTTACATGTGTTATTCAGTGACATTGATTACATTCTTCATGTTGTGCAACCAGTATCACTATCCTCTTCTGAATTAATCCACCATCATTAATATTAACTCTGTACCCCCTAAGCAGTAACTCCTTCTTTTCTTTCCCTCTCACCTCTGGTGATCACTAATAAGATTTGGTTTCTACCTATTTGATGATTCCATGTAAGTGAGATCATCCAGTATTTGTCCTTTTGCAACTGACTTATTTCATTTATCATAATGTTTTCAAGGCTTATACACCCTGTGGCATTTTTCAGGACTCCATTTCTCTTTATGGCTGAATAGTATTCCATTGTATCTATGTACCACATTTTGTTTATCTGTCCATCTGTTGATGGACATTCAGGATGTTTCCATCTTTTGGCTATTGTGAATAGTGCTGCAGTGAGCACTGGTGTACAAGTTTCTGTTTCTGTCACTGCTTTCAGTTCTTTAGGTTATATACCTAGGATTGGGATTGCTGGGTCATATGGTAGTTATATGGTCAGCTTCTTGAGGAACCACCAGATTGTTTTCTACTGCACTTGTACAGTTTTGCATTCCCACCAGTAATGCACGAGGGGTCCAATTTCTCCATTCTACAGGGGGTGAGGAGATGCTACATTATTGTGGTTTTGATTTGCATTTCCCTAATTGCTAATGAGCAAGAGCCGTGGTAGTGCAGCGGTTAAGCACTCGACTGCCAACCAAAAGCCTCTCTGAGGGAAAAAGACATGGCAGTCTACTTCCTTATAGATTTACAGCCTTGGAAACCCTGTGAGGCAGTTATGCTCTGTCCTATAGGGTTGCTATGCATCGGAATTCAACTTGAAGGCAATGGATTCGGGTTTTTTGAGTCTCTAATGAAGGATCCCTGGTAGCACAGTGGTTAAGCACTCCACTGATATCCGAAAGGCGAATGGTTTGAACCTACCAGCTGCTCTGAGGTGGAAAAGACCTGGTGGCCTGATCCCGTAAAGATTACAGCCTAGAAGACCTTCAGAGCAGTTCTACTCAGTCCTATAAGGTCGGTATGAGTTGGAATAGACTCTACGGCTAACAGCAACAATTGCTAATGACATTGAGCATCTTCTCAGGTGTCTGTTGGCCATTTGCAGCTCTCTTTAGTGGAATGTCTGTTCAAGTCCTTTGACCATTTTTGACTGGGTTGTTTTTCTTTTTGTTGTTAAGTTTTAGACGCTTTAAAAAATATATTTTAGGTATTGTCTGTGTCAGATATATGGTTTTCCGAATCTATAGATTGTCTCTTCACTTTGTTGATAAAGTCCTTAGATGTTAGAGTATTTATTTTTGTTGCGGTCCCATTTATCTATTTTGACTTTTGCTGCTTGTGCTTTCGGTGTCGTAGTAGATTGTTAAAAACTACGCCTAGTAGCCATACCCTTATGTTTTCTTCTATGAATTTTATGATTTTTAGGTCCTTAACCCATTTTGAATTGGTTTTTATGTATTGTATGAGGCATGGATCCTGCTGCATTTTTTTGCATGTGGAAATCCAATTTTGCCCACACCATTTATTAACGAGTTTCTCCCCATTTAATGAACTCAGCACCCTTGCTGAAAATCAGTTGACTGTAGATGTATGGGTTTATTTGTAAATTTTCAATTCTATTCATTTGGTCTATATGTCTATCATACCAGTACCAGGCTATTTTGATTACCGTGGGTTTATACCTAAAACCAAACCCACTGCTGTCAAATCAGTTTTGACTCATAGTGACTGTATAGGAAAGAGTCAAACTGCCCATAGGGTTTTCAGGGCTGTAAATCTAAGGAAGCAAGATTATCACATCTTGCTTCCACAGAGTGGCTGGTGGGTTCGAACTGTCAACCTTTTGTTTAGCATCCAAGCTGGTAGTGTGCCACTAGGGCTCCTTACTGTACCTTTACATTGTTTGAAAATACAGAAGTGTGAGTCTTCCTACTTTATTCATCTTCCTCAAGATTATTTGGGCTATTCAGGGTTCTTCTATATAAGTTTGAGAATTGGTTTTTCCATTTCTGCAAAGCAGGCTGTTGGAATTTTGATGGGGATTGCATTGAATTTATAGATTGCTTTGGGTATTATTGACATACTAATCATATTAATTGCAATTGATGGTCTGTTCCACAGTCGGCCCCTGGCCTTGTTCTGACTGATAATATCAGGCTTTTCTATCATTTTTTTCTACAGATGTAGTCAACTTGATTTCTGTGTGTTCCATCAGGTGAGGTCCATGTGTATAGTTGCTGGCTGTTTATGTTGGTGAAAAAAGGTATTTGCAATGAAGACTCATTGGTCTTGCAAAATTCTGTCTTTCAATCTCTGGCATTGTTTCTGTCACCAAGACCATATTTTCCAACTACCAATCCTTCTTCTTTGTTTCCAACTTTCGCATTCCAATCACCTGTAATTATCAATGCATCTTGACTGCATGTTCAACCAATTTCAGACTGCAGAAGCTGATAAAAATCTTCAATCTCTTCATCTTTGGCCTTAGTGGTTGGTGCGTAAATTTGAATAATAGTCATATTAACTGGTCTTCCTTGTAGGCATATGGATATTATCTTATCACTGACAGCATCGTACTTCAAGATAAATCTTGAAATTCGAAATGTTCTTTTTGAGAATGAACGCAACACCATTCTTCCTCAAGTTGTCATTCCCCACATAGTAGACTCTATGATTGTCTGATTCAAAATAGCTAATACCGGTCCATTTCAGCTCACTAACGCCTAGGATATCAATGTTTGTGCATTCCATCTCATTTTTGACGATTTCCAATTTTCCTAGATTCATACTTCATACATTCCAGGTTCCAAATATTAATGGATATTTGCAGTTGTTTCTTCTTATTTTGAGTTGTGCCACATCAGCAAATGCAGTTCCTGAAAGCTTTACTCCATCCACGTCACTAAAAGGTCGACTCTACTTTGAGGAGGCAGCTCTTCCCTGGTTGTCTTTTGAGTGCCTTCCAACCTGGAGGGCTCATCTTTCAGCACTATATCAGACAATGCTTTGCTGCTATACATAAGGTTTTCACAATAGGGTTCCTATGGGTCAGTAATTGGGTAAATTTTAGTATAGATGAGATCACATTATCTAGCAGGAAGAGGCAAGAATATAAATGAATATTAGCCGTATAAAATAATCATGAAAATTACTTCTGGTGATAAAAATATAAATTAAATATATGGAAACAATAGCATATAATATAAGAAGAGAAGATTTTAAGGTGCTTGTATTATGCAAGACAAGATTAAAAGTACTAAATTGCATTAAAAAAAAACCCAAACCCATTGCCATCAAGTCGATTCCGACTCACAGCAACCCTATAGGACAGAGTAGAACTGCCCCATAGAGTTTCCAAGGAGTGCCTGGTGGATTTGAACTGCTGACCTTTAGGTTAGCAGCTGTAGCACTTAACCACTATGCCACCAGGGTTAGACTTGATAAATCAAGGATTCATATTATCATCTATGAGAAAACCGCTAAAATAATATAAAATATTGTATGTTACCAACGTGTCTCTAACTTAACAGAAGAGAAAAAAATGGAATAATAAACATATGGAAACAACACAAAAGAAGGTAAGAGAAGAAAGAAAATAAAAACATATATATAAGTCAGGCCTGAAATTAGAAGGGTGGTTGACTTAAATCCAAGTGTCTCAATAATTACATTAAATGTAATGGACAAAATGATTGACAGATTAGGTTAAAGGAAAAAAAAAAAACTAAACCCAATCACCTGCTGTTTCTAAGACTCAAAGGAGATACACTCACATATAAGGACATAGAAAGTTCAAGGTAAAAGGAAGGAAAAAGGTAATTATATAAACACTAGCCATAATGAAGCTGTTGTAGCTATACCAATAACAGATGAAAGAAACAAGAAAGCAGATATTACACTAAATAAAGGAAACAAAATGTTTTCAAAGAAATGAAGAGTGATATCTCATAATGTTGAAAGCAATAGGGACCTGGTAAATGTTTAACAGCTGACTCTCTAAAAGAAAAAAAAAAAAATATATATATATATATATATAAATTCATTAAAATTATGTTGATATAAAAGAGTAAAATAGAGGAATCAAGATGGGGCATAAGCAGCGGCATGATCCTGTCCTCCCACAACAACATGAGGAAGCTCCAAACAGAAATAAGTGGAATGACCTCAGAACTTTGGAAACAGTCAAAGACTTAAAACATCTAAATGAATGCTGAATCAAGAAAAAGCCAGCTCTCTCAGGTGTCTTAAAAGATTGTAGGTGGAACTATTTTAGGTGAAGGGAAAGACAACACACAATACAGGAGAGGTCAGCACAACTGGACTAAACCAAAACCAAAAAAGTTTCCTAAATGAACTGAACACTTTGAAGGCCAGCGAAGCAGGGACCATGGTGTCAGGTGACATCTAGGTCCATTGGTATAATAAAATCTATTAAGAAAACATTCTGTATCCCACTTTGGAGAGTGGAATCTGGGATCTTAAATGCTAGCAAGTGGCCATCTAAGATGTATCAATTGGTCTCAACCCACCTGGAGCAAAGGAGAATGAAGAACACCAAAGGCACAAGGTAATTATGAGTCCAAGAGTCAGAAAGGACCACATAAACCAGAGACTACATCAGCCTGAGACCAGAAGAACTAGATGATTCCCAGCTACAACTGATGACTGCCCTGACGGGAAACAAACAGAGAACCTCTGAGGGAGCAGGAGAGCAGTGGGATGCAGACCTCAAATTCTCATAAAAAGACCTGACTTAATGGTCTGACTGAGAATAGAAGGACCCCGGAGGTCATGGTCCCCAGACCTTCTGTTGGCCCAAGACAGGAACCATTCCCAAAGCCAGCTCTTCAGACAGGGATTGGAATGGACGATGGGATTGAAAATGATACTGGTGAAGAGCGAGCTTCTTGGATCAAGTAGACACATGAGACTATGTGGGCAGCTCCTGTCTGGAGGGGAGGTGAGAGGGCATAGGGGTTCAGAAGCTGGCTGAATGGACATGAAAATAGACAGTGGAGAGGAGTGTGCTGCCTCATTGGGGGAAAGCAATTAGGAGTATACAGCAAGGTGTATATAAATTTTTGTATGAGAGACTGAGTTGGTTTGTAAACTTTCACTTAAAGCACAATAAAAATTAAAACAAAACAAAAGAAAAAAGCTTGTAGGTGGGTGTCGTGGATTGAATTATGTCTCCCCAAAATGTGTGTATCAACTTGATTAGGCCTTGTGTGGTTGTCCTACATTTTATGATAGTGATTTTATGTTGAGAGGATTAGGGTGGGATTGTAACACCACCTTTACTCAGGTCACCTCCCTGGGGTATGACCTGCACCACCTTTTACCTCTCCAGAGATTAAAGGAAAGGGAAGCAAGCAGAGAGTTGGGAACCTCATACCACCAAGAAAGCAGCACCAGGAGCAGAGCGCGTCCTTTGGACCCGGGGTCCCTGTGCCTGAGAAGCGCCTCGACCATGGGAAAATTGAAGACAAGGACCTTCCTCCAGAGCCTACAGAGAGAGAAAGCCTTCCCCTGGAGCTGAAGCCCTGAATTTGGACTTTTAGCCTACTTTACTGTGAGAAAATAAACTTGTGTTTGTTAAAGCCATCCACTTGTGGTATTTCTGTTATAGCAGCACTAGATGACTAAGACAGCAACCATCTAGGATAATCCACTCGTCTCACCCCATCTGGAGCAAGGGAGAATGAAGAAAACCCAAGACACAAGGGAAAGATTAGTCCAAAGGACTAATGGACCACTACTACCACAGCCTCCACCAGACTGAGTGCAGCACAACCAGGTGGTGCCCAGCTACCGCCACTGACTGCTCTGACAGGGATCACAATAGAGGGTCCCAGACAGAGCTGGAGAAAAATATAGAACGCAATTCTAACTCACAAAAAAATGTCCAGATTTAATGGTCTAACAGAGACTGGAGAATCCTCAGAGTATGGCCTCCAGACACACTTTTAACTCAGTCCTGAAGTCACTCCTGAGGTTCTCCCTTCAGCCAAAGATTAGACAGGCCCACAAAACAAAATGAGACTAACTGGGCACACCAGCCAGGGGTAAAGATGAGAAGGCAGGAGAGAAGGCTGGTAATAGGGAACCCAAGGTCGAGAAGGGAAGGGTGTTGACACGTCATGGGGTTGGCAACAAATGTCACAAAACAATATATGTATTAACAGTTTAATGAGAAACTAATTTCCTCTGTACACCTTCATTTAAAGCACAATAAAAAAAGGAAAAGCTTGCTCTTGAATAGTAGCCATTTTTTTCCTATTATAGGCACTTTTCCTCCTGTTTTTGATGTAGTTAGGTGCCGTCGAGTCGGTTCTGACTCATAGCGACCCTATGCACAACAGAATGAAACACTGCCTGGCCCTGAGCCATCCTTACAATCTTTGTTATGCTTGAGCTCATTGTTGCAGCCACTGTGTCAATCCACCTCATTGAGGGTCTTCCTCGTTTCCGCTGACCCTGTACTCTGCCAAGCATGATGTCCTTCTCCAGGAACTGATCCCTCCTGATAACATGTCCAAACTATGTAAGATGCAGTCTCGCCATCCTTGCTTCTAAGGAGCATTCCTATTATACTTCTTCTAAGACAGATTTGTTCCTTCTTTTGGCACTCCATGGTATATTCAGTATTCTTCGCCAACACCACAATTCAAAGGCGTCAATTCTTCTCCGGTCTTCCTTATTCATTGTGCTTATGATGCGGTTGAAAACACCATGGCTTGGGTCAGGCACACCTTAGTCTTCAAGGTGACATCTTTGCTCTTCAATACTTTGAAGAGGTCCTTTGCAGCAGATTTACCCAATGCAACGCATCTTTTGATTTCTTGACTACTGCTTTCATGGCTGTTGATTGTGGATCCAAGTAAAATGAAATCCTTGACAACTTCAATCTTTTCTCCGTTTATCATGATGTTGCTCATTGGTCCAGTTGTGAGGATTTTTGTTTCTTTATGTTGAGGTGCAATCCGTACTGAAGGCTGTGGTCTTTGATCTTCATTAGTAAGTGCTTCAAGTCCGTTTCACTTTCAGCAAGCAAGGTTGTGTCATCTGCATAATGCAGATTGTTAATGAGTCTTCCTTCAATCCTGATGCCCCGTTCTTCTTCATATCGTCCAGCTTCTCAGATCATTTGCTCAGCATACAGATTGAGCAGGTATGGTGAATGAATACAACCCTGACACACACCTTTCCTGACTTTAAACCAATCAGTATCCCCTTGTTCTGTCCGAACAACTGCCTCTTGATCTATGTAAGGGTTCCTCATGAACACAGTTAAGTGTTCTGGAATTCCCATTCTTTGCAATGTTATCCATAATTTGTTATGATCCACACAGTCGAATGCCTTTGCATAGTCAATAAAACACAGGTAAACCTCCTTCTGGTAGTCTCTGCTTTCAGCCAGGAACCATCTCACATCAGCAATGATATCCCTGGTTCCATGTCCCCTTCTGAAACCGGCCTGAATTTCTGGCGGTTCCCTGTCTATACACTGCTACAGCCGTTTTTGAATGATCTTCAGCAAAATTTTGCTTGCGTGTGATACTAATGATATTGTTCTATAATTTCCACATTCAGTTGGATCGCCCTTCTTGGGAATAGGTATAAATATAGATCTCTTCCAGTCAGTTGACCCGGAAACTGTCTTCCATATTTCTTGGCATAGAGGAGTGAGCACCTCCAGCGCTGCTTCTGTTTGTTGAAACATCTCCATTGATATTCCACCAATTCCTGGAGCCTTGTTTTTCGCCAGCGCCTTCAGAGCAGCTTGGACTTCTTCCTTCAGTATCATCGGCTCCTGATCATATGCTACCTCTTGAAATGGTTGAATATCGACTAATTCTTTTTGGTATAATGACTCTGTGTATTCCTTCCATCTTCTTTTGATGCTTCCTGCGTCATTTAATATTTTCCCCATGGAATCCTTCACTATTGCAACTTGAGGCTTGAATTTTTTCTTCAGTTCTTTCAGCTTCAGAAATGCCAAGTGTGTTCTTCCCTTTTGGTTTTCCATCTCCAGATCTTTGCATGTGTCATTATAATACTTTACTTTGTCTTCTCGAGAGGCCCTTTGAAATCTTCTCTTCAGTCCTTTTACTTCATCAATTCTTCCTTTTGCTTTAGCTGCTGGATGCTCAAGATCAAGTTTCAGAGTCTCCTCTGATATCCATCTTGGTCTTTTATTTCTTCCCTGTCTTTTTAATGACCTCTTGCTTTCTTCATGGATGATGTCCTTGATGTCATTCCACAACTCTTCTGGTCTTCAGTCACTAGTGTTCAATGCGTCAAATGTATCCTTCAGATGGTCTCTAAATTCAGGTGGGATGTGCTCAAGGTCATATTTTGGCTCTCGTGGACTTGCTGTGATTTTCTTCAGTTTCAGGTTGAACTTGCACATGAGCAATTGATGGTCTGTTCCACAGTTGGCCGCTGGCCTTGTTCTGACTGTTGATATTGAGCTTTTCCATCGTCTCTTTCCACAGATGTAGTCAGTTTGATTTCTGTGTGTTCCATCTAGTGATGTCCATGTGTATAGTCGCCGTTTATGTTGGTGAAAGAAGGTATTTGCAATGAAGAAGTTGTTGGTCTTGCAAAATTCTGTCATTCGATCTCCGGCATTATTTCTATCTCCAAGGCCATATTTTCCAGCTACTGATCCTTCTTTGTTTCCAGCTTTTGCATTCCAATTGCCAAAAGGGGAGAAAATAGAAATAATTTCATATTTGCATGGAATCCAGGCTTTATGGACCCATTGATGCTGTATAAACCCAGAAACTATTGCCCCAAGATAACTTTAAACCTTAACCCTCAAACCTAAGCTATCCCCTGAAGCCCGTCTTTAAACCAGACAATCTTGTTGTTGTTGTTAGGTGTCGTTGAGTCGGTTCTGAGTCATAGCAACCCTGTATACAACGGAATGAAACACTGCCTGGTCCTGCACCATCCTCATAATCATTGCTATGCTTGGGTCCATTGCTGCAGCCACTGTGTCAATCCATGTCATTGAGGATCTTCCTCTTTTTCGCTGACCTCTGCTTTACCAAGCATGATGTCCTTCTCCACGGACTGGTCTGTCCTGATAACATATTCAGAGTACTTGAGATGGAGTCTCCCCATTCTCACTTCTAAGCAGCCTTCTGCCTGTACTTCTTCCAAGACAGATTTGTTCATTCTTCTGACGGCCCATGGTATATGAACCAAACAATAGTTTAGCTTAATTAGTAATTCATGTCTGCCTTGAGCATTGTGCTTTCTTAAAGAATTATCTATGTGAGATCGAATTGACAACAGCAACAGGAAAGGTAAGATGAGAAGCTTAGGGGGCAATAAGTATATGTTGAGGGTGGTGGAATAATTTGGATAAGGATAGTGAGAATGGTATCACATTTTAAGAACACAATGTCACTAGAGGGTATACATAGAAATTGTTGAAATGGTGTCTCTTTTGCTGTGTATATTTTTACGAAAAAAAATTTTTTTAAGTAAAAAAAATGTTTAAAAAAAAAAGGGTCATGGTTTGGGTCAGACACACCTTAGTTAACAAAGTAACATCTTTGTTTTTTAAAACTTTAAAGAGGTCTTTTGCTACAGGTTTGTCCAATGCAATATGTTGTTTGATTTCTTGACTGCTGCTGCCATGGATGTTCATCCAAGTAGAATTAAATCCTTGCCAACAGTTTTTTCTCCATTTATCACGATGTTGTTTATCAATCCAGTTCTTAGGATTTTTGTTTTCTTCACATTCAGGCTTAATCCATACTGAAGGCTGTAATCTTTGGCCTTCATCAGTAAATGCTTCAAGTGGTCTTCATTTTCTGAAAGCAAGGTTGTGTCATTTGCATATTACAGGTAGTTAATGAGTCTTCTTCCAGTCCTGATGCTACATTCTTCTTCACATGGTCCAACTTCTCAGATTATTTGCTCAGCATACAGATTGAATAAGTATGGTGAAAGGATACAACCTTGAAGCACACCTTTCCTGGTTTTATACCACTCAGTATCCCCTTGTTCTGTTCAAATGACTGCATCTTGATCTATGTATAGGTTCTGCATGATCACAATTAATTGTTCTGGAATTCCCATTTTTCATAATGTTATTCACAAGTTGTTATGACCCACACAGTCAAATGCCTTTATGTAGCTGATAAAACACAAGTAAACTTTTTTTTTTGGTATTATCTAATTTTGACCAAGATCCATCTGACATCACTGATGATATCCTTCATCCATGAAGAGAAACAAAGTTCTGATACATGCTATGATGTGGATGAACTTTGAAAACATCATGTTGAGTGAAACGTCACAAAAGGGCAAATATTGTATGATTCCGCTTATATGAAATATCTAGAGACCTAGGTTTATTAGTGGTTACCACGAGTGGATAGGAGGGAGAGGGAAAGGGTGAGTCATTGCTTAGAGGAAAATGAGCTTGTTAGAAATGATAGAAAAAATTGGAAATGAATAATGGTGATGCTTGCATAACATGATGAACTAAATTAACCAATAAATTGTACATTTAAAAACAATTGAAATGGCAAATGTTTTGTTATGTATATTTCACCATAATAAAAATTAAAAAACAATCAGAAAAGAGTAACAGTTTGTGAATGATAAATATACAGTATCTGCAATTGTAAATCCACATAGCCAATCGATCTCCCAGAATTTTTTTTTTTTTTAAATTTTTGTAGAACCCTTGTATCTGTAGGCAACCTATGGTTGTGACTCAACTATGATTCAACAAGTGGAGTTGCATCCCAATCTCCTAACTTTTTTCCCAACAAAATTATTACTGTTAAATCTTGTTATGGTCTACTGTTATTTCTCACCATAAAAATGATATTTATTAAACTTGAAACCTCCTTTGTATTCACCACTGAGACAATTAATAAAACTGTAAGTCAATCCCTGATTTGTAGCATTTGCCAAAACCCTTACTGTAAATGCTCCCACTATGGCTGATATCAAGTGACATATGTAACATTAATGAATGCAGAGTTGGAAAGAGGTGTGCAGTAGTAAACTATTATATAATATTTTCACCATAGATAGATAATAGACGTAACCTCAAAAGCATAGGCAAAATCAAATTGTGGAACAATAATATGGAAATGTTAGGTTTTTAATATTTACTACCTTTGTTTTTAATTTATTTAAGTATAAATCAATATATAGGCATACCCTTGGAGATACTCCATATTTAGTTCCAGACCACTGCAATAAAGTGCATATCACAATAAAGCAAGAAACTACTTTTTTGGTTTCCCATAGCATGTAAAAGTTATGTGTACACTATACTGTGGTCTATTAAGTCTGCAACAGCATTATGTCTAAAAAATGTACACACCTTAATTAAAATTGCTATATTGCTAAAAAATGCTAACCATCATCTGAGCCTTCAGTGAGTTGTAATCTCTTGCCTCGATGTGGATGGCTGCTGACTAATCAGAGTGATGGTTGCTGAAGTTTGGAGTGGCTGTGGCAGTTTCTTAGAATAAGACAACAGTGAAGTTTGCTGCTTCAACTGACTCTTTATTTCACGAAACATTTCTCTGCATGTGATGCTGTTTGATAGCATTTTACCCACAGTAGAACTTCTTTCAAAATTGGATTCTGTCCTCTCAAACCCTGCCACTGCTTTATCGACTAAGTTTATGTAATACTCTAAATCCTTTGGTGTCATTTCAACAATGTTCACAGCATCTTCACCAGAAGTAGATTCCATCTCAAGAAGCCACTTACCTTGCTCATCCATAAGAAGCAACTCCTCATCCGTTGAAGCTTTATCATGAGATTGCAGCAATTCGGTCACATCTTCAGGCTCCACTTCGAATTCTAGTTTTCTTGCCATTTCCACCAAATCTGCAGTTACTTCCTCCACTGAAGCCTTGAACTCCTCAAAGTCATCCATGAGGGTTGGAATCAACTTCTTCCAAACTCGTGTTGATGTTGATATTTTGACCTCCTTCAGAGAATCATGAATGTTCTTAATGGCATCTAGAATGGTGAATCCTTTCCAGAAGGTTTTCAATTTACTTTGCCCAGATCAATCAGAGGAACCACTATCTATGGCGTTTTATGAAATGTATTTCTTAAACAATAAGATTTGAAAGTTGAAATTATTCCTTGAACCATAGGCTACAGAATGGATGTTGTTTTAGCACGTATGAAAACAACAGTGATTTCCTTACACATCTCCATCAGAGCTCTTGGATGACCAGGAGCATTGTCAATGAGCAATAATATTTTGAAAGGAATATTTTTTTCTGAGTGGTAGTTCCCAACCATGGGCTTCAAATATTCAGTAAATCATGTGTAAATCAGATGTGCTGTCATCTAGGCTTTGTTGTTCCATTTATAGAGCACAAACAGAGTAGATTTACCATAATTCTTAAGGGCTGTAGGATTTTTGCAATGGTAGTAAGTACTGCCTTCAACTTAAAGTTACCAGCTGCCTTAGCCCCTAGAAAGAGACTAAGCCTGTCCTTTGAAGCTTTGAAACCAGGCATCGACTTCTCCTCTCCAGCTGTGAAAGTCTTAGACGGCATCTTCTTCCAACAGAAGGCTGTTTCATCTACACTGGAAATCTGTTGTTTAGTGGAGCCGCCTTCATCAATCTTCTTAGCTAGATCTTCTGGATCACACTTGCTGTGGCTTCTGTATCAGCACTTCCTGCTTCACCTTGCACGTTTATGTTATGGAGATGGCTTCTTTCCTTAAACCTCATGAACCACAGGATTTAGAAGAGTGATGAAGATAGTCTTGATAGACTTCAATAGATTAAAATTATGCACAAGTATGCTTACTTACGACATTGTAATTAAGATATAAGTCAATACTACTAAGATAGCTAGAATATCCCCAAACATTTACAAAGTAAAAAAAGGACACTTCTGAATTACTCATGGGTCAAATAAATTACAATGAAAATTAGACCTATCAAAATACACTCATGCTTTTATGGAAGTTTATAGACTTAAATGCATCAGAAAAGGCAAAAGGCAGAAAGACCAGTGTGTTAAACATTGACTTTAAGATGTCGAAAAGGAGAAAATTAAATTCAGCGAAAATAAGAGGACAGAGATAATAAAGTAAAGATAAAAAATTAGTGAAATAAACAACTATTAAGCAGTAAAATGGCTTGAAGGGAAAATTTGTTTCCTTGGAAGAACTAAATAACAAACAAACAAAAAACTCCAGTAACACTGATAAAAACAAAATAAGAAAAGCTATAAATAACCAATATCGGAATTGAAAAGAGAACATAACTCAGATCCTGCAGATAGATAGAGATAAGAGGATATGATAAAAATCATGTATCAATAACATGAATATTTAATGAAATGAACAAATAACTAGAACTGTAAAGCTTACAAAGCCTTTCCCAGAAGAAACAGTAAATCTGAACTGTCTTGTAACTGTTAAAATAATTGAAACCATATTTTAAAAACTTCTTACAAAAACCACCAGCCCATATGGCTTCTTTGGTGAATTCTAACTAATATTAAAGGAAGTAATGATGCCCCTATACTGTAGTATACTTTGCTGAAAAGACAAAATGAAGAATGGTGCTACATTCATGGTCAAAGGGAGCATTTCAAGGTGTATTCTGAAGAACACTGTTGTCAGTGATAGGATAATATCCATACACCTATAAGGAAGAACGGTTCATACGGCTATTATTCAAATTGAGGCACCAAACACTAATGTCAAAGATGAGGAACTTGAAGATTTTTACCAATTTCTGCAGTTTGAAATTGATCAAATATGCAATTGAGATGCATTGATAATTATTGGTGACTAGAATTCCAAAGTTGGAAGCAAAGAAGGAACAGTAGGTGGAACATATGCCCTTGGTGATAGAAACAATGCCTGAGATTGCGTGATAAAATTTTGCAAGACCAATGACTTCATTGCAAATACCTTTGTTCACCAGTTCACCAACATAAACAGTGACTATACCCTTGGACCTCACCAGATGGAATACACAGGTATCAAATTAACTATGTCTGTGGAAAGACAAAATGGAAAAGCTCAATATCATCGGTCCGAACCAGGCCAGGGGCTGACTGTGGAATAGACCATCAATTGCTCATATGCAAGTTCAACTTGAACCTGAAGAAAATTTGAACAGGTCCATGAGAGCCAAAATACGACCTTGAGTACATCCCACCTGAATTTGGACACCATTTCAGGAATAGATTCGATGCATTAAACACTAATGACTGAAGACCAGATGTGTTGTGGGATGACATCAAGTACACCATACACGAAGACAACCAAAAGTTCATTAAAAAGACAGGAAAGAAAGAAAAGATCAAAATGGATATCAGAAGAGACCCTAAAACACTTTTGAATGTTGAGTAGCTAATGCAAAAGGAAAAAATGATGAACTAAAAGAGCTGAACAGAAGATTTCAAAGGGCGGCTGAAGAAGACAAAACATTATAATGAAATGTGCAAAGACTTGGAGATAGAAAATCAAAAGGGAATAACAGGCTCGGCATTTCTCAAGCTGAAAACTGAGGAAAAATTCAAGCCTCGAGTTGCAATTTTGAAAGGTTCTATGGGCAAAATATTAAAAGATGCAGGAAGTATCAAAAAAAAAAAAAAAAAAAAAAAGGAATACACGGAGTCACAGTACCAAAAATAACTGGTTGACATTCAACCGTTTCAGGAGGTAGCATATGGTCAAGAACCAGTGGTACTGAAGGAAGAAGTCCAAGCTGCATCAAATGAACTGGTGAGAAACAAGGCTTCATGAATTGATGGAATACCAATTGGGATGTTTCAACAAATGGATGCAGCACTGGAAGTGCTTACTTGTCTATGACAAGAAATTTGGAAGACAGCTACCTGGCCAATTGACTGGAAGAGATCCATTTTTGTTCCCATTTCAAAGAAAGGTGATCTAATAGAATGTGGAAGTCATTGAACAATATCATTAATACCACAAGCAAGTAAAATTTTGCTGAAGATCATTCAAAAGAGGTTGCAGCAGTACATCAAGAGGAAATTGCCGGAAATTCTAGCTGGATTCAGAAGTGGATGTGGAGTGAGGGATATCATTGCTGATGTCATATGGATCTTGGCTGAAAGCAGAGAATACCAGAAAGATGTTTACCTGTGTTTTATTGACTATGCAAAGGCATTCGACAATGTGGATCATAACAAATTGTGACTACCATTGTGAAGAACGGGAATTCTGGAACACTTAATTGTGCTCATGCAGAATCTGTAGTCATAGGAACAGAACAAGGGGATACTGGTTTAAATTCAGGAAAAGTGTGTGT